>NC_064645.1:369125231-370375231 GCF_023864345.2 Schistocerca serialis cubense
TAGCGCTGCAGTGGACGTGGTAAGCGCTGGTGAGTGGTGAGCGCTTTGGGATCTGCGCGAGGGACGGTTCATTATATTCGATAAATTTTGGTTACGGAGTCATTATTGTAATCAAACATACGCTGTTCGTCCAATCAGTGAGGACAGTGAAGTCATTTTTTTTTCAAGCACGTTGCGAGGACACAGCGTCTGTCCAGAGCAGTCACCACCACAAAGGAAGAGTGAGTAATAAAATTAATGCTTTAATTCAGATTACAGATTCGAACTCCCAATGTAATTCCGAGTAGATTGATACCAACCGCCGGCCGGAGTGGCCTAGCGGTTCTACGCGCTGCAGTCGGGATCCGCGCGACCGCTACGGTCGCAGGTTAGAATCCTGCCTCGGGCATGGATGTGTGTGATGTCCTTAGGTTAGTTAGGTTTAAGTAGTTCTAAGTTCTAGGGGACTAATGACCTTAGAAGTTAAGTCCGATAGTGCTCAGAGCCATTTGAACCATTTGATACCAATCGCAAACCGGTCGGTTAGTTAGTTGACAAGTCGTCAATCTTAAATATTTATTTAATACTACTAAACACATTTTCCCCGGTCTGCAGACACTATCGAGGTATTGCTTACATAGAGTATTATCTGTTGAAGGGGTAAATTTGGTATTGCTCGTTAGTATAGAAAACACTCAAGATGGCGAAGTCTAGCTAGTTTTCATGGCCGTTATTCGTCGTCATGGACTGTGCGGCTGGTCCCGGCGGAGGTTCGAGTCCTCCCTCGGGCATGGGTGCGTGCGTTTGCCCTTAGGATAATTTAGGTTAAGTAGTGTGTAAGCTTAGGGACTGATGAGCTTAGCAGTTACGTCCCATAACATTTGACACACATTTGAACATTTCGTTATTCGTCGTTGAAGCCATCAGATAGCGGAGGCATACAAAGTCTCCAGCGTTCTGGAAATAAGCCCCATTTCGGGTCACCCAACTTGAAGGCTAGGTCACAGCCTCTCCACTCGGCCAGAATAGCAGGAGCATTTACATCTCCAACTTCTGTCAGGTTGGATACTGAGACTTTTCCGTATACCGTAGAGGTGCAGTGTAGTTCTTCGATCGAGTCTCTAAATAGTCCAGAGAATAACTCTCCAGCCATTCTTTTGCAGTTACCGAAGGTGTCAGCATCACGACGCTCATTGTGTAGCAGTTACCGCCATTTTGTGGCAAGTTCTGTTTTCCATTACCTTGGACGCAGCTTTGGATTAACCATCTGCAAGTTGCTCGTGATGTTCAGAATTACGAAGTACGCTGCAACTATTATTGTTGCGTCTGCATTGTCGTTACGTTTGCCGGAGCTGCAACTCAACATGTTGTGTGGTAAGCTCTATTATCCAACGACTGTTACTGTGACCGCATTCTTGGCGCAAGGATAATTTTTGTAACAGTGATTCGTATTAATTCATTTTTCGGTTTTTCTAGGGAGCAGTCTTCTTGCTGCAGACACTGTCTGTGAGAACTTTCGTTCTTTTGACTTGTCTGTCCTACAGTAAGTCCTCGCTCGTCTAGCGGCTGCTTTATTGGCAGTGATACGTTGGGGAAATTTTGATAGGGCTGTCTCGCATTGGCTAACTATACTGCCTTAGATTGACCTGTAGCTTTCATGCTGCTTTTTATCAGTTCCTTACCAGACGACGAGACACCTGCTGTAAGAAACAAAGTCCGACTCCTGGGACAGAAGATCCTCAGGTCAATGATCTACTGGGAAACAGTCATAGTTGCTACATTCATCCATCTTTCGACAACTGTATTAATTCAGATTATCGAGAGGAGAGATGACACACCTCAGCCATAGCTACAGTTACTCGTTCAACCAACACACGCTACAGCTTGAACTGACAACTGTAAATAACAAATGCTGATTAGACCAGTCAGCTGTGAGCAAGCAGTGTTAAGTAGTCGACATGCCGGCCTGGTGTGACAACATTATTGTGTAACAAATCGCAACGGAGCAATATGTTTAAATCAAGTTCAAACGTTCAAATGTGTGTGAAATCTTAAGGGACTTAACTGCTAAGGTCATCAGTCCCTAAGCTTACACACTACTTAACCTAAATTCTCCTAAGGGCAAACGCATGCACCCATGCCCGAGGGAGGACTCGAACCTCCGCCGGGACCAGCCGCACAGTCCATTAAATCAAGTATTCAAGAAGTTCTACAGGATGTGTTGAAAAAGAGTAAACTGTGTTAAAAGTTTGTCCCACTCATCCGGACTCTCGTACAAAAACGACGTGTGGGGACCTGCCACTACTCGATTGAAATGTAAATTGCAAATATTTATGTTCTGGAAAGGAAACATCACGGGCGACGAGACATGTTGTTATCAATACGAAACTGCCACAAAACGACGAAGTGGAGAAATGTACATGAAGGCTCAACGCTTTGACAACATAACCCCTGTTACGCGCTATATCAATGTCCCAAGGAAGGACATTTCTTACATTTTTGCTTGACTATATGAACGTTTTGTACGATGTACTCAAGGAGGAATGGGGAGAATATATGTTGCTGTTGTTGTGGTCTTCAGTCCAGGGACTGGTTTGATGCAGCTCTCCATGCTACTCTATCCTGTGCAAACTTCTTCATCTCCCAGGACCTACTGCAACCTACATCCTTCTGAAACTGCTTAGTGTATTCATCTCTTAGTCTCCCTGTACGAATTTTACGCTCCACGCTGCTATCCAATACTAAATTGATTATCCCTTGATGCCTCAGAACATGTCCTACCAACCGAGCGCTTCCTCTAGTCAAGTTGTGCCACAAATTCTCTTCTCCCCAATTCTATTCAGTACAAACTCATTAGTTAATATCTACCCACCTAATCTTCGGCATTCTTCTGTATCACCACATTTCGAAACCTTCTATTCTCTTCTTGTTTAACTATTTATCGTTCATGATTCACTTCCATACATAGCTACACTCCATACAAATACTTTCAGAAACGACATCCTGACACATCTATATTCGATGTTAACAAATTTTTCTTCTTCAGAAACGCTTTCCTTGCCATTGTCAGTCTACATTTTATATCCTCTCTACTTCAATCACCATCAATTATTTTGCTCCCCGAATAGCAAAACTCATATACTATTTTCAGTGTCTCATTTTCTAATCCAATTCCCTCAGCATCACCCGATTTAATTCGATTACATTCCATTATCCTCGTTTTGCTTTTGTTGATGTTCATCTATATCCTCCTTTCAAGACACTGTCCATTCCGTTCAACTGCTCTTCCAGGTCCTTTGCTGTCTCTGACAGAATTACAACGTCATTGGCAAACCTCAAAGTTTTTATTTCTTCTCCGTGGATTTAAATACCTACTCCGAATTTTTCTTTTGTTTACCTTACTGCTTGCTCAATATACAGATAGAATAACATCGGGGATAGGCTACAACTCTGTCTCATTCCCTTCCCAACCACTGCTTCCCTTTCATACCCCTCGACTCTTATAATTGCCGTCTGCTTTCTGTACAAATTGTAAATAGCCTTTCGCTCCCTGTAGTTTATCCATGCCACCTACAGAATTTGAAAGAGAGTATTCCAGTCAACATTGTCAAAAGCTTTCTCTAAGTCTACAAATGCTAGAAACGTAGGTTTGCCTTTCTTTTATCTGTCTTCTAAGATAAGTCGTAGGGTCAGTATTGCCCCGCGTGTTCCATTATTTCTACGGAATCCAAACTGATCTTTCCCGATGTCGGCTTCTACCAGTTTTTCCTCTGGTCTGTAAAGAATTTGTGTTATTATTTTGTAGCCGTGACTTATTAAAACTGATAGTTCGGTAATTTTCACATCTGTCAACAACTGCTTTCTTTGGGATTGGAATTATTATCTTCTTCTTGAAGTCTGAGGGTACTTCGCCTGTCTCACACATCTTGCTCACCAGATGGTAGAGTTTTGTCAGGACTGGCTCTCCCAAGGCCGTCAGTAGTTCTAATGGAATGTTGTCTACTCCCGGGGCCTTGTTTCCACTTAGGTCTTTCAGTGCTCTGTCAAACTCTTCTCGCAGTATCATATCCCGCATTTCATCTTCTTCTACCTCCTCTTCCATTTCCATAATATTGTCCTCAAGAACATCACCCTTGTATAGACCCTCTATGTAATCCTTCCACCTTTCTGCTTTCCCTTCTTTGCTTAGAACTGGGTTTCCATCTGCGCTCTTGATATTCATGCAAGTGGTTCTTTTTCCTCCAAAGGTCTCTATAATTTTCCTGTAGGCAGTATCTATCTTACTCCTAGTGATACATGCTTCTACATCCTTACATTTGTCCTCTAGCCAACCCTGCTTAGCCATTTTTCACTTCCTGTCGATCTCATTTTTGAGACGTTTGTATTCCTTTTTGCCTGCTTCATTTAGTACATTTTTGTATTTTCACCTTTCATTAATTAAATTCAATATTTATTCTGTTACCCAAGGATTTCTAGTAGCCCTCGTCTTTTTACCTACTTGATCCTCTGCTGCCTTCACTATTTCATCTGTTAAAGCTACCCATTCTGTTTCTACTGTATTTCTTTCCCCCGTTCTTGTCAGTCGTCAGAGAATATGTAGAACACATGAAATACTAAAATCACCATATTAACTATTTTTTTCTGTTAATCGAATCCTGAAACTTTTTGGACTGGTGGGGTAGAGGAGCTATACGCGGAGAAGAAGCAAATTACGTTTTCGCAACACATATCACACTTTCCACTGGTGATAGACTTCCCTATAGTTGAAGCAAAACACAGTGTATTGATACAAAGTGTTGTGTCAGCTACTGTGGGAGAAAGCACAGCCACAAGCAAGGAAGGAGAGAGGTTAAGCGGACAGTGGCAGGATCCTCGCCTTAACTTCTAGTAATGAGGTGGCTTGGTGTGCTTGCTGTGCCCCCTGCATGCAGTTGTATTTACTCTCTATTACTCGTCGCAGAACGCAGGCGAAGTGACCTCAGTAATGATGCCCTCGAAGTCTCCTGAAACGTTCTCCATCATTACGAAGTGTCATATTCATGATCTATGGAACTAGTACTAATTTAACCTAATCTAATAGAATTGGACCCAAACATCAATGGGCGGCTGGTTGAGTCAACGTTGACTGGGAACTCTGAACTCTGTCTTCCTAGAGGTGTGGCGCTGCTCACTCTTTCCGTTGTCGTGCGGGTCACCGCCTTGTTGATGCCGTTTTGCGGCGCTACGCTGGTCGATGTGCAGTTCGATACTTCAGGACTGTTCACAAAGCACTATAGATGTCAACTGTGTTTGTTGTTGTGGTCTTCAGTCCTGAGACTGGTTTGATGCAGCTCTCCATGCTACTCCATCCTGTGCAAGCTTCTTCACCTCCCAGTACTTACTGCAGCCTACATCCTTCTGAATCTGCTTAGTGTATTCATCTCTTGGTCTCCCTCTACGATTTTTTACCCTCCACACTGTCCTCCAATGCTAAATTTGTGATCCCCTGATGCCTCAGAACATGTCCTACCAACCGATCCCTTCTTCTTTTCAAGTTGCGCCACAAACTCCTCTTCTCCCCAGTTCTACTCAATACCTCCTCATTAGTTATGTGATCTATCCATCTAATCTTCAGAATTCTTCTGTAGCACCACATTTCGAAAGCTTCTATTCTCTTCTTGTCCAAACTATTTATCGTCCATGTTTCACTTCCATACATGGCTACACTCCATACAAATACTTTCAGAAACGACTCCCTGACACTTAAATCTATACTCGATGTTAACAAATTTATCTTCTTCAGAAACGCTTTCCTTGTGATCGCCAGTCTACATTTTTTATCCTCTCTACTTCGACCATCATCAGTTATTTGGCTCCCCAAATAGCAAAACTCCTTTACTACTTTAAGTGTCTCATTTACTAATCTAATTCCCTCAGCATCACCCGATTTAATTCGACAACATTCCATTATCCTCGTTTTGCTGTGTAGGCAAAGACAATGCGTAAGGCAAAACTCTTAAACACAGCAGCTAATGGTTCAACTACGATTGCAGATAATCCTGAAGGGGCTAATGTCAAGAGGTTAACGTATTTGTGTGATATCGTCCAAAGAATGCGGCGCCACGATAAAGTCGACAACGCAAATCGCTACCACAGACATTACCGATGTCTTGCTGCAACCAGCAACGTCGAATGACAAGCTCTCTCTCTCTCTCTCTCTCTCTCTCTCTCTCTTTTACTACAGCACTGCCCTCGCAACGCGGTTAGTATTGAAGCACTCTGCCCCTATTTGTGACTTCATCTGAAGCAGTGAACATCATCGATTACGACGAAAGAGTTATTCAAGTCTCCGATGGAAATGTACTTCTTCTAAATGTTGAGCACTGCACTCTAAGAGAACAGTTTGTTAGTCAGTGCACCAAGTAATGATTTAATAGTCAATAATAGTTGTCAACTATCAAGCACTACTTTGGCAAAGGATTGTGTCAAGTTGTAAATCTTTTTATCATTCATTTGATGAAGTGACTAATATTTCGTATGTTGTAGTCGAATGAAACATCTTGCAGAGCAATAAAAGAAACCACAGTTATGGTCAGATGAGTGTAGTTTCGTCTGGTCGTAACAGTTACAGCTTCATTACATCTACAGCTACACTCCGCAAGCCACTTTGTGGTGAGTGGCAGAGGGTACCTCGTTTAGCGCTGTCACTTCAGACTTTCCTGTTCCAGTTGAGAAAGACCCGTGGGGAGAACAATTGCCAGTAACCCTCTGCATCTCTGCACGAGCTCGAATGTCTGATTTTATCTTCACGGTCATTTCGTGAGATATACATATGGGGAAGTAACAGACTGGTTGACTCATCTAGGAACGACGTTTTCGAAATTTTAGCTCCAAGCGACACCGCGATGCACTACACCTCCCTTTTAGCACCTACCACTGTAAATGGGTGACCGTCTCCGCGACGCTTTAGTGCTAATACAATGAACCTGCAAAGAAACGTGCTGCTCTTCATTTGATCCTCTCTACTCTCTTTCTGGTTTCTGGTTCGGATCCCAGATGTCGAGGATTCCTCAGATATTGGTGGAATGGATGCACTGGACTTCTTGAGGGCTTTTCCAAATAATGTGTCTGGGGCAGATTCCTCATCTACGACAGTTTTTATTTGTTCGTTCCCTACGCATACTCTCAGAAACGTACTGGGTGTGAATGCTTCTAGTGATTGTTCCGAAATCTAGTAATCATACAATAATGTGTCTTTTTGCCTATTTGTGTACAATGTACTACAGTTATTATATAAAATGCGGACTGACTGTAGCACGAAAAGCATTTCTGAAAAGGAGAAATTTGTTAACAGCGATTATAAACTTAATTGTTAGGATTTCTTTTCTGGCGGAATTGCCTGGACAGTGGTCTTGTCAGAAAGTGAAACGTGGACGGTAAACGGTTCAGACAAGAAAAGAACAGTATATTTTAGAATAGCATGCTACAGAAGGATGCTGAAGAATAGACGGGTAGATCGATTAACTAATGAAGTACTGAACCGAATTCCGAAAAAGGAGGTGGTAAAATTTGAATAAAACAATGGATCGGCTGGTAGGATATTTCAAGAGGCATTAAGAATATTCAGTTTGGTGGTGGAAGGAAGTGTAGAGTTAAAAATGTTAGAGGATGACTAAGGGATGAATAAAGTAAGCAAGTACAAATGATTGTAGGTTGCGGTAAGTTGCACTAATTATTCGGAGATAAACAGGCTTCCACAGAGTAGTGTGTAGAGTCTGCATCAGACCAGAGACTGAAGACAACAAATGTTACATTTGTTAATGATATCATCTGCCGACACTGCAACAAGTGTTAATACTCATCAGGCTTTGCTGTACTTCGCTACAGTTTACTAGCGTTGAGCAGCATCATCATCTGCGGAAACCTTCATGGAACTTTCAACGTTATCCACTAGGTAGTTTATACACACTGAGAAAAGTAATGGTCCTATAACACTCCCGTGGCGTACGACCGAAGTTACTCCTACTTCTGAACATTTTTCTCTGTTAGCAGCGACATATTATGTGCTGTTTGCTAATAACTCTTCAGTGCCGACACGAAGCTGGTCTCATTATGTGTACACAAGTATTTTATTCTCTAAGCAACACACCAGGACTGTACTGAACGCGTCCTAGAAGTCAAAGATCGCACCTTTAACCTTCGCTCCGGTATCTAATGTCTCCCGAGACTTGTGGGCGATTAAAGGGGGCTGGGTGTCACACAGTCGGTGTTTTCGAAATCCATGTTGACTGCTGCAGACGAGATTTTCGGTCTCCAGAAATTTCGTAATACACGAACATAATTTTACGGCACTGAGCGAACATACTTCAGCATTCCGAAGAAAACATTAGAAAAGTGATAAAGCTACTGCAACACTTGACTAATGGTGACTAATTGTAATAGTGTAGATGTCCAAAAAGTATTTTTTTCTGACATCAGTATTTTGAAAAGAATTTTGTGCGATGCAGAATTCTTTGTAACCTGTTCATTTTTTTAACTCTGAATAAAATCGGGACTCGGCGGAATGAACTGACGCTTGCCTGCCGCTGTAACCGAGCGGTTCTAGGCGCTGCAGTCCGGAGCCGCGCTGCTGCTACGGTCGCAGTTTCGAATCCTGCCTCGGGCATGGATGTGTGTGATGTCCTTAGGTTAGTTAGGTTTAAGGAATTCTAAGTCTAGGGCACTGATCACCTCAGATGTCCAGTCCCATATTATTTAGAGCCATGTGAACCATTTGAATTTGAATTGACGCGTCATCAAAATAGTAAATACGTCTACATCATGGTTCTTGTTAATCAGTGCGAGAGAATGATCAGCTAATCACTGTGCCAAATAAGTGTTGGGCATGGCGGAAAGCCTTACGTTTAAAATTCCAAGGGTGTTCGTTCCAGGCTCGATGGGAAGTTCCCTGCTTTGGTAGAAAACTAAAAGTCTGATACGGAACTGTTGTCTCAGCGTAAGTAGCATGATTTTGCCTAACACGTTTTCGTAAGCATCTGCGTTCACTTTGCACTCCATCCAACTATTGATGTGAGCTCTAAATAGGAAAAAAGGGGTTACCTACATCGATCCCTCAACAAAGTTGTGCAAGTAACGGCAGAAGGTATTCCCCTCGTACGAAATTTTTCATATCAATGGGACATCACATCTGGTGACTTACTATTCAATAGAACCGTCTGACACTCTTCACAAACAGCGTTATTTACACCTATGTTTAAGACGACGCTTTCTCTCTCGTGACTGACTTCTACTCTGCAAGCCTGCCATGAAAACAGATTTCTGTTGCTTGTTGGAGTATCGTTCTGACACAGACACCTGTATCAGACCAAAGCAGAATTCCTCCGCAGTAGCTGACAAGGATGCCTGACAGTCTGATCGTTATGAAGGCATTAGGGCTTGAAAGCCACTGTCAGTTAATTTGTTAGCAGTGAGGCTTGCATTTAATGCTTCCTGCATGTTTCCACTGTACTGATTACAGAAGCCCTGAGTACCTAATCATAAGGTGAAAAAAAGACGGGATGCTATCATTTGCGATCCCTTAAACCTAGTATTACGTTCGAAGTAACTAAACTGTCTCTCATAACATTTTCTTACTAACATTAACTACTAATGAACTTATGTTGTGTAGCGTGACTTCGCTTGGATTGCGTTCCTAGTCTCGAGCTTTTTATGTCGACCTAGGCTCCAGCGAGCGAATACATTCATTACGTTGTTACACACAAGGCCGTGCATAAGGTACAACCAGAGAAGTCTATATCGGTAGAACATAATCGAACACCAATGTAGTACTGTGAAGCACAGAATAGTACAATCAGGAACAGTCATTAACAGCGAAATAAACAGGAGGAGAAGATGATTAGTCAGGGCTGTATCCCGTATTTCGGCGTCATAGCCAAGCGGAGTGCCCGCTGGAGCTCTCTATTGCAGGGGGTTCCATTTAGACGTCGGTGGCAGCCTCAACGAGGAAACTCTGCGTACAGAGTCGATTTGGTTGTACAGCTGATTCTACAGGAAACTAAAACGGTTGTGGACCTGTCTACGACGCCTGATCGATGCCGTCTACTGCTAGACGAACTGCCGGCACGCCTCGGCTTCCATTTTCCAGAATCGATGCATATCTCCATTTTTAATAAAGCGGATATATTTCCTGAAAGACTGTAATATGCACTCGTTACACCCATTTATGCAAGTGGAGACAAGGAACTGGTCTCTAACCATAGATCTGTCTCCGTCCTTTGCGTGTTTTTGAAAATTTATGAGAAAGTAGTTTAGAACGCACTACTGAACCGTCTCATTAAGACTGAGCATTTAACAAAAGCACGTGTTGTCTTCCATAAAGCTTCTCTGCTGAGAAAGCGATGTATGGTCTGACGAAGTCAACTGAAACTGAACAGCCGCTACAACGGGACCATGGTTCCATTCAAAAGTAAACACCACACATGTCAGGATATTTATCCCTGTGGGAGACGAGACCATCAATTCGTGTTTGGTAGAACTAGGTCGGTCGCTGACGAGCGCATAACCGCACCCACTCTTGCACTTCCTCGTCTTACTGAAACCGATGGCCATATATGCCGAAGATGTGGATATCACGTGGTGAAGGATCCAGGCTGTACGGAGGATGTTACAGTCTTTCAGCTGAAGCGTAGCGTTCGTCCGATTTGCACTATGGGTAAGCTGAAAATGGTTCGAATGGCTCTGAGCACTATGGGACTTAACATCTGAGGTCATCAGTCCCCTAGAACTTAGAACTACTTAAAGCTAACTAACCTAAGGACAGCATACACATGCATGACCGAGGCAGGATTCGAACCTGCGACCGTAGCTATGGGGTAAGCGTTATAATACAACAGTGTGATTCCTACCGACAGCACTCCTGGGCGTTTTGACTTTATGGAGCGTTGCAGTTTCAACAAAGTGTTTTGACTGTGGTTCCATGCTCGAGGAACTCGACAGTTAGAGTTCCTCTAGAGTCGAAAAAAGACTGAAGCTTATCAACCTTGTGTGAACAGCTTTTGATTTCTTTAGCGGGGCAGATGTGTTAGCTTTGCCGTTCGCTCTTAGGCTCAAACGATGGCACCGCATTTCGTCCCCTGTGACGTTACGGGGCGGAAACGCTTGACCTTCCTCGTGGTATCGCAGCGAATGACTCAGACTTGATGCCATTCTGTCCATCTTATCTCCCTCCGCCAGGTAATGCGGCTTCCATTGAGCGCAATTTTAACGGTATTGCAAGTGGCCTTTGATGTTGGCAAGAACGGGGCCATGATTAATGCTGACCTGAACAAGAATTTCACCCTCTGCGAACCCACAGCCATCGCTGGCACCGAAGCAGAACCAGTTTTCATCAGAAAACGCAAGAGACCTCCACCCTACCCTTCTCGCTTGACACAACTGGACTCACAAATGGCGGTGTTTGGGGGTCAGTGGAATGCACTCTGCAGGGCGTCTAGCTCGGAGCTGTCTTTGAAGAAACGAGTCGTAACTGTTCGTTATGCCACTGTGCTGCCAACTGCTGCTCCAATTGCTGGAAAAATGCAATACGATGCACCAGGCCCATACACCGAACATGATGAAACTTCCTGGCAGGTTAAAACTGTGTGCCGGACCGAGACTCGAAATCGGCACCATTTCCTTCCGCGGGCACGTACTCTACCAACTGAGCTACCTAAGTATGACTCACGCCCCGTCCTCACAGCTTTACTTCTGCCGGTACCTCATCTCCTACCTTCTGAGTTCGAGTCTCGGTCCGGCACACAGTTTTAATCTGCCAGGAAGTTTCATATCAGCGCACACTCCGCTGCTGAGAGAAAATCTCATTCACCGAACATGATGTTCTTCTCTTTCGCTAGTGCCACTTGGTCGTCAAGCGCCCAGTCTTTTTGTGAGCGGAGGTTCCTATGACCACCAATGCCAGCAATCACGTACAGTGGCTACATCGCTGCCAAGTCTTTCTGCAGTATCGTAAAAGGAACATCCAGCTTCTCGTGGCCCTATTATATGACCTCGTTCTAACTCAGTGAGTTGTTAATAATGGCGTATTTGTTATCTTAAAGGCAGCCTTGGCTAACATCAACTCACCAACTCCAATCTCAAAGTTAACTAACGCTCAAGACCGTTACAGCGTGTATTTAAAGCAAACATAATTTGCATCCTGATAGTGGGGCTACTGTCGCCACTCTTATTCGACTGATGCGAAGTCTGAATGGACGTCATCTTTCAGACGTAGGAACACGCCTACTAACTTTCGTTTAAGTCGCACAACTCTTTCTTGTCACTGCGACTTTTTTTCCGTCATTGTATATAAATATGTCTGGCTCGTAACTGGACTATAAAAGGATGAGCCAACAGCCCTGCACTACGCTAAAACGTCGATTCTAAACTCTTTACCTGGAGTGGTGGTGTGCAGATGCTACAACAAATTATGGAAGCTGTAGAACACTTATCTTGTGATTAGCTAAATTAGAGGGCGATTCCTCTCTTAAACTTGCTGCTGTCCAGCTCTTCAAACTACAGTTCTTACAGGAATTTTACAGATGAAGTAGAGTTTGGGTAAAAGCTGAGACAAGCAATGGGCTAAAACCTGAATTACCTGATATTACTCCATATATGTGTGACGTAAGAAGCATACGCATTTAACGGTACGCTAGTTGTGTGTACACGTTTTGATACTACAGTTTTCTAACTACACATAGAATTTACGATTATTTATTACATATTTCTGGAATTCATTTGTCACTAATAATTTGATTAATTATCCGTTATGGAATAAGTACATTGTAATTTGAGCTGGAATCTTTAAGTACTTTATACTGTCACTAAATTAAGATGTGGCTTAACAGCGATCCATGAAGAATAGCAACCCAGCATCAAATTGTTCAGTTGTTCGGACTTGCATATACTAAGCAACAATGAAAAATGACTTACCTGAATTAAGAAGACGGGTATTTTCCCTCGTAATGCAAATGAATTTGGCGAAGAGATATTTGCACCTTCAGATACAACGGAAAGAGTAAGGTTAGATTTTCAGAACACAACAGAGTCACACATCCTGGTCCGTCGACTGGTATGCAAATACAGTCTTCACCGACTCTGTTACCGGACAGTGCAAAGCCAGTTCCTCATTATGAGAGACCATAATTAATGAGGTGATGAGGACAAAGCGCCGAACTCACGGAGTCCCGCTACAAAAATGAATTCAGTGCAGCAGAAACATCTTCCTGACAGATAAAAAAATTGTTGAAGAACTCTAGGTGTAGACCATAAAAAGTCAGAAGAATCTGAAGACGTGTGAGGTAAACAGCACTTCTGAAGATGAGAATGAAACGTCTTGTCGTGTTGGCATAGAGACCTACTATCGCGTAACTTTTTTCAAAAGAGAATTAAATAAATTATTCTGATAATTGGAAATGAAAATCTTTTGTTAAAAATTCTCTTTTATGTTGGTTAAAAGCCACGGCTAATTATTTCTCAGGGCGCTATCGCCAGAAATACCATACGTATTCCAACGTGAAAACATCCGTCTTACTCACGATGGATTTTTAAAAAATCTTTCTTTTATGTTAAGCGATAAACTAGTTAAATAAACTGCTTAATTATTTCTTTTTCTTTGAGGCTTGATGCTCCAGTATAGCTGCCTATGTGCAACGGCAGCGTACACATTAATAAAAATTATTATTCCTAAAACTGTACCTCTTGCCTAAAAATGAAGTGGAAAATACTACAAGAAGTCGTGCTGTATTTATTAAGATTATTATCTTTAATACTTCTTGCAAGAAATGACTATTAAAAGCGTTTTTATCATTTTATCATTAATGGCGACGCTACAACAATTAACTTACACAAAATGGCCAGGACAATATTTAATTATTGCGTAAATGGATCATGAGTCAGAGAAGGTACTTTTTGCTACCAACAAAAAACACGTTCTATCATAAATAATTGCATATATATTTGACAAAATTGATAATAAGGCTACAGATAATTATATTAATTATTCATAGACCGTGATCTATATGCAACGTCAGATAGAACATCAGAACCAACAAAACCAAGAAGACAAAGAAGAAGACAAGAGCGTGAAACAAAGAAATCTTATTCTTATATGCTACGATACAGAGATAATAGTGAGACCCTAACTTTTCCCGGCGAATTGAATGTTCAAATAACTTACGGGTTTGCTGCCAGGTGACGTAGAGGAGAAACAAGGACGATACCACAAACAGAACAAGTAACCGCAGAGTCAACACACATCCAAAGATAACCAACGTCAGAAATATCGATAGTGACTATTAATCAACAGGTGAGGTAGCACCAATTCTGTCCCTCCGTTTTTTGATGAGAGACAGAGCCGGATTCCAAGCAGCATTTAAACAAAATCCACCATCTCTGATTATAACGTTGCTTGATAGTTTGATTTGAACAGCTTCCTTAATAAAACTATCCCAATAGCTGGACGTGCAAGCCAGAATCTCCATGTTGTTGTATTCCATAGGATGACCAGTGTCAAGGCAATGTTCTGCAATAGCGGATTTGCTCGGCTGCTGTAAGCGTGTGTGACGCTTATGTTCAATACACCGGTCTTCCACAGTCCTGATTGTCTGACCAATATATGACATGCCACAACTGCAAGGATTACGATAGACACCAGCATTACGCAAACCAAGATCATCTTTTACGGACGCCAACAGGGCCTTAATCTTAGAAGGTGATCGAAACACACATTTCACATCATATTTCCGCAAAATACGGCCAATCCTGTTGGAAACGCTTCATGCGTAAGGCAAAAAGTCCGTAGACTTAGGTGCCACTTCGTTGCTATCGTCACTCACCCGTTGCACAGAAGGCTGATGGGGCAACGCACGTTTGATCTGCCTCTCACTATAACCATTCTGACGAAAGGTGACTTCGAGATGTGATAGCACAGCTGCCAAACTTTCGGGTTCTGAGATAACGTGGGCCCTGTGAACCAAGGTACGAAGTACTCCTTCACTCTGAGCTGGATGGTGACAACTATCAGCTCGCAGATACAAGCCAGTGTGAGTAGGCTTCCTTAAAACAGAATGTCCCAACGTACCATCAGTCTTCCTTCTGACCAACACATCAAGGAAGGGAAGGCATCCATTTTTTTTACACCTCCATAGTGAACTGAGTATACGGGTGGATTGAATTCAGGTGTTCCAAAACCCGGTTTAAATTCTCACTACCATGAGGCCAAACAACAAAAGTACCGTCTACATACCTGAGAAAACACGAAGGTTTCCTTGCACAATTCTTGCTCATTGCAGCTGTGCCTTAAGAATGGCAGGGTGTGCTCCTGTCGAAATATCGGCGGTGGTCGACGACGTCACCCGGCAGCAAACCCGTAAGTTATTTGAACAGAGATAAACAGAGATAATAGTAATTACAATTCTATGAGCACGTATAGCGGTTCCATTCTACGTACATATCGATAAGTTGATTTACATTACTTTTTTCAAGAAGTGATGCTATAATACTCGTCAACAGGAAAATCAGATAATTAGGTAAATTATTTAAAGTGTGAGAAATAGGCCCATGAGGGTTGTACATGGTGGATTGAATGTGACTTGCGTGGGTACAGGTGTGTCCCATGACCCAGACGGAAAATATAACACTGCCTGTTTGTGGCCCACAGAGTACCATCTTTTACCTCAAGCTATGGGGTATAACTGTGTACTGCGCAGTGTTGAAGTAGCTTCCTGCTTAGTTACCCGATTATACCCCAACTTCCCCTACTGGAGAAATGCGTGCGGCATTAGATATACAATTAATCTTTGTTCCGTTAAAACTAGTGTTATAATTTTTGATCCGCTAGTCACTGATGTAGTTTCCGGTCACAACCTTTCGATAAAAAATGATGACGAAAAAACCTCAGTGACCATTTGTGATACTGGTTTAACAAGACTGCGTGGGTTGTTGTTGCTGAAAACCATGCGGTAGTGGAGGCACGTCGAATAACGTGCGATTCCACAACAACCTCAAAGCTCGTGAAACTGCGTGGGAACATTAATAAGAGCGATCTCAGCGGCGGTGATTACGCATTCACGGAGGCGCGCGTGGCCTTTGCAGGCAGCGCCATCTGGAGTTTAATTAATTCCGCGAACACACGGCGCGGCCGCAGAGAGCGCCGCCTTGTGATCCATTCCGCCGCTTGCGTCTTGTACGTATGTTGGCAGCTGAACGATATGCCCAAGTTGTTAATGGCGCAGCTTCGGTCGTGTCACACACAGATCGTATACGTTCTAGCATTCTGGTGACGAAGCATAAAGAGACACCTTTACGTGAGGCGAAAGTTAAATTGGCATTCCTAACCGTGAGATTGCTCCTGAACTAATTAAATTTCACGGGGCTCTCGATGTGCTTAACGTAATCTTCGGAAGCAAAATTCAAAGACAGCCTCTGAAGCTTTATTTAAGTTGTCTGAAAGAGAATAGTTGCCGTGCTTCTACTGATACATCGACTAATTTACTTGGCGTGCCTCTAGTGCACTCTGGTGTCAAACTTTCAACCTGGTTTGACATCTTCGTTACTACATTCATTGACGACAAGAGAAGCTATAGCCTGAAACTTTTCATACACATCCTATTTCCTTTACGTAGCCCACCACGGCTTTGTAACCGATTGTCGGAAGGAAGAAAATGAGAAAAAAATATAATACTCCTTTGTAAACGACGCCGTAAGATGGTTTGGGGACGGAAATGGAGGGAAATCAGCAGTGCCCTTAAAAGAAAGCTTGCCGTCATTTGTCTTAAACGATTTAGAAAACTCTCGAAGAACCTTAAACTAGGTGGATTTGAATCACCGTGCTTCCGAATGTGAGTGCACTTTGCCTGAATATGGAAACGTCTGATCAATTAGTATCACAGAATAAACGAAGGTAAAAAAAAGAACTGCATTCCTTTGTTCGTTGGCAGTTTCAGCCACATAATTGAAAAGGCGTTGTCTTCCTTCACGCATAGAGGAAGTTTTTCTTAAAATAGTGTAGGCGTTGTGTCTTAAATGAATTTGTTAAGTGTAGATGACCCCTAATAGGTGTGGGTGTATAGTTTTCTGTCATATTAGTGTTGTAGGATAATGTAAGGTGGGAGAGGGTGACCAAATACAGCTCAATATTTGCCTTATCCTAAACTTCTCTTAAGTATCATTTTTCTCCAATACTTCCCACACTGTCTGTTACATTCCATTCCTCCATTTTTACCATAGTTATATATTTTATTGTGATTATCTATTTATTCCGCATATTCTGTTGCTTTATCGGGCATGAATCTTCCCTACTGTAAGAGAAACTTCACATACCGATGATATGCAATTAGGCTTCTGTATTTTCTATCATGTTTGTCATTTGTATCTTCACTCTTTTTCTGCGTCATCTCTTTCTGCATCAGCCCCTGAAGCTGTTCTTCAATAATTTTGGAATAATTGTGTTTCACTGTCATTATAAATTTAATTTAAATATGTTACATAAGCTTTTAGTTGTTGACTGTAATTGCTCGATAATGTTGTCCTCCCCCTTCTCTTTCACTTCATTACTGTACACACACACACACACACACACACACACACACACACACACACACACACACACACTCAGTCACTTCTATATTTACACCTACTTTTATACTTGTTCACAAAACAAGACAGTGTTCAGGAAGGAGCAGATGTGACAAGCAGATATGATTGGTGCTATCACCGTAGAATAGGGAGCATTTTGGCGAATGGGTGGTAAATATGGTCCGTAGGGTGGATAGTCAAGAAATAAAAAGCTGGGGGACGTCAAACATCCTGTGGCGCATAATAAGGACGCACCTATAACTGAAGAGCTGACGAAAATGAGTGTCAAGAAGGGGATGTATTTTGCGCATCTGGAATTAACTAAAATCGTAAATGAAAAACAGATGGGGTGGGTTGGGTAACACGTTGGTTCTGTTTTAAGTTACCTGAAAGATAAACTTAATCGTACCCAAGGAAATTAATTGATTAAGATAGGCAATACAATGGTTATCTTTCAGAGACATCGTCATTGTGTACGCCCCCTGTAGCTGAGTGGTGCAGGCACGGTAGCTCAGCGTGTTCGGTCAGAGGGTTAGTTGCCCTCTGTAATAAAAACAACTGAGTGAATGGATCAATAACGAACTTCAACGGGCGTCAGGGGACGTCCGCTACGAACAACTGCAACGAACTATAACGAACAAAATGAGATTTTAAAAAAGTGGTCAGCGCGACAGAATCTCAATCCTAAGGGCCCGGGTTCGATTCCCGGGTGGGTCGGAGATTTTCTCCGCTCAGGGAGTGGTTGTTGTGTTGCCCTCATCATCATTACATCCCCATCGACGCGCAAGTTGCCGGCGAAAGGTCTAGCCGACGGGTGGCCCTAGTCACAGTGTCATTGTAATTATGCACGTCAAGCACATAGTCGGATTAATGCTGTTTTTAATGAGAAAGAGATGAAACATCTGAAAAAGAGTCTTTCACATAACGTGCATGATCTCAACATACAACACTGTATTAGTTTGGTGATTAGTACATACAACTGCTGTGTTGAACGCCGCTAATCTGACTATGGCTGAGCAGACTCGTAAAACAACACAGGCGGCGAACTGTAGCGCAACTGTCATGAGATTGTAATGCTGGGCAGAGTTCAAATGTGTCTGAACACAAAAAAGTGGACAGAATACTCCTAGCGACGGGGCTCCCCAGCCCCACGATCTCCGGACGTGGTTTCACCTTGGTCTAGCCACTTGTTGAAGACAATCACCAGAGCACTCCTCGAATGCCCGACAGGTCGTGCAGTTTCCGAAAACGTCTTGCCGAGCCTCCGGGCCATCACTATCTGCTCTCAGTCAAAGACAGGTCGCGCGCCTTCCACGTTCTACTTATACTACATGCATCGTGCGTGTGTCTGACTAGCAGTCTTTCCTCGCCAGGGGCGCTGCTATCACCTTGGCAGGTTTATATCGGTAGTAGGTCGGTAGCCAATATACATGACTTCTTTGTACATTAGAATCATGTATAACAACTCGGGTGATGCTGATGGAATTAGATTAGGAAATGAGACACTTAAAGTAGTAAAGGAGTTTTTCTATTTGGGGAGCAAAATAACTGATGATGGTCGAAGTAGAGAGGATATAAAATGTAGACTGGCAATGGCAAGGAAAGCGTTTCTGAACAAGAAAAACTTGTTAATATCGAGTATAGATTTAAATGTCAGGAAGTCGTTTCTGAAAGTATTTGTATGGAGCGTAGCCATGCATGGAAGTGGAATGTGGACGATAAATAGTTTAGACAAGAAGAGAATAGAAGCTTTCGAAATGTGGTGCTACAGAAGAATGCTGAAGATTAGATGGGTAGACCACATAACTAATGAGGATGTATTGAATAGAATTGGAGAGAAGAGGAGCTTGTGGCACAACTTGACTAGAAGAAGCGATCGGTTGGTAGGACATGTTCTGAGACATCGAGGGATCACCAATTTAGTATTGGAGGGCAGCGTGGAGGGTAAAAATCGTAGAGGGAGACCAAGAGATGAACACACTAAGCAGATTCAGAAGGATGTAGGCTGCAGTAGGTACTGGGAGATGAAGCAGCTTGCAGATGATAGAGTAGCATGGAGAGCTGCATCAAACCAGTCTCGGGACTTAAGACCACAACAACAACAACATACCAGCATCCCTGTTTATGAGATGCTACACCTTACTGATCTCATTTTGCGTACTCATAGTGGTCGACCTATGGATGAAATTGATGACGTCTTAGAATTACTTGGTATGGTTCTCAGATATAGATAGGTGATCACAACTTCATTCAAAAGTAAGGATCGAGTATGCCCATTGCCTGGCGAATATTTACATGTCCAAGTTTGAAAATGACATCACGCCCTCTTTTCCTGTTGTGGTAATGTTTTCATGTGGTGCAGATATATGAACGACATGGCTGTTGTAAGAGGGCAACAAGGACAGTTGCTGCGAGTTAGCTGAACATCTGTAAAGAGTCCACAAAAACATTCACGTAACTATACAGCATAGTCAGGGGGATCGGTTGCCGTATTTAGATCTGATGATTTCCCTTCAGGTTTCCAAGGTCATTTTTAACTTCTATGGGAAGTCTTCCGCCATAGATTTAGTTCTACTCACCTGCTTCCACATAAATGGCGGCTTTTCGGTCCATTCTATACGAACTCCGTTATGTTCCCCTGCCACGTGAGGTCTTTGACAGGCAATTTCGCAGTGGTGGTGGTTATGTAAGTAGGCTGTTTATGTTTTCTTATTGGCAACGTTACGTAGCGCTCAATATGAAAATCACTGGCTGTGCTGTGTGCAGTCTGTGGCTAGTTTGCATTGTTGTCTGCCATTGTAGTGTTGGGCAGCGGCAGCTGGATGTGAACAGCGCGTAGCGTTGCGCAGTTGGAGGTGAGCCGCCAGCAGTGGTGGATGTGGGGAGAGAGATGGCGGAGTTTTGAAATTTGTCATGAACTGCTATATTTATATATGATGATATCAAGGTAAATGCATTGTTTGTTCTCTATTAATATCTTTCATTTGCTAACTATCCCTATCAGTAGTTAGTGCCTTCAGTAGTTTGAATCTTTTATTTAGCTGGCAGTAGTGGCGCTCGCTGTATTGCAGTAGCTTGAGCAGCGAAGATTTTTGTGAGGTAAGTGATTTGTGAAACGCATAGGTTAATGTTAGTCAGGGCCATTCTTTCGTAGGGATTTTTTGATTGGTTGGTTGGTTGGTTTGGGGGAAGAGACCAAACAGCGAGGTCATCGGTCTCATCGGATTAGGGAAGGACGGAGAAGGAAGTCGGCCGTGCCCTTTCAAAGGAACCATCCCGGCATTTGCCTGGAGTGATTTAGGGAAATCACGGAAAACCTAAATCAGGATGGCCGGACGCGGGATTGAACCGTCGTCCTCCCGAATGCGAGTCCAGTGTGCTAGCCACTGCGCTACCTCGCTCGGTGGATTTTTTTTTTTTTTTTTTTTTTTTTTTTTTTTTTTTTTTTTTTTTTTTTTTTTTTGAAAGTCAGATTGCGTTGCGCTAAAAAATATTGTGTGTCAGGTTAACCACAGTCATGTATAATTGTTCAAAGGGGACGTTTCATATGGCGACCCTGCCAGGATACCTCACTGGAATCTTCTGATTTTTTGTTGTAGTTTGTGTAATTAGTGTAGATTTTGTTATTGCTAGCTCGTAATTGTAGAGAAAATCTCCTTTGTAGTTGCAGTCTTTCATTGTTGTACAGTAAAACAGTTGTGGCACGCATGTAGATTTGCACCAAGTATTTCGCAGCTGCAATTAACTAAATATTATTTTCAGTGCTATGTTAATGTTTTCTCTTATTTTTGATCTTCAAATTGTGTTTTTCTGTGTTGTCGTGTGAAATACTGTGACAATAATGGCGTGTGAAAAACGTAATACTAGGCTCCAAAGTAAACTGAGAAATGACAGTGAAAATGAAAGCAGTGTGTTAGCGCCACCGAGTAATGAATTAACTGATGTTCAAAGTAGTAATTTGGTAATTGCGCATAGGGAAATGGAGAGGGCTGCAAACAATGGTGTAGACAGTGAAACAGGTAGTGAACAGGGAAGCATTATCGATCGATCGGTCGGCAACAGCTCGCCTCAGGAATCCGAAATGACAGGACACAATTTCGCAAATACTGTAGATTCAGGTTTTGGGTTATCACCGTTTTCTCAAATAAGTCAAGACGCATTTCTGCTTGTCAAAATGTGAATGTTGCCGGTGCAAATGCACTGCCGAAAAGCGTAGAGAAACAGATTCCAGACACTAATACATTATTATTGCAATTAATGCAACAAATGGAACAAAATCAGAGACAAATGGGACAAAATCTTAAAAAGTTAGACACAGTGGAACAAAATCTCAAAAAGTTAGACACAATAGAACAAAATCTTCAAAAGTTAGACACTACACTTGAACAAACACGTGAAGATTTAACCACTGAGTTACATAACATCGAATCGAAATGTCAAATTTGTGAGCATTTTCAACCTATTTTTTCGCGGCATGAAAATGCATTACAGAATCACGAAGCAGCCATAAAAGAACTGCAAACTATTGTTCATGAAAATCATGAGACCTTGCAAGCTAAAATTGACTCAGTTGCATCTACCGATTCGGTTACGCAACTTGCAAGAACTCAGGAAAACTTAAAGGACACAGTAGATACCCTGAAAATTGGTTCAGAAAGACACATGGAGGAAATAAGTACACTATCGGAGAAAGTAGCCGAACTTTCGGATCAGGTCACTAACTTATCTACAAAGGTAGATGATGATCTGAATGACACAAGACCCGTAGCCTTCACTGACACAGAAGAGTATGAACAAATAAGAAAATTCAAACAAAATCAAAATCAAATCAATACACAGTACAAAAGAGAAATCCGGGAAGTACAAGATCAGTTGACGCAGGTAATACAAGAATTACGTATTTCAGAGAACACTCGCGCTCCAATACGGGAAGAGGGACATAGAAATACGGAACAACCACAAAATAATAACACAGGACACTTCGGAAATTATGAAAGAAATTGGCAATGTGCACCGAATTTTGAGATGGAACGGCCGACACAACCTAACAATGACCGTCATGCGACTCGCCGACATGACGATTTTGACTATAAGCTGTTCATTACTACACGTAAATTCAAAACATTTAAGAATTCTGGCAACGACATTCATCCACAAGCATGGCTCCATCAATTCTCTCATTGTTTTCCTCCCAACTGGTCGTTAGAACACAGATTAGAATTTATGTGTGGCTACTTGGAGAATGAACCAGCTGTAAGAATGCGATCGGTAATTCACGATTGCCACAGTGAAGGAGAGTTTTACCATGCCTTCCTCTCAGCATATTGGTCTCAACCCACACAAGACCGAGTAAAACATAGCATCATAATGATGAGACATTTCGAACAATCAGAATTCTCCAGTCTTGTGAAATATTTTGAAGACATGTTGCATAAGAATCAGTATCTTTCAAACCCATACAGCCCCTCAGAACTCATCCGCATTTGCTTACTCAAATTGCCTGAACATTTACGACATATTATTTTGGCAGGACGTTGCAAAGACGATATTGAAGCATTTCAGGGACTCCTACAAGAATTAGAAATTGACACAGACAGTCGCCGGATGCGAAAACAGGAAAACAATCACTGCAGGTCACATACGTCACAATTCCGTGATGACAGAAACAATAACTGGACACGAAAAGGCTATTCTTACAACGCAAATCGTGACCAAAACAGACACCACCCATATGACAACCGTTGGCAGAGTAGTAATAACTACAGGGAAAGATCACCTCTCCGTGGTAATGACTATCACAGAGACAATAAGAGAAACAGACAATATGGGAACCAAAATAAATACTATCAAGGGAGGCAGAATAACTTCAGACGCAACAGTTCGGCGCAGAGTTACGATTCAGGTAGAAATTCTCCACCACATGACCGACAAACAAGAAACTATGAAAAGTACCGACAAAACGACAGACGTGAATTTCATCAGAACTGGCGGGATTCTAACAGAGCTGGGCCCTCTCGGCAAGGTGAATTTGTAGAAGTTAGGTCTCCTAATCCCAATAACGACGCACGCCAACAAAGGAACAGACAATGACTCGCACCGCAGGCATCCGCGTGCGTTGGGTGGCTCAGAGAAAAATAACATAGACGCTAACCTTGAGAAAAATTCCAGTATTCTTTACCGACGTATATCACATGATAATTGCGTTGAAGTTGAAACTCTGCGTACTAGGAAGAGTAAAGGTTTACACCACATTTCACATGTAAAACCGTTTATTGAGAGATAATCTGCTTTTTAACTTTGTCTTTGCCATAAAACTTTTCACTTCACATCTCTAGTATGCTTTGTCAGACTTAAGAAACTGTTAACATGCAACAATGTTTGAAGTTAAATATCCAGTCTAGAACCTAGGGAACATTTTTAAACAGAAATTACGATTGCATTGTTATAGTGAACAGACAACACAGTGTTGTATTTGTACATTCTTGCTTGTTAGTTGCTTGATTACGTAACAACTATCAGGCTCACATACTTAGAACATATACCGGCACTGCTAATGAGATTTTCATGTAACATTTTGGTTTACTTGAAAAGCCATTCTTTATTTCAAGTACTTTTTGTGGGATTAAATATGAGTTAGCACTTGGTTTCTTTGACAGCTACACAATTATATCACGACGCTACTAATGTGTGACACAATTTACATTGTTGCTTTTGTGCTGTATCTGCTTTATATCTGCACAGTTTTTTTGAATTCTTCTGTAAAGTAAAATATGTTTTAGTAGTAACTTTTGTGGTATAGCTACATGAGACTACCTTTTCCGTAGCACAACAATACGTTACAGCACAGTACTTTCTTCATCATGGCAATAAGCATAATAACTAAGATATCTATACGCAAAGCATTTCACTTTTGTTTATCATGAGGTAAGTACATTGACTTCTGCAGAACTTAGCTTTCGGAGGACAATAACTACGGCACTTCCACAGAGATTATCTTACAGCAAAAGGCACATTTAGCGCTACAGTACACGTATTTGAGTCATTAATTTTGTACTTAAAACATTTATTTTTAAAGATTTTTGAATTACAAAGAAAGTTTTCCGTGATACATTTCATTCCATTGCCGTAATCTGTAACACCTGAGGGTATAATTACATTAATCCTCAGGGGGTTACACGCTTACTTTGTGTACCATGTGTGTGGCAACCACAAGGAACCCTAGCTAATATGGTATTTGCTTATACAACTTTACACATCGGTACCATATTTCTCTAACACACAAATTACACAGCTATCTGATCATTTAACTGAGAGATAAACTTTTTTTATTACATCAGTGACATATGTTTACGCAATTACAGAGTTGGATTACTTCACACTTACGAAATTGTATTTTGTCTGTACTGTGTGATCTGTTCATATTTTTTTGGAACCATTGTGATACTATGAGAGCTTTGAATGATGTATTTGGTATGGATTCATGATTTTTAAAGTACGTTTGAGGCAGATGACACTTTTGACATGAGCAGAGAATTTTTTTAATTATTGGAGGAAGCTACGACGATTTTGAGATTTGACTGAGGTGTTATGATGTTATTTTTACGACGACGATGTGTATTATGCTGCTGAGGTACGTTTATGATTAATAGGCTGAGGCTATATGAGTTATTTGATTATGCTTCATATTTATAATGACGAAATATTGACGAGTGTCGATGGATACGTATATGTGTAATAAGGTAAGGAGTAATGAGTAGTGATTAGGGACTCTGATTTGTGGAAAAGGTTGTTGGAAACCAAGAATCGTACTTTAAGAGTTATGAAATGTGCATAAATGCGTGACTGTATCACAATACTGACGAATATTTTATTTGGACACTTATATTTATAGGATTTTCTTTCTACAGATTTGCAACGCTAATTCTTGACCTGTGAAATATTTTTATGTGAGACTGTCACTGTAGCGGAAACTGGTGTTGTAAATATTTCCGTAAGAAAGTTAAGTAACCACCTGCACGTAATGAGTTGTGGGCACGCAGCTGTGTCAAACACCTGGAGAACAAGCCATTAGGGTGTGCCTTTCAGAGCACAGGAAGGAAAAAAAAAGGGAGGCCATTATCCTGGCCATTGTCATTCCTTTAGAGAAAGCATCGCAAATCCGACACGCTAATTACTTGGAAACATATCGTACTTTCTGATATTTACTGAAATGCCTAATGAAATGACAAGAAATAGTTTGTCTACACACCTGACTATGACTACTGTCTTTCTAGATGAGAGATTTTTTTACTACTTATGAAATGCCACATGACTATTGAACGATGTTCTTACGCTTTGCTTTGTACATAGTTGCTTATTTCATTTGATATCTAGTTTCTAGCTGCACTGCAGCATTGATTAAAATAAAATTTTGTAGATGTACTAATATAAATATTTTCTGTCTACAGATCGAGTATATAATAATTTTTTTCAAAAAAATTAGGGAGCACAAAGCGACATTTACCTTCACAGGAACTGCATTCATAATTTTCTTTTCAAGTACTTGGTAATTTCTTTTGTAGAATAAATTGTGATGCATCACTCTAGTGTTAAGATGTGACATAGGTATTAGACATGGCCATTTTTAGTGTAATATTTTTTTCTGCTTGAGCTATGTCATGTTTTGATATAAGTTATTACATTTGCTGCTGCTAGCTTTGCCAATCTGTATTTTTTTGTCATTGCTGCTTGTGTTAATTGTTTTGTGCTGCTGCATTGCCTCGTCCCTTAGTTTAGCATCTGAGCTCAGTAGATTTAAGTTAGCTTATGATGGGGTAGGCTATATGAGAGAACGAGATGTGATGAATTGGAAGAAATGCATTGAGAAGCTATAAGAAAATGGTTTGGCCAAAAAAAGTATTTTGAAAGAGGATATGAGCAAAAAAGTAGGGTTTAGGGACAACAGGTTTACGTAGGATTTTCTTGGAAATAAATAATGAGGTAAGAAATATGTGAACATATAAATACAGAAAGCATGCTTTGATAGGATTTTTTTGGTGGAAACAAATTTTGAAATA
The DNA here is from genome assembly GCF_023864345.2 of Schistocerca serialis cubense. NCBI lineage: Eukaryota > Metazoa > Arthropoda > Insecta > Orthoptera > Acrididae > Schistocerca > Schistocerca serialis. Next base: position 369,151,856 of record NC_064645.1, read on the forward strand.
AGACGAAAGATCTATGGAATGAAGTTTTATGTTGGACTGCAGTACCAAATGTTACACTGAAAACAAACCCTGCCCTTTCCTCTTGTGTTATTCTGCTATGTGTTTGTGTACTCTTGTATATTTGTTTTTTTCCTGTCTTTATGTGTTTAGCGGATATGAGTTACATTGTAGAATTTTTCTGATACTATGTTATTTACTTTGTAAAGATGTTAGACATTATTAATTCTGTTCTGTTTAATGCTCATGTGTGAAGTTGATGTTTCAAAAGTTATTGTGATCTTTTATGTATGTACTCATGTCATAATTCCACTGATGTATATGTTTATTTCTATTCTGTTGTAAAGCCGGTACTACAAATGTTATCTGTATTGTTATGTTTTTAATGATGTATTTTGTACCTTTGTTATTGTATTCTTATGTTATAAAATTGTAATTGTCACCAGTTCATGATATTATTAACTTGTTAGTTACATTTCACTGCACACATTTCTGTTGGTCATAGTATATGGACAATATGTGAGAAGTTGGGACTGTTAGTGTTTGCACGTGTGTTAATAACTCAGCAAGGGACTGGATAACAGCATTGCTGGTTCTAAGGACAATTTCAAAAACTTTGTGAGTGCACAAGTGGTGGTTTATGGACTTGCTATATTATCCGCAAGACTCTTCGATGGTGATTGTGCACCTGCACAGTCACAACACATGGCTGCTGGCCATCTCTATAAGGACTACAGTGGGTCTGCATCTTTGATGGCCCACCAATACCATTATTTCTACAAGGACTACAGTGGGTCTGCATCTTTGATGATCCATCAATACCATTATTTCTACAAGGACTGCAGTGGGTCTGCACCTCTGGTGGCCCACCAATACTGTAATCTCTACCAGGACTACAGTGGGTCTGCTCTGTGATGACCTACCTACCAATACTCTTCAAAATTTCGACTGACTCTGCTGTGGGTTTGCTCTGTTGTGGCCCATTACCTGTATGCATGTCAAGAGTCAGCACTGTCGTTCCGTTGGAAGGACAACACTACTTCTTCAAGATTGCATGGAAATCCACTACTTCTGTGTGCGTTTTCCTTTACTGCTCAGACTTTGAAAAAAACACTGCAATTTTACTGTGACGAATGATGAGGACTGTCTTTATGGACTGTGAGAAAATTTTAGCTTTTGACCAACATTGTATCAATAAGTGTGTGCATTTGATTTCTTTGTTATTGTAATTATGAAAAATTTTATCAAATCATTATTGGCCACTGCCCAAAAAAAATTTGTAAAATTTTTTGTGGGGAGGATGGGGGCTATGTAAGGAGGCTGTTTATGTTTTCTCTATGTAAGTAGGCTGTTTATGTTTTCTTATTGGTAACGTTACGTAGCGCTCAATATGAAAATCACTGGCTGTGCTGTGTGCAGTCTGTGGCTAGTTTGCATTGTTGTCTGCCATTGTAGTGTTGGGCAGCGTCAGCTGGATGTGAACAGCGCGTAGCGTTGCGCAGTTGGAGGTGAGCCGCCAGCAGTGGTGGATGTGGGGAGAGAGATGGCGGAGTTTTGAAATTTGTCATGAACTGCTATATTTATATATGATGATATCAAGGTAAATACATTGTTTGTTCTCTATTAATATCTTTCATTTGCTAACTATCCCTATCAGTAGTTAGTGCCTTCAGTAGTTTGAATCTTTTATTTAGCTGGCAGTAGTGGCGCTCGCTGTATTGCAGTAGCTTGAGCAGCGAAGATTTTTGTGAGGTGAGTGATTTGTGAAACGCATAGGTTAATGTTAGTCAGGGCCATTCTTTCGTAGGGATTTTTTGAAAGTCAGATTGCGTTGCGCTAAAAAATATTGTGTGTCAGGTTAACCACAGTCATGTATAATTGTTCAAAGGGGACGTTTCAGTTGTTGGGAGTTTAAGGGGGACTAAACAGCTAAGGTCATCAGTCCCCCAAATTTCGCAGTGTCTTCCTTCATATTGCCCAGGTCAGTGGACATAACAGGAATTTTGTGACTGGTATTAATATGAGCACATTGCAAAAAAAAAAAAAAAAAAAAAAAAACGGGTTTGGACAGGGACAGGGAAAGGGGGGAGGGGAGGAATGGTAGAATGGTTACATAGGTTACGATAGCATTCCATATTACGGTAAAATTTCGGAAAAAAATTTGTAAGCATCTTAGTTCAAATTGGGTGAGAGGGTGAGATACAGAGAGAAGACACCTTGTCAAACATACCAGGCCACAGGCGTTTATCGTATCCGATGTGACGGTTATCTTATACGTTAGTGGGGCAGACTGCCTGTGCATTCGATGTATGATTGAGAGAGGACACAGATTTGAGTTCAAAGTCTGTCTTGAGTACCCACATTCAAGAGCACGGTCGCTCTGTTGCCAGTATTTCTAAAAATTTAAGAATATGACATAGGGAGGAAAAGAAGCGCACCCTTAATGTTTTAGAAGAGGCGGAGATTATGCGTAGCATGAACCTGCACCCGCAACTGACATTGAACAATCAGATCGAGCAACAGTATGGGGGCATTTTATATAATTTTGACTACATTGCGAGAGCTTTGTGATTTCTTTAATCTGATTTATTACAGTTAGTTTGTCTCTTGTCTCTCTTGTTTATCCTTAGGAAATTTTTGGTATAGTGATATCTTTCCCTTGCAGTATATTCTGTTACAACCACTGCATGTGCAATGTAATTTGTTCTTGCGTCGGGTTTATCCTCCATACATGGCGTCTGTTTGATTTGTTTCCCTTATTTTGCCAAAACTGATGTAACGAAACCTCAAATTTCATATCACGGTTAGGGTGCAGGGGGCGTGGTTCTAGTTTCTCCCGACCTCTCTGCGCCGGCGACTCTTGCGCCGGATATTTCACTTCACCGCCTCGCTCAGTGCGTGCAGCGGGGCCGGTGGTTGCCTTGGCTCAACCACATGGCTACGTGTTGTGTCCGCTTCCTGATATGTTGTTTTTGCTTCAGCGTCTCACTTTAGCTCGTTAATGCAGGCACTTTCTTGTTACACGGCATGTAATGTTTTCGTGTCCCAATATTTTATTCATTGACTATCCACTGTTACGTCTGCCACAGACGGCCCCTACCAGGCAGACTACACTCTGTATGCGTACCATACAACATACACAAGCACTTGCAGGCGTAACCAAGAGGAAAACAGTTCTTCAAAATAAACAGCACTTGCTAGAGACTAACGCGAACCTTTTTCTGCAGAGGTCGCCTCACAGACACAGGGAAGTTGGAGTACTCAGCCGGCCTCCGCCGGCTTTATAAGGCCAGTGCAGCAGCAGTACAGCCAGTTCCTCGCCGAGCTAGGACCAGCTCCGACGGACCTCACCGGCGCTCTTGATGAATAGTCGGCTACATGTTATTTGTTTTCTTTGTGTGTATATAGTGAATGCTCGAGAAGTGTAGTTCAGTTTCCATTAACAACATTATACTGAGTGTTCTACAATACTGAGTATTCTTCATCCGCTGTACGGACATTATGGTTTTAACTAGGAAGATTGGACCTTCTATATTCTCTACCATGTAGTTTACAATGTTTTAATTTTTGTAAATGCACTCTAGATTCTACCTATTTTCAGAATTAAATACTAATTACCATGGTATTACTTTCAGGTGTAGGAGTGCAGTCACTGTCATTATTTCTTATTATTTAGATATGTGCTCGATGATGTGGCTATAAGCCACGAAACTGTTAATGCCTTAATGAAATTGGTGCAAGATACAGGTGTTTATAGATCCTTCTATGAAAAGTACTAACACAGGTGCGGATACCCTGACCACACAGTCGTTTGTTATATTAACAGTTTCTTAATGTAATCTACCAAAATTTGAAATGGTCAGTATGTGGCTAAAGCGGCAGCATACATATTTTGGTATTGTGGAAACCATTGCACAAGACCCAGATTTAAAAAAAAAAAAAACTTTTAATTCGTTTTGCTTCTCATTTTACGCTCCACGGAAGCAAACTGATAGGAACCGAAGGGGTGTTTAGAACAAGTAGGATGCTGAAAAAATAATTAAGACTGTAAGAGCCTTAAGGGAAAAAGCAGATGCGGTTAAACAGAGCAATAAGTGTTCAGTTTACCTCAGAGGATACTTCAAACGTTTGTGAATGGTGATATGTCACCGGCAGAATGAGTGCCTTTAAAAGTTAGGTGTAAGCCTGTACTTCCTGACACTACTGAGTAACAGTTAGTAGAGTATCTTCTTGACATGTATAATCGCCTTACCAGATTATTTGTCAATAGACTAAATCCACTCTCTTGACATGTAATCTCGTAAGGCGATTATCCATGTAAAGAAGATACTCTACCAACTGTTACTCAGTAATATCAAGAAGTACAGGCTTAGACTTAATTTTTAAAGGCACTCATTCTGCCGTTGACAAGCAGTGGAAAGAAATAATATCCATTATCCTTTTATTTTAAATGCTACAGGCTGAGCTTGGTCTGACCTTTCCCTTAGGCGACAAAAAAATGAACTCACTACACACAAAACATATGGGGACATCATTTTCGAGAGCAAATGGGTTCGACCATGAACCTATATACAACTTTTTTGACATCTCAAAAAATGGTTCAAATGGCTCTGAGCACTATGGGACTTAACTTCGGAGGTCATCAGTCCCCTAGAACTTAGAACTTCTTAAACCTAACTAACCTAAGGACAACACACACATCCATGCCCGAGGCAGGATTCGAACCTGCGACCGTAGCGGACCCGAAGCTCTAGACTGTAGCGCCTAGAACCGCTCGGCCACTCGGGCCGGCTTTGACATCTCAGAAGCTGAGTATAATAAACATTCGTATACTGCTGATCGTGTGTAAAACATGGACGAGACTGTGCTCATTGCCATCCAGACCAAGATAATATACACAGAGTGTTACAAAAAGGTACGGCCAAACTTTCAGGAAACATTCCTCACACACAAATAAAGAAAACATGTTATGTGGACATGTGTCCGGAAACGCTTCATTTCCATGTTGGAGTTCATTTTAGTTTCGTCAGTACGTACTCTACTTCCTCGATTCACCGCCAGTTGGCCCAATTGAAGGAAGGTAATGTTGCAATTATGCAGTCACGTTATCAACACAGATTTTCTGTAAACGTTTGGGCAGGCATTGTTGGTGATGTCTTGATTGGGCCCCATGTTCTTCCACCTACGCTCAATGGAGCATGTTATCATGATTTCATACGGGATTCTCCACCTGTACTGCTAGAACATGTGCCTTTACAAGTACGACACAACATGTGGTTCATGCACGATGGAGCTCCTGCACATTTCAGTCGAGTCGTTCGTACGCTTCTCAACAACAGATTCGGTGACCGATGGATTTGTAGAGGCGGACCAATTCCATGGCCTCCACGCTCTCCTGACCTCAACCCTCTTGACTTTCATTTATGGGGGCATTTGAAAGCTCTTGTCTGCGCAACCCCGGAACCAAATGTAGAGACTCTTCGTGCTCGTATTGTGGACGGCTGTGATATAATACGCCATTCACCAGGGCTGCATCAGCGCATCAGGGATTCCATGCGATGGAGGGTGGATGCATGTATCCTCGCTAACGGAGGACATTTTGAACATTTCCTGTAAAAAAGTGTTTGAAGTCACGCTGGTACGTTCTGTTGCTGTGTGTTTCCATTCCATGATTAATGTGATTTGAAGAGAAGTAATAAAATGAGCTCTAACATGGAAAGTAAGCGTTTCCGGACACATGTCCACATAACATATTTTCTTTCTTTGTGTGTGAGGAGTGTTTCCTGAAAGTTTGGCCGTACCTTTTTGTAAGACCCTGTATAATTGGGATGGAAAGTATACGTCATGTGGATGCCATCTCATCAGCCGTGCGAGTTGCCCTGGTGACTGGCATAGACTGTATGAGTCCTTGAGGTACTGCCGTACCACCAGTGATGATCTTCCCCACGAAGAACTGAACTGATACTCTATCGAAACCACCTGGAACAATCGTAAAATACAATGCTTTAGGCTGTGTTCAAACGGAGCTCTTCGCCGAGTCATTTCGTCATGTCATTTCTAAGGCACATCCTCTAAAAGAGGCTACTGTGTTGCTAACTGCATGGACGCGAAAGTTACGCCAGAAATTAAATTATAGAACCATCTTACACTCGTGACCATCCTGCCTCACACTTCTCATAAAGTTCAACCTCTTGGTGAGACTTTTATGGGCACTAACTTTTATGGGCACTCTCAAAACCTATGGCACATCAGCCATTTCTTACCCCCATATTACGCTGAATACGTTGGCCCGTGGTTACTGCACAGCAGCCGGCCCTTACGCCCCTATTATGCCGACGAGGAGAAAAAGACAAGTGCCACAACCCCATTTCCCAGAAACTTCGCTCAGTGGAAGAGGCGTCAAAATAAGCGAACACGGGTCTCGGCTTATCCATAGACATTGGACAGTTTCTGAGAAAACGATGGTTAAAGTTTTCGAGATACATAATGACCCTTTTACCTAGTTAACAGTTCGACAGAAGCGATGGTACAGTAGCTAGCGTTGCGGTTCCACACTTTTGCATCCAGTGTTCGAATCCCATTATTGTGTTTATTCTTGCTCTTCATCTGTCTATACATGTCCGTAGAAGATTACTACATGAATATTTTCCAATGTATATGCAAATAACATTGTCCTTATTATTCTAACAACTGTGAGTCTGGTGAATGAACTAAAGAAAAGAAAGGAAAAGAATGAGAAAACTATTTAAAATTATTTTCAGCGAAGTTCCTGAGCGTATCTTAAGTCATAACCAATTGCAAGCACCAGTTTACGGTAAGCGATCCGTTATGCATAGTTTTCCGCGAAGTTATTGCCAACGAGTGAAATATTGAGCAGTGTTAACGACGTTTCTTTTCCGAGTGACATTAATACGAAGAAACGTCACCGTGGCAAACATGCCTTCGTGCAATGTTAATGGTGTTCGGAATTTCTAATGTTTCAAATGTTTCTGCGATCGGTATTTCCAAGGCACTGCACCAAATCTTCCTGAATAATAAACGTAAGAGTAAAACATAAAATTTTAAAAGAATTAAAATAAGAATGAAACATAGGAATATGAGAATTTAAAGATATTTTAATCCCTGAAAGTACCATACACATATACAATAAACGAAATTATGATGAAACAAAGATCTAATTTAACAATTAACAAAACGCCTGACTTGATAAGAATGATTCGTGTAGTAATCTTCTACGGACTTGTGGAGATAAATGAAAGAAAAGAAAAGAAAATAAGTCGATAAAAACAAAGGTCGCTTTTCGAATACGGGGCGCAGAAGGTGAGAGGTTGCCAATGTACCGCCATTACAGCTGAGAGTAATGCACGCTGAAAGACTTCTGAATTATGTCGAAAAGTGTGACATCAGTTTTCTGAGAAACGTTCGTGCGTCTACGGATAAGGCGAGACACGTATTTGCTGATTTAGACTACTCTTTCACTGAGCGAAGCTTCTGGGAAATCGGGTTATGGCACTTGACGCGTTCTCCTCATGAAAATGTTTGCCAGTGGTGAAACACAGCGTATTACACAGCCTGTGTTTGCAGTTGCTATCGCACAGCATCCGGCATTTATGCCCACATTATGCTATTTCGTCAGTGGTCGCGGCACAGCAACCGAACCTTACTTCCATATCATGCTGATTATGTTCCCCAGCAGCTGTGGCAGAGCAACTGGCCATTGCGCCCATATAACGCCGCACGACAACCTTGTCTTATGACCATATTATGCAATGTACGTTGGCCTTACCACTTATCTTAGAAGAAATATTAAGGACAGGCAAACCTACGTTTCCAGCATTTGTAGAGTTAGAGAAAGTTTTTGACAATGTTGACTGGAATACTCTCTTTCAAATTCTGAAGGTGGCAGGGGTAAAATACAGAGAGCGAAAGGCTATTTACAATTTGCACAGAAAGCAGATGGTAGTTATAAGAGTCGAGGAGTATGAAAGGGAAGCAGTGGTTGGGAAGGGAGTGAGACAGGGTTGTAGCCTATTCCAGATGTTATTCAATCTGTATATTTAGCAAGCAGTAAAGGAAACAAAAGAAATATTCGGAGTAGGTATTAAAATCCATGGAGAAGAAATAAAAACTTTGAGGTTCGCCGATGACATTGTAATTCTGTCAGAGACAGCAAAGGACTTGGAAGAGCAGTTGAACGGAATGGACAGTGTTTTGAAAGGAGTACATAAGATGAACATCAACAAAAGCAAAACGAGGATAATGGAATGTAGTCGAATTAAGTCGTGTGATGCTGAGGGAATTAGATTAGGAAATGAGACACTTAAAGTAGTAAAGGAGTTTTGCTATTTGGGGAGCAAAATAACTGATGATGGTTGAAGTAGAGAGGATATAAAATGTAGACTGGCAATGGCAAGGAAAGCGTTTCTGAAGAAGAAAAACTTGTTAATGTCGAGTATAGATTTAAATGTCAGGAAGTCGTTTCTGAAGGTATTTGTATGGAGTGTAGCCATGCATGGAAGTGGAACGTGGACGATAAATAGTTTAGACAAGAAGAGAATAGAAGCTTTCGAAATGTGGTGCTACAGAAGAATGCTGAAGATTAGATGGGTAGATCACATAACCAATGAGGAGGTATTGAATTGAATTGGAGAGAAGAGGAGCTTGTGGCACAACTTGACTAGAAGAAGGGATTGGTTGGTAGGACATGTTTTGAGACATCGAGGGACCGCCAATTTAGTATTGGAGGGCAGCGTGGAGAGTAAAACTCGTAGAGGGAGACCAAGAGATGAATACACTAAGCAGATTCAGAAGGATGTAGACAGCAGTAGGTACTGGGAGATGAAGAAGCTTGCACAGGATAGAGTAGCATGGAGAGCTGCATCAAGCCAGTCTCAGGACTGAATACCACAACAACAACACGTCTGCCGGTGGTTGCGGCACTTCAACCGGCCGTTACGCCCACGTAAAAAAAATCCGAGTTGTATGAGAAAGCCTACCTGGAGTGCTAAACTTGTCTGATTGCTGCGGCAGGATTTTGCACTGGGATAGGGTTACTTATGCAAAAAGCGGCTTTACCGCTACCACACCAGCTTTAGCTACTCGATTTCTGCAAACGTAGCTGTCAGTAGATAACGCCAGATCTTTGAGAGCAAATAAACAAAACCGACGTGAATTTCCAAGCTTATATAGCGACCAAAGACAAGAAGTTCAGAGACCCTTTAGATCCTTAGCAACAGGCAGTCTAAGTGAAACTGACATTAGGGAACGTAGATGTTGAACATTGTTGTCTAATACCTGATCAATCATATCTGTCTCACTACAAGATACACCTGTATAAGAAGAAGGTTTCCAAATGAAGTAGTAAGCTGGCTCATCTGTTGGTTTCACATTTTCACGTTATGAAACATGCCTCGAAGACTCCTCATTATAAGGTTTACAGAAACTGCCTAAGGCCCCTACCAAAAGTAGAAAGAAACCTGTAGCTGCTCCTAGGAAAAAATGCGAGAAACGCAGAAACAAACCGGTAGCTGTTCCTAGGAAAACATGCAAAAAAAGTCTTAAGTTGACTGACTATTCGGATGATGAGTCCAATGAGTGAAACACCTCTTCAGGCGAGTCAAGTTTCAATTTTACCACTGCAGAAGGAAATATGCTGAAGAAGGTGCCATTTGTATCTTTCGCAGATGCGCATATTCCAAAGACTTTCGCGGAGAATTGTGCCCCAAGTGTGTATACTCAGTTTTCCGTAATTTTAAGGCGTTACACACATTACTTAAAATATACAGAAATATTTATTTATTTATTTGCTATGGACGAAGAAGATTTTTTATCTCTTCCCTAATTGTGTTTTACTTTTTTGCTATTAGATTTTCATTTTCGCTGACTGTGCTTCTTTTCTATGTTTTGACCATTTGCAGGCAGGACGTGGAACTGGCGTAGTAAGCGAAATAAGGTTTTTAGTAATTTTGACTTTTTCTCTGAAAACTTCTCGATCCTGAACGTCATCAAATGAAATTTCAGCTTCCTGTAAATCCTTTTTAACTTGGCTTGCCCATTTTGAATACGATTTTGTTTTTGAAATTGATGAATGTATGCGATGAGTAAGTCTTTGCGGGTTAATTCTTTCCAGATGGCCAAAAAACATCATTCTCCGCTTCCTCATGCTGGTAACAATGTCTTCTGTATGTTCGTATAATTCACAGTTGTGTCTTCGGCGGAATTCTCCGTTTTCTTTGATAGGGCCAAGGATTTTACTCAAAATTTTCCGGTCTTTTATTTCCAGTTTTCGTAGTGACCCTTTCTTCGTCATGTTTAAACATTCTGATGCATACAAAACTGACGGTCTAATTACAATGTTAGGTTTAAAGACACGCTTTTGCTTTTGTATAAGTCTTTGCACAAATGAAAAGCACCTTCTAGTTTAGAACACCTACTTTCTACAGCTGCATTTTGTGAACCGTCAGGTGTAATTATTTCTCCAAGATATTTAAATTTCTTCGACTGCTTGATTTTCTCTTGTTGTATTTCAATATGAGGAGGAGCGTGTTTGATGTTTGTGATGAAATCAGTTTTCTTAAATGCTATGTTTAGGCCAGTCTTAGCAGCAATTGATTGCAGGCTGGACACTTGAACCTCAGCTTCGTCAATATTATTTGCAATGAGTGCCAGATCATCAGCAAAAGCCAAACAGTTTCCGCTGAGGCCATTTCTTTTGTCTCCAATTTGAATCCCATAACCTGGCGGTACGGTTGTTTTCCACTCTCTGACTATCTTATCAAGGACACAGTTGAAAAGCAGTGGAGAGAGCAGGTCACCTTGTGTCACCCCTGCACAGATTTCAACTGGTTCTGATAGTTCGCCTCTGAACTTGACTTTTGACACTGTGTTATTTAAAGTGGCACTTATCAGATTGATTGTTTTCCTATGTAGACCAAATTCGGCAAGTGTTTTCTTTATTGTTTCTCGATCAGTTGAGTCATACGGTTTTTGAAAGCCAACAAAAGTCACAACAAACGTTTTTGATCTTGATTTGGCGTATGATAGAACAGATTTTAGGTTATGGATCTGCTCTGCGAAGGATCTTGATGTCCTGAAATTAGCTTGATATTCGCCCGAATGTTGATCTAAGACTTATTCAGCTCTGTTTAACAACAGTCTGGAAAAGATTTTGTACGTCATTGGTAGCAAAGAGATTCCTCGGTAATTATTCAGATCACTCTTATCACCTTTCTTATGAAGTGGGTGAATAATTGCTACGGTCCAATCTGGAGGTAGAGTTTCAGTTTCCCAAATCTTCTCTATGGTATCATGGAGATGTTTTATTGTATCATGATCTGCGTATTTTCACATTTCAATCAAGATGCGATCCTCACCTCCAGATTTGTTATTTTTCAAGCCTTGTATAGTTTTCGTGATTTTATCTAATGTGGGAAGGGGACTATCTGCAGCAGGAACAGTAGGATTGAAATCAAGCTTTTCATTTTGATTTTCAGCATTCAGTAGGGATGAAAAGTAATTTCCATAAGCTGCAGCACATGATTTGTCATTTAAATTTAGTTTGTCATCGAGTCCTCTTATATGTAACGTAGGAGGTTTAAACTTCGATAGATTATATTACAAAATTCCCGAGTGTGATGTCTTCTAAAAATTGCTTCTATTTCATCGATTTGGTTTTTGTTGAATACTTAGTTGTTCTCAATACTTTTGATGTATCTTTCCTAACCTTCAAGAAGTTTTCGTGATTTTCGGAGGTTTTCTTGCTATACCATTTCATCCAAGCCTGTCTTCGCTTTTCAATTGCTTCATTACAATCTTCGTTCCACCACGGGTGTTTATATTTTTCATTGGTCAGTATAGTTTTAGTGGTTGATTGTACCATGGCTTCTTTAATTCTGTTTCAGTCCGTTTTTATTTGGTTTTCTGTGTAGAGTTTCTGTAAATTTGTTGTTGACATCTTTCAGTTTACTTATATCAAATTTTGGAGGTCTGTTTTTTCTTGAAGTATTGGAAAGGTTTTTTTTCGGCTGTCTGGGAAGATATTCACTTTTACCAGAGACAAGTAATGATCAGGATTAATGTTGGCATTCCTCAAAACCTTAACATTGAAAATTTCCCTGGTGGATTTTTTAGAAATAGCTACATGGTCCAGCTGGAATTCTCCAAACATTGCGTTAGGGTGTTTCCAAGTTTTGGCTTTTCGAGGTAGACGCTTGAAGGCTGTGGATTTTAAAAGAATATCACAGTTCTTACAAATATCAATTAGTCGCTCACCATTTTTATTTGTTCTTTTATGTGCAGGGTAGTCACCAAGAATTTCCTTATGCTTTTTTTTCTTTTTTTATACAGAAATATAGTAGTTTTTATTTAATATTATATTAATTTTTAAAACGTCATGAATTAGCTGTAGGTAATTTTTGAAGTTAAAAGAGCAGTAAACATATCTCTTATAAAGCAAAGACAAACTACTGTCATAATCACACCACGATGTTACAAGAACATAGGTGACCGATTTCGGTCATAACACATGACCATCATCAGACCCATGGCATTCTTCGAAGATGGTAGGTGGAGCACTCTTCTCAGCTGCTGTGATGTCAACTTGAGTTGATCTCGGCTAGATATCTCAGTGAGCAAGATAGCTGCCGACCAGGTTCGAGATCTGCTACAGGACACACATTTGCTTTGTCATTAAGTTCAATTTCTCCTTTGTACTCATCCAAAGTCATTTCCTGGAGAATTAAAATATTTTCGGAAACGTTTTTAAAGTTAATAGTACATCGAGCGCAGAGATGTTTTAGAACAAATCAAAGAAACAGTCTTTGGATGTCTGTCGCTATGTGATTCAGACAGTTGCTCCCCTGAGACAAATGTTGGCAGAGAAGACAGGCGTCGGCCACATATGTCGTGAAATCCGTACCGTTTTGTCAATGTTGCCTCCTCTTCGTTAGTTTGTGTGTCAGGATCCTTCCTTTGGACAACGTTTTTGTCAGAGGTGGCATTAACACTGTCCTTGCTGTTTCCATTCCCCTTCAGTAGCAGCCAGATGCCAGCATGTCAGACATGTTCCGTTTAAAATGTGGTTATGCATCAGCAGCAATCGATTTGTAATAGATCGCCTGGTCATAATCGATCTCAGATTGATAAAAGCGCTGCAAGTTGAATGAAACTGTGTTATAAGCGTACACAAGTGTGTTTAATATACGCTGCCTTTCACCAAAAACTTTAGACGCCTCGGGTAGACGACACTATCGGTAGGGGATATGTTTCGTTTTACCGTAGTAAACGTTATTTCAAATTCCTACGACTGAAAGACACTAGAGAATTTTTTTGAAAATTTCTCATGCAGAACCCTCATTCGAAAACTACGCTGTTGTCTCTACCAGAATACGAACATTGTCAGTAAAGCTTAAACATGGCAGCTTGTGTACTTAGCTTATTCTGATTCAAATCCATTTTGAAAAAGGAAGAAAACCGCAGGACAATTGCTTAGTTCACAATTATTGTTTGGTACACAACCGGTTTCGGAACAGTTACAGTTTCATCATCTGGTGTATACTGCAATAATAAAAATATTTTGTTACGCGTGAAAGGGAGGAGATTCTCAAGTCTGAAACATCATGTAACGAACTACGCGGCTACAATTACAAAATTAAAACAATTTAAAAGGGAAAGAACAGGACGTGACTCACAAATAAACTCACTTAATCATCTGAGACCATCCTCACCACAGTTTTGTCTTGGAACCAAAGGTTCCGTGTCAGAATAGTCGCAGTAAATACTAGTCGTGAACACTGAAGCCGCACATGACCCTATTACGTAATGTTCCTGATCGTGTTCCCGCTAGCGAAGCACGGGGGTCAGGGATTTTTTCTGCCTCGTGATGAGTGGGTGTTGTGTGATGTCCTTAGGTTAGTTAGGTTTAAATATTTCTAAGCTCTAGGGGACTCAGGACCTCAGGAGTTAAGTCCCATAGTGCTCAGAGCCATTTGAACCATTTTTACACCAGATGATGAAACTGTAAATGTTCCGAAACCGGTTGTGTACCCAACCAAACACTGTGGATTAAGCACCTGTCTTGCAGTTTTCTACATTATTCAAAATGTTATGATTCTCTTGCGTTCTAACCATATTAATTTCAGTGGGTTTGAGTGGATGGAGTCGGTTAGGATGAACAGAATGAACTGCCATGAAGTGAAGTACGCACAGAAAACGTTAAACTCTTAATGTAGTAAATATGTCATGATTACAGAAATTTGTTGCGAGACAAGGATCCGGACCAAGATCTCGACCTTTTGGGAAGAAATCGCCTTAACCAGCGACCTCGAAGAGCACGCGGACGGACGTACCTCATATGTCAAAAGTTTGACTCCCCGTCTAAAGCGAAATTTCATTTGACAGTACACATTAAGAGCGCAGGACTTAAGCATTTTCGGAGGATCATATCATTGCATTTCACTTAGTTTATCCTTACCGATTCACTTTTAGAATGATCATTGCATTTCTCTTAGTTTATCCTTACCGACTGAAGTTGTTTCACGTTAGTGAAATTTAAGCAGTTATCATTGTCCCCTGCAGCACTGTAAGCCGCTAACCTTTGTTTTTGCTGTACTTCTGGCGATCCCATGCAGGAGTGGAGAATAGTCTATTTCAAAGCAGGAGCGACAGCCAGTCGTAATGATAGTTTGCCAGGCCTTCAAGGATGCACAGCGTTCCAGGCGACTGCTCACAACAAGCGAGTACAGATTTTCATTAGTCAAGGTGTATACATCAATCGCATTGTACAGGGTGATCAAAAAGTCAGTATAAATTTGAAAACTTAATAAGCCACGGAATAATGTAGATAGAGAGGTAAAAATCGACACACATGCTTGGAATGACATGGGGTTTTATTAGAAAAAAAAACAAAGTTCACAAAATGTCCGACAGATGGCGCTGGACAGCAAAACTGCTACCGTGATGGGTGAGAGGTACGCTGATATGTTACAGAATCGCATCGTCTCTGGCCTGGCTGATAAACACCTTCTGGAACGTACGATGTTTATGCAGGATGGCGCTCCACCCCATATTGCTAGACGCGTGAAAGATCTCTTGTGCGCGTCGTTTGGTGATGATCGTGTGCTCAGCCGCCACTTTCGTCATGCTTGCCCTCCAAGGTCCCCAGATCTCAGTCCGTGCGATTACTGGCTTTGGGGTTACCTGAAGTCGCAAGTGTATCGTGATCGACCGACATCTCTAGGGATGCTGAAAGACAACATCCGACGCCAGTGCCTCACCATAGCTCCGGACATGCTTTACAGTGCTGCTCACAACATTATTCTTCGAGTAAAGCTATTGTTGAGGAATGATGGTGGATATATTGAGCATTTCCTGTAAAGAACATCATCTTTGCTTTGTCTTACTTTGTTACGCTAATTATTGCTATTCTGATCAGATGAAGCGCCATCTGTCGGGCATTTTTGAACGTTTATAATTTTTTTTGTTCTAATAAAACACCATGTCATTCCAAGCATGTGTGTCAATTTGTACCTCTCTATCTACATTATTCCGTGATTTGTTCAATTTTCAAATTTATACTGACTTTTTGATCACCCGGTATTTCATGTAGGCCACTGCTCCTAGACAGCAGTTTGCATTATCGCTCTATTAAAGGTCTGGTGACCATTACTAAGATATCATACGATATAATGATGAGCGAAAACCGTATAACCGGTATGATAGGCTGTTGAGTCGTCTTCGGCACGCGGTACAACAGCGATCCTCCGTGACGTGGAGTCGACAGGGCCGGGCGACAAGTTTCCATTGATCCACGGTCCATTCTCGGTGCTCCGACTGCAATCGTGTTTCACGAGGTCTTCTGTTCAGCGTGGGAAATCGTAGACGCCGTCTGCTGCGGAACCCCCTGTGTCAACAACGTGCGCTAGACGCTTCTGCCTGCACCTGCACCGTACTGTGTCATCAGGTCTGCCACCAATCGCCTTCTACCCTGATTTGCAGAACGGGAAGGCCTCCGACCACGTCCTGTGATGAGGCGTAGACGTTCGACACCTATAGTCTACGCGTGGTTTCACCATACGTCACCACTTTCCGTAGATGTTCGTGACAGTAGGGCAGGAACAGCAGAGCAATATCTCAATTTCCGAGACTGGCGCCCCGTTGCACCATAACATTTTGCCCTTTGTAAAAGTCGCTTATGTCAGTGGATTCCCTCATTTGTGGTCATAGTCGTCGCTAGGACGATTCCTCCGCTTCGCTTATACGCTTTCCTAACAGCGTCACGTACCCAAAATGTCACCAGATGGGATTCAGCCTCGCTATGAACGGTGATCACAGTGTCATCAGTGTACGTAGCAGGATCGATGCACTTAAAATAACCCATAACACTGAATAACACTGAAGGCGTCGAGCTCAGACTGCAGGGTTCAGACCTACTAGAATTCGAATCGAGAACATCTGCCAACGTAGAAGTAAATATCCTCGGAGTAGTGAAGCAACTCAAATCAGGTAATAAAAGCAAGTCTTCTGGTCCAGAATGTATACCAATTAGGTTCCTTTCCGAGTATGCTGATGCATTAGCTCCATACTTAACAATCATATACAACCGTTCGCTCGACGATAGATCCGTACCCAAAGACTGGAAAGTTGCACAGGTCACACCAATATTCAAGAGAGGTGGTAGGAGTAATCCGCTAAATTACAGGCCCATATCGTTAACGTCGACATGCAGCAGGATTTTAGAACATATATTGTGTTCGAACATTATGAATTTCCTCGAAGGAAACGGACTATTGACACACAGTCAACATGGTTTCAGAAAACATCGTTCCTGTGAAACACAACTAGCTCTTTATTGACATGAAGTGTTGAGTGATATTGACAAGGGATTTCAGATCGATTCCGTATTTCTGGATTTCCGGAACGCTTTTGACACTGTACCACACAAGCGGCTCGCAGTTAAATTGCATGCTTATGGAATATCGTGTCAGTTATGTGACTGGATTTGCGATTTCCTGTCAGACAGGTCACAGTTCGTAGTAATTGACGGAAAGTAATCGAGTAAAACAGAAGCGATTTCAGGCGTTCCCCAAGGTAGTGTTATAGGCCCTTTGCTGTTCCTTATCTATATAAACGATTTGGGAGACAATCTGAGCAGCCGTCTTCGGTTGTTTGCAGATGACGCTGTCGTTTATCGACTAATAAAGTCATCACAAGATCAGAACAAACTGAAAAACGATTTAGAAAAAATATCTGAATGGTACGAAAAGTGGCAGTTGACCCTAAATAACGAAAAATGTGAGGTCATCCACATCAGTGCTAAAAGGAACTCGTTAAACTTCGGTTACACGATAAATCAGTCTAATCTAAAAGCCGTAAATTCAACTAAATACCTGGGTACTACAATTACGAACAACTTAAATTGGAAAGAACACACAGAAAATGTTATGGCGAAGGCAAACCAAACGCTGCGTTTTATTGGCAGGACACTTAGAAAATGTAACAGATCTGCTAAGGAGATTGGCTACACTACGCTTGTCCTTTGTCATTTAGAATACTGCTGCGCGGTGTGGAATCCTTAAGAGGCAGGACTGACGGAGTACATTGAAAAAGTTCAAAGAAAGGCAGCACGTTTTGTATTATCGCGAAATAAGGGAGAGAGTGTCACAGAAATGATACAGGATTTGGGCTGGACATCATTAAAAGAAAGGCGCTTTTCGTTGCGACGGAATCTTCTCACGAAATTCCAATCACCAACTTTATCCCCCGAATGCGAAACTTTTTTGTTGACACCGACCTACATAGGGTGCAACGATCACCATTATAAAATAAGGGAAATCAGAGCTCGAACGGAAAGATATATGTGTTCATTCTTCCCGTGCGTTATACGAAATTGGAATAATAGAGAATTGTGAAGGTGGTTCGATGAACCCACTGCCAGGGACTTAAATGTGATTTGCAGAGTATCCATGTAGATGTAGATGCCTGTGCTCGGCTGTGCGAGCCAGTTATACTGTTATACGAGTGTCGTTCGGTAAGTAACGCGACAATTTTTTTTTTTTCTTGGCCAATTTCGGTTGACGAAAGGAGTTTGTTGTGGGAGATTGTGGAATATTCCCGCTTCAGTCGGTATACTTTCATGAAGTTCCGATAGGTCGCGGAGCTATACGTAGCTTTCAAAATGGTGTCTGTAACGGAAGTGCGTTCCAAGCAGAGAGCTAACATTTTCTTTTGGAGGAAAACCAGAGCATCACAGGTATTCGTATGCGCTTCCAGAATGTCTACGGAGACCTGGCAGTGAACAAAAGCACGATGAGTCACGAGGAGAGTGGTCTGTCATCATCGCAACAAGCCGACCGGCCGGTCGCTCACGGCTGTGACTCCTGCAAAGTTGGGACGTGCGGCACTCTCATTCGAGGTGATCTGCGGATCACAATCAAACACCTCGCCGCCCAACTAGACATCTCTGTTGACAGCACTGACACACCCGTTCAGCAGTTGGGGTACTCAAAGGGGTGCGCCCGCTGTCTTCCTTGCCGACAAACAGAAGAGCAACGAAGGACCATCTGTGCTAAGTTGCTTGCGCATTCGAGGCTGACGGTGAAATTTTTTTTGTCGAACATCATCACAGGTGATGGAACATGGGTTCATCAGTTTGAACAGGAAACAAAACCGCAATCCATGGAGTGGCGCATACCACCTCGGCTCGGGAAAAAAAAAAAAAAATTCACAGCCGCACGCAACCTCAGCTGGTAAAGTCAGGGCGACCGTCCTCTGGTCTCTGAAGGGGTCGTTCTTTTTGATGCCCTCCCTCATGGTGCAACGACCAACTCTGAAGTTTATCGTGTTACCCTCACGAAAGTGAAGAAGCGGCTGCAGCGTATTCGTCGCCATAAAAACGCAGACAAATTTCTTCTTCATGACAACGAGAGACCTCAGACAAGTCTTCGCAACGAAGAGGAGCTCACAAAACAGGATTGTTCTTCTTCATCCATCCCACAAGCCGGAACTCACACCTTCCACCTGTTTGGCCCAGCGGATGACGCACTCCGCGGTAAGTAGTACGTGGATGATAGGGTGGTTATTGATGCAGCTCGACGTCTAGCAGTGGAGTGGTACCGTGTGGGCATACAGGCCCTGCCAGTATGGTGGCGGGAGGCTGTCACATTGAACGGAGATTGTGTTGAAAAGTAGTACTTTGTAGCCAGAAAAACGCCTCCCGCACAGACCATGAAGGCCCAAAGGTACCGACCGGCCGCCGTGTCATCCTCAGACCACAGGCGTCACTGGGTGCGGATATGGAGGGGCTTGTGGTCAACACACCGCTCTCTCGGCCGCATGTCAGTTTCCGAGACCGGAGCCACTACTTCTCAATCAAGTAGCTCCTCAGTTTGCGTCAGAAGGGCTGAGTGCACCCCACTTGCCAACAGCGCTCGGCAGACCGGATGGTCACCCATCCAAGTGCTAGCCCAGCGCGAAAGCGCTTAACTTCTGTGATCTGACGGGAACCGGTGTTACCACTGCGTCAAGGCAGTTGGCGTTGTAGCCAGAGGAATGGGGACTATTGTGGTGTATTGGAATCGTGAATAAAACAAACTTGCCTTCAGAAAAATGTGTTGCATTACTTCGTAGTACATTAAATACTGCCGATATTGTATAGTGGTTTTAAAAGTAATCTGGGGTTTGCTTTATTAATACATAGTTTAGATGCGTTATGGACCGCATCGACAGAGTCATTAACTGGAAATCAGCAGCGAATGCTGTGTTAACGTGAATTCCAGTGACAAAGTTCCGGAGATTGTTAAGGGATATTTTTTTTAGTATTTTCTAAGTTACTGACAAATTACATTTCGTTTAATTTCTTATGCTCGTTTACATATATACCTGTACTGCTCCGAAAGCAGGGCTGCTGACAAAATATCAATTTATCGGTATCTTTTCCAGAATATATTGACGTATATGATTATCTTTTCGCCGAAGTAACGATATATTGATATCCAGATGGCAATATGGAGCACCGATATTTTTATCTTTTTCGATAAATATTTGAAGTTGTTCTTCTGAAATTGTATTTTACCTTCATTGTGTCAAGGAGTGTTACTACTTTTTAAGCTTTCATCACGTCCAGTCTTCCCCTTTGAGTGTGTGAAGCAAGTGTAGATGACACAAAGAAGACATCCTATTGCACTGGGGGCTGGCGGTGGAGTGGAATAACAAGATATCAGATGTGAAGAAATAGGACACCAGTTGCATAAAAAATAATTTTTAAAAAAATGGTTCAAATGGCTCTGAGCACTATGGGACTCAACTGCTGTGGTCATTAGTCCCCTAGAACTTAGAACTACTTAAACCTAACTAACCTAAGGATATCACACACATCCATGCCCGAGGCAGGATTCGAACCTACGACCGTAGCAATCGCACGGTTCCGGACTGCGCGCCTAGAACCGCGAGACCACCGCGGCCGGCAATAATTTTTAAATCAATTCATATGCAAAAAGGTTGCTGAAACTGATGAACAAAAGAGTGAGTGACAAGACTGGTCATGGCGTTGAGCGGAGAAGTGTGAGAGGAAACGCTGACGTAATTTGCGCTCTGTGCTACCGACAGCAACTGCAACGTTAAACTTCACCCCGCAGTTCTGACACTACAATTTCTAGGTCGCTTGCGTGGTTATCGCCAAGCGTGAACGTGCACCGTTTCCCTTTCAGTTCTTGCTCTAAGGGGGATAAGAAGGCTGCTAGCTTGTTGATGTAAAGAATATCTAATAATAAACAAATAATTAAATACACAGCTCTGAAACTGGCAGTATATTTACTATGTGCAGCCGAAATTTTTGTCGGCCGGTACGTCGATATTTCTTCCTTCGGTATATCGATAAATTTCTTCAATATTATGTGGGCGGAAAATGGTATTTTTTTTAAAATATCGGTAGATCGGATTACAGCTATTTTTAAAAACAGCAACAGTCCTACCTGAAAGTATCTGCACAACAGTGCAAATGTCGGTGTCTTCTTTGGAAATAAGCATAGACCTACGACAGCTCTCACCCGAAATACCTTGTCCCACGAGAAGAAACGCGTTCTCATTCTCGGCGCTGGGCGACACCTCTTTGTCGTGAACTGGTGGCCGCGCTGGTTCGCTGTTGCGTGCCGAACTGTGCGGTCCGTGCTTTAGAAGCGACCATCTCACAATGGGAGGCCACGTCGTTCGGTTTGCAGATTTACTTCAGACTTTCTACACTTTTAGAAGTCTATTAGGACAACATAATGTGCAAGTAATAAGCCGTACTAGAAAATCGTAAGAGACGTTTTATGCGCCAGTGATGTACCGGTGCTTTGCAACCCTGAGCGCTAGATGGCGACGGGCTTGTCATTAGTGTTTGAGTCCCTAATTGGTGGATAGTTTGATCGTCCTATTCATGTTTTCTTATCGCTACATTTGAAACGCAATATGACGAAGAGACACGTGTATTTGCGTGAAAGTTGAAGCCAGACACCGGACATCAGCAGAAACAGTAGAGGAGAGCTTATGCACAGGGTCAAGTCACATTCGTTACATGATGAAAGATTCGCTATTGCCAGTGCAACAACGAGTGTCAAGAGCTTTTACGAACCAGTCGGATACTATAACTAACTCGTTAAGCAAGCATGTCAGAGTGAGAGTAGTTGATAATATAACAAAAGCTTGTTATACGTCACTCTTCCCTAACTACCGAGCCGGCCGAAGTGGCCGAGCGGTTCTAGGCACTACAGTCTGGAACCGCGCGACCGCTACGGTCGCAGGTTCGAATCCTGCCTCGGGCATGGATGTGTGTGTGATGTGCTTAGGTTAGTTAGCTTTAAGTAGTTCTAAGTTCTAGGGGACTTATGACCTCAGCAGTTGAGTCCCATAGTGCTCAGAGCCATTTGAACCATTTTTTGAACCATTTTTTGACATAAGCTACTGTTACCCTCTGGGAAGATTTTGAGTTGTGACCGCGCGTGTGTCTAATGGATGAACGTATCCGACTATAATTTTGAATAGAGTGCAGTTAACAGAAGAATTAAACAGACTAATTTTGGGGTTAATGAAATTAGTAAAATTCATATACGAATGAAAAATCGAACAGTCGCCAGCCCAGTTAGGCACATTAAATGGAAAATATAAGTTTGAGAGAATTTAATATCAGTTATTGAAGTTATTTTCATTAGTATACCCTTTGAATAGCACACAGGATACAAACGGACACAGGCCACTCTGAGCTGTGGGTAGCAATAGTTACCAAATATGCACATGAAACTTCCTGGCAGAGTAAAACTGTGTGCCGGACCGAGACTCGAACTCAGGACCTTTGCCTTTCGCGAGCAAGTGCTCTACCAACTGAGCTACCCAAGCACGACTCGCGCCCCGTCCTCACAGCTTTAATTCTGCCAGTACCTCCTCTCCTACCTTCCAATGCTGTGAGGACGGGGCGTTAGTCGTGCTTGGGTAGCTCAGTTGGTAGAGCACTTGCCCGCGAAAGGCAAAGTTCCCGAGTTCGAGTCTCGGTCCGGCACACAGTTTTAATCTGCCAGGAAGTTTCATATCAGCGCACACTCCGCTGTAGTGTGAAAATTTCATTCTAATTATGCACATACTAGCAATCAAAAAAAAAAAAAAAAAAAAATCGTACCAAACGCACAATAATAAGAACTAGACTGAATATTGTTACTTGTATCAATACTGAAATGTTCCTGCAAGATGTGCAGAACTAAAACTGGCCAGGAGGGGCTTCCGACTTAACTGACATATAAATACCACAATTAAAATAAATAATACCACTATCATACTGTTTGCACTCCCATTTACAGAAATATATCAGATTTACTTAGTAGTAATAATAGTCCATTTATCTTTTTAATAAGTGAGGAATGTGATGGGGACCCATAAACTGGTATGGTAACACAAGTCAAGTTCTAAGATTACTTCAGTAGCAAAGACTAATTTAACCGAAATTAACTGTTAACTTCACTTGGAATGGTTTACATGTTTGCCTTTCAAGGCAAATTATTCAATACTGAGCTCAATTAACTTCAAAATTTCGTTCACGATAGTAATCAAAGCTAAATTAAGTTTCAAATGAATATAATTTATCTGCCTTTTTTTCATCACCTGTGAAGAAGGTATTTTAGACAGTAACATTTATACAGTCTGGCACAAAATTTTTGCAAAACGATACTTTGCAATAAGCTGTGAGCACTTTAGCAACATTCTAACTAACTTCAACTCGTGCTAATCCTTGCACATTTGAGAAACATAAATAATTGACTAGTTCATTATAAACAGGATACTGTGTTTTCTGAACAATTAGGAGGGATCCTGTATAGGTTCATGATTAGGGTAAGAAATATGGTTCTAAACACAGGTTTATAGCACTTGCATTACTATTAAAGTCAGTCACACATATTAACTGGTCCATGCTCTGATACATATATGGATGCACGAAGTTGGTGGAGCAGTGGCGCAGTAGTGGTGGCAAGCGACGTGGCGGCAAACTGTACTCACGGCTATTGGTGTTTGAATGCTCTGTACATTTCTTCCTGGTGCCGGATTTTTATATGTGGTAGAACCATTGCTTATTGCCGAGAGTACCATGCAACAGCCAAATCGACATTCGAGGTAAAGTTCCTTGCAAAGCGGCTTCCAGTTGCCTCCCTTGGCACCGTGGATGTGTACCGTGCAACAGCTAGACACTAACTGCGTATCGTTCCCACCAAGTAGCCGCCCAGTTCGACCGCCGAAACCACATTTTACATCGCACCGAGCCATTTCCCTTGCGGAGGGACTCCCCTACATCTTTTATGTTTTACAGTACAAGTGCCCTAATAATGAACGAGCTTCCAATATACAGTTTCACTGTTTTAAACATCATTTAGCTTTTTCCATACATACATTACAATAGTTAAAATTTCCTGTCAACAAAAAAAAAAAAAAAAAAAAAAAAAAAATGGCTCTGAGCACTATGGGACTTAAGTTTTGAGGTCATCAGTCCCCTAGAACTTAGAACTACTTAAACCTAACTAACTTAAGGACAGCACACACATCTATGCCCGAGCCAGGATTCGAACCTGCGACCGCAGCGGTGTCACGGTTCCAGACTGTAGCACCTAGAACCGCTCGGCCACCCTGGCCGGCAATTTCCTGTCACAAATCAATGACATTACTCAACAAAGAATACACACATCGTAATTA
Source organism: Schistocerca serialis cubense (assembly GCF_023864345.2). Classification (NCBI taxonomy): domain Eukaryota; kingdom Metazoa; phylum Arthropoda; class Insecta; order Orthoptera; family Acrididae; genus Schistocerca; species Schistocerca serialis. The sequence goes on from NC_064645.1 coordinate 369,176,057, forward strand.
CAGATAAACAGTTACATAATATAAACCTGCTTCTAATCGATATAAGTGTTACAATACATTCGCTACAGCAAGAGCTATGCAGTCATGACAAGTGATTTCCATCAGCTACTGCTTAGCTCCATAAATGTCCCAGCATTTAACTCGTAAGACAGCCGTTCAGAGAGGTCGATGGTAAACATACCGTTTGCACTCGATTCTGTAATAACAGTAAAGTGACGTATGCCACGAGTCTTTTACAGATTACCTGCAGGCTACTGAGCAACGACAGCCATTACTGGGAGAGATGGTTACCACGCCTTAATCACCAGACGCAGATTCCGTTGTCGCAGATGGGAGGATCCGGGGCTCTCGTAAGTCAGGACACAAGCGTCATTGATACTTCGGCGATCAGGCCAGGGTCTACCTGGGCGGCAAGCCAGGATCGTCGCACTACGCTGCAGCCGTCATCGTCGTTCAACAGATGAAGGACGGCGCTCAGCGGGATGGGACGCAGCACCTTCCAAATCGGCGTGCGTTGAGTCCGGCACACGCACCGCCTCCGCTTACCGCCGCAGCATATGGTACGGCAAGCGCCGGAGATACAGCAGGCAGCGAACCGCCACAGCAGCAGCCGGCGAGGAACGGAGAATGCAGAGTCAGCTACCTTGAGCGAACTGAAGGCCGGTTAGACGCGAATCCTCGACCGGCGTCGACAGCCGATGCCAACAGCGGCTTAGGACACTGACTGTAATTTATGGAAAGAAGTAAATAATTCTGAAGCTTCTTGCACAGCACCTACCTGCGAAACAGGTCACCACCGTCCTTCCGAAGGGAATGGCAAGGAGCGAACTGGGAGAGTGTCTCCTGACACAGAAACATCTATGTCGGATATCCCAACATTCGCTCTCTTGCATGTTGCTAAATCTCAGAACGTATTCTGAGTTCACACATATTGAAGCATCTCTAACAGAGTGAGCTGCTCCTCGCCAGCCAGCATGCATCACGCTAAATCTAACTTCTGCTTTTTTTGCAAGGCATCCTGTAACCTGACGATCAACGAAATCAGGTGGGGCCTGCAAAGCCTTTGACTTGGTACCACATCAAAGATTATTAACAGGAGTACTGTTATTCGGGATATCAGACAAAATCTGTGACGGGGCTAGTGAATCATTGGTACACAGGACATAGTGTGTAATCGACAGACATACACTGCTGGCTATTAAAATTGCTACACCACGAAGATGACGTGATACAGACGCGAAATTCAAACGACAGGAAGAAAATGCTGTGATATGCAAATGATAAACTTTTCAGAGCATTCACACAAGGGTGCCGCTGGTGGCGACACCTACAACGTGGTGACATGAGGAAAGTTTCCAACCGATTTCTCATTCACAAACAGCAGTTGACTGGCGTTGCCTGGTGAAACAGTGTTGTGATGCCTCGTGTAAGGAGCAGAAATGCGTACCATCACGTTTCCGACTTTCATAAAGGTCAGATTGTAGCCTATCGTGATTGAGATTTATCGTATCGCGACATTGCTGCTCGCGTTGGTCGAGATCCAACGACTGTTAGCAGAATATGGAATCGATGGGTTCAGGAGGGTAATGCGGAACGCTGTGCTGGATCCCAACAGCCTCGTATCACTAGCAGTCGAGATGACAGGCATCTTATCCTCATCGCTGTAACGGATCGTGCAGCCACGTCTCGATCCCTGAGTCAACAGATGGGGACGTTTTCAAGTCAACAACCGTCTGCACGAACAGTTCGACGGCGTTTGCAGCAGCATAGACTATCAGCTGAGAGACCATGGCTGCGGTTACCCTTGACGCTGCATCACAGACAGGAGTGCCTGCGATGGTGTACTCAGCGACGAACTTGGGTGCACGAATGCCAAAACGTCATTTTTTCGGGTCAATCCAGGTTCTGTTTACACCATCATGATGGTCGCATCCGTGTTTGGTGACATCGCGGTGAACACACATTGGAAGCGTGTATTCGTCATCGCCATACTGGCGTATCACCCGGCGTGATGGTATGGGGTGCCACTGGTTACACGTTTTGGTCATCTCTTGTTCGCATTGACCGCACTTTGAACAGTGGACGTTACATTTCAGATGTGTTACGACCAGTGGCTCTACCCTTCATTCAATCCCTGTGAAACCCTACATTTCAGCAGGATAATGCACGACCGCATGTTACAGGTCCTGTACGGGCCTTTCAGGATACAGAAAATGTTCGCCTGCTGCCCTGGCCAGCACATTCTCCAGATCTCTCACCAACTGAAAACATCTGGTCAATGGTGGCCGAGCAACTGGCTCGTCACAATACGCCAGTCACTACTTTTGATGAACTGTGGTAACATGTTGAAGCTGCATGGGCAGCTGTATCTGTACTCGCCATCCAAGCTCTGTTTGTCTCTATGCACAGGAGTATCAAGGCCGTTATTACGGCCAGAAGTGGTTGTTCTGGGCACTGATTTCTCAGGATCTATGCACCCAATTTGCGTGAAAATGTAATCACAGTTCAGTTCTAGTATAATATATTTGTCCAATGAATAGCCGTTTACCATCGGCATTTCTCCTTGGTGTAGCAATTTTAATGGCCAGTAGTGTAGAAGTAAATCCAGGTGTACTCTAAGAAAATGCCTGGGACTTTTCCAAATGATGTAGTTATCTACAATGAAGTGCCAAAGAAACTGGTACACCTGCCTATTAACATGTAGCGCCCCCGGAAGCACGCAGAAGTGCCACAACACGACGTGGCATGGACTCGACTACTGTCTGAAGTAGTGTTCGAAGGAATCGACACCATGAATCTTGCAGGGCTGTCCATAAACCTGTAAGAGTACGGGACGGTGTGGGGTGGGGTGGGGGGTGGGGGGGGGTGGGGGGGTGGGGGGTAGAGAGGGCTATCAATGCATCAGAGATATGTTCAATAATGGTCATGTCTGGAGCGTTTGGTGGCCAGCGGAAGTGTTTAAACTTAGAAGAGTGTTCCTGGAGCCACTCTGTAGCAATTCTGGGTTTGTAGGGTGTCGCATTGTCCTGCTGGAATTGTACAAGTCCGCCGGTATTCATAATTGACACGAATGGACGCAGGTGATCAGACAGGATTCTTACGTACGTATCACCTGTCAAAGTCGTATATCACTCCAACTGCGCCCCACTCCATTAAAGAGCCTCCGCCAGTTCGAACAGCCCCCTGCTGACACGCAGGGGCCACGGACTCATGGGGGTGTCTCCATACCCGTACACGTCTATCAGCTCCATACAATTTGAAACGAGACTTGTCCGACCAGACAACATGTTTCCAGTCGTCAACAGTCGAATGTCGGCGCTGACGGGCTCAGGCGAGGCGTAAAGGTTTGTGTCGTGCAGTCATCAAGGATACATGAATGGGCCTTCGGCTCCGAAAGCCCATCGATGATGTTTCGTTGAATGGTTCACGTACTGACACTTGTTGATGACTCAGCGTTGAAATCTGCAGCAGTTTGCGGAAGGGTTGCACTTGTATCATGTTGAACGATTCTCTTTGGCAGTCGTTGGTTCCGTTCTTGCAGAATCTTTTTTCGGCCCCAGCGATGTCGGAGATCTGATGTTTAACGGAATACCTGATATTCACGGTACACTCGTGAAATGGTCGTACGTGATAATCCCCACTTTATCGCTACCTCGGAAATTCTGTGTCCAATCGATCGTGTGCCGACTATAACACCACGTTCAAACTCACTTAAATCTTGGTAGTCCGCCCTTGTAGCGACAGTAACAGGTCTAACAACTGCGCCAGACACTTATTGTCTTTTACAGGCGTTACCGACCGCAACGCCGTATTCTGCCCGTTTACGTATGTCTGTATTTGAATACGCATGCCTATAACAGTTTCCTGGCGCTTCAGTGTATAACGAAGAACTCCCTGAAAGAAGCTACACAAATACTCATTCAGGTCTTTACCGGATTTCAAAGTGAAGGGAAGGCCAGCATCTCCTACACCTTCACCTACATCTATGCTCTGCGCGCCACAGTGACGTGCATGGCAAATGGTAGTCCTACTGAGCCACATGTTAGGTCTTTTTCCCGATCATTTTCGACAATGTTCGACGTAACCTCATATAGCGAGAGGTGGCAGCCCGTAATGCACTCAGGAATATTGTCTCGCCTTTCGTGATGTCCAGGGGACCATCATGAGATGTGGTGACTTCAATGTAAATATCGACTTTGAATAAAGCGTCACTTCTGTTCGTGCCATTGCGTATTTCCTTCAGTTACCTTCTGCACTTCAATGTAGAGGTTCATTTTATGTGTGGTCCAAGTTTAGCGACCTATGTTACTTGGCAGTGACACATCAAGCGAACATTTTAGTTCCTCAAAAAGAACCTAATTTCATGCGTTGTGACTCTCAGAATGTTCTATGAATAACTTTCGTGAAATTAGGCTGCACTGACTAGCTCTAAATAATCGGTCTTTCCCTGTTACAAGGAACAACCATTTTGACCCGTTTAAACCAAGCGGCAGCCAAACTTCAAGCGAAGTGAAGGAATTCACACAACTTCCATGCATTCCTTGTTGTTTTATATCAAGCACTTGGGTCGGCAGATATTAATATTAAAACGGGGAAAGAGCAGTAAACGTATGGCATTACAGTAAATGTCCTAGCCCAGTTTCAAATCGAAACAGAAAATATTCCAGGAAAGCATTTAACTGTAATTAGCTCATAATGTTGCGCAATTTTTAGACGTACACCGAGAAAAATGTGAATTAATAATTTCCAGGTATATGAAAGAGAAATAAATAAAAAGTAAACTACCTCTATTTAATTTAATTGCAGTTTATATTCCGTCAGACTGCTTATTATTGTCAAATATGCTACGGTTTACAATAATAATGCACGAGTGCTACTATATACAATATAAACTTTTCCAGAATAGTATTTAGTATTTGAAGTTAACTCAGTATTTAATTCGAGGGAGCTAACCACAAATCAACAGTTTTTGCAGGAGCTGAAAAAATTGTTTTGAGTAACGCTGTTGTTATTGAAACGTCTGTCGTTAGCTGAAGGGAATTTTTCATTGCGGTAGCAGGAGCTATGCGGGAACCGCAAATTTTATCGTAGCAGAGGAATTTATCGCAGTATCGATATTCGTTACATTGAGATTTCACTGGACAATCATTGCGTTCCGCTGCAATTTTGTTTTGCTATACTACACTAGCCACCACGATATTAAGTAGGTCAGGGTACCTTAAGGCACATCACAATATCTTCAGGAAGATGTTTATTATCCTCTCTTTGGCTTCCCAGTTCCTTGTAATAACTTTCCATTTCGAACTGAAGGTGTAATCTATTCTTTAATATCTTTCTGCTCCATCACATTTCTACGATGCTCAGTTACTTCTTTCACATTATCGCTGTCCTATTACCTTCAAGTTAGATGCATTCTGAACGCAGAATTTTAGTCTACTGATTTATTCTTCTATTTGTTAAAGAAATATTCTCTGTCTTTGACAGTCTGTCCTTTGATTTCTTAGTTGACCCTTCTGAAACTCGCTTCATCGCGATACTGATGTATTGTTAAGTTTAATTCAAGCCACTAAATTTCTTTTGTGAGTTTTTTGTTATCTGAGGTTCTGTGACAATCTTCTGGTGTATTCCGTTCATTATTTCTTCTCACTTTTCTTATACGCAAAGTCATTGGCACTTCTCGGCACGCTGGCCGTTGGTGGCTGAGCGGTTCTAGGCGCTTCAGTCCGGAACCGCGCGACTGATATGGTCGCAGGTTCGAATCCTGCCTCAGGCATGGATGTGAGTGATGTCCTTAGGTTAGTTAGGTTTAAGTAGATCTATGTTCTAGGGGACTGATGACCTCAGATGTGCTGATAGTGCCTAGAGCCATTTTTGAACTTCTCGGCACTGGTATTGGTTTCTCTTGGACTTTCATGCTACTTGCTTGCGGGTACCAGCAGCTACGCTCGGATATCAGTAGTTCTGTTAGGATGAATGAAGGCACGTAAGTAAGCTATTGTATGTTCAATAATGTCAGTAGCTCTTACGTGTCTGCATGTTCTGGTAAGTGTAGCGCGTTGTGCAGATACGCAATCCCCCCTCCAACTACCCAATGCATGATGACGCATAACACATACAGCGTTGTTGCCGAGCCGTGCATGCGGACTGACGTGGGCAGTTTTTCGCATCATGCATCATGGTATTTAAGCATCTTACATTATACAGTGTGTACATTATGCAGCAAATTTAATAATTTAGCAACATGGTTTATGGTTCAAATGGCTCTGAGCACTATGGGACTCAACTGCTGTGGTCATCAGTCCCCTAGAACTTAGAACTACTTAAACCTAACTAACCTAAGGACATCACACACATCCATGCCCGAGGCAGGATTCGAACCAGCGACCGTAGCAGTCGCACGGTTCCGGACTGCGCGCCTAGAACCGAGAGACCACCGCGGCCGGCAACAACATGGTTTATGTTCATTGCTGAAGATAAGTGCTTCACTCCTCACTTCACACTTTTAAGTGCCGACTTTTCTTTTTTGATCTTCTAGAGTAGCCTATGTTCTTCCTTATTTCCAAGCCATATTTCATCGAAAATGTTTCATCGGGTTACACCTGAAAACGTAGCAGATTTACCTTTGCAAATATTGTAGTGTGGAAGTATGAATTAAAGACATTGAGGATTGTATAAGCATTGCATTCATAATATTGAATCGTATTTTGGAGAACATTCAAGCAATGAAAGTATTTGTACAAATGTGATAAAGTTCGAAAGTCAAAGAACAAATAGCTTCTTTAAATGGAAAATATTTTCCCTGATTCGGGTAATATTATTCAGATCCATAAATGTCTTTTACTACAAACTTTCTGAAGAAGCCTGTGTTCTTCCTCAAAATTCAAGCTATCTTCATACCAAATTTCGTCAAAATTGGTTCTGTGGTTTAGGCATGAAAAGACAACAGACGAAGACACTTACGCATTTGTAAAACTAAATTATGATATACATGTTTCTGTGAATTGATTTTGGTGATATATAGCCTACATGTTGCCTCAGGTTAAGCTCACGCTACCTGCGAAAACACCATGAAAATACGTCTAGTGATTTTGGAGGTTAGCGTGTTCAAACAGACAACACCGATGTAGAATTCATTGTCATTGTCGTCTCTATCTCAAATTTCTCCCTTCTAAAAATGGTTCAAATGGCTCTGAGCACTATGCGACTTAACTTCTGAGGTCATCAGTCGCCTAGAACTTAGAACCAATTCTAACTAAACCTAACTAATCTAAGGACATCACACACGTCCATGCCCGAGGCAGGATTCGAACCTGCGACCGTAGCGGTCGCTCGGTTCCAGACTGTAGCGCCCAGAACCGCACGGCCACTCCGGCCGGCTCTCCCTTCTATTACGCTTTGTTGGATGCCTTACTAACAGTTAATATTACCTGTCACTTGGTTTGGTAAATTTTTACATCCCAAAACTAACCTTCCTGGGACCTATTCCATAATTAATCTGTCCACTTAATTTTTAACCTCACTTCTCCATTGTTTTACTTCTGTGTATAACCGTGGTAAGCGAACACGTTATGCGGTTTTAGCGTGATGTTATGCAAGTTTATGTAAGACACACTATTTACTGCCGCAGTAATGTCAACGTGAGACCACGCAATCTCTGTAAGTACTCCAGGATGTTTAACAACCGCGGCCAGACAGCACTTACCTCCAGCATTTTAGTTTGAATACTATTCCACAAATCATTGCATTGCAGATATACTTTCTGTAACCCATGACGAGTTTCACACTCGAAAAAAACCAGAAATCAGGATAACCACAACATTTGGGTATCTAAAGTCAGGGTTTGACTGAATTGTTCATATGCTCAGTATGACAGGCTGGCAAGACGATGAAATAAGAACAATGCTCAAAACTCAGAAATGTGTGTCTGTTATGTGTCGTAATAATTACACTTACAAATCACCAGGGCCTTTATTCCCTTATACTTGACAATCTTCTCTCCCAATCTGAAATATGAACGCCAGTGTAACGTTTGTGATGCGGGTACTATTAAGCAATATTATAAAAAATTCGCAACACGATCAACAATCGCGAGCATATTTCGCGGCCGTCGACTTCATGAATGCAAACAAAGTTATTTTACAACTACAGTGGATCGTAAAAAGTTATTTTACAGCTACAGTGCATCGTAATCACAATCACTTATTAGATGAAACAAAACCGTGTCACGCCAGACGGAGCACACTCGACCCTATATACTACCAACAAAGCCGTCTGCTCGCCCTCTCGACTGAGAGTTTTGATGAATCAGTATTGCATTACGTTTACACTGTGCTTTAGGAAATGCTTACCTCATTTCTGTATCAACATTAGATACCAGTTGACATTGTTTAATGCTTCGCCGAACTTTAGTAATCGCACTTCCCACCAATGAATTCTTTCACTTGTATAAATCTTCTATTTCACAATCTTACGTTTCATTTCAGCTTCGTTTGTCCTTAATCTAAATTCTATGTCAAATAGTTACCCAATTTCATTTTGTAGTTGTTATTTCCATTACTATAGATGAGAAGCGCTATGGCTGCTATAACCTTTCCCGCCTGTATCTGTTCCCTTTGAATTTTTATGCCTTCTCTGGCCAAGGAGTATTGTAAACTGGTTGCAGACAGCGTACTCCCCTTTATGACCACAGTGTTTCCCTACCGCAGCGGCCTTTTTCAGTAAGGTAATGCGACATGTCATAGGTCTGGGAGTGTGGTGGAGTGGTGCCAGCTCCTTCCAAGCGAACTACCAAGCATAGCTGGACATACCAGCTATTAGGTAGATGGTCATAATGTTCTGGCTGATCAGTGTGTGTGTGTGTGTGTGTGTGTGTGTGTATGTGTGTGTGTGTGTGTGTGTGTGTGAGTGCTCATGTGTGTGAAATATATAACATACAAAACAAGATTACTTTCAAAAGGTGTGTTAACAAGAACATTTTCTGCACATGAAGTTGACACCTGGTGCAAATTACTGTGCAAAGTGTACCAGCACTGCACAATTTAACATTGAACCAATGTTATATTTCTGGCACGCCGATAAAATTTTCCTTTATCTTCGTTTGGGACAACTTCCTTTACTCAACCTAATCTAAGTGAGTTCCCTCTGTTATATCTGAGAGTCTACTGATATACATGGAAAGTAGCTTGTTCAAATTACAATTTCCTTTTGTCCACAACCCTGGTTTGATTTCTATCTTTGCGATGTTCTATTTGATCATTACGTGGTCTGCTTGCATTAGTTGAGCCATGCTCTTTGAGCTATCCCTTTGTACATTTTTTATGCGTCATTACCCTTTCGTCGGTAGGCAGCTCTCGCAATTCGTTGGCAACATATTTCCAGAAGGCAGTTAATGGGTCTAATAATCGTTGCTTTCGTGGCTGCAGAATATTCTGCAGCGTTTCTACGGCTAAGCTTAAAGGATAATTTCCGTCACTCCCTCCTTTTACACGATTTGTGGAAGAGAACGTGTGCTTTCCGGTTCATCTGGACCCGCAATGTCTTCCACATCTTCTTCAGGCCGGTGACAATATGTATGGTGGGAAAAAGAAAATGTGTTCTGCGAAGCACTACACTCTCAAATAAAGCAAAGAGGACTTCAAACATATACAAAGAAATTCGTGACAAATTTGCAAATTACTTTGTAAGCCCAGAAGAAGTTGTGCCATGGCCAAATATTTGCAGCTGAATATTGCTGTATATTACAGAGTACAAATCAACATAAGCAGACGCAATCTTGATTACCTCTTTATCCATTGTATCCCTCGTTTCCTTGATGCCTGAATGTCAACCTAGAACCGAAATAACACATACAATGATACAATGAATTTGTTCCACTTCCGAATTTCCTTCTTTGTTCTATTTTTGTTTTCTTTCGTCGCTATTGTGTCATGGGAGACTTGAGCCTTTTGTCCACATCATTGCTGCCGGTGCCTAGCGTGAGGGTCATGCTGCTGTTTCGTATTTTTGTAATTGGAACTTTTAACTTTCCACAGGAACTTCTCTGCGTCAGAGAGTGCGTTACGTTGGTGACTTTTTTTTAGTCCACTGCATTTTCGAAAAAGACCACCCCAGCCACGCAGAAAACAATATGCAACACTACACAAGCAAGACAGAGCAACAGACACCAGCGCTGCGTAGCGGCATTTAGCGATAGCAGACCAGAAACAAAGTCCTTTGATCTGTACCGACACAGCCGTGGAACACTTGCAACATGTTGGTGAACATCGGTAATCCAGAGCAACGTCTACGTAGAGCTGCGAACATGTTGCCGAACATGTTTTTTCACTCATTACAGGGGGTTAACAATGGTTGTGGAGATGTGCACGGGCGAACAGACGTGTAGCTGCTGAGTAAGTGACAGCCCGTATGAACCTAGGGGATGTCAACTGTGCCTCCTCAACGACCGATCAGTGAACGTTGCTGCGTGTGGGCCTCCACAGCTGGCGTCTGGTTCGTGCACCCATACTGAACGCTGTTCGTCGACGACGAAGACTGGGATTTGCACGTCAGTAACCCAATTGGACGTCCACTGAGTTGCGACAGGTTGCGTTTCCAAATGACAGATGGCCGTTGAGGCGTACGGCGTGAAAGGTCTGAAAGCAAATACCCTACGACAAAAATCGGAAACTTTGTTATAAGAATGAGCTATTACCATTAGCTGAATAAAGCCTTGATTTATTAAACTATGTTGTATAATATGCATGTTATTGAGCAGTGGCGCCATACTTTGCTTCGCTTTGGTCTTGTCTGGCGGCACTGTCTCGAGTTTGCTATCGATTTACTGTTTGTTCAGTAAGCATCTTCGGTCGAAGTCGGCCTAGGGGGAAGTGCTGGTTGTGTGGATGTGTCTCCAGGTGGGAATAAAATGGCTCAAATGGGTCTGAGCGCTGTGGGACTTAATATATGAGGTCATCAGTCCCCTAGACTTAGAACTACTTAGCCGGCTGAAGTGGCCGAGCTGTTATAGGCGCTACAGTCTGGAACCGCGCTACCGCTACGGTCGCAGGTTCCAATCCTGCCTCGGGCATGGATGTGTGTGACGTCCTTAGGTTAGTTGGGTTTAAGTAGTGCTAAGTTCTAGGGGACTGATGACCTCAGAAGTTAAGTCCCATGGTGCTCAGAGCCATTTGACCATCTTTTAGAACTACTTAAACGTAACTAACCTAAGGACATCACGCACATCCATGCCCGAGGCAGGATTCGAGCCTGCGACCGCAGCGGTCAGGCGGTTCCAAATTGTAGCGCCTAGAACCGCTCGGCCACCCCGCTTCGCGTTGCTCGCAGCCTGGACAGATCTGCCAGATACCCCATCCGAATGTTTGATTAAAAATTACCATCTCAAGGCACCTCTTGCATCCATGCAGCGCCGACACCTTACTCAGTATGGGTATTAAGTGTGAGTATTAAGGTGACTGAATAAAGTAGCCTTTTAGTCGTATTTCTCCTAACTGTGGCTTTAAGATCTAAATTGTATATTTGACCTGAACTTCTACGTAGGGGCTCTTTTATTATAGGATTAAAAGCATGTTATATTTCTTTTAAAATGTGGCGTTAAGATTTGAGTTGCAGGGTCAACGGAGACGTCCGATCCAACCCGTCGGCTTTGACGCGTCACGTAACGGTGTAGTGGTGTGTGACGTCATGACGGCGCGGAGTTTAGTTTGAGTGTGTTATGTTTGTATATGTCGTCTTGTTGCGGTTGGTGGTGTCCTCTGTGCGCGGGGGTTCCGCTTATTATGTGGTGTATTGGCTTAATTTGGGTATCGGTGCTTGAAGTGCGCGTTTATCGGTCGCGACTGTTGTAGCAGAACGAAAATTAGTTTCAGTGAGTTAAGAATTAAGTTTCCGTTGTGCTTATGTTATTGCGGTGTCGTTTGATGTTATTGGTTGGCTGTTTGTCACGCGTAGTAAGTCGTTTAACTCAATTTGCGGCTTATTTTGTTAGGTATGGATATGACTTCTAAGTTGTGCGCGTCTGCGAGCTAAAATGGGGGACGGCATGTTGGCCGTCATGAAGTTTGGTTCAAATGGCTCTGAGCACTATGGGACTTAACTGCTCTGGTCATCAGTCCCCTAGAACTTAGAACTACTTAAACCTAACTAACCTAAGGACATCACACACATACATGCGCGAGGCAGGATTCGAACCTGCGACCGTAGCGGCCGCGCGGTTCCAGACTGTAGCCGTCATGAAGCTTCTGCTTCTTTTTGGGCTTGGGGCGGAGACAGTGAAATGCGGCGTATGCAAGCAGAATACGTGAGTTGGGGGTTTGTTTTTGTTCTCTGTGTGTGTGTGTGTGTGTGTGTGTGTGTGTGTGTGTGAGAGAGAGAGAGAGAGAGAGAGAGAGAGAGAGAGAGATTGCGGTGCCTAACCTAGTGTGTAGCGTCGGATCTTTTTTGTGGTAAGTAGTCGTTTTTTTTGGGTCTATTGTTCGCGTGTTATGATGTTCGGTGGGGTTTTCATGTGTTGTTGGGTCAGTGTTATTTACTGCAGGTGTTGGTGGTTTATGATTTAGTGTCGGCACTTCTGGTTGATTTATGTATCTTAGGGGAAGTAATCAATTCCATTTTTTTTTTTTGGTATCGTCAGTTGTATTTGAGCTATATAGGTCATGGGAAGTGACCTATATAGGTCAAGGGAAGTGTTCGATTCCAATGCGTCATCGTAGCTATGTGTTTTGCTATCGTGAGCTGCTGTTGATATGTATAGGACAAGGGAAGTGTCTGATTCCAATTTTTGTTTGAGGTGTTGGTTTTGTGGTATCGACAATTGCGCTGTGATTATAATTTTTGGAATACATGGTTTTTATTTTGTGGTATCGACAATTGGGTTGAGCTATGTAGGTGAAGGGAAGTGACCGATTTCTGTCAATACTGTAAGTGTAGCGGAACTTGGGAAATTTGTGGTGTTTTTATGTTATTTTGTGTGGTTTGGGATCGTGGTGTGAGTGTGTGTGTGTGTGTGTGTGTGTGTGTGTGTGTGTGTGTGTGTGTGTTGATATTTAGTTTGTCCCCCCGCAAAAAAACCCCAATTTCCCGCACTGGTCAGTTAGTTTCATTATATTTTTGGAGGGAGATGTTTGTTGGTTTTATATGTATTTTCGTGTTTGTAGTGTTTATGTGAAGACATCATAGGCGCCATATTGGAGACGTTGAGAATGGCCGTTTGCGCAATATTGGTGACGTCATGGATCAAACCAGAGGCTGAGATCGGACGCTTCTGTATTACCAATTTGCAATATTGATTGTAAGTTAAATTTTAACTCATCAATAAATTGTTTGCATGAAATAGTAATCAGATGATTTGTGGGCCCGGTCCTTCCGGTTAACTCCCGATTGTCCGGTTCAGTTATCGTCTGGGGAATTCTTTCGTGGCATTCCCTGGGTGATCTCGTCATTCTGGAAGACACGGTGGGTCAGCACAAGTCTGCATCTTGGTGATAATGTCCACCTGTAACCTCCCCCTCTCCTATCGACCTTAATGACAGTGAAAAATTAAACCGCGTGTACCTAATGGGAATTTGGTTAAAGCAATCGTCACCGAAGTTAATCTGTCGGTAAAGAGGGAGGAAAGGGTTACATCTAAATGAAAGGAAAAATGCAAATGAAAGTGGTGGAAATTAATTTTGAGAAAAAGGTAAAATTAATAAAGAAAGTAAATGTGTGGTCGTCACGTTAACAATTAATTGGTGTTAATTAGATATTTGAGATTTGGGGAAAATTACGGTCGGCAGTCCTATGGATAACTACTATAATAACCGAAAAAGAAAGGTTGTTGCACATATAATTAGCACTAAAAGCGTGGCAACTGAAGGTTGACACGTGTTGTGTGAAAACTGAAAGTTTGTCAGAAGTAATAAATTTCGCTACACTCTGACTTAATTTAGCAAAAGAATTAGTAAAACCGGAAAATTGAAAGTTAATTTAGTGACTGAAATTAATAGTTAGATTTGTTTCTGAAGCACTACGAAATTCAGTAAAATACGGTTAGTCTTGGGCTACCTCAACAATCATTTCAAAAGCTACTTGAATCTACGCAATTTAGAAATAAGAGATTTAACTTTGAACTTGAATTAAATGATTATGAACAATTAACAATAGTAACATTTAGTACGTACCAAGCTGAGCTGCAGTCACAGGTAAGCTAAAATACGGTAACAAAACTCGCACTTTTAATTTGTGTGTGTCCGCATCTCGTGGTCGTGCGGTAGCGTTCTCGCTTCCCACGCCCGGGTTCCCGGGTTCGATTCCCGGCGGGGTCAGGGATTTTCTCTGCGCGTGATGGCTGGGTGTTGTGTGCTGTCCTTGGGTTAGTTAGGTTTAAGTAGTTCTAAGTTCTAGTGGACTGATGACAATAGATGTTAAGTCCCATAGTGCTCAGAGCCATTTGAATAATTTTTTAATTTGTGCTTGCGTAATCTAAATACTGTAGCCAGCTATGAATACATCAACTGAACTATGAAATTAAAACAGTGAAATGGAATGACATTACTTCAACGCTGGCGTCTGAATTTCAACGACACTCGGGTTCATTTCGGAAAAGGAAGGGACCCTGCTTGGTAATGCAATTGGGACAATGAGCAACAACGGTTCATGCTACGTTGCTGTAATTTTGTGATGCAACAATTTTAAAAGCTGAGGTCTGCCATACAGTTCTAAAACTTAACGTGCTTCCAGTCTTCCTTGTTGGTTGATTGAAGGTTTGCAGTCGTCGGTCGAGCAGGTGACGACAGTCACTCATTGTCGGCCGTCGCTGTTGCAGAAGCTGGATGTTGGCGCGCCTTCTTCTCGACACGGTCAGCAGGCGGAACGGGCTCTTGATGTATGCCAGCTAACGTTTCCCGTCCGCGACACCATGTCAGAAACTATCATAGCAATTCGAGCGCAATTACATGCTGCCAAACCCCGAATGCGCGGCAACTCGCGGAAGCGTCACACAACACACCTGCTTCACTGCACTACTCCAGCCAGACTCTCTTCTGCCCCGCGCTCCACGCGGCAGAGTTAACACTGGCTGTTCAAATGGCTCTGAGCACTATGGGGCTTAACTTCTGAGGTCATCAGTCCCCTAGAACTTAGAACTACTTAAACCTAACTAGCCTAAGGACATCACACACATCCATGCCCGAGGCAGGATTCGAACCTGCGACCATAGCGGTCGCGTGGTTCCAGACTGTAGCGCCTAGAACCCCTCGGCCACTGCAGCCGGCAGAGTTAACACTACCAAAGATCCCAAACACTTTGCTTCTCCACACGACCTATCGATGTAGTCGTTAGATAGCATAGTTTTCCCTAGGCCAGACCCAGCGTAAAAATACAAATAATATTTACAAAACAAACCAATTATACATCGACATAAATGCATAAATCTATATATGCAAATAGTAAAACAATTACAACATACAAAGACACAGAAATGTCATATCTTCAGGTGACAAAATAAGGAAAAAATTTATAGTACAATAGATGGAAATAGGAGGATATGCATTTCCGTCGTTACACACCCCTACATATAGTTTGAGTTTCCTCGGTGCGATGGCATCTACCAGCAGGAGAGTGCAATGTGTCACTCAGCTTGCAGTGTACGTGCCTAATCGAAGAGCACCATCATGAGTTCTCCGAACTCCCCGGATCAAAACCCAGTCGAGAATCTGTGGGGCCACCTCGATCAGGCTGTTCGCGCCGTGGATCGTCAGCCGGGAAACCTGGCGCGTCTGGCCATGCCGCTGGAGCCGGCATGGCTCCATAGCCCCGTCCGTACCTTCCACAACCTCACTGACACTCTTCCTTCACGTCTGTCAGCGATCCACCCCTCAAAAGGTGGTTATTCAGGCTTTTGACAGGTGGTCACATTAATGTGACTGCATGCTGTAGTTTCTTGGCTTTTTCTAGAACTTCACTTCATACGTTGAGAAGCCATGTTGTTTCTGATTTGTCGGCACTGCTTTGAGAACAATATATCAGCTATGTGTAACATGCCTCTGAGTTATTTCACCCGTAACAACTCGTTCATTTAATATCGTACGTAAAATAGTTCCGTGCAGCCGTGCCACACAATTGTAATAATCTGTTGCTGCAGGCTTCGTCGTATTAATGGGCAACAGTACACGAGTAGTTAAATGATTCAATCCTGCTCCACAAATGCAGTCTGTTAATAATAAATAGACTATTTTTTGCATAAATCAAATAACGGTGTAGAAATATAGATGATTGAATGCTGCGGTAAAGCTGATAACTTCGGAAAACCGTTCATTGAGTTTCTGTATAATAGATATTTCGTAGAACACTAGATAGTGATGGGCTTTCTGTTTCCATTAGTTTGTGGAGATTTTGCTCCTGAATCACACTATGTACTAACTGGTTTAACAAAGCAATTGGCAAATTATTCGTTCCGCGTGTAAATTCAGTGATAACAGATACGAGGAAACAGCGTCATTGCACCACATTTGGCTATAAGCTGAAAGTGGGCCTGTTGTATTACTTTTGGACAGAGTTTTGAAGAGTGCTTACCTACAATCGGGTGTTAAAATATATACCTACGCATATACGTTCCCGTTGTGCATACGTTCAATAAGTGTGTGTATCTGTGACTACTGCCTTACTCGCCTGTGATCTGACATTGTTTTTTCAGGAGGATACAGACGCATAAACGTACTTAACAGCACAGTTTAGTAAATCAGGGCTCTACTGAGTTAATGGCTGTAGGTCATTCTCATAACACAGCATACCGCTTACAACATTAGGCGAATAATTTGACGTAACTTGTTATTAGATTATGTTACCATGCCCTGACGAGCATTAAAGACTTGGTATCTACTTATCTGTTTGATACGAAGTTGCACACTATTAATAACAAACAACTGTCAAGAAACAAATGAAATAAAAAATAACAATACAGTGAAATGTTAAATTATTGCATGAACCGCAAGGCACGTTGACAGAAAGGTCATATATATTTATTAATTTTTGCTGCATTTAAAATGTTGCTTAAAAGAGATGCTCTAAGTGTTGAAAATCGCAGTTGTGATAAAATACGCACTTGTGGAGCATCGAATGCAATGCGCGGTCTCCAGCCACAAATACTAGACTATGAACTACTACGTTCCTATGTATGCCTCTCCCCAATAGTATCTGCAGGTAATTCTGTTTGACGAGTATAAATTATCGGAAAATGTGCTGATTGTTTTGTCCATAATGGACTCTTTGTCAAAGCTGTGAGTGATTAGGTAATACGCAAAGAGATCATTAATTAATGTTTCATTTTTATTTTAAACCCCACTACGGATTTCACTGGTCACGCCGTTTCCATTAGGTGCATTCAGATTTTTTTTCATCCGGGGATCTGCTTTACACTGAAAACGAAGGAGCTGACTTGTTATAAACCATCATCAATTGTGAATGAAATATGTACACCTCACAATGCGATACATTAACGCTAATGTTCTTTATAAGTGCAAGACGACACGTAATGTTCTAGCCATATCTCTGTCTGCTGAATGAAGCAAGTAAATCACATGACGTAAAAATATCTTAGCCGACGTGATGACGATGACTTGACTCTAGCAACAGATGCTGGTGTTTAAAATAAAAGTAACTCAAGTAATAATTAGTTCCAGTGTAAAATATACTGTATTTAATGAAAAATAAAAGAAATACATTTACTTGTAGGTGTTACAGGAGAGAGTAGATACCTGATTTCATATTATTCAATCACAATCCCTGCATTCTTTAAATCGTGTCAGTTAAAAAATTTGTTGCAGTGACTTCATACTACAATTTCCCATCTACTAAATATAAGGCATAGTTTGTGGCAGTGCTTCCAAACGCAGTCGTTCTCAGCCTTCCTCACTCGCACATACCCACATCTACTCGCACATAAGAGTTCTAAGATTTACATGGTTTAAGTTAATAACTATTGATCAGTGCTAAGACATCTACATGTACATTTATACTCCCCAAGCCACCCAACGGTGTGTCGCGGAGGGTACTTTACGTGCCACTGTCATTACCTCCCTTTCTGTTCCAGTCGCGTATGGTTCGCGGTAAGAACGACTGCCGGAAAGCCTCCGTGCGCGCTCGAATCTCTCTGATTTTACATTCGTAATCTCCTCGGGAAGTATAAGTAGGGGGAAGCAATCTATTCGATATCTCATCCAGAAACGCACCCTCTCGAAACCTGGACAGCAAGCTACACAGCGATGCAGAGCGCCTCTCTTGCAGAGTCTGCCACTTGAGTTTGCTAAAAATCTCCGTAAAGCTATCACGCTTACCAACTAACCCGGTGACGAAACGCGCCGCTCTTCTTTGGATATTCTCTATCTCCTCCGTCAACCCGACCTTGTACGGATCCCACACTGATGGGCAATACTCAAGCACATCAATGAGTAATAACATTTTTAAAAACAGCACGCCCTCTTTTTTCCTTCCTTTTTCAGACGTTCACTATTATTTCACAATGCTAGCTGACGCGGAAAATTACTACAGAAATACGAATCTCCTGACGGAAGTAGTAGATGAAATGGGTGCAAAAATGTGAGGAAGTTCTCGCAAAGACACCGCAATATAAAGAGCTGCTGAAGTACAGATTTCACTATGTGTTTCTGTTGTTGGGAGGCTAAGACAAAATGACTAATACTCTGACAGTAAAGTGAGTCCTACTTTCCGATTTGAGGGAAAATGTTTAAAACATCCATGACTGAATTTGAAATATACGGTAATTACTATCAGCTCTTGATAACGTCTGTTTGGCTTTTGACACTTCCGTGTAATAATTCTGTAGCAGTTCCAACAACTCTTTTCACGGTCAGAGCGCGCGCACACACACGCACACGCAAACGCACACAGCGCGCGCACACTCGCGCACGCACGCGCTCATAATCTTGTACTCTCACAGTTATCGTGGTTTTCGACGCCTGTTGCCTTATGAGGTTGTTTAACGGTATGCGTGAAGTTTCGTTTCGGCAGTCTTATGAACAACTTCAAAAGTACAAGAATACGCGCGCAGCCGGGAAGTACAGGGAAGTAGGCGGTCGAGAGACTCCTCAAACAGCAGGCCAGCAGAGCCGCCGTGAGCGGGTAAATATTTGAAAAGGAAACATTTACAGTCGAGGGAAAAGACGCGGCTTGAATTCGTAGCTTTCTGATCTCGGAGTGGCAGTATACAGAAGGCGTACGGGGGCTCCCTTGATCAGCGAAGTCAGGAGCAGGGACCGGCAAATATTTAGCAGAAGGCGCAGGGGGGAACTCGCTGCGAACTTCTGGAGGAGCAATAAGGCAAATGACCTATCACTGGCAGAAATGTTGTTCTTCCGTCCCGCTTACGGTCTGTAACTCGATATATTCCAAGCACTGCGCTCTTGTGTTATTTAGGGCAATACAGGCTTCAACGAGTCTGTGGTGATTTCGAAGAAGGCTGATCGGGAATGTAGGTTTCATTAGATAAAATATGTTTAAGATTCATTTAAGATGGTGGTGCCCTACAGCTCGTAAATATTTAACACAGTGATTCATCGCCAAGAGCTGCTGATAAAATTCCTTTTTACAGCTGTTCAGTTGGCAGTATGTAAGGCGCCTCCTCTCGTACGTTGTAAGCTGATTGTTGATATAAAATGAAACGGAGCAGTGTTGATACATTTTCAACAATGGCGACGTAACCTATATTATATTTGACAACAGCGACGAAGCAAGAATTTTATATTATTTGAAGCTACTGATGTTATATCTCCTTGCAAACCGTTGTAAATATTTAATGATACCTGAAGATGGTCTGTTGATCGAAACTGGTTGTACAATAAAGAAATTTTTATCAGCAGCTCTTGCCTGTGAACCTTGGCGTTTTCCAGATTAAACGTGGGTGTTCAACTGACGGTGTGGAGATCCTAGTACATGAACATATGGCTAGATGTGATGCAGAGCACACATGTACAAGAACTGATATGTTCCACTTTATTATTCAATCCACAGATCCAACGCAAAGTTGCTCTGGATTATACCGAATAAATCAAAACAATTGAAACTAATATCGTTGTTATTACGAATATCAAACAGCTACACTGCTCTTTAAATAGTTTCAGTTTTATAAGTCATTCACGATGGGTGTAATATCGCTGATCCACTGTCATCCCAAGCTGGCAAGAAAAAAATAGCATACATAAAACTAACAATTCTACACTACTGGCCATTACAATTGCTACACCACGAAGATGAAGTGCTACTGACGCGAAATTTAACGGACAGGAAGAAGATGCTGTGACGTGCAAATGATTAGCTTTTGAGAGCATTCACACAAGGTTGGCGCCGGTGGCGACACCTAAACGTGCTGACGTGAGAAAAGTTTCCAATCGATTTCTCATACACAAGCAGCAGTTGACCGGCGTTGCCTGGTGAAACGTTGTTGTGATGCCTCGTGTAAGGAGGAGAAATGCGTACCATCACGTATCCGACTTTGATAAAGGTCGGATTGTAGCCTATCGCGATTGCGGTTTATCGTATCGCGCCATTGCTGCTCGTGTTGGTCGAGATCCAATGACCGTCAGCAGAATATGGAATCTGTGGGTTCAGGAGGGTAATACGGAACGCCGTGCTGGGTCCCAACGGCCTCGTGTCACTAGCAGTCGAGATGACAGGCATCTTATCCCCATGGCTGTAACGGATCGTGTAGCCAAGTCTCGATCCCTGAGTCAACAGATGGGGATGTTTGCAAGACAACAACCATCTGCACGAACAGTTCGACGACGTTTGCAGCAGCATGGACTATCAGCTCGGAGACCAAGGCTGCGGTTACCCTTGACGCTGCATCAAAGGCAGGAGCGCCTGCGATGGTGTACTCAACGACGAACTTGGGTGCACGAATGGCAAAACGTTATTTTTTCGGATGAATCCAGGTTCTATTTACAGCATCATGATGCTCGCATCCGTGTTTGGCGACATCGCGGTGAACGCACATTGCGTACTAATACTAGTCAGGGCCAACCGTTTACGAGACTTCGTAGCCGGACATAGAACTACTAAAAATTATTTGCATTTTATTTAATTAAGCCCCCATGCAGCGTGTATTTGTCATCGCCATAGTGGCGTATCACCCAGCGTGATGGTATGGGGTGCCATTGGTTACACGTCTCGGTCATCTCCAGTTCGCATTGACGGCACTTTGAACAGTGGACGTTACATTTCAGATGTGTTACGACCCGTGGCTCTACCCTTCATTCGAACCCTGCGAAACCATACACTTCAGCAGGATAACGCACGACCGCATGTTGCAGGTCCTGCACGGGCCTTTCTGGATACAGAAAATGTTCGCCAGCTGCCCTGGCCAGCACATTCTCCAGATCTCTCACCAACTGAAAACGACTGGTCAATGGTGGCCGAGCAACTGACTCGTCACAATACGCCAGTCGCTACTCTTCATGAACTGTGGTATCGTGTTGAAGCTGCACCGGCAGCTGTACCTGTACACGCCATCCAAGCTCTGTTTGACTCAATGCCCAGGCGTATCGAGGCCATTATTACGGCCAGAGGTGGTTGTTCTGAGTACTGATTTCTCAGGATCTATGCACCCAAATTGCGTGAAAATGTAATCACATGTCAGTTCTAGCACAATATTTGTGTCCAATTAATACCCTTTTATCATCTGCATTTCTTCTTGGTGTAGCAATTATAATGGCCAATAGTGTAAAAGAAAGCAGGACATGTTAGCAACGATATTACACGTAACAGCACCTGATGATGGTAGTATGTCGAAATGGGCTCATCATGAATGATTTATATAAAGAAAAAACCATTGACAGAGCAACGTTGCTGGCCGATATTCATGATAATCATGTCAGTAGGAGACATATTTTACATTGCGAGCCCCAAAGAACAAAAGTTAATATCGTTGTGGCAACTTTCACTAGCTGCTCGTTTGGAATCTAGTGTGTTACGGTATCGTATTGGTAGTCCCACGCTAGGGCACAATTGTATAGCAAACCTCCAAACCTGTCAGCTGTTTTAATTAACAGTGAGCAACTGACCACTAGAGATTAGCCAATAAAGATCAACTTTCGAAAATTGGAAAGAAATCACACGAAAGAGAAGCATCTAACAAGAAACCACATACTTAATATCACAGCGCTTTGCGTGCGTGGAAGATTCTGTATTCCGTGTTGCCTTCAGAATGCAGTTGCTTGTACTAATGATGGTCGAGCAGTTCAGTGAAGGGCTATACCATCTCCGGAGGACTTACTTCCTCTTAGTTAGCAGGTAGCATTATCCATCTTGTCAGGCTTGTGATGAAGAGCAACATCCGTGTCATCGTAAAATTTTTCAGGTATGAGATCGTCGCTATTCAGCGTCACATCTCGGTTCTTCAACAACTATTGTGTTACGTCCATTGACCATGACCATCGGTGGATGAAAGTACGTGGAGACATTTGTGTGATGTGAATGTCGGCATGTCAGGGATGAATGACATCAGATACTAAACTGCGTTCTTTTATCTTGAACCTTTTTTTATCTGTTCAGATTTCATTTTCCTCTATCTTCCGAGAAACCGGACTCACGAGGGAATGGTCCAATAATACATGTCGAAACCTACCCTGAAATTTTTTGCGCATAAAGAAGACAACGAAAGAAATGTACTGCCAAAATTGTAGCTGCTAAGAGCCACTGCAAGTATTTTGTAAAAAAAGTTGAATTTCCACATTTTTTCCGCGCGAAGAACAGTTTAGAACAGCGGTTTGTACAGCCGTGCACACCTAGCGCGCAACTCGACGATTCTCATTCAGCGCTGCGTAGCGGAATTATCCGGAGTTCACAGACACCAATTTTAAGCACCTAAAGCCTGGTTTACAACGGAGCGAATGGAGGCGAACACGTACAAGTGAACATTGCAGAAATTTCACTACCATTCGCTTGTATGTGGGTTGAAACTTTTATTTTAGGGGATACGGGAAAGAACACGAGGTAGCAAACACTGTCGATGAACGCTGTGTTATAAGTTTTTTTAGTTTTTGGAGCTAATATTCGGCATACAGGATAGGGCCACAATGTGAACCTTTGCTATTCAGTGAGGATTATTTTGCATGGCGAGCGCACTGTTCTTGACGGAGTATGCAAAAGGGCGCAGGGATGGAAGAATTTAAGTGTCTCAATTTGATGGAAGCGTGACATGCTTGGAGATCTTGCACTTTACACAGAATTGCATTTCCATCTACACCGAGCGAGGTGGCGCAGTGGTTAGACACTGGACTCGCATTCGGGAGGACGACGGTTCAATCCCGCGTCCGGCCATCCTGATTTAGGTTTTCCGTGATTTCCCTAAATCGCTCCAGGCAAATGCCGGGATGGTTCTTTTCAAAGGGCACGGCCGACTTCCTTCCCCGTCCTTCCCTCTTCCGATGAGACCGATGACCTCGCTGTCTGGTCTCCTTCCCCAAACCAACCAACCAACCATTTCCATCTCTTCTTATCACTGGTCCAGGATTTCATTTATATGTCGGCTGCCGTTTCTCTCTGGCGCCACATTGCCATTGAGGGGAAATTTATAAACAGAACACTAACTACCGACGTCGAGCATCATCCCAAGAGGTGATATAGCTAGCGTTTCCACTACGCGTATGAGGTCTAATGGTCATATTCTTTTTTTTCTGAAGCGAAAATGGTCGAGTGGCAAACCGCCTGCTTCGTGATCCAGAGACCGGGGGATCAAATCCCGTTCAGATGACAACATTTTCACTGTGATTTTTAACCGAGGGTTCGCTTCTCACAGATTTTGGAGTGGGCACGAAAGATATGTGGTTCTCCATTTTCCGATTAGGTAACTGGGAAAGTTTAGGGACACATAAGTAGCTGTAGTCCAGTTGAAAGAAGTGCAAGAGGCCTACCGGGTACACCAGACAGAATTCTCTTTTGCTCGTGCTTGTTAGCTTGTTTGCTCCAACGAAAACCTGGCTTAGCTATGCAAACATCTTTTTGAATAACTTCATATCGACAGTTCAGTTCTTGAACGTGTAATTCTGATAACAATGGCTAACAGAAAAAATGAAATCATGGCAGTGTTTGGTGTCACAGACGACGTCCATCAACACGGACTTGTAATTTGTAGATCTGAAATGTGTCTAGCGTTACTACATTTTATAACAGTTCCTGTAGGCCATTCCTTGTAATAATGTTTGAATGTTGTACATTTGACTGTCAGTGAAACAGTTTATTCCCCGTAGTCGTCACATAAATGTGAAGTATGTATTGAATACCAAAAACAAATATTTTTCTTGCACTAGGCACACCGGACAAAGCAAAAACTGATGCAGTTAGGCACTTCACAGTAACCACTAGCTTAATTTAGACAGAACTGGGATGGAGTCAGAAATGGTGACTGCCGTTGTTCAGCATATTGCGCTGCAATCCAGGCATATTTGATCAAATTCGTAAACCGTGGTGAAGAAAACTGGCAATGCACAAATGACTAGAGCTTAAGAATATTGTTCTGCTGATAAATCTGAAATGAGTGAGAGGTACCGGAAATTAAGTTGTCTGATAATTTCCTGAAAAATGCTTTCCACTGCCGAAAGAATTCTTTATAGAGAGGTTGAATCTCACTAGTACTTCCAGGCGGATTCCACATTACATCTACAGATCCTTCGTCGTCCTCCACAAAAACAGAGGCGTCGTTATGTCCAGACCATTAATCCAATAAAGGCCATGAATTAGTTTCTGCGACTGGTAGGGATACGTTTCGAACGAAATGTTGAAAATTATTCTTTCCCATTTTTTCAGATTTTGATACGTCGATTACAAGATTTTTGCAACTAAACGGTCAACTTTTATATTTTTGATCCTAATTTGCCTTGCGGTTCGTGAAGACAGATATACAAATACGGAAACAGTAAATCACTTATACTTATCACTGCCACTACCGTACATGAGTATGTCACTGCATTCATTGATTGGGCAACCGAATTGTCTTTTTTTCACCCCGAAATGATAAAGTGAGGTGTGCACGCCTTTCATTCACGAAACCTGACTGATCAACATTATAAACAGCAGTTGCGGGGATAACAGCAAATTTCGTCTTTACGCCAGTTACGAATTTCTCTATAGCGTTGTCTGTATCTGGCAGCTTCCCTACACGTTTATGTGACGTAAGCTTGGTAATTTTGCGACTTCCTATTCTGTACGATTTTTGAACCTGCGTAGCCAGGTCGACGAAGCCTGGAAATTAGCAATGTTCATGTCAAATGCATTTCGGAGGGCCCAGTATCGTAGATCTCCGTCGGTAGGGGTTCATAGCCCTCTCACGAGCAGTTCTAAATCTTTCGAACAGTTTCTCATTCAGATGATTTCGGAGTTCCATTTGTCGCATATTTCTTACTTCACGTAATTCATTCCTCCATTTGTACAGTTCACCCTCCGTTTTTACCAAACGAAAACGCCCTTGCACACAGCGTAACTTCACGCGTTTTTTCCCCTCCTTCGTTTAACCAATACTTCACTGCCTTTTCTTTGTCGCTGAAAGCTGTTGCAGTACGTGTATTTTTCCCCATACTTGGAAGGTATTATTCTTCAGAACTGTTACTGACACAGCTGACGTCGGCAGAACCACAAAAAAATGGTTCAAACGGCTCTGAGCACTATGGGACTTAACATCTGAGGTCATCAGTCCCCTAGAACGTAGAACTGCTTAAACCTAACTAACCTAAGGACATCACACACATCCATGCCCGAGGCAGGATTCGAACCTGCGGCCGTAGCGGTCGCGTGGCTCCAGACTGTAGCGCTTAGAACCGCTCGGCCACTTGGGCCGGCGGCAGAACCACAATCCATGGAATCGTCTCAGTTATTTCGTATTTCTTCTAACATATCCTCAACTTCAAACGAAATGTCGATATCATTTGAATGAATTTCTAGGTAGTCAACTAACGAATCGCATATGTACGTCCTCAGGAGAAGTAGGTGATTTTCGCTGGAAACCACGTTCTTCATATTTCATCATTGCTAAATTGAGAACGTTAATGGCTTCCACATTACTATGAAGCTGAAAGGGAAATGAAGGTAGTATTAGCAGGCATGCTTACGAAAGCACAATAAATAATAATTCAGCTTTATCTGTATTGTCAATACTTATCAAAACTGCGAAAAGCAACTGATAGTTTGTAATGGATGTCACTTGAGTGGCTAATTCGAGAGAATACTGTGTACTGTAGTGTCAGAGAAGCAATGAACGAACGGTAACCTGAAATGTCCTTTACAAATTACGATCGGGTTGTGTCGTGTTTCCTGTTTAGAAATGCACCGCGGACCTCGGCTGTGTGCCTAGCTGCGCATGCACAGTTGCTACAGCAGCAGTAGGGGTGTACATTTCTACTGCCGCCTGATGCGCAGCGAATTTGGCTATTTTTAGCTATTATTTTCAAATTCTTGCAGTGCCTCTTAGCAGTTAAAATTTTGGCATTGCATTTCTTTCGTTGTCGTCTTCCTGTGTAAAAAATTTCAGGGTAGGTTTGTGCATGTCTTGTTGGACCATGCCCTTGTCAGTTCATTCCTTGCTATTGGTTTAGGAATAATATGATTCGCTGCCAGGGGTAGAGACTGTCTCTGGCTGTCAGATTTCTTACTTACTTCCAGTTTATCAGTGACCCTCTACCATCACCACAGCTTGCCACATTCCATCTGTGAGTCTACACTCCAGGCAGCAGCTAGTGGTCTAGTCAAAGAGAATCGCTGCCTCTAGACAGCGGAGTCCCGGCTACAATTCACGGCCAGGTCGGAGATTTTATTCGCTCGGGGATTGATTGTGTCGTCCCAATCGTTTCATCTCATTTTCTTCGACTTGAAAGTTATCAGAGTGGCGCCAAATTGAAGGCCAGAAGGCGGTTACCAGTCAGTAATGCCGTGTGATCGTTTCATTTCGTTTCTAAAGTCCACCGTAGGTGGTTTCCGTTCCTTCCCACACGTCATCAGTCTCGTGGTACAGAGAACATAGGCTGCACGCAGTTCCATCGCGAGCCACATATCACAACGACGGGTGAAAGAGCGAAGTAGGGCATAATTATTCATCAGGCTATTGGGCCTCACCCCAAAGTATCTTTTGTTCTGATATCTCTTCATACCAAAATTTTAGAAAAAATATACCACTTCAGTTAGCTAGGATGTGATATTGGTTTTAACTATGACAGACATTGAGAGAAAGGTTAATAAATATCTAGTATCTGCGGAGCAATTTAAAGGAAAGAAGCACAAATGAAATTCTATGGCTATAACTGCCCTTGTGTGTGTTCCCCATCATGGACAGTAACAAAAATCCTAAAAATTGCGTATGAAGGTAGCAGAGATGAACTTCACGAGACACTTAAGAGGCTATAACCAAATGGCTAAAACAAGGAAAGGGCGTTGTGTTGAGAGAATGACAGAAAACAGATTGCCAAAAAAGAAAGATAATGAATTATCGGCAGACTGGAAAGAGACAGAGGGATGAATGATAGGAATCGGAACAGGTGACTGCACCTAACACTTGGAAGGAGCTGACGATGAGCAAAATACATTTAATGGGATGAGAAATGCAGCAACTGTTGCGACTGCCGTTGATTCTGAAAAGTCGCATTGAAGAACCTTGATCCCGCAGGCGTATGATAATTTTGTTGGTGCTTTACGTGTATCTTGCCAAAGACAGTCATCATACCTAAAGCATACATTCCAGGACATAGAGCATTACTCGAGAAGAAATTTACATTTTTTTCTAAACTCCAGCTTTTGTTCTACGTCTTTGCTTTTCACGGAAATACACACAAACATTCTTCCTGCTTACATACAAAATAATTCAGTCTGTTCCCGCAAGGCGTTGTTGCAGCTGCTGCCCTTGATATTCTTCTGAGGCAGAGTGCTGTTAACAGAGCTCCTGTATTGCTAGAACGGGACGGTGAGAAGTGCGTTTGCTGCTGATCGCATCACAGTTAGTCGCTGGGAAAGCAGGTTATCTAGTGACGGACTCCTGACAATTTCCTGAACGTTCACAGTGTGATTTTAGCTACCAAAGGCGCGACAGTGAATGAACTGTCAATCCGAGTGAGACTAGGAGAAGCGAGTGTGTGCAGAATACTGAGACAGTTGAAGCTAAGAAAAGACCAAATGTCAGAATGTGAGAAAGCCGCCACCGAGATCACAAAGCTCTGACGAACAACACCCACTCCACAGGCATGATCTGGCCCTGTGTGATTACCACCTCTAATATGAACTGAGGGAATCCCTTCGCAGAATGAGATTTGAAGGCAATGACTCCCTTGTGAAGGCTGCTAAACAGTGGCTCCAACATGATGGATCTGTGTCCTGCAGTGGAGATATACAGGCTTTACTTTCATCGTGGCGTAACGCAGCTAAAAGTCACGGAGATTATGTGGAAAAATGACTTATTATCTTTAAAGAATATGTCATACTGTAAAAATGTCGAATGTAGGAAAAATGAACGGAATGTTTAAAAACCATTGTGAAGTAGTTCTGGAGTGATACTCGTATAAAATCATTTAAGTGTTCTACTTATAAACAGTGTTACGAGGATGTATTCTGCAAATGTGTTCCGGCTCATGAATGCATCATCAGGCTACCTGACATGGTCAGCATGTACTTTTGCAACACATTGCCCCTTAATCAGCGCTCCTCGTTGATCTCTTACTCAGCTTATATTAAAAATGAAGAAATTGCTCCAGCTGTATTTAAGGTGTCGATTTTATTTTGGCAAGTAGTTTCAACGTTGTAACAACGTCATCTTCAGGCCCAAACACTTGTTGATGTCAACTGCGAGCGGCTGATACTAGAAGCCAGTGGTGAAATATGGACGTGCTCCGTGTGGAAGGTGGTTGGTAACTAGTACTAGTTACTAGTAGATACTAGTTACTAACTACCTTCCACACGGAGCACGTCCATATCTCACCACTGGCTTCTAGTATCAGCCGCTCGCAGTTGACATCAACAAGTGTTTGGGCCTGAAGATGACGTTGTTACAACGTTGAAACTACTTGCCAAAATAAAATCGACACCTTAAATGCAGCTAGAGGAATTACTTCATTTATAATATAAATTTATACCAGCTGACGTCCCATTGTCCTTCGTTTCAACTACGGATGTACGAAGATGTTACACAGCTAGCGTCTACCCTGCTACAACCAACCAGCGAGCTTCCACGGATGTATCATTTGTTCTGTTTACCAGCACAAAAGAAGCAAAAGAAGGTTACGGAGCTTAGTTCCGTCACGATAACGTTGTTAGAGCACAGTTCCAAATTGGATAGGATGGGAAGTGGGAGTGGTTGTTAATCTCAAAGAAACTATTTCAGCATTACCCTTAACGACTAATCACGGAAAACCTGTGTCTTGATGGCTAAACGGCGATTTAAACCAAGATGTGAGAATAGTAACTCAATTGCTTTGAAGACAGAATTATATGTTATGTACTGTTAAACCCAGTAACAGTATGCCAGAAGTCAGGCCTGGTGGTAAAGTGCTTGTCTGGAAACACAATGAGGGGGGAATCGAATTCCGGCCGGACCACGGAATATTTCAGGTTGCCTTTAACATAAACATAACGTACCAATAATGTGAAGATTCGCTGGGAACGACATGTGGTTCGGATTTCATGTTAAACTGCACGTCGCTTTTTCCCGGTAGAATTACTGGAGTAGTTTAGTCACACGCAAGTCGCCGAAGTGGTGTCCAATTTAAAGACGTGCACCAGGTCGATGTATTAATATGACATACTATGTCAGTGTTACAGTAACTTTGCTGGCGGGATTGGCTCAATGCTATCGTGACTGATTTCTGCCACTTGTCCCTGATTATAGCGCCGTACGCAAACATTTCGTTATATGGACTCTAAGAACAATGGTGTCTGGACCAAGAGTCCACACAATCTGATTACCGAGCCTATTATAGCGAGATCGAACTGGTGAGGGTACCGCTGAAGGCTGTGTTGCGCGCTACAGCTGCGAAGGTGCAACGGAATTTTTAGCATTTGTATTAACGTGGCGTAAAAGTTCGTAGCGTGTGCCTTTGTAATTGGTATTCTGCCTGTTACGGGTTTATTTAGCGATTGTCATTTTTTATTTGTAGTTCACTGTTGCTAGTTGAGTTTACATATTGTCAGATTGTCAATTGGAGATGATGACTGGAGATGTGGACGCTAGAAAATGGGGCGCGAAGTGAAGAAATCGGAACATTTCCCCATACTAAACACCTTTTTCCAAAGCTGTTTCACGGAGGAAGACCGCACTGCAGTTCCTACTCTAAATCCTTACACGAACGAAAAAATGGCTGACATCGAAATAAGTGTCCAAGGAATAGAAAAACAACAGAAATCACTCAACAGAAGAAAGTCCACTGGACCTGGCGGGATACCAGTTCGATTCTACACAGAGTACGCGAAAGAACTTGCCCCCCTTCTAACTGCCGTGTACCGCAAGTCTCTAGAGGAACAGAAGGTTCCAAATGATTTAAAAGAGCACAGGTAGTTCCAGTTTTCAAGAAGGGTCGTCGAACAGATGCTCAAAACTATAGGCCTATATCTCTGACATCGATCTCTTGCAGAATTTTAGAACATGTTTTTTGCTCGCGTATCATGTCATTTCTGGAAACCTAGAATCTACTCTGTAGGAATCAACATGAATTCCGGAAACAGCGATCGTGTGAGACCCAACTCGCTTTATTTGTTCATGAGACCCAGAAAATATTAGATACAGGCTCTCAGGTAGATGCCATTTTCCTTGACTTCCGGAAGGCGTTCGATACAGTTCCGCACTGTCGCCTGATAAACATAGTAAGAGCCTATGGAATATCAGACCAGCTGTGTGGCTAGATTGAAGAGTTTTTAGAAAACATAACACAACATGTTGTTCTCAATGGAGAGACGTCTACAGGCGTTAAAGCAACCTCTGGCATGCCACAAGGGAGTGTTAGGGGACCATTGCTTTTCACGATATATATATAAATGACCTAGTAGATGTGTCGGAAATTCCATGCGGCTTTTCGCGGATGATGCTGTAGTATACAGAGAAGTTGCAGCATTAGAAAATTGCAGCGAAATGCAGGAAGATCTGCAGCGGATAGGCACTTGTTGCAGGGAGTGGCAACTGACCCTTAACATAGACAGAAGGATCCTTTATTGTATGATTATATGATAGCGGAACAAACACTGGCAGCAGTTACTTCTGTAAAATATCTTGGAGTATTCGTACGGAACGATCTGAAGTGGAATGGTCATATAAAATTAATTGTTGGTAAGGCGGGTACCCGGTTGAGATTCATTGGGAGAGTCCTTAGAAAATGAAGTCCTTCAACAAAGGAGGTGGCTTACAAAACACTCGTTCGACCTATTCTTGAGTATTGCTCATCAGTGTGGGATCCGTACCAGGTCGGGTTGACAGAAGAGATAGAGAAGATCCAAAGAACAGCGGCGCGTTTCGTCACAGGGTTATTTGGTAAGCGTGGTAGCGTTACGGAGATGTTTAGCAAACTCAAGTGGCAGACTCTGCACGAGAGGCGCTCTGCATCGCGGTGTAGTTTGCTGTCCAGGTTTCGAGAGGGTGCGTTTCTGGATGAGGTATCGAATATATTGCTTCCCCCTACTTATACCTCCCGAGGAGATAACGAATGTAAACTTAGAGAGATTCGAGAGCGCACGGAGGCTTTCCGGCAGTCGTTCTTCCCGCGAACCATACGCGACTGGAACAGGAAAGGGAGGTAATGCAGTGGCATGTAAAGTGCCCTCCGCCACATACCATTGGGTGGCTTTCGGAGTATAAATGTAGATGTAGATATTCTTCTGTTTGAGTTCAACAGAGGGGTGACAGCAGCAGCAGCACCCAGAAACGTCTGCACCTCAAATGGGTAAAATACCATTGGACAGAGCACGGCAAGAAAATGATTTTCTCGTTTTAAGACGGATTGTTTAGTCTTTAGTGGCTAGCTACGTTCAGGAAGACATTCAGGGTTTGTTAAAGATCGTTTAAACGCATAAATCCAGAATGGTCCAAGTCAGTAGACTCAAGAACTGGGAAACCTGATGAACTATGATCCCTTCACCATCTTGCGACATTTGCGTCAGTGGCGAAGGTTCACACAATCGGCTCTATGGGTACCGCATGCTCGAAGCCGAAATCACAAAAATCAGCGTATGGCCATATGTGCGTCTTGCTTGCTTGTCATCAATTGGCTCTTTTGGCTCTTGGATAACACCATCATTCGTATTCTGTATTGTTATTGGTGACCAGAATTTGTATCTTTATGCTAACATAAGGAAAAGAAAGGACTGACTGAGCTCAAACAAAGCAACAACTACCCGTACAAATATCTTCGCGCATTGAACAGCGACGAATTGGTGTACTATGGACTGCTTTTCCGAGGTGTAACCGTTACTGCTGACAATTGTTGTCAACAATGGACGCTTCTAGGAGACGCAGTTCAAGAACAACGACAAAGAAGACTTCTTGAAGGGTGCTACAGTGCCAAAGCCCGCCTGCACTCTGCTAGACTGACAATAAACACTGAACAGATAAATAATTTGGCACCCACCTTATTCACCCTATCTTGCCTCCTCAGATTTTTCTCCTTTTCCGCTCTCTATCGAACAATCTTCAACGAACTTCCTTTCCGGGTGAAAAAGCGCTCCTAACATTCCACATAGAGTTTTTCACTTGAAAACTACGTAATTACTGCAGTCGCTGAATCAAAAAGTTACCCAACATTGGTAGATCGATGTAAATATTACAGGAGAATATATTATTGATGACTAGTCTCTGTTATGTGTATGTGTTGTCAGTTCAAAAAATGGTTCAAATGGCTCTGAGCACTATGGGACTGAACTGCTGAGGTCATTAGTCCCCTAGAACTTAGAACTAGTTAAACCTAACTAACCTAAGGACATCACAAACAGCCATGCCCGAGGCAGGATTCGAACCTGCGACCGTAGCGGTCTTGCGGCTCCAGACTGCAGCGCCTTTAACCGCACGGCCACTTCGGCCGGCTGTGTTGTCAGTATTCAACTTACTGAAAACACTGCGAACTTATGCACCAATCCAGTATTTCAGTCCCAAGTGTTCCGATAACGCCTAGTATGAAGAGAATGGTAACGCTGTTTTGAAGAAGACTCGTCAGATTCATCAAAATATTGTTGTGCTGTAGCTGACTCTTCCTAGTGAGTAGGATTTAGCACTAGCTTAAATAACTCCGCAAAAATCTCCTTAATGGAGCGTGTACTTAATTACCTGTCGTACTAATTGTTCAGCATATGATTGTTCATAAATTCCATTTTCACAACGGAACTGGCCTTTGCGCCACGAACCTTTGAAGCATGCACCCTATGACTGATTAGATCTGTCAAGACAACGAGAGAATGCGAACCAGACTGCTACGGCAAGAGCCTGCCGTTCGTAATGAACGAGAGAATACTGTGGACTTTTCTATACGATCAAGATTAGCTAGAAGGAGCAGGTTTTTTTTACAAGACGGGTTATGAGATAGCTACGATGCTCACTGAGGAAAGTCGACGACATTACTAGCCTCGAACCGAAGCTGCAGGCATCCGTAATGAGTGCCATAGTCCTAATTTTCTGGTCGTATTGGTGGAAACGGTTTGTTGCCGTGATTAGCCGCTGCAGTGTGAGCTTATGTTGTGCAGCCTGCTTGGCTTGTTGTTCGAGAATGTAGCTGAGCTTTTGTTGCATTTGGGTTTACAGCTAGTTTCATAACGTCCATCTCCATGTTAACTGTGAACTTGTTGCCAATGTAACGGCTGCTGTCGGCGTGACAAAACTGACGTATTTAAATACTCTTTACGCAAAACCAAGTACACCCATATTTCGCAAAAAATAAGCCGTGGCTCGATGTCGTAAAAATGATACATAGCCCGTTTTAACATCCACCAACGAAGCCGTAGTCGCTCACGAATGCCATTAGATGCCAAGTGACGCAACCCGAAATAACAGTCGCAGGAACGGCCTTAATCCACAGCCAGGTAGAACGGATCACGGTGTCAGCAAATGTTGTCAGCAAAATACAGCGCTGGCTGAAGTGGTTTCGTTTCGGTGGACTTTATGAGTTATACCAGTACTGTTACTAAGGTTCCACCCTCGTGATAGCCTTCTGACACCGTCTCGCGACAGTCAGTGAAGAACGTGGTAGCGATTGTCTGTTGAAGTCGCTGTCTGAAGACAGGAAGAGATGTAACACCGGTGATGATGAGCACTGATTATTCCAAACGTGCTGTTGTGGTCTTCAGTCCTGAGACTGCTTTGATGCAGCTCTCCATGCTACTCTATCCTGTGCAAGCTTCTTCATCTCCCAGTACCTACTGCAACCTACATCCTTCTGAATCTGTTTAGTGTATTCATCTCTTGGTCTCCCTCTAAGATTTTTACCCTCCACACTGCCCTCCAATACTAAGTTGGTGATCCCTTGATGCCTCTGAATATACCCTACCAACCGATCCCTTCTTCTAGTCAAGTTATGCCACAAATTTCTCTTCTCACCAATTCTATTCAATACATCCTCATTAGTTATGTGACCTACCCATCTAACCTTCAGCATTATTCTATAGCACCACATTTCGAAAGCTTCTATTCTCTTCTTGTCCAAACTAGTTATCGTCCATGTTTCACTTCCATAAAAGGCTACACTCTATACAAATACTTTCAGAAACGACTTCCTG
The DNA here is from genome assembly GCF_023864345.2 of Schistocerca serialis cubense. Lineage (NCBI taxonomy): Eukaryota > Metazoa > Arthropoda > Insecta > Orthoptera > Acrididae > Schistocerca > Schistocerca serialis. The sequence continues at coordinate 369,210,761 of NC_064645.1, forward strand.
ACACCTAAATCTATACTCGATGTTAACAAATTTCTCTTCTTCAGAAACGCTTTCCTTTCCATTGACAGTCTACATTTTATGTCCTCTCTACTTCGACCATCATCAGTTAATTTGCTCCCCAAATGGCAAAACTCATTTGCTACTTTAAGCCTCTCATTTCCTTATCTAATTCCCGCAGTATCACCCGATTTAATTCGACTACATTCAATTATCCTCGTTTTGCTTCTGTTGATGTTCATCTTATATTCTCCTTTCAAGACACTGTCCATTTCGTTCAGCTGCTCTTCCAGGTTCTTTGCCGTCTCTGACAGAATTACAATGTCATCGGCGAACCTCAAAGTTTTTATTTCTTCTCCATGGATTTTAATTCCTGCTCCGAATTTTTCTTTTGTTTCCTTTACTGCTTGCTCAATATACAGATTGAATAACATCGGGGGTAGGCTACAACCCTGTCTCACTCCCTTCCCAACCACTGCTTCCCTTTGATGTCCCTCGACTCTTATAACTGCCATCTGGTTTCTGTACAAATTTTAAATAGCCTTTCGCACCCTGTATTTTACCCCTGCCACCTTCAGAATTTGAAAGAGAGTGTTCCAGTCAACACTGTCAAAAGCTTTCTCTAAGTCTACAACTGCTAGAAACGTAGGTTTGTCTTCCCTTAATCTATTTTCTAAGATGAGTCGTAAGGTCAGTATTGCCTCACGTGTTCCAACATTTCTACGGAATCCAAACTGATCTGCCCCGAGGTCGGCCTCTACCAATTTTTCCATTCGTCTGTAAAGAATTCGTGTTAGTATTTTGCAGCCGTGGCTTATTAAACTGATAGTTCGGTAATTTTCACATCTGTCAAAACCTGCTCTTTGGGATTGGAATTATTATATTCTTCTTGAAGGCTGAGGGTGTTTCGCCTGTCTCATACATCTTCCTCACCAGATGGTTGAGTTTTATCAGGACTGGCTCTCCCAAGGCCGTCAGTAGTTTTAATGGAATGTTGTCTACTCCTAGGGCCTTGTTTCGACTTAGGTCTTTCAGTGCTCTGTCAAACTCTTCACGCGGTATGATATCTCCTATTTCATCTTCATCTACATTCTCTTCCATTTCTATAATATTGTCCTGAAGAACATCGCCCTTGTATAAACCCTCTATGTACTCCTTCCACCTTCCTGCTTTCCCTTCTTTGCTTAGAACTGGGTTTCCATCTGAGCTCTTGATATTCATGGAAGTGATTCTCTTTTCTCCAAAGGTCTCTTTGATTTCCCTGTAGGCAGTATCTATCTTACCCCTAGTGATATGCTCCTCTACATCCTTACATTTGTCCTCTAGCCATCCCTGCTTGGCTATTTTGCACTTCCTGTCGATCTCATTTTTGAGACGATTGTATTCCTTTTTGCCTGCTTCATTTACTGCATTTTTATATTTTCTCCTTTCATCAATTAAATTCAATATATCATCTGTTACCTAAGGATTTATACTAGCCCTCGTCTTTTTACCTACTTGATCCTCTGCTGCCTTCACTATTTCATTCCTCAAAGCCACCCATTCTTCTTCTACTGTATTTCTTTCCCCCATTCCTGTCAATTGTTCCCTTATGCTCACCTTGAAACTCGGTGCAACCTCTGGTTCCTTCAGTTTATCCAGGTCCCATCTCCTCAAATTCCCACCTTTTTGCAGTTTCTTCATTTTTAATCTACAGTTCATAGCCAATAGATTGTGGTCAGAGTCCACATCTGCCCCTGGAAATGTTTTACAGTTTAAAACCTGGTTCCTGAATCTCTGTCTTACCATTATATAATCTATCTGAGACGTTCCAGTATCTCCAAACGTAATAATTTGTTAATTTTCCTGACTATTTGAATATGCGTGTTTTTTTGATCCTCAGCTAAGAATGCAATTTCACTTTTTCCTATCCCTAGTATCGAGCGCTTTTGATATTTAAATACCTCTGAACATGTTTCAAGAATTAAAGATACATTGTCCACAAATTTTACTGTGCATGTACTTTGAGAATTGTCTCCCTGGCGCGAAAACGTTTTTTTGTTTTATTTCTTACAAAATTGCACAATGTTATTGTCCTAACCGCAGGGCAACGTGTAGGTTACAATTTTTGTTTCGTCTCAGACTTTAGCAAATTATCTCTGTACAGGTTACCCACACAATCGATATTTCGAGGACAAATGCGGAGGAAATAACAGTCTCAAACGTGATCATAAACTTATTACTTGTAACTGTTGTTGCTGTCAAAGTAAACCCCGTTTAAACTGTCGTTCATTTTGTAGAAATGATTTGCCAAAGAGTAATGTATACTTCCAACATAATAGAAGTAAAATGATATATGTGTTGGCCATACGTTTCGTGCACAGTGTAATGCGTTTATCTAATAATATTTCGAGTTAAATAAGAATATATGTTCGCTAATATTCAACCATCAACTTAGAATCCCCACTTTGCTGCGGGAAAGGTATATGTATTCCCAGACCAAAGAATTGCAAACGTATTCACTCATTTATTCCACGAACAGTATTAAACAACACAGTGAATATGCGTACTAAGGAACACACGATGTCTTCTCCCGCACCGAGCGAGGTGGCGCAGTGGTTAGCACACTGGACTCGAATTCGGGAGGACGACGTTTCAATCCCGCGTCCGGCCATCCTGATTTAGGTTTTCCGTGATTTCCCTAAATCGCTCCAGGCAAATGCTGGGATGGTTCCTCTGAAAGGGCACGGCCGACTTCCTTCCCTGTCCTTCCCTAATCCGATGAGACCGATGACCTCGCTGTTTGGTCTCTTCCCCCAAAAAACCAACCAACCTTCACTCGCAGAGTCGTTCAGTTGGGAGGTGGTTAACATGTCTCAATGTGTAGCGAATCCATTTGATAAACTTACCAGGACGTGCTGACAATTTACGGTCAAGTGTGTGCAACGTGTCGGCTGCAAAAATACCGGTTGCGAAGATAAGAGACTGCCGTCCCTTAGTGTTTAGTTCGAGAGGTCAACTTGTAACAGGTAAACCGCATTCTTCAAATGATTCATACCGTGAACTACCGCGAATGATGCCCAGTAATTTTCTTGAATATAGAATACAGTTGAGTTGTAAGACAATGACTTCCGATCTATGATTTTCACCATAAGTTAACAGACAAACTAGCTCAGAGATTACGTTAACTAAGACTTCGTAAGGTGGCTACAACGCGATGAAGCTGATACAAGTCAGCAAGCAGTAAGCACGTAAATAAATCTGTCTCCGATGTTATCAGTTCTATTGCATCTGTAATTCACTCTCTCTCCGAGGTTTCTACTGATCAGTCCTCCGGTATCTTTCCTTCCAATTACAGGACTGAGCGAGGTAGTGCAGTGGTTACCACACTGGACTCGCATTCGGGTGGACGACGGTTCAAACCCGCTTCCGGCCATCCAGTTTAAAGTCTTCCGTGATTTCCCTAAATCGCTTCAGGAAAATTTCGGGGTAGTCCCTCTGAAAGGGCACGGCCGATTTCCTTCACCATCCTTCCCTAATCCGAGCTTGCGTTCCGCCTCTAATGACGTCGTTGTCGATGGGACCTTAAACAGTAATCTCCTCCCTCCTATTCAGATCTTGTTAAATATTCTCTGGTACGTTCCAGCTCTCTTGTGTTACCCTGTAAGTTTGCTCTTCTGTAGCCAACATTCCACAGATATTTCAGAACTCCCGTATCCTAGCGTGGACGGGGCACATGGAGATTGCGGCTTTGCTAGTTCCCACAAATTTCAGCGTTCTACAGAACGCTCCCACCGCTGTGCAGATGAATGCTGTATCATGTTATCTATCCGTCGGCACGAGTCTTTTGAAGTGCTGTAGTGTTTTAATCTACTTATAAGAAAGCTTTCCTGAACAAGAACTCACCTCCATCGAAACTCAGAGCTTATGGTAGGACAAATGCGAGGCTTAAGATGTGCCACTAAGGAAATTCTGTGATTTCCCCGTAAACCTGAGGCGGACACTTGAGAGATTTCATTCCATGCGACTCTCGCTCGCTCCATAGTTACTTCAGAACATATGCTAAGTTTCATTTTAACGTATGACGACGAAACCATTAATCGTCCATGTAAATGAGGGAAATGATAGGCAGTGGTTATCGCTTGTTGAAATTACAGTCTCTTTGTAAAAGTTACAGAATATTCCTACTGGCGACATTTTACTTTTTTCGACTCTATTATGTGGACAGTGAAATTGCATATTGCTGTCGCAGTGGAACAGCACGTCTGAAATCCGAACTGTGATTTACTAAGTATTCCATTACTGTTAAGAGGGCTAACCACTCTTGAGTACATTACTTTCTCAAATATTTTTGAAAATGCTGTAAGCAAGGATACTGGCCGGTAATTATTGACATCTTTGGTTTTCCCCTTTCTGTAGGGAGGCCTGGCAATGGCATATTTTAACCTGTCTGGAAAAATACCCTGAGTCAGTGGTGCATTACAAATGTGACTCAAAACATCAGCTGTAATTGCTCCACACTGTTTTAAGAACTTGTTAGAGATGTCATCTACTCCAACAGAACATTTATTTTTCAAAGTTTTGTTGATTATCCTTATTTCACAAGAGGTTGTTAGATGGAACTTAATCTGACTAAAATGTTTCAAAACTGACTCTTCCATGTACTGCCTGGCTTTTTCTTTTGAACTATTCTCACCAATTTTTTCTCCTACACTTAAGAAATGATTGTTAAATATATTGACTACTTGTGTACTGTTGGTTCAGATGGTCTCATTCTCTTTAACAGTAATACTACCTACCTTAGTGGTTACTTTTCCTGTCACCCTTCTAACAAAATTCCATATTGATTTTATTTTATTGCTGGAGTTGTTAATTTCTTCTCTAACATACGTATTTCTGGATTTCCTTACAACTTTTCTCAGTATGTTACAATAATTTCTTCTGGATCTTTATTAGTTCTTGCTGTCTCATACAGTCTTCTTTTTCTTTCTGATGACACTTTAATGCATGTAGTAATCCAAGATTTCTGTTAGAAGTTTGTGGTGTTACATTTAGTAATTTTCTTTGGAAAGAAATGTTGAAAAAGGCATACAAATTTATCAAGAAATATGCTGCATTTATCATTAGCATTTGGCTCATTATATACATCTCCCCAGTTTAAATTTCCTAAACTTTCTCTGGAGTTATGTGTAGATACTGGGTTGAGCACCCTCACACTTTTACTTAATGGTTTCTGAAGTGTACACCCTGTTAGGTTTTGTAAGTGAATCAGTTGTGCATCATGGTCAGATAATCCATTTACCACAGGGAAAGCATGTGTTTGTTCTACATCCTCTTGCTGTACAAATACATTATCTATTAGAGTACTACTGCCCTGAGCTGTACGTGTTGGAAATTGATCACTGATTCTAAGTTATATGTTGTTAACAACACTTCTAGTTCACTTTTCCTATCAGAATTGTTTGGAAATTTAACACTGAAATCCCCAAAGATTAATAACTTCTTCTTTTTGTCTGACATACAGCATAATAGGGAGTCAAACTTTCTTATGAATAGCTCCCAATCTCCTAGTGGAGACCTGTACACTGTTGCTAATATCAACACAACATTATCTACTTGAAGTTCACATGCACAAACCTCAAAGTGCTGATCAACACAAAATTTGCTTACTTCAACAGTTCTGTATTTATACTCTTGTTTTATGAAAATGGCAACTCCTCCTTTATCCACACTAGATCTATAAGTGCAAGATGCTAAATTATACCCATTTATACTGACATTTTCCATCCCCACAGTTACATGGTGCTCAGACAAAGTATATCAATCTCATTCTTATTTTTGAGATCATCTAAACATATTATCAGCTCATCTACTTTATTTTTTATTCCCCTGATATTTTGGTGAAGTAAGTTGATACAACCTTTAGCTTTATCTCTATTTGCTGTGCATGAAGTTTCTTTTCTTCTATTTTCCTTGGTTGTTGTCTGTCTGGAATCTGTCTTTAACCTAAAAAACCTGTCTGACTGGTCGACAGGGATCACCTCTTGTGTGACTGTGGTCCTCCTTACAGTATCTGCTAATAGAGAAGCTAACTTATCTTTCCCCTTCTTATTAAGGTGCAGGCCATGTGTAGTGTAACGCCACCTACCAATAGCATCAACTGGAACAAAACTCATGTGAGACTTTGCCGGTGTCCGGAGCATCCCCTTCAGCTCAGTGTTGACATGCCTTACAGCAGTGTTTACCCAGGGCTGATCATGGCGCTGTAAGACCTCCACAAACCCCAGGAAGAAGTGCCCGCTTTCCCTCCACAGACATTCAGGTGCCTCATCGAAATCGTCTCCAACAGAGTTCAGATCCTCATAAAGGAAAAGGGTGGATACACCGCATATGAATATCCACTGATAAGAGTCCAGATACTTTCGATCAGACGTGCGCAAGCGCTCATAAGAATACTATTTTTGCGATTCAGTGTTAAGTGTTCAATTCTCATTCCTATAAGTACGACAATTTTTTTAAGGCCTCAAGTGCAAAACTGTCTTTGGTGGGAGTTTGGTATGATACTAATAATAATACTCAACCGGCCGTTTCGGAAGAAGGCCCTGACCTGTTACTTGAACTTTTCGAAATTAATGCAGATTCCCTGCCGTGAACCGGGGAAAGTGGGTAGAGGAAGACGTGTTCTAGAGAAGCGAATGCGAAGGCTCATCACTGCCATTCATGCGCTGATGCGTCGGCGGAACAGAATTACGCCGATGTTCATGAACCGATTACACGTTACTGCCTGGTTATTAGTTTCTGATGTACGACATTAATATAATCTAAGGCCATTCATCGGGCAGAGAGAATTATATAGACATGGGATCGACAGACTCCGTAATAACTATTTCATTTACAAGTGCTGCATTGAGTCACAGCTCTCAGGAATAATTTTAATCAAATTACAGTCCGAAAAATCAAATGTCATTTGCATGTCCTCAGTCTGACGCAGAAACGGGTGTTTTCCGTTTTCTTTTATAGGCCAAAGCCGGATGAAATAGTGTTATTTCATTTAGTTGCAAGAAAGTTTTATATGCATACCTTGTTACTAAAACTGAACTACTAAAATATGCTAAATACGTATCTTTTAAATTACGATGAGCATGACGTAACAGAAAGGGTGAAAATACGCACAGATGACAGGATTACACTGCCCAATACGGCATTCAGCTGATACGCAAATGGTAGTAATTGCAAGCGGCTTGCGGATAGGATATGAGCTTGTGAGACGGATGTATTGGCTCACTGCAGGTGCGGTAATTTGCCCTGAAGCACCACGGCAGGCTAACTTAACACTGCTGCATCCCACGGCTCACACTGGAGCCACCTCAGGTGCATTAGTCATGTGTTCGGCAGTGCCGAAAGCTTCCTCTATTACCATGTAGATCCCAGTTCAGTTAGGTAATGACATTGAACACAGTTAACGTTTTCTAAGGTGCCAGGTTATGCAAGTCGAGGGAAGAAGCAATTGTGATGTACTGACTATGTTATCAGCCTTTCCGAGAGTGTAGATGCCTTTTTTGTGGCTAAACTTTGGAATTCATAGGTCAAATCCACTGTAAGTTAGGAGTATAAGGGGTCTACTGCGGCAGGTATCTTCTCCAACATTAACGTCTAGATGGCGCAAAGTAGATCCTTGACCGATCGCAGTATGTAGTGGGACGCGAAATTGAAGCGTCACCCATCCACCAGCCCAGTTTGCAGGTGAATTTAAGTTTAATTTAGTTTTTTGGTTATGTATTTTTGTAATATTTGTAATGGCTGTGAATTATCTAAAGTTTTGTATTTATTTTTTATGTTTCATGTACGGAGAGGGCGGCGCAACGAATGGAGACAGCATCTTCGCTGCCGGGACCAGAGAGAAAATTGCTGGCCACTATACGTCGCGGGTCGACAGCCAAAGAGCAACAGAAGATCCTGAAACCGAGTTGTTGCGTCGTGCCTCTAAAAATTGAAAATTAAGAATTTGCATTGTTTCTACAACAATGACGTCATAAAAAGTTTAATCATGTTGTAAATGTTCAGTTCTGTCTTGTCAAGGCTCAGGTTCACGTCTATATGTAGGAAGATAATAAACTAGTGGATGCTACTAAACTTTAAATACGTGTTCCGAGAATTTATTTATGAAGAATTATGTTACGTAATTTATTTGACAAGATTATTAATTTTTGACAACGTTCATCGCGAGTTTGAATCTCGAAAGTTTATTCAGTGTGGTTCTAATATTTATTAAAGCAGTTCACTTGCATTAATATAATTTCTGAGAAGAAACAAACGACATCTAAATTGAAAAAGTTTGCGCAAACCAATTGGACTGAGTGACATAATTCTGCGCACACGACTCAAATGATGATGTTTTACAGTTTCGTTCACGAACCATTTAGAGACAATTTAAAAAGAATTTAAATAATTTTGAAGTGTGTTGTAACTGACGTAGGTGACGAAGTCTGCACATGGTCGTATGTCCAAAGAAAATCATTTATACAAAAGTTACGTCGTTACACTACACCGTGGCGACCTTAAAAACAAGACTTGTGTGCAACTAAGACACACAGGTACGAAACAATTAAAACATCAAGAGTCCTTCGGAAGTCAACGAGAGTCTTCGTGGAGCCTTCACCAGCCAGCGGCGACTTCGCGGATGTGGGCAACTGACGGAGCGCAGCCAAGCAGTACGTTCACGCAGTTATTCTACGAGAAGGCGTATCTGTTGGGCAGCAGCTGAACGCTGCAAACCCCGACAACCTTTTTCTCCCTAAACTAACAGGCCCAGTACTTCAGCTGGGGGGCGGTCCTCCGGCTGGTATTAGAGGTGTTGCTGAGGGCTTCGCCTGTCTACGGTGCGCCCGGCGGAAGCGGGGTCGCAGCATCTCAGCGGCTGCATCGACGGCTGTTACTTCTGCACCCCATAGCAGCACACTGATCACCGAGAACTACAAACTACGATATTAGTGACCGGTGAGTCTGTTTCAAGTTGGAAGTGGAGTGTTGTACATAGGGAGTGTGCTTTTAATAGGATTGTTGATTACAAGTATGCGTGTGTAACTAGTTAATATCTTACAATAATGTCGGGAAGTGAAATGTCAGACGAAGAGCAATCTATGTCCGATAGGAGCATGAGATCCCTTTTTAGTGCGATCGCTAAATTAAAACAATCTAACGAAGAATCCACTGCTACATTAAAAGAGGAACTAAAACAGGAATTAAAACAGTCTAACGAAGAATCTACTGCTAGATTAAAACAGGAATTAAAACATTCTAACGAAGAATCTACTGCTAGATTAAAACAGGAATTAAAACAGTCTAACGAGGAATCTACTGCTAGATTAAAAGGGGAGCTAACAAAATCTACAGACAGGTTACAGGAACATCTTAATGAAACCAGTCGAGAATTAAGTGATAAAATACCGGCTTCTAAAGTTGAAATGCAGGAAAAACTAGTAGGACTTAGTAATAAGATTGCTGATGACATCTTGGGTTGTCGGGTGTTCTGCCGGTTATCAGCGTCGTACTTGCATGATATTTCGGTCACGTAGCTCGTAACCTTCATCAGGTGCGACCTGAGACCGCAGGGGGAACGCTTGGTACCCCAGACCGTAGATGAAACCCCCAGGAGCGGGTTTGGTGGGCGCGGGCCGCAGAGGGAACACCTAGAACGGCAGCGGACGGAAAACGGAGCAGCAACGCTCCAGCAGGTCGCAGGGAATGGGCGCAGACCACAGAGGAAGCGCCTGCAGCCGTTGGTGGAGGGGGAAGGCCATAAGCATAAATACTGGACCAGGTCCACTCGAGGAGCAGTCTCAGGTCGCACCTGATGAAGGTTACGAGCTACGTGACCGAAATATCGTGCAAGTACGACGCTGATATCCGGCAGAACACCCGACAACCCAAGATGTCATTAGATCGCCGGGAAAGCCTGAAGAGTTACAGGATTGCTGATAATTGTAAAAGGTTAAAAGAACATATCCAGGAATCGCGTGAGGAAAAAGCTCGCATGCGAAATGATATTACTGACTTAACCGAGAGACTAGATAATGTCAATATCTTAGTTGTAAATGAAATAGAGAAAAATAACGATAAGTTACGAGATGAGTTTTCTATGCAAACAGAAACTGTTCGTAGAGAATTATTAGAATCTATTAAAGAGGTTTCTACCAAACCTGTAGAGATTTCTTCAATAGATAATGTAGAATTAGAGACATTAACTCGTCGAGTAGAAAAAGATCATACTGAAATAGAAAACATGAAATTTCTAATTACCGAAATATGCAGTAACCTTGAGACTTCCAAAGATAATAATGACGAAGGTACAGAGCGTTTACATCGTGAACACAGTGAAGAATCGATATTAGCTAACCATGTATCCAATACAGAAATGCGAATACAGGAAATTACTAAACGGTTATCGGAATTAGATAATAATGAAAACATTTCAAGTAGTAGAAGTAATAACGTAATCAGAGACAACAGTCGCATCGTGTTTGCTAGCTCGGACGACAACAACACAAATAAAGAAATCACGGCAAGCAAATCCGACGCAATTCCGTCTCTGCAATCTAAACAATATCCAACTATGTCTCTCGCAGAATGTTGGGTTGATATAACGACAAATTCAAATGTATCAAGTCGATTTCCTGTATTCAAACCAGGAGGCGAACTTCACCCTATAATCTTTATAAAATCTTTTGAAACTTCATTATCTCCTAAATGGCGTAATGAAAAACGGATTCAATTTGTAATAGGACATTTAGAAGCAGAAGCTGCGGAATGGGCAGTATTGCATAGAACTGAATTTAGGGACTGGGATGATTTTGTTAAGCAGCTTAAACAAAATTATTGGTCAAGAGAAAAACAACAACACTTAACTTTAGAGCTGTTAGACCCTCCTCCTTATTCTAAACGGTGGAGAGGTTATAGGAATTATTTCGAATGGCATTTAAACCGTGCTAAATTAATTGAAGAACCAATTATTGAAAGTCATCTACTACGAGTCCTAATTAGTAGATTACCGTATTATGTAAAGGAAAGAAAAATGTTATTCTACGAATTGTCCATTCGAACAGGAAAAGGGGATCTTGTATTAGTACGATCTCATCCTAAAAGTTCGAAGATCAATAAGGAATGTAGAAAATTCTACTTTATCTTTGAAGGTCCGTATGTTGTTCATAAGATTGTACATCCCAAAGCGTTACTTCTTATGGAACCTTCATCAGGTGTAATTAAAGGATTATATAGTGTTGATCAAATGAAACCCTTCATTCCTAAATAAGTCAATATTTAGTATATGTTACATACGGAAGAGCGTTCATAGTTTATTCATGTGAAGTTTTTCGTGATAGTTACGTGTTATTTTAAAGAAATAACAGAAAGTTTAAACAAGTGTTCTACAATAATCTACCGGTACTTCAAAAAGGGAAAGATAACTAAAAGGGGATTTATATGGAAGAAATTTTGTTACTGGGTCAGAAGGAATTTTGTATATTTTATATTTACTCGGATAGTAGGAACCAAAGGGGATGGCCAATAATTTTAGGGACCATGGGCGTCCAGATCTGTGTGGCTTGCGAGAACATAGCAGAGTGCCTTTAATAGAGAGTTGTAATAGTGTTAATATAGAACACACCAAACGGGGCTCTCTCGCTTGTTTCTCCTAAATAAATTGTCATTACCCAACAAAGTGTCCGAAGGTAAAGAAAGCCGTGCCGAGATTCTAAAGAAAGTTTTGCTTGATTTCTTCTTGACCTCAGGCATAAATAAAGCATTAGGGAAAAGAACGACGTAAAGTAAATAGTACTATTAGTTATTGTGAGAAACTTATTAGTAATATAAATTTTTGGAAAGAATATAGTAAATGAATAAAACTGAAACTAACCTATCACAATTTGAACGCTCTGTCCTAATGTAACAACGTTAAAGAACGTACTAAATTATTATTTACTAGCAACTATTACATGAAAAGGAGTAATCACCATATATTCGGTTGTGAATTACCATAATAGCGCAATTGAAAGTGAATGACAAATAGTCACAACAATATTGTCATAAAAGGATTGAATATACCTAAGAGCAAGGACTTTAGATTACGGAAAATGTGAGAAAAATGTATAATATTAACAGTTAAATATTGTATATAGAAGAAGTTTTATTTTCGGTTAAAACCTGACAAACTGAGCTTGTGGGTGGGGTATGTAGTGGGACGCGAAATTGAAGCGTCACCCATCCACCAGTGTTAGCCCAGTTTGCAGGTGAATATAAGTTTAATTTAGTTTTTTGGTTATGTATTTTTGTAATATTTGTAATGGCTGTGAATTATCTAAAGTTTTGTATTTATTTTTTATGTTTCATGTACGGAGAGGGCGGCGCAACGAATGGAGACAGCATCTTCGCTGCCGGGACCAGAGAGAAAATTGCTGGCCACTATACGTCGCGGGTCGACAGCCAAAGAGCAACAGAAGATCCTGAAACCGAGTTGTTGCGTCGTGCTTCTAAAAATTGAAAATTAAGAATTTGCATTGTTTCTACAACAATGACGTCATAAAAAGTTTAATCATGTTGTAAATGTTCAGTTCTGTCTTGTCAAGGCTCAGGTTCACGTCTATATGTAGGAAGATAATAAACTAGTGGATGCTACTAAACTTTAAATACGTGTTCCGAGAATTTATTTATGAAGAATTATGTTACGTAATTTATTTGACAAGATTATTAATTTTTGACAACGTTCATCGCGAGTTTGAATCTCGAAAGTTTATTCAATGTGGTTCTAATATTTATTAAAGCAGTTCACTTGCATTAATATAATTTCTGAGAAGAAACACACATCTAAATTGAAAAAGTTTGCGCAAACCAATTGGACTGAGTGACATAATTCTGCGCATACGACTCAAATGATGATGTTTTACAGTTTCGTTCACGAACCATTTAGAGACAATTTAAAAGGAATTTAAATAATTTTGAAGTGTGTTGTAACTGACGTAGGTGACGAAGTCTGCACATGGTCATATGTCCAAAGAAAATCATTTATACAAAACTTACGTCGTTACACTACAAGTACTGTTGCTAGCTTTCACCTGTCAAGCGCAAACGGCTGCAGGTGAAAACAATAGCCCTTTATAGAACTGTGACAACACCGAGGCGTTGCCACAGAGACGTTCACAAAATGGCGCTACGTCATTGCTTCGGGCAGGCTCGCAAATTTCACGCGCCCAGACCACTGCAACTGTCAGTGGTCTACTTAGGCCGACTCAGATTAACATTGTAACTGAAGTACACTTCACAAGCCAAGAGCCCTAAAAAAGCATTTTATTGGATAACCGATTTCGACAGAGCTATGCTGCCAGCATCGAATCCTATGATTTTGAATTTTTACAACATATTATCCATCAGCGATACAAATCGCTTCACAATGCATATTTACATTCTGCTACCATGAGGATCACTACAAATTGTCATGTCAAATATAAAATTATTGTGTACAAGCATAGACGTAACTGACTGTAATGTTGCAAGAAGATAGAGTTCTGAACGGTCGCGTGCCACTACCGAGATGGAAGATCGATCACCATGTTCGGCGTATGGCTGTGGTGCACCCCATTGCATCTACAGCAGTGATCTGAGCAGCAGCTGCCACCGCAGTGACACAACGAACTGTGACTTCTGAAATTTTCCCGGTATATTTCCTCTTCCAATAATTTTCGGGTTTGCAGCCGGATCCCATCAACATTCTGCCACGATATTTCGTCCGGCCATCCTCAGGCGAGTAGACTAACTACTGAAGAGATCTTTTTTTTGTGACAGTTTACTAATACACAGCGTCATCGGTTCAGATCCGGTCCAACTGTCTCGGAGGACAAGGGAGAGAAGATTCAAAGCAGCGGCTGAATAACAGCGAGTTGTTGTGCTCTGCCCTCTGCGGTGAAGTAAGAACGAAGTAATCTCTGAGTATCGACTGAGCATGTCGATTACGTTGCGACCGCATCATTTTAATAACAGGATTCGAATTTTTACCAAACTGAAAGCCGTTGTCACGATTCATTAAATTATCAGCTAGACGTATTTCCACGAATTCTTTAATTACAGAGTACCAGGAGCTGGAAACCGGTGCTAAAATTTTGGTGTCGCAGACGGGTGTGTCTTTTGTGTTCTACACAGCGTTCGTGGACCGTTCGTGTCGTCTAACCTATACATGTCGCGTCACGTTCACAGGATATTTTATGAACACCCTCCTTCCACAATTGTAAATCGTCTTTAACGGATCCGACTAAGGCCTTGCTCTTTGCTGGTGGACGGAAGATGACATTAATATTATTTTTCCCATGCAATTTGCCTATTTTAGAAGGCACGTTTCCTGCATATGGTAGGAACGTAGTCGATTTATAGTCGTCATCAGTCTCCTGAGAGCGTTGCTTCTTTTTATTATAATTGTGGATGGCCTTCCGTATTTGACGCGAAATATAGCCATTCTGTTTATAAACCTTCTCCAGATGCATTAATTCTTCGTGAAGGCTATCAGCATCCGAAATTGCATGCGCCCGATGAGTTAAAGTACTGAGAACACCGGCGGTTTAAGCGGGATGATGGCAGCTGGACGCCTGAACGTAAAGATCTGTATGTGCAGGTTTTCTGCACACCAAATGTCCCAAAGACCCATCATACTTACGGCGTACTAACACGTCTACAAAGATTAAAGTCCCATCTTTCTTGATCTCCGTAGTAAACTTGATGTTCTCATGTACAGAATATAAATGATAAAGGAATTTTTCCATTCCTTGTCTGCCATGAGGTCATACAACGAAATTATCATCTACGTGCCGCCAGAAAACCGTACGCTTGAAGATGGCAGACTCAAGAGATTTCTCCTCAAAGTCTTCTATAAAAAGATTGGCCACCACAGGAGACAAGGGACTCCCCATGGCGATACCGTAAATTTGCTAAAAAAATTCGTCATTAAACAAAAAATAAGTTGAGGAGAGAGTATGCTCAAACAGAGCCGTTAAATCATCACTGAACAAGTTACCAATAAGATGTAGCGAGTCAAATAAAGGCACTTTGGTAAAAAGTCAGACACATCGAAGCTAACTAGCAAATCGGAGCTGCTCAGCTTAACAGTCTTCAAACGGTTCATAAAATCCGTGGAATTATGTATATGGTGGCATCAAGTACCCACATACGGCTTGAGTAAGGAGGCTAGATGTTTTGCAGTCGAATAAGTTGAAGCACCAATATTACTCACTATCAATCGTAGTGGAACTCCACCCTTGTGAATCTTGGGCAGCCCATACAGTCTGGGTGGAACAGCATTGTGTGGTCTCAGCCTCTTGATAACTTGTTTAGGTACGTAAAGAGCTATCATTCAAAAGAGTAACAGTTTTTCTGGAAATACGGCTCGTTGGGTACTTATCGATTTTGCGGTACATACAATCACTTACTTGACTATACATATTTTCGCTGTAGGCATTCGTTGTCAAAAGGACCGTAGCATTACCCTTATTGGCAAGGAGTACGACCCTACCAATATGTTCACGGAGGTTGCAATGAGCAGCTCTTTCCGCTGCAGACATGTTACTCCGTTGCGGCGCACATTTGAGCAAGGTACGACACGATTCCCGACGAACTTCGTCTGCCGCATCGACAGGAAGAGGTCTCATAGCGTCTTCAATAGAACTGATGTCCCCCCCGATAGCTGAGTGGTCAGCGTGATGCATTGCCGTCCTACAGGCCCGGTTTCGATTCCCGGCTGGGTCGGGGATTTTCTCAGCTCAGGGACTGGGTGTTGTACTATCTTCATCATCATTTCATCCCCATCCGGCGCGCAGGTCACCCAATGTGGCGTCGAATGTTATAAAACCTGCACCAAGGCAGCCGGACCTGCCTCGCAAGGGGCCTCCCGGCCAATGACGCCAAACGCTCACTTCCATTTCAATAGAACTGATGAAGTCCATTAAAGGAGGTGAAGAAGGTGTAGGAGCAAAGTTTAAACCTTTCGCAAGGACTGACATCGTCGCATCGTCAAACGACTTCTCCGCGATATTCACAACGGATCGTCCAGAAGGGGTCTCCTGCGAGACGATTAAACTTAGTACTCTGTCTATTTGTACTATCCCTGTGGGCCCAGTCCACCTTGGCCCAAGTTACACCATCAATTCAATCCCAACTAAGGAAGGAGCATCTTGCCGCAATCTCTAATTAAAGAATCCGTGGAAATACGTATTGCTGATAATTTAATGAATCGTGACAACAGCTTTCAGCTTGATAAAAATTTGAATCCTGTTATTAAAATTATGCGGTCACAACGTAATCGACATGTGCAGTCGATACTTAGCTATTAGTTTGTTCCTACTTCACCACTGAGGGCAGGACACACACCTTGGCTGCCTCGCGCATGTCACCACTGAGCGCATGCGCCGTAAACCGCCAGTAAGATTCGTATGCCCGGAATTCGCTATAAATACCATGACTGCATCAGGTCTCTTCCATCCCCAAGATTTATATCTCACCACTTATGGCCGTCCTATCCAACTCCCTCCTACCCTCAAATATCTTGGTCTCATCCTCGACCGCCACCTCACCTGGACTCCCCATCTCCTTAAAATCCTACACAAAGCTCATAACAGACTCCGCCTCCTGAAACTCCTGTCTGGCCGGACAGGGTGTCTGCATCCTTCCACCATCCTTCCACCATCCTTCACACCTACAAATCCTTGATCCGCTCCATCTGCTATGCCAGCGTTGCTTGGATTTCCGCCCCTCCCAGGTTCTATAAATCCCTCCAAATCCTCGAACGCCATGCACTCCGCCCGCATCTCGTGGTCGTGCGGTAGCGTTCTTGCTTCCTACGCCCGGGTTCCCGGGTTCGATTCCCGGCGGGGTCAGGGATTTTCTCTGCCTTGTGATGGCTGGGTGTTGTGTGCTGTCCTTAGGTTAGTTAGGTTTAAGTAGTTCTAAGTTCTAGGGGACTGATGACCATAGCTGTTAAGTCCCATAGTGCTCAGAACCATTTGAACCATTTTTGAACCATGCACTCCGCCTCGCCTTCCGCATCCGCCTTCCGTCCCCCACGCGCATCCTCTACGACCTCATCCCCTTCCCCCACCTTCTCCTTTTCCTTGAACACTTCCGCACACTATATATTGTCCACCACATTGATCCCCCTCACCCCCTGGTGTCTCCCTTCCTCTCCACCTCCAGCCCGTTGCCGCATCTTTACCGTTGTGTCACACCCTCTCTCCATCTCCACACCCTCCGCCGCCTTTTCCAATGCAACTTCCACCATCTACCCCTCCCGGATGATGAGCTTCGCACTGACATCTAGCCTTCCTACCAACTCTAACCGCATCTTCCTCCTGCCTCCTCCTCAGGGTTCCCTCTCCTCCCCCTCCCTTGTCCTGAGTGGCTTTCCCACCGTCTCTTGTGCTCCGCTTCAGTTAGGCTGATTGTTGGGCTGCAACCAACCTTTCTGTGTACTAGACACACTGGACCTACACCTGAAGTTACTGATTGAGGTTCGATTTCGTATGACAGAAGGAACACTCTCGTGGTTATCCCACGCACCATGACTGCAAATTTGGACGTCAGTTTGGTGATTCGACCTGTTGTGCTGCCATTCATGAGCAGCATTCGAGGGAGTGTTTGCAACGGGATAACGCTTGCTCGCATAAGTCTTTTGTAACCACAGATTCTCTACAAAGTGTCGATATGTTACCATTGCCGGCTCGATCACCAGATCTTTCACCAATCGAGCACGTATGGAACCTCATCAGATGACACCTCCAGCGTCATCCACAAACAGCATTAACCGTCCCTGTAGTGACCGACCAAGTGCAACATGCATGGAGCCCCTTACCACAAACTGTCATCCGGCACCTGTGCAACACAATGCACGCACGTTTGCATTCTTGCATTTAGCATTCTACCGGTTACACCGATTATTAATGTACAAGCATTTCACACTTGCAATGGTTTGTCTCGCGTTTACATTAACTCGTGATGTTAATCACTTAAATATGCTACCTAGACAAATGTAGTACCGAAATTTCATGACTCTACATTAATTAATTTTAGGGTGTTGCAGTTTTTTACAGTCAGTGTAATTACGCAATTCGTTCGTTTTTTTTAGTGCTTGAAGGAAACATGCCTCTAGTTGTAACTTGGCTTCAACATTAATTTAATCAAAATTGATACTGACTGAATTAAAATTAAAACAAATAATTTTAATGAAACGAAATAGGCACGCAACGTGAAGATAAAAAACTGTTTCCTTTCCTTTTTTACGAGGTTTACGGGTAAATATACTAACATCTGACATATCTTTCTTCTTATGTAGTGGTCAATCCAAGGATTGGTTTGCAACACCTACAATGGCAGCTTGTCTCCATTCTGTGCGTCTTTCAGCTTTTCTCTTCATTTCTTTATAGGTGTTACATCCCACATCTTTCACGATTTGATCCAAGTACATCAGCTGTGGTCTTCCTCATGGTCTTTTTCCCTTGATATATCCCTCTATGATTGTGTTCAGGAGTCCTTTATGTCTTAATAGACGGCTTGTAAATTGCACTCTCCTTTTAACAATGAAACTCCAGAAGCTTACCTTCTCACCTGCTCTTTCCAGAACCACTTCGTTTGTGACCTTACCGATACATTTTCTTATGAGCATGCGACTATAGCACTACATTTCAATAGAATTTAGCTTCTGGTCTTCCTCTGTCCCGAGAGTCCATGTTTCCCACCATAGCATGCCACACTCCACACATAAGATTTCAAAAATCTTTTCCTGATTTCAAGGCTGATGCTCTTAGATGTTAAGATATTTTTCTTCTTGTTAAAAGCAGCCTTTGCTTGAGCAATTCTACTTCTGACTTCTGCCTCGCTCCTTCCATCCCTGGTAATATTACTGCCCAGATAAGTAAATTTATCAACTTGTTCAAGCAGTTCAACAGTTCTGACGTATATTGGACACGTATTTTACAACATGGAAGTTCTGCGAGTGATATTTCTTTTCAAGTGACAAAAATTGTAAGGAAATCACTCTCGACAGACCGCAAACAAACAGATTCTTCCACGACCACACGAGCTGGCAAAAAAACAGTACAGGGAATAGTTGAGTGATACTTATAAACAATTGTGAGAAACGTTCTTCACATTAGAACACACTAATCACGTTAACACATATGAGGTTCTCCGTGATGTAGCAATTGAGAACAATTAGTAATAATTTTAGCTGAATCATTACAATTAGCACAGTCTGTGAAATCTAGAGTGAAATTTTAAGAAAGCACTTTAATGGGCGACTGGTCATGACCAGAACACGTAATTTAGCGTACATGAGGGTAGCTTGAGTTTGTTTCAGATTAAATAATAATGCCAACAGCCCACAGAAAAAGAGCAGATCAATTAACTGCAACTTCAACCGGCGTGTGGCTATAATAGGAGCACGACCAGGAGCCAACTAAATGGAAATCAGTGTTTGGCGTCATTTGCCGGGAGACACCTTGCGGGGCAGGTCCGGCCACCTTGGTGCAGGTCTTATTACATTCGACGCCACAATGGGTGACCTACGCACCGGATGGGGATGAAACGATGATGAAGACAACACAACACCCAGTCCCTGAGCGGAGAAAATCCCCGACCCAGCTGGGAATCGAACCCGGGACCGTAGGACGGCAATCCATCACGCCGACCACTTTCTTTTATTATTATTTTTTATTTATTGAAAAGGAACCCATGTCCAGAAATGTACTGTTTCCGTTATACAATAGTCACAGGAATCAGTGTCGGCTATGATGGCAGGTGCTCGGAAGCCAGCGGCAGTTGTGTGATTCGGCGTTGCATGCATTCGGATCTGAGGTGTCCCTCCTTCCCACAACCAGAGCAGGTCTTCGGTTGCTCGTCATAGATGACGATGGCATGACAACCACCAATATTCAGATATGAAGGTACATGTCTTTTAAGTTCTATTCGGACCTGGAAGACTCTGTTCAGTGCAGGATATGTCTGGAATTGAGTCCATTTTTCCGCAATATGATTATGCACCGTGACGTAGGCGCGCAGTACTGCCACGACGTCCTCCACCAGTAGTTCAAATGGAAGTTCGAAAAGTCTGATCATGTGAAGTCCCATGCCCCATGCCCCGTGCCGCATTAGCTTTGGCGCCAGACATCCAGGTATACGGCCTAGCGCTGAAAAGTCGCCGACAGCGCATTGTAGACCTTGTTAGCGAGCAAGCCGCCATAAGAAATGCAAATGTCCGTGGGACAGGAAAACTGGCGCCAGATTTGCAGACTCTGTTTCAAAACATCTTTTGTCAATGCGAGTTTATGGCCATTCCCTGCAAACTTGGAAATGGACGCAACAGGGGAGATAACAAGCTGTTTGTGGAGGGCTGTGCTTCCACCCTGTATTGTGTTATCAAAAGACACAGCAAACGTGTGGGAAAGAGGCCACGAAGCTGAATTTTTTTCTGTTTTCTGCCAATTAACTTTCAGTCTCTGATTGGTCAAATCGGTTTGCAGTGCAAAGACCTTTCACCGAGCTCCAGCTCGTGATTGGCTTGTGTGACATGGGGGAAGTCAAAAAAAAGAAATGTGCTTCTGGAACTGAGCTGAGGAGGAAACACAGAGAAAGGAAGATTAGCACCCTTGCACAAGTCTCTTGTACTGGCACTTCGCTAGGAAAGAACTGCAGGTCTCCACCTAAACGGTGAGTCTTGTGTCCTTTGCTAGGGTGCGACTTAGAGTCTGTGCCCGTCACCTTCTGAACTGTCAGAGGTACTGCTTATATCATCACGGTCACAACAAGTGATGCGCGAGTGTAGTTATTTGTCTTGAGTCGTCCGTCTAAACATTTGACGTATTCCGACACACACAGTCGTGGCACGGAGTCAAATTGGTTTGGCAGACCAGCAAACGGGTCCACCTGCACACTGGAATCCGTCGGGGTTTCAGAGGCTCTTAGGGAAGTACCTGCGTTCTGAATTACCGAACATGAGACCGCGTACTTGCATTTTTCGGCAACGCGCATTTAATAACAGATTGCCGCCGTCCATGACTTCAGTCACCGAACGCATCGTATTGTGCCGCCTTGACTAGTAGGATGGTAAAGTATTCGCTGCTGCAAAGTAGTGTTATACTTATAATACATATTTCTCAGCACCCTGTTCTTTCGAACCATATTTTTCCTTTTTTTTTTTTTTTGTATGGCAGAATATAGATGCTTGGTGGCGGCTTAATTTGATGCCATAACCTGGATTCACGTGTATGAAGTGAGATAGAGCGAGTAGCGTTCAGGTTGTGTGTCGATCCCCAGCAGATCACTTTGTCCATCATAGATCCCATTTTGGTAAGGCTTTTGTTAAACAAATATTTTTGTATGATGTTTCTTTAATAATTTTGCTATCTTGTGTTGTTTAAGATCAAAAATCGATTGTGAATTAGGCTACAACTTCTCCCTGAGTTCTGATTAACAGCTCCTTCGCATTTTTATGGCAGTCTAGATCAGAAACATAAGGAGTAGCTTTCTCATTTAGTGTCCACGGCGTGGATCTTTTACTTCATTAACAGTAATCTTCTTTCAACCTAACGAAACAGACTTCTCATTGGACGAAATATGCACTGCAATAAAAAAGTCTTAGAAATAGAAAATGTTAAAGGCCAGATAGAACGCATAATGAATTAATATAAATACGGTGTCAGGAATTATATCAACATCTTCATACTTAATTTAACCTCACACTTTGTTTAACAGGAGAACAGGAAGAAAGCGTTGGAATTCCGGCGTATAAAAAAGGAGATAAGCAAGTATTTCATAATTACCAGGTAACTAACCTGGTTGATACCACCTTAACACCGTTAACATCGGTAATTAGAGACAGAATGCAGAATTATATGGAAATAACAGAAGAACAGCAACGATTAAGGCAAAACAGGAACACAATGGATACTATTTTCGCTTTAAAACAGATTGTGGAGAAATTTATTACCTACCTGTGGTTTGTTGACTTGTGAAATGCCTGTGATAGGATTAGAAAAATGGATATAATTCAAACAGCTAAGCAATGTTAAACGAAAACTCATCTGAAAAAAGTATTGTAATATCAATAGCACCTGTACGACGTAAGTTAGAAGTAGATAATGGGATGTGAAGTTCCGCCTTCCCATTTTCGTAGCAATCACGGACACAACAAGAACTGCACCACAAGATGATTATTAGGAGTAGATAGTGAATCAGTTCAGCGACTAATGAGCTTTAATTATCTAGGGACTGTTATCACTAGCTATAGAGACTTAACCATACAATTGAAAAATCAAGTGACAAAAGTTAGAAACGGTAGCCAGTTGCCTGCAAAATACTGTATGGAGAAACAAATTTATGACAACTGAGGCGAAAAGAAAAATACATAAAATAATAGTGCGTCCCGTTTTAACATATGCAGAATAAACTAGAGCAGAAACGAATAACATCAAACAAAAATTGACAGTGGACATGAAGATACTAGGACAGGTCCAAGGAGCAACCATGAGGGACAATGGAACATATGGATCAATAAGGCAACCGTGTGGAATATAAACTATAAATAAGTGGATGAAGACAAGGAAAAGAAATTGGAGCGATCACGTAGAAAGGATAGAGCCCACAAGACCAGATAAAATTTGAAAACGTGGACGACCGCAAGGGAAACGATTAACGGAACGACCGTCCAAGAGACGGCACAGCAATTTGTCTGGCGCATTCACTGAATGAGGCAAACAAACAGGGGCAACCCTAGTCAGTAGAGGAAGAGGAAGAAGAAAATGAAATCTTGAAAAATAGAGTGGAGATTACTAAAGCTTGTCTTAAATGTACAATGCTAAGAATGAGGGAGGGGGGATTTTATTTGACAAAGAAGGAAAACTCCAAGCTAAGGTCTTTCTTGACGATCTAGATTAGGTGTTAAATGATCCTGAGCATGAGGATGAGTAGATGACAGGTTCAATGTCGCAAATCATGTTATGGAAACTTGTTGGAGGCAGAAGCATTTGATAAGGTTTGTAGCAATGTGATCAAGGAGCATTATTGCACAAAGGCGAGTACTCGTTGAAATCTTGCGGAGGAATGAGTAGCTGATAAGCAGCAGATGAAAGGGAGGAGGTTATTATATGTTTTGATTTTAAGTTATGTCGCACGTTAGGGAAACCGCTGAAGGAATTGTAGTGGGAGGCTTGCCACTGTAGCCGAGTGGTTCTAGCCGCTTCGGTCCGGAACCGCGCTGTGCTATGGTCGCAGGTTCGAATCCTCCCTCGGCTATGGATGTGTGTGATGTCCTTAGGTTAGTTAGGTTTAAGTAGTCTAGGGGACTGATGACCTCAGACGTTGAGTCCCATAGTGCTTAGAGCCCTTTGAACCATTACAGCTAGGGAATAGGCTGATAGCCTTAGGGTGTTGGACGGGACGTGTTGTTACCCGAAATGTCTCTCCAGGCGTCGGAGATCGGCGTGAAACAATAACGGAAAGTTCCTCTCGGAGAGCCACATTATTTGGTGGAATGACAAACTGTTTAGAGAGAGCTTAGAATATACTGCACGTTAATTGCCCGACTATTCTGTAGTAATTGACACAATTAATCATCCATAAATTAGATGACGCACGCATTTGAAAATGGAATAAAGGTTTATTTGGTAATATCATGAACATATTATGTTGATCTGTTTTTGAGACGATTGTCTGACGAAGAGAATTTGATAGTTTTCAGAGAAACAATGTCGTCAACAGGACGTTAAACGATAATCTCCCTTTTGTGGAGCATCGTTGATCACTGATCTTCAACAAAAACTTTGGAGGATATTTCTGTGGAAGAACGCATCAAGAAAGTTATGTGCATACCAGCTTTGGGTAGGAGAATGAGGTGGGTGTAAGCGCTAATTCAGATACGTTTTATCTCAAGTGATAGCTAAGAGTCCGCGCAGGAATCGGTGCCCGATTCGCAGTGGCACATTTTTGTCCAATGAGCTGGGCGAGTACATTTGTCCAGAAGGGGAGGCCGCTTCAGTCCTCTGCCGTCTACCACTGTGCTCACGTCTTGTGATTGTACAGCTATACACACAGCACTGCGTCGCAGTATCCAAGCACCATAGGTGCAGGAAGAGTTGTGTACAGCCAGACATAAGAGACTGTGTAGAACGTAATTACATTTATGTCGGAGGAAGCAAAAGAGGGGATGAAAAGTCCATTAAGCAGTATCCTAGAAGGAGTTCAGGCTGCTAAAAGTGTTTCTCTTTGGACAACAAGAAGAGGCAAGAAAGAGGGAGAAAAATTAGCTGCCGGTAGCTCAGTGGATTTCTCTAGTCCAGGAAAAAGCGGAATAAATAGGCAATAATCTTACATTTAGATTATTTTGGCGAACAAATTGTGCGCAGACTGATGCACAGTTTTCAAGTTACAAACAAACAGCGTCCCAAAATGAAGTCACTTTTTACCCTGTTAAGAGAAAATACGTCTTTTAAGTAAAAAGGTCTTCATTACTGTACCTGCTCGACAAGTTAGGCTTCAAGTATGAGGGCAGGCTTAAGTTTAGAAAGGATCTTCCCCTCGCATGTTCGGCATTGCCCCTACAGTATGTTGAGCGACCCCTACCACTGTCGCTGTCTCCATTGAAACGCCCGCTAAACCGGCTGGGCAGAACAGGTAATAGGATTGTGGAAAGGGACAAGGGTTGAGGCCAGTTTCTGCTTCTAATTGTCGTTTATTGTAATTTAATAACCTTTACCACAAAGCGGCACACAGCCGAATCTTTACCGAATGCAACTCTTTCACGGCTGAAGGCCTCCAACAAGAAATCTTAACAAGATAAAAATTCAATTAAGACAGCAATAAAATAATTCAAAAACAAGATACGCAAAGTGCAATACAAATGGCTGAGGGCTACAATTAAATTTCAAAACTCCAGACTATATTACCATAGACCTTTAAAGGCAGAAAGTGAGCATGTTTAACAACTAGATATCTTAAAAATCAACACGATAAAAATCTAATAAAGATAGCAATAAAAAATTTAAAGAAGAAACATATGCAAGGTACAACACAAATGGCTGAGGGCCACAATTAATGTTCAAAACATCAGCATATAAAATTAAAAATTAATTTTGCAAAATTTTG
Organism: Schistocerca serialis cubense; assembly: GCF_023864345.2. Lineage (NCBI taxonomy): Eukaryota > Metazoa > Arthropoda > Insecta > Orthoptera > Acrididae > Schistocerca > Schistocerca serialis. The sequence goes on from NC_064645.1 coordinate 369,235,898, forward strand.
AGGAAAGCAAACAATAATCAGAAGCCTAAAATTTAAAATACCTGGCAACAGATAATCAAACACCGGTGGCACTCAGAAGGCCTCCAGGGATTTCGGTCTGCCCTCGTTCACTTAGGTCAGACAGGTGGTGAGCCCAACTATATTTGACCCGTCGGAAGCCAACCAGGGGCCAGCCACGGGGGCCGACCGACACAACGACTTGCTCCCCTTCAATCAGTACATGAGAACTCAAACTGGCAATGTTACAAAACTATAATCCACAATGGAGTATGTATTAGCTGTCAAAATTACACATCATGTTAGACAGTAACAACAGATGAGGAAAGGACGCTTCCTGAAATTACGTTAGTGGCCAGGGCAGGTAACTAGAACACTAACGGCCACTAGGCAGAAAATTCTGCTGGCACACATGAATTTGAAACACGGTAATAGTTAACTTCGCTCAAAAGAACACCGCCTGAGTTTACGTCAGTGCCCATGGCAAGTAACCAGAACACTAACGGCCACAAGACAGAAAATTCCACTCGTGGACTCAAATCGTAGTCAAGCAAAATTGTTAATTGCACCGTATGGCGGCTAAAGCTCAGCAGTAGAACCACTCGGTGTTGCTCACCAGAAAATCCCCCCCAACAGCAAACCACCGAAGCGAACTACCAAAACATGAATAGACGTGGTTTGGGTAGTTGAAACCACTACTCAACTACCGAGCGAGGTGGCGCAGTGGTTAGGACACTGGACTCGCATTCGGGAGGACGACGGGTCAATCCCACGTCCGGCCATCCTGATTTAGGTTTTCCGTGATTTCCCTAAATCGGTTCAGGCAAATGCTGGGATGGTTCCTTTGAAAGGGCACGGCTGACTTCCTTCCCCATCCTTCGCTAATCCAATGAGACCGATGACCTCGCTGTTTGGTCTCTTCCACCAAATCAACCCCAACCACTACTCAACTTTGATGTCCTGGGTCGGTGAACCACTAAGCTCGTAGCGATTGGACAGCTCCACACACGCTCTGACACTGCACAGGGGCTGCCAGCGGCCCCAGCCGACTACACCGCGCGGAGATAACTTCCCTCGTCCGCAACAACCGACCGACTGACTCCAGACCCCCTTTCCGGAAAATATATGCACCAAACCAAAGATGGTACACGGCGCAAATATCGATACACTCACTGCTGCCAGACGTAGAAGGAAGAAGGACCACGACATAACCGCGACAAGAGCTGGAAACCAAACACAGATAGACAGCGAAGTTCACGAAAACGCATAGTTGGAAGAGAGCACGTCTCCCCCTTGCTTGCCCAGCCGACTGCGTATCTACCGGCCGTGTTATTCTGCGCTCACTTTACCGTTTGTGTTTTGGAAAACAGTCATGTATGGGAAATACCTAACAAGGCAAATTAAGAAAGTTTCAATGAAAAGTAGAAAAACTTCATGCAGATTTAAACCGAATTGATGTGGTATGATAAGCAGTCATTTGACTAGGCTTGGGGACTGATGACATCAGATGTTAAGTCCCACAGTGCTCAGATCCGTTTGACTAGGCTTGTTGACTTTTCATGTCATCTTATCTGAAATTTTTTTTGAAAACAAGCTTCCATCACTATTGGAAGAGGTTTCTTTCGCTGAAAAATGCATGTTTTATTCTAGCAGTCTAAAGTGGCCATTTCCTGAAAGATGGATATGGTCAATGTCCCTATATCGTACACATTCAGGTTTTTGCCTTTAGGGATGACTGAAAGGCAAGGTCTATGAATAAAAAGTAAACAGAGGACACGAATTGATCGTCCACTTTATAAATAGCGCTGTGACGAGCTTGTTGCCAAGAGAGTTCGTAACTGCATTGACGATGGAGGTGGAATTTATGAAAATCAACTTTGAACTTCAGCATTAGTCATTATGTATCCTGATTGTTTGTTCGGTTTTCATTATAACAACTGCAACACCGTAACCAATAAAACAGGAGATATCTTGCATAGAAAATTTTATTCGAATTAGTCTATGCTGTATTCTTGTAAAATACTTAAATCTCCTCCTGAAACGCCGAGCATGTTTGGGGGAATGGCGTGTTTCACGAACGAGTGCTCTTGGAATTTTGTGGATAAAGTTCTCTGCGACGCACCAAATCTTTGTTGTATCCCACTGCAATTCGCTGAGAATTTCTGTAGCCTCTCAGTGTAAATAAAGAGAGCCCGTGACGAATAGTCCCAGTTTTCTTTTAATCTTTTGTACTCGGATCCGCTATTCCAACCGGGTAAGGGTCCTAGATTGGGTAAGAATAATAAAGAATTGGTCCTACAAGGGTTTAACAATCCACCTCTTTCATTCCACTTCCAGTAAGTCTGAATATGCCACATGCCTTCTCGGTAGCTAAATTTATGCGTTTATTTAAGTCTCTCTGGACAGAAACTCTTAGATACTTAAAGGTTCTCATTTATTTCAGAGACAGATCGAGGACTGCGAAGTCGAAAGGTAACGGAACTTGTCATCTATCTGCGTGCATTACTTTATACACTGCCTGACAAAAAAGTGAAGCACACAGAAGAGATGGTCGAATGTCAATGTAACTTCGTACACGTTCAAACCTATGACGGGTATGTAAGTGGTGAGAGCTGCAAATATCTGCGACGGGTAGAACGGCCGTCATGGTGCATTAGTGCTGTGCGTGTTTAGTGCTGTTACCAGACCTAGTAGGGTAGGCTAAATAAGAGACATGCATAGGGCCAGATATTGAGTGATCACTGTGAAGGACCCCATGATGCTGGGTATTTGTGTGAGACAGCCTTATCAATATCTAACATACTCTGAAAGGGGCCTCATTGTTATTTCCATTTATTCGACTGGTTGAATCGCACTGCATCCAGTATTGTGAGGCATTCGGATATGACAGTGGTCCTATCTCGGACTGCATGGGAACTTGAGGGCAGGAATACTTATCGTCAAGGTCCCAGTCGACTACATTTGAGTACTAAAGGGGAGGATCACCACAGTATAGCCCGTTCACATCTGCGCCTTCCATCCGAGAACCAGTAATGGACTCCATGAGACATTACATGTCATTTCTCACCGCTGGTCGGAGACTGGCAGCAGCTGGACTAGGGAATTACCATAGGCTGCCATCAACACCAAAACACAAACGGCTGCGTTTGGAATGCATGGAATGATGATCAGTGGCGTTGCATTGTGTTCAACGATCAATCGTCGTTCTGCACAACCTAGAACCAGAGTGGCGGCGACCTGGGGAGACGTTCCATTCTTTCAAAGTTTTGGAGAGGCACAGGGCTATTGCTCTTGGTGTCACGGTGTAGAGGGCCATTGGGTACGACTTCAGGTCTCGACTGGTAGTGACAGCACAACGCTGTGTCACAGGCATCCTGCATCCTCTCAAGCGATAGTATAGAAGTGCTCGTCCACACACAAGGCGCGAAAGTCTATGGATTGCCTGCATGATCCTGAGATACTGCCGTGACCACGAAGGTCCCTAGGTTCGTTTCCGATAGACTGTGTGTGGGACCAGCTCAGACGTCATCTAGATTCCAGAGCCAGGATCCCAGTATCCGAGACTTCAAGGTCCAGTTGCAACAGTTACGTGGCAGCTCGCCTCGTGAGAGGAGACAAGGGCTTTATTATGCCCTTCCCAACCGAATAAACGGATGTATCAAGGCCGTAGGGGGCGCCAAGTCATACTGACAAGTGGGCTGGTACTGCCATGTCTTTGCAAGTTGGACTCGATTTTGTAATCAGTGAAATAAAGGCATCTACCTTTTCAGTCCGTGAACTTTGTTACCACCTCGGCCGGCCGGAGTGTCCGAACGGTTCTAGGCGCTTCAGTCTGGAACCGCGCGACCGCTATGGTCGCAGGTTCGAATCCTGCCGCGGACATGGATGTGTGTGATGTCCTTAGGTTAGTTAGGTTTAAGTAGTTCTTAGTTCTAGGGGACTGATGACCTCAGAAGTTAAGTCCCATAGTGCTCAGAGCCATTTGAACCATTTTTAAAATATTTATTCAGCTATCATAAATGTGCACATCCGGTAGGTCAGTCCATTTATAGATGAAATGTTTTTCTTTCATGTATACCCAGACACCGTCTTCCCACCTCCCATGTTAATAGACACCTCATTTTTGTGGGCACTTTCATCACGAGCACCGATCCCCATCCTGATGCTTCACGTACAAGCACCCTTCCAGTAGATCACACGACGAAATATTCTGTCTGTGATGATGTGAATACTTCTTACCTTTCCGGGGTACACGGCGCACGACACGCTGTGATGTGAGACAGATACTTGAACTCGTACACGACTGTGAGCTGCCAGTACGCGGTGTTACTGCGTTTGCAATGCGTGGCAGGGCCGCAGGGGAAAGAGAGAAAGAGCCTCTGTGAACTTTTTGTCCGCCGGCAGAGCCCAGATAGCAGGTTAATTGCGTGAAAACAGTTTAGGACCACGCTCGGACACGGGGTTATAATAGCGTCCCGCGATACAGCCTCCACCGCCTCCCCCCGCCGCCCAGCCTCAGTATTTTTGTTGGCCTGCGGGGCTCGGCTTGCGTTGGCGGCTCTTGACGAGGGCGTCCCCGCAGCCACCGCCGCGGCACAAACTCGGCTTTTGATGTGAGACCGGCTCGCCGGCTACTGCCACGGCTATCTGCCCACGCAGGCAAGTTGGTGGCGCTCCAGCGCCGGCCTGCGGGCCACCCTTCACGACTGCCGCCCACACGCCTACCGCCCGCTTTACAACGCTAAGCGCCGGGCGCGGTACAGAGCACAACCCTGCGGAGCGGCACCGTCTAAACGGTGCGAATTTTGGAATTCCACCTACTTCTCCACTCACCAGTTCCGATTCTGCTCCGCCTCTAGTGAAGAGTTTTTATCTGGGTCCTACGTAGCGCCATGTACTCTGCATCCTACACAGGGTTTCAGCTTCTGCACCCAGGCTGTAAACAGTCCGACAAGCGGAATATTGAATCTACCTACACCACTCGGCTGCTTTGACCCATGATGTCATTAGAATGGAAGCATAAATCATACGTCGAAATCTACTGTGCTTAATTCTCATGGCAACACATTTGCCGCTTCCACCATCCCATATACACTACTGGTCATTAAAATTGCTACACCAAGAAGAAATGCAGATGATAAACGGGTATTCATTGGACAAATATATTATACTAGATCTGAGGTGTGATTACATTTTCACGCAATTGGGCTGCATAGAGCCTGAGAAATCAGTACCCAGAACAACCACTTCTGGCTGTAATAACGGCCTTGACACGCCTGGGCATTGATTCAAACAGAGCTTGGATGGCATGTACAGGTACAGCTGTCCATGCAGCTTCAACACGATACCACAGTTCATCATGAATAGTGACTGGCGTATTGCGACAAGCCAGTTGCTCGGCCACCATTGATCAGACGTTTTGAATTGGTGAGAGATCTGAAGAATGTGCTGGCCAGGGCACCAGTCGAACATTTTCTGTATCCAGAAAGGCCCGTACAGGACCTGCAACATGCGCTCGTGCATTATCCTGCTGAAGTGTATGATTTTAGCAGGGACTGAATAAAGGGTAGAGCCACGGGTCGTAACACATCTGAAATGTAACGTCCACTGTTCAACGTGCCGTCAATGCGGACAAGAGGTGACCGAGACGTGTAACCAATGGCACGCCATGCAATCACGCCGGGTGATACGCCAGTATAGCGATGACGAATACACGCTTCCAATGTGCGTTCACCGTGATGTCGCCAAACACGGACGCGACCATCATGATGCTGTAAACAGAAACTGGGTTCATCCGAAAAAATAACGTTTTGCCATTCGTGCAGCCAGGTTCGTCGTTGAGTACACTATCGCAGGCACTCCTGTTCGTGATGCAGCGTCAAGGATAACCGCAGTCATGGTCTCCGAGCTGATAGTCCGTGCTCCTGCAAAAGTCTTCGAACTGTTCGTGCAGATAGTTGTTGTCTTGCAAACGTCCCCATCTGTTGACTCAGGGATCGAGACGTGGCTGCACGATCCGTTACAGCCATCCGGGTAAGATGCCTGTCATCTCGACTGCTAGTGATACGAGGCCGTTGGGACCCAGCACGGCGTTCCGTATTACCCTCCTGCACCCACCGATTGCATATTCTGCTAACACTCATTGTATCTCGAGCATCGCGAGCAGCAATGTTGCGGTACGATAAACCTCAATTGCGATAGGCTACAATCCGACTTCATCAAAGTCGGAAACGTGATAGTACGCATTTCTCCTCCTTACACGAGGCATCACAACAACGTTTCACCAGGCAACGCCGGTCAACTGCTGCTTGTGTATGAGAAATCGGTTGGAAACTTTCCTCGTGTCAGCACGTTGTACGTGTCACCACCGGCGCCAACCTTGTGTGAATGCTCTGAAAAGCGAATCATTTGCATATCACAGCATCTTCATCCCGTCGGTTAAATTTCGCGTCTGTAGCACGTCATCTTCGTGGTGTACCAATTTTAATGGCAAGTAGTGTACAAACTGTCACAATTCAACATTACCGGAACTGTGGGCTACATCTACATCAATACTTGACAGGCCACACTGCGGTGTGTGGCGGACGGTACGTTGTCTGTCACTGTCGCTTCCCCACTTTCCTGTTACCGTTGCGAACAGTTCGCAGGAAGAACGATTGCCGGTAAGCCTCGGTGTGGATACGGATGTCTCTAATTTTATCTGGACGGTATTTTTACCAGATATACGTAGGACGAAGCAATATACTTGTTGACTCTTCAAGGATCGTACGCTATCGGATCTTTAACAACACTCTACACCGTGGAGCATAACGCCTCTTCTGCAGCGTCTGCCATTGGAGTTGGTCGATCATCGCTGTGCCACTTTCGAGCTTGCTATAAGAACCTGTAACGAAACGCGCGACTATTCTTTGGATTATGTCTATTTCCTCAAACAGTCCTATTCGATATGGGTCCCACACTGACGACCAGTAGTCAAGTACAGGTCAGGTGTTTTGTAAGCCACATACTTTGCTGATGGACAACATTTCTTGAGGAGTTCCTGTGAATTATATATTACAGTGTGCAGCAATCAGTCGTTCTTTTTTTAGATTTTACTATGCAAATCCAGTTTTCGGCTAGTGGCTAGCCATTCTTAATGCACTGTTTTCTATTCTCGATGCATGTAAGTATTCAAAGAAAAGTGACTGACGCCCGAACAACAGGGACTTACATGCATCGAGAATAGAAAATATTGCATTGAGAATGGCTAGCCACTAGACGAAATCCGGATTTGCGTAATAAAGTCTAAATGATTGCTGCGCTCTATAATTTATAAGCCACATAACAGTCGCTGAGTGCACCCACTTTCCGAATGGAAGGTAATCTGAGTTCCAGTGAATCTCAGTCTGGCAATTACCTCAATAGTGACTAATTTTATGTGGTCGTTCCGTACACATAATCGTAGATATTCTATAGAAGTAACTGCTTCCAGTGATTGCAGTAATCACACAGTAAACGGTATTTTCTGTACATGTATTCGCAGTAACTTACACTTGTTTATGTAAAGGCTCCATCCCCACTCCCTGCAGCGAGTGTCGATCCTCTACAAGTCTTCCTACATTTCACTACAATTTTCTCTGTAGGCAACAGCATTACCCGCCAAAATTCTCATGGAACTTCTGACGATGATGATGATCATGTTTGGTTTGTGGGGCGCTCAGCTACGCGGTCATCGGCGCCCGTACAAAGACCCAATTTCTTCACAATCCATTTTTTTATCATAGTCCAAGGCTAGCCACTGCTGCGAATGATGAGGATGATGATGAAATGATGACGACAACAAAAACACCCAGTGCCCGGGCAGAGAAAATTTCCAACCCGGCCGGGAATCGAACCTGGAACCCTGTGATCTAGGGGTTAGCAGCGCGAGCCACTAGACCACGAGCAGCGGACGGAACTTCTGACGTTATCTACTAGGTCATTTACAAATATTGTGGAAAGCAATTGTCCAAAAGCACTTTCCTAGGCACGCCCGAAGTTACTTTTATGACTGCAGACTTCTTTTCGTTCAGAACAACAAATGGCTCTGAGCACTAGCGGACTTAACATCTGAGGTCACCAGTCCCCTAGAACTTAGAACTTCTTAAACCTAACTAACCTAACTACTTAAACCTAACTAACCTAAGGACATCACGCACATCCATGCCCGAGGCAGGATTCAAACCTGCGACCGTTGCGGTCGCACGGTCCCAGACTGAAGCGCCTAGAACAGCTCGGTCACATCGGCCGGCCCAAAATAACATCCTGTGTTATGTTTGCTAGAGCTTCCTCAGTTCAGTCGCACGGTCGGTCGGATAATCCGTACGCTCGTATTTTGTTCATTAGGAGACAGTACGGAACAGTATCGAATGCCTTCCGGAAGTCAAGGAAGACGGAATCTACCTGGCCGCCTGTGCTAACTGTCTTCTGTCTCTCCAGGACGAAGAGAACGAGCTGGATTTCACCGGATCATTGTTTTCGGAACGCATGCCGCTTCCTACAGATCAGAGCGTCACCGCAACTTAAATTTCGTATTTATACTCCGTCCATTCGCTAATTCACAACCAGACTGGCATCTTCCAACATAACTATCTCTACGGCTTCGCAGCACATGTCTGTGTCCAGAAGATACATTTCAAAAAAATATGTAGATCCAAACAAAATATGATTGCTGTTCTGTTCCGTCTCTTTTTGCTTACGTATGTCGTCACACGGCACACCACCATTAGGGTCATAGCCACAATACGTTATCGGTCGTTTTAACCCACTGGCTCTGAGCACTATGGGACTTAACTACTGAGGTCATCAGTCCCCTAGAATTTAGAACTACTTAAACCTAACTAACCTAAGGACATCACACACATCCATGCCCGAGGCAGGATTCGAACCTGCGACCGTAGCGGTCACGCGGTTCCAAACTGACGCGCTTAGAACCGCACGGACACACCGGCCGGCACTTTTAACCCACGTCAAGCAAGTTACGGTACCACGGCAGTAACTATTCCGTGTCACACCGTGTGCTTTAATACACAGCTCAGCATTTCCCAGGGCACATACATGTACATGCAGTGGCGATTGCGGGGCGACCTGTTTGGTTACGAGATAATTACCTGACAGCCACTCGAGTTTATTGCGCTGGTAATCTCCAGCCTTAAAAGTCACTTCGTAGAAGAGAACTGGACTGAGAAATTAAATGTAGCATTTGAGGTTTAATTTAATCCATATTTAGTTATACAGGGTGTTACAAAAAGGTGCGGCCAAACTTTCAGGAAACATTCCTCACACACAAATAAAGAAAAGATGTTATGTGGACATGTGTCAGGAAACGCTTGACTTCCATGTTAGAGCTAATTTTAGTTTCTTCCACCTACGCTCAATGGAGCACGTTATCATGATTTCATACGGGATACTCCACCTGTACTGCTGGAACATGTGCCTTTACAAGTACGAAACAACATGTGGTTCATGCACGATGGAACTCCTGCGCATTTCAGTCGAAGTGTTCGTACGCTTCTCAACAACAGATTCGCTGACCGATGGATTGGTAGAGGAGGACCAATTCCATGGCCTCCACGCTCTCCTGACCTCAACCCTCTTGACTTTCATTTATGGGGGCATTTGAAAGCTCTTGTCTACGCAACCCCGGTACCAAATGTAGAGACTCTTCGTGCTCGTATTGTGGACGGCTGTGATACAATAGGCCATTCTCCAGGGCTGCATCAGCGCATCAGGGATTCTATGCGACGGAGCGTGGATGCATATATCCTCGCTAACGGAGGACATTTTGAACATTTCCTGTAACAAAGTGTTTGAAGTCACGCTGGTACGTTCTGTTGCTGTGTGTTTCCATTTCATGATTAATGTGATTTGAAGAGAAGTAATAAAATGAGCTCTAACATGGAAAGTAAGCGTTTCCGGACACATGTCCACATAACATATTTTGTTTCTTTGTGTGTGAGGAATGTTTCCTGAAAGTTTGACCGTACCTTTTTGTAACACCCTGTATTAATGTACAGTGACCTTCTCATAAAAAATTAGTTATGATAATGGAGATTAAAGTTTAGTCCTCATGAACTGTTTCACGCAAAGTAATTACGAACTACTGGATTGTTTCATCCGGTATTCTGAAACTGTAACACTATCGACCTTTTGAGAGTCGAGAAACTTTGCACTAATGAAGCAAAGATTGAGATTTGTACAGTATGTAGTGTATAAGAGTGTCTGGAGAAGACAATATTCTTTGACTATGTGAAGATTAATGTTTATATGTAATTAAAAAATGTTTATAATGCTATGTAAGTGACAATATCTATCTTTTATTTAACTATGTATAATTGTTTGTGAAGTGACGTCAACACCAGCTCAGGGGTAAAGTTAAATATAGGTGAATACCAGTAGGGATCTACTGACGTTCTGGCAGGTTGGAAAAGGTGGAGATTTTTTGCTGCTAACGGAAGGAGGTAGGAGAGGGGGGGGGGGGGGGGGGAGCGGAGTTGGTCAGACACTGTGGAGGCAGATGACGAAAGCTCATGCGCGCTGTACTCCGCAGTATTGTTGTTTAAACAAAGGGAAAAGTTTAACTGCTTAACAGACGTGAGTGAAGGGGAAGTGCTAAGGTACATGTTTGCAGCGCTTTAGGTGAGATATAAAATTACGCCTGCAATGAGTGTTGGTTCCTGGATGGGAAAGGCCTAAGGCATCCATTACTTAGACCGACGGAGGTCTCAAGGAAAGCCAAACTCATAATTACTCTGGTATAAGTCGCATAATTCGACGCCACGAAGACAAGTAATAATCTCCATCGCTGCAAAACGGTACGTGCCTTCGAAGCACTTAAATCTCCAGCAACTTTGCTCACGACGACAATACTGAAATTAAACGTCAATAGTTCTGTGTACGAGCTGGGTTGACAAATTTTTGTGTGTTTTATTGAATAATCATTTAATTACTTGTCAAACGGAAAACGACTCATTTAACCTAAATTGTGCCATGTAGGAATCCTTTTCTATACTCAAGAGAAAGAAACCGAGAATCCATTGGTGAGAAACATTATTGTGCAACCGTGTGTTTTCTTTCGAAGTAAATTTAACTTATCACTCAAGTGCAGCAGTTAAAGCAAACGTGGTGAATTGTAGATTGCATTGAAAGTACGTAAAGTAAATAACAATTCTACCTAGTGTATGAACTTGGTTATTGGGCCGTTCTGACCAAGAAGTTACGTAAAGTGACTATTTCAATAAAACTGAGAAAAACCAACTATAAACCTTTAGCAATCTTTCGATACTTACAATAGTATCGTAAAATATTTCTTGTGTATAACACATGTTTTCTGAGGCATTGTTGCTGATCTTACCTTCAGAAACGTAAGTAGGTATTGTCGTCGTTCCGGCGTTGTTTTCATGGACCATAATATTCTAAGTGTGTGCGTGTGACCTATTCTGAAAGCAGTGATTATTCAGCTATCTACGTGCATCAGCCTGTTCTTTCAGTGGAAGAAATTATTAAAAGAGAAAAAGTTTGAATAAGAACGAAAATATAGTAAAGATCAAATTTGGTGAATTTGTTGAATAACGTCAATCGATTCGCCATTCTGGCTGGCGACCGTGTTTTTCAGTATTGTTATCACTCGCAAGAAGTAGTTTGACGGAATAGGAAAGCTGCAACCAAGACTATACGATAACTTCACATTTGACCGAGCTTTATCCATTACGCGGCATCTGAAGCCGCCAGCGGTAGCTGATGAGGTAGTTGTGTTTAAGTACTTCAACTACCGAAGCTAGAATAACATCTGAAGTACTAAACGTAATTGCAAGAGTAAAAACCATGAGTTTTGTAGGCGGCCTTTAGACAGGACTAGAACAATTACTACGCCTACATACCACGGGTGTATATACCTTAAGGTGGGAGAACAGCACTTAGATCGCCCTACTATCGTTATATACTAATCAAAAATCAAGTCCACAAATTTCCATAAATTATGCCGTACTCTATTTTCTTACTTGTATTTTTCTTCATTAGCATCGGTTTCTATCTTTTACGTGATGTAAATCCTTCTTTCTATAAATGTTTCCGTCTCGTAGATCACCGCAATGTTTGTACTGAATTGCTAACACAACCACCAGGAACGAAGACCGGTAAATACAGATACGTGCTGGGACGGAAGTAGTAACGGCGGAAATGCTGAGGGGTGCCACCGGCTGATTCGGATATGTGCACAGAAGTCTCATTCTTGCAAAATTTGCGTAGGTACTAGTCGAAAATGTGTAATGGGTTGCCTAACGCTATTGTCAACGAGCGAATCTCGCGAAAAGGGCTTAGTGACCTCCGACCTTCAGAGCAATGGCTGCTGCCGGCTTCGCAATATGCATGGCTCTGCTTACCTTACAAACCATAGAATTTTCCAAGATGCCCCTCACATCAAATTTAAAACCCAATCGCAGATTCACGCAGAAACGGAAATTCCGAGTCCAGTGACCGCAATCACATGTCGATTGTATATTGAGTTGAAAAACTTAATACCCAAATTTCCTCCGTAAAATCAAATTTGCTCGTCATTCTAAATCAATGTGTTGGTAAAGTGTGGGACCATCGGATGATAAGGTCAGAATAATTTTGTCATACCAGTAAAGCTCGTTATTTAAAAAAAAAATCTCTTGTTTGTGTGGACCATTGAGAGAAATTTGGTTCAAATTAGTCCCATTGCCAAGCTGTTGCGGAAGAACAGTGACCCAGTAAACTCTTCACAAGCATGGCTACACGTGCTGCACTACTCACTAATGATATTGCTATAACTGTAGGGGCATCTGATTAATAAGTGTGTTCTGTCTGTTGACATCAGCTTTCTAATTTGCAAGGGATTGTGATTGACTAAAGGTAACAATCGTACATACAACTAAAACTAAACCCTGTTCAGTTCGACACCTACATCTTATTCCATAAGCTATCTAAGGGTGTGAGACGGAGGCTACTTCTGTTACCACAGATCCCCCCCTTCCTCTGCGTATGGCACGTGCAAAGAATGATTGTCGGTAAGCCTTTGCATTAGCCTAAATTTCTCGAATTTTCTCATTATGGTCATTTCGTGAGATGTTGTCCGACTCTTCCCGGAAAGTGCTCTCTTGAAACTTGTACAGCAAATCTCTCCCTTATAACGTCTAACACCGGACTTTGTTGAGCATCTCTGTTACGCTCTCGCTCCTCCCTTCGTTGGATCTTCTCTGTTTTTTCAATCAGTCCTACCAGTCAAGGACCCAGATTAATGACCAACACCCAAGAATCGGCAGAATAAGCACCTTGTGAGTCACTTCGTTCGTCGATGAGCTACGTTTCCTTAAGATTCTTTCTATGAATCTGTCTGGCATCTACTACTCCTACTATTTGTTTTATATGGATATTTCACTTAAGGACGCTATGGGTAGTGAGTCCTAGATATTTGACGGTAGATACTGTTTCCGGAAATTTCCCATCAATAATACAATGTCATCAATAATATAATGTCCTTCGTTTCTTTGTATACGCAATATGTTCCATTTATTTACGTTCAGCGTCAACAGCCAGAGCCTGCAACATTTATCAGTCCTCTGCGAGTCATTCTGCAAATCTATTCTGGCGTTGCTACTTTCATATAGACAACCGCATCACCTCGATCATTTTTAAAGCTCTCACGATGCTTTCTCCTAGATCGTTTACGAGTACATACGTTATAAATAATAACAGTCGTATCACACTTCCTTCGAGTATTCCGTAAATTTCCTTTACATGTACCGATTTTGTTCCGTTAACACAGACGTTAAATGCTTTCCTAAAGTCAAAGAACTCGGCATTATCCTAAGCGTCTTGCCTATAGCGCTATGGGCATCATCTAGGAACAGAGCGAGCTAAGTTTCGCAAGATCTCTGAAGAAACTATGTTGATTTTTATAGAAGGGATTTTCGTTGTCCAAAAACGTCATGTTTTTAGCATAAAACATGTTCCATAATCCTACAACTAATTGACATCAAAGATACAGGCCCATAATTATGCGCGTCTGTCCTACAACCATTCTTGAAAACGGGTGTGACTTGCCCTTTCTTTCCTCCGTAGGGATCCTTTGCCAACGGCCTTGCCTCAGTGGTAACACTGGTTCCCATCAGATCACCTAAGTTAAGCGCTGTCGGGCTGGGCTAGCACTTGAGTGGGTGACCATCCGGTCTGCCGAGTACTGCTGGCAAGCGGGGTGCACTCAGCCCTTGTGAGGCTAACGAACTACTTGTCTGAGAAGTAGCGGCTTCGGTCTCGTAAAGTGACATACGGCCGGGAGAGCGGTGTGCTGACCACATACGCCTCCACATCCGCATCCAGTGACGCCTGTGGGTTCAGGACGAAACGGCAGCCAGTCGGTACCGTTGGACTTTCCAAGGCCTGTTCGGAAGGAGAAATCCTTTATTGCTCCATCGATCTACGATCTGCTAAAAGGGGAGCATATTCTTTGACATAATCTTTGAAGTGTCTTATAGGTATCTCGTCTCGTCCTGACTACTTTTCAATACTAAGTGTTTGTAGTTGCTTTTATATTCAGGGATCGGTTACCTCAGTGTCTGCCATTTCGACGTTCGTACGAAGGTGAACGAAAGTAGACGTCGAAGACAGTATAGAAAAAGGTTATTCCTAAGAAAAAGCTAAGAGAGGCCTTCCACCTGCAAACTATCAGAAAGGTAATCGTGATTCAATGATTTTAGTAACTGGCAGCGCTATCGATAGACATCAGTTAGAGATAGCTATCCAGATTGCGAGCGGTTTGTCACTAGGGGGCGCCAAGCCGCCAAACAAGAAAGAGAAGACACTGTTGCAGACCATTGTCTTGCTTTCGTGCAGTAAAGTGAGGCTGCGAGCCGACATAAGAATTAAGGGATTACCAAAGTTAGAGGAGGTGGAAGATGCAACACGAGAAATGGGGATAAACAGAAATATTTGTTTATATGATTTTGATTCACCTTACTCGTGCTACACAATGCATTTTCACCGAAAAGGAGGGGAATAATTCGGTCTGTATACACGAATGTCCAGCATGCTGGAATAGCTGTTGGTCTGCAACTCCTGTTAATCAGTACAACAAAAAACCAGTCCAAAGTTACAAATTATTCTTTTTTATTCACTCAGTGGCTAGTGAACCGTGGTTATACTTTTAAAATCTTTTCTTAAAGAATTTACTTCATTTATTAGTGATTCATCAAGAACATTAACACATTTATTCACACTATGTGAGCGTGGAAGTAGTTGCCAGTGGGTAACTGATGAAAAAATGGAAATTTTATTCCTAAAAACCCTTCCTTTTTTTTTTTTTTAAAAAAAACAGATTTAAAAATTATAATAATCTGAAAGCACCCTTTACATGTCAAGTTACAATTTATTCCAATTTATTCAGAGGCAGAAATAACTTTCTTTTTTTGGCAGTATGAGCTTTCGGGCTGAGAACCTTACCGCTCGCTTTTAACACGGCCGTAGTCGCGACCGCTCACAACAACCTCTGAAAGACTACACTGTTGCAAATCTGCAATACACCAGATTACTTTAAACTAAAAATTTTAACAACTCACACAAACACGTAAACTATGCACCCCGTAGGAGGGATGGAAATGGTACACAACATTCACATTAAAAAAAATACTTTCCTCCGAAAGTGCAAATTCTTTTTAAAAGAAAACTCTTACGATGGAAGGGTGGCAGCTTTATATACTAAAATGACCATTTAAATAAAAACCCACGAAATGCAGTCTTACATAAAATGTACAAACATCCTCTA
This sequence comes from Schistocerca serialis cubense, assembly GCF_023864345.2. NCBI lineage: Eukaryota > Metazoa > Arthropoda > Insecta > Orthoptera > Acrididae > Schistocerca > Schistocerca serialis. The sequence goes on from NC_064645.1 coordinate 369,251,694, forward strand.
CATTACACGTATACCGCCTCTCAAGATGACAGGCAAGATAAAAACATATTTCAGGAATTCGGCCTTTACACCTTAAGCAATAAATTCGTTAACACCGAATCCGACAAACATGACAGAGGCAGCTATTAACGTACGACAGACCGACAGACAGACTCTAACTGCCTAACAAATGCGAAAGGGAGACAGACGAGCAAGCTGGGGACGGGAGACTGACAAAGGAAACAAGTAAAATGTAACAAGTAAATGAAACAACATATCACGAATCACTTAACTTCTAATAAACTGCGATTTCTGGCGAAGACCTGGCGCAGCACCCCCAAAACGCTCTCCCGAACCGTTCGCTGCCAGCCGCTTCAACGGACGCAGGAAGGCGCGCCGATCTCCCGTCTCACGGCGTCGCAGCTCGCACCGGCCAGACTGATGTCGTGGGTTGACTCCTGTTGCTCTCGTGTCGGCCGCGAAGCCACTACCCCTCGCTATACGGCGCGGGCCACTGGACTCCCGTGGCGACCTCACATGCGCCAACGCTCAAGACGGACAAGTCATCTTGTGTCCCAGTGCGCGATCGACCAACCGATAGTTCCAACCGCCAACGCCCATTGCCTGAGCAAACTCGAGCACACTGGCGGCCTCACACATACTAGCACTCCGGGCAACAGACAGACACTGACTGCCCCACGCTGACCCGGCTGACCATCTGATTAGGCTCGCCTCTAGCGAGCTCATAGCGCCCCTTAAATGCACGTGAACAGGCAACTATTTCCCTTTCCCACCAGAGGGAGACACCAAAGCTGCGATTGCCACAGCGGCGCCACTGCCAGAAACGGAAGGCGACTGCTTCACACTACGCGCTGTGGGGCACTCTTCAAAACAGCAAATTGTACCAAGGCTCAGCTAGTTTCGGGCGGAAACCCATTTTTCAAATCATCGTAACATAGTTAAAAATGGTATTTCCGAAGATGTGAAAACCATATCAAAAATTTACAACGACATTTACCTGTGTGCTTTGTAACTGTTCATCGCACATTTTTGACATGGTTTTCACACCTTCGGAAATACCAATCTTGCTGTGGTGTGATACTGTAAGACCTTCGGTACACACACCATCACATTATTTGACTTGTCGCTCTAACGAAGTAGGAGAGTGTCAGCAATATGTCTCGTGGTCTTATCGTGGCGTGTTTATCTTCTGCCGTTAGGTCAGACGATAGAAATGCCGCTTGCACACTTAGAGTAGCAGATTGATGGTGACCAACTTTAAACAGAACTTGATTAATTTTCACACACATTTATTAAAATAGTAACAAGCATAAAACTTACGTAAGTTGATTCTGGATGCTATTTACAATTGACAATCTGAAGTTCCTTTGGTCTTGGTACGTTAATCTTATTCTCACGTATCTCTGATACTCGACTAAGTGTCTATACTTTTCTCTTCATGGCTATGTACAGGAATATGATAATCGTATTAGGTGCAGACTGAAACTTGACTATAGACTAATGCAGACTGGTACAGACTGGTGCAGACAAATGCAGACTGACTAATTGGAGGTCTGTACACTCATTATAATACCTCGCGCGTTCAGGTATCACTGCACGAGTGTGATCCGGGAGGAGAAAAGGTTCTACGTTAGCAGCAATCTCATTGACTGCGTTACATATTAATACGCGGATCGGCGGAAGCAGAATTTGGTCCGTCTCTAAGGCAGCGCCATCTCGTAGTGTGGAGGCGGACGAGCGCTGCGCCTGCGCTGTTGTGCTTAGCGGGGCGCGCTCTAGTGGGAAAGTTGTGTACACGCTGACTACGCGGAACTATGTACACAACACTTGCCTGTGTGTCTCCACTACAAACTAGACAGCTAGTGAATAAAAGAAAGTAAAATTTGCAACTTTTGAGTGGCTTTTGCTGTACAGCTTTCGGTCTGTGTCTCACTTGAAGTGGTACAGCCTCACAAGCTTTTCATCCTAACGCATTTCTAGATTTATTTTCATGAATTCACTAGAAACTCAGCTCTGCGTGCAGTCTGCTGGTAGTATGTTGAGCGCCTTGTGAGGAGTCCCCGGCTGCTGCGGCTGGCGTGTGAGGCGGCGCGTGGCTGGGGCTTCATTAGGCTGAGCGCCGGGCGGGGCGCAGGTGTTCCGCCGGTCAGCCGGCCGCTTTGCTGCTGATGGGATTCCGCGGGCGGCCTCTGAGCTGCAGGCTGCACCGGCTCACAGCGCGGAGTCCGCGTTCTGCATCTGTCCGCTGACCACCGAAAGTAGCCTGCAGTAAAGGGGCAAAGAGGAAAACACAGAATGAGATTTTAACTCTGTAGCGGAGTGTGCGCTGATATGAAGACAAAGGGCCCGAGTTCGAGTGTCGATCCGGCACACAGTTTTAACCTGCCATGAAGTTTCATATCAGCTCACACTCCGCTGCAGAGTGAAAATCTCGTTATGGAAATATCCCCCAGGCTGTGGCTAAGCTATGTCTCCGCAATATCCTTTCTTTCAGGAGTGCTAGTTCTCCAGGTTCGCAGGAGAGCTTCTGTGAAGTTTGGAAGGTAGGAGACGAGGTGCTGGCGGAATTAAAGCTGTGAGGACGGGGCGTGAGTCGTGCTTGGGTAGCTCAGTTGGTAGAGCACTTGCCCGCGAAATGCAAAGGTCCCGAGTTCGAGTCTCGGTCCGGCACACAGTTTTAACCTGCCAGGAAGTTTTAGGAAAACACACATTCATTCTGCACGGTAACGCCAAATCGAAACTGTGGCGTAATGGAACAGGCTTGGAAGGGACGAGGAATTTGGCCTTCAGCAGGACACCTTTTCAGTTTCGTTTTACCCAGACATGTTTCAGCACTTTTTGTGCTGTCTTCAGTGAGTTATTTTATTTTTTTACTTACATGAAGCTATTGGGAATTTAAGTTGATAGCTACTCTGCTACACAATCTACAGCTTGTCATGGCTTTGATGTTGCAGTGTTTTCTCAGATGTTTTGGCGAGGTGAATACGGTGGTTTCTGCGACTTATGGTCGTTTGGCAGTGCACTTTCTACGAATGTCTGGGTAAAACTAAACTGAAAAGGTGTCTTGTATCAGGTGGAACGCCTCGTCCTATTTTCATAGCAAGCACGGATGTACGAAGAAAAAAAAAGTGCGTGAAATCTTATGGGACTTAACTGCTAACGTCATCAGTCCCTAAACTTACACACTACTTAACCTAAATTATCCTAAGGACAAACACACACACACCCATGCCCGAGGCAGGACTCGAACCTCCGCCGGGACATACGAAGAACTGCAACACCACGAGATGATTATGGTGTGGGAGGGGTTTGGATGTAGCCAAGTCGCAATGCGTTAACTAGGCTGTATTTAATAAACTACTTAATCTACGAGTACCTACATATCAACACAGAGCAGCTGCTTCAACAGACAAGGTTAACGATGAGATGAACTTAATAAAAACTATTGCAGTCAGTAACAGTTATAAATGATCCCTCGTTAGTCGAAAACATCTTCAAAGTTAAAACTGAAGCTAAAGTGACTACATTAGACATCAGTGTTTTTTCTGACAGTAACGAGTATAAAAAAGTTTTTCCGATTCCATTTTTAAACCCTATTTCTTAACGAATTCGTCGTCTTCTAGTTAAAAACTATGGATGCGAAGTTGCCTTTTCTCCTAACAATAACTTGCAGAAAAATCTTATCCATAATCTCAAGCCCACAGTTCCACCTATACACAGACCAGGAGTTTATAAAATTACTTGTGATACGTCTCCGATTTACGATATACTACAAACTGAAAGATCTTTCAGTGTCAGGTATAAGAAACATTCATGGGGGAAGAGAGGCACTAAAGTACTTAATTCCATTACGCCGGTCACAAACCTCATAGCGAGGTGGAAGGACATAGGCTCGACGTACTCGAAGAGATGGAGATTTTCAAGCATATTTCTAAGAACGATGGTGTCATCCTCAACGAACTGTTACAATTACGTAGCAAAAGTTTTTAGTGGCTATAATCCACTACTGGTGCATTTTTGATTATTTTTTACTATGTTTTCATGCCTCAAGTTCCAAAACGCCTTTTACTTCAAATCTCATGTGCAATTTTACTACTAAAGTTTCCTTCGTGCAGATCTTTTTGGACTGTGCACCTGTTCGCGTAAATATGCTACAATACTCTACTCTTTACGTAATGGGCATTTCAGTAAAGCCTAATAGATGGCTCTTAGTTTATTTCATTTACTCGACTACCACATTAAGCTCTCAGACTTTTGTGTACAATTAACTGTTGTTTAATTTGATTATTTCTGTTATAATGTCTCACACGGGCATATGTCATTGCCAGCGCCCGATAGGCAAAACTTCTGTCTTGTTCCCGTAAGCCGGCCGGTGTGGCCGTGCGGTTCTAGGCGCTTCAGTCTGGAACCGCGTGACCGCTGCAGTCGCAGGTTCGAATCCTGCCTCGGGCATGGGTGTGTGTGGTGTCCTTAGGTTAGTTAGGTTTAAGTAGTGCTAAGTTCTAGGGGACTGATGACCACAGATGTTAAGTCCCATAGTGCTCAGAGCCATTTTTTTTGTTCCCGTAATGGCAATGCGAGCCACTGCGCCGCTCAGTCTGATGCTGTTCTTTGCAAGGAGTACGTACCAGATTCTATAACGTTTTTAATTTTTTGACTTGAGCATGCTCTAAACTTCATCTATTGCTTCTCGAATACAGCTTTACGTAAGTAACCTTTCTATGTTACGACGTTTTTCATCTTGGTTAATGCTTCTGTCAAACTTATTTTTCTATGTGTTATTTTATAGGGCGTTTAAATTTCCATTATGATGAAGACATCCTTAGAGATGTCGAAACCCAGACCAATGTATTAAAAAATTATTTGCAGTTGGTTGGATGTGTTATTTCTCCATTGAAACTTATATATGGTTGCTGAAAGACTGCCATGTTCAAAACTGCTTCAACAAATGTTCATGTTCCTCCTAGCGACAATAATGTCTCTTCATTGTATTTCAGAAAGTTTCGTCCCGTTGCACAAAACTCTAAGTGAGAATATTTTAGGTTAAGTTTTGCCGTAAGTGTTAATGATATTTAATGGAAATGACAAATTTACTAATGTAATCTTCCTACTAGACAAGTTTATTTTTACAGATGACAATAGACAACTAGTTTCGGCAAGCTAAATTTCCGCCTTCAGATCATCTACATTAATAGACAATTGTACCACTCTGTGTAGTGTGGTTGTTTAGTCACGGACAGATTTGGGAACAACTCGTTGAAGGAGGCGCTCCTTAGAGTGGTACAGTGGTCCGTGCATGTAGACGTGTATTCTATTTTTACTACTGGCTGGATGATGAATTAGCGTTTTTGAATTGGAAATGTTTTATGACTTTTAACTGTGAATTCATAGAAGGAGGTTAATGAAATGATTTTACGGCCGGCTCCCGAAGAGATACCATCAAACATATCTGAAACAAACATTCCAAGAAATTTAATAGTAAACGTTCTTAGTAGTATTTTCTTCGTCTTGAATACAACCACCGTAGAAGTTAGTAAATTGTGGACCGTGTCGCCAAATGAAAAAAACTCATATTTCGATGTGGTGAGATGAATTGTTTGTCAAATGAATAGACGGACACTGCATTTAACTTGACGTTGTTTATATTAACTCAAAATGCAATATTATTAACGAAACTTTTACAATAGGAGGAACAATAAAATGTTCGCGTCCTCTCTTCCTCCTGCAGGAAGTATTACTACACCAACACCTGATTGGCTGGCCAATACTATTTAAAGGCTAGAGCCAGCACCGGACGTCAGTTCACGCCGAATACCAACCTCAAGGACATCTCTACGGAAGACTACGTCTTCGCCATCGGAATAGGACTTGGAATTAAGTGTGTGTGTGTATGTGTGTGTGTGTGTGTGTGTGTGTGTGTGTGTTACTACGGACTCGTATGGGAAACTTAGAAGTTATATTTTGTTGCCTCTAGTAGCAAATTTTTACTGGCTTTGTGATTGTGACTTTTCGTTGTTATTCAGCCATTTCCATGTAGACTCAAGTAAATAAAAGTTGCGTTGTAAAAACTTTCAAATTGTCAGTTACAACAGAAACGTCTGAAGTAAGCAGGCAAACGTGCCATGGAGATGAACTCGCACTTCCTACAGCCAACTGAGAGAGTTTGAGAGGGGCAAATCGTGCCTTGCAGTGTGGCGGATGGTCCTTTCGGAGAACTCCCCACCAGTAGGACTTGCTGCGATAAAATGTGCAATGATGCTGGTCTCAGTGATCACGTGACCATTCTCACATTCTTACACGAGGTTCTGGACGTCCACGCAGCATAAACGCCCGCCGTGATCGTTGCATTGAAAGTGCAGCAGTGGTGGCTGATCGTAGAGCTACCACAGCCCAGATAAGATGCATTGTGAGCCCAGACGTGTCAACACGAACTGTAGCGAACTGGTTGTTAGCAGTGGGATAACAACGACGCACACCTCAAGCCAGTTTTCCACAGAATCGATTTGCACGACTCGACTGCCGTCGTCAGAGGATCACTTGGAAAATGGAATGGAGCGCAGTGATCCTCAGCGATGAAAGCAGATTCTCCCTGCACGCGAGTGATGGTCGTTTACATGTACGACTTGGACCTGGTGATCACTGTCTCGTAGAGTGCATTCATCCGAGACACGCTGGACCCAGCCCAGGCCTCAGGGTCTTGAGTGCCATTAGCTACAACTCTCTTTCACCTTAGGTGCTCTGTAGATTCAGAATGTTATTAGACATGTCATTTTGCCGTTCTTGCAGACAGAAAGCTGATTTGTTGTTCCAACAGAATACTGCTCGCACACACACTGCCCATGAAACTCAAGGTGCTCTGCAAGACGTTCAGCAACTTCCCTGGCCAGCATGAGCTCCAGAGCACATGTGAGATATGATGGACAAGTAGTGACTCGTGCGGCTCGTAAGACTACAACTGTTACAGAACTATGTGAACAGTTTGAGCAGGCGTGGAATAACGTATTTCAAGACAGTATTCGCCATCTGTACTATCGACTGGATGCTAAGGTCAGCGTCTGCACTGTCGCCTGTGAAGGCTACACCACACAAATATGGGTGTTGCAGCATTGGTCGATACCTAGTACGTCAGAACTGCTTGCGCTATCTCTAAATGTAATTATTTCATGTACGCATTATACACTGCAGCGGCAATAAATCTCGAGTGAATTGGTAACATCTAAAATGGAGTACTAATTTCTTTTTTGGTGGTGAATGTATATATTTCGATCTCAGCAAATAAACTTCTCTGGTAAGACCATTACGTTTTTTGAGATTTAGAAATCGTTTCCTGCTGAGAATGTCAGGTAACCATATCAAGTAAAATGTTACCAGTCACTGATTTTTTATTCCCAAAGCGCGTTTGAAACCTTTAGACCTCCATCATCAGGTGGAATTAGCGCGTGTTAACATGACATATATGTGTTGCGTTTCGATTTTGGGGTAACCTGTGGCACTGTCTAGCAGAGAAACAAAACACTGTTTCACAATTAATAAAACATTCTCGGGTTTCAAGCCGCGTCAAGTGGTTTACCGCCCACGAGCTTTCGGCAGAGATCTCCTCTGCCATTGCCAAGTGGTCATCCACTTGACAATGTCAAAGGAGATCCCTGCCGACAGCTCGTGGGCAGTAAACCACTTGATGCGGCTTGAAATTCGATACTGTTTTATTAACGGATATCGCCGTGAAAGCATGCATTCGTACTATTTCAGAGCATGGCCCTGCGGAGGTCTTTGAATAAAAACAGAACTTAAATGTAAATTTGAAAATGAAGCAACTGAAACAAAGTACCTCCAATGGTACGAGGCTCCTTATTCTATTGTAATAGGTCACTTGTAAAGTGTCACACTTTGTAGACAAAGATCATGCCTAGAAACTACTAGGAGCAAATAACATGTAGTAAAACAGATGATTGTTGCAAGTAAAAAGAATATATAGCAAAATAAAATCATTGTGGTAAGTCTTAAACCATTGTGGAAATCTATGGTTCAGCAGATGAAAAGATATATTAGAGAAACTGTTTCAAGTAGTACATAAATCCTTTTCTCTTATGTTTAAAAGGTTAACCTTTACTCATTTATGAAATCATGTAACATGTTGAAAACATTAAGTGCAATAATTAGGATGCCAACTATGACAAAATTATACTCGTTCACAAAAATATCTTCTACATGAATGAAGGGAGAAACTTTGGATGAATTTCTACTGTCGCATATGACTAAAACTTGAAGCACTCAATTTTAGAAGTGTATATCGTTTACATGGATGCAGCTTGTATTGGAACTGTCAGTGTCAGGTATTTTTGAATAACACGATTCCAGCTTAGTAACCAAGCTGATAGGACCTATATTTATTCGTGGTTACATTAAATTGCCAACTAAAGGTTTTTCGTTTTACCAAACTAAACTATAATTAAATGTTATTAGAATGTTTTACTTTTCATTTTCCGTTAATATAATTTCTTCTAACATTTTACGTTTCGTTAACAGGTAAACATCAATGAAAGACTAATTGTTTCAAAGCTTTTGAGTAAAATTTCAGGAATAACAGAAAAGGTATTTAAGTAATCATTTACATAGAAATGAAAAGAATGATATTAAATCTTTGTAAGCATATTACGCCAATTTTGGAATTAATTTACGTGTCGAATCATCAGTATTAAAAATTATTTTGTGACTGAAAAACCCATATGTAGATATTTCGTTAGTTAATTTTCGAGTTTTATAAACAGCTATAGTTTCAAATGCTAAGACCGAAATTTAATCTGTACAAAACAGTACGAAAAGTAAAAAATTCTTTGTAAATTAGTAGCTTCAATTGTGTTCTAAATTTTTGACAATGATCAATGCTTCTGTATTATTAACAATTTTATAAATAGCTCACACACCTGTAACTGTTGGCATTATTTGGTTGGTACTATATGGAGAACTTATTTTTGTGTCGATATGGTGTTGCTCACACTGCAGTTTGATGAGAGCCGAACTTGGTGAATGTAGAATCACGGGCAAATGTCTCGTGCTCGGAAAAAATAAATGAATTGTAACGAGCAAACACCGACTGGTTATTATTTTGTGACAAGATCCGTGGTCCAGGTTCTCCTGTGTTGAAGATAAGTACCAATATTTTTGTTACTGTTGAAACGATCTCACTGGAATATATTCTGGGTTATCTTATCAATAAAATAATCCACGAAATCAATTCTGTCAAATTATGCAAATCTGTGGTAATATAACGACAAAAGAGTATTAAGTTAAAACATACACTCTTAGTGTTCTTTTTTCTGTTACGTTAATCATCACTGGCTTCATTTTCCGTTCACAAACGTTCTGTACGCCCTGCAGTGGACGGAAAACAATCATTCATATGAAACTTCCTGGCAGATTAAAACTGCGTGCCCGACCGAGACTCGAACTCGTCCCGGTCCCGGTCCCGAGTTCGAGTCTCGGTCGGGCACACAGTTTTAATCTGCCAGGAAGTTTCATATCAGCGCACACTCCGCTGCAGAGTGAAAATCTCATTCTGGAATCATTCATATGTCCCACATTTTTGGGAGCAATCGTTAAGCTACTGCGTTTACTGCTGACTCTGTGCGACACCACAGTGCACCTCAAGTTATTGGAGGGGGAGTCACTTGGATGAAGCCTTCCACAACTCCCTCCCCCAAAACACATATCACACCCTGCCGAAACAGAGCACAACAGGTGCAATGCAAGACGCGTAAAGTACTTGCGGCATTGACATGTTGTGAGCTGTATAAGATGCACAACGTTACCAGCAACTTATAGCTGCGTCTAGGAGAACATTTAGTTTCGGTGCGTGAGTTAAAATTCACTCCAAGTTTGTATCTAGATACATTAAGAAGATAATAGTCTTGTAAAATCAATGGATATATCGGAAAACCTCCTTGTCATGACAAAATGGTGACACTCTAATGAGTGATTGGAATATTATCGTAATTAATATTGAATTAAAGAGGATCCGCATATTTGCAAGTACACAACTATTATTTAAATACCCGAACTTGTTTTTACAACAGTTATGGCATACTAAATGAGTTTTTCCCTTTATTTGTCCAAAATACATACACGCAAATTAAATATATATTCTACCTTTTGCTTACATTATGTATGTCCTGCTTCTGTCAACAAAATTTAAAAAAGAACAATACCAACATGTGACGTATTTCCTAACGTAAATAAAGTCTATATGAATACTCGTATATCTCAGACAAAGAAAAAGAAAAAAGCGTACTAATGACGCTACAACTGTTGTGAAACATGTTTGAGCATTAAAGCAATACAATAATAGTGTACTTGCAAAATGGAAGACCCTCCATAATTCAATATTATTTTTCTGCAAGCAAGGGAACAGAATGTAAAACTCCAGTATGATATTATCGTAACTGCTTTGTCTAATAGAGACACGGAATATTAAGTGACAAAGGAGCATACCTATAATCAGCAGAAAGTGAACAGGCAGTTTCTACAGTATGAATTCAAGATATGATCTATAGACAGAGTAGCGTTGGAAGCGTATGTAAAAAATTTTGTGCACTTCATTCCAATGGTAATGAAAGAAAAAGAAAACAGTAACTGTTGAATCCTGCCTAGTCGTGAAATGTGGGGTGTGGAGGAAACCTGCTTTCACGGATCGCTAGACAAACAATTCAAACAAATCGTATTAATGAGGTTTATTTACAAAAAAGTGAGTGACAATACTTAACTTTGAGTATTACATAGATGTGTCGCAAGCAAAGGGCGACAGGCAAAATAAGAAATCTCTTCTGTGTAACAATTCCAAGTTGGAGCTACATAGAACGTACAAGCAAAGTATCTGGTGTTGACGCTTCTATAAAGGTCGCTAATCTTGACGTAGCTGTAGAGTTGGGCGCGAACAGTCTTGTGCGGGGCGTATGTCGTCTTCGCATAGAGGCGACTCCTGTGGAGTTTTCGTCCTGGAGAGGGCTCGGTCAGTGTGCAGTTGGCTGACGTCTTCTTCACAGTCCTCTCCGCTCGTTCTCCCTCCCCCTCCTCCCCCCCCCTCCCCACAAAGCGACGGACCGTCGTCGTACAGGGAGCACGACAACGGCGGGGGAGGCAGGTGCGTGGATGGTGGATGCAGCGACGGACTGGAAGCTGTGGCTGCAGGGGCGGCAGACCTCCAGTCGTGCCCCCCCATTCGGCCTTCGCTCTGGAGGAAACGTCCCCCGGAATACGACCAGAAGGGTACGCGTCCACCTCCTGAGGCCAATAACAAGATATAGAAGGCGTCTGCTGCTGCGGTGCGTGTGGGTCCAGCTCCGGGTACAACACAAACAAAGTGACTGGGGCGGTGTTCCTGGACGTCGAAAATGCTTTCGACCGTCTATGGCACAACGGCCTAATACGCAAACTCAACGACGGAGGATCCCCCGACGGGCTCGTACGTCTCATACCCTCGTATCTCACGGACAGGAGTTTCAACACCGACGTGCAGGGCAAACAATCGACACGACATGGTATCCAGGCAGGAGTACCCCAAGGAAGTATCCTAGGGCCCTTACTGCTTAACCTCTGTATTAACGACCTCCCAGCTACACACAACACGACGGTGACAATCTACGCGGATGACACCGCCATCCTTGCGCAAGATTGGAAGCCGTCTAACATTAACTCACGACTACAGACTGCAGTCAGAACGGCGGATCCTTGGCTGGTGAAATGGCGTGTTAGAATAAACGTCGACAAGTGCGAGGCCGTTCTGTTCACTAGAAGACCGAAGCAACTGCGGAAATATCACCACTGCAACCCAATAACACTACACACACGCCCAATACGTTTCCGCGAGAAGGTCAAATTCCTTGGTGTCTGGCTGGACAGGAAACTACTCTGAGGGGACCACATTCAACACGTGACCAACAAAGCAAACGCGAGGCTCAAACAACTCTACCCTATGCTTAACAGGCATAGCACACTGAATAGGAGGGTGTCTAGGTCCATGTACAAGACACTTACACGACCCCTGATGACGTACGCAGCCCCTGTCTGGGGATACGCTGCGCCCACTCGCCTGCGCCGTCTGCAGCTCATACAGAACAAAGTACTCAGAATCATAAGCAACGCTCCGCGCTACACACGTATCGCGGACCTTCACCGGGAATGCCGGCTAGATACCATCTTGCGGGTATTCCAAAAACTCTCCACACTACGCTACAATAACACGAGACACTCGCGCAACCCGTTTATCCTTTCTCTGGGTAACTACGACCACAACCATAGATGGATGCATAACAGGCCAAAGACACTATTGCCTAGGAACTGAAAATCTATGGTCCATAGCACGCTAACACGACAGTACTGGCGAGCCCCTGGAACACAGTTACTACTGGTAACCCCAGATGCTCAACCGGCCGAAAAACAGGCAACCGCAGGGAAACCGTACTGTACACAACACGCAAACGAACCACACGCACCCCCTATACTGTCTGTGAGCCGATCTATGACCGATCGCCCACTAATGTACAACGACCTTGAACTGTTGCAGGGACGCAGCAACTGCAGCAAGCCCCGCAACGTGCACCAGCAACTACAAAGGTAACGATGCACGATACCTCGCACTAACATAACCACACCTTGCATGCACTGTCGCAGACAGCAAGCCGCTACTGCCCTTACTACCCGTCCTACTGTCGCAGAGTTTTTTTTCTTCCTTGGCGCTTGCCTTGGCACTTTTTTTCCTCTGCCCTTACAACCGCTACCCTTCGATCGCTTTCGTCCACTTTCTATCTCCTAATGGACCATGTTAATGAGTAATCTTATCCAGACGCATGGACAACATCACAGCCCGCATCCTGTGACTCCTGATTCAAAAACTAACATGTTATACGGAGGTGACTGTAGAACGTTTGGTTTGGTCACCACGTTGGTGTGGGCGTGGAGGGGGCCCATCCTTTGTGGGTCCAGCTCCGTCGGTAGGACGAGAGGAGGCGGAGGACGCGAAGGCTCCGCCTTCATGGGGTCGTCCCGCGGTGTCGTGATGACACCGGCTGGCGGCTGCTGAGACCGCGCTGTCCTCGGGATCCGTGAATCTGCGGAAAGAGATACAAGAGGATCATCGTGCACATGACACTGGCGAATCTGGTTGTGATTTCGGCGCTGAAATCCGTCTGGGGCTGGAATGAGATACATGCACGCGCCAAGTCGACGAAGGATCTCGCCTCGCGCCCACCGTCTACTGCAGCTATGAGTCTGAAAAATACAATAGCAAGCGGCGCGAATCGACACTTGCGGCCTTCCTTCGGCGCCGGATGCTGAGATGGCGGCGCCGGTGAAGCAATTCTGCCAGCGATGGTCGATCCCGTGGAGGCGAGAAACAGTTGCAATGCTTGATCCCTGGGGTGTGCGGTGTGAAGTTTAGCCATCTGCTGTTTGAAGTTTCTCACAAAACGTTCCGCTTAGCCGTTTGACTGTGGATGGAACGGTTCACTAGTTAGATGCCGTATGCCAATGCGTTCACAGAATGTTTCAAATTCATTTGACGAGAACTGAGGTCCCTTGTCCGACACTATGACTTCAGGCATATCTTCGAGGCAAAAAATAGAGGATAACGTCTGAGTTCATTGGCACAGCAAAAGGAAACTTGCTATAAGAGTCTACCAAAAGCAATCAACGAATGTTCCAAAAAGGTCCCGCAGCGCCTATGTGTACACCTTGCCTTGGTGATTGCGGCTTAGGAGAAGCAGAGAATTTTTGTGGCGGAGCACACTGATTTTCCGTAGATGCGTGGCACTGTGACGTCATCTGTTCTATTTCGGTGTCCATACCCTGCCAAGTACAGTGTCGACACGCTAACTGTTTCGTAGGAATAATTCCTCAATGTCCTCGGTGGAGTAACTGCAAGACTTCTTTTTAAAAAACTTTGGGGATCAATACACGAGACTGTCCATTGTCATTTTAAACAAGAATCACACCTTGCTGTACAGCGAGGCTTTGCCGACTTGCAAAGTATCGGCGCACTACGGAGCTCTTGATGCTATGCAATGAGCTAGGCCAAGTCGTGCGAATCTTCTTCAGCAAAATGTTCCATTCTGAATCAGCTTCCGTGGCCTGTGCAATTTTCTTATAGCTCAGAGGAAAGGATTGAAGATATTAAGAATGCTGAGCATCGATGTGACAACAATATGCAGCAGACGCGTCAAAGTCTGTTGCGGGCATTAGCAAAACAAGAAGGCTAACAGTTTCTTCAGCGCTACGCCAGTCCAACAAACGTTTTGTTCACTTACATATTGGTCAAACACATCTGAAATTTCTGTTACGCTTGTGAAAGGAAAGGAAAAGTACGTTCCGTATGTTTGCAATGGAACAAACATAAGAATTCGGCCCACTCACAAAAATCTGGTCACAAGGCCCATGTAGTTAATGCAGTATGTTCAAAGTTTGCAACAGGCATTAGCAACGCTACCAAGCGTGCAGTTTTCCAGTGATACGCCAGTCCAACAAACTTTTTGTTCAATTGTTTCTATGTTGGAAACTTGTCAAATTTAAGTTGGACACGGTGAAACGTCCCCTTAGAAAAATTTATGAATTACTGTGCTTCTAAAACTCTTACGCTATTTGATTTTCAAACAGCTGAGCAAAGCTGAACGTACTCAGACATTTCGCTCTTTACCTATTCTGATGGGGGACAAGAAAGGAGCCTCCACGAAGAGTATGTGAATGCAATACACATACTCGGGCGTCCCCTGGGCGGTTGTATACCGGCTGATCCTTTCACTCCAGAAGCAACATGACAATCCTACAGAAAAGGACCTTATCAGGCCCAGCACTGACGATTATCTCTGTAAATATTGAATGCCTGTCTGCATGCAAAGAACGTCTACTACAAGACCTCTGTCAGAAAGAGAAATATGACGTCCTGTGTCTGCAAGAAACTCACAGAGATAGCACACTCAAAAGACCCAAGATAAACGGCATGCGACTAGTAGCTGAAAGGCCACACCGACAGTATGGCAGCGCAATCTTTACCAGGCCAAACATACAGATCCTTTCAAGCAGTATAAACGACATCAATGATACTGGAGTGCTAACCATTGAACTTAGTGACTGCACTGTTACATCAGTGTACAAACCACCAACTGTGGACTTTTCCAGCTCCAACGTAAACAATTTTAATAAAGACAGAATTAATTTTGCAATCGGTGATTTCAACAGCCACAGTACGCAGTGGGGCTACCAAGAAGACGACGACAATGGCACGGCTGTGATCTGCTGGGCCGAGCTAAACAACCTAAAACTGATACATGACAATAAACTGCCTGCTTCCTACAACAGTGGCTGATGGGGGAGAGGTTATAACCCGGACCTCATCTTCGTTAGCCATCAAGTAACGTCCCAATGCTCAAAAGGAATTTGCTCACCAATACCAAACACCCAGCACCGTCCAATAATGTGCCAGATCACATCTGTTGTTAAACCCCATAGCGTACCTTTTCGCCGTAGGTACAATTTTAAGAAAGCAGAATGGTCAACCTTTCAAAACCTCATGGAAGATTCTGTAAACAACCTACCACCTGAACCAAGATTCTATGACAATTTCGTGAAGGCTGTGCAGTGGTGTTCCAAGCAATCGATCCCTAGAGGATGCAGAAGCAATTATGTTGAAGGCCTTACGCCAGAATTAGAGGATCAGTTGCAGCAATACCTGACACTGTTTGACGCAAACCCTCTATCCGCGGAATCTATCACTGCGGGCGAGCAGCTAACCGAGTCACTAGCTAAAACCAGGAGAGAGAAATGGCTGAGGACAAGAGAGGAATTGGACA
Organism: Schistocerca serialis cubense; assembly: GCF_023864345.2. Lineage (NCBI taxonomy): Eukaryota > Metazoa > Arthropoda > Insecta > Orthoptera > Acrididae > Schistocerca > Schistocerca serialis. Next base: position 369,267,530 of record NC_064645.1, read on the forward strand.
TGAAAAGGAGCAGCCAGAAAGCCTGGACACTCCTTAAACGTCTCAACAATGACCCGACTTTCTCTCCAGGACATGCTCCCGTCACAGCCGACCAAATAGCCCACCAGCTTCTCAAGAATGGGAAACCCGACACCAAAATCAGGAAGTCGGAGACCAAAATAGACAGGATTGAACACCAAGAAAATTCAACTCTTGCCACCCCTCTCACAATGGCAGATCTGGACAAAGCCATAGCGAAATGCAAGCTAAGGAAGGCCCCGGGCCTGGACGGGATTTTTGTTGAACAGATTAAACACTTTGGTACCAACGTTAAACAATGGCTACTGAAACTGTTTAACAATTGCATGGAAACAGATCAGATTCCCACAATCTGGAGGGAGGCTAAAGTTATTGCCATTTTAAAACCAGGCAAAAATGCTGATGACCCCAGAAATTTCCGACCCGTATCACTTCTCTGCCATATCTTTAAAATCTTTGAAAGAATACTCCAGGATCGCCTCTCCAGTGCCATAGAACCCTACCTAATCCCCCAACAAGCAGGTTTCCGCCCAGGTAATTAACCTCACGCAGCTGATTGAAGACGGCTATGAGAAACGGAAAATAACCGGTGTCGCCTTTATAGACTTGACAGCCGCATATGACACCGTCAACTTACGTCTGCTAATGAAGAAGCTGTATGCCATTAACAGGGACTTTAAGTTCACATCCACAGTTAGAAGTCTGTTAGAGAACCGTAGGTTCTCTGTGGAATTCCAAGGGATGCATAGCAGGTGGCGGGCCCAGAAAAATGGTCTCCCTCAGGGCAGCGTCCTGGCACCCTTACTTTTTAACATATACACCAACGATCAACTACTGCCAGCTGGTACGGAAAACTGTATCTACGCCGATGACCGTGTTATGCCCGTACAGGGTGACTCCTTTGAGGATGTTGAGACAAAGCTCACAGATGCGCTAGACATGCTCTGTCAGTAGTACGTCGACAATCAACTCAAGCCGAACCCTAGCAAAACACAAGTTTGCGCCTTCCATCTCCTTAACAAGCAGGCATCCCGTAAGCTGCTTGTCTTCTGGAAGGACACACTCCTAGAACACTGCGTTAACCCCAAATACCTAGGAGTAACCCTAGACAGGGCTTTGGCGTATAAACAGCACTGTATTAACACCAAAATGAAGGTGAGCGGCAGAAATAATATTCTTCGGAAAATAACGAAATCCTCCTGGGGCGCAAAGCCAGAGGTAGTGAGGACCACAGCACTAGCAGTTTGCTTCCCAGCAGGCGAATATGCAAGCAGTGTCTGGTACAACTCTACCCACGCTAAACAGGTCGACATTGCTCTGAACGAGACCTGCAGGCTCGTCACTGGATTTCTGAAACCGACGCCAACAGACAAGCTCTACCATCTTGCTGGGATTGCACCTCCTGCAGTGCGAAGAGAAGCGGCAGCCTATAGTGAAAGAACGAGGGCTGAGATGGCAGAGAGCCACCCCCTCCACAAAACTCAGCCAGCCACCAAACGCTTGAAATCTAGACGCAGTTTTCTCACAGCAACCGAAGATTTTAGCGACGGACGGACGGAGCAAGGAGGACATCAAAAGCAGTTGCTGAATGATGCCAGATTTCACCATGGTCTGCCCAGTGCCACTACGCACATGTCACACAATCGGATGGTCTCCTCGGCCACATGTCACCCAATCTTTTGACGCCTCTGCGACGGATGTCAGAACCGAGATGCCCAACGTTGAAATCAAGTTGTTTTCTTTTGAGTGGCCGAGAAAAACATTCAAAACACGACCAAGCTCAGAATCGGTACGAAGAGGCTGCAGGGGATGGCGTAAGGAGCGTCAGTGAAACCATTTTTTTCCGTGGCGCGTTGATTCCCACACATTTCGCGGTTAGAGACACATTCGGGCGTTTAAATTGATCTGTAAGGAAATTGGGGGACTGAATTCCTCATCGAACGTGACTCTACCCGCTTGGACCGCAACAAGGCCGCGGTTTTTCCCGTCTTGTACAGGGTGGAACTACTGTGGACACCATTCGACGAAATCTGAACGTGATCTGAATCAGCTTTTCTTTTTTTTTTTTTTTTTGTCATCAGTCTACTGACTGGTTTGAAGCGACCCGCCACGAATTCCTTACCTGTGCTAACCTCTTCATCTCAGAGTAGCACTTGCAACCTACGTCCTCAATTATTTGCTTGACGTATTCCAATCTCTGTCTTCCACTACAGTTTTTGCCCTCTACAGCTCCCTCTAGTACCATGGAAGTCATTCCCTCACGTCTTAGCAGATGTCCTACCATCCTGTCCCTTCTCCTTATCAGTGTTTTCCACATATTCCTTTCCTCTCCGATTCTGCGTAGAACCACCTCATTCCTTACCTTATCAGTCCACCTATTTTTCAACATTCGTCTATAGCACCACATCTCAAATGCTTCGATTCTCTTATGTTCCGGTTTTCCCACAGTCCATGTTTCACTGCCATACAATGCTGTATTCCAGACGTACATCCTCAGAAATTTCTTCCTCAAATTAAGGCCGGTATTTGATATTAGTAGACTTCTCTTGGCCAGAAATACCTTTTTTGCCATAGCGAGTCTGCTTTTGATGTCCTCCTTGCTCCGTCCGTCGTTGGTTATTTTACTGCCTAGGCAGCAGAATTCCTTAACTTCATTGACTTCGTGACCATCAAACCTGATGCTAAGTTTCTCGCTGTTCTCATTTCTACTACTTCTCATTACCTTCGTCTTTCTCCGATTTACTCTCAAACCATACTGTGTACTCATTAGACTGTTCATTCCGTTCAGCAGATCATTTAATTCTTCTTCACTTTCACTCAGGATAGCAATGTCATCAGCGAATCGTATCATTGATATCCTTCCACCTTGTATTTTAATTCCACTGCTGAACCTTTCTTTTATTTCCATCATTGCTTCCTCGATGTACAGATTGAATAGTAGGGGCGGAAGGCTACAGCCTTGTCTTACACCCTTCTTAATACGAGCACTTCGTTCTTGATCGTCCGCTCTTATTATTCCCTCTTGGTTGTTGTACATATTGTATATGACCCGTCTCCCCCTATAGCTTACCCCTACTTTTTTCAGACTGTCGAACAGCTTGCACCATTTTATATTGTCGAACGCTTTTTCCAGGTCGACAAATCCTACGAAAGTGTCTTGATTTTTCTTTAGCCTTGCTTCCATTATTAGCCGTAACGTCAGAATTGCCTCTCTGGTCCCTTTACTTTTCCTAAAGCCAAACTGATCGTCACCTAGCGTATTCTCAATTTTATTTTCCATTCCTCTGTATATTATTCTCGTAAGCAACTTCGATGCATGAGCTGTTAAGCTGATTGTGCGATAATTCTCACACATGTCAGCTCTTGCCGTCTTCGGAATTGTGTGGATGATGCTTTTCCGAAAGTCAGATGGTATGTCGCCAGACTCATATATTCTACACACCAACGTGAATAGTCGTTTTGTTGCCACTTACCCCAATGATTTTAGAAATTCTGATGGAATGTTATCTATCCCTTCTGCCTTATTTGACCGTAAGTCCTCCAAAGCTCTTTTAAATTCCGATTCTAATACTGGATCCCCTATCTCTTCTAAATCGACTCCTGTTTCTTCTTCTATCACATGAGACAAATCTTCACCCTCTTAGAGGCTTTCAATGTATTCTTTCCACCTATCTGCTCTCTCCTCTGCATTTAACAGTGGAATTCCCGTTGCACTCTTAATGTTACCACCGTTGCTTTTAATGTCACCAAAGGTTGTTTTGACTTTCCTGTATGCTGAGTCTGTCTTTCCGACAACCATATCTTTTTCGATGTCTTCACATTTTACCTGCAGCCATTTCGTCTTAGCTTCCCTGCACTTCCTATTTATTCCATTCCTCAGCGACTTGTATTTCTGTATTCCTGATTTTCCCGGAACATGTTTGTACTCCCTCCTTTCATCAATCAACTGAAGTATTTCTTCTGTTACCCATGGTTTCTTCGCAGCTACCTTCTTTGTACCTATGTTTTCCTTCCCAACTTCTGTGATGGCCCTTTTTAGAGATGCCCATTCCTCTTCAACTGTACTGCCTACTGCGCTATTCCTTATTGCTGTATCTATAGCGTTAGAGAACTTCAAACCCGGGACCGAAGACGTTTTGATTATGAATCAAACACGCTACCCCTAGACCACGGGTACTTTTTCTGAATCAGCTAACGGTGGTTATTCTTTTTCAGCACTCCTATTCACGTTCTCCTGCGGTATGAGCATGGGGGAATACGACACTGACAGATGGGTGAATAAAACGACAAAGTGTCTCTCAGTGGCGCCCGCCCACTTTCACTGAGAATAAAAAAAAAAATACCTTTACAGACACAACCCGTGACAATGGTCTAGGTGTCTACAGACCGTCCAGCCCTTCGATGTTCTCAGATTCCGAATGGCCCACTATCAGGCGAAGGATCAGCAGGGCAGCCTGCCCGCAGGCGCAAGGGGACATCATGTGCTCTGTTTGTACAGGAAGATTTTTAAAGTGTGTGACACTGAGACAGTGAGGGTTTTTCCTAACTAGAATGTCTTGGAAGGACCCTTTGTCGTTGTATTCACACATATGTCAAAGTCGCAACCATCCCTCAGCCCCAGGAAGACGCGAAATAGGAGGAATGAAGACACGTAAGCAGCCTTTACTTCTTCGGATCACGTTCAAATTTCGTCGTATGGTTCTGAACGGTCGCTAGTGGATCCAGTCTGAATATGACAGCAAAACCTGTGGTCGTGCTGCGCTCCAAAGGCGTCAGATCGCATTTAATGGGGTGCAGCCCCAAAATGTGCTTACATAATGTTTTAAACGGCCGAAGATGTCAGCAGTCTTAAGGGGTTGAGAAGAGCGTCTTCCTGTTCTCTTTTAGGACGCTATGGAGAGCCAGCAGCTAGTTCTCTGTACCTCAGGCTATCCCCCTTGATATGAATGTAAGGATCTTTCAACACAAGATATACACTGACGAGCCGAAACATTCTGACCGCCTGGTTAATAGTTTGTCTGTCCGTCTTTGGCACGAAAAACATCACTGATTCTGCGTGTCAGGGATCTGACAGTTTTTTTTATAGATTTCTGTGGGTACGTGGCATTAGATTTCTACTCACAGGTCCTGTAATTCACGAAAATGACGGGGCACTGATTTGCGTACGCGGTGATGTCGCCCGATAGCTACCCGGATGGGTATCATAGCATTTACACTATGTGAGTTTGGTCGCCGATACATCAAGGTGAGTTCACTATAATGCTCCTTAAACCATACTAGCACTGTTCTGGCTCCGAGTCACGTACGAATTACACTGTTGAAAGATGCTATCGCCTGTGGGGAGACATAAAGCGTGAAGGATTCAGTTGGTTTACAGCTGTCAGCGTGTTTTCGATTACTATCACAGATCCCATGCAAGCGGAGGACTATGGCTCTGATACCATAATACTCCTCCCACCAGGCTGAGTCTGTGGCGCGCTGCATGCTTTGATCCACCGCTCACCTCGATGATGGTGTTTCTGGGGACGACCATCGACCTAGCGTAGCAAAATGTGATTCACCCGAGGAGCCGACACGTTTCCATTGATCTACGGTCGAACCCCGATGGCCCGTGCCAATTGCAGTCGTAATTGACGATGTCGTTGGGTCAACACGTGAATACCTAGGGGTAGTCTGCTGCAGAGCTCTAGTGTTCAACAATGTACGATGAAAGGGATGTCCAAAACACTTGTGCTGCATCAGCATTGTTCTCTTTCGGCAGAGATGCTACAGATCTGCGCTACTTTACAGAGCGGACAAGCCTTCGAACCCCACATTCTGTGAAGAGTTGTCGACCTCCAACCATTTAGCGTCTAGTCGTGGTTTCACTGTCCTTCTACCTCTTTCCGTAGATGCTCACGACAGATGATGGCTGCGTATGGCGACGGCAACTGCAATTAGCCAATTTTCCTTGGAGCCCTCAAGCATAGGCGCATTCATCTTGATGCTGTGCACTGGATCAGAGCTTATCTGAAAAGACGAACTGGTGCCACTCCTGTGGCTAGTGTCGTCGGCTCCACGACTGTCAGTGCTTGCCTCTGCTGCTGCAGGAAAAAAGGCAGCAACTACTGCTGACTGCGGTATTTCAGGCGTCTCTGAACAGTTGGCGTAGATCTTGTCTTGCTACAAACACGCTTATTTTCTGGCTGAAGGCATGTGACGTCACTGTACGATCACACAGGAAAGCTGTTTCGCGGGAAGATAGCCCGCAGTGTCGCTAGGCAGCGATCCAGCCGGAATCCAATTCCGTGCCGGTAGATGCCTTCCCTTCTTACACGAGGCATAACGCAGTCATATCAGTCACTGTCAACATTGAATGAGAAATCATCCTGTGTGCACAAAATGCTTATAGCGTGTTTTTTTACCTACTTCTTGCGATGGCGCTTTAACGCATATCATTTGCACACGGGAGCGTGTACACTTAAAAAAGCCAGTGTGACGTTTGTAGCATATCACAATGATGCTACTGCAATTTTAATGGTTAGCATTGCCTATAACAACAGTTAAGTGACCAGAAACGTAGAGTTCCAATGGCAAAGGGAACACGTGATCAGAAATTGAACCACAAATTAATTTTTGTTTACCTTTATGCAGCTAGGTTTCATGTCCATCTAGCAAGACGGAAGTTTTAGCCCGCTACTGTAAACTAACGTATATTGTTGCACGTCCCTCTCCAGTTTGTGCTCGAAACTCTGCTACTGGATTTTATATTACTGCATCACTCCTTGTGATACGGTTTTTTCCAACCAAACGCGTCAGTCCCATTGAAATGAAATGACTCAATATTTTACCTCTGTGTCGATCAGATGGATGCTGAGTTTCCAGTACTGTGCTCGTTAACTGCCCTTCTCCAGAGCCTCCTCTGAACACCCATGCTCATTTTTCACTGACTACTCAAATCCCTCTCTCCATTAATGTTAATTTTCCCCGTGCTTAAGCAACTGTTTGCTACCTCAAAGTCACGTGATTGGTTGCTAAAGAATTGTTAATAACAATCTTCAACGATTAGATTATATATTCTCGTTCTGTGAAAAACTTTGTAGAGACTAACCTTGACCACTCCATTACTCAAGTATTCCCGACCGCGGATCTTTCGCAGAGGTAGGAAAATTCGATAAGCATGTTAACGCGGTTACCTCTAATGGTGTCTCAGCTACCAGCACTCACCATGCCACTGCACGAAGCAGGTTGGAACATTCACTTACCCTCTAGTCCAACTTACCTGCGAGTTCCTGTGGATGCTTTCACAACAGTGGCCGTCTTCACATATACAGGGTGACAATTATTGGATTATACGAGCTAATATCCCAAAGATGTTCGGGCTCACATGCGGTTCCTCTTCGTCGAAATGTCTTGGCTCAAACTCGTCTAGAGGTTGAACGGCACGTGTCGCACTACACTCCATAAATTAGACACTTGTGACCCTTTGGTTAAATTGTCTGGTTGGTGGCAAATTTCCGAAATACAAAGTTAACACAGAATGTAATAACAGTAATAATAATATCGTGAACTAAATTAGCGACCCGTAAATGATGTAGACCACACAGTTGCGATTTCGTTAGATTAATGTTTATTCAGAAAGGAAACTAATAGCGAAAGTGGTCGTATTTGGAGTTACTGTTACACTCTAGAGCATATCCATTTGACACAGTTAGGTCATTCACAATCTCATCACGAAATACAAGTTATCTAAGCGAAAAGTTAAGAGCTCACTCCAGGCGCGCGGTTGCTCACCGCTCATAGACTAAGTCCCGCGATACCACACAACGCGAAAGTTTCTGTATGTATACTTGAATATTTCTGGTATCTCAACTGGAGATTTTTCAGCGCTCATTTAATTTTAGGATTCTGTATCTCAGAATGAATAAAAATGGACTTGTACCACTATTGAAATAAGCCCTTCATATATAGTAGTAAGTATCCCAGCGCGAGGAAGCATGCATCCTAAAAATTAGTGACACTTATCATATTGCACGACGTAACAAATGCCATGTAGCATGACATTACGTATCATGTTACTTTCCTTGACACGAGGCGTTGTGTTACGTGAAATGAGAACTAAAACTAGCAAGTAGAAAACAGCGAACATGACAAGATGCTTTGATTTAAATGTCTTTGAAGCTGCCAGATAAGTCAAAAACCTAAACCTAGTTCCCTTCTTTCACATCACTATGCCCAGGACATATTTCCATCCTGTTTAACGCATGATTCAAGGTCGGGGTAGTCTTAAGAACTACTAATAGCATTGAATAGACAGTGTTTGTTTAGTTAATGTTCATAACGTTTCTATGAACGATGAATTAAAGTAAGAAAGTAAATAATGTATTTTTTCTGTAATATTGAATCTTTGATTCACTATATTTCAATGTTCACTGAAAAGAGAGAATAATGTTGCACATGCTGTCTACTTCAGCATGGGGAAGACTTTTGGCTACGTTGTTGTGCTAGTAGTACACGACTTACAAAGAAAGGAGCCTGGGACTGCCTCACCACAGTCGCCTGCCGGCGATATCTTGCAGTGCGTGATATTTCTTCAAATAAAGGAAACATAAATTTTCATTAACAAGGAAAAACTTGCTGGGCGTGGTAGGAAGGTAAAGGATGTCGTGTGTATGCACACCGTAAAGTAGCTAAATCTGCACCGTTAATCGACACGCAGCCCATTAAATATTCATGAAACCTTGTCTGCACAGATTCCCGACTAGGTGCCATAGCGCACGCCTGCGTGTGTGTGTGTGTGTATGTGAGGGGGGGGGGGGCGGGCGAGAGGGGGGTTTACACGCTACTACGACAATCATTAAATGAACTGGGACTGAACAGATGAGGGTTCCGGGATTTTATTACAAATACTAAGATGTATAACACAGCACAAATAAATAGTATAGAAAATTAAGTGGTTGAAAAATCAGCCAACCAGTTGCAAACCAAAGGTTTATTTATTATTAAGGGCTAAAAAAACCTTTGGTTTGCAACTGGTTGGCTGACCTTCAACACCTTCAAATTTATACAGTTGCTGATTCGCAACCATGTTTAAGATTTTGAGTACAGAAAATAACTAGTATAGAAAATAACATGAAAGAAGTTATGTAAGGTTAAGTGAAAATGACGACCAGAAGATGAAAACACATTACGAACTCCAGGAAGTTTTGGCTAACTCTTTTCCCATAAAGGAACTCCTGCAACTAGATGAAAACGACGGGAGTTGTAAAAGTTGTTTCCTAAAAGGTCACCATATTCAGTGGCATGACCATACCTCACACGACACTGTTTGCTTTACCATCGTCTGAATTCACAAGAAATATGTTGGGCACAGTCTGTTGTTGGCTGTATGTGAACATCCAATTTGTCACGAAGGCTCTATTTAAAAATCAATCGATGATGTACGGGAGTGGTTCAGTAAGTTGACGAGAGCCCTCACGGTTGTGTGTATGCTCGATGCGGACTGTGAATGTCCAGATACAAGGCACGATCCAAGTTTTCAAACGCCGCTGGTAGATGGAGCTAGCTCTGCTGCCGAGCGTCGAATAACTGTTTCGGTACTGCGGTGTTGACGCATAAATGGTTAAGACAGTTTTCTGTTGCCAAGATCGTATAAATACTTCTTTATTTTAGACAGCCGCTTCCGACAGACTTTGCTGTCATCTTCTCGTCTTCAGAAATTTTTATGTCAAAGGCGTTCAATGTGCATTGGACAAACTGTAGCACAGTATACAAAGGTTTGTTAAGCAAAGTCAACCACTTTGCATCATACCCTTCTGACACCTTCACCATTTCAGACTATCCCACTTCGATTACTCCTTATTCCTGACAGTTCATGAGTGTATTATTATTCCCTACCGCCCCTGCCTCCTGGCTTCCTAACCCCCGACAACATCCGACAGCAGAACTCAGTGCTCCAATAACGATACAAGACGTCAAACAGATGCACCATACAAAAAATAAAAAATAAAACAATAAAAAATAAAATAAAAATAAAAAATAAAAATAAAAACTGCTGTCAGTCACGAGGCGTGCCGTAGACACCAAAGTATGTCCCTTCTCCTTCCTCGAAATTCTAGCCACCCTTTATAATATAACCCTCTCGCAGGTTTCTGTCCTCCCAAATCCTCCACTTCCTTAAACCTAATAAACCTTCCACTGACGCCTCCTCCCACCCTCCCGTCAGCCTCACAGTGTCCAACACGGCTACTGAGTCCATCCAATCCCACCGTTTCCATAAACACTTACAACAACACCTACCCATTCTTGTCCATGAATGGCGTATCTGTCCCTGTGTCTCCTCCGATGACCAACTCCTGTGCAATACTCACCTGTTCCACCAAATGAACAATCGCAAATCCACCATTTTTGTCTCCATTTAACTCGAAAAAGCAATGACCATGTATGGTGTTTTGGCGTCCTCTTTAAGCTACAGACCTATTTACTTCCCATCAGTTACGTCTGTTTTATGGCACCCTTTCTCTCTAACCACCCTTCTTAATAACCTTCAGCGACATCAACTCCCGTATCTTCTGTCCCACTGCAGGTGTGGCCCATGGTTCCCTCCTCTCTCCTCTCCATACTTCTGGCATGCCACAGCCCTTTCCTCCTTATCATGTCTTTCATTATCTAGATGACACAGCCGTCCTCACCCTCCACCTTACCCTCCAGAAATACCTACGATCCCTCCAGGTACATTTCGATCAGCTAACTCCTGGTGTAACCAGTGGCTCCTCAGGATCAACCCTACCAAAACCCATGCAATAATTATAGGCCGAACCACCCGCTGCTTCCATTCCAATGACTTTTACCTTGCCATTTATGACTGTCCTACCTACTAACACACTAAAATACCTCGGAGTAACACTTAATCGCCGACTAACATGGGAGCCCCATCCACTAAACATTCGACAGAAAGCCTGCAATAGATTACAATTACTAAAACTACTAACCGGCTGAATATGGGGATTGTACCCTTCCATACCTATAAATCCCTGATCCGACCCATCCTCTGCTATGCAAATGCGGTGTGGGCTTCCGCACCTCTTACCTTTTATCACGCCATACAGATTCTCAAATGCCATGCTCTCCTCCTAGCTTTTCAGATACGCTTACCTTCCCCCGCCCACATCCTCTACCAACAGAAAATTCTCCTCTCTCCTCTTGCATCTTGAACGCTTCCAGACATAATAAGTTACCGGTAGTCTCGACACAATGCAAACCCTAGTTCCCCTCCTCACCCCCACCCCCACCTCCACCGGTTCACTGTTCCTGGTACTCTGCTACGCTTCTACTACCACATTCCCCCAACACTACACCTCCACACTGTGCATATCCTCTCCCAACGAAACTTTAATCGCTGTCCCTTACTCGACCATGAAATCTGCCCTGGTATATACACACCCTACCAGATCCAGAAAGAACACACCCCACCTCTCCCAGTCAGGGCTCCCTTCCACGACATTCCTCTCCATCCATATCCTAAGCCTTGGTCTGGAACGGCATCCCTCTTCTCTCTCCCAAATTCCTCCTGCAAACATTCACCCACAGGAACACACTAGTAGCACTAAGCCGACTGCTACATTCCTATGATACTCCTCTTTCTGGCTGTCGAGGCCCACTCATCACTTCTCTCATCTATGTATCATCAGGCAGACTGGCATTTCATTTTTTTAACTATGCAACTGTACTTCAGTCTATTATCTTTTGTGAAACACTCGTTTACCATTTCATCTGTGTCAAACTTTTAATTAATCAACAAATCCGCCAAATATATTTTAAATTATGCAACAGAATCTATGTCTTTTTATTACGCCAAACATCCTTTTTGTGAAGTGCCGTGTCCAATTTTAAAATATGTTCTAAACTTTTTACTCTCATATGTTTGAAGAGCGTTTTATATCCGGTGACAGCCCACCCTCCCGCCCATATAGGGCAAGGGGAGTTGAGTTGAGTTGTTTAGGGAAGGAGACCAGACAGCGAGGTCATCGGTCTTATCGGATTAGGGAAGGACGGGGAAGGAAGTCGGCCGTGTCCTTTGAAAGGAACCATCCCGGCATTTGCCTGGAGCGATTTAGGGAAATCACGGAAAACCTAAATCAGGATGGCCGGACGCGGGATTGAACCGCCGTCCTCCCGAATGCGAGTCCAGTGTCTAACCACTGCGCCACCTCGCTCGGTGGAGGGCAAGGGGAATCTTAGAAGAAAGATCAAGGAAAGGCAAACCTACGATTCTAGCATTTGTAGACATAGAGAAAGCTTTTGACAATGTTGACTGGAATACTCTCTTTCAAATTCTAAAGGAGGCAGGGGTAAAATACAGGGAGCGAAAGGCTATTTACAATTTGTACCGAAACCAGATGGCAGTTATAAGAGTTGAGGGGCATGGAAGGGAAGCAGTGGTTGGGAAGGGAGTGAGAAAGGGTTGTAGCCTCTCCCCGATGTTATTCAATCTGTACATTGAGCAAGCAGTGGAGGAAACAAAAGAAAAATTCGGAGTAGGTGTTAAAATCCATGGAGAAGAAATAAAAACTTTGAGGTTCGCCGATGACATTGTAATTTTGTCAGAGACTGCAAAGGACTTAGACGAGCAGTTGAACGGAATGGGCAGTGTCTTGAAAGGAGGATATAAGATGAACATCAACAAAAGCAAAACGAGGATAATGGAATGTAGTCTAATTAAGTCGGGTGATGCTGAGGGTATTAGATTAGGGAATGAGAAACAAAGTAGTAAAGGAGTTTTGCTATTTGTGGAGCAAAATAACTGATGATGGTCAAAGTAGAGAGGATATAAAATGTAGACTAGCAATGGCAAGGAAAGCGTTTCTGAAGAAGAGGAATTTGGTAACATCGAATATAGATTTAAGTGTCAGGAAGTAGTTTCTGAAAGTATTTGTATGGATTGCAGGCACGTGTGGAAGTGAAACATGGACTATAAATAGTTTGGATAAGAATAGAATAGAAGCTTTCGAAATGTGGTGCTACAGAAGATTGCTGAAGATTAGATGGGTAGATCACATAACTAATGAGGAGGTATTGAATAGACTTGGGGAGAAGAGGAGTTTGAGGCATAACTCGACAAGAAGAAGGGACCAGTTGGTAGGACATGTTCTGAGGCATCAAGGGATCCCAAATTTAGCATTGGAGGGCAGCGTGGAGGGTAAAAATCGTGGAGGGAGACCAAGAGATGAATACACTAAGCAGATTCAGAAGGATGTAGGTTGCAGTAAGTGCTGGGAGATGAAGAAGCTTGCACAGGATAGAGTAGCATGGAGAGCTGCATCAAACCAGTCTCAGGGCTGAAGACCACAACAACAACAACGACAGCCCACCCTCCCACCCATAGGGGCAAGGGGAATGAAATGACAACAAAGGGACAAAAAAACAAAGGTTTGTCAGAAACAAGACATTAATAATCAAAAATCACATTGTGCATCTACATCTACATCTACATCTATACTCCGCGAGCCACCTTACGGTGTGTGGCGGAGGGTACTTATTGTACCACTATCTGATCCCCCCTTCCCTGTTCCATTCACGAATTGTGCGTGGGAAGAACGACTGCTTGTAAGTCTCCGTATTTGCTCTAATTTCTCGGATCTTTTCGTTGTGATCATTACGCGAGATATATGTGGGCGGTAGTAATATGTTGCCCATCTCTTCCCGGAATGTGCTCTCTCGTAATTTCGATAATAAACCTCTCCGTATTGCGTAACGCCTTTCTTGAAGTGTCCGCCACTGAAGCTTGTTCAGCATCTCCGTAACGCTCTCGCGCTGACTAAATGTCCCCATGACGAATCGCGCTGCTTTTCGCTGGATCATGTCTATCTCTTCTATTAATCCAACCTGGTAAGGATCCCATACTGATGAGCAATACTCAAGAATCGGACGAACAAGCGTTTTGTAAGCTACTTCTTTCGTCGATGAGTCACATTTTCTTAGAATTCTTCCTATGAATCTCAACCTGGCGCCTGCTTTTCCCACTATTTGTTTTATGTGATCATTCCACTTCAGATCGCTCCGGATAGTAACTCCTAAGTATTTTACGGTCGTTACCGCTTCCAATGATTTACCACCTATGGCATAATCGTACTGGAATGGATTTCTGCCCCCCGTGTATGCGCATTATATTACATTTATCTACGTTTAGGGAAAGCTGCCAGCTGTCGCACCATGCATTAATCCTCTGCAGGTCCTCCTGGAGTACGTACGAGTCTTCTGATGTTGCTACTTTCTTGTAGACAACCGTGTCATCTGCAAATAGCCTCACGGAGCTACCGATGTTGTCAACTAAGTCATTTATGTATATTGTAAACAATAAAGGTCCTATCACGCTTCCCTGCGGTACTCCCGAAATTACCTCTACATCTGCAGATTTTGAACCGTTAAGAATGACATGTTGTGTTCTTTCTTCTAGGAAATCCTGAATCCAATCACAAACCTGGTCCGATATTCCGTAAGCTCGTATTTTTTTCACTAAACGTAAGTGCGGAACCGTATCAAATGCCTTCCTGAAGTCCAGGAATACGGCATCAATCTGCTCGCCAGTGTCTACGGCACTGTGAATTTCTTGGGCAAATAGGGCGAGCTGAGTTTCACATGATCTCTGTTTGCGGAATCCATGTTGGTTATGATGAAGGAGATTTGTATTATCTAAGAACGTCATAATACGAGAACACAAAACATGTTCCATTATTCTACAACAGATTGACGTAAGCGAAATAGGCCTATAATTATTCGCATCTGATTTATGACCCTTCTTGAAAATGGGAACGACCTGCGCTTTCTTCCAGTCGCTAGGTACTTTACGTTCTTCCAGCGATCTACGATAAATTGCTGATAGAAAGGGGGCAAGTTCTTTAGCATAATCACTGTAGAATCTTAAGGGTATCTCGTCTGGTCCGGATGCTTTTCCGCTACTAAGTGATAGCAGTTGTTTTTCAATTCCGATATCGTTTATTTCAATATTTTCCATTTTGGCGTCCGTGCGACGGCTGAAGTCAGGGACCGTGTTACGATTTTCCGCAGTGAAACAGTTTCGGAACACTGAATTCAGTATTTCTGCCTTTCTTCGGTCGTCCTCTGTTTCGGTGCCATCGTGGTCAACGAGTGACTGAATAGGGGATTTAGATCCGCTTACCGATTTTACATATGACCAAAACTTTTTAGGGTTCTTGTTTAGATTGTTTGCCAATGTTTTATGTTCGAATTCGTTGAATGCTTCTCTCATTGCTCTCTTTACGCTCTTTTTCGCTTCGTTCAGCTTTTCCTTATCAGCTATGATTCGACTACTCTTAAACCTATGAGGAAGCTTTCTTTGTTTCCGTAGTACCTTTCGTACATGATTGTTATACCACGGTGGATCTTTCCCCTCGCTTTGGACCTTAGTCGGTACGAACTTATCTAAGGCGTACTGGACGATGTTTCTGAATTTTTTCCATTTTTGTTCCACATCCTCTTCCTCAGAAATGAACGTTTGATGGTGGTCACTCAGATATTCTGCGATTTGTGCCCTATCACTCTTGTTAAGCAAATATATTTTCCTTCCTTTCTTGGCATTTCTTATTACACTTGTAGTCATTGATGCAACCACTGACTTATGATCACTGATACCCTCTTCTACATTCACGGAGTCGAAAAGTTCCGGTCTATTTGTTGCTATGAGGTCTAAAACGTTAGCTTCACGAGTTGGTTCTCTAACTATCTGCTCGAAGTAATTCTCGGACAAGGCAGTCAGGATAATGTCACAAGAGTCTCTGTCCCTGGCTCCAGTTCTGATTGTGTGACTATCCCATTCTATACCTGGTAGATTGAAGTCTCCCCCTATTACAATAGTATGATCACGAAACTTCTTCACGACGTTCTGCAGGTTCTCTCTGAGGCGCTCAACTACTACGGTTGCTGATGCAGGTGGTCTGTAGAAGCATCCGACTGTCATATCTGACCCACCTTTGATACTTAACTTAACCCAGATTATTTCACATTCGCATTCGCTAATAACTTCACTGGATATTATTGAATTCTTTACTGCTATAAATACTCCTCCACCATTGGCGTTTATCCTATCCTTGCGGTATATATTCCATTCTGTGTCTAGGATTTCGTTACTGTTCACTTCCGGTTTTAACCAACTTTCCGTTCCTAATACTATATGCGCACTATTTCCTTCAATAAGAGATACTAATTCAGGAACCTTGCCCTGGATACTCCTGCAGTTTACCAATATTACGTTAACTTCTCCTGTTTTTGGTCTCTGAGGACGGACGTTCTTTATCAACGATGATAATGTCCTCTCTGGTAAGCCGTCAGGTATTTTATCGTTTCGCCCAAGGGGGGGTCCCTCTAACCTAAAAAACCCCCGTGTGCACGCCACACGTACTCTGCTACCCTAGTAGCTGCTTCCGGTGTGTAGTGCACGCCTGACCTGTCTAGGGGGGCCCTACAGTTCTCCACCCAATAACGGAGGTCGATGAATTTGCAACCATTATAGTCGCAGAGTCGTCTGAGCCTCTGGTTTAGACCCTCCACACGGCTCCAAACCAGAGGACCGCGATCGACTCTGGGCACTATGCTGCAGATATTAAGCTCCATGTGCATGTGGCAGTGTTAGTATATATAGCGCTTACAGATCATTTTTAAGTCTTTAAAATCACAATATAGAGTAAAATGCACATCAGCGCATCTGTTTACGTTGGCTTAACATGTTCCATTCATTGTTGGTCTGTGCACAAGGTGTTTCTTGATTATAAATGTTTGTTTTCTGACAAACCTTAATACACTGAAGTGCCAAAGAAGCTGGTACAGGATTGTGTATTCAAATACAGAGATATTTAAATGGTAGAATACGGCGCTGCGGTCGGCAACTCCTACATAAGACAACAAGTGTCTGGTGCATTTGTTAAATCGGTTACAGCTGCTCCAATGGCAGGTTATCAAGATTTATGTGAGTTTCAAAGCGGTGTACGAACGATGGGACACCCCTTCTTCGAGGTAACGATAAAGTGGTGATTTTCCCGTGCGACCATTTCACGAGTGTACCGTGAATATCAGGAATCCGGTGAAACATCAAATATCTGACATCACTGTGGCCGGAAAAAGAACGCGACCAACGGTAACTGAAGCGAGTCGTTAAACGTGACCGAAGTGCAACCCTTACGCAAATTTCTGCAGATTTCAATGTTAGCTATCAAGTGTCAGCGTGCGAACCATTCAACGAAACAACAACGATATCGGCTTTAGGAGTCGAAGGTCCACTCATGTACCCTTGATGACTGCACGGCACATAGTTTTACGCCTCGCCTGGATCCGTCAACACCGACACTGGACTGTTGATGACTAGAAACATCTTATCTGGTCGGACGATCTCGATTCAAATCGTATCGAGCGGATGGACGTCTACGTGTGTTGAGACAACCTCATGAATCGATGTCCATTGTGCATTCCAGCGGACTTGGCCAATTCCAGCAGGACGATGCGACAACCCACACGTCCAGAATTGCTACAGTGTGGCTCGAAGAACACTCTTCTGAATGAGGTTTTCACTCTATAGCGGAGTGTGCACTGATATGAAACTTCCTGGCAGATTAAAACTGTGTGCCGGACCGAGACTCGAACTCGGGACCAATGCCTTTCGCGGGCAGGTGCTCTAGCCAAGCACGACTCACGCCCCGTCCTCACAGCTTCAATTCTGCCAGTACCTCGTCCCCTACCTTCCAAACTTTACAGAAGCTCTCCTGCGGACCTTGCAGAACTAGCACTCCTGAAAGAAAGGATATTGCGGAGACATGGCTTAGCCACAGCCTGGGGGATGTTTCCAGAATGAGATTTTCACTCTGCAGCGGAGTGTGCGCTGATATGAAACTTCCTGGCAGATTAAAACTGTGTGCTCGGTCCGGGACACAGTTTTAATCTGCAGGAAGTTTCACTCTTCTGAATTTAAAAACTGCCACCACCAAACTTCTCAGACATTATTGATAATTTCTGGGATACCTTGCAACGTACTGTTCAGAAGAGATCTGCAACCCGTCGTAATCTTACGGATTACTGATCTCCCTGAAGGATTCATTGTGTCAGTTCCCTCCAGCACTACTTCAGACATTGGTCGAGCCCATGCCACGTCGTTTCGCGGCACTTCCGCGCGCTCGCGAGGGTCCCTACACGATGTTAGGCAGGTGTACCCGTTTCTTTGGCTCTTCAGTGTGTAATGTGCTGATATGACCACTTTGCATGAGGTTCCAGCTCACAATGAATACATTTTGTAACAAAAATGTTTGAAGACCGGAAGGTAACAGCAAACTCTTGCGAAATTGGTTGTTGAAAATAAAAAAGTTACCAGATAAAACAGATCGCAGTTTCTCATTTCTCAACATTAGAAAATTCGGATTAATGGCTGGCTTTTGAGGTGCAAAAACTACTAAGATTTTTCGTTTAAGGGGAGCCGGAGGTGGTCAAATCCAAAAAAAATTACGATTTTTTTTTGCTACCGAAAATTAATTGGAACATTCCTCTTCAATGTAAACTTTGAATTATTGTTCTACTCGCCCTAGAAGTGGAGTTATTACCATTTTCCCCCACGCCTGCAGAGGAAATGGGCGGCCGCTGAATGCATCTAACACCCTCTCGTGACTTCCTGGCGAACTGCTTGGGATTTTCTCGGCCTGTTACGCATACAGCGCCTTATGTTACGCAAACAGCGAGTGTGCAAGGGTTGGCTACATTGTTTTCTGTGACAAATGAAGCGCTAAGAGCGCGGAACATCGTCTCTTTGCTGTTTACCGTTTCGAACTAGTTCAGTGTTGCGCCTGTTGTTGGTAGTATTATACTTCTTGTGTAAAGCGTTGTTCTGGTTACGATGCCACGTTTTAGTAACCGTGTATATAAGAAGAGGAAGAATGTAGGGAAAAGAAAATTAACACTAAAACCAAGTTGCGATACTACAATTACTGAAACAGTGCGTTCTTCTGCTAAGCAACACATGGCCGGCCATAGCCCTGTGACATCTTCTAGCAAGAAGTTGACTGGTGGAAGTGACAGATTTCGTGAATATGTTAGTGACAGTGATGATATTAACGAAGTACTGAATATTGGATTATTATCTTCTGTGCTGAAAGAAAGTGTTCTGTGTAAAATGTGTTCAAGTGTAGGAGTGGGACTAGCACTTCGGTTTAACTTGTGAGATGAAGATAATCTGTGCATGTTGCAAGTATCAAGTGACTTTCTACAATTCACATGCCAGTCTCTTTGGTGAAAATGGACGATCTAGAGTGTTTGATGTGAATGTTTGACTTGTGTATGGTCTTCGATCCATTGGAAAAGGGTCTGCTGCTGGTAAACTGTTTTGTGGTATTATGAACTTGCCATCGCCTCCAAGCAAATTTGGGTACTACTGTGAACTGGTAGGATCCTCTGTTGAAGATGTGGCTTTGAAAACCATGAAGGAAGCAGTGGAGGAATCTGTAGAAATGAACGGTGGTTCTAGGGATTTGGTAGTGGCATTAGATGGTTCCTGGCAAAAGAGGGGTCATAAATCCCTGAATGGGGTAGTAACTGCTACTTGTGGTGATAGTGCAAAAGTGATAGATGTTGCAATATTATCAAAACATTGTAGGTGCAAAAATAAAATCAAAGGAGAGCACAGTGGAACCTATGAGGCAAATTTTAGTGGATCAAGTGGAGCAATGGAAGTGGATGGAGTGAAACAAATTTTTGAACGTTCAGTTCCCAGATACAGCGTTAGGTACAAATACTACCTTGGGGATGGTGACTCCAAAGGTTTCAAGACTATAGAGGAACTGAAACCATATGGAAATGAATTTGTAGTTGAAAAGTTGGAATGCATTGGGCATGTGCAAAAGCGTATGGGTGCACGGCTTTGAAGGCTCACCCAAACTTTGGGTTCAAGTAAGCTCAGTGATGGAAAGACAATAGGAGGGAGAGGCAGGCTTACTGATGAGGTGATTGAAGGTCTACAGAGATACTATGGGTATGCTACAAGGCAAAATACGAGCAATGTTAGTGACATGCAAAAAGCAGTGTGGGCATTGTTCCTTCATACTGCCTCTTCCAATGAATACCCTCAACACAGCCTGTGCCCAAAAGATTCCTGGTGCAAATATAATGGAAAAAAGGACTATGATCACAAACATGGTTTGCCAGCAGCTGTGATAAATGCAATAAAACCAATTTTTCATGACTTAGCAGAGTAAAAATTGTTACACAAATGTCTACACGGAAAGATGCAGAATCCTAATGAGAGTGTAAACAATTTGATTTGGAAAGTGATTCCTAAAAGGGTGTTTGTGAGCATAGAAACACTGCACTTTGGCATTTATGATGCAATAGCAACCTACAACCAAGGGAACAGTGTGAAGTGTGAAGTTCTGAAGGCATTAGGATTTACAGCTGGGGTGAACACTGTACGAGCACTAAGAAATATTGACAGAGAAAGGATAAGAGGAGCAGAAAGAAGAGAAAGGAATATGAAGTATGTTGGAACAACAGGCCAGAAAAGAAGACAGAAGAGGAAGCTTTTGGAGGATGAAGAAGAAGACCCTGATAATCCATCCTATAGTGCAGGAATGTATTGAGAAACTTTGATAGCCATTTCCCGTAAATTAGAATTTTTCGAATATAATGAACATTTTCTCAAAATCCACTCAAGCTAGAGAGATGAAATTTTTATACAGCACTCCTAGTGGTCAAACGTACATTGTAACACAGCCATTTGGCAATATGTTCAGTAGTTTCATTTCAGTTTAATTATAAAGCAATTATTTGTAAGAAAATTTGGGTCATTAATAAAAAAAATAATTTGATGGAAACTAGAAAAGATACTCCAAAATCCCTCTGTCATAACTGCAATACTAAACCACTCTATATGTAAAAAAATTCAAATTTTTCTATTTGGTAGTTTATTCATAAATGTTCATCAAACTTAAGTGATTTTAACATGGGCAGCATAGGCACCTCCGGCTCCCCTTAAAGAAAACTTCAGTTGCTGCACTTGGTATAAAAACAGTGGAAATTTACATAGCGAGTGTTATATCACAAAAAAATATGTCGTTTCTTGCCGTGAATCTGATAAACGCAGAACAGAGCAAAACGATCAGGGCAGCGTAGAATGTTTTAAGGTTCCAACCCACAGCCTCCAACGGTTCGTTTTTTTCTATTCTTATTAGTTACAGCAAATGAGACTAAAGGTAGTCGTGTATAACAGTACTTAATGTCAATATTATTT
Source organism: Schistocerca serialis cubense (assembly GCF_023864345.2). NCBI lineage: Eukaryota > Metazoa > Arthropoda > Insecta > Orthoptera > Acrididae > Schistocerca > Schistocerca serialis. Next base: position 369,288,801 of record NC_064645.1, read on the forward strand.
TTAAATTGTTTGTAAGTATCGTTTTACATTGATTTTGTATATACTTTGCTACTATCTGTAGCCGACTGGTGTGGCCGAGCGGTTCTAGGCGCTTCAGTCTGGAACCGGGCGACCACTATGGTCACAAGTTCGAATCCTGCCTCGGGCATGGGTGTATGTGATGTCCCTAGGTTAGACAGGTTTAAGTAGTTCTAAGTTCCAGGGGACTGATGACCTCAGATGTTAAGTCCCATAGAGCTCAGAGCCATTTGAACCATTTTACTATTTGTATTTATTTATGAGTAGCTGTTACCCGTAGCTGCGTTCGAATATCAGTATAATGAAATGAAATGCGTATATAGCTTTATTGGCTGGGAGACTCCATTCGGGAATTTTAGGCGCTAGGCGCAAGTCTTTTTATTTGACACCATTTCGGCGACAAACATACACACACAAAGACACACACACACACACAAACACAGACAGGTGCGATTGGAAATTTTTGGACCAGACCAGAAATCAGATGCGGGACCCCTCAGACGAAGATAAAGAACCCTAACCTCAAGACCATCAACAGCTGTCGCGTTTTACTACGCGTATTAGAAGCTGTAAGAGGCACGTGATTCTTACCGGCTAGAACGCAATTGGTTTGTGACTGATATTAGCATGGGAGTACTGACAAAACACGTAGAGGATTGCATCGTATTCGTTACTCTAAAACTTATTATACAGACTATATCAAAGAAATAAAATCATTTTCCCAAATATAAAGGCGAATGTCAAAGGCTATATAGCTTCTCCGAAGAGTAGTTATTGTTCCATATTTCGCGGTATACTCTTCAAATCAATAAATGTGTTTTACTGCATACATTCTGAAGTAGCCTATGTTCTTCTTCAGGGTTCAAGCCATCTCTATAGCAAATTTCATCAAAATCGGTTCAGCGGTTTAGTCGTGAAAGCGTAACAGACAGAGTTACGTTCACACTTGTAATATTAGTATTGATATGGTTTTTGCCCTTAATACATATAATTTCAGTAAGTGTAATGTAAACTGAGAAACAATCACATAATTTACTGGTCCGTGTATAGGGTCGATAATTACAATTGTAACGGTAACATGAGGAACTCCGATGTCCCACTGAGGCAAAAGTGCGCCAATAGAAAACCTGGAGGGCGCAAGGAGAGCATCCCACCTAAGAACAAATCACCGGTCGGTGGTTAGTCATCAAATTCTGCGCATCCCGACCTGGATGCGACGCTGAAGTATATACAGTTCGAAGCAACTAGATTGGCTACTCATGTAAAAATGTGGAACGATATAGTGTTCCATGGTAATTGGTAAGTAAAAGGACTTATCAGAAACTAAGATTATAAGGCCCATATTTCTGGAGTTTAATCTGTTATAGAGACATTAATAATGTGCGGATACATCGGTTGGCAAGAGTGGAGAGCTTCAACCAACCGCCGTCTACAGCGCTAGTCGTAGGTAAACGTAAATGGCGGTTCGTTTAAAAAATTGGCCTCGCGAAGAAAGCTGTTGTTATGCGACTTCTGTGGGCGAAATGTGTTATCGCAGCTGAAATTCTCTAGCAGCTAGCACGGGTTTACGGAGAGACTGCTATGTCTCCTTAGTATGTCGCAGAATGGTATCGAAAGTTTGCAGCTGGTAGACGAAACATCACCGACGAAGATAGCAGTGGCCGACCCAGAACGGCATCAACGGATTTTACCACAGATCGTGTGGATGATCTGATTTGGCATATACGGTAGAAGTGGGAATGTCGTTCGGAAGCATTGGTCACTCTACTGAGGATATTCTGCAGTACCATAAAGTTCGTTCCCGATGGGTTCCACGAAACCTGACAAATCAACATAAGGTAAAGTGCATGAGGGCACGTCTACAGCTTTTTCAACGGGACGCAACAGTTTTCTTCACTACACTGTCGCGGGTGACGAAACCTGGATCCACCACTGGTCCCTCAGCACTGAGCAGTAGTCAGTGCAGCGGAAACATCCCCCCTCTCAAACGACAATGTATTTTAAGCTGACGCCATCTGCCGTAAAGGTGACGACCAAAATATTTTGGGACAGCGCGGATATCACACTCGAGACGTTCCTAGCTAAACCTCGCTCAAAGCGACTTTAACCATTTTCCTCATTTGATGGAGCACCTAGGAGGCCCAGGATTCGCTTCAGACGAGGAGGTGAAAAAATTCACAACAACGCGGGTTGAACGCGCTAGGACAGGATTTTTACCCGGAAGGTACGCTCAGACTCATCCCACGAGAGAGAAGTGGCTAAACTAATATGGAGATTTTGCCGAAAAATATTTACAATCAGTTGGGTGTATTGGCTGCATGAACTAAAATGTACATGTTCCACTGCATACTTTGTAACCTTAGATTCTTATCATCCCTCGTAGAAGACGAGCAGTGGCAGAAGCATGGAAATGCCCAGGCTATGTTTATGCAGTGCTCGCCGACGTAGTGCTTTGCATCGCTGCCTCCACACACTGCTTTCTTCTGTATTGTAGAAACGCATAGGCCATTGTTTGTGACTTGTCATTTTGTGAATATATGGACGAAAGTTAATATACGTTTTACAAACCTAACTCATGTTACCTGTGACAGGATCCTGTTCCGATTCCCGAAATATATCTTAACGCCTTGATTATAGAGAAAAAAGCTGTCTTATTTAATATAACAAAGACTGTCAGAAATTAGTAAGGAATATCATTGCTTTATAAGCGTGATAAGTGTATATTCATTTATGTGTAATGAGACATATATGTAAACAAAGTGGGTCTAGAGACTAAGTTCCACGATAACTTCAAATGTTCCTTTATCCAGATCTAACCAGATAATTTTCGGAATCGTTAATGTGAGGCAGTGATCTTCTTGTGAATTAATATCCCACAGTAAAGTGCTAACTCAATACTGCAATGAAAAGTTGACTTCATGAAATCATTTTCACCTGTAACAGTTAGTGAAGAAGTTTACTTACTGACTCAGAATTAGGGTTTAAAATGTTCCAGTTACCTATTTTAACAATATGTGTGACCGATTTACAATAGGTGTTAATAGTATTACCTTGATACTTCCACGCATAACAACAGGTACGCTGTGATTTCGTGGCACACCTGAAGTTCTGCTCCACTCAGAGGCGGCACTAAGGCTGCATGAGTCTTCCTCTTTGCAAGTAGAGGGCGTTGAGAACTAAGGAAACAACTGCCAGTGTATCTGGTGTCAACAAGTGATGGAGTGATTGGAGTGGTGAGTAGTACAGTTGCTTCCCATGCACGGCGCTTGGTTTCGATTCCTGGTGGTCGCGAGATTTTATCCGTTTGGGGACTGGGTGTTGTTTTGTCCCCATTATTTCATCATTAACAGCATGCAAACCGCCTAAGTGCCGTGGAAAAAAAACCTCCTCCACTAACCAGCTGAACAACCTCAAATGTGGTCCTCCCAGTCAATCAATAATGCTTTACGGTCATTTCATTTAGCGTGTCGTTTTCTTATTGTATGATTTAAAGCCTCCCATATTTCTTTTCATTTCGCCCATAAGAGAATCTGTTTGTGATTATATTTTCGTGTCTACATTGTAGTTTTTAAATTGTGATGTAGGTATATTGGTAGTACTCAGCTTAATTTTTCTTCGCATTTGTGATATTGTGTGGACTATATGGCTCTATATTTCCTATATTACACGGCTTATGTGTCCCAAGGAACCGGCGCTGTGGCGACTACAGCCATTATGGAGCATAAGTAATGCATTCGCAACTGCGCATATGGGCAGGCATCAGCTGTATAATGGAATTACAACATTTAAAGTTTGTGTTGAACCAAGACTCCAACTCTTAGGTCAGTAACAAACTACAATATCACGATGCCTAGCAGTAAGAGATGATTAAGGTTCCACAACAGTTATTATACTTAAAGATAATTACATACTAGAAATTATTTGTAGACAACCACATACAAGGAGTCCAGGTTGACTCCACGCCAAAATTCCAAGCTCAAATAAGAAAATAGTAACTTCTTCTTCACTAAGAATCAAGTACAGTTCCTCATTCTAGTGATTTCCATAGCTGCTAAAATAGTAAAAAAATCATTAGATCGACACACTGATCAGGCCTACTGTGAACTCAGTTACTAGCTCAACCCAAAAATTGATGAAAGAACTACATGAGACTCTGACTGAAAAATACACCAGAAAAACATCTAGGTCTGTAAAGAACAGCTACGAACATATTAGCAGTATGAATGACCAGACTGTATCACTGAAAAGTAAATTTTTATCTCTACAAATTATAAATTTATGTAGCAGTGTACATGCAATGAAACAGTTTAGATAATAAGATAGAACCTAATTAAAAATAAGACAATGATCAGACCCAAAACAGTAGAGTTTATAGATGTATTTGATTTAGTACACTCACATAATTACTCCTCTGTCAGGGACAGAATTTACAAGCAAGACCTAGGGCTTGTTATGGGAGCAACACTTGTGGACTAATAGCTAAAATATTCATCAACCATATAGAGAATAATATATTAGAACTATAAGATAGTATCAGTAGCAAAGTCAAATTGTAAAAGAGGTATGTGGAAGACACCCTCATTCAGTTTGATGAAGGGATGATGGGACAATCACTTCTAATAAATTCAGTAGTCTGAATAAAAATATGAACCTTACCCTTCAATGTGAAGAGTAAAACACCATACCTTTCCTTGACATGAAAATATTAAAACAGTAGCAGAAAGTTGCAGTGAGTGTTTGTTGGAAACCTACTTGTATAGACATCACTATAACAATCTCTTCTACACATCCCACCAACCATAAAAAAGTTGTACATGGATCAGTGCTGTATCGAGCCCACAAATTTCCATGTCAACATAGGGAACTCGAATAAGAAGTGTACTTCGGTAAACAGTGGATATAATCCTTGACAAATTAATACACTGTAACAACAGATGGTAAATAAGTTGGACGAACAACAACAAACTGCACTCAAATCAGCCAGCACTGCAATATGCAAATATGCAACAACGCCCAAGTCTCATAAATTGACTAGGTTATTCAAAAACATAGATGTAAAAACCAGGATCACCACAACCTGATAGGAGACTTATTGACAAACTAAAACCGCCAGACACAGATCTTGAGATATCTGGCGTTTACAAAATTAATTTTAGCCAATGCAATACACATTACATAGACCAGACACAGAGATTTCAGGACTCATTTTAAAGAACTTACAGACTGTTACAAACTTGGGAAATATAACAAAACAGCAGTAGCAACACATGTTAACGATACAGACCACCCTTCGAGAATCAAATTTAACATTGAAATATTGCAAAAAATTGGAAAAATTTAAAGAATGTATACGATGGAAATAAATTTTATATTCTTAGTGAGAAACTGAACTCAAAAAGTTATAAATCTTCAACAGCCTTAAATTACTACTAATGTAAAAGATTTAATATTTACCAGTGTGATTAAAATAACTACTGGACAGACCATATGACAAATATAGCCAGAAGGATCAATAGCAATATTCATCCACTTGCTGCAAGGCTGCCAAATTGTATTTAATCTATACTGTTTACATGTGTGGGAAAACGTCTGTGCAGTGAAAGTACCTGGAAAACGTTGGTAGGTTAAGCTGTGTAATACTACGAGGGTCAGTCAAAAAGTAATGCCTCCTATTTTTTTTTCTACGTTTAATTGTCAGGAAATTTAAATGCAATTACATAGGTTGAAAACCACAACATTGAGGATCATTTTGTCACTTTTCAATGTAATCTCCGCCCATCTCTACAGTTTTGGTCCATCTTTGAACAAGGGCATGTATCCCAGCACGGTAAAAATCACAGCTCTGCTTCCTAAGCCATTGACGCACGGATGTTTTGACGGCCTCCTCATCTTCAAAATGAATCCCACGATGAGCTTCTTTTAGTGGCCCGAACAGATGGAAGTCTGATGGTGCCAGGTCAGGGCTGTATGGGGGATGAGGCAAAACTTCCCATCCAATTTTGACAATCTCGTCAGAGGTGTGACGACTGGTGTGTGGTCTTGCATTGTCATGCAAAAGAAGAACATCTGCCATTGATTTTGTTGGGCGAACTCGCTGAAGACGTGCTTTAAGTTTGTTGAGGGTTGTGACGTATTGAACAGAATTTATTGTGCATCCCTGCTCCAAAAAATCAACCAGAATCACACCCTCTGTATCCCAGAAAACTGTTGCCATAACTTTCCCTGCCGATCGTACAGTTTTGAATTTTTTCTTCCTCGGCGAGCTTGTGTGACGCCACTCCATTGACTGCCTCTTTGATTCGGGTTCAAAAAAATGCACCCATGTTTCGTCCCCGGTCACAATTTTTTTCAGAAACTCATCTCCCTCCAAACGGAAGCGCTGCAAGTGTTGGGAGGCTATTGTTTTCCTTGCCTCTTTATTCTGATCGGTTAACATTCTTGGAACCCACCATGCACAAACTTTTGAGTACCCCAATTGTTTAATAATCGTGATCACACTGCCTTTACTAAGAGAAATAATGCGACACACTTCATCTGCAGTCACCCGACGGTCACCACGAATGATGTCATCAACTTGCTGAATGTTGTGTGGAGTCACTGCACTCACCGGCCTGCCGCTCCGCTTTTCGTCAGTCAACGGTGTTTGCCCTTCAGCTTCCTTACAACGACGAACCCATCGTCTAACAGTGCTGACATCCACTGTCACAACACCATACACCTTCTTCAGTCTTTCATGAATGCGTATGGGCGTTTCACCTTCTGCATTCAAGAATTCAATCACACAACGCTGTCTCAAACGAACATCGATGTCGGCCATCTTACAAACTTCTGCTGTGCTGCCACCTGTTGACGCAGAAAGTTACTACTGCAGTGGATTGCAGAAGAAGGTTTGAGGAATGGCGCCAAATTCAAATTTTTCACTTAACTTAATTTCTTTAAGTAGAAAAAAAATGGGAGGCATTACTTTTTGACCGACCCTCGTATAATGCTGAAGAAGTCTGTCAGTATAGCAGCATTGCAAATTTAATGCCTGGACGTCAACATCGACCTGCATCTCACACAGCTGTGTTATAAAACATGACAATGAGGCACAGCTCCATGCCAGCAGAAGACTATTTGGGACGTCTTTACTGACGTCTTTACTTATATGTATTCTGAATACGTTGCATCCTTATTCGCCTGACACAGCAGAAAAACAAAAGAACACCGTCTGCTCACATCCATACTCAGTCTAATTTCCGAAGATTCTGTGCTGCTAAGATATAAAATTATTTAAGTTTTTCAGATAGCACATGTATATCCTGCCTGAAATGTGTGATGACCTTAAATGTACTTATAAAAAAGCTGGTATTCTTAGAATATATACTAGCTTAGCTATGGGCATAGTCTTACCTGAGCGATTATGAATCGCTGAAATGTAAACAAATGTAGGTGAGCGTGTGAAGTGATGATGTTTTGTTGGTCCTGTGTAACCAATAAGGATACATTCGCAAAACAATGTGAGTGAAGATGTCACAGAGCTTGTTAGTGAATTACATATTCTATGGATGTTGTTGTTGTGGTCTTCAGTGCAGAGACTTGTTTCATGCAGCTCTGCAAGCTACTCTATCCTGTGCAAGCTTCTTCATCTCCCAGTACCTACCGCAACCTACATCGTCGTGAATCTGTTTACTATAATCATCTTTTGGTCTCGCTCTATGATTTTTACCCTCCACGCTGCAGTCCAATACTAAATTGGTGATCCATTGATGCTTCAGAATATGTCCTACCGACCCATACCTTCTTCTAGTCAAGTTGTGCCACAAACTCCTCTTCTTCCCAATCCTATTCAGTACCTCCTCATTAGTTATGTGATCTACACATCTAATCTTCAGCATTATTCTGGAGCAAAATTCATTTACTGCATTAAGCGTCTCATTTACTAATCTAATTCCCTCAGCATCACCCGATTTAACTCGACTACATTCCATTATCCTCGTTTTGTTGATGTTCATCTTATATCCTGCTTTCAAGACACTGTCCATTCCTTTCAGCTGCTCCTCCAGATCCTTTACTGTCTCTGACATAATTACAATGTCCTTCTCTGAATTTTTCTTTTGTTTCCTTTACTGCTTCCTCAATATACAGATTGAATAACATCGGGGATAGGCTACAACCGAGTCTCACTCCATTCCCAACCACTGCTTCCCTTTCATGCCCCTCGATTCTTATAACTGCCATCTGCTTTCTGTACAAATTGTAAACAGCCTTTCACTACCTGCATTTTACCACTGCCACCTTCAGAAATTGAAAGAGAGTATTTCAGTCAACATTGTCAAAAGCTTTCTCTAAGTCTACAAATGCTAGAAACGTAGGTTTGCCTTTCCTTAATCTATTTTCTAAGATAAGTTGTAGGGTCAGTATTACCTCACGTGTTCCAACATATCTACGGAATCCAAACCGATCTTCCCCGAGGTCGGCTTCTACCAGTTTTTCCATTCGTCTGTAAAGGATTCGTGTTAGTATCTACATCTACATCTACATCTATACTCCACGAGCCACCTTACGGTGTGTGGCGGAGGGTACTTATTGTACCACTATCTGATCCCCCCTTCCCTGTTCCATTCACGAATTGTGCGTGGGAAGAACGACTGCTTGTAAGTCTCCGTATTTGCTCTAATTTCTCGGATCTTTTCGTTGTGATCATTACGCGAGATATATGTGGGCGGTAGTAATATGTTGCCCATCTCTTCCCGGAATGTGCTCTCTCGTAATTTCGATAATAAACCTCTCCGTATTGCGTAACGCCTTTCTTGAAGTGTCCGCCACTGGAGCTTGTTCAGCATCTCCGTAACGCTCTCGCGCTGACTAAATGTCCCCATGACGAATCGCGCTGCTTTTCGCTGGATCATGTCTATCTCTTCTATTAATCCAACCTGGTAAGGGTCCCATACTGATGAGCAATACTCAAGAATCGGACGAACAAGCGTTTTGTAAGCTACTTCTTTCGTCGATGAGTCACATTTTCTTAGAATTCTTCCTATGAATCTCAACCTGGCGCCTGCTTTTCCCACTATTTGTTTTATGTGATCATTCCACTTCAGATCGCTCCGGATAGTAACTCCTAAGTATTTTACGGTCGTTACCGCTTCCAATGATTTACCACCTATGGCATAATCGTACTGGAATGGATTTCTGCCCCTATGTATGCGCATTATATTACATTTATCTACGTTTAGGGAAAGCTGCCAGCTGTCGCACCATGCATTAATCCTCTGCAGGTCCTCCTGGAGTGCGTACGAGTCTTCTGATGTTGCTACTTTCTTGTAGACAACCGTGTCATCTGCAAATAGCCTCACGGAGCTACCGATGTTGTCAACTAAGTCATTTATGTATATTGTAAACAGCTGTGGCTTATTAAACTGATAGTTCGGTAATTTTCACATTTGTCGACACCTGATTTCTTTGGGATTGGAATTATTATATTGTTCTTGAAGTATGAGGGTATTCCGCCTGTCTCATCCATCTTGCTCACCAGATGGTAGAGTTTTGCCAGGGGTGGCTCTCCCAAGTCCATCAGTAGTTCTAAAGAACTGTTGTCTACTCCCGGTGCCATGTTTCGAATTAGGTCTTTCAGTGCACTGTCAAACTCTTCACGCAGTATTCTATCTCCCATTTCATCTTCATCTGCATCCTCTTCCATTTCCCTTATATTGTCCTCAAGAACATCGCCCTTGTATAGACCCTCTATATACTCCTTCGACCTTTCTGCTTTCCCTTCTTTGCTTAGAACTGGGTTTCCATATGAGCTCTTGATATTCATGCAAGTGGTTCTCTTTCCTCCAAAGGTCTCTTAAAGTTTACTGTAGGCAGTATCTATCTTACCCCTAGTCATATACGCCTCTGCAACCTTACATTTGCCCTCTAGCCATCCCTGCATAGCCATTTTGCACTTCCTGTCGATCTTATTTTTAAGACGTTTGTATTCCTTTTTGCCTGCTTCATTTACTGCATTTTTGTATTTTCTCATTTCATCAATTAAATTCAATATCGCATCTCTTACCCAAGGATTTCTATTAGCCCTCGTATTTTTACCTACTTGATCCTCTGCTGCCTTCACTGTTTCATCTCTCAAAGCTACCCATTTTTCTTCTACTGTATTTCTTTCTCCCCTTCTTGTCAGTTGTTCCTTAATGCTCTCCCTGAAGCTCTCTACAACCTCTGGTTCTGTCAGTTTATCTAGGTTCGATCTCCTTAAATTTTCACCTTTTTGCAGTTTCTGCAGTTTTAATTTATAGTTCATAACGAATAGATTGTGGTCAGAGTCCACATCTGCCCTTGGAAATGTCTTACAATTTAAAACCTGGTTCCTAAATCTCTGTCTTACCAATATATAATCTAACCGAAACCTTCCAGTATCTCCAGGTTTCTTCCATGTATACATCCTTCTTTCTTGATTCTTGAACCAAGTGTTAGCTATGATTAAGTTATGCTCTGTGCAAAATTCTACCAGACGGCTTCCTCTTTCATTCCTTACCCCCATTCCATATTCACCTACTACGTTTCCTTCTCCTCCTTCTTCCACTAGCGAATTCCAGTCACCCATGACTATTAAATTTTCGTCTCCCTTCACTATCTGATTAATTTCTTTTATCCCATCGTATATTTCATCAATCTCTTCATCGTCTGCGGAGCTAGTTGGCATATAAACTTGTACTACTGTGATAGGCGTGGGCTTCGTATCTATCGTTGCCACAATAATGCGTTCACTATGCTGTTTGTAGTAGCTTACGCTCATTCCTGTTTTTTATTCATAATTAATGCTACTCCTGCATTACCCCTATTTGATTTTGTATTATAACCCTGTATTCACCTGACCAAAAGTCTTGTTCCTCCTGCCGCCGAACTTCATTAATTCCCACTATATCTAACTTTAGCCTATCCATTTCCTTTTTTAAATTTTCTAACGTACCTGCCCGATTAAGCGATGTGACATTCCACGCTGTAATAGTAGTAATTTTCACCTCACAAACATTAATGTACGCTCAATAATAAACGCCCTAGGTTATCGAAAAATCGTAAAGTAAAAGAAATGAACCATCGCGGTAGCAGCGACAGAATCCATTATTCTTTATCTTTGCCGTTCTTGCGCGGTGCCTGTAAATCTCTATGTACATGTATCGATTAATGATATAAAAAAGAATTCTTTTCTTTCAAGACAAATGAGGCATTGGGCGCCTCACCTTTTACTGTTTGTATTCCATGAAAGGCAGACGCAGACTTGTTGCGTTCCGTATCAGTATTTTATATTTTATGTGAAAATATTCACTAAATATGCTAATTGTAATTTTTCCAATCAGAGAAAATGTAGTTTCTTGTACTTTATTGCGAACAGACAGCATCAAGAAGAGATTTTGACTGTTATGTATTAAATATTTAACGACAATGGTCATATACAGTAATTTAATATTAAAAGGTACGTAGCATTAAAAAAAGTGTGTTAAAGATATGTGTGCTTATTTTGGTAAATCAATCTTGATGATTTCCGTCTCCTCATTTACTTTTATGATAATTATTTTGTGTTAGTCCATCACCAGAAACTACGATCATGCCGATGGGCCGAACGCAGCATGAGGCAGAAGGAACATTATCGTTTTCCTATTGTTTCTGAATCAACTCTTTTTTTTATTAACTGTGTAGTGTTGCATTTCTTTTACAGTCTATAAATCTTCTGGTCCCTTAGTGTTGTTCCGGGTATGACTACATCGGGACTATAAAAATGCACAGAAATGATAATGTTTCTTCCGAATGATCTCAAATAAATCAATCTCCTGCTCTTATTCAGGTATTTAATGCTCAACGTATTTTATTATACTAGTGTAATCAAACTCTGATTCTGTTGCCAAGTGGCACACCAAAATATTTACTTTTTCGACATTTTTCAAAAAAAAATTTTTCTTTTTCTTTTCGCCCCCAAGAGCAACGCTACAACGCTCCGACCAGTAGAACGCCAGTTTGCTTTCTCCTGATAACAACGTCCTCCTGAGTAGTCCCCGCCCAGAGATCCGAATGGGGGACTATTTTACCTCCGGAATATCTTATCCAAGAGGAAGCCATCATCATATAACCATACAGTAAAGCTGCATGCCCTGGGGAAAAATTACGGCTGCAGTTTCCCCTTGGTTTCAGCCGTTCGCAGTACCAGCACAGCATGGCCGTTTTGGTTAGTGTTACAAGGCCAGATCAGTCAATCATCCTGACTGTTGCCCCTGCAACTACTGAAAAGCCTGCTGCCCCTCTTCAGGAACCACACGTTTGTCTGGCCTCTCAACAGATACCCCTCCATTGTGTTTGCACCTACGGTACGGCCATCTGCATCGCTGAGGCACAATAGCCTCCCCACCTACGGCAAGGTCGATGGTTCATGCGGGGAAGGTGTGCCATTATGTATTATTAAACAACGTCACTGACCTCTTTACTTATATGTTTGCTGAATAAGTTGCATCTTTATCCGCCTGACAGCAGAAAAACAAAACAACACTGTATCTGCACACATCCATATGCAGTTTACTTTCCAAAGTTTCTCTGCTGCTAAGATATAAAATTATTTCAGTTGCTCAGATAGTACATGTACGTTCTACGAGAAATGTGTGATGAAATTAAATATACTTATAAATAAAAGCTGGTATTCTTAGAATATACACTACCTTAGCAATGGGCATAGTCTTATCTGAACAATTATTAATATCTGGAATGTAAACAACTGTAAGTGAGAGTGTGAAGTGATGTTTTGTTGCTCCATGTGCTCTGTGTAACCAGTAAGGATATATTCAAAAATCAATGTGAATGAAGATGTCGTAGAGGTAGTTAGTGAGTTAATAGATTATTTTGTAAACTACGAGTAGATCGTAATGATATTTTACATCATTTTCTATTCACGTCGAGAATTAATTTATAGATATGGTTACGTTCTGAACATTTCTATATTTTTACAAAAAGAAAAAACACCCAGATATACAGATGTGAGTTAATAATTTCTACCCACCATCGTTTACACATCACTATAATAGAAATTCCTCAGTTTATTATGAAAGTTTTCATTCTTGTCTATCAGACATTTTATATAACTGGGTTGGTACTAAAATCTATTTGTTGCAGCATTGTGCACCCCTTTTTGTTCTGAAGACAACCTTATTGTGAAGTGACGATTATTTAAATTTACAACACAGGTAATGGTGCACATTATAATAAATCAGTCTTTTTGAAACAGACAAATTTCGGCACACAACCTGACTATTACAGCAATCCAACAGACCTCACAAAACCAATGTAAATGTAACTGTAAGGCACCTGCTTGTAACAGCAAACCACTGAAACACGTTGTACCAGTAAACTTTGGTAAATACAAATGGATGAAATTGAAAAATTGGTTTACCTATTTAGTAACAGAGTAGCAAATTCAACGAATTTTGTAGAACAAGAATAAATTTAAGCATTTTCATTAAACCAACTAGGAACTTGTTTTGATTCTTACTACCTTTAATGAAATCGGTATGCGAAATCCTAAACAGAGACTCAAGGAAACTAATGCTAATATTCTCAGTAGGTTGTCCTTGATCATGACAAAGTTGGAGGAATGGGAGACGAGAACTAATGTCATTTGTTTAGTAATTTCTGGGATTCTGGAAGGTATGACGTTTAGCAAATTACCACAGAAGAAACCATAGAAATTGCAATATTAATTTTCTTTATTGATGACTAGTTCCGAGCCATAAGCTCATTATCAAGTCAGCCACTAAGTTACGCAATTCAAAAAGCGTGTGTGAAATCTTATGGGACTTAACTGTCAAGGTCATCAGTCCCTAAGCTTACACACTACTTAACCTAAATTATCCTAAGAATGAACACACACACCCATACCCGAGGGAGGACTCGAACCTCCGCCGGGACCAGCTGCACAGTGTACGCAATTCATCCATGTCGACATCTACTTTACTATTTATTTTAGTTAAACACATCATTGTAGAGTAGTGCTGGACTGAACTTCATTCTCCTAACAATGATCGAACTACTTTCCAATGACTTGTTCAATTGAAATAAAGCCATGTTGCTCTCGTGGTGGATGGTATTGCATAGCTCAGTGGATGATTTGATAATGAACTTAGGGCTCAAAACTACTCATCAATAAAGAAAATTAATATTACAATTCGACGGTTTTTCTTTTTGCAATTTACTGAATAATTTGGTAATCTCATTTGTGCGTGCGGATGTACAGGTTGCAGTCTTTAATGTCTGACGCAACCCGCAGCGCCACGCTTAGGCTTGAGTAGTAGGGCAGCAGAGTCTCTGAGAGAGCGTCGCCAGTAACGCTGGGGCCAGTGAGCGGCATCTGCCCTCGACTTGCCCCTCACCCCTCCGACGACCTCCCCCCACTACCGACCGTGCTGTGTCGCCTCGCAGGCGTAAATCTCTGGTAGGGCCGTTTACGGCGCTGTAACGGCTAACCGCAGCTGGACCTGTCTATATTTCACGAATATAAAGCACCGCCGTAATAGCCGTAACAAAATTTTCAATATCGGCCCAGCTTGTGCTTGCCCATGGCGGACTCTCCTTCTTTCGTTTTATTTCGGGATTTTTCCTTCATACTGTGGCCGAGTGGTATCTTTTGAGTGCCCCCAGCAGCTGCATCATTCTCGGAGACTATTCTTGTGTTTAAGAGGTGGTCCACTATCTTCCAGGAATTAGCTGAAAATAGTTTTCGGAGTAGGTATTAAAATCCATGGAGAAGGGATAAAAACTTTGAGGTTCGGTGATGACATTGTAATTCTGTCAGAGACTGCAAAGGACTTGGAAGAGCAGTTGAATGGAATGGACAGTGTCTTGAAAGGAGGTTATAAGATGAACATCAACAAAAGCAAAACGAGGATAATGGAATGTAGTCCAATTAAGTCAGGTGATGCTGAGGGAATTAGATCAGGAAATGAGACACTTCAAGTAGTAAAGGAGTTTTGCTATTTGGGGAGCAAAATAACTGATGATGGTCGAAGTAGAGAGGAAGTAAAATGTAGACTGCCAATGGCAAGAAAAGCGTTTCTGAAGAAGAGAAATTTGTTAACATCGAGTATAGATTTAAGTGTCAGGAAGTCGTTTCTGAAAGTGTTTGTATGGAGTGTAGCCATGTATGGAAGTGAAACATGGACGATAAATAGTTTGTACAAGAAGAGAATAGAAGCTTTCGAAATGTGGTGCTACAGAAGAATGCTGAAGTTTAGATGGGTAGATCACATAACTAAGGAGGAGGTATTGAATAGAGTTGGGGAGAAGAGGAGTTTGTGGCACAACTAGACAAGAAGAAGGGACCGGTTGGTAGGACATGTTCTGAGGCATCAAGGGATCCCAAATTTAGCATTGGAGGGCAGTGTGGAGGGTAAAAATCATAGAGGGAGACCAAGAGATGAATAAACAAAGCAGATTCAGAAGGATATAGGTTGCAGTAAGTACTGGGAGATGAAGCAGCTTGCGCAGGATAGAGTAGCAGGGAGAGCTGCATCAAACCAGTCTCAGATCTGAAGACAACAACAACAACAGTTTTATTTTCCTCCTGCAGAACAGGTTTTTTTAAAGTAACAAGCAGTCCTCACGTCGACTGCAGTGTGACTGTAACTGTATTACCTGTAAAACGAAGATTACTCTGCATTGTAGTGTATCTAGAGTGAAAACAAATCTAGCAGCAATAAAACTGAACGAGGGCCACTTTGGTACTTCGACCTGATCCCTCCATTTGGCACTATACTCACCAGTCTTTCTGCTGCTCTCAAATGACCCTCGACCTCTTTCCCATCTGTACCAGTACTTAAATTTGATTATTGTTTATGCAGTTATATTTCTTCGTTTCGCCTTTTTATACGTTTAATTTAAAATAACTAGGGCAGAGTGTTGTACCTGAAAGACAGTGTATCTAGGATCACATGCTGTTCCGTGGTCAGTGTTTGAATGCAGTGACTGATCTTAGAATCACTTCAAGGAACGCACACAATAATGGTTCAAATGGCTCTGAGCACTATGCGACTTAACTTCTGAGGTCATCAGTTGCCTAGAACTTAGAACTAATGAAACCTAACTAACCTAAGGACGCCACACACATCCATGCCCGAGGTGGGATTCGAACCTGCGACCGTAGCGGTCGCTCGGTTCCAGACTGCAGCGCCTAGAACCGCTTGGCCACTTCGGCCAGCGAACGCAGACAAGAAAACGCCATAAGCAGTTTCTGGCATTTTCACTGTATTTGTTGTTGTGGGAGATGAGGTTTCGTTTTGAGCAGTGTTGTATAATGAGTAATATTCAGTATATTTTTACAGCTAATTACAGAACGTCTGGACAGTTATGCCTTACTCCGTATTGCCCCTTGAAGTAGAAGAAGGTCTTCTGTCAAGGAACAGGTGATAATTGCAAATGAACTGAGCTTATTTAATGTCTTAATAATTTTCCCTGTCTTGAAAATGGAAATTTGTGTTAGTTGCCTGTAGCGTCTATTCCAAAAGTATTTTAACTTATAACTGGCTTCTGATAATACATCTTCTTCATTTGAATTCACTTACTAGTTATTGCTATGTAGTAATGTAATATGTAGACTGCCGGATGCCGTACTGACAAGGTTTTATTGACTGAAACACTTTTAGATTTGAACGGAATATTTGTTCCTAGGTATGTGGCTATAGGAACCTTGGAATACTTTTTCACATCTGTAAATCCTTACTTTTCCGAAGCATTTTTTGTGATTTCAGAAAAAGACTGCAGCACACGTAGAGTGAATGTTACCATTTAAAAACGGAATAAGAAAATATATTAAACTTATATTATAGGTCGAAAGTATGAAAAGTGTTACAAGGATTAAGAGTCTTCCCCGCTGGTCAGGGCTCACAGAACTAATTACGAAATGAAATAAAATCTCAACAAGAATACGCTGATCCTCACTCGTGGATGGACATAATACATATGGAAAGTTTTAAACCTACTAAACTCATTCATTATTGAGAATACAAGAACATTGGCATATGTGCCCATCAAAGTTGTGTTAAACCATAAATAATCAAATAAAATGACAAAGCATCTAAGGAAGAAATACACTGCCTTACAAGAAAACTAATCAACCAGAAGTGAAAGGGAAATCGAAATGAACCTTTGCGGGTTTAGAAGGTACCTGATGTTATTTCAGTGATTACAAAACCGATTAAAATTTACAAAGATGTCATCACTGCAAGCCCACTTACCAGCACGATGCTGGACTCTTTCTGGTCTCGATGAATGCACTCAATCAGCTGGGAAGGTCCTTCTGATATCCCTATACAAACAAGCACTGGGATACAGTTGACATCCGAGCTTTTGCCACACATGTTCTAATAGAGACTCATCTGAGGATCTTACTGGACACGGAAGTTCCTCAACATCACATAGGCAGTTCACAGCGCCATGTGCCATTGCCCTGTTGAAGAATGGGACCCTGATATTGTCACATGAGGACACAGGATATCCGTGACATGACATTGTGCCTTCAGGGTTCCCTCAATTGCTATCAGCCATTGTCCGAAGTCATCCAGGTGGCTCAGGACACAATGACGGCACGAGTAACGACTCTGTTACTCGAAAACAGTGGAAAAGTGGGTCCTTCCCCCCGCCTCCACTTCCTCCTCCCCAGGTTGCTGCCATTCTCGCCAACAACGGTCTTACATGGTAGTGTGGAGCCATGGTTCATGACTGAACACATCCGCAGCTCGTGGTCTAGTGGCTAGCGTTACTGCCTCTGGATCACGCAGTCCCTTCTGCCCCAGAACTGAGTGTTTGTGTTGTCCTCATA
The DNA here is from genome assembly GCF_023864345.2 of Schistocerca serialis cubense. Taxonomy (NCBI): domain Eukaryota; kingdom Metazoa; phylum Arthropoda; class Insecta; order Orthoptera; family Acrididae; genus Schistocerca; species Schistocerca serialis. Next base: position 369,306,652 of record NC_064645.1, read on the forward strand.
TTTCATCATCATCATCCTCATTATTCGTGAGAGTGGCTAGACTGCATTTGGTAAGAATTGGACTGTGTAACAATTGAGACTGTGTACGGGCGCTGATGACCGCGCAGTTGAGCGCCCCACAAACCAAACCAAATCCCTGAACACAATGCAGCGCCATCGGCAGTAGTCCATGCTTCTCGGCCACGACACCAATCCAAACGAAGCCGTTTGCGTTGTGGTGCTAATGGCACCCTACGTATAGGACGGAAATTCCTTAGTCCGACTGTTGCCAGCCTTCGACCAGTGGCGTGGGATGACACACAGGATGTAGCAGGGAGTCCATTACGTTTTCTCAGATTGCATTCGCAGATGTGAAGGGGTTACAATGTGTGTGGCGCACAGAATGGCTGTCCTCCTTTACAGGGGCTCAGACGTGTTCGACCTGAACACTGACTACGAGTAAATAGTGCAACAGTGGGCACTGTCACATCCAAATGACCACCAAAACCTGGATATTGTTAAGATTAGACCAAGTGGTCCAATGGAGACCTACAGTGAGACTCCTTTGAAACTCTGTCGGTAGATGATAAAGCTGTCTGACGCACGTGCTTGACATCCTGTGCCCTTCACAGTGATCATTTAACATCTGATACTGTTTAACTCCTTATATGTCCTATACGGCTTTGTAGGAATGCTAAATACGGCCAACATCAATGCAATCTGGGGGCCACTGTACCTGTCAAAGAGAACTGCAACCCTAATCTTTTTCGTAATCGTTAATGTTTCCTGCGTGCTTCACCTTCTTTGTCAGGCAGTACAGTCACTTTTATAGTATCATAGAGCCTATACATTTAGCATGTACATTTGAAGTCGTCATTCCTCAGAGAACGTTAAACTAATTCAAGCGAAAATTCTTTAAAAATTGAAAAGGGTTCATGTAGTATGTTTTGCTAATTGTTTACTGTAAACTAAACACCTCACAACAAAATGAAAGATGTGCTTTTTACCCACACAATAACTGCAGTGCGATGGGTTGTTAACTTTAACAGGCTGCTCCTTTTGCAGGTAACCTGTTCCTACTGTATTAACAGTCTCCATCCGCTTCATATCGAAAGTAAGGATCATGAGTGTTGTGATATGCACTGTAGGGCAGCTCAATATCACGTTCGTTTTAGTAAATTTTTTCTCATTGCATGGCGCTGGTAATTCTGGCTTGACTTCAACAATAGTTAGTTACGGTGCAGAACTAAATTTAAAGAGAATGAAGTGTGCACATGTTTTTGGCGAGCTAGCGAACATGTTTGTTGCCCTTGGCGGTGATGTTATATGTATGCATCTCGCATGTGACAGTCTCTCGCTCATACAGGATTAAACGTTATTCCAAGTTGGACACCAAGGCACCACCCAGCCAACGGTTCACGCGTCTGCTTCTGGTAGGCGCGAAAGATGGTGGTGACCGTGAATTACAAAACCCATGGCACCGCGGGTGGAAAATTTAAAAGATGACGTTTAGGGGGGGGGGGATATAATGGGGGTTGGTGAGAAAATTAAGATAAATGGTGCTGGGAAATAAAAGAAAATCCAAGAAAGTGCAACTATCCCAGTTGCTCTTTGTAATTCGTTCTTTTAACACTCATGATATCAGTATTATTTTCTTCTGTGTTCGACCTTCTTTTTCAATAGACTCTACACGATACTTACTCAAAACATTTAATGTTTTATTTACACACTTATTCTTAAAACTTTATTATTCACTGTGTAATTTCTTAATTACTGATGATAATGTCATGGTCCACTCGGAAATATTTTTTCCAAAGAAATATCCTTGATACATGCAGACTAATTGAAGGTGGAATTTTCGATAAGCAAATTATTTATAAATAGGAGTAGTTAATTTGAAAGCCTTGATTTTGCTTCTTTTCCATAAACATTTTTCAATAAAAGTATTTCATACTCAAGATTGTCGTATTGTTGAATGCTTCAAATGTAAATAGTGATTATTTCCAAAAGTTAGTACAGTAGTTTTGCAGCTCTGAATTTCTGATTCTATAAATGTCTATTCTCATTAAAATAACTTGTTATTTTGGTAATTAGTACGATGAGAATATTTCACTTTCTCAAGATTTTAGTAGCACACATTGACAATCCCCTTTTCGCCAATATTGCTCTGCCACAAAATAGAACCGCTACGCTGACAATTTCCTACTTTTTTTTTGTCATCAGTCTTTGACTTGTTTGATGCGGCCGGCCATGAATTCCTCACCTGTGCCAACCTCTTCGTCTCAGAGTAGCACTTGCAACCTACGTCCTCAGTTATTTGCTGGATGTATTCTAATCTCTGTCTTCCTCTACAGTTTTTGCCCTCTACAGCTCCCTCTAGTACCATGGAAGTGATTCCCTCATGTCTTAACAGATGTCCTATCATACTGCCCCTTCTCCTTATCAGTACCTTCCACATATTCCTTTCTTCTCCGATTGTTCGCAGAACCTCCTCATTCTTTACCTTATCAGTCTACTTAATTTTCGACATCCGTCTGTAGCACAACATCTCAAATGCTTCGATTCTCTTCCGTTTCTCCCATAGTCCATGTTCCGCTACCATACAATGCTGTTCTCCAGACGTACATTCTCAGAAATTTCTTCCTAGAATTCCTTATAATAAGGCAGATATTTGGTATTAGTAGACTTCTGTCGGCCAGGAATGCCCTTTTTGCCGTTGCTAGTCTGCTTTTGATGTCCTCCTTGCTTCGTCCGTCTTTATTTTACTGCCTAGATAGCATAATTCCTCAACTTCATCTGCTTCGTGACCACCAATCCTGACGTTAAGTTTCTCGCTGTTCTCATTTCTACTACTTTTCATTACCTTCGTCTTTCTTAGATTTACTCTCAGTCTATACTCTGTACTCAATAGACTGTTCATCCCGTTCAGCAGATCCTGTAATTCCTCTACACTTTCACTCAGCAATGTCATCAGCGAATCGTATCATTGACATCCTTTCGCCTTAAATTTTAATTCCGCTCATAAAGCTTTCTTTTATTTCCATCATTGTTTCCTCGATGTACAGTCTGAACAGTAGGGGCGAAAGGCTACATTCTTGTCGTACGCCATTTTTGATACTATCACTTCGTTCTTGGTCGTCCATTCTGTATGTTCCGTATTGGCTGTTGCACATATTGTATATTACCCGTCTCTCCCTGTTGCTTACCCCCTCATTTCTCAGAATTTCTAACATCTTTTACCATCTTACACTGTCGAATGTTTTCCAGGTCGACAAATCCTATGAACGCGTTTTGATATTTCTTTAGTTTTGCTTCCGTTATTAACCGCAACGTCAGAATTGTCTCTCTCGTGCCTATACCTTTCCTAAAGCCAAACTGATCGTCATCTAGCGCATCCTCAATTTTCTTTTCCATTCTTCTGTTTATCATTCTTGTAAGCAACTTGAATGCATGAGCTGTTAAGCTGATTGTGCGATAGTTCTCGCACCTGTCAGCTCTTGCTGTCTTCGGAATTGTGTGGCTGACGCTTTTCCGAAAGTATGATGGTATGTCACCAGACTCATATATTCTACACACCAACGTGAATAGTCGTTTTTTTGCCACTTCCCCCAACGACTTAAGAAATTCAGATGGAATGTTATCTATTTCTTCTGCCTTATTTGATCTTGATTCCTCCAAAGCTCTTTTAAATTCTGATTCTAATACTGGATCACCTATCTCTTCTAAATGGACTCCTGTTTCTTCTTCTTTCACGTCATACAAATCTCCCCTCATAGAGGCTTTCAGTGTATTCTTTCCACCTACCCGGGCTCTCCTCTACATTTAACAGTGGAATTCCTGCTGCACTCTTAAAGTTGTTACCCTTGCTTTCATGGTCACCGAATATTGTTTTGACTTTCTGGTATGCTGAGTCTATACCTCCGACAATCATTTCTTTTTCACTGTCTTCACATTTTTTCTGCAGCCATTTCGCCATAGCTTCGCTGCAGTTCCTATTTATTTCATTGCTCAGCGACTTGAATTTCTCTATTTCTGAGTCTCCCTGAACATTTTTGTGCATCCTCCTTTCATCAATCAATTGAAGTATTTCTTCTGTTACCAGTGGTTTTTCCACAGTTCCCTTCTTTGTACCTAGGTTTTCCTTCCCAATTTCTGTGAGGGCCCTTTTTAGAGATCTCGATTCCTCTTCAACTGTACTGCCTACTGAGCTATTCCTTTTTGCTGTATCTATAGCCTTAGAGAACTTCAACCGTATCTCGTCATTCCTTAATACTTCCGTATCCCACTTCTTTGATATTGACTCTTCCTGACTAATGTCTTAAACTTCAGCCTACTCTTCATCACTACTGTATTGCGATCTGAGTCTATGTCTGCTCCTGTGAACGCCTTACAAACCAGTATCTGATTTAGGAATCTCTGTCTGACCATGATGTAGCCTAAGTGAAATCTTCCCGTATCACCCGGCCTTTTCCAAGTATACCTCTTCCTCTTGTGATTCTTGAACAGAGTATTCGCTATTACTAACTGAATCTTGTTACAGCACTCAATTAGTCTTTCTCCTCTCTTATTCCTTGTCCCAAGCTCATATTCCCCTGTAACCTTCTCTTCTACTCCATCCCCTACAAGTGCATTCCAGTCTCCCATGCCTGTTAGATTTTAATATCTCTTTACATATTGTATTACCCTTTCTGTATCCTCATACACTTTATCTATTTCTTCATATTCAGCTTGCGGCGGCGTCATGTATATATGAACTATCGTTGCCGGTGTTGGTTTGCTGTCGATTCTGATAAGAAGAACCCTATCACTGACCTGTTCACAGTAACACACTCTCTGCCCTACCTTCCCATTCATAACGAATCCTACTCCCTTTATACCATTTTCTGCTACTGTTGATATTACCCTATACTCCTCTTCTTCTTTCCACTTCACCTCACTGACCCTTACTATATCTATCTTGAGCCTTTGTACTTCACTTTTCAGACTTTCTAGTTTCCCTACCACATTCAAGCTTCTGACATTCCACGCTCCGACTCGTAGAACGTTATGCTTCCGTTGATTATTCAATCTTTTTCTCGTGGTAACCTCCCCCTTGGCAGTCCCCTCCCAGAAATCCGAGTGAGGGACTATTCCGGAATCTTTTGCGAATGGAGAGATCATCATGACACTTCTTCCGATTACCAGTATCCTGTAGATACACGTCACACGTTTTTAATGCAGTGGTTTTCATTGCCTTCTGCATCCTCATGCCGTTGATCACTGCAGATTCCTCCGCCCTTAGGGGCAGTTTCCCACCCATAGGACAAGAGAGTGGCCTAAACCTCCGCCCGCCCCTTCGCCCTCTTTGATAAGGCCGTGGGTAGAATGAGGGGTGGCTTCTTATGCCTGAAGTCTTCGGCCACCATCGCTGATTATTAATCAGAATTTAAGCAGAGGCTAGATTCGTTTGATTATGAATCAAACATGCTACCCCTAGACCCTAGAACAATCTTACGCAGTGTTTACTGTGTCATTCTTTCTTCTGATTTTTCTAGTTTTATGCTGCTATTCAGCATGTAATAAGTGTGTATTGTACCATTTTCTGATTCCTGTAATACATACATCTACAAGTAGGTGTGGCGGACAAACCCCGTCAGCTAGTGTGTGGAACTGAACTCACAAACAACCTTCATTAGTGTCAAAGTTTGAGAACCAAAATGTAAAGTTGCTTGTCGTTCACTGATTGAAATAATGACTTCTATATCAACTCGCACTAAAACGCCATGTATTTCTTAGTCAATCAGTGTCAGATGGTTGGACCTATTAAACTTGTGAGAATTATTGTTACTTTAGGATCAGTGAATTGTGTGACCGTTCATTAGTTAGCGTAACTTTTAATACTTCAGCTTCTGCATATCTGAAACCTGATCATCACAGAGGGAAATTGTTCATCAATAAATAAGAGGAGCCCGAAAATAATGTGCTGCCGTACTTTCTTAAAAAATGCCAGTAAGCCCATTAACAGTAGGAGAAAGATTCAAGATTTTATAGGACTACTAGCAACGAAACAGGTCAGTAAGCTTACAAATTGTGCCGATTGTTCTGGGAACTGTTATTTGTGGGTATTGCATAAGTAAAAGTGACTCATGACTTTGAGATCAGAAGTAGGGGACTTTATGTAATGTGGCAGTGGACTATGTACAGACAGTGTTTATTAAAAACTGGTTGTATGCATGTGTGAGTTACAGCATGAGAGACACAGATGCTTTTCTGGTTTATGAATTGTTTATATTTTGAAGCGTAGCAGTGCAGAAATAAGAAGAAATCTGGGTCTGACACCCAATAGTCGTGTGTTTCAGACGGCAAGCTGGAGAGATACCAGCCATTGGAAAGCTGGAAAACTTGCCACCGTGTTCGAAAGATGTCAGCCAAGGGGAAGCTTTGGAGATGACTGCCATGTTTAATGTAAATCAGTCAATGAGAAACCAGCCAAATGCAAACATATCTGCTGATCGTTCGAAGAAAACATGAGCGACAGAAACCAATACAGAAATTATGGAGGTAGAAATGTTTGTTTTCTTTGGGTGTCTAATAACTACTGCCAATATGAACGACAAGAATGTTTGGAAGTGCATGTTCAGTGATAAAAGATTACAGTTAATCTCATTTGCTCTATATAGACAACAATCAGCTCCTGAGGTTAGGCTTGGTGTGATGCAAAAATCTATGGAGCAGTTATTTAGTTAATCACTGTTGAACTTGATATACAATGTAGGGAAATACATGGAGTTTTGGACGAATTCATGAGTGATATCGGTAATGTGATGGGTATGGAACTGCAAAAAAATAGTAATGATTTTGAAAGTGACATTAATAATTTAGAAAGTTTTCAGCAATGATGTTAATGACGTAAGTAATAGCATAGATACAATGAAAGTTTGTTTAGAAAGCAGAATTAAAGATGTAAAAGAAAATTCAGAATCAAACTTAGTAACTTTTGATAATGATATAGTGAGCAGAGGAAAGAAACCTGAAAAATTCTAATGATGAGATGGTACTTACCGGTGGTTCTTGTCAGGCGATTTCAGAAGTAGTAACTCAGTCATACTCTGATAATAATTATAATGAAATTATTTCCTAAACAGAACAATTAATGTTGAGGTACAGAACGTGGAAGTATCTGTGGAAACGGTTAATGTAGTGATTGATACAGCTAGTGAAATTGAGACAGAATTCGCAATTAAAAAAGAATTTCTAAAATTAGAAATAATTTAAATGAAATACGACTGCTGGAAACCAATCTAAACAATGTTGAGATGGGTTATGGGCAAATTGCAAAGGTAAAGGTACAGGTTGTTAGTATAAATAAAAATGTTACTATATTCCCAGTAGTAAATGTGTTCAAAATTTTGGAATGTGCCAGAGGGTAGGAGGAATTTAGAGCAAATAACTGCATAGGTTGATTTTTAGTGAATATACTGTTTGACAAATAATACCTTCCCAGTTAGGTGAATCCCTCCTTCCTTTCTTGATTTATTCCGTCCTTCTTCTCTCCCATCTGCAGATTTTAAAAGAAAGTAATCTTCTTCTGTTACTTTCAGTTATAAATAGTGTTACAAGGTAGATGTGTGTCAATGAATACCAACAGTATCCTTAGGAGAATGGAAACTAATTCTGTGTTAGTTACATTAATGAAGAAATGTTTAATTTTGTTTCTGGATACATTCTGATGGTTAAATTTGACGTAGTAATTATGAATCTCTTCAACAAAGAATAACGTAAATTCTAGGTAAGGCAAAACGTGAAAGAAGGTGATATTCATTTGAATGTAGTGTTGAAAACTTAAATGAAACTATAAGTATGTAAAAGTGTTAGAAGTTTGTACACTAGCAATAGAATAGGTTTCAAACAATTAACACATTTAATTAGTTTCGGGTTCAATGGATCTTTTGTCTGATTAATCATAATTATGTTACCTAGCAGAATTTACAGATTTAAAAAATTGGAATTCTCTTATGGAATAGGAGGAGTTGTGAAGGATAAGCTTTTTCAATTTGTTTTCAAATTTAACATAGCTGTCTGTCAAACATTTTGTTTCACTGGGTCAGTGTTAAAAATTCTTAGTTGTAACGTTCTGCACCAATTTCTGTGCTAAACACAACGTTAACGTGTGATAATGATTGTAATTTTGCCGTTTGATATTGTAATTAATTATGTCTTCGTTCGTTTTGAATTGTAATGGATTATTTACAACAAACTTAATGAGGGAATAATTATACTGTGAAGCAGTAGTCAAAATGTTGAACTCATGGAACGGATGCCAGCAAGATGATTGTGGGTGTGTATCACATGTTATTCTTACAAAACGTTTCTGTGCGATGTAGACTTTCTTTCTGAAAGATGAGTTACCCCAGAACATTATACAATATGATATTATCGAAAGAAACATGAAAACAATGTCAACTTACTGATTTGACTTTCCCAAGGATTTTCAGTCTTCTGACGTGCAAATGTGGCTGAACTAAGTTTATTCATCAGATCTAAAATGTTTTTCAGTATGGACGTCTAAACATTTTGGTGTTTCCACTTCACCTATATATCCTCACTATATGTTACATTGATTATTGGTATATTGCAGTCAAGTAGAAATGAGTACTGTAATATAATGAAGCCAGTGATACATGAGGAAAACTGCAACACCAGGGTATCGATATCTTGGCTTACATAAAGAAAAATTCATATAAAAACTGTGTTGATAAATATCAGTTGTTCATTCCTCAATATACTCCAAGAATTTAAAGTAATTCTAAAGTTTCAAAATAAAATTTTGTAAATTTATTTCTATTTACTCTGCTAAATACACTCATCAAAAACAGCCTTGCATCACCTCGGTTCCGAAGTTCCGGAACCTGTACAGAAAATTGGAGTAGAGATCAACATAAACATTATTTCCGCAATTTTTATTGCTCATGAACAACAGATGTTGCACGTTGTACCACCGTACAGCGAGACCTTCAGAGGTGGTGGTCCAGATTGCTGTACACACCTTTACATCTAATACACAGTAGCAAGTCCTCAGGCATTGAAACATGCGTGTATTCGTCGTGGCATACTATCCACAAGTTCATCAAGGCACTGTTGGTCCAGATTCGGCGTAGGACCCTCAGCGTGGTTTGTGGGTCACGTCGTCCATAAACAGCCATTTTCAATCTATCCCAGACATTAAACTTCCTGGCAGATTAAAACTGTGTGCAGGAACGAGACTCGAACTCGGGACCTTTGCCTTTCGCGGACAAGTGCTCTACCATCTGCGCTACCCAAGCACGACTCGCGCCCCGTCCTCAAAGCTTTACTTCTGCCAGTATCTCGTCTCCTACCTTCCAAAGCTGTGAGGACGGGGCGTGAGTCGTGCTTGGGTAGCTCAAATGGTAGAGCACTTGGCCGCGAAAGGCAAAGGCCTCGAGTTCGAGTCTCGTTCCGGCACACAGTTTTAATCTGCCAGGAAGTTTCATTTCAGCGCACACTCCGCTGCATAGTGAAAATATCATTCTGGAAATAACCCAGACATGTTCGATAGGGTTAATGTCTAGAGACACTCTGATCGAGCGATGTCGTTATCCAGCAGGAAGTCATTCACAAGATGTGCACGAAGGGGGCGAATTGTCGTCCATGAAGACGAATGCCTCGCCAAAATGCTGCCGATATGGTTGCACAATCGGTCGGAGGATTGCATTCACGTATCTTACAGCCGTTACGGCGGCTTCCATGGCCACCAGCGGCGTACGTCCGCCCCCAAACCAGTAGGGAACCTCCACCTTGCTGCACTCGCTGGACAGTGTGTCTAAGGCGTTCAACCGACCGGGCTGCCTCTAAACACGTCTCCGACGATTGTCTGGTTGAAGACATATGCGACACTCATTGGTGAAGAGAACGTAACGCCAATCCTGAGCGGTCCGTTCGGCATGTTGTTGGGCCCATCTGTACCGCGCTGCATGGTGTTGTGGTTGGGAAGATGGACCTCGCCACGGACGTCGGGAGTGAAGTTGGGCATTATACAGCCTATTGCGCACAGTTTGAGTCGTAACAGGACGTCCTGTGGCTGCACGAAAAGCATTATTCAACATGGTGGCGTTGCTGTGAGGATTTCTCTGAGCTATAATCCATAGGTAGCGGTCATCCACTGCAGTAGTATGCCTTGGGCGGCCTGAGCGAGGCATGTCGTCGACAGTTCCTGTCTCTCTGTGTCTCGTCCATGTCCGAACAAAATCGCTTTGGTTCACTCCGAGACGCCTCGACACTTCCCTTACTGAGAACTCTTCCTGGCACAATGTAACAATGCGAATGCGATCGAACCGCGGTATTGACCGTCTAGGCATGGCTGAACTACAGACTACACGAGCCGTGTACCTCCTTCCTGGTGGAATGTCTGGAACTGATCGGCTGTCGGACGCCATCCGTCTAATAAGCGCTACTCATGCATGGTTGTTTACATCTTTGGGTGGGTTTGGTGGCATCTCTAAACTGTCAAAGGGATTGTGTTCGTGATACAACATCCACAATCAATGTCTATGTTGTGTTGGAAAAAGAGCCAACACCGTGTTACGATAGGAGGCCGAAACGCACGCATTTTAGCTCACGCAGGCTGACGTGAGGAGGGAAGGACTATACTGACGTGAGGTCTGGAACATGAGAAGGAATTAGAATTCAGAAAGCGGACGTATCTAGTTTGATACTTAACTTTAATCCATTAATGAGGAACGTCGCTCTTGAAGGTACATGATTCACAATATCGGTATCAATAGTAACTGAATATGGCACCTTGCTAGGTCGTAGCAAATGACGTAGCTGAAGGCTATGCTAAACTGTCGTCTCTGCACATGAGACCGTATGTAGACAGTGAACCATCGGTAGAAAAGTCGGCTGTACAACTGGGGCGAGTGCTAGGGAGTCTCTCTAGACTATACCTGCCGTGTGGCGGCGCTCGGTCTGCAATCACTGATAGTGGCGACACGCGGGTCCGACGTATACTAACGGACCGCGGCCGATTTAAAGGCTACCACCTAGCAAGTGTGGTGTCTGGCGGTGACACCACGGTCTATCTTCAGGAGTTCTGGGAACTGGGGTGACGCAAAACCTTTTTTTTATGTGTGTATCTACCAGCAGTTGTTTACATTTATGGGAAACACTACTGGACCTAAGACTGATTCTTATGGAACCCCATAAATGACTTCTCCACAGTCATAAGAATCTCTCTTGCTTACACTGGTTGCATTAATAAGTTCAACTTTCTTTAATCTTTTGGTTAGATAGGACACTGTCCATTTGTTGGGTATACCATCAGTTCTGTAAAATCCTGGTTTATCTACGAGACTATAGCATTTCATAGAGTCATATTCCTTAGACAAGTCACAGAAAATATTGGCCACCGCTAGTTTGTTTTTTAATTCTTGCAAACTTTGGTGTAAAATGTGTAAAGAATTCTCAGCTGAGCAACACTTCTGAAACGCAAACTGTGATGTACTGATGATTTAATTGTTGCATAGGTTGACATCTGAATATATCTCCTTTTCAAAATTTTTGGAAAATGATGCCAGAAGTGAAGCAGATTGGTAGTTATCGCCATCTCTCCTATCCCTTTTCTTATATATAGGGATTAATCTATGGAATGTTTCAATCTCTCAGCGAAAATGACTTGAGTTAGTGGTGCACCACATATTTAAAAAAAGACTGAACTCTGTCGGAAATACCATCAAATTCCCGCTTTTAGTTTTGACCAAACATATAATTTCCTAATTTCACAAGGACAATTTGGAGAGATCCATGTGATTGAATTTTATGTGAGACGCTTTTTTCAAGAAACTTTCGACTTTTCTATCTCCTATCTTCTGTTCCGTAGTACATTAAGGTAATGAATATTTCGTATATCTGCTACCTGTGACTGATCATTTATAGCCCTTCCATTGACATAATTATTAAGTTATCTTGTTTGTAGCCTGTGTCCTGTCTCTCGTTTTATTACATTCCGTATTATAGACTTAAATCTGTTGTCAGCGTTACTGTATTTTCACATAATGTACATTTTTCTTGAGTTTTTATTAACTCTTCTTCGTAATTTTTATCAGTCTTTGTAGTGTGCACTTAATGTTAAAGAGCTCAGATGTATTTTCACTGATTCATTGATAACGGAGTTCCAAAAATTTGAGATATGAAACACAATTTTTGTTTTATTGTACGTCATCGAATTACCATTAGCGCCTGTAAGAACCAGTTCGCTGGCTTTGAGGAGGCGACTACGCCGCTTATGTTCTTCAGTATGCTCCTGAAGAATGTGTGTAATTTTCCCTACATGCGACTTGTAACACTCTCACGGAATCTTATAAACATATTCCTTGTGCAGATCTAAATCGGCTGTCACTGATCTACAACCCGTGCAGGCTTTTTTGTTTTGGGAGGGGGGGGGCGGAATATTACATTAACCTTGTATGTTATTAGTACTCTGAGGTGAGTCAGAGACGAGTTAGAACCTCGAAAGGCAGGTGTTTATCAAATTGAGTGTGGTAAATCACGTACAGCGCAAACGATGCCCACTGCTCAGGAGCGTAATGTGGAACAAAAATGGCATTCTTGCCGCTTGTTCAAAGCTTAGTATTTCCAGCAGTCGTTCGACGAAATATAATGGAACAAAAATTATGGTGCATACATAAAACTTTTAGAGGTCTGTTATCAATGAATCAGTGAAACTACGAGTGCCTGAGGCGCTTGTCAATCGTGACGGCTTACCTGGTTCATGATCGCACAAAGAACGCTGAGGGATTGTTACTACCACAGGTCGAAGCTGACACGCGTTAGGATGGGTCAAGGGAGGCGTGGTTACACCTTGAAGAAGTGGAGATTCCGTTCATCTGCTGACTGCGATTGCGGATCGGAGGAGCAAACAATAGAAGACATTGTTAAGGAGTGCCTGCCTTCCTTTACGAAACGGAACACAGGTATCTAGAAGCGTTTCGGAGATGTGGATCACGTCTGAGGTTATTATAATGATGAAAGTTGAATCACACATGTCCCACGGAGAGTAAAATCTATAGACAGATTTGCCATTGGGCCTCAGACAGTGCCAGTTGCATTTCAAGTACGAGAACATTCGGCTGATGACGCGATAAACCAAACTCAGAGGACAGTTACCGCCTCTTGCATTAGACTGACTTTCGGTTGACATCATTAGCGATATCGCAGGCACCTTTGATAACAGTGATCAGCAAAGTCTTCTTTACAGAGAACGTGAATGGTACTCTTTAGTAAGTCGTTGGCGCTGGAAATTAGTTATTGGCACGGGAGTTCAGTTTTCTTGTGGCGCGGTATACTCATTTCTCTTTATTTTTCTGTGGCTTAACTTAAATATATTGCAGGCTCTACTGTTGAAAAGTAGTCGAAATATGCACGAGGTGTTACCACACATAATCCTCTTCAGAAATCTACCTTCAGGAAAGGAAGGTGGTGTGACAGTAGTGCAGGTGAGACCTGCCAGTTTAATTATGTTTTTAGCCACTTGCATCTCAGCACTGAGAGTGCTGACGATTATTGGAAGTGACTGATTGTTGGTCTGAGTTTGTGGAATTTGTGGTTCGTGTTTTGTGTTAACTCATATGAAGAAATGCCTCGTAACTGTGAATGTCGCTAATTCTTATGCTGTTCTTCAGGTACTGCACTCGTGGTTAAAAGAAACACGTTACACGTCCTTTGCTGTTCTCATGATATGGAGGAAACAAAGGGATCATACAGTGGATTGTTATTTTTAAGTGACAAGAGTAGATAAGATGACCCGAACACAACGAAAACGGTGCAATACCCTGATTTACCATCCAACTTAAGATCAGTATGTCATAGTAAAGAATTGCCGATACCGTGCCTCCTGAGAGTGTGACAGCCTGTGAAGACGAACACCGACGAACACGCAAAACACAGCGAAGAGGATACGCCTACTGACCCAACATTATAACACCACTATGAATCAAATGAACCTCATTTGTTGTTCATCGGCATTGCAGTGTTCTTGTTTGTGCTACAAATTTGTCAAAGCAACGGTGTGAGCTTTTAGCATCGCATTTGAAAGCATCAAAAGTTATTCTTCGTGTTACGAAAGGGTGTTATTATTTCCAGCGTGCTGCATTAATATTTCTCCTAGGAAGGTGACAAGATTCTTGGACAAAATTTCAATGGTACTTCTTAGCAGATTCCAGAAATGTTATTCTGAAAGCAGAATTCCTCCACAATAAGATCAAATTTTCCTCTGTTCCGATTGCTCACTCAGTTGATCTTTTACTTACACTTATCCAATACACAAGTGGAGTATAAGTGGAGGACTCAGTATAATTTCAGTTGTTCCTGCCATGCAGCACGTTTGCACTAAGCACTGCTTCTTTCTATGCGGGTGGGACATGAGATAAAAAATAAATCGCAATTATGAGAAAAATGGCCTGCTAGGAATGTACTACTGCCGGGACACAAAAAAAGTGCCCAACTTTCCACCCAAAAATATATATTCGCTGCACATTAATATCGCCCAAAACTTTGTGAAAGGAGACACCTCCACGTAGGTTCACTTACTTCTGAGAGAAATTTCCAAGGGCCAGTGGAAAAAAATAGAGGAAGGAATATTTGTAGGGTCACCGATTAAGAAATTGTCTAACGAATATTTCCTTTATTGAATGGTTTGAAAGCACAGTACGGCTCTCTTCTACAAGTCTATGCACCAACGTTTTAGGCCAGTATAGAGCAGAGAGCTGACGCAGTATTGTGCAGGAATTACTGTGATTGCATCACCTTATAGGATGTAATATGTCACTTACATTATACAGGGTGTATAAAAAAAAGCGTCCGATTGCATCACCTTATGGGATGTAATATGTCACTTGCACTATACAGGGTGTATAAAAAAGAAGCATCCGATTTTGCACGTCTATATTTCTGAAACTAATAAACATATACAGTTAATTTTGTTTTTTGATGAACGGGAAACGCAAAAAGTTTTTTTCATACCTTTTCACAGGTATTCAGTATGCCCCCTGCCCCCTTACCTCCTTTAGATGCTCAGCATATGTTGTTCCCACACTGCAGTGAGCATCTGTTAGGTTATAGCTTCCGTAGCAGCTGTTATGCTATTTCTCGGTTCATTTATTGTTAACGGAAGCATTTAAAAAGAGTCTGTTATAAACTCCCATAAGAAATATTCGCATACAGTTAGGTCCGGTGACCTTGGAGATCAGTAGTGTAAGGGTGAATTCTTTGGTCCAGTGCGTCAGAGACATCGCTCAGTACTCGTTTGGTTTAAAAATTCCATCACTTCCAGATGCCAGTGTGGCGGTGCCCCTCCCTGTTGGTAAATATGGGAAAAGAAAGTTCTAAAGCATATCGAGACATGTGCTTTGTGTAAAAGTGTTGTCGGCAAATAAAAATGGACCCTACGCCTTACCTCAAATAAAATAATAGTTATGACGTTTTTTAAAAATCGAATGATTCTTTTTGATACACACTGTACTTCTTGAATCACCATTTGGACTTCTTCTATGATAACCTTTGTGTCGTTATTGAACGCATGGAGGAAAGTATAGCTGGAACCATTCTGAAATGGAGAGGATTATCAAGGCAAACAGATTACTAAATGCTTACATTGCAGTGCCTGTGTTAATCTGATTACGATGCAAATTTCCTTGCAACATCCATGCATGTCCAAAGGAATCTTGCATCGTAATCAGAATAATACAGGCCCGCCCTGTACGAGAATACACATAATGGATGTACGAGTACAGGTCGTAGACTCATGGTTGGCGACATGTGGAAGTTTGGACCTGGTCGAGAGTCGTACACGGATAGCCAAATGGTAAGGAGAGCGCTCGCAATAAGCGGAAAACCCGAATTCGTGTCCCAATCCGGCACAAATTTGCATGTCGTCATTCCATTCTACAGCTGATGATAGTCATTATTCACAACTGTGAATTCATTTGATATACTACGTGGTTGTCCGACTACTACTGGTCCCTAGAGAGCGACGTTCCTGGGCAAAGTATCGCAATAAATTGGCACGGAAATATTTTTGGGTTTGATTTTTTTTCTCTTACATTAGTCATATCTTTGATCGCTTTGTGTGCTGACAGATTTTTACCATTTGAATTTAGAAGTATTTTTGCGAAAATTTATGATTTTTTCAGATACCAGCAATTCTAAGGCTGCCGTAAGCACTTACAAAAACCATAAGTGGATGAAAACAGGGGGTGAATTCTCTTCCAAAAAGACAGTGTTTTCTTGTAACTGAAAGAAATATTTTTTTCAATGTAAAGTCTTTATTGACCTGCGACGTTGAGGCAGTTGAGGTAACAGCTATAGCGACCGTAAGAACAGAACTGGGTGGGTGATCGAGAGGACAGCGGGAGACTGTGAGGTAATAAAACACTGCCAAAAGATTCCTTCAATCCTCTCATCACTCTGTTGTCTGGTGATGGGTTTCTCGCATACGCATATGACCTATTGATTGTGCTACCAGGACTATATAACACACTACAGATAACTTCGAAATGGGGAAACCTGATCGAATACAGCTGTCCTTAGGTAACTTTTAACTTTTAATTGTTTTCAGCAAAGCAATGTGTAGTGACGTAACAAGACTGTTACGCCACTGGAGGTAGCCGAAGGAAAGGCACGCGTGCACACACGCCGACGGGCGTCAAATACTGGAACAGGCTACGTAATTAATGCTATGAAGAAAAGTACGTAGCTGGATTAATACTTATCTTTAATCAATCATTGTGGTACATCGCTCTTGACTATACACCACACAATGTATATGTTTCCAGAATCGGCTGGGAAGTTTCATAGAAGCGCACACTCCGCTTCAGAAGAAGGTAGGAGAACAGGTACTGGCGGAATTAAAGCTGTGAGGGTGGCTTGTGAGTCATGTTTGTGCAACTGAGTCTGTAGAGTACTTCCCTGCAAAAGGTAAAAGTCTCGAGTTCGCCTTTCACTCCGGGAAAAAGTTTTAATCTATAGCAGCACCAGTGACCAAACGTGGTTGATGGGAAGCATCCCAACGTCGACTCGTATGCGTTTGGCGATCGGTGTGCGCTCCTGATCTTTACACTGACGTCCAGTCTACATCATACCTTACTGTCAATGGGGAGCAAGTACGCCGGTCACGCCTTCACGGGATTCTCCTTGCAGACACCCCATTCATCTGTGGTGTTCTGGACACGGACGAGTATCGCCTTGTGCGCGAACCGGCGACAGGTGTTCCAATGTTCAAATGTGTGTGAAGTCCTAAGGGACCAAACAGCTGAAGTCATAGGTCTCTAGACTTACACACTACTCAAGCTAACTTAAACTAACTTACGCTAAGAACAAAACAAACACCCGTTCCCGAGGGAGTACTCTAACCTCCGGCGGGAGGGACCGCGCAATCCGTTACATGGCGCCTCTAACCGCGCGGCCACTCCGCGTGGCTCGAGAGGTGTCCGGTTCTTGGTGTGAGAGATGCTGGCACTAACGACCCGTACGACTCCTCACCATGTACCTACTCAACCACTTCTGTTTTCGGTCACGGGATGCTTTCCGCATGCGGTGACGAACTCTGGGGAGTGGATTTGTGGACGCAGAGCTCACTACTTGTTTGCTAATGGCCAGTCAATAAGTGACGTTTATAGGAAACAAGGCGATGGTACGTAGGTAAAAGGAATGAACAGTGGATAATGATGATAATGAGTCCCATACTTCTTTACAGAGCGTAGGGGAGAGACGCGGGAGAACCGCGCCGCCTTACTTGGCAAGGTCCTAATGGAGGTGGTTTGCCATTGCCTTCCTCCGACCGTAATGGGGATGAATGATGATGATAAAGACGACACAACAACACCCAGTCATCTCGAGGCAGGAAAAATCCCTGACCCCGCCGGGAATCGAACCCGGGACCCCGTGCTCGGGAAGCGAGAACGCTACCGCGAGACAACGAGCAGCAGACTGAACAATGGATAAAAACAGTGATAAAATGGTAGTATATACCAAGCTAAGTAAATCGGTACACTTGTACTTCAGAATATTTATGTTGTTTTTACGTTTATATATTTTTATGTACAGGGTGGTTATAATTAAAGTTATACTTTCAAACAGCTGTAGAAATAACACCACTGGTCAGAAAGACGTTCAGTTACAAAGGAATGTTATCGGAGAAGGGGGTAAACGTATGGTTCAAATGGCTCTCAGCACAATGGGACTTAACATCTGAGGTCATCAGTTCCCTAGAACTGAGAAGTACTTAAACTTAACTAACCTAAGAACAGTATGCACATGCATGCCCGAGGTAGGATTCGAGCCTGCGACCGTAGCGGTCGCGCGGCTCCAGACTGAAACGCCTAGAACCGCTCTGCTACAGCGGCCGGCCCTCGTTGATTCATTTTACCCCTGTGACATTAAGATGTTCTCAAAAACGTCACATATTGCCACATGCTCGACAGTTATTCAGCCTATCGGTGTACCAGAGCTCGTTCATATTCCATTAAATCAAATAGTGCGTTGTAAGCGCTCCATACTTTACATATCATCGCTGATAACACCAGTTTAGTTGCTTGTACAGTGTTGGCGCCCGCACCGCACCGCGCTTCCAGATGTCCGACGTGGCTCTCCACACGACAGCAGATGGTGTTCCTACGGTGCGGCTGCCCGGCGGCGGACAGTGGGAGTACTGTGTTTGTTCTCGGCTTCTGTTTACTTATTCCCACCCAACGGGACGTCACATTTTTAGGTCAATTTGATTATTGGGCCCTCCCCTTTTTTTCTTTTCTGTAGTTTCACCAGCATGCAGTGACTGGAGCTCTTAGACTGATTGGCTCGGCTGCATGTTGTATGTTATCTCATACAACAAGTAAGGCGCCATGTTTCGGAAGTCTGCTCTTTTGGCTTTGACATATACATTGCATTATATTTCTTCCCTCTTCTCCTTTGTATGTTCCAGTTTCATACACCTGATGACGGGATTTTAAAAGCCCAAAACAGATCGTGGTTCAAATAAATATTACTACAACTGAAGCGAATCTTTCCAAATATTAGTATAACTGAAGCGAATCTCTTTAAACTAACTAACATGATAAACAACATTACTTCCCTATCATTACTTAGTAATGAGTATTGAGAGTTGTCGATGAATTTCTAAGTGTATGTTGTATGGAAATGTCACATTGAAAGGTCTCTGTTGGATTCCTTTCATGTTAATTTCTTAAAAATGTTGTCATTTACGACATAAGTTCCTCTTCTAAATTTTCTGTGGTGTTTCTGACTATCTGGGAGGAGACTGAGCAGTGAAACGTGTTACTTTTACACATAAACAAGAACGATCTGTCACACTACTACACTTTAAAACACAGTTTATATGTAATTCATGTCACACAGTCTCATACGGAACCTACATCCGCTTTCTTTTATATACTGTATATGCTAAGATACTGTCATCCCCCTTCCCTTCTGTGTGAGAGGATGAATGAGCAAATGTATTTCTAGTTGCATGCTGGATGGTAGCAGACAAGACTGTCTGCTAGAGAACAGTAGGACCAACGTCGGAACAGGTAGCTACGCTTTCTAAAAGCAAAGAGGTTTCTATCCTCAGTATGGTCCTGTCCGTCCCTTGTCATGTTGGTATAGGAAGCTGCCTCTTTGGTCACTTCCGTTTTGTATACGGAAGCACCCTTGCTAGGAGCCCAGGTCAGTCTGTCCGCGGCGAGCGTCTGAAGTGGTAAGATCTCCAGCTAAGCGCGAGTCTGCTAAGTCCGTAGGACAATGGATTTCTTAAGTTCAGCCTAACTGAAAATTTAATCACATTTATTTCAGGTTTAGCTCTAAAATATCTAATGTTATCTTAAATTGCAACGCAGTGTAATTCGAGTGTGGGCCGGCCGCGGTGGTCTAGCGGTTCTAGGCGCTCAGTCCGGAACCGCGCGACTGCTACGGTCGCAGGTTCGAATCCTGCCTCGGGCATGGATGTGTGTGATGTCCTTAGGTTAGTTAGGTTTAATTAGTTCTAAGTTCTAGGAGACTGATGACCACAGATGTTTAGTCCCATAGTGCTCAGAGCCATTTGAACCAATTCGAGTGTGAAGTTCAGAATATATTCCGGTAGTTGCTTTGTCACTGCTTTGTGAGTAAAGTGGAACCACGTGTTGATCAGTAACTCTAACTAAGATCATCAACTTAAATGCTAATGTGCGTGAGATTATAACGTCTCGTCTTGACAATATTTTTCAGTATAGCAACTTTTCTTTATGTTCAACCCACGTGGGGTGTACTTTGTGAGACCAGTACCACGTGCTTATACAATTGTTTGACCCATCAGGTTAATAGTAAGACGATAGTAACCAGTTCGAGGTTTTTATTTTGTAAATTGCTTTTCGATCTAATTTATTTTAACTATCAAAATTATTGTGGAGTTACACTCTTTGTGTAAACCAAGTTGACCACGTGAAGCATGTGGTGTAATCATCAAAGTAGCCGTCAGCTATTCTTTTCGGGAAGATTTCACAGAGAGTTAGTATGAATTTAGTATACGAGTGTGTGGTAATTACATGACGGACAGGATTGCGCTACGAACGTAACTTCTTTGGGTGAAAATTGAATCGGTTGGTTTTGGTTAATTTCCTCTTGCATATGTTTCAACGTTCTTCGTGTGTTATTTTATGAATGCAGTGTCGTATGCAGTCTCCCAATCTTGGCTCCATATTTGATGTGTTCCGTAATATTACAATCTCACATTTTCACAATCCTAAATAAGACACCAGTTTAGTTATGAATCAAGTTTAACATGCTGAAATTTCAATGATGAATGTTAAAATAAATTTCCAAATATAAACTGATTTATATTTCTTTTTATTTAAATTCTCTTATATATATATATATATATATATATATATATATATATATATATATATATATATCACCGGTTGTCGTATGACTATTAAAAGATTGTGATTAATGTTACTCTGGTTGGGAATTTGGTAAGCTGGACTGGATATCTGGTGAAACAGTTGCGCAGTAATGCAAGGTTAACTTCCTCAGATAGCTCACGGGTTTTAACCCACTTTTATGGTCTTGAATATGAGCACCGCTTTCATAACAAATTAATGCAACAACATTACAACATATTTTGGACGAGGGTAGAAAACTGGATGGTGGGTCATGCAAGTCGCTGCAGTAAAGCGCAAAAGACGAAAGACAGAGAAACCCGGCTACTAACCATATCCTCAGGGTATATAAACACTTTCTTCTGTCAACTGCGAAACCTTCCCACTCTGCCCCACTCCTCTCCCTCTAAAAAGTTAACCTACATGATTCAGACAGTCCAGCAAATGTGAAACGTGCGTATCTGCCGGTGTTCAGAATGTTCAGACAACTTACGTGAATGTTGTCGGATGACATCGTCGACAACCGCCGGCGTTTCGACAGGTGACGATCCTGTCATTTGCAGAGCAACGCTGCAGCAAGTAATCGTTGAGCGAAGGAAATGGACACCGTTTAGACGCGCGGCTTAGGGCGCCATGCACGGATTGCGCGGACAGTCTTGCCGGAGGTTCGAGTCCTTCCTCGGGCATGGGTATGTGTTGTTCTTAGCATAAGTTAGTTTAAGTAGAGTGTAAGTTTAGGGACCGATGACCTCAGCAGTTTGGTCCCTTAGGAATTCACACACATTTCACCATCTGACACCATTTACTTGCTGCAGCTTTGCCTTGAAAGTGAGAGGCTGAAATACAGGCGGTTCTCGAAGTCACCAGTCTGCGTTCTTCGTTCGTACAGACCAGTTACTTGAACAGCCAAGGAAATGATTGCATCATATCCCAGTTACGCTTTTTTCCTTTTTCGTGTCTCAATGAGCCATACCACTTTCTTGTCTCCTATCATTACACTTGCTTTATCTAAAAATGCGTATACGATCGTGGTATCACGAAAAATCTGAGGAGCCGACAGCACCAGCCATAGGGGATTAAAAGATTCTGAAGATGGTTTTTATATGAGCGAAACCCGTTAATAAAGGAATATTATTGTAATCTCGACTGTCCATTTTTAAATATACATAGTAGCAGGTCGCTGCTCTCGGTGCACTATGTTGTCGACATCTATGGACACTTGTTTTATCAGGTTCCTGTTTTCTCCCTCTCCCATGCCATCTGTCATGTTCATGATCACATCGCTCATAGTTCGCATCTTCCAGTCTCTAATTTATCTTAACTGTTTTGATTTTCATGAACGAATTTAAACTATTTTCTTAACTATGGTGAGCCTGTTACCTTGACCACACTTAATATCACAGTTCCTTTCAAACATAGGATTCGATATCAAATGTAAAACTCTATGATTCTCATAATGAATGGAATGGTAAAAGTAGGACGCCTGCTTAACCGTAAGGGAGGATTCAGAGGTCCTAATATGGCCAGGATAAATAATGTACCTTAAAAGGATGACATAAAAATTTCGTAACCACTTTTGTTGACTTCAGGAAAGCCTATGGCTCACGGGATACGAAGTCACTGTAAGTAATACTCACTGAACCGGGCTTAGATAGTAAAGCCACAGCCCTAAATAAGCAAACGCAAGTTCTAAAGTGAAATTTAGAGGCGAAATTTCTAGAATTTGGGACCAAAATTAGAGAGTCCCTGGAGACGGTCTTAATTGTATTTCAGAAAAAAATTGCAAGGGGAATGGTGTAAGAGGTCCGAGCAGATGTAATTTCGATGTATTGCTCATGCGCTGCCTGCGATATGCAAGGTGTAAAAGAATCTCTGACCAGAGAGCAATGTTGATTGCAGTAGGAACTGTGTAGCTGTACCAGTAAGTTGTTGCTAGTCTGCAGTCTGCTCTGTTCTGGTCAGGTGTATCGTGTTGGCTGGGCTGGTCGCGGTGCAGCGATGTCGGAGTCTGAGTATTGTTGTATAAGGTAAAAAGCAGCCTCGCCTATATGTAGTAATGTCATCTCAAGTCCCACGTAAATGTTTTAAAAATGTCGTAATAATAATCTTTCTCATAAAAAAGTAACTTTTCACAACCATTCATTCCAATTTAAAGAATTTACTAATTTCTCCCATCCATGATCATCCCGATTGTTGCAAACTAAAAATGAGTTGCTTCCTTCCATAAATGACAAATCTATTGGCCAGCATTGCACAGGGCTGTGCCAGAAAACATTATTTTAAGAGCAGATATATATGCGTTATCCGGCGACTTCATTGAGGTAAGAATTTTTCTTTTTTTAAATTCAGAATGATCTTTCAGGGCCATGACGCAGCACTGCTGACGTCCCAAATTTACCAGGTTAAATTCACAGTCAATTATTGAAAAGTTATAAGTGAGTGACAATATAATTGAGAGGTTAGTTACATTGTATTATTACCAGCTTACTGAATTTTTTTTTTGTTGGGACGTTACACTGAATGTGAACGACATAATTATAATTTTTACTGTTGAGAGGTTTAGGAATTTTTCTGTTTTGAGGTTACGCTAGGTGTGAAAGAATTTTGTGGGGAGGTTACACTAAACGTGAATATTATTAATGTTAATATTTTCTGTTGGGAGGCTACGGTAAATTATTTTGTGGGGAGGTTACAATGGAGACTGTCATTAGGAGAAAGCCAAATAAATGAGGTAGGTAGATAACGCTACAAAACGGACTCCCTACATATATACAGCTTAGCATTTGTTGTTGTCTTGGCTATATTTTGGGACTGAATCGAAACAGCCACTAGACAGAGTTGCTCAAAGTACTAGCTGAAAAAGTACGCTTACAAATGTCCGAGAAAACCAAATTTTTGACGAACGTGAGGCAGCCTGAAACATAATGGAACCTAAATATGGAAGTACTTAACAAATTCAAACTGAAAAAGTAGTTCCGCAGAAAGGAGCAATGAAAGCAAGAGTTAACAAAACAAAAACATATACTACCTGACTAAGAACGTAGGCTATGTAATAAGAATTCAATATCCATCAACGCTAAATTTGTGGACTGTCCTACAGTAATTTACCCAGAAGGACTTTATGCAGCAGAGTGTTTAACTCTGAACGGAAAGGCGATCATGAAAGCATTGCAAATCACAGAAGGAATAATATAGAGGTAATTTTGTGATCAGTTAAGGAGAAATAATAACAGTGTCATTACGCATATTGAAAAAGATTACAGACATAATTAGAAAAAACGAACAGCTTCCTACAACAGCATTAGGGCAACAAGGACATCACCTTACTCAACATTGTTGCCAAATTTATTCAAGATGACTGATCCTAGATCAAGACTGAAAGACTCCCTCAAACTGTCTTTAACCAACCCACCCTGCAGCACCGTTACCGATTTAATCTGCAGCTGACCAGCAGTTGACTGCTACATTCTGCATTACGGGAATGAATGGAGCTGAGTCCACAACCATCCAAGTGCACATTTCTCCAGATGCGCATGTCAAGGAGGCTGACATCAGTCAGTGTACAATAGTAGATTTGAAAGCGTTGTTATAATAGCAGACAGTTAAGAAAAACAGGAAATGGGTGGTTTTTATGCATGATGGACAGGTGGAACATACATTCGCTGGTTCTCGGGACATGAGAAACACCTTAGGTAACTTTGTAAATTACAAGCATGATTTGGAATCTGTTATGTCACTGACATCAGTATTCGCGAGTGGGAATATCAGCTTCCTCTATTTTTTTTCGAGTTTTCATGTGAAGGTCCTTACAGACAAGTTTCTAGTTCCTCAGTGGTTTACAGGAAGCTCCACCTCGCTAAAGTTTGGGGTTTCTAGAGAAATAAGTTCGAGTCTATATCTTCGGAATTATACTGTGCAGGCGATACTGTTATGCAGGCGATATTGCTATGCGCTTGATATCAAGTAGTATTGCGATACGGTATGATGTTCTGGTAAACCATGTAAAATTACATGTATTCTTGAAAGACCACAGCAGTTTAGCAGGTAAATTCAATAAGAGCCAATCAGAAGGTTTCAGTCATTCACAAGACATCCTTATTGCTGGGACATAGGAGCCTCTACATAGCGGTGAGAACGTTTACCGTTTCGGAGACGTTTATTCAAAGCAGGATGTCACGATTTTCAGGAATGGTAGCACAGGATGTCTCATTAGCACCACCAGGAAGAATGCATTCGATGTTATTCAGAGCTATTTCCGTAAACAGCTCCCATTAGGCCAAGAATTTCCGTGAAGACAAGCTGTGACATCATGAAGGCTCCTACAACAACAACGAAAGCGAATGTTAACTATTTCTGCAACCCTTTACGATTTCTGTGAGGCGTTGATATGTGATGGACGGGATCTGCCGTTAGGAGCATCAGGAAGAAAGCATTCGGTGTTATTCTGGACTATTTTCACTAACAGTTTCTGAAAGCACTGCAGAAGATTTCTACAGTGCATCCAGAGGGAGACTTGGTTGTTATTTACATAGACGTGTGACGTCAGTATAACAGTGAGAACCTTCTAACTGCACTTGCGTTGGTGACTCGCTTGGAAATGAAGTCTTTGCTGGACCACAGGTAGAAAGGCTATGCATCATCCCACCAGCAACGGTGGTTAGATGAACACATGCACAATTGAAGGCATCTCGCAGGCTGAATCAATGTGCTCGCGCCGTCATGCCGTGCATGCTTGGGGCCTCTGTAGGGAACAATTGACTGATACGTCACTGTAGATTTTCTTAACAATAGCACGAAAGCGTTTTTGCATGTGGTAAGTGTGTGTGCACTGCATCATTTCGGCTGTTTCAGCGTTGTGAGTGTTTTTGTGGAGCTTTATACATGCATTATTTCGCCAATTTTATGGGTATTGAAAGTGTCTGTTGCATCGGTGTACTGGATTATTATGTGAACACGTCTGTGGGCTGTGCAATGCATTATTTCGACAGTTTATAATTACTGAGAGTGTTTACAGATCGTTATACATGCATTATTTCGGTGATTTACGAGTAGTTTGCAGGTCTGTAGGCTGTGCAATGCATTATTTCGACAGTGTACAATTAGTGAGTGTGTTTGCAGAGCGTTTTACATGCATTATCTTGACAATTTACGAGTTGTTTGCATGCCTGTACATCAGTGTTCTGCATTATTTCGACGATTTACGAGTAGTTTTCAGATCTGTAGGCTATTTACTGTGACCCCAAGCACGTCATGGCGAGTATTTTGTAACAGTGTAATAAATAAACTATGTTAAATCCGTCCCTAAATAAACTGTTGCAAAATAAATAATGTACACTCCTTCCTCTCTCCACCAGCTGGACATAGACTCAGACCTTTTCCCATTACTTTTCCGCAGACTGCCATGGGACGACAGAGCCCTGTGGTGGCAGTACTGTGTACTAGGTCGTTGGACTCCAGACCTCGTGTTGAACACGCTGGAAGGAGCTACTGCCTATGGCAACACAATTGGTTTAAATAAACAGTGCATGCAAAATAAATACCTATGTTCTCTTATCCAGCACAGGCTGAGTCCTTTTTCTGCAAATTCCAACGAAGAGGTGGTGATCAGATCACTTACGTTACTGGAGGTAGGCCAAGTGACCTTTTCCCCACCATTTACTTAGGTTAGTGGAGGTAGGCCGAGTGATCTTTTTCTTGCCAAAATTTGGACTTCCTGCCATTTTCTTGGGGAGGAGGGAACAGGAGGGGGAGGGGAGCCATTGCAACATTTCCACATCTATTGGCACCATATTGGATCAGCCATCTTGAATAAATTTATCAACAGTACAGAGTGGGGTGATGTCCTTATGGCCCTACTACTTACGAACAGATTGGACCCTAACCCTAACAGATTGGAAAATAAGACAGTTTACTTACTTCAGTATATTGAAAACCGAAAACACGTGATGCAGTTATGTTGAAAGGAGCGTTGGCCAACTCCAAGTTACTCCGCAAGATACTGAGGAGAGGCTGACACTGAGAAGGAAATCACAGGACTCCAGATGATTCCATGTAAAACCCAAGAAGAGGAGTGAATCTACTTGGACAAAGGCGAGAGAAACATCGTGATGAGAGAAACGTAGAAGAAAAGAAACGAGAAACAGTTCTAACTGTAGACCATAGTGGCTCATACGTGAAAGAAGAAGAAATATACTGATGGAAAAAAACAGCAACTCCAAAAAATAATTAATGTAGAGTAATGGACTATTGGGAATAAGTTTGTCTAGGTAACATATGTCAGTGATTAACATTGCAAGGTCACAGATTCACATAAGCGCGAGATCAGATGTTGAAAATGTGAAATACTAGTACGTTAATAACCGGGTAACCGCCAGAAAGCTGAATGCGAGCTTGCAAATGTGTGTGCGTTCTGTTGTACTGGTGCCAGGTGTCAGTTTGTGCAGTGCAGTTCCATGCCTGTTGCTCTTGCAAAGTCAATACTTGAGCGATTAATGCTGTTTGTGGATGACGCTGGAGTTGTCGTCCGACGATGTCCCATATGAGCTCGACTGGAGACACGTCTGATGATAGAGGAGGCAAAGGAAACACGGCGACACACCGTAGAGCATGTTGTGCTACAAAAGCGATATGTTGGCAAGCGTTATCCTGTTGGAAAACACCCTTGGAAGGCTGTTCGTGAATGACAGCACAACAGTTTCAGTCAGCAGATTGACGAACAAATTTGCAATGAGTCTGCTTGGGATAATCCTGGGAGTGCTCCTGTTGTAAGACGAAATCGCACACCAGACCATAACTGAAGGTGTAGGTCCAATGTGCCTAGCATGCAGACAGGTTGTTCGCAGGCCGTCACCTGGCCTCCCCTTAACCAACACACGGCCACCACTGACACCGAGGCAGAACCAGTTTTCATTAGAAAACACAACAGACCTCCACGCTATCCACCAACGTGCTCTCGCTTGACACCACTGAAATTTCAGATTGTGGTGGTTTGTGTCAGCGAAATGCATACTACAGGGCATCCGGCTCGGAGTTGTCCTTGAAGTTACCGATCTGTAACAGTTTGTTGCGTAACTGTGGTGTCAACTGCTGTTCAGATTTCCGCATCAGATGCAGTGCGATGCGCCAAAATCGTACACCGAACACAATGGTGTTCCCTCTAGATAGTGTCACGTGGCCATCTGGTGCCCGGTCTTCTTGCAGCCGTACATTCTCCAGACAACCGCTGCCAGCAAACACGTACAGTCGCCACATTCCTGTAAAGTATTTTGCAGGATCATCCAACAACTCGTAGCCCTATTACACGACCTCATTGAAACTCTGTGAGGTATTGATAATGGCGTCTTTGTCGCCTTAAAGGCATTCTTGACTAACATGAAATCGCCACGACCAGTTTCGCAGACATCATCTCTGAGATTTAGAAACAGGACTTCCAACTTTCGTTTAAGTCGCACAATTCCTTCTTTGTGTTGCGATTTTTTTCCGTCAGTGTAAATACACTCTACGACAACGAAAAAAGAAGAAAAAGGAATTATCCGAATGGGACGGAAATCTTAAGATTTTATGGCCATGTAAACAAATGATTGTGATTTCGAAAGAACTTGATGATTAATTCAAGCGAAAGAGGTTCACAAATTGAGCAAGTCAGTTACGCGTTGGTAACCCTCTGGCCATTATGCAAGTAGTTATTCGGCTTGGCGTTGATTTATAGAGTTGTTGGATGTTATCTTGAGGGATATCGTGCCAAATTCTGTCCAACTGGAGCGTTATATTACCAAAATCCTTAGATGGTTCGAGGGCCTAGCCCCGTCTGCTCCTAACGTTCTCAATTGAGGAAAGACCCGGCGTCCTTGCTGGCCATGCTAGAGCTAGGAAAGCATGAAGACAAACAGTAGAAACTCTCGCTGTGTGGATTATCTTGCCGTTGTGTAAGCCCAAGAAGGACTGTTATGAAAGGCAGCAAAATGAGGCGTCTACCGTTGCGCTGTAACGATGCCGTGAATGACAACCAAATGCGACCTGCTGTTAAAACAAATGGCACCTTAGACCATCACGCGGGTATATGGTGGGCTACAGTGAGGATGGTATTGACCGCTGTCCGAGGCGTCTCCAACACATCTTCGGCATGGAATCTCCTTCACTTGAGTACAGTCATTCAGTGATGAGTCACGCTTTAAATTCAGCCCTGATGACCAGTGAAGACCTTTCTGAAGATGCCCCGATCAGATGGTGATTACCAACGTATTGTCGCCCGCCATACAACCTGACAACCTAAAGCAATGGTTTGGGGTGCCATTTCTTTCCATAGCAGAACCCTTTTGGTTGACACCTGCGGATACCCTGCAGTGCACCAGTACGTCAACGGTACTCTACGCCCTGTTTTGTTGCCCTTCGTAACAAGCCGTTGTGGACTACAATTTCAGTACGATAACGCCCGCACGCACTTGGCATGAGCTTCTGTTGCTGGTCTTCGTGCTCTGTAAATCCCATCTTGGCCGGCAAAATTGCTGGATCTTTCACCAATTGAGAACGTTTGTAGCTCTATGGGTAGGGCCTTCCAACCAGTTCGGGATTTTGGCCATTTGACTCAACAATTGGACAGAAATTGAAATTGGCACGTCTCCCCCCAGGAGGACATCCTACAAGTTTTTCAGTCAGTCCCAAGACGAATAAGTGTTTGCATGAGGGCCAGAAGTGCAGCAACCGCGTTGTTGTTGTTGTTGT
The DNA here is from genome assembly GCF_023864345.2 of Schistocerca serialis cubense. Lineage (NCBI taxonomy): Eukaryota > Metazoa > Arthropoda > Insecta > Orthoptera > Acrididae > Schistocerca > Schistocerca serialis. The sequence continues at coordinate 369,336,258 of NC_064645.1, forward strand.
TGTTGTTGTTGCGGTCTTCAGTCCTGAGACTGGTTTGATGCAGCTCTCCATGCTATTCTATCCTGTGAAAGATTCTTCATCTCCCTGTACCTACTGCAACCTACATCCTTCTGAATCTCTTTAGATCTGTTGGTATCCCTCTACGATTTTTACCTTCCACGCTGCCCTCCAATACTAAACTGGTGATCCCTTGATGCCTCAGAATATGCCCTACCAACCGACCCCTTCTTCTAGTCACGTTGTACCACAGATTTCTCTTCCCCCCAATTCTGTTCAATACCTCCTCATTAGTTATGTGATCTACCCATCTAACCTTCAGCATTCTTCTGTAGCACCACATTTCGAAACCTCCTATTCTCCTTTTGTCTAAACCAGGGCTTCCCAACGTGTGGTCCGTGGACCCCTTAGGGGTCCGCCGGCTCTTTCTAGAGGGTTCGCGGCCACCTTTCACCAAATCGTGTAAAAAAATGAGCAAAATTATTGTATAAAAACGTGAAAATCAAATTTATTACTATTTTTTTTTTGTGTGTGAAAAATATGTGTACTTTACTTCAGGTCGTATTCCCAAGCGGCCGGGCGGTGTGGCCATGCGGTTGTAGGCGCTTCAGTCTGGAACCGCGTGACCGCTACGACCGCAGGTTCGAACGCTGCCTCGGGCATGGATGTGTGTGATGTCCTTAGGGTAGTTAGGTTTAAGTAGTTCTAAGCTCTAGGGGACTGATGACCACAGTCCCATAGTGCTCAGAGCCATTTGAATCATATCTGTATTCCCAAGCAGCCTTTGCGGTTCCTAAGTGAGAACGCATACACAGTTTAGTGCCGGAGAACGCGGCTTCTCTGATCGACTGTTTCGCAGCAATACGCGGGTCGTTTGTGCGACGGTTCACGGCGATAGATGCACCGAAACCTTTTACGCATGCGCGGAGCGAGCTTTGTCGACCAATCACGGTGCTCGCTGGTACGTATGCGGCCCCAGGCATCATTAAATGTTAAACTTGCTTTGTCAGTGCACTACCTATTTCGTAAGTCGATTTTTGACCTTGAAGTTGTTTTCATTCATCTCTAAACCAAAGACTATTGATACTGTGGGGGGGAGGGGGGTGATTGGGAACATGGAACTAGCATTATGAAGCTTTTAGTTTAGGCACTATCTTCAAAATCTCCGAAGTGTGTAACAATTAGTCCGGTGTCAATTTTGAAATATGGAATAAAGGACGATGTATGTCAAGGATTTTTCTATAGAATGTATGGAGAGTGTTAATATTATTTCGCGGAATTTCTGTCCCTGTCCGTAATTAGAGATGTCGGCTAAACTATGCTGCAGTAAGAAGCATGCGCATAAATATCAGCATGGCGTGTGCTCGGGCAGAAATTCAAACTCGTGAACGTGTGGCAAGCTGCAGACTGATGTGTAGCATTAATTAGGCAGCACCTGGGCTTCTTCTTATGCGGTGTCGGCCCTCACGAGCCCGGCTGTGTTAAATTCACTGGCGCAGAGACATTCCTCGGCGGCGCCTCGCTCCAGCGCTGGAACAAGTTGTAAAAGCGCAAGACGCCGCCGCCGCTCCGAGAATTCATATCTCTGCTGGCGGCGACCTTAGGATGTAAAAGCGGGTCGCCCGAAGGTGGAATACGTTTTCATAAACTGCGACTCAGAATCTCAGACGTAATATCCGAGAGAACAATATTAAATTTCGCGAAACTTAAAACGTCTTTTTAGTCGTTCCTGCTTAAAGGTTCATACAGCACCACTGTGAGGTTTCCCGGCCGCCCCACACTCCCTCAGACGGTAATAAAATAAACTCAAAGTCTTTCGCTGCCCTTTCGTTCCCTCCGTGCTTAGAACGGCCGTCTGGTGGAAGATGAAAGAAGGAGGGAAGCCTCCACGGCACCAGTGTTCGCGGAGAGAAATGTGCTCTCCTTTTAGAGGTACAGCATGTGGAAATGTGTCGTTTTCCGAAATTGCTGCAGGGTGCCTCCGCAGTAGAATTCACCTCGTCTTTCTGACCACAGTTTTATAATGAATTTGTGCCACTGGAATTGATTTCTTGGCTGCGGCAGTAATTAGAAGTACTAATCGATAATGACTCCGGAAATTAACTGTTGTATTGGTGGTAATGTGGTAACAGTACGGAGTATTTGAAGTAACAAATCTGGCAATGCACTGCTGTCAATTAAAACTGCAGTACCATTAAGAAAGCATACAATAAACCTTATATCAACCAGTGACAAAGGTTGTAAGTAGGCTGTTTAGGTTTTTATATCGGTAACGACATGTAGCGCTCTATATGAAAATCACTGACTGTTCTGTGTGCAGTCTGAGGCTGGTCGGCATTGTTGCAATATTCGCCATTATATATTGTTGGGCAGTTGGCTGTTAACAGCGCGTAGCGTTGCGCAGTTGGAGGTGAGCCGCCAGCAGTGGTGGATGTGGGGACTGAGATGGCGGAGTTTTGAGAGCGGATGATCTGGACAGAGACGGTAAATCTGTAAGACTGGATGTCATGAACTGCTATATATATTATGACCTTTGAACACTATTAAAATCTTTCATTTGCTAACTATGCCTATCAGTAGTTAGTGCCTTCAGTAGTTAGAATCTTTTATTTAGCTGGCAGTAGTGGCGCTCGCTGTATTGCAGTAGTTTCAGTAACGAAGATTTTTGTGAGGTAAGTGATTCATGAAAGGTAGAGGTTACTGTTAGTCAGTGCCATTCTTTTGTAGGGATTTTTGAAAGTCAGATTGCGTTGCGCTAAAAATATTGTGTGACAGTTTAGTGTTGATCAGAATAGGTAAAGAGCGAAATGTCTGAGTACGTTCAGTTCTGCTCAGCTGTTTGAAAATCAAATAATGTAAGAGGTTTATCAGCACAGTAATTCCTTAATTTTTCTAAGGGGACGTTTCAAGGTGTTCAGAGGCTTTTAAGGCTTAACCTACCCAAATATTTCAAAAAATACTTATATTTGCTGTATAACAAAGCGTTTAAATAAAGTGTGAGATGATTCTGTAAGTTAGAACAGATTCATCTGATCCGACCAAGAGTTGAGAATTCACTGTGTCATGCATACTATCCATTGTAACAGTTCGCAAGAGGCTTCTAGAAATAGCCTCTTGCTTCAATATGGCCGTTGACAGGACGGATGGCAGTCGGTTGTGTAACTGGAGCGTGCAACGAGGCTTGCCTTAGCAATGATACTGTGTGTTGTTCCATTCACAGTTTAGTCCTGGCTTAACAAAACTTGTTTTAGTGCCGTATGATCCGTGAGTGCGTGTGACAAACTGACAACATCGTTGCTTGTACAGAGGGAACACTTGTGTCTTTATGTAGCGAATTAATTCACAAACCATTTTCAAACTGGATGTATGAAAAGTGCGAGTCACATCGCACATAGGCATTACAACAGTTGATGGGAAACGAAATAGGAAATTTCAGTTTTCCTTGCACAAAAAGTATCCTTTTACAGGTAATTCTTAACAAGTAAACTGAATTTTTGTTTGGTGAATTTGAGATTTCTTTGTTTTGGAGTATGTGTGACAAAAAATTTTGACAGAAATGGTGAGAAACAGCAGAATTCGAGAAGGTGCCTTATGAAGCAAGAGACTTTTCAGTTATTGGATAAACCGAATATTAGGTTTCTGAAGGAGAGAAACTTCTAGCCTTAAAACATAATGTGAATGTGAAGCAAAACAGACTTGCAATCGAAAGACTTCTTCATGGTGTTTGTTTCCTGAGGACACGTTGAAGATGAAAGTTCTGATAACAAAGGGAATTATCTAGAATTATTGGCACCTTTGTCTAGACAAGGACAGTTTATTCGTGAACACTTGCACGCTCAAGCACAGTTCAGAACGAATAAACTGGATCGGTTACCGTTGTCATTAATAAACACATTAAAGAAAAGTTACCGCCATGTGAGTTTGCTGGAGCGCGAGCACATGAAATCTTGGATGTTTCTTCTAAGTCATAAATGAGTATTATTCTCAGGCTTTTTGCACAGAACGGTTCCATAGACTAGTTTATTGGTTGTCCCAATATTTCTAAGGATAAAACAGCTCAGGATTTATCAGAAATTTTACTTGATGCACGTGATGTTTAGGGTGTTGCTGACAAAATAGTGAGCCAAATGTAAGATGGAGCCTCCATAATGCCAGATAAACATAGAAGTGTCCAAAATTTTAGTAAACGAAATTGTCTGTGGGCTATATTTTTGCACCGATATCCTCATAAACTTAATCCAGTGCCTTTACGTTGTTATGAAAGTATCAAAGCACTTAGGATTTTTATTTACAATCCTTTAGCAGTCTGTCACTTCTTTAGAGAGTCGTCAAAGAGAACACAACTCTTAGAAAATAGAGGGTCCAGAGTGCCTCAAACATGTGCTACATGCTGGAATATCAATTCACGAGCATTACAGGCAATATATCTCAAATAGCATTACTTGGAAGACATTTTCCAAAATGTCACCACAGGTAATGAAGACTGAGATGCAGAGTTGTTCAACAGTGCTCCTGGCTTTCGTAGCATTCTTAATAAATCTCAGTTCCTCTCCTGCTTTGGCTTTACAAACAAGTATTTGTATATGTTGACCAGTTTCATACACGTCTTCAACACAAAACTGCATATGATAGTGCAATGCTGAAATCATGAAGACTATCATTAGTTTCTTACAGGACTTGAGATCCAAAAAACTTTGACCTCAACTGCTGAAAGCTGTAACAAGAAATTTCACAGTGAAGTAAGTGTTAGTGAGTGTGAATTCAAGTCTCTTAAGTTACTATGTTTGGGATATTAGATAACATGAAAGTGCAAATGGGAATGCTTTTTGGAAATCTTGAGAATATTCATCTTATAGTGTTGGTTCATACAGGGTGTTTCAAAAATGACCGGTATATTTGAAACGGCAATAAAAACTAAACGAGCAGCGATAGAAATACACCGTTTGTTGCAATATGCTTGGGACAACAGTACATTTTCAGGCGGACAAACTTTCGAAATTATAGTAGTTACAAATTCAGATGGCGCTGCAAGTGATGTGAAAGATATAGAAGACAACGCAGTCTGTGGGTGAGCCATTCTGTACGTCGTCTTTCTGCTGTAAGCGTGTGCTGTTCACAACGTGCAAGTGTGCTGTAGACAACATGGTTTATTCCTTAGAACAGAGGATTTTTCTGGTGTTGGAATTCCACCGCCTAGAACACAGTGTTGCTGCAACAAGACGTAGTTTTCAACGGAGGTTTAATGTAACCAAAGGACCGAAAAGCGATACAATAAAGGATCTGTTTGAAAAATTTCAACGGACTGGGAACGTGAAGGTTGAACGTGCCGGAAATGTAGGGCGACCACGTACGGCAACCACAGAGGGCAACGCGCAGCTAGTGCAGCAGGTGATCCAACAGCGGCCTCGGGTTTCCGTTCGCCGTGTTGCAGCTGCGGTCCAAATGACGCCAACGTCCACGTATCGTCTCATGCGCCAGAGTTTACACCTCTATCCATACAAAATTCAAACGCGGCAATCCCTCAGCGCCACTACCATTGCTGCACGAGAGACATTCGCTAACGATATAGTGCACAGGATTGATGACGGCGATATGCATGTGGGCAGCATTTGGTTTACTGACGAAGCTTATTTTTACCTGGACAGCTTCGTCAATAAACAGAACTGGCGCATATGGGGAACCGAAAAGCCCCATGTTGCAGTCCCATCGTCCCTGCATCCCCAAAAAGTACTGGTCTGGGCCGCCATTTCTTCCAAAGGAATCATTGGCCCATTTTTCAGATCCGAAACGATTACTGCATCACGCTATTTGGACATTCTTCGTGAATTTGTGGCGGTACAAACTGCCTTAGACGACACTGCGAACACCTCGTGGTTTATGCAAGATGGTGCCCGGCCACATCGCATGGCCGACGTCTTTAATTTCCTGAATGAATATTTCGATGATCGTGTGATTGCTTTAGGCTATCCAAAACATACAGGAGGCGGCGTGGATTGGCCTCCCTATTCGCCAGACATGAACCCCTGTCACTCCTTTCTGTGGGGACACTTGAAAGACCAGGTGTACCGCCAGAATCCAGAAACAATTGAACAGCTGAAGCAGTACATCTCATCTGCATGTGAAGCCATTCCGCCAGACACGTTGTCAAAGGATTCGGGTAATTTCATTCAGAGACTACGCCATATTATTGCTACGCATGGTGGATATGTGGAAAATATCGTACTATAGAGTTTCCCAGACCGCAGCGCCATCTGTTGTTGAAAATTGTAACTACTGTAATTTCGAAAGTTTGTCTGCCTGAAAATGTACTGTTGTCCCAAGCATATTGCAACAAACGGTGTATTTCTATCGCTGCTCGTTTAGTTTTTATTGCCGTTTCAAATATACCGGTCATTTTTGAAACACCCTGTAAGAATCAGTTTGGAAATAACAAAATTTCCCAACAATGAAACTGGATGGCCTTCTCACAACTTACCTGTTCTTCGATAAAGAACGACTGGAAAACGAGTATCGAAATATTATCAACACCGGCAGACTGTCTGAATTTCATGATGGACAATTGAGAGATGCCAGACTCTTTTGGTTTGTCCTCTCTCATTTATTTTCTTTAACTGCCCTCTCAGGTGAAGATGATAGGAAGGTGACTGGATCAAAGGCTTTAATTACTCTTTGCTAGAATTAAGTAGCGTGATGGGTCTTACTCCGTTTTTTATACTTTACAAGGTTTCTTCGTTGACGTTCTGTGTGGGAGAGGTGTGCCCCGTTGGAAAGCTGTGTTCGTCCATCTCTGCCGGGTTTCAGGAAGATGGGCCCAGGTGACAATAGCGGAGTTTGGGGACGCTGTCTTTCAACCCCATCCACGGCTTTCTCTTAGTCAGAGGGAAGGCAACGAGGGTTGCAAGAAATCCGACAGCTCAACGCCGTGGTGCCTGCGACAGGGTGGGCAGGTTTTATATTGTTGCATTCTTAGAACTGCGGCTTGGTGAGAGCTGGGCGTCCGCCAAGCTGTCACCTCACGTAGACATTATATTTTTCTATATAAGTTACTCGTCCCATGCCGTGGTCTTCCAGAGTGCACATTAAAAGAGCAAGCTGGTTGTGACGCTTGCTGTCGTTTTTTCGCCGCTAGCTTTTGGACGCAAGCGTCTCAATTATAGCGTAATTTTTCGTTAGCGTCTTGGAGGGGTTATGTGCGGCGATTTGTACCCTTGTGATTGGCCCTAACATCTGAGAACAGCCTCTATTGGCAGCCCTGCGGGTTGGTGAGGTCGGCACATCTTAATTTTTCAGGGACTGGGTTAGAAACCGAACTACTCACGGATTCTATCCTGGACCGTCAGAACGAGAAGACGTGAAGTAGGCACTGGAGATTGGTCGATTTAAGAGTAAAAAAATGGCTCTGAGCACTATGGGCACTGTGGTCATCAGTCCCCTAGAACTTCGAACTACTTAAACCTAACTAACCTAAGGACATCACACACATCCATGCCCGAGGCAGGATTCGAACCTGCGACCGTAGCAGTCGCGCGGTTCCGGACTGCGCGCCTAGAACCGCGAGACCACCGCGGCCGGCGATTTAAGAGTACTCGATTCCTCGATAGATCGGGCAGAGTTTTTATAAGCGCTGATCAGCGTAACTCGGGTTCGATTTCCCGGCTTTTCGAAACATCGTCCGTGGGCACTGCTCGTGAGGGTTGTCAACAGTACTTGTTACAGCTTGCAGTGCAGCTCATCGCTGATAGCTGATTCCACACGAATCAAGCATTGCATGTGGTAAAATAATTGGCAGCTAGAGCAAAGTAGGGAGTCCGTTATTTTGACGCCTGCACCACCACAGAGTGTCAGGAGCAGTTCTAATTTACATGTGGGGTTCTATAGATGAGTGCTGTTACTCGATCACTGTACCCCAAGTTAGCAAATTAGCAGTGTGTTAGGATAATCTGCCCGCTCACAGAAGACGAATGTGAACTATAATTATTTGAACGGTACCCACTTCACCTTTGCCAACTAATTATTCATAGAAATTTGTTGCATTTGTCATGTATGTAAGTAGTCACATATTGTCATAATATTTGAAGATTGGATTCATTTTCTTAATCAATAAATCTCATAGTGAAAGAACATCCCGCTATCAATCAAGTAATTATAGAACCACTTTAGAATACCCTGCATTTAATCATATTTTTGGGGGAGATTATTCAGTACATTGTAAGTTATGTAATGGGATAAACCAATGAAGTGTCATTAAAGACAAGACCAAACAGATTCTTTTGCATTCGGACATCATTGAGAATAACAGGGGAGAGTCGCAGTTCCTGGGGTTGTCGTGTGTTTTCACGATACTGAGGTACAGGTTTTAGACAGATGAGGGGATTAGTTTCATCTCGCAACCAGACACCCTCTCAAAATGATCTTCAAAATATTTATAACGGAATAACAAAGGTTATCAAATTAACTTGTACATTCCCTTCACTACAGCCTCGTGTGAAAGAAGCAGAAATACAATAGATTAAATTTCTCTGCACAATTGCCACAGAAATAAATCTCAAACAACTTACAAGTGAACAGAAATTTGAAGATAACGTGATTGATAACTTTACTACCAACAATAATCGATGTGTGGTACTTCTGTATAGAAAGGTATAAGGTAAGCCTACCCACAATTACTGCATTAGCTTCGCCACTGATATTTACATGCTTGGGTATGCAAATGATTAGCATTGCAAAGCAGCAGCACAAAGTGGATAGAACAGTATGCAACTATACAGCTATATAAAGAAAGGACATTGTTTAACATTTTTACCTAATAAATCTCGAAAAGTTCTTGAGCGATTTAGTTCAAATTTATACACGTCACTCTAATAACCATTCGGATGGATATAGGCTGTGTATATTTTTAAACAATAATATGCTGGTTTCTGGTTAAAACCGCAAGGAGAAAGAAAATTCTGTGTTGTGAAAACCTGCAATAGTCTGCCCAAAAAGTCTTTGACAGCCACATTCGTAAACAGCGCCACCACATCAAAACTGACAATACTGTCACCCAACAAAAGTGTATAGACAACAATGTGCTGAATAAAAAGCTCCTGGGTTTCCAAAGGTGTCAAGTAACTAAAATTACACATGCTTTCGGGCAAGCACTCATTGGCCATTGTCAAGCGGTATGGTGCTGGCACGCCCCTTATACGAGTATAAACGAGCTACCGGCTGTGACGTCATTGCTTCTGCTCGAGACCCCCGAGAAAGACAAGCCATGGTGCATACGTCACAGCACGTGACACTGCAGGTTTTAAGAGTGCCAGCAGCCGTCACCAGTGGTGAGAGAGTGGCTATTTCAGAGGAGTTTAATAATTACTGACTGTGAGTTTAAATGCCTGCACGTTCTCGATGGCACACGACAAAATTAATACCTTTAGTGGGTACCTTTTCAATTAAATATTGATTTCCATTCGGTTCTGCACGGAGCCGAGCATTCGCGAAGTGTGGCGGACAAGCCGACTAGTGTGACGTCACAAGTTCACTGCAGGGCTCTTGTATCTCGTTCGCCCTCCTCCCGCCTCAAATTTTATCTAGTGTCCGTTTTCTAAAGCATTATCAGCTGAAGCAGGTTTCTTGAGATAGTGTAGGCGATAAAGCCTCTCATGTTCGTTTTTTCTGTTGTTTCCGAGTGTCTATTATTCGTCCGACGTAAGACTGGCAAGGTATCTTGTAGACCCCAGTGTTCTGAGACCTTTAACTGTTCTCAGTAACTGACGGATTTTTCTCAGAGGCCTGAAGTTCGATTTGATTTTGTGTCGTTTCAGCAGCGGCTTATCTTGCCCGGCGCGGAGTCACAGAGCGGCAAGAAAGCAAGTTTCTTTTCCTGCTCCTCGTCGGTGTACTTGTTCTGAGTCTTGCTTGAAATCGCTTCATTTATTTGATGGACGTTACAGTCGTCGTTCCTGAAGACATGGCGTACGTGTCTCCGCTCATCGGGCAGCTTATCAGCGTCTGATGTAATTCTTGCACTGTGCCTCAAAGCTTGCAAAACAGTGCGCTTCTGTGCCAGGTGATGATGGTTGATATCGTGCAAGTACAGAAAATAGGAAGGCATAAGTGTGTGACTAAATAGCTTGACCACTTCGCTTACAAGAACTGGGATTCTAGGTCCAAAAAGTATTCGGCAGAAACATTCGTAAAGAGCGCCCTCTTATCAAAACTGTCTATAATGTCACCCTCACTAAGTCTAAGACAGTTAATTCGTTTGATAAAATCTGCTGAATATTTAATATGATGTTTGCAGTGTCCCAAATGTGGAGCAAGGAGAATGGCAGAGTACTTCGGCAGCTTGTATGTTGGTGAATCAATGGTGGATATGATGAGGCAGAATTGCGTCCTGTCAGCCATTAAAGCGTAGTTGTTTCTTTCGATACGTTGACGACACGTACATCATTTGGTCTCACGGACTTGAGAAACTTGACTAGCTCTTGGAACACGTCAACTGCATTAACAGTGTAAGTAGGCTGTTTATGTTTTCTTATTGGCAACGTTACGTAGCGCTCTGTATGAAAATCACTGGCTGTGCTGTGTGCAGTCTGTGGCCAGTTTCCATTGTTGTCTGCCATTGTAATGTTGGGCAGCTGGATGTTAACAGCGCGTAGCGTTGCGCAGTTGGAGGTGAGCCGCCAGCAGTGGTGGATGTGGGGAGAGAGATGGCAGAGTTTTGAAATTTGTAAGACTGGATGGCATGAACTGCTATATATATCACGACTATTAAGGTAAATACATTGTTTGTTCTCTATTAAAATCTTTCGTTTGCTAACTATGCCTATTAGTAGTTAGTGCCTTCCGTAGTTTGAATCTTTTATTTAGCTGGCAGTAGTGGCGCTCGCTGTATTGCAGTAGTTCGAGTAACGAAATTTTTGTGAGGCAAGTGATTTGTGAAACGTATAGATTAATTTAGTCAGGGCCATTCTCTTGTAGGGATTACTGAAAGTCAGATTGCGTTGCGCTAAAAAAAAAAAAAAAAAAAAAAAAAAAAAAAAAAAAAAAAAAAAAAAAAAATATTGTGTGTCAGTTTAAGCACAGTCATCTATAATTGTTCTAAGGGGACGTTTCAACAGTACCATGCAGTTTACCATATACGAAGAAAAATACGATGCACTGCCCTCCCTCGATGTTCTCGTCCGCCGCAAATGAAATGGATGTCCTGGCCACAGCGTCTATAGAAAACCCACCCACGCCAATCAGTCATCATCCCCCGGCAAAGAAGCGCATAGTTTCACAAACATACATGCATCGTGCACGAATGATATTAGATGCTGATAACCTGCTCCATGAGCTGAGCCACCTACTCAATGTCTCCAGGAGAAACGGCCATAACGTCCATCAAATAAATGGACTTCAAGCAAGACTTATAACATGGCAACCGACAAGGAACAGGAAAAGAAATTTGCTATCTTGTCGATCTGTGGCTCCGTGTAGGGCAAGATACGTCGCTTGCTGAAATGACATGAGATCAAACTGACCTGCAGGCCATCGACAAAATCAGTCAATTACTGAGACCAGTTAATAACGCAACAGGTCCCTGAACACCTGGGATCTACAAGATACCTTGCGACTGTGGCTAGTCTTACGTCTGACAAACAGTACATACTGTGAAACAACAGATGAAGGAGCATAAGAGGTTTTATTTTCCTACAATAATCCGACAAATCTGCTTTAGCTGAGCATGCTTTAGAAAATGGACACCGAATAAAATCTGACGAAACATCCGTCGTAGCTAGCACAAACGGCTTATGGGATTATGTAATTATAGAAGCCATTGGATAACACCCTGATCAAGACTGTTGCCTGCAGCTCAGCAGTGTACGATCAAGCGATAGAGCCGCTGAAGTGAGAGCATTGAACGCCTTGTCACCATATATCCGTATATGGCGATGCCATGGGCATTGATGAAAGGAGAAAATATAAAAATACAGTAAATGAAGCAGGCAAAAAGGAATACAAACGTCTCAAAAATGAGATTGACAGGAAGTGTAAAATCGCTAAGCAGGGATGGCTAGAGTACAAATGTAAGGATGTAGAGGCTTGCCTCACTAGGGGTAAGATAGATACTGCCTACAGGAAAATTAAAGAGGCCTTTGGAGAGAAGAGAACCACTTGTATGAATATCAAGAGCTCAGATGGCAACCCAGTTCTAAGCAAAGAAGGGAAAGAAGAAAGGTGGAAGGAGTATATAGAGGGTTTATACAAGGGCGATGTACTTGAGGACAATATTATGGAAATGGAAGAGGATATAGATGAAGATGAAATGGGAGATACGATACTGCGTGAAGAGTTTGACAGAGCACTGAAAGACCTGAGTCGAAACAAGGCCCCGGGAGTAGACAACATTCCATTAGAACTACTGATGGCCTTGGGAGAGCCAGTCATGACAAAACTCTACCATCTGGTGAGCAAGCTGTATGAGACAGGCGAAATACCCACAGAGTTCAAGAAGAATATAATAATTCCAATCCCAAAGAAAGCAGGTGTTGACAGACGTGAAAATTACAGAACTATCAGTTTAATAAGTCACAGCTGCAAAATACTAACGCGAATTCTTTACAGACGAATGGAAAAACTGGTAGAAGCAGACCTCGGGGAGGATCAGTTTGGATTCCGTAGAAATGTTGGAACACGTGAGGCAATACTAACCTTACGACTTATCTTAGAAGAAAGATTAAGAAAAGGCAAACCTACGTTTCTAGCATTTGTAGACTTAGAGAAAGCTTTTGACAACGTTAACTGGAATACTCTCTTTCAAATTCTGAACGTGGCAGGGGTACAATACAGGGAGCGAAAGGCTATTTACAATTTGTACAGAATCCAGATGGCAGTTATAAGAGTCGAGGGGCATGAAAGGGACGCAGTGGTTGGGAAAGGAGTGAGACAGGGTTGTAGCCTCTCCCCGATGTTATTCAATCTGTATATTGAGCAAGCAGTAAAGGAAACAAAAGAAAAATTCGGAGTAGGCCTTAAAATTCATGGAGAAGAAGTAAAAACTTTGAGGTTTGCCGATGACATTGTAATTCTGTCAGAGACAGCAAAGGACTTGGAAGAGCAGTTGAACGGAATGGACAGTGTCTTGAAAGGAGGATATAAGATGAACATCAACAAAAGCAAAACGAGGATAAGGGAATGTAGTCAAATTAAATCGGGTGATGCTGAGGGGATTAGATTAGGAAATGAGACACTTAAAGTAGTAAAGGAGTTTTGCTATTTAGGGAGTAAAATAACTGATGATGGTCGAAGTAGAGAGGATATAAAATGTAGACTGGCAATGGCAAGGAAATCGTTTCTGAAGAAGAGAAATTTGTTAACATCGAGTATAGATTTAAGTGTCAGGAAGTCGTTTCTGAAAGTATTTGTATGGAGTGTAGCCATGTATGGAAGTGAAACATGGACAATAACCAGTTTGGACAAGAAGAGAATAGAAGCTTTCGAAATGTGGTGCTACAGAAGAATGTTGAAGATAAGGTGGGTAGATCACGTAACTAATGAGGAGGTATTGAATAGGATTGGGGAGAAGAGGAGTTTGGGGCACAACTTGACTAGAAGAAGGGATCGGTTGGTAGGACATGTTTTGAGGCATCAAGGGATCACAAATTTAGCATTGGAGGGCAGCGTGGAGGGTAAAAATCGTAGACAGAGACCAGAGATTAAGCAGATTCAGAAGGATGTAGGCTGCAGTAGGTACTGGGAGATGAAGAAGCTTGCACAGGATAGAGTAGCATGGGGAGCTGCATCAAACCAGTCTCAGGACTGAAGACCACAACAACAACAATGGGCACCAGTGGGGTCACAGACGGCAGCTAGTGTACATAAGGCGCTTACTGACAAAGGCCAAGGAGTGCTTGGCCGATACCTCGTATAATTTTAATTATTTGACGCGGTTTCCGAGAACTTTTTATTCATGTTGCCGCCGCAAGATTCTGGACTCTTACACAAGAATGTGTTGCTTCGTTTCATTCCTCTCAGTCGGCTGTAATAGGAAACCTGTATCTTTGGGATGGCTTATGGTCAGAATACTTCTAAGGAATCTAAATCATCTGAGACTTTGTAACCCTAACAGTTCACAGATTAAAACTATGCGACGTACTGTCACTGAAGCTATTACAGCTACAGATCTAGCAGCTAGAGAGGTCTTTCATACTCCATACACCAATTATCCTAACCGATTTACCCAACTAATCACTTAAAGGGACTTCCAACTAATGATTTCGTTTGCAATAGCAATAAACAAGGCTCAAGGTCAGATAGAGATCAAAAAAGGAGATGTGAGCTGATGAATTTGGCTGGCGGGGGGGGGGGGGGGGGGGAGGGAGAGGAAATGGACATAGAGAAGGGGGAAGGAGGAGATGGACAGAGAGATGGGAGAGGAGGAGATGATGTGACAGAGATGGGGGAGAAAAGAGCCAGAGAAAAGAACTGATGGACAGGCAAAGTGTTGTGGAGAGGGGGGGGGGGAGGGGAGGGACAAAGAGGGGGGGAAGGCGAAGACGGGCAGAGAGAAGGGGAGACAGCAAGGGCGTCCCTTCGATAGTTTTCAAGGGGGTACGAAGGGGGAGGGGGGTGGCAATCCGTTCTTCTAGTCAAGTTGTGCCACAAATTTCACTTCTCCCCAATTCTGTTCAGTATCTCCTAATTAGTAATGTGATCTACCCATCTAATCTTGAGCATTCTTCTGTAGCAGCACATTTCGAAAGCTTCTATTCTCTTCTTGTCTAAACTATTTGTCGTCCACGTTTCACTTCCAAACAAGGCTATACTTCATACAAATACTTTCAGAAACGACTTCCTGACACTTAAATCTATACTCGATGTTAACAAATTTCTTTTCTTCAGAAACGCTTTCCTTGCCATTGCCAGTCTACGTTTTATATCCTCTCTGCTTCGACCATCATCAGTTGTTTTGGTCCCTAAATAGCAAAACTCGTCTACTACTCTGAGTGTCTCATTTCCTAATATAATTCCCTCAGCATCACCCAATTTAATTTGACTACATTCCATTATCCTCGTTTTGCTTTTGTTGATGTTTATCTTATATCCTGCTTTCAAGACACTGTCCATTCCGTTCAACTGCTCTTCCAATCCTTTGTTGTCTGTAACAGAATTACAACGTCATCGGCAGGCCTCAAAGTTTTTATTTCTTCTCTATGTATTTTAATTCCTACTCCGAATTTTTTTGTTTTTTCCTTCACTGATTGCTCAATATACAGTTGGAATAACATCAGGGATCGAGGATAGGCTACAACCCTGTCTCAGTCCCTTCCCAACCACTGCTTCCCTTTCATGTCATTCCACTCATAACTGCCTTCTGGTTTCTATACAAATTGTAATTAGCATTTCATTCCCTGTATTTTATCTCTGCCACCCTCACAATTTGAAAGAGAGTATTCCAGTCAACATTGTCAAAAGCTTTCTCTACGTCTACAAATGATAGACACATAGGTTTGCCTTTTCTTAATCTATCTTCTAAGATAAGTTGTAGGGTCAGTGTTGCCTCACGTGTTCCAACATTTCTACGGAATCCAAACTGATCTCCCGCGAGGTCGGCTTCTACCAGTTTTTCCATTCGTCTGTAAAGAATTCGTGTTACTGTTTTGCAACCGCGACTTATTAAACTGATAGTTCGGTAATTTTCACATCTGTCATCACCCGCTTTCTATCGGGTTGGAATTATTATATTCTGATAGTATTTCGCCTGCCTCACACATCTTGTTCAGCATATGGTTGAGTTTTGCATGGCTGGCTCTCACTAGGCTATCACTAGTTCTACTGGAATGTCGTTTACTTCTGGGGCCTTGTTTCGATTTAGGTGTTCCAGTGCAATGGCAAACTCTTCAAGCAGTATCATATCTCCCATTTCGTCTTCATCTACATAGTCTTCCATTTCCGTAACATTGTCCACAAGTACACCGCCCTAGAATAGAACCTCTGTATATTTCTTCCACCTTTTTGCTTTCCCTTCTTTGCTTAGAACTGGGCTCCCATCTGAGCTTTTGATATTCGTACAAGTGCTTCTCTTTTCTCCAAGGTCTCTTTAATTTTCCTATAAGCAGTATGTATCCTTCCCCTAGTGATATATGCCTCTACATCCTTACATTTGTCCTCTAGCCATCCCTGCATAGCCATTTTGCGCTTCCTATCGATCTCATTTTTGAGACGTTTGTATTCCTTTTTGGCTGCTTCATTTACCGCATTTTTTATATTTTCTCCTTTCATCAATTAAATTCAGTATGACTTCTGTTACCCATGGATTTCTACTAGCCCTCGTCTTTTTACCTACTTGATCCTCTGTTGTCTTCACTATTTCATCCCTCAAAGCTACCTTTCTTCTTCTACTGCATTTCTTTCCCCAGTTCTTGTCAACCATTCCATAATGCTCTCTCTGAAACTCTCTACGATCTCTGATTCTTTCAGTTTATCCAGTTATCATCTCCTTAAATTCACATCACTGTGTATAGCCAAAAATATTTCTCAAGTGAACCATACATTGCTGATAACCTGTGTATCCTCTCAGAACTGGTTTGAAAAAATGCTGTCAATGTTCGTTTTATTGCAAATTATATATTCTTATTCGGATTATAGATGAAATTTCGGAGTTTGTTTAGGGTACGCGTCTTGGAAGCAAATCGCTTTACTCGTTACGTGATAGATGAAGATTTTTGGGGGACGACAGTCGACCGAGTCTTGTCAAAAGTTTCCTGCCGCGCTACGGGAGTCGCTCTGGCGTGTGGTGCAGTAGCATTGCTTATCGCTAACTGTTGTTGTGCTCTGTAATTCAAGAAATATTTTCAAAATAAGTGAATGTAATTGTAACAACTTTAGTAAATAGGGTTATTCTACATATAGTTTGATATGTGAAACATGTTGAAGTCCCTTGGTCTTGTGTGTCCAAATAGTTTCAGTTACCAGAACATTGTCGTTACAATTCTACAAACCCTATAGGGTTTGTAGGTACCTTATATGCAAGAAAGAATTTGTCGCTAAGGTACTTCCTTTCACAAGGTAAACTACGAGATTTAACCAAAATTTTTGGTCAAACTTTGTCCTTTCTGAGATTTCTTTCTTCTATCTACAGCTTTTTTGATGTAGCTTACCGCTGTATCTATTTCTTCCTTATGACGTAATTTTTTTTCGAAGCTGGAAATGGTATTAGCGCTGTGTTGATTTTTGAGTACAAGCAACGGAATAACGATGGAGAATACTCTCTTGGAATGTGTGAATGTTTTTGTCCCAAGTCTGGTGTTGTCGATGGCAATATGTTATGCACAGCTTGTTAATTTCTCTCATAATGCGTGCTGCAGGATTGGATTGAGACCAGTAGAGCGAAATTAAAACAGGTCTAATATTGCGACGTCGTTAACTGCGTAACCGACTATTTGAGCGAAATTGTGGACCATTGTCTAAAATGACTTTATCAATGCGGCCATCTTTTCTTAGAAAACTATTGCCAAAGACTTTGTATTCTGTTTTGGCAGTAACATTCCGTAAAGAAGTGAATGAAACGAATTTTGAAGTCAATTCAATAGCAACAAAAATGTGTGAGAATCCATTGAGTGATCTGATAAGAGGTCCTAACTGGTCTACTGCAGCCAGCCCCATTAGTTTAGGAGGATTTATAGGAAATAATGGTGCTCAATGGGTAATGGTTGATGATTTGTCTCTCTGACAAAGTTTGCATATTGCTAAAATTCTCTTTATTCTTTCCTGCATTTTATTAAAGGAAGAAGTTGTACGAAATTGTGAAATCATTTTCTCAGACCAAAGTTAGCACAGCTGAGGTGTCTATACCAAATAAGCTTATTTACAAAATCATCGGGTATGTACACAACCCAAAGAGAGTCACTGACTGTATACCTTTTGAAAAGAATGTTTTTATGTAATAAATAAAACTGTCTTGTTGTTGTGTTTGTTCTGTCATACCACTTACATTTTACAACTTTCCTTTACATTTTACATCTTATCCACTTCATGCTCTATGCCTTATGAGGAAAAGGAGATGGAGTTTTCAAAGGCTACCTTTTCTATATGCAACAAACTGAAGTTTTTTAGCAAATAATTTTCATAAGTATTCTTGACATAACCAATAGAAGATCCTGATGAAATATCCGGTACAACATTTTGAGTATGCGGGCTTTCAAATAACTACGCACCCTCTGACTCAACGTTGCTATATTAAAAGTATTGACTGGTTTCGTTGTCTAGGGGCTGGGATATGTAGTTGCTGCGTTACTAGCCAAATACTGCTGAGTCTACAGTATACGATAAGAATACACACACGAATCGAATGGTCGAAGGTTTCTGTCACTCGGCAATTGCGAATTATGAAAGTAAGATATAAATTAAAAATAAAAGATTTGCAATTAAATAAAATCTGCAGGTACTATCTTAACGACTTTAAATGATGAGTATGATAGTAGGAGTACTTCTGAGAATGCGGTATTTTCTGCAAAACACTTACTGGTGTCGATGGTCCAGCAATTAAATAAAATATAACTTGAATAACAGGGAAACAATAGATTCCTACTGCACGTAATTAGTTATGAACAACAACAAAGCTCGTGAGATATTCACTTCTAAACGCACACTACGACTTCACTGTAGAAACCATAGAAATCTCACAAGTGCATAAGTCAGCACTACGAAATATTTCTATCTGCCGTGACCATGCGTAAACCGCTCCACACGTTCCAAGTCCCTCTCGTGACTGTGCGTCCGTCGCGCCGTCCCGTCCAGCACCTCCCATGTCGTGTGCAGTACTCTCCCGAACTCAGAATATTTTCAGGGTACGACTACTCGCCCGTTACAAGTACCAGAAATGTGAATAACAGTGAAGTTAAACTCTTGTAAATACAGAGCCCGTAGTTTCAGACGATCATGGTTTAGTTTAGATGACATTAAAAATTGGAGTGCTGGATGATTAGTGTACGCCTTAGTATGGTACCGAAAAAAGAAGAACCGAAATCTAGAAAATGTACAAATAATTGCCAGTGCTTCCATCTCGGTTACAGAATAATTTCTTTCAGATTTAGACTAGACGCCACTGGCAAAAGCTATCCTTTTCTGCACAGTTATACCATTCTCTTCAAACTCTTGGAATAGATAAGCGCCAAGCCCCATTCTTGACGAGTCTGTTTACAAGCAAAAGTTTCGTGATGAATCGGGATGAGCAAGTATTGCAACATTAAGAAGTGCATCTTTCAAACTCTGAAACTCTTTCCCAGTGGCATATGGTATTTTTTTCCACCAACTGGACATAATTTGAGAGGGCAAGAATTTTCATAAAAAAAAAAAAAACGATTGGGAGGGATTGCCCTAATTGCTTCAAGTTTCTCAGGCTTTGGTTCAGTACCTCCTGATGTGACCAAGAAATTTTATTTTTGTGCTTCCAAACTCTGATTTTTCTAAGTTGACAGTGATTCCCTAACCCTCAAAACTGTGCATGAAGCTTCTCAAAATATGGTTATGCTGCGACCAAGTTTTTTCTGCTACAGGACTATCAGTAACATAGGATGTTATTTGTCTCTTCAGACAGTCAGGTTAATTAGTGTTCAGACCTTGCATGAAGGTAGCTGACGAGATATTGAGACCAAAACGTAATCTACGAAACTTGCAAAACACAACACAACATAAGAAAGAAATATGTTTTCTACAATCTGGGTGTAACGCTATTTGCCAAAGACTTCCGCACAGGTCTACAGAAGACAAAATTTGCACACCATAGAAATTTTGCAAGAGTGCTTATAATGTTTGTGGTCTATCTGTTTCTGTTAAATAATAGTGTTCATCTGTCTAGACTCTAATACAAGTGTAATCGAGGCATCTATCTTCTTCACTATATGTAATAGGCTGTTATATGAACTGACTGAAGGTTCTATGACTTCCTTTCTAGCATGGACAGAATTTCTGCCTTCACTTCTTCTCTATTGCAAGCTGGAATGACGCATGGTTTAATTCAAAACTTATTGTGCTCTTTGACCTGGAATTTATGTTGAAAAACCGTAATAGTTCCTGCACGATGTATTCAAATAATGGAATGTGTGCGGAGAATGTCAAGAAGATCCTTTCTGTCGGTTTCTGTATACAGGGTGTTACAAAAAGGTACGGCCAAACTTTCAGGAAACATTCCTCACACACAAATAAGGAAAAGATGTTATGTGGACACGTGTCCGGAAAGGCTTAATTTCCATGTTAGAGCTAATTTTAGTTCTTCCACCTACGCTCAATGGAGCACGTTATCATGATTTCATACGGGATACTCTACCTCTGCTGCTAGAACATGTGCCTTTACAAGTACAACACAACATGTGGTTCATGCACGATGGAGCTCCTGCACATTTCAGTTGAAGTGTTCGTACACTTCTCAACAACAGATTCGGTGACCGATGGATTGGTAGAGGTGGACCAATTCCATGGCCTCCACGCTCTCCTGACCTCAACCCTCTTGACTTTCATTTATGGGGGGATTTGAAAGCTCTTGTCTACGCAATCCCGGTACCAAATGTAGAGACTCTTCGTGCTCGTATTGTGGACAGCTGTGATACAATACGCCATTCTCCAGGGCTGCATCAGCGCATCAGGGATTCCATGCGACGGAGGGTGGATGCATGTATCCTCGCTAACGGAGGACATTTTGAACACTTCCTGTAACAAAGTGTTTGAAGTCACGCTGGTCCGTTCTGTTGCTGTGATTTGAAGAGAAATAATAAAATGAGCTCTAACGTGGAAAGTAAGCGTTTCCGGACACATGTCCACATAACATATTTTCTTTCTTTGTGTGTGAGGAATGTTTCCTGATAGTTTGGCCGTTCCTTTTTGTAACACCTTGTATTGCTCTATATCCATCTTTTCCTGAATGAGACTGTGTATATCGATTTCCTGATCCATTTCATCGTAAAATATATATGCACAGCTTGTGTCATTACGAAAATACTCGGGTGGGATTTGCGATGCATTATCTGTCAAAAAATATTTAAAAAATTATTTCTGATTCGTGCTTTGAGATCCAGTCTTGAAATGTTAATGAAACTACATCTACATCTACATTTATACTCCGCAAGCCACCCGACAGTGTGTGGTGGAGGGCACTTAACGTGCCACTGTCATTACCTCCCTTTCCGGTTCCAGTCGCGTATGGTTCGCGTGAAGAACGACTGCCGGAAAGCCTCCGTGCGCGCTCGAATCTCTCTACTTTACCCTGCACTTCCATTTCTACTTCGGCAGCACTGAAATTGAAAACAGCTTTATATTTGTTTAGAAAATCTACTCCTAATATTATTTCAGTGGACAAGAGAGGAACAGTCAAGAAATTCACCGAAAATTTATAGCCTAGGCGCAGAAAGTCATATTTGATGCTTCACGTCAGCACTTTTTCCAGAAATCGCACGCAGTATTTTAATCTTACGTAGAGGTAAAGTGGGGCAATCTATTGCTGTCGTATATGTGTAGAACACAGTGTCACTGAGCACAGAAACAGGGCTACCACAGGCAAGCACAATTGAATATGTAGTGTTGCCTAGTGAAATATTTATTGTTGTATGGACTATAGAGAGTTGTTTGTCATCACCCTCTCTCAGTGAATTATCTCTAATGTCCTCAACACACGGAAAGGTAAAGGATTCGGCAGTGTTCTCGCCAGTCATTACTTCAACTCCTTCTATCACAATAACCACTATTCAACTGCGAGAATTGTGGATCATACGGACGATGTCGGTTATGCAGTGTGTAACTGTTTCTGTGGTTGTGTTTGTCATGCTAGTCCCATAGTTTACGTTTTCACGCTGTACAAACGAATCATGCGTGTCATAGTTTCTATTTTGATTGTTATTGCGTCTTTTCGTTAAACCGTGGTCACTGACCAATTCCAATTCCTGAAGTAATGTTTGAAATGCTTCTAAATCATCTTCACATCTGCCAGCCAAAATTACGTGCCTCGAACTCGTAGGTAACTGTCAAACAAATGCGGATCAGCTTTGACGGACTCCATGGCTTTGAAAAGTACTGATTTCTGCGTACTAAGCCTTCAGAATATTTTGCTGGGCTAGAGAAGTCAGACTGTTCGAAGTTCCGTAACACTATAATGCTATGTTCTATCCGATCTAGTGTAGCCTTCAACAAGTAGGTTGACAAAAATGCTCGGTAGAAATCATTTACACTTTGACAATCTCTCACTGCTGAGCACATTCTTCCCGTAGTTTCATTTTTCAAATAACCGCATAGAAATTGTAATTTGTGTTCAATTGACCAATTTGGTGTAAAGACTTATGAAATCGTCAGTCCAAGTCGGGGTGTGAATTTCGGTACTGTAATTCCTGAAAACATTGAATTCACGTACTGCCAGAAAGTGTTTGTAGTCGAGTACCATTCCTGTGTGAACCAGAATATTCTCTGTTGCACCACATTGGCGATTCATTGTCGTATCTGGATGTCTGGTACTGTTCTCGTGGGAAATCACCTAACCGCCATAAATATGTATGCTCCGCGAAGTTTTTTGAATGTGAATGTACACGGTCCTATTCGTCCACATGGTCGTCGCGGTTAAACTTTCTTTCATGACTCTCGATTTTCTCATTAATAGTGTTTCTACAATGCTTATTTTCTCGATTAATTTTCTCTTGGTTGTCTTTAAAATTTGTTGATGTCTGATATTCTGTTGTGTCATTGTATCATTTGAATCTCCATCTACAATGGTTGACAAATTTGGCATTTGCGTTGTCAATTCATCAACATTTTCTTTTACCGTTGAGTTAAGATGTTCATTCTGTTCTTTTATCTGTGTGACTATCGCACTCGGATCTACAGTGTTGATTTTAGCTAACAATTCGTCCCTGTCATTACAGTGATTTGATTTCAGGTTTTCGTGTTCTGTTTTAGGGTCGGGTAATCTAGTTGCAAAACTGCCAATTATTGGTTGAACATCATTTTTAATTTCTTCCCCAATATCAACTGATAAATTTTGTATTTTCAATTTCATTTCTCCCTGCTATTTTCTGTTCTCTTCTTGTGACCTTCTGTTCTCGCCCTGTGATTTTTTTATTTCGTCTCTAAGTGATTTACTATCTTCTACCTGTAATTTCCTATTCTCTTCCTGTGGTTTTTTGTTTCTTCCTGTGATTCAGTGTTTTCGTCTTGTGTTTCTTTGAGGAATTGATTCTAGAAAATTTGTTGGATTCACGCAGTGTGGTTCTGTATTATTGTTCACTGAAGTGGATGTGTGTTGTGTTCATTCAAACGATACTGACACAAAATCTGATTCGAATGCGTCTGTTACCAGTTATAAAGTTTCGCACGACTGTGGCGACTTTGGCAAGCTTTCGCTGGACTGTGGCGACTTAACCGCCGACCGACTCAACTTCAGAACTCACATGTTCATTATCCACCGCGTGTACTGTTTCATTATTGTACGATAATCAGTTGCGGTCCGCGCAGTTTCCTGCAATCTGATGTAAACTATCGGTATTTGCTAATTGTTCAAGGCGGTTTATCTCATCCTGTATCGAATCGTTATTTTGCAACCCCATCTGTTGTCTTGTGCCACGACGGATTTTCATATTGATTCATGTTGTACCAACCATGATGAAACACTATTTCTTGGAGAAACAGAATTGCTAAAATGACCAATCAAACAAAGACAAAACTTCGCCACTGTGCTCACAAATAGTCAACAATGAATCAAATCCGCACAGAATGTGTAATATTACGGCAAACGTTTATGTGATAAAGAAATCGATAATCATCAGACGACACAGAATTTCATAAATTGAAAACAGAATTTTGAATGAATTGCCTGAAATAGAAACACAACATTAGTAAAATTAGCGTAGCGGTATTTTTTGCTTTCGAGAAATCCAGCACTGACTAACTACGTATTACGAAAGGAACCAACGAACTATGCTGGGAGGGTAGCCATATGTAACCTCTTCATCATATTTGTTGCTGTGTGAAATTGAGACCATGTTTACCACCCACTGTATAAAAAATTTATGTACTAACTAAATTATGTGCCCGCAAACTGTCATCCAACTTAAAAGTCATATGCTAACCGTTGACTAAACAAAACCTAATTTGAACTGAACTATATGTAATCTAATGCTGCTTGTCTTTATATTAAATGAGCAACTGAAGTAAAACAATTGTCTGGCTCTAATCAAAATTTCCACTTACTTCACGTCTTGACCATATTGTTGCAAACATCTCGAAAGCACACATCAAACAGAAAGTATGCAGCAGCTAGGCTAGGTTTCTATTTCTTAATGAAGTTTTCAAACCACATTCAAACTGTTTCATATCACAAGCCACAATTTTGTAATGTGTGATGGTGAACAGTGGGATGGGGAGAGTAACTAGTCTATTCCTTTGAAATGATGTTCCAAGACAGTAATTTTGGAATGAAGTATGTATTCAAAAAGACAGAGTAATACTTCGCGTGATCTTCACACATAACAGAGGTCTGAACAATACTGTGCTTAACAATGCGAACAATAATTTAATGAGGGTGAAATATTAACAAATAATTTCTGTAAAAATCAAACTGCTTAAGCAGTTAATGCACTACTCAGGGAAATAGGGTGGTCTTTCTCTCAGCTCTCAGGAAATGAACAAATTTAACTAGCTGACAGTAATGATTCCGACAAACTAGCTGCGCAGTGCTGTAGTCTTAGCTCAAGCTTATTCTCTAAAAAAAAAAAAAAAAAAAAAAAAAAAAAAAAAAAAAAAAAAAAAAAAAAGTTATTCAAAATTAACATTCTCTTCGCTTTCCGATATACACATCTTTTTCATCTTTGCGGTCCTTTATAATCAATCTTTCTTCATCTAACAGTTACAATCACAAGTCGACACAGCACTACTAAATATTTCTATCACCTACCACACTTCGACTAAGACTGTATCAGATTGCGCAGAGGCCAAGCCCGTGGCACGACACGACCAAAGACTGTTTAACAGTAGCGTAACTGGCTCTCCCTCTGACGTGCACGTCGATAACACATAAAAACTAAAATGACATGACCACCTTACAACATTCGTTACTATCGTACTGGGCCGACACCAGCTGCGATGCTAATGAGAGCCACCTCGATCACCTCTGGTCCGCAAAGCCGGTAGTTTGGACAGCAGGCATTTAAGGCTTCAGTTTTAAGGCCGGTGGCGGAAGGAAGGAAGAAAGGACGAAAGGAAGACTAGGATTTAAACTCTCGTGATACTGAGATCATTAGAGGTAGAGCAGAATCTCATATTGTATCAAGGGTGGGGAAGGGAATCGACCGAGCACCATCAATGGAACCACCGCACCTACTCAGCCTGACTGAGGGAAATCAGGGAAAACGTAAACCAGGATGACTGGACGGATATTTAAGCTGTCGTCCTCTCAAAGGCGATTCCAGTACCTTAATCGCTGCACCACCTCTCTTGGAGCTATTTTCGAAGTCTCGATATTGTAATTTTCGACACGATAATGCAACGCCGCGTTTGGTGCCCTGCCCTATTACGATACAAAAGGCGTTCGGCTATTGTTCTGGCCAACCCATTCTCCATATCAGTCACCCACTGAAAACGTCTGGTCATTTGTTGCTGAGACTGTTAGGTCTCCTTTCGCCGGTCACTAAGACTGATGAACCCTGTCAAAGAACTGAAACAGCGTGGAACGACGTACCAATGTGTGTCACACAAGCTCATTTGGACTCTATTCCCAGCCAGTTTAGAGGCAGTGATGCTGCCAGAGGTAATAGCGCTGTGTGCTAAATTTTCGCATCCTTTATACCCTTAAGCTATAAAGGACAGTCAAATGAAACCGCAAGAAACGGAAAAACGTAAGTAAACTGTTTATTATTTCAAAGAAATCACAATACTATTAATTTATTTATCCCAATGTGAGATCAGGCGGTCACTGCCTTCATGGAAAAATGATGGAGATTTATTACTGAAGCATGGTTGTACCTAGTTGTCTGAAGAAAATTTACAGCCACGAATGCTTTTTGTACGGGCCTCCAAAAATATGTAAACCACTGTGGGACAGATCGGGACTGCATGGAGGATGTGTAACGGCTTTCCAGCAATACTTCTGCAGCGTAGTCGACGCAACCTTGCGAACATGTGGGCCCGCACGCCTGGGTACAGCCATGGTCCAGTAAGCACTTGCAAACACTTTTCTGTGAAGACACTGATCGCCTTTTCCCACAGTGTCATAAGTATATTTGACATTATGGCGATTACTTTTTTCCGCCTGTCTCGTTTTCATTTGACTGCCCCTTATAACTACAAATTGTTTTTCATTCTTCCTGCTTCACCGTATCCATACAATACCGTATCCTTCCTAACGCTACAGTTTTAAGTCAGCAGTGTGAATTTCTTTGTGTGAACCAGCCCATTTCCTCCGTGTCATATACACTCAGTAGGATTTGAATTATGTATCGCTATTGTGATGGAGAGATCTCTCTCTCTGCATCCACAGTGAACGGAGTAGTTTGTGATCACATTAGTGGTATATCGTCAGACCTTGTACACTGACCAGACAAAACATTACGACGAGTTCCCACCGCGACGTTGAATGCCACCTGGTGGCATTGCGGGCACGTAACGCGGCAAGAAAAAAGTATGTAAGCGGAGCAGACACAGACGCGGATCATCCTGGTGAAGATATGGGCTGCAAACGGGGAAATCCATTGAGTTAGGCGACTTTGACAAAGAGCAGAGTATTATCTACATCTACATCTACATGGTTATTCTGCAAGTGCCTGGCAGAGGGTTCATCGAACCATTTTCATACTACTTCTCTACCATTCCACTCTCGAATCGAGCGTGGGGAAAAAGGAACACCTTAATCTTTCCGTTCGAGCTCTGATTTCTCTTATTTTATTATGACGATAATTTCTCCCTACGTAGGTGGGTGTGAACAAAAATGGTTCAAATGGCTCTGAACACTATGGGATTTAACATCTGAGGTCATCAGTCCCCTAGAACTTAGAACTACTTAAAGCTAAATAACCTAAGGACATCACACGCATCCATGCCCGAGGCAGGATTCGAACCTGCGACCGTAGCGGTCGCGCGGTTCCAGACTGAAGCGCCTTTAACCGCGTGGCCACACTGGCCGGCGGGTGTGAACAAAATATTTTCACATTCGGAAGAGAAAATTGGTGATAGAAATTTCGTAAATAGACCTCGCCGCAAAGAAGACCGCCTTTGTTTCAGTGACTGCCAACCCAACTCGCGTATCATATCAGTGACACACTCACCCCTATTGCGCGATAGCACGAAACGAGCTGCCCTTCTTTGCACTTTTGAGATGTCCTCCGTCAATCCTACCTGGTAAGGATCCCACACCGCGCACCAATATTCCAGCAGAGGACGGACAAGTGGTAATGTAGGCTGTCTCTTTAGTGGGTTTGTCGCATCTCCTAAGTGTTCTGCCAACAAAGCGCTGTCTTCATTTCGCCTTCCGTACAATATTATCTATGTTGTCTTTCCAATTTAAGTTGCTCGTAATTGTAATTCCTAGGTATGTAGTCGAATTGACAGCCCTTATATTTGTGCCATTTATCGTATACCCAAAATTTATCGGATTTCTTTTAGTACCCATGTGAATGACAACGCACTTTTCTTTGTTTAGTGCCAATTGCCACTTTTCGCACCGCACAGAAAATCTCTCTAGATCATTTTATAATGGGAATTGATCGCCTCATGATTTTACTAGACGGTAAATTATAGCCTCATCTGCAAACAATCTAAGGGGGCTGCTCAGATTATCACCTAGATCATTTATGTAAATCGGGAACAGCAGAGGGCACATGACACGCGGAACGCGAGATATCACTTCTGTTCTACTCGATGATTTATCGCCTGTCACTACGAACTGTGACCTCTCTGAGAGGAAATCACGAATCCAGTGACACAAGTGAGGCGATACTCCATATACACGCAATTTGCTTAATAGTTCCTTATGAGGAACGGTATCTAAAGCTTTCCGGAAATCCAGGAATATGGAATCGATCTGAGATCCCTTGTCGACAGCACTCATTACTTCATGGGAATAAAGAGCTTACTTGCGTCGCACAAGAACGATATTTTCTAAATCCGTGTTGGTTATGTATGAATAAGTCATTTTCTTCAAGGTGATTCATAATGTCCGAGTGCGGTATATGCTCCAAAATCTGAACCTGTGGACGAATATCTCGAAAATGTCGAACCTGGTCGAATGTTCACGTGCTACTGTCGTGAGCGTCTACGGAAAGAGGTAGACGTAATTTCACTACCACTAGGCGCTAAATGGTTGAATGTCCACGACTCTGTACAAATGGTTCAAATGGCTCTGAGCACTATAGGACTTAACATCTAAGGTCAGCAGTCCCCTAGAACTTTGAACTACATAAACCTAACTGACCTAAGGACATCACACATATCCATGCCGAGGTAGGATTCGAACCTGCGACCGTAGCAGCAGTACGGTTCCGGACTGAAGCGCCTAGAACCGCTCGGTCACAGCGGCCGGCGACTCTGTACAGAACGCGGGGATCGGAGGCTTGTCTGCTCTGTAAAGTAGGACAGATGGTGATCTGTGGCATCTGTGCCGAAAGAGCACAATGCTGGTGCACGGACAAGTGTTTCGGAGCACATCGTTCATCGTAAATTGTTGAACATGGAGCTCCGCAGCAGACCACCGCTACTTGTCCATATGTTGATCCAACGACAATGTCAGTCAAGATTGCATTGGGCGTAGGACTATCAGGATTCGACCGTCCACAACAATGTAAACATGTCGGCTCTTCGGGTGAATTACATTTTTGCCACACTATACCTCTGGTCGCCTTCACAAATGCCGTCATCAAGGCGATCGAGGTCTCTAAACGTGCAGCGCGCCAAGGACACAGTCTGGAAGGAGTAGTGTTATGCTATGGAAGACATTCTCCTGGGATTGCATGGGGCCGGTGGTGTTGATCGAAGACACACTGATATCTGTGAAACATCTGCACCCCTTCATGTTTGTCTTCCCCGACGGTGATGTCATCTTTCATCAGTATAATTGTCCGTGACTCGGAGCCAGAACCGAGCTACAGTGCTTTGAGGAGCATTACAGTGAACTCATGTTGACGTCTCAGCAACCAATTTCACGTGATGTAAATGCTATAGAACCCATCTGTGTCGCTGTCGGGCGCCGTCATCGCTTAGAAAAATCTGCGCCCCGTTATTTACGCGAATTACATGAACTGTGCGTAGACATCTAATGCTACATACCTCCACAAGCCGGCCGATGTGGCCGAGCGGTTCTAGGCGCTTCAGTCCGGAACCGCTTGACCGCTAAGGTTGCAGGTTCGAATCCTGCCTCTGGCATAGATGTGTGTGATGTCCTTAGGTTAGTTAGGTTTAAGTAGTTCCAAGTTCTAGGGAACTGATGACCTCAGATGTTAAGTCCCATAGTGCTGAGAGCCATTTGAACCATGCCTCCACGAACTTAACATACAAACTCTCAGATCCATGATATGCACAATCACCGGTGTATTTCGTTCCAAAGACGAACAAACCAGATAATAAGCAGGTGGGAATAGTGTTTTAACTCATCAGTGAATATACCGTCGTTTTGACAGTGCTGAGGAGGAGGATGGGATAGACGTGCGATATGAGAGTGTTTCATTGCCACCGTTTCGTGAAATGTTTCTTCTTCTTGCTGACACTGTGTATAAATCGTGCCGCCGAATCAGGAGCATTCCGCGGGTTTCTTGATTCTGGGAAAACGAATTTCATCAAACTACCTGCTAATTGTTTACAGACATCGGTGAGTACCGAGGATCTTCTAACTGAAACGTTTCATTTACCGATTCAGCGTGTACAGCTGTAATATATCTTTCATTATCGAGCACTTGATGCAACTGAGATAATAGTATGATCCAGTTGTCTGTGAGCACGCATTGCGCTAGAAGTTCTATGTTCTGTACCCGTTCTTTCACGGCGTGACTTTTAGAATAAAAGGAAAGGGTCAGCGATCTTGAATGTAAGATGTGTACTATAATTGCTCTCTTATTAATTCGATAAAATGAGCTGTAATTAATGAAAAGGTGTCCAAATTGTTGACCAGATTTGTTTCATTGGCCTTATATACTAGGCGAAGGAACAGTATTTGTGAGGAATAAACGTGAGGTGAACATACAATTCCGTAGAGTTTTTTCTTACGATTTCCTGAGCCATGTTAATGAACACACGCAGCTTGCGGCTCGGAAAAAGTGTTGGAAGGTGGTCTAGCGACCAGAGCCTACAGCTTCGGAATGAGCCCTGTTTAGGGGAAATTTTATTTCATTTTTGAAAATACCATACGACGTCTGCAGGCCATCAATCAATGATAGCACCGTCCCTTGCAATCTCTCTCTCATCCATAATTATGTGACATTTGCGCTTTTGCATAATACTGATAACAAACGTTAGCGATCTGCAGCTGGGAAGAGGCCGGAAGCGTAGGTGGGAAATTAAAAGAAAAAAAATGAAAGTTCATGTGTAAATATGCACAAAATTTACTGTCAAAATCATTTGTTTGTTCAATTAAGAATTTCGATTGACAATAACTATCTCTGTGAGTTTGGCCTAGTGTTAGTTCATGTTGAACTTGTCTGCTTCTTGAATAAATTGCGCAACGCGATCTAACCAAGTTACTGACGAAAAAGGTTGTCGTCGAGTTATAACAAGACAAGTAACCAACTTCCAAATGAATCTGACAGCTTTTGTATACAGCACTATGGCATGTAACTCAACGCAATTATCGAATTGAGGCCTTATATTCTGCCGAGCTGCCGTATCACCATATCCGAAGCGACAGTGAAAGCCACTGGTGCTGACTGACTGTGGCTGCCTCACTATCGGCTGACGCATGCTGCTGCTCTCAAACCCGCCTACTGCACTGAACTAAGTTGTCCTCTCTCTGAAGAGTTCCGGTATCGTGCCGTGTGCGAGTGAGATAGCTGCTTGCCCACTGGCCGCATAAACACAGTCTCACCACAAGCACGCGAGAAATAAAAAGCATTCCTGACGTCCAAATCCTCTTAGAGCTTCTTAATTTTCCCACTCTGGTTACAGTGCGACGAATACATAGCTCACAGCGACTCGTTGGTACATCTGCTAGATAATCAGTCGGATTATCTTTTTGTCTTGCCCAGAGTGGCAAGTAAGATAAAGACTTATAGTTAACCACCATTACTGCAAATGCACAGAGATGAGGGTTAGTAATCAGGTTCTCCCTTTCATAAAGAATGAGAGTTTTGAGTATTATTTCACTGATGATTCGTAATATCATTAGGAAGCATAACATAATCATTATCTTATCCTTTAAATAATACATATCTATTACTAACTGACCCGTGCGAGTAATTCATAGTCTGTTCTGATCAGTCATCAATAGGTAATGTAGTAATGGAGAAAAAAATGCAAATATTTGATGGTAAAAAGTATTATATTTTGGGCCGGCCGGGGTGGCCGAGCGGTTCCAGGCTCTACAGTCTGGATTCGCGCGACCGCTACGGTCGCAGGTTCGAATCCTGCCTCGGGCATGGATGTGTGTGATGTCCTTAGGTTAGTTAGGTTTAAGTAGTTCTAAGTTCTAGGGGACTGATTACCTTAGAAGTTCCATAGTGCTCAGAGCTATTTGAACCATTTTTTTAATTATATTTTGAATAATAGTAACAAATATTAGTGTCATCATAAAGAATCGACATCATTGTGTACGATATAGTCAACTGTTAAACATTTAAAAAGCAAATCTTGTCTTCGTCAGATTAATTTTATTTTTTAAAATTCTTTGCTTTACGATGTTTCTTCCAAAACAGTGTTATCAGTTATAATGTGCTATCGTTTACTTTTTGACTGTGTTTGTCTTTGGCACAAACATAAAAGTCACTGAAATTGGGAACTCGTGAAAAAGCAACATGTAACCGTCACTGCGATATAACAGGTTCTGGTGCATAAAGTCCTGCCCTTTGAAGCGTCTGACGTACTGCTTTATTAATCGTCATAGCGAAGGCTACTTTTATTGGAGACTGTTTTTTTTATCATTAGGAAAAGCGTGATTGGATCAGGAAGTATTGCGGTGTATGAGCGTAGTTTCGTCGCAGTCAGTGAATGTAGCAGTGAAGATGTACTCGCATAACTGAGGTACAACTAATCTTGCACCAATAATTAATCACTGATTAACGTCAAAATTTTCAGTGAACAGAATTTTTCTTGAAAAGCATTTGATGAGGTGGTGAACCGGACGGATCGAAGAGTTCAAGAATTCTACGAGGTACAACTGAACTTTGTTTATTTCTTCAAGTGATGCAGAATAAGAAATGAGGTAAACCGTTGCCTCTCCAAGTAACAAACTGGAAACGACTATTCGTTAATTGTTGCATCTACAATCATCATTTTCTGGACAAAGAATCGCAGTTGAATAAGATTGGGAAAGATTTCGTTCCTTGATTTCTGTAGCACTGAATATGGTAACAATAAAACTGTTCTAACTACAACAACAATGCTTAGGGATTTTGAACGATTCACTTAAGTAAATTAAATCACCGTTAATTAGTTTCAGTAACCATTCAGTGTAAATGAGTTCACCATTTTCCCTCACATTTTAAATCAACTTGTGAAATTTAACATAAGGCCGTAAGGGTGATCGTTTAGCTGTAGTGTCGACATTCGCAGTTCTACTGCCATGTGTAAGGAAGGGTAATAAATGAAAAAAAAAATTGACCCCACAGAACTGTTTGTTCTCCATAAGCCAGATTATTATCCATGATTTTTCTTAGGCGTCGATTGACAACGCTTATCCCGTCTTTGGGAACCACTGAAATCTCGTCGAAAATGATGAGGTCAGAGTCACGGAGAATTTGTGCTGCCACCTACTGCCAGGTACTCCATTTCAACGACCTCAGTAGTCATTAGACATCGTGAGAGAGCAGAATGGATCGCTCCGCGGAAATGGTAACATGAAGGGACTCGTATAGCACAAAAGCGTAGGCCGACCTCAGCTGTTGACTGACGAGACCGCCGACAGTTGAAGAGGGTCATAATGTGTAATAGGCAGACATCTATCCATATCATCACACAGGAATTCCAAATGCGTCTGGATCCACTGCTATTACTACGACAGTTAGGCGGGAGGTGAGGAAACATGCATTTCATGATCGAGCTGCTGCTCATAAGCCACACATCGTGCCGGTAAATGCCAAACTATGCCTCACTTGATGTAAGAAGCGTAAACATTGGACGATTGAACAGTTCAAAAACGTTGTGTGGAGTGACGAATCACGGCACACAATGTGCCTATCCGATGGCAGGGTGTGGGTATGGCGAATGACCGGGGAACGTCATCTGCCAGCGTGTGTAGCGGCAACAGTAAAATTCGGAGGCGGTAGTGTTATGGTGTGGTGGTGTTTTTCGTGGAGGGTGCTTTCAACCCTTGTTTTGCGTGGCACTGTTACAGCACAGGCCTACGTTGATGTTTTAAGCACCTTCTTGCTTGAAGGGCAATTCGGGGATGGCGATTGCATCTTTCAACACGATCGAGCACCTGTCCATAATTCACGGCCTATAGCGGAGTGGTTACACGACAATAACGTCCATGTAATGGACTGGCCTGCACACAGTCCTGACCGGAATCCTACAGAACACCTTTGGGATGTTTTGGAACTCCGGCTTCGTGCCAGGTCCCACCGATCGACATCGATACCTCTCCTCAATGCAGCACTCCGTGAAGAATGGGCTGCCATTCCTCAAGAAACCTTCCAGCACCTGACTGAACGTATGCCTGCGAGAGTGGAAGCTGTCACCAAGACTAAGGGTGGGCCAACACCATACTTAACGCCAGAATTACCGATGGAGGGTGCCACGAACTTGTAAGCCATTTTCAGCTAGGTGTCCGGATACTTCTGATCATACAGTGTATATTCTGTCCGATCACGTACATCAACTTATTCTGCAGCAATCCTTGAGCCGTCTGTAGCTTCTGCTAGGCGATGGACCGTGAGTCGGAACTGTGTACTAATCGTTTAAGGGAAACTGAATATGGACCTATGGATGTTTGTGTCGTCCATGTCTCAATCTCAAAGGGAAAATTTTGAATGCTGTCAGGCAATCTGTGGGTGGCTTTCAGCCAACACACAGCTATGTTCGTGTAATTTGGGCAGCGGCAGGAGACGTCGGGGAGCAAGACTTTTGACAACAGTTACGACGTCTCATAGGTACCATAAGAAATGACGTCGATACAGCCATCATGAAAAAGGTGTGTCCTTTAATCATTTGTTTCTTCTTGACAATATGACTTATTTATATTGTTTTCTCCGCTATTTTTGTCAACAGATCAGTTGCATGCAATCCGGTTGGTCGCGAATTGGAAACCAAAGTGAAAATCTGATGAAACTTTGCCGAGATGTGTTGGGCAGTGTCTCTAGTACGCCCAGCGATTCTGTCACGTCACTGATTGCAGTTCATAGTGTACAACGAGCACCTAAAGGTGCGTAGAAAATAGTGCCTCCTGCCACTCAAGAGATTTCGCCTGATTTCATGCAACCCCACATAAAGGAACAGTCAAGCGTTTCCAATGCAGTGAAGACGCTCTCGCAGCTTTCTCAATGGGATGTGTCTGACTGCCCACTTCGTAGCCCGGATGTGGCTCCCTCAAATATTCATCTATGCTCAGATGAACCTATGGTTATGGAGACAGGAGACATCATTATGACACAGACAACGAGCTACAGACCAACGTGGATAACTGGCGTTTACGCATCGCCGGCTGCCTTCTATGACGAGGGTACTGGAAAATTTGACACAACACTATGACCACTGTGAAAGTCGTAGCAGCGACGACGTTGAGAAGTACGTAGCTGAAAATTATTAGCTAACTGTCGCAAATAAAATATTTCTGATTTTCATTGTGGTTTCGCTACTAATCGGAACTTACTTCCTGGACGAGCCTTGTAAATACAGTCATTATCTTCAGGCAGAAATCACTTTGTTCATCATAACATATATTCTGAGGTAAAATAGTTGGTTCTGATGCAACGTAGCAAACACTTTCAGCTACAACCTTAAATTGCTTCACTTTTCAATCCCTTTTCAGACCAGCTGTTTCACTTATACACTGGCTGACAAAAAATGAGGTGCACATACAAGATACGGTGGGAAATGAATGTAACTTCGTACACCTTTTACATCCTTGGGGATACGCGAATGATTTAGAGTCACAATTTTTTGTGACAGAGGACGGCCTCCAGAGTGCATTACTGCTTTTCGTGTTTAGTGTCGTTACTAGGTTGGTAGAGTACGTGGTTCAAATGACTCTAAGCACTATGCGATTTAACATCTGAGGTCATCAAATGGTTCAAATGGCTCTAAGCACTATGGGACTTAACATCTGAGGTCATCAGTGCCCTAGACTTAGAACTACTTAAACCAGACTAACCTAAGAACATCACACACATCCATGCCCGAGGCAGGATTCGAACCTGCGACCGTAGAAGCAGCGCGGTTCCGGACTGAGGCGCCTATAACCGCTCGGCCACAGCGGCCCATGTTTAGGGTCAACTACATCTGAGCACCACAAGGGACGATCGCCATGTTGTTCAACAATCCCAGTATAACTCCTTTACATCTGTGCCTACCATCCGAGAACAACGCATGGACTCCCTGCAACATTCTGTGTCACCCCGCAACATTAGACAATCGTCAGCGAGTGTAGTGGCGACCTGGGAAGAGGTCCCATCCTTTCAGGCACAGCGATGGCGTCATGGTGTAGGAAGCCATCGAGTTTGACTTCAGGTCACGGCTGATTGTAGCTGATGGAGCTCTGACGGCACAACGGTGTTTCACGGACATCCTTCGTTCTCATGTGCTGCCTCTCACGTGACAGTATCGTGATGCATTTTTCAACAGTCCAATGCTCGTCAAAGTGTGGTACGTGTCTCTACGAACTCTCTGCGTGTTGTTGAGTTACTCTTGTGACAAGCAAGAGATCCCGAGATCTCTCCCAGATGGAATGTGAGCAGGATCAGCTAGGACTTCAGTTCCGTCCCAGTGCCAAGAGCCAGGTTATCAAGGACCCCTTACAACTGTTGTGGACCAACTTGCATCAGGAGTGGTACAACCCTTACCAACGAAATCAATACATGTATCCTGAACATTGGGGTGCCAAGTTCTTGTAATATTATGAGAAGGAAAGTTGCTACTCACCGTATAGTGGATATGCCGAGTCGCAGATAGGCGCAACAAAAAGACTCTCACAATTACAGCTATCGGCCCTTAAGGCAGTGTGGTTTCAGTTGCCTGAGATCGCAGTCGTGTGTGTGAGAGAGTTGCGTTTGCATGTGTATGTGTGTGTGTGTTCGTGTGTGTGTGTGTGTGTGTGTGTGTGTGTGTGTGTGTGCGTGTGTGGGCGGGCGTATGAGGGTCTATTATTGACGAAGGCCTTAACGGAGCGAAGCTATAATTGTGAGATTCTTTTTTGTGGTGCCTATCTGCGGCTCAGCATCTCCGCTGTACGGTGCGTAGCAACTTTCCTTCTTATAATGATATAACATTCCGTCCTGGATTTTCCATTGTTTGAATCAACTTCTTTGTAAATTCGACTCAGTTTTGGAATTACTGAAGCTTTATTTCGTTTTCTTCTGGGTGTTTCATTTTCTTGTCAGGCAGCATATTTTCTCTACCAGCTTTCATGTCTGATTGTAGTTTTCATTTTATGATTACAAATTACGCCTAACATTTTTATCAAAAGTAGACATGATTGTCTCAATGGGAATTCCGTGATCGTTCATTAAATAAAATATGGCGTTTCAGTCTTCGATGGCTATTCTTTATTTTCAATTACCGGTTGCGGGCTAGCTGCCCATATTGAGATCATATATTGTAGTTACAGAGTAACTTGTGACAGCGAACCGAGTGTTCTGTACGGATATTAATGAGATCCAGGTATATGTTTGCCCTTTGTACGTTAAGAACACACAAAAATACCTGTGAAGATTTTTGTTGTCGTTAAAATTATAATATAACAACAGACATCAAAAAATGCTGTGGATCTGTAACTCTGGTCAATGCAACATCAGTAAGTATAAGAATTTTGGTGATAACTGGGTCCACAGTCTACGTGATAATTTGAAATAAAATGATTGAGCTTTTGGCTGCTAAAATATTTATTGTGATTGCAGTTTCGATATGTGTTCATTTCAAGCATACTAGGATTTTGTAACCCAGTCAGGAATAAAAAGCTGTGACATGCTGTGTAAGAGCTGTTGCATGAGGTTTTGTGAATTTATGTGCTGTTCAATATACCATATACGTTGCAGAGCTGGTGAAATAATGATGTAAATACGGAAGTATAAATTTCATGGAGTAGGCGTAGAAACTGGACAACAAAAGCAGCAAAAATACCGCTTTCGTGATCCGCTTAAGTTTCATGTAGCTGATGTAGAAACTGGATCACAAAAGAGGCAGAGATGCCGCTTTTGTTGTCCGTTTACCACGTCTACTATATGAAATTTAAACTTCAACGTTTACATTGTTTTTTCACCAGCTCTACAACGTATATGGTATATGGAACAGCATATAAGTTCACAAAACCTGGCACAACTGCTCTTACACAGCGTGTCACAGCTTTATACACTCCTGGAAATGGAAAAAAGAACACATTGACACCGGTGTGTCAGACCCACCATACTTGCTCCGGACACTGCGAGAGGGCTGTACAAGCAATGATCACACGCACGGCACAGCGGACACACCAGGAACCGCGGTGTTGGCCGTCGAATGGCGCTAGCTGCGCAGCATTTGTGCACCGCCGCCGTCAGTGTCAGCGAGTTTGCCGTGGCATACGGAGCTCCATCGCAGTCTTTAACACTGGTAGCATGCCGCGACAGCGTGGACGTGAACCGTATGTGCAGTTGACGGACTTTGAGCGAGGGCGTATAGTGGGCATGCGGGAGGCCGGGTGGACGTACCGCCGAATTGCTCAACACGTGGGGCGTGAGGTCTCCACAGTACATCAATGTTGTCGCCAGTGGTCGGCGGAAGGTGCACGTGCCTGTCGACCTGGGACCGGACCGCAGCGACGCACGGATGCACGCCAAGACCGTAGGATCCTACGCAGTGCCGTAGGGGACCGCACCGCCACTTCCCAGCAAATTAGGGACACTGTTGCTCCTGGGGTATCGGCGAGGACCATTCGCAACCGTCTCCATGAAGCTGGGCTACGATCCCGCACACCGTTAGGCCGTCTTCCGCTCACGCCCCAACATCGTGCAGCCCGCCTCCAGTGGTGTCGCGACAGGCGTGAATGGAGGGACGAATGGAGACCTGTCGTCTTCAGCGATGAGAGTCGCTTCTGCCTTGGTGCCAATGATGGTCGTATGCGTGTTTGGCGCCGTGCAGGTGAGCGCCACAATCAGGACTGCATACGACCGAGACACACAGGGCCAACACCCGGCATCATGGTGTGGGGAGCGATCTCCTACACTGGCCGTACACCACTGGTGATCGTTGAGGGGACACTGAATAGTGCACGGTACATCCAAACCGTCATCGAACCCATCGTTCTACCATTCCTAGACCGGCAAGGGAACTTGCTGTTCCAACAGGACGATGCACGTCCGCATGTAACCCGTGCCACCCAACGTACTCTAGAAGGTGTAAGTCAACTACCCTGGCCAGCAAGATCTCCGGATCTGTCCCCCATTGAGCATGTTTGGGACTGGATGAAGCGTCGTCTCACGCGGTCTGCACGTCCAGCACGAACGCTGGTCCAACTGAGGCGCCAGGTGGAAATGGCATGGCAAGCCGTTCCACAGGACTACATCCAGCATCTCTACGATCGTCTCCATGGGAGAATAGCAGCCTGCATTGCTGCGAAAGGTGGATATACACTGTACTAGTGCCGACATTGTGCATGCTCTGTTGCCTGTGTCTATGTGCCTGTGGTTCTGTCAGTGTGATCATGTGATGTATCTGACCCCAGGAATGTGTCAATAAAGTTTCCCCTTCCTGGGACAATGAATTCACGGTGTTCTTATTTCAATTTCCAGGAGTGTATTATCGAGTGGGTTACAAAATCATACAATACTTGAACATGACCACATGTCGAAACTGCATTTAGCAGCCAGAAGTGGAGTGATTCCATTAAAAAAAAAAAAAAAAAAAAAAAAAAAAAAAAAAAAAAAAAAAAAAAAAAAAAAAAGTGCTCGTGAGAGTGGTGATTTTGGGTCTCCACTACTGGGGCGAGGTTAAATTCCTGAAAACAAACGTGCAAACGTGGTTATATCGCAACAGGATTTCAAAAAATGCTTCACTGATTAGTGGAGAGATTTTGGAGAACAGATGCCTTCAGATGTCACAGGTACTGATGCGTAAACATTTTATTTTATTTCAGCTGTAACACTTTTATATCAGGTAATGCAGAATGGTAGGGCATTTAGAGCCAACGATCTTGCCGCAGTGGTAACACTGTTTCCCGTCAGATCACCAAATTTAAGCGCTGTCGGGTTGGGCTAGCACTTGGATGGGTGATCATCCGGTCTGCCGAGCGCTGTTGGCAAGCGGGGTGTCCTCAGTCCTTGTGAGGCGAACTGAGGAGCTACTTGATTGAGAAGTAGCGACTTGGTCTCGGAAGCTGGCACACGGTCGGGGGAGCGGTGTGCTGATCACATGTCCCGTCCATATCCGCATCGAGTGACGCCTATGGGCTGACAATGACACAGCGGCCGGTCGATACCGTTGGTCCTTCATGGCCTGTTCGGAAGGAGTTTAGTTAGTTTTTAGGACATTTAGACAGGCTGACATTGCTGATTTTAATGCTGTTGTTAATGTTTATGCACGTAGTGATTTTCGACATTCAGGTGTTAAAAAATTGTTTCAAATGGCTCTGAGCACTATGGGACTTAACATCTAAGGTCATCAGTCCCCTAGAACTTAGAACTAGTTAAGCCTAACTAACCTAAGGACATTACACACACCCATGCCCGAGGCAGGATGCGAACCTGCGACCGTAGTGGTCTCGCGGTTCCAGACTGAAGCGCCTAGAACCGCTCGGCCACACCGACCGGCTTCAAGTGTTAAATGGAGCATTTGTCTCTGTTATTTTAGCTGCAGTACAACGTTGTTTCGGAAGTGTCACAACTACAAATTTAAGTAGCGATTGTGGAAACATTGTAAATCCTTCAAAGCAAATACACCTCTGTATTTGATGTGCTTAATTATTTCAATGAAATATGATATTCCTCAGATGAATCAACGTTAACAGAATGATATAAAAATATTTTATAGCCATAGATGATTTTATTTCACAGTTACAGGCCGACATGAATATCTATAACTGATAAGTAACCAAATACCCGAATTCAAAATTCTACAATTTAAAACTTTTAATATTGTGCTTTTCGTAGTGACCATGTTACTCATCAACAAGTTGCAGTAATTTCATGCCACACATCAACAAGTTGCAGTAATTTTTCCGACAATTGTTTTAAACGACGCAGAGCAATTCATCTCATTTTCTGATCTTTTAAACTTGAGGCGAAACAAACTTTGAAAGTAAATCCTTTGTTCCTTTCAGTTGCTTCCTCGTACCTAGTGGGATACCATGGCCCTGACAATACTAACCTCTAACAAAAAATAAGCATCTTGAATACCCACGTCAGCTCTCGCCAGCATTAATTATTGTTTTCGTTTGAGTGAGTCCAAAGAGGCAACAAGTCACGGTAACTGTTGCAGATATTGGTGCAAGCCGATATGTATTCCCGAATATGTGGCTGCCCTCATTTCTTCTGGTTGATTGAGAGAGTAACGTGTAGATTGCAGATTACCTAGAGCGCTGTTTATAGGCACCTGAACACAACTCTTACGGATCCGAAATAAACTGATCTTAGCTGAACACAGGTCAAAGGAAATATGTGCATCATCATAGTAAATTTTGTTTCCACACTGCAGAGGTGAAAGACACTGAAAAACTTCCTGTTCGTTTGAATTGATCTCAGCGTTATGTTCGCGAAGAAAGGGCGGACGTAGAAATACCTCCTTCGGAAAAACCCTTACGTTTCCACCTCTCCGGAGACCTAACTTCTTCCCGAGCATCGGGATAAATCAGGAAAGCGTGTGTGATGAGTCGGAAACGAAACGAGTAATCGAGCTATCGGTTGAACGGTTCCCTTGGCGCTATCAGACAGACCGTAATTACGCCGAGAAGGGAGTCTGGCAGAGTGAGATGAAGCGTTCTGGAAGGGACCGAGGGCGACGGGGAGGGGGAAGTTCCAGCCCGCGAGAGCGAGTTCTTTTTGGCAGCGAGAGCCTACAAGAAAGGTCGCCGTCGAAGGGCCTCGTCACTGGACGGAATGATGCGTAAAATAAGCTAATAACGCGGCAGCGTTTCCAACGCGATTACGTCTGGTGTTGGGAACTCACAGTGAATCTTCTGAGCGTAAAGGAGCCACTGAGCTCTTTCAGTTGTTGAAAAGATGTGGAGGAACAGACGAAAAATTATTAACTGTCCTGATTTGCACCTGCCTCAGTACGACGAATACGTTTGTTATATTTTCATTAAACCACGTTGTATGAACGGCAGTCACGTGGAAATACACGAGACAAACCAGTCTCTCTCAATTAGGCACCTTCTGAAACCACAAAGAAGGACGAAACCAAATCTAATATATAAAGCAATTGATGACATTAAACAGCAACAAACACAGTTGTTGTTCTTTTGATTCTAGGATTTGACCCTCTGACTCTTAGCCAAAAATATGTGGTAATGATGCTGACGTGTTCAAAATCCTTACTACCATTTTGTTACGTCAAGTCCCAAATATTATGCATTTGTTGTTGTTGTTGTGGTTTTCAGTCCTGAGAATGGTTTGATGCAGCTCCCCATGCTACTCTATCCTGTGCAAGCTTCTTCATCTCCCAGTACCTACTGCAGCCTACATCCTTCTGAATCTGCTTAATCTCTGGTCTCCGTCTACGATTTTTACCCTCCACGCTGCTCTCCAGCACTAAATCGGCGATCCCTTAATGCCTCAGAACATGTCCTACCAACCGATCCCTTCTTCTAGTCACGTTGTGCCTCAAACTCCTCCCCAATTCTATCCAATACCTCCTCATTAGTTACGTGATCTACCCATCTAATCTTCATCATTCTTGTTCAATAAAATTCTTCAGGGTATCAGACCGCATCGTCATAATTTAAAATGCGCCAACGTTTCGGCCAGCGTTACAGCTAGCCTTCATCAGGGCCTTACGTTAACTGCTAAATGAACACACTTGGTTCCTTAAATAAGGCCCTGATGAAGGCTAGCTGCAACGCTGGCCGAAACGTTGGCGCATTTTAAATTATGACGATGCGGTCTGATACCCTGAAGAATTTTATTGAAGAAGACAACGGCCGCGGAAGCCTACGCTTACATTCATCATTCTTCTGTAGCACCACATTTCGAAAGCTTCTATTCTCTTCCGGTCTAAACTATTTATCGTCCATGTTTCACTTCCATACATGGCTACACTCCATACAAATACTTTCAGAAACGACTTCCTGGCACTTAAATCAATACTCGAGGTTAACAAATTTCTCTTCCTCAGATACGCTTTCCTTGCCATTGCCAGTCTACATTTTATATCCTCTCTACTTCGACCATCATCAGTTATTTTTCTCCCCAAATAGCAAAACTCCTTTACTACTTTAAGTGTATCATTTCCTAATCTAATTCCTTCAGCATCACCCGACTTAATTCGACTACATTCCATTATCCTCGTTTTGCTTTTGTTGATGTTCATCTTATACCCTCCTTTCAAGACACTGTCCATTCCATTCAACTGCTCTTCCTTTGCTGTCTCTGACAGAACTGCAATGTCATCGGAGAACCTCAAAGTTTTTATTTCTTCTCCATGGATTTTAATACCTACTCCGAACTTTTCTTTAGTTTCCTTTACTGCTTGCCCAATATACAGATTGAATAGCATCGGGGAGAGGTCCCTCGACTCTTATAACTGCCATCTGGTTTCTGTACAAATTGTAAATAGCGTTTCGCTCCCTGTATTTTACCCCTGCCACCTTCAGAATTTGAAAGAGAGTATTCCAGTCAACATTTGTCAATAGCTTTCTCTAAGTCTACAAGCGCTAGAAACGTAGGTTTGCTTTCCTTAATCATTATATTATGCATTAAATAATTAAAATTATAGAGAAACACAAAAACCAACCTTATTCCACTCAAAAATTCTTATTTGTTTAGAAAGTGATATTTTCTTTTTTTATGGCATTAGATACACAACAATTGACAGTCGGAATCATCTATAACCTTGTCTTATGAATGACTGAAATACTACAGATTATCGTCAGCAGTTGATGTTTCATTTATTAATCAGTCTACTTTGACCACCCACTTTGTATTTTTATTCAATGACCAGGAGGTTCACGATGCGTTTTGATTACAGTGATCAGATCTCTGGTTAAACACAAAGTGCAAAAGTACGTTCGAAGCGACTCCCTTTAAATTAAACTGGAATGTAGTTATTTAAAAGTAATCATTTGAGACAAACAAAATTAGCAAAATAAGAAAAGTACACATTAGTTGTCACATACAGTGCTTCACTGCGCAAGAGTGTACGTCACAGACAGATACTGACAGCATACGAATATAAAGAAACAACTGGTACCATTAAACTGCGTTGCAACGAATCGTAGGAAACCGAACACTGCTAAAGAATGTACGGTTTCGTACAGGACAAAATAAACATGATGGGTATGAGTAACTCACACTATTGCCAGAGGCACAAACACTGAGACTATATTGTTACTAACGCATTGATTGGAAAGTAAGAAAAAAGTTAATTACACTCAATATTCAAGAAAGTGGTGAAAGAGAAATGCGCCACATATATTATGGATAACAAGTATAGACATCGAACAAGTTACCGAATTTAGTCTGTTACGCACACTAACACACATGGATCCTAACGGAAACATTTGGAATCAGTATTTTATCAAGAACGTACTGTCCTACCAGGGAACTGAAAACAGCTCTAAGCTCCCTGTTCTGACGAATGTTTCCTGGATGTTTTCCTTAGGTGTAAAGTAATTGTCGGGTCTCCAAATCCACTTTCAAATATTTTCAGTTGCGAACTCCTCTACTCCACAACCAGCTCGTGGGGGATATGTCTGGAAAAAAAGAAAGAGATCCCGGTTCTCCAATCGGCAGCGTAGTTTTCCGGAAACGATATTACACAGAGTGACACGTAATTTTCTTACGTACTTAATAGCGTTAGCCCTTGTATGAGCTCGGATACCGAAGCAAGTTGTGCTTCTTTTTATATTTTTAGGTATTGGGATGGTATATTTGAAAACTTTAGAAAGGACGAGTACGACGGTGTAGGGCAAGGCTTGATAGCGTTATCGTTGAAACACTTCGTTGCAGTATCTGAGACAGGTTCTGCAATAGAGAAGCAAGGATTTTAGCGGGTGAAAGTAGCCTAGAGGTCCCAGAATGTTGGTAGAAGAGCTTGTAGTAGAAACAAAAGAAATTTCATCGGGCCATCATTTGTCTGAAATCATGTTACAATATCTTCATCTGTTGC
This sequence comes from Schistocerca serialis cubense, assembly GCF_023864345.2. Lineage (NCBI taxonomy): Eukaryota > Metazoa > Arthropoda > Insecta > Orthoptera > Acrididae > Schistocerca > Schistocerca serialis. Next base: position 369,380,838 of record NC_064645.1, read on the forward strand.
CGATCGGGGAGGCGCAGTGGTTAGCACACGGGACTGGGATTCGGGAGGACGACGGTTCAAATCCCCGACCGGCCATCGAGAATTCGGTTTTCTAAGATTTCTGTAAATATTGAGGGTTGAATAACACTTAGGAGGTTTTTTGTTCTACTGATTTTTATTTGTATGAACTAGTTTTCGGCTTATTAGGCCATCATCAGATAACTACTGGCTATTGTTTACAAGGAGCTTGTGTTCTTACTATAAGGCGCTCAGTCCGGAACCGCGTGACTGCTACGGTCGCAGGTTCGAATCCTGCCTCGGGCATGGATGTGTGTGATGTCCTTAGGTTAGTTAGGTATAAGTAGTTCTAAGTTCTAGGGGACTGATGACTACAAATGTTAAGTCCCATAGTGCTCAGAGTGCTCAGAGCCATTTGCACCTTTTTTTTTTTTTTTTTTTTTTGTTCTTACTAACATTCTGGACTAAGATGCAACGCACTTACGATCTTTAGTTGTGATATTATCTTTGGAATTGTGAAATAGGTCTTTTGACTTTTTTGTTCTGTAAAACTGTTCTTTAACATACGAAATCACATTTTATGGTTTGTCAGTACCATGTATGACAGCAATTAGAATTATTTACAATACACATTATTACAAAGTTACAAGTTTTTGGTATTTGTTGTGAACAGTTGCACTGGACATTAATTGTTGGTTGTACAATAGCGATGTTTCCTTGGGCCGTTACATTTTTTTATTAGAAAATTGTGCATTAATATACACCAAATATTACATTGTTACAGGTGAGTTGCAGTTAGGAATGTAAACACATAAGGGATATTACGTTATGTTGAGGTGTGAATTTGTTTACTATTGGGACACTTTGTGGTTAGTAACAGGTTTACTTTATTGTGTAAAGTTTAAAAGTGGTCATGTACTCAGTTGCAGTTGGTCATTTAGGACAAGCTGGGGATTTAGGGCTAAGTGTTTGTTAATTTCAAATGCTTCTAGTAGGCTGCGTTTTCTGCCTTTGTTGGTTATATGTAGCGCTTCTGTGTGTGTTAGATATTTGTGTACTTCTTTGAGCACATGTTCAGCAAAGGTGACGTCTGACTTATTTAATCTCCACCTGCGTTCATGTTCTGTCAGCCTTGTTGATATGGCCCGGCCCGTTTGACCAATGTACAGTTTATTGCCGTCAGTGCAGGCTATTTTGTACACCCCAATGTTGCTTAGTATATCGGCTTTGTCCTTGCTGTTGAATAGGAGATTAGCTATAGTATCTCTTACATAAAATGATGTTTCATTGTTTTGGGCTTTCAGTATTTTGGCTTGTTTGTCTGATAGCTTACCTAGATATGGTATAATACACCAGTTGGTTTTTGGAGTAGTTGTTATTGCAGAGGGGACATAAATGTAGGGCAAGACCTTCCTTCTTTGTTTCTTGTGCAGGATTTTGTCTACTAATTCAGGGTTGTAGCCAGCGTTATATGCAATGGTGTCTACTTCGCTTTGGAAATTCTGTTTTGACATCGGTATGGATGTGAGGCGATGTACCATGGAATGGGAGGCTGCATGCTTGTGTGTTATTGGGTGTTGTGATCATGAGGTTATTACTGTGTCTGTTGTTGTGGGTTTTCTGTAAATTTTGAAAGTATGTGTATTTGTGGTGATATCTATGTTAAAGTCTAAAATGTTAATGGATTTTTCACCTAGCTCCATGGAGAATTTTATGTTTTTGTGTTCTGAATTTAGATGTTCTAGGAATGTGTTCTGTTGTCTGTTGGTACCTGTCCACATACACAGTACATCATCTACATATCTGTACCAGTATTTAATATTATTACTGAGGGCTCATTCTCTAGGAACTGTTTTTCGAAATTGTCCTTGAATATTTCAGTTAAGAGGGGACTGAGAGGGGACCCCATTGCCAATCCTTCTACCTGTTTGTAATGGGTACCTCCAAATTGGAAATAATTTTGTTTCAGACATGTTTGGGTAGCAAAATACACACAACTAAAAATCGTATGTAAGTGCGTTGTATCTCAGTCCAGAATGTTTGGCTCGTAAGAACACAAGCTCCTTGTAAACAATAGCCAGTAGTTATCTGAAGATTGCCTAATAAGCCGAAAACTAGTTCATACAAATAAAAATCAGTAGAGCAAAAAACCGCCCAAGTGTTATTCAACCCTCAATATGGATTTGTTCTATCAAGAATCGACGGAAGAATCCGTAAATAAGATTTCTGTAAATCACACCAGACAGATACGGGGATTGTTCATTTAAAAAAAAAAAAAAAAAAAAAAAAAAAAAAAAAAAAAAAAAAAAAAGACATGAGCGATTTTCTTCCCCCATTCTTTTGTAATCCGAGTTTGTGCTCCATCTATAACGAGCACTCCAGTGTTTATTCCTTACTTCCTTCAAGAGCTGTTAGTGAATTAAAAGGATTCTTACGTCTTACACGACTCACTCTCTGTATGTTTGGAAGGCATAGAAGGGGCAATCTGTTGTACACTACTTCGTATACAGTGGTAAGGAGAGGTGTGGTATAGAGCTGTGCGGCAACTGCCGTAGGAGGAGAGCTGGACAGGAGCAGAACTAATTAGCGAACAAGTTAACGCAGCAAACAGAAATTTACTTAACTTATATTTCTCCAAGCGTGTGAAGACTCATTACAAATACTGCAGCAAGAAACAGAGCCCAGCTATCACAAAGTCCTCTAGAATGAGGCTCGTTGTGCTAAGCACGACCGATGGTGTCGTAGCGAAGGCTCTAGCACAAGTGGCTGAGCAGCTACCGCAGGCGATCCTACGAGGGTTGTCTAGGAAGTAAGATCCGATAGGTCGCGAAATGGAAACCACTGAGAAAATCCGGTAAAACGTTGCACAGACGTGTTGGGCAGTGTCTCTAGTATGCGTCGCTCTTTTCAGTTTTGAGTGAAGAGTGAGCACGTAAAGATGCGTAGGGAAGAGCGTCTCACGCCAGGTACGAGGGCCTGGTTAGAGATTTCGCCTGTGTCATGCAGCCCACATAACTGTGGAGCAGTTCCTTCTTCATGCCAATTCTCGGCCGCACACTGCAGGGGAAATGTAGCCGCTCCTGCAGCATTTCCGATGAGAAGTGTTCGATCACCCACAATATAGTCCGTAATTGACTCACCCTGAGTCTCATCTCTGCTCAGAAGAACCTCTGGCTACGAAAAAATTTTTACAGACAACGAGCTGCAGACCAGTGCAGATAACTGGCCGAAAGCGCAGGCGGCTGCTTTCTATGTCGAGGAAATTGGAAATTTGATACAACGCTACGGCAAAACTCGAAGTTGGAGCGGCGACTATGTAGAGAAGTAGGTGGAAGGTGTACATAACTGTTGCAAATAAAACGTTTCTAGTTTTCACTGTCGTTTCCATTTCGCGACCGATCGGAACTTACTTGCTGGACAACCCTCGTATATCGCGGCGGCAGAGACACGGCTCAGTGGGCTCGCACCACTGGGTCCTCCAGATATTGCGCGACCGCCATCGACATCAGATGGACAATCCGTTACCAATCTTACTACGCCGTGGGGTGGTGTCGGTATGAGATACACACAATAATGATAAAATGTAGCAGTTAACGCCAAAGCGAATACAGATATCTGTCTCTGTCGTTATTAGAAGATGATTTACAGTTAAATTGTAGTAGTGGGTAGTACTAGCACATAAGCCATTTGGTCAACTGGTGTGGAAAATGGAAATGAGCGTCTGCAAGCGAGGTGTGTCCCTGCGCGCCACATCAAGGCATCTCTCGGGCGGTCGCGGAGCTTCGCCCTGTGGCAGGCATTCAGGAGACTGGCCACTACAATTTAGTTAGGAAGCAGAATGTTGTAAAACAAAGCATCATTCGTACTTCTGGTTCTGCTCCAGGCACTGGCTGCAGTTTCTTCGCCGAATGGGCTTGATGAAGACGCTTCCCTTGTGTGTTTCCACATGGGGTTCATTCAACACGCTATTTCAAAGGATTGGCTATATAGCTGCCTGATTGGTGCATTCGGATCTCATTCTCTATAAATTCAAACTACAGTCCGGATAACGTCTTTGTGGCATTCTGTTATACATGCAAAAACGAAATGTAGTAAGAGGTAGGATAGGGAATTGACGGGTGGGAAATAATAATGGCAAGCCGCACAGGCTATTATGGTAATGCGATGACGAAAGCTGAAAATTTGTCCGGGACTGGGCCTCGAGCCCAGATTTACTGCTCTCATGAGCAGCTGCCATAACTGCTTTCGTTTTTATACTCGAACCATGATTTCCTGCTTACGGCGAGCGGCCACCGTACCTCTTTTTCGGTCGGCTTACCACTTTTTTAAACAAATAAAAACTTCTGTAGTGCGAAAATAAGCCGATGTTCCTTATAAAATAAAATATTTCTGTAAAACGTAAATAAGTGGACTTTTTCAACATCACTTTTTTAAGATAAATGGTCTAACAATAATAAACCTAAGCTGCTTCGTTCAGTACAAGACAATAACGGATCACGTCCTCTTCTTGGGCGTGTTCCTCGCCGATCCCGTTGTACCTCGATTGGCTGCCGGGTACATCTTCACGTATGGTGGGGGATCCTCTACTCCACTGTCCTGGTCCTTATATGCGGCAATTACATTCTCCTTTCCGGTACACCCCAAATGGATGGTGGATCAAGCAAGGCACTCCCTAGAATATTAGCGTAATGTGGTCGATATCTCTGATTTTGCATAATCTATGAATGACGTGCTTGTAATAAGGCCCAAAAATCTAGCACATTCTTACTGCCCTCTCGGAAAAGGTAAAGTAGGCCTACAATCAGACACCGAATCCAAGTCACTGCGTAGGTCTTCGTTCGGGGTAAACATATCTCGGAGAAGCAGTATCCGTGGTTCCATTGGTTACGGCACCACCCGACGGAGGAAGGCGATAATTTTTTTGAACCAAACACCACACCGCCGCCGAAGAACCACATGTCAGCCGATGTTCGACTGTGTCTGTAACATTCTACTGTCGACACAGTTGCAACACATTGGCATCATCTGAATTATATGTAACCAGGAACGAGTCACATATTTCCCATTTACTACCTGATACCACGTGCGCGGGTTCCCGTATCAAGGTGTACGTGGTGCACCTGACCATTTCACCGTTGGCTGTCGCCTCTCTAAGGCATTACTCAGCCGTCCTTGAGTCAAGATGCGGTGTGTAGCACGTGCCATTGCCGTCCTGGTAGCTGATAGTTCCGTACGTAAATAAGTGAGTTTCACAAAAAAGATTCGTATGTGGGCAAGCGACGGTGAGATATGAGTCACTGCTACCTGTGCCAGACAAGAAGATGGTGCCAGTTTGCCTGTCAAGGTGACAAGGTGACTTGTGTAGTGTCCACGCCTTGATCATCGTGCTTACCGCAACTGCTCGGTCGCGGACGTGGACTAGCCCAAGGCCTACACGACTACTAGGGAGAGTGAGGGTTTCATATCCGACCTTAAAAAGCATCCCTATGCTCACAAAATATCCTAATGCCGCCATGATTCGGCGCACCATCGGCATAGGAAGAACTTGGACCAAGTGGGGGATGTGAGAAGTTGGATAAATGTTTGCAAACATGCCCCTTCGTAGCGTGTCTAGAGCCCTTAAACTGTGGCTGCGAACACGCACGGATTGTTTGCAGAAGATGTTTGTAGCTGAGTGCTGCCGTCCGTCGAAGGCCTGTCGTGAAGATAATTGCCAATCATTTGATCCTGTCTATCGGCTGTAATAGTGCCACACTTCCCGTTGGGAGTCCTCTACCGATGTACGTCGCTCCCGACTTTGCCATGTTCTTACGACTTTCCGTAGCCATGACATACAAATTAATCCAATGCAAAGCCGCTTTTGCCTCGTCACCCGACCATGCTAAAAACACTTGATCATCTGCGTGTGATCTGCATGTAAACTTATCGTGAAAGTATCTAACCAAAATTGTATCCTTTTATTTTGTGGAAGTATCAGTGATAAGATTGTTCTAAATCAATTATTCAGCAAACCTGCATCTGACTGCGTCTGTGTGTGCCGGCCGAAGTGGCCGTGCGGTTAAAGGCGCTGCAGTCTGGAACCGCAAGACCGCTACGGTCGCAGGTTCGAGTCCTGCCTCGGGCATGGATGTTTGTGATGTCCTTAGGATAGTTAGGTTTAACTAGTTCTAAGTTCTAGAGGACTGATGACCTCAGCAGTTGAGTCCCATAGTGCTCAGAGCCATTTGAACCATATTTTTTTTTTTTTTTTTTTTTTTACTGCGTCTGTGAACTTGTTTCTTGCACTCCTCCATTTTGCCAGAAATGCAACATGTATTTGACCCAGCAATCAGGTTTAAGAGGATAATGCCGTTTGTGCACTGGCATTAAGATGGTACTGGAAAATTAACTTTTGGCCCTGATGTTTATTTGGTTTTTTCATTGGTAGGCAACTTTAGTTTATTACTCATTTTCATATTCAATACAAGCAAAGGATGTGGATTATAATTCAGGCTGTTAGATTGAAACACAATGTTGATCTTAATATACATATTGTTCAAATTTTAAGTCATACACAAAACCTACTATTTCAAACATTTTCGTAGCACGAATCACTCTTACAAAAAAAGTTTACAAAACGTTTACTGCGTCAAACCTTGGACATACAAATCCTAACTCTGATTAGTATCTAACAAAAACCAACTTAAAAATCATTATATATCTTCTCTCATTTATGTGCTAAAGTTTGGTCAGGGGCAGCGACCTACCATAACGCTGTCACCACACGTCTGCTTCCTCCGCTCACCTAGCAGCGACTCCTCCCTTAAAGCTGTCTGCACACGTCTGCTTCCTCTGGGCACCTGCCTACGACTTCCCGGTTTTTTACTACGCGCGCCCGGCTCTCTTAACAATCAAAGATCCACCTACTCAAAGATATCATACTCGTTCCACCTTGCGGTTGGCAACTACCGACTATTTTCTCGAGCTACCCTGATCAGACTTTAGCACATACCTTTCAATCGTCATTCCTTGGAGTCGGTCCCGGAGCCAGCAGAGCAGCGTCTCGAGAGCGATGGCGTATCGTCGACAGCGGGCGCCATTGTCTTATTGACAGTGAGATGGTGATGCGTCCATTGATGAACACTCTCGATGACGCGCCGTGGAGTAGTCGTATCGCGACGGTGACAAAACTAAGCCTGCCAAAGGCGCAATCGAAATCTATCTATACCAGTGCGTCCAGTAGGCGACATGTTGTTGCCAGTGCGATCACATCGCGGTAGTCACTGAGTGCCGCTTGTATACTGTTATCCACTCCTAGCTGGGTTTGGTCGAGTGATATCACGTGGCGCAGTACTCGTTTGAAACGTGCAACTAGTATCCTGTTACAGGTCTTGTAGTCGCAGTTCAGAAGAGGCAGTGGCCATTAGGCCTGTATCCCTGTGTCGCCGGATGGTTTGTGGTTAGGGATAATCATTCCTTCCACAAGGCGGGCGGAAGAGGCACACATGGCGGCCAATCGCAGAGCCATGATATCTTTAAATGTTCGCTAAAAATCTAACGGAAACCCGTCGAGCCCCGGCGACTTGCTAGACGCTGCCTTATCGAGCACTTCTATTACGTAGTCATCTGTGGCTTCCCCAGTTAAGTATCGCTCGGCCGTCGCGTCGAGGAACGCGGACAGCGTTCGTGGGACATCATGGAAGGCTACCTCGTTGTCTTGAAACACATCATGTTTACGCCAGTGGCTGTTAAATTTTTTATATCCACTGTTACAATTTCAGCCTTACGCCATTATCAAGTGCAGATGTTTTGGCTTTAAGCCATGTCTACTTTATACAAGCTGACACATTTGTATGTCGTTGTCGTTTTCTGTTACATACATTCGTAACGGTGCTAAGCAGTGCGAGCACACGTGTCCATACATCGCACTACTTAGCAGCGTTACGAATGTATATAACAGCAAATGACAACGACATATAAATGTATCAGCTGTATAAAGTAGACATGGCTTAAAGCCAAAACATATGCACTTCATAATGGCCTAAGGCCGACATTGAAATACTGGAAATAAAAAGTTTAACAGTCACTGGCGTAAACATGATGTCTTTCAAGAAATTTCACATGACTGTGTATCCCAGTTATAAAAAGCTACCTCATTGTGTTCTGCTTCTTCATAGAGGTGACCATATTGATCCACAAAGGCGAACGACCGTCTGTATTAAGATTCTGCGGCTACGATATTTTTCTCTGATAACGTGATATACATCGACGGCGATTCTCCACTGACTCGTTCAAAGCGTCTTGCGCGGACTGCGATCTCCTCCAGATTGCGTCACGTTATGGAAATCAATTGCGCCTGCGCTCCTTTTACAGCAGCACTCCGGTCCTGTAAAGGCGCTTGCACAGAAAGTTCGCTGAGCATCGTGAAATAAAATTCCGTCGTGTGGCGCCTCCAAATCACATGCTCTCTTCCGTAAGCAATCAACGCTCGACGCTATGCAGGCTTAAATCATTCTAGCCACCATTGCAACGTCGTCGGATTAGTCGGGAGGTGTCGGTCACAAAAGAGCAAAGTGTCTTCGATTAAGCGTCTGCACTCAGGTTTCCTGAGGTGCGCTGTATTCAATTTCCTAACGCCGCGACTCCTACAAACTCATTGAAGACGTAGAGAGAACGGTGCATTTGTATGGTATGGGGTCTGAAAAGGCGACCGGCCATAATTCTGCAGCGAGGATCACAGATTAGAGAAGACGCGTTACTCAAATTCGATGGAGGCGGCCTGCAGACTGACTTGTGTCACATGTATAGCCGCGTTTGTCGCCATGTATCGTCTCCAATGTATCGATTAGATTCAGGTCCTGTATCAGTTGCCGCAGTTGCTGGCATGAATTAGAGTGTGGGTGTTCATCCTTTAGTACGAGCACACTGTTAACGTCGTCCTCAAATAAGATATGCTCAGATATGAACAACATGTAACCTCATCTGCGTAAAATCGGGATCGTTCGCACCTTCTGTCGGACCCCGACGGTGCGTAGATGTTGACGATCCGTACTCCTAGCACTGTGAGCGCCAGTCCTCACGCTGACGGCAGGTACTCCTCATCCTCGGCTACTGTGCCTTCACGTAGGAGTATCGCTGTTCCGCAGCCGCCGTGTGTAGTGAGTGTATCGTATGTATTGTACTCATAGAGATCTGGGACGCTCCCGACACATTCTTCCTGCAGAACGACGACGTCGACGTCTGACGCACGCAGCGTGTCTCGTAATAATCGCAATTCGACCAGCGTTCTAATTGTATTAATGTTAAGAGAGGCTGTTCGATACGCATCCCACTGTTCCTCAGCGCGTAAAGCGCACATGAACTCTTACGTTCGGTATCGAATTCATCAGCCTGCTTCTTGTGCTAAAGGTCCATCTCTCGTCGTGTTTCTCCCACCGATATGATCGAAGACAAAGGTGTTGCCCCGGTGGATGGAAGGCTCCTAGCAGCGGACCTCCGTCTGGTGGGTCTGTGTTCAACCCCTATCGCGTGTGATTCACGTCGTACTGCTGTGTTTCTTTTGGCGCTTCGGCGATCGGGTTCTCGCGTGTGCGTCGTGTCCGAGTGCGGAAGTGACTCCAGGTGCTCAGGGACGAAAGCAGCTGACGGCCTAACCGTGGGATCAATTTCCATCCCTTCTACAGATCCTTTCCTGTATGTAATTCTGAAGGCTATCGTGGCTGTTTTCACTGAAGTTAATCTTCTGGGTTATTAGGCTGCGTCTTATTTTTTAAAAAAATCGTTATTTACCATCAATAATAATATTTATACATCATAACCCACTACCTTATTTGATTAGTGGGTCTTACTTGCTACTGTTGTTACAATTAGCAGCTAATTACAATATATTAAGTCGTGAGCTACAGCTACAATCTAATTACAATGGGCAGCTATATACACCTATTTGTTTTTAACTTCTAAGATTTTTAACTAACCCTACGTTCTACTTCCTGCAGCGTCACAGATGTGTCAGAAATGTACAAACCTACTTTGTTGCCTTGCCCATCGAGCTAATCCCGATGAGCGTGCCCCTGACACTGGGCAGGCCAGGATGTTAATCGCTGCAGGTTCCTAAATCTAGATTTCTAGTCTAATTTCTACTAACTAGTTCTATCCTAAGTCAACTCCAGTGCATTGTCAAATCCTGGTTGATTTTATTCCCCACTCCCCCTAATCCCGTACGTGGCGGATTCCAGACTATAGGGTCGGCCTATCCACGCACAGGCGGTATGGGAGTAGGGCGCGTATTTGTCGTAATCTGTGCTATTTAGTTTTGTTCCCTCATGTATTCTCTTAGCACTTTTTGTGATATCTCGTTGGCAAGTCTATTCAGTGTTTGGAAGGTGTCTTCTTGTCTTATCAGGTGGTATGTGTCATGGTCGGGTAGTTGGTCACGTAGTGTGGAAGAAACATCATTGAAGAGGGGGCACTCGTAAATCACATGATCGGGAGTGCCCTCCGGTTCACCATATTCACACGTGGGTGTGGCCCTTTTCCCGGACCGACATAAGTATGCCGGGTAAGGCCCATGTCCAGTGAGAAAATGGATTAGTCCTCTGGTGGGTTCAAAGTATTTCATTTTTAGCCGTTCTCTAATGCTTGGAATCAACTCGTATGTCCTGCGCCCTGTTTCATCCGTGTCCCACAGTTCTTGCCATAGTTGTACCCCCCTTTGCCGAATCTCACCCTTGTCCCCTGCCCCAATGCCTAAGATCTCCTCTATTTTTGTTACATTTCCCTTCTTAATCCAGAACCATGCAGCCTGCTCCCTGATTTTAATGTCCAGGGGGCAAAGCCCCATTATGACTTGTAGTGCTCCCCCTGGTGATGTTCTGTAAGCCCCTACCGATCTAAGTATCATGTCCCTTTGAACCCTTCTCACTGTCATGGCGGGCACTACCCTCGTGAGCCTGTGTGCCCAGACTCCCGAGCCGTAACCCACTATCGATGTTAATATGCTATTATGATAGAGTCTTATGAGATGAGGTGGAAGATGAAATCTTTTATGTCCTATGGATATGAGGTTGTTCAGTGTTTGGAGGGCTTTCTGGGTTACGGTTTCGATGTGTTTCCCAAAATTCCACTTCTCATCAATGATGATGCCCAAGTATCGTGCGTCACGTCTCCGAAGAACCGGCGAGCGCTCGATTCGTACAGTCGGGTTACGGATTAATTGTCCCTTCAGTAGTAAGTAGGTGGACTTACTTGGTGACACCGTCATTTTGGTGTTTTGGCACCATAGTTGTAACTTGTTTAGGGCACTCTCTATTTTAGGTTCAATGTCTTCGCGGCTACGGCCGCCGACCAACAGGAGGAGGTCATCTGCATAGGCTATCACCTCTAGCACTTTGTTGTAGGGTGTCTAGTAGAGGCTCCATGTGGATGTCCCAGCACAGGGGCCCTAACACAGAATCCTGAGGAGAGCCCTTTGTTATAGATTTTCCAATTCTCCCGCTAGAAGATGATAGCCAGACCTCCCGTTCCTCGCAATAGCTCCTCAGACAACCATATAGCGGCCCTGGGCACTCCTTCTCCCGCAAGCAGGAGAAGAGCGAAGGCCACCACAGGTTGTCGAAGGCGCCACTGATGTCAACCATGGTGCCCACCAAGTACTTATGTGGGGTAGAGCCACAGACTTCAGCAGCCAGGGCGATTGCATCAGATGTCGATCGCCCAGGCTTGAAGCCGAACTGCCTGTCGCTCACCCCACGCAGCACCCGATATGCAGCCAGTGTGTCAGCTAGTAGCTTTTCTAATATTTTCCCTAGTATGTTAATCAAGCAGATTGGTCTGTAGGATTTTATATTTGTTGGATATATATCTAGTCCTTTCCAAATAATAACTACATTCGCGGTCTTCCACACCCTTGGAATTTTTTGTTGTATCAGACACTCGTTATATAAGTGAGTGAGTGGTGCAGTTAGCTGGGGAGCTAGGAACTGCACCACCTCGGTTACAATGCCGTCGGGCCCGGGAGCTTTACCCCTTTTAAGTGATTTTATGTGGGCAGCCACCTCTTCCTCCGAGAAAGGGTAGACTGCCGTATTGTTGGTGTATTCGTTGAGGTTGTCATGTCTTAGTTGTTGTTGCTGATCAGATTCCCCATCCGCGCTATCATCAGGCAGCAGGGACCGGAGGAGGACCTCAGCAGTTTCCTGCCAGGATTCCGTCATCCTGTCCCCGTGCCTGACTATTGATAATTCCAGTGGAGAGCGGATATTCTCTCGTACTAATTGGCTCTGGACGAAGTTTTCCCAGCTTTGTATTCTAACAGCCTGGAGTTCCTTCTGGAAACGAAGTTTAGCCTCCCGATACTGCATCAGCCATCTTTGCCGTTCCGGCCAGACGACACTGCGCTGGTAATATCTTCTCAACCTTCTAACAGACCGGCGCATATCCTCGAGTTCAGGCGACCATAGTGATGGAGAGGCTGCTATGACCTTCCTCCAGGTCGGTACGGCAACTTTCACTGGGCTAGTTATTGCATTGGTCAGTTCCTCTGCTCGGTCGTTTACGTCTATGTCAGAGTCTGCGCCACCTTCTGGCAAGGCAGGAATGGCGCACTCCCTCGCTGGTCGTTCCCAATCAGCCCTTTTGTAATTAAACTGCGTTTCTCACCCCATGGCCCAGCGGGACACTCTTCCACCTACAATGAATGTTATTAGGTTGTGGTCGCATGTGGTGGCGTTTTCTTCTACTTTCCACTCTTGTATTGTGTTAATTGCATTGGGGGTGGCTAGAGTTATATCAATGTTCGTGCCTGGTCCTCCTCCCCCGGCATAGGTTGGAGGATCGCCAGGCTTGTTAGCTATCACTAGTTGTGATGCCATGATAAAATCCTCTACTTTCTCTTCGTTGGTGTCCCTTGTGCCGCTGTGCCACAGGGGGGATTTTCCGCTGATATCAGCAGTGATTATCATCCTTCGTCCTTGCAATGCGGTGGTTACTGTAGCTAGATGGTCAAGATGTGTTTCAATCTTATTCCCGTACTGAAAGTACATATTAATTAGTATTATTGTTCCACCGGGAGATAGCAGCTCCACGACATTGCAGTGACTATTAGTGAACTGTGATAGTGTAGTTACTTTCAGGGCTTTGATCGTGATTATTATTGCCGCTTTCGGATTATCTCCTTGGCTGATGACCTGCCACGTCGCGGCTGCAAATGCAATTTTTCCAGCTAGGGAGTACGGCTGTTGCAGACAGAGCACATCCAGCCTCCTCTCCTCCACTTCCTTACGTAGCTCCTGCATTACAAGTCGACTGTTATGCGTGTTGAGATGGCCAATGGTAATTTTTGTCATCTACGGAATATATGTATGTATGTGGTCTTCTGGCCATGTCTTGTTCCAGTCAAACGTAATACGTCCATTAGCCAGAACTGACTGTTCGTAAATGTCGTCTAGGTCAAATTTTTCTCCCCTTCTCTCGAATACTTTCTTTAGTAAGTCTCGCAGGGCTCCGAGGTCGGTGGGGAGATTCACTGACTTCTGTATTCTGTCTACAGCCTCCATTACCGAGAAGGTGACTCTTCTTCCATATTCGTGTCCTACGCGGACCACATGTCGTAAGGCAGTGGTCAGAGTAGCCGGCTGCTCCAATCTTGCCAGTTGCATGGTAAATTCTGGATTTGGATATATCCGAGCCGGATCTACTGGCGGTAGTCTTACCACTGGTGTGTCTTGAGAGCTTGTTATTGTGCTCTCTTGCACAGGCTTTTGTTCTTTCAGGTTGCTTTCATCAATTGGGACCACAGGCACAGGATGCCTTTGCCGTTGCTGGTGTTTTATCGGCTTCACTTCCCTGCTGAGAGAGGAGGGAGTAGCCATAGGGATAGATTCCGTCTGGATACATTTATCGATTTTCGGCGGATCTGTTTGGATACTTTTGTCAGCTGTCTCAGTTATCGGATCTCTCGAAAGAGACTTTGTAAATTCTTTGAACCTACTTGCCCTGATGGCATCCCTCCTCCATTTGCTAGGGGATTTTCGCTTTGGTATCCTGTTTTGTTTGACGTACTCAGCCATAGTCCGTTCTGGATATCAGTCTCTGCTCCAGCATGCGGTACGTAGGGCAATTTCGTCCTGAGACTCCGCAGCTTTTCTTCCCACGTCTCTTGCATGGAATGCATACACTTGAAGCTTTACATTCTTTTCCTGTGTGACCATCTTCGCCGCACCTGGAACACGCCGACCCCCTGGTGCAGTGCCTTAGAATGTGGTCCAGGTCTCCACAATCATGGCAACGAGGTACCACGAGGTAGTCCCTAATATTAATGGCATTGAAGCTAACGTACAGTCTCCCCATTGTTATTATCTGCTTCCACATTTGTGCTGTGACCTCGGCGACGTGATGTACGACATCACGATCCCGAGGCCCCGTTTTAAATCTCAGCTTAAAAGAATCCTTAAACTCATTATCATTCATTTGGTCAAAGTTCTGGTCCTTTATAGTCTGGTACAGTTCTTCGTTTGTCATTGTTGCTGGTACATCGTATAGGATGACCAAGGGGTTCCTTTTTCTCGGCGGTTCACACTTGACCACCGAGTTAGCTTGGGATTCTTTAACAATTTTTCTTTGTCTTCCTCTGTAGCCACCTCCACAATCACTGAGTTCCTACTAGGTTTAACTTTATTTATTAAAATTTTATCTTTTGCTGGATCAATACTTTTGGTCAACAACTCTTGTATTTTTTTTACACTCGTGTCTTGGTCTGGTAGAGTTCTGAGGATGACCGCTGTGTCTGACCGCTTGGTCACCTTGGCGATCGTTTCTTTCGTAGTTTGTGGCTTTGGCGGTGCTTGCGCGACCACTCCAGCCCAAGTCTTCGTTGGTTGCCTTCTTAATCTTTCATTCTCCTTTTCTAACTCCCCTACGCGGCCTTCGAGCTTGGCGTGGGCGATGGCCCATGCAGCCAGCTCGTTCTTAATAATAGACAATGCCGCCTGACTTATCTTCCCGTTTTTGATGTTCTGCTCCAAGAGCAGCGTGACACGTGCGTGTCTATGAGGGACGGTTTCGTCTTCTGCCAGTCCCGTCTCGTCCTGAGGAGAGGGATCAAGCATCGTAGATGCTCGTTTGAGCGCACCCGATTCACTCGTCTCTGTTGTAGCCATATTGATTAACGAGTGAAAAAAGGATGGGAGCCCGTCTCTTACCCCGGACCGGCTCCTCTGGCATGGGGGGGGGGGGGGGAGGGGACTTCTGCAGCTCGCCCACCGACCTCGCCCCTAGGTCAAGGGCACTCCAGAGCTGCCGGGTTCAGCGCGCCGTCGCCAGCGCACTGGTCGCCATCGATGGCCTCGTCGTCGACGATTTCACACGACACTCCTCGGCAAGTGCACCCCGCACTCCGGAGAGGCGGATGCACCCGTCGCCCTTCGCCGCCTACTTGCGCGAGCTTCCACCTGAAGGCCAAGGACCCACTCCTGCTCAGGTGGTGGGTCGGTCCCCCAGTCGTTCGGTGGTCTGGGCCCATCTAACCTAGCCCAGGTGATGTCACCATCTCCTGGGTTTGGCAGAACACGCCCCGGTTACCCAGGGGCGCCGCGAAGCACCCTTGCCAACTCGCGCCGTGATCCCACGCCGACAAACGAAGTCGCCGGCATGCAGAGCACCTGCTGGTCTGTGCCCTGCGAACAGAAGGGACGGATGTTCGGTCCCTCGACACAGCTCCCCCTGTGCCACGCACCCTTCACTTTCGCATCGGGTTGGGTCGCAGCTCTCCCTTTTGTCGCAAGGCAGAATGCCGAGCTTAGCATCTGGCACCACGGGAAGGCGGAAAGAGCCACTTGGGAAGGAGAGGCTATGAGAGATGCGTCACTTCCCCGAGTGAGGACACTGACCTCACGCCAGTCTTATTTCTACTGAAGTGATCGACGTTTCGATCCCTCTGCTGGGATCTTCCGCAGGATCTTATGGTGTCCACTACTGTCAGAAACGTGTGTCGCGTCCTCTTATAAAGGGGAGTTTTCTCGCCTTCGTGCTGGAGAAGTGATAGCATTGGTTAAAATTCATATGGCTACCATTGGCGGGTCATAGTCATAGGCTAATATTCCCGCTCTGATGCAGAAGAAGAGGCGTTTTGGCTACTCTACTGTGGATATCATTGGCTGCCCATCGTCAATGGATAAAAAGGCACTATTCCACACTAACATTGGAAGAGGGGTATTGGTTGAAATTCCTGCTACAGCTATTGGTTGGTCGTCATCGTTGGCTAGATTCGAACAGAGCAAGAGAGAGGGGGGGGGGGGGGGGGGGAGGAATGCTTACATAAATATTATTGTCCGACGAGGTGACCTACAGCTCGTTGTTTATGTCGCTCGCACACTGCAGCCGGGTATTCACTTCCTTGATGTCGGGGAGCCACGATGCAAGATGCCTGTAGCCGTCCTCTCTATTGAAATTACACGCAATCTTGGATATTTCAGACGATTCTCGGACTTTCCTTCTATAATTAATGTTTGTTTCCTTAGCCAGTACACGTACGTTATTAAAATCGATCTCAGAGCCACAGATCTCATGGTGCTCCGCTACTGCCGATTTTGCGCTTTGTTTTAGCGGCATGTGCCGTTCGTGTTCCTTAATGCGTTCCTTAACAGTTCTTCCCGTTTCGCCTATATACACTACGCCGCAGCCACATGTCACTTGATAGACGCCTGCATTGTGGAGGCAATCAGGTGCATCCGTTTTCCGTCGGAAGAAAACTTTTATTTTGTTTTGACTAAAGAAAGATGTCTGAATGCGATTTTTGTTTAGCAGTAGCAGGAATTTCAACCAATACCCCCTTCTCCAGCGTAAGTGTGGTGTAGTGCCATTCTATCCAGTGACGATGGGCCGCCAATCGTATCCACAGGAGATTAGCCAACAACGCCCCTGCTTCTGCAGCCGAGCGGGAATTTTAGCCTATGACTATGGCCCGCCAATGGTAGCCATATGAATTTTAAGCAATACTATCACTTCTCCAGCACGAACGCGAGAAAACTCTCCTTTATAAGAGGACGCGACACTCGTCTCTGACAGCGTTCTAGCAGTAGTGGACACCATAAGATCCTGAGGAAGATCCCAGCAGAGGGGTCGAAACGTCGATCATTTTAGTAGCAATATGACGCGGCCAAATAACCAAGAAGATTTTAACTTCATATCCTTTCCTGTCACTTTACTGCGTCGCAGGCGCCGGAGTGGATGAAATACGCGTCGTTTCTTCACCGATGGCGGTCTCTGCTGCAGGAGGTTGCCGTAAGCTGTCAGTATGGTGAAATCTGCCATTCTACGGCATGGGATGAGTTCGAAACGCGACCACATACATCAGTGTCAGCGGCGTCGGCCTGGACATAGGCATGCGATTGCCAGTTTGAATTTGTCCAATTCTCCTCCGCACGCATTCTGAACAGACGTTGCTTCTTTCTCGCATACAGAGCATGTTTTGAGTTGTCCATCGGAGATGACTATGTCTCGGCATCCACCGATGAACAAGTATGAAGGTACGCGTTGTGTCAGCTCTATCTCGATCTGTCGCACCCCATTGACGACTGGGTAGGTCGCGAAGGTGGACCATTTTCCCTACACGTGGCTAAGCAATCTTCCATATGGGCGTAGGGCATCAACTGCAAAGTTAGACGAACCTCGAAGGGAAGTTCGAAAGTGCGTATGCTTCGTAATCCCAGTACAATGCCCTCAGCGGCATTGTAGCGAGAAGGCTGCGACTCTGCCTTACTTCTCTGGTTTCTGTATCACTAGCCTGGTGCTTCAGCAGTCCGTCTCTTGTCGCACAGTAGTAGCGCTCAGGCACTAGGTTCAATGTAGGTGATCCTACTTAAGTGGAGTGTTTCGGGATGCCAGTTGTTAAATGTCAACAACTATTTGTACTATACTCGTTTTAATAAAGAAAATACTTTGACAGACACTTCACAGAATTTCCAATTTGGCGGCTCTTGGCTACGCCATTATTCAGCCCTTTACAACACATTAACACCTTTCTGACTTTCCATAGTGGTGATACACACTGCCCACGACACGTGGCGTTCACTGATAACCAACCTTCCCTTTATATCTTGTTTAACAGCTGGAATATTTACTCGCGACCGTTCTTTTGGAGCCGCCCCCGGTTACTCGACCGCGCGTTTTGAATGGCGCCTCGCTACTAACTCGCCCTCTCTTCCCGACGGACAAGAGAAACCCCACCTTTCTCCCTCAGCCAATAAGGACACTTCGCTCGTTTCCTATATCCAAACTTTCAGCCAATGGGCGTTCAGATCACTGTTGCTAGGCGGATCTGACGTCATGTTTGCGGACATTGTAACGGAAGTTTATCTCGGAACACTGTCTCATATTGTAAGATCCTACTCCCAAATAGTCGTATCTTGTCCTTACTAAGGTTGCACAACATTGCCTGCCATGATTTCATGACTAATGCTCCTTGCTGACGCTTAATTGTCAAATGCACATGTAGCCTGGCTGCTACTGAGCATTCCCGATCGCATAAATCTGCGTAATACTTGGTTTAAACACGTGAATGGAATGCACGTCTGCATTACGCCAGTCCTGGATGATCAATAGTTACCTCTCCGACACGTCCACCGGAGTGACGAAATTTGAGTCCATGTTTAGTATTTCGAATGATTTTGTCGCTGACTGCATCATTAATCAGTTTGGCGTTGACGACATTGCTCACTATGGAGAGGTATACTCTAATAAGTTCGTTGTAATCAAGTTTAACTTCGTCTCGTAGGAACCCTTCAATTTCATAGTGTTTCGGTCGCGCATGTTCATTCGAAAAACAAATATTGAGAGTCGACTTTCGGCATACATGAGCCATTCTACAGGGTGTTACAAAAAGGTACAGCCAAACTATCAGGAAACATTGCTCACACACAAAGAAAGAAAATATGTTATGTGGACATGTGTCCGGAGACGCTTACTTTCCATGTTAGTGCTCATTTTATTACTTCTCTTCAAATCACATTAATCATGGAATGGAAACACAGAGCAACAGAACGTACCAGCGTGACGTCAAACACTTTGTTACAGGAAATGTTCAAAATGTCCTCCGTTAGCGAGGATACATGCATCCACCCTCCGTCGCATGGAATCCCTGATGCGCTGATGCAGCCCTGGAGAATGGCGTATTGTATCACAGCCGTCCACAACACGAGCACGAAGAGTCTCTACATTTGGTACCGGTGTTGCGTAGACAAGAGCTTTCCCCCATAAAAGAAAGTCAAGAGGGTTGAGGTCAGGAGAGCGTGGAGGCCATGGAATTGGTCCGCCTCTACCAATCCATCGGTCACCGAATCTGTTGTTGAGAAGCGTACGAACACTTCGACTGAAATGTGCAGGAGCTCCATCGTGCATGAACCACATGTTGTGACGTACTTGTAAAGGCGCATGTTCTAGCAGCACAGGTAGAGTATCCCGTATGAAATCATGATAACGTTCTCCATTGGGCGTAGGTGAAAGAACATGGGGCCCAATCAAGACATCACCAACGATGCCTGCCGAAACGTTCACAGAAAATCTGTGTTGATGACGTGATTGCACAATTGCGTGCGGATTCTCGTCAGCCCACACATGTTGCTTGTGAAAATTTACAATTTGATCACGTTGGAATGAAGCCTCATCCGTAAAGAGAACATTTGCACTGAAATGAGGATTGGCACATTGTTGGATGAACCATTCGCAGAAGTGTACCCGTGGAGGCCAATCAGCTGCTGATAGTGCCTGCACACGCTGTACGTATTACGGAAACAACTGGTTCTCCCGTAGCACTCTCCATACAGCGACGTGGTCAACGTTACCTCCTACAGCAGCAACTTCTCTGGCGCTGACATTAGGGTTATCGTCAACTGCACGAAGAATTGCCTCGTCCATTGCCGGTGTCCTCGTCGTTCTAGGTCTTCCCCAGTCGCGAGTCATAGGCTGGAATATTCCGTGCTCCCTAAGACGCCGATCAATTGTTTCGAACGTCTTCCAGTCGGGACACCTTCGTTTTGGAAATCTGTCTCAATACAAACGTACCGCGCCAGGCTATTGTCCCGTGCTAATCCATACATCAAATGGGCATCTGCCAACTCCGCATTTGTAAACATTGCACTGACTGCAAAACCACGTTCGTGATGAACACTAACCTGTTGATGCTACGTACTGATGTGCTTGATGCTAGTACTGTAGAGCAATAAGTCGCATGTCAACACAAGCACCAAAGTCACCATTACCTTCCTTCAACTGGGCCAACTGGCGGTGAATCGAGGAAGTACAGTACGTACTGACGAATCTAAAATGAGCTCTAACATGGAAATTAAGCGTTTCAGGACACATGTCCGCATAACATCTTTTCTTTATTTGTGTGTGTTTCCTGAAAGTTTGGCCGTACCTTTTTGTAACACCCTGTATATCGGTGGCTTCGAAACCTGCGAGTATGCATCATAGTAAACAACGGCGTGTGCGTGAACTTCAGCGGCAGGGACTTAAACAGACGTCCGAGCCGGAGCACCGCAGAAGGCAGATGTTTACTAGGCTGTTGGTTAACCACTGCGCCACCTGGGCACAGTGTTTATAGCGCTTGCGCGGCCGATCCACATTCCCGCCTAGAGCCGCCTATCCGCAGTCCCATCCATATCCTCCATGCTAGCTAATTTTAGAATCCCACTGGAGATCGAACGTAACATCCGAAAGAAAAGGCATCACGCATTCATGTAATTGATTCGCCTCGATAGGCAATGAAATGTTGGAACACGTGAGGCAATACTAACTTTACGACTTATCTTAGAAGAAAGATTAAGAAAAGGCAAACCTACGTTTCTAGCATTTGTAGACCTAGAGAAAGCTTTTGACAACGATTTCTAGGAAAGACAGCGAAAAGTGTATTGGTACTGCCACAAAATCCGGTCTACAATTAATATAGCAGGAGCGTGATACGACTGACACATGTGTGTAAAATATGTAATTAACAATAGGACCTAAACGTTGTTATATGAACGAACGGTGTCTTTCGGGTATGTCCGAAAGAACAGAACCACACGGGATCCGCCGCTGTGACACATATATGTAAATTGACGGAGGAGGAGAGAGAAACGAAAGGAATTAAGTATTTCAGCTGCATCGGGACTTTTAGTGGTATCAGCGGTGACGAGTGAAACTCTCTACCACAGCGGGACTCGAACCGGGTATCCTTTGCTTACTAGTCAGATGCGTTAATCACTCCACCACCCCGAGACAGCGTTTGCCACAATTGCGTGGATTGTCTCGCCACGCTAACCGCCGAGTGACATTCCTACTCGGCGTCACCAATCAGGAGTCCCCGTCTATACCCTCCGTCTCGCTAATTTTAGTTTTCCACTGGAGGTTGAACTTAAATGTGCATCCGCACTCAAGGTTTTGGATTCATTGCCTTGTTGTTGTTGTTGTGGTCTTCAGTCCTGAGACTGGTTTGATGCAGCTCTCCATGCTACTCTATCCTGTGCAAGCTTCTTCATCTCCCAGTACCTACTGCAACCTACATCCTTCTGAATCTGATTAGTGTATTCATCTCTTGGTCTCCCTCTACGATTTTTACCCTCCACGCTGCCCTCCGATGCTAAATTTGTGATCCCTTGATGCCTCAAAACATGTCCTACCAACCGATCCCTTCTTCTAGTCAAGTTGTGCCACAAACTTCTCTTCTCCCCAATCCTATTCAATACCTCCTCATTAGTTACGTGATTTACCCACCTTATCTTCAGCATTCTTCTGTAGCACCACATTTCGAAAGCTTCTATTCTCTTCTTGTCCAAACTGGTTATCGTCCATGTTTCACTTCCATACATGGCTACACTCCATACAAATACTTTCAGAAACGACTTCCTGACACTTAAATCTATACTCGATGTTAACAAATTTCTCTTCTTCAGAAACGATTTCTTTGCCATTGCCAGTCTACATTTTATATCCTCTCTACTTCGACCATCATCAGTTATTTTACTCCCTAAATAGCAAAACTCCTTTACTACTTTAAGTGTCTCATTTCCTAATCTAATCCCCTCAGCATCACCCGATTTAATTTGACTACAATCCATTATCCTCGTTTTGCTATTGTTGATGTTCATCTTATATCCTCCTTTCACGACACTGTCCATTCCGTTCAACTGCTCTTCCAAGTCCTTTGCTGTCTCTGACAGAATTACAATGTCATCGGCGAACCTCAAAGTTTTTACTTCTTCTCCATGAATTTTAATACCTACTCCGAATTTTTCTTTTGTTTCCTTTAGTGCTTGCTCAATATACAGATCGAATAACATCGGGGAGAGGCTACAACCCTGTCTCACTCCTTTCCCAACCACTGCTTCCCTTTCATGCCCCTCGACTCTTATAACTGCCATCTGGTTTCTGTATAAATTGTAAATAGCCTTTCGCTCCCTGTATTTTACCCCTGCCACCTTCAGAATTTGAAAGAGAGTAACGTTCATGCCATCTCTTATTTAACATCCTGTTTTTGCCGTACTGCCACCTCGTTATGTTAATTTCAATTACTTGTGTCACCCAGTTGCTGCTTCGCCTGCCCGTGAGTGGCAGCAGCAGCACTTATCGATACAAGCCCTGCCGTATTATCTTTTCGGCAGTCCCGGTCGTCGTCTGTGATGAAGGAGGTTGGAACGTGCCAACAGTTAGTTCGGACCTGGCAGTGTTTGAGTTGGCACGCAGCACAAGTTCAGTCGGGGCGTGGCAGCAGTCAGGTCCGGACCGCCATGACTCGCACGACGGTTCCCGACACACATGATTGGATTGGGGACAACTTTGGTTGGTCGTCGGTCCGTCGTCATGCAGGACGACGTGTATCTGGTCGGCGATCGCTTATGGGTTGGCTGTCTGTGCTGACTTGTGATTCGTCCCTGTTATTGTACAGGCACTGCCGTTCTTCGTCCAAGTGTTCGTGAAACAGTGAGTAGTTTAATTTCTTAGACTTTCCCGGCGATTTGGTGACATATCGTGGAAATCGGGTTTTCTGCCGGATAGCAGCGTCTTCCAAACACGATATTTCGACGTCATTACTTGACGTCTCAGAGAACACCTGATGAAGACGTCAAGTAATGACGTCTAAATATCGTGTTTGGAAGACGCTGATATCCGGCAGAAAACCAGTTTTCCACGAGATGTCAGTGAGTAGTTTGTTTGATTTTGACTGACAAGTTATTTTAAATGTGGTCGGCGTACTGGCTCTGAGCAGTCAGACGGTAGGCGTGGAGCAGCGAGGAATTCTTGGCGGGGCGTACTTTGAAACATCCCCTTAGAAAAATGTATGAATTACTGTGCTGATAAACCTATTACATTATTTGATTTTCAAACAGCTGAGCTGAACTGAACGTACTCAGACATTTCGCTCTTTACCTGTCTGATCAACACTAAACTGACACACAATATTTTTAGCGCAACGCAATCAGCCTTTCAAAAATCCCTACAAAAGAATGGCCCTGACTAACAATAACCTATACCTTTCATGAATCACTTACCTCACAAAAATCTTCGTTACTCGAACTATTGCAATACATTGAGCGCCAATACTGCCAGCTAAATAAAAGATTCTAACTACTGAAGGCACTAACAACTGATGGGCATACTTAGCAAACGAAAGTTTTTGATAGAGAACAAACAATGTATTTACCTTAATAGTGTTCATATATATATATATATATATATATATATCAGTTCATGACATCCAGTCTTATAAATTTACTGTCTCTGATGGACACACGTCCAGATCATCCGCTCTCAAATCTCCGCCATCTCTCTCCCCACATCCACCACTGCTGGCGGCTCACCTCCAACTGCGCAACGCTACGCGCTGTTCACATCCAACTGCCCAACACTTCAATAGCGAATATTGCAACAATGCCAACCAGCCACATACTGCACACAGCACAGTCAGTGATTTTCATACAGAGCGCTATGTGGCGTTACTAACATAAAAACCTAAACAGCCTTCTTACATCTTTGGCCGGGGCCTGCTGGCGGTCTCTACGCGGTGTCAGAGTGTGTGACGCTGTTCCCATTGCTACGAGGTCCGTGGCTCACCGACCCTGAAAGTTGAGTTTTGATTTAACCTAACAGCAAGTCAAGGCTGTTAATTGTGCCGTTTGGAGTTCCTCGTCGGCTGTTGGGATATTCCCGCGAGCAACAACGTGGTGTTCAAGCTGCAAAATTCTAGCCTCCCTCTGTTGGAGTTTCACTGTATTTGGTTATTTGAATTGAAGTGCACCAGCGGAATCTTCTGCCTTGTGGTCGTTAACGTTCCGGTGACCTGCTTTGGCCGTTGACGTGAATTTCTGGCAGTGTAGTTTCCTCATCGTGTTGTTGCTGTCCAATACAGTGTGTAGTTTGACAGCTCCGTGTATCATTGGTAGTGGGAGACAATATCTTCTATGTTGTTCCATTGAACTCCCTGTTGTGCTCTGGTTGTGTGAAGTGGAAGTTATCTTGTCGGTGGGTCCCTTGACTGTAGGTCGGTTGGCTTGTCGTCGGATTGTGTATGGTTGGCCCGACTGCCTGTTCAAATGGCTCTGAGCACTATGGGACTTAACATCTGAGGTCATCGGTCTCCTAGAGTTTAGAACTACTTAAACCTAACTAATCTATGGACATCACACACATCCATGCCCGAGGCAGGATTCGAACCTGCGACCGTAGCAGTAGCGCGGTTCCGAACTGAAGCGCCTAGAACCGCTCGGCCACCACGGCCGGCCGACTGCCTGTCTCACCTAAGTGAGCATTAGTGTTTGAATTACAGGCCGACCCTCGAACATCTGAGCGCTGAGTTTGAGTTCTTTGACTCTTAAGGCCTTCAGTCTAACTTAAAGAACTGTTTCACGTAAGACCTTTGTCTTTTTTTTTTTTTTTTTTTTTTTTTAAGTTAATGCTATGGAGTATTCAGTATTAGGCCTTCAGTCGATCTGAATTTAACTTGTTTACTTCAGCCTAACTAAAGAATTTTTTTAAGATAAGGCTTGCCTTTTAACTTCTGCTTGCGTTTTAAGTTATTGGCCTTCAGCCGTTTTTACATTAAGGTGGCTTTCAGCCGGTAATTAAGTCCCAAGGGATCGGTTGGTAGAACATGTTCTGAGGCATCAAGGGATCACCAATTTAGTACTGGAGAGCAGCGTGGAGGGTAAAAATCGTAGAGGGAGACCAAGAGATGAATACACTAATCAGATTCAGAAGGATGTAGGCTGCAGTAGGTACTCGAAGATGAAGAAGCTTGCACAGGATAGAGTAGCATGGAGAGCTGCATCAAACCAGTCTCAGGACTGAAGACTACAACAACAACAACAACAACAGGATTAAAGCCGTGTGTTTTTTTTAATTTGTTGGGATCTTGTAATGTTTGATCAAATAATAAAGTCGTATGTTCGAGTGTAACTGACAGCCCTTAATTTGGCCACTTTCCACAATTTATACTATCTGTCCTGTCCTGCGGGATTAGCAGGGCGCCTCAAATAACGAAGTGAATGTTTGTACGCATTTACTGTCACATTAACGTGTTCTGCATTCTCAAGGTAAAACAACTGTTGAATGTAGAGTAATCATTACCAGATTGGGCTTGAAAGAGAAACACGAAACAAAGTAATCAAGTATGCGCCACTTAACTCGTTCACTGAGCTGCGTTATTCACTGTTGGAATTGCAGTAGCCCTTGTTTCTATCAACTCACGTTTTTACGGCTTCATTTCGCTCTCAGTGAACCACAGGAGAGGCAGATTGTGTTTGAGTAGAAAGTGAAATAATGATGATATAAAAGGCAGAGCAGAAATCCAATTTCCGTTATAATCAACTTGCGGCACAGCGAGTAAACTGGAACAGATTTTTTGGCAGAAAGTGTCAAGCAAACAGTGAAATATGACCATTCCATACGCTGCGAATATTCTCACACGATACATCTAGAACAGAAAGCTGTACACTCTGCTGTTAAAATCTCAAATGGCTATCTACATACACAAAGGTCAAAACATATGAGACGATATACGGTACAGTGTGCAAAAATAAACTTTCACTCACACTTATGACTGTATTTCACCACATGAAAGATCAATTTAAGTTGGCTGCGTAAACGTGGCTTATGACTAGATTCTCATTCAAATGTGCAATAAATAGGCAAAGTTTGGAAATTTTTTTGAGACAATGAAAAGATACACAAATGATCTGTTTCAGGATTATGACTGATCATACTTTGAACTTTATTTTGGATTAAAAAAATATCAAAATGGCGCCCATAATCGTGGTTTGATCAAGGGCCTGCGAGTTTGAAGTATGCAGACTGCGTGCATTGTTGCCTCTCAAGAAAATGGATAACATCAGTCGATACTGCATTAAATTTATGGCAGCTTGTACCTAACCACAATGAAATAACCTTAAATGTAACGATATCGTGCTAAGTCGATCTCTGAGTTCGAGTTTTGAAGGTTTGTGTGAGTCTTTATTGTTTTACAAAAATAGTTAATATTAACAAATTTCATATAGGTATAAGCTCGCAAGAAAAGGTGAAAGGTAGAAATTAATAGGTCGAATCGCTTTTATTTTTGGCTGCATGCAGTTTTAAAAAATCTTTTCTCGAGAAAAACCTGTTTAAAGTTTAAGGAAAACTTTTATATGTATTATATGTTCAATTTATATAAAAACTACATGTCAATATATACTTTGGATGTCTGAACATAAATCGGAAGATCTTTAAAATTCCGAATGGCTAATCCAACATGGCGGACCAAAACTGTGTTTTAACCAACATTGACAAAAAAAAGTGTTTTCGTTACTTCCATGTAGTATGCAATTCTAGAACCGTATATCAACTTTCCTCTAACTCGGATTGTTCCTGGACGGCAATTTCGTCGTTCTTCTTCGCGAGAGATGCTGATCTGGCTGAGCTGGATATGCTGCATTCGACAGTCTGCACACGTTGTTCGTCAGCTTTTGCGGCGAATATGTTTGCCTGCATACTGCGGTATAAATCATTTTGTGAATATGCGTCATGGCACGACAAGTTTTCTGCCTCAGCCGGTCGTCTCCGGCTTAGAGCGTCCCAGTGCTTCAAACAATGGGCTGTGGGAACATCTGTAAAGCATGGATTACAAAAAACCTCTTCGTCCCAACGTTGTAGACACAAACACATTTCAAGAAACGCAATAAGAAGTCGAACTGACAGAGTTGTTGCAGCGAGATCGAATACTGCGATCCCCAAATCCTACAAAAATAAACGAAAAATATACCTATTCAAAAAAGCAGATAAAAATCCACTTCACGCCTTCCTGAGAGACAATCTCCACTCCATCCAAATTAACAATATAAGTATAGACCAGATGTGGCTTGAATTCAAAGAAATAGTATCGGCAGCAATTGAGAAATTTATACCAAATAAATTAACAAACGACGGCGCTGATCCTCCTTGGTACACAAAACGGGTCAGAACACTGTTGCGGAAATAACGAAAAAAACATGCTAAATTTAAACTGAAGCAAAATCTCCAAGATAGGCGATTTTTTACAGATACTCGAAATTTAGCACGGACTTCAATGCGAGATGCTTATAAAAGTTTCCACAACGAAAATTTGTTTCGGAACCTGGCACAAAATCCAAACAGATTCTAGTCGTATGTGAAGTATGCTAGCGGCACGACTCAATCAATGCCTTCTCTGCACGATAGCAACGGAGATACTATAGAAGACAGTGCTGCCAAAGCAGAGTTAATAAACACAGCCTTCCGAAATGCCTTCACAAAAGAAGACGAAGTATTATATTCCACAATTCGAATCAAGAAGAGCTGCCAACACGAGTAACGTAGAAGTAGATATCCTTGGAGTAGTGGGGCAACTTAAATCACTTAATAAAAGCAAGTTTTCAGGTTCAGATTGTACACCAATTAGGTTCCATTGGGAGTATGCTGATGCAATAGCTCCTTACTTAATAATCATATACAACCTTTGGCCCGATTAAAGAGCCGTACCCAAAGAATGGAAAGCTGCAGAGATCACACCATTATTCAAGAAAAGTAGCAGGAGTAATCCACTAAATAACAGGCCCATATCATTAACGTCGATATGCAGCAGGATTTTGGAACATATGTCGTGTTCGAACATTGTGAACTACATCAAAGAAAATAGTCTACCGACACACAGTAAACACAGATGAGGACAACATAGTTCTTGTGAAATGCAACTAGCTATTTAAAGGTGACTGCTAAAAGGAATCCGTTAAACTTCGGTTACATGATAAATTCAAAAGCAAAGGCCGTAAATTCAACTACATACTCAGGAATTACAATAAAGAACAACCTAAATTGAAGGAACACATAGAAAATGTTGTGGGGAAGGCTAACCAAAGACTGCGTTTTACTGGCAGCACACTTAGAAAAAGTAACAGATCTACTAAGGAGACTAAGTGCACGACGCTTCTCCGTCCTCTTTTAGAATACTGCTGCATCGTGTGGGATGCTTACGAGATAGGACTGGCGGAGTACGACGAAAAAGTACAAAGAAGGGCAGCACGTCTTGTATTATCGCGAAATATGGAAGAGACTGTCACTGAAATGATACAGGATTTGGGCTGGACATAATTAAAAGACAGGCGTTTTTCGTTGTGACGGAATCTTCTCACGAAATAGCAATCACCAACTTTCTCCTCCGAATGCGAAAATACTTTGTCGACACCGACTTACATAGGGAGAAACGATCACCACGATAAAATAAGGGAAATCAGAGCTCGTACGGAAAGTGATAGGTGTTCGGTCTTTCCGGCGGTATACGAGATTGGAATAATAGAGTATTGTGAAAGTGGTTCGATGAACCCTCTGCCAGGCACTTAAATGTGATTTGCAGAGTTTCCATGTAGATGTAGATGTAGATACCGCTGTCAGCAACTTCCCTAACTCTGATTTACCGAAAATCCTTCGCAGGAACACAGTACCGTGTACTGTATTGCAGTGCGTGTGTTGTTTGGATGTAGTCTGCAATGTTTTTGAGATATGCACGCATGCCCGAAGGAACAGGCACTGCTATGATCGCAAGCTCTGTAGAATATAAGAATCATATTCGCATTTGTGAATATGGCGGAGCTCCAGTTGCACATTGCTTAGGTGACAATGGCGTTTTGTGTAGGACCGGGACTCTAATCCCGGTATCCTGAGCGGTCGCCTTAACCACTCCAGCTGTCCGAGTCCTCTCCCCGGAGACGCGAAGACTTCCATGTCTCACCGTTTTGCCTGCATCCTATACTCGTACGGTTACTGTGATTCTTATACAGGGAGAGATGCATGATAAAGATCGCCGCCTTGTTTCAGGTATGAAATATCACATTGGATTGCCTCTGTTGTTTCGATGTACTGTGACATGATCTCCAGGCGTACAACCGGGCTAGAGATCCTGCCTGGCACTGATTTCCATTGTCACCAGTACACTGTGCCGCAGGAGTTCATACAGGTGATGTTCGCAGGAGTGCCTGTTCCCTTAGACGTGCTGTATATCTGAATGACTTTTTCAGAGCACGTGGACACAAGCACAGGATGGTACTTCATTCCTAAATAGAAGATCGCACGTCTCACCCTGTGAAAGAATCACAGTGCCTGTGCGGGTGTGGGATGTAGACAAAACAGTGACAAATGGAAATTTGGGTCTGTCCAGAGAGTTTACTCAGGTCGCCGAAGATGTTGAGGAGATCGCGCACCTAAAGCGGGAAATCCGGTTTCGAGTACCTGTCTGGCATAAAGTTTAACTCAAAAAAACGTTCAAATGTGTGTGAAATCTTATGGGACTTAACTGCTGAGGTCATCAGTCCCTAAGCTTACACACTACTTAACCTAAATTATCCTAAGGACAAACACACACACCCATGCCCGAGTGAGGACTCGAACCTCCGCCGGGACTAGCCGCACAGTCCAGGACTGAAGCGCCTGAGACCGCTCGGCTAATCCCGCGAGGCAAAGTTTCACTGTCACCAATACATTGTGCAGCTGGAGTTTCACCATATTCGCAAATGGCAACATGATTCTTGTGCAACACCTTGTGTTTCACACTCACAGCATATTCCCTCGTTTATCTATCTGGTGCTTTCCTGTATTTTATACTCTGAGGCGCCAAAGAAACTGGTATCGGCTTGCGCAATCTAATACAGAGATACGTAAATAGGTAGAATATGGCGCTGCGGTCGACAACGCCTGTGTAAGAAAACAAGTGTCTGGAGCAGTTGTTAGATCGGTTACTGCTGCTATAATGGCAGGATATCCAGATTTAATTGAATTCGAACGTGCTGCTACAGTCGGCGCACGAGCGATGGGTCATAGCATCTCCGAGGTAGCGATGAAATGGGGATTTTCCCGTACGACCATTTCAAGAATGCACCATGAACTTCAGGAATCCGGTGAAACATCAAATCTCCGACATCGCTGCGGGCCAACGATGACTGAAGACAATCGCTCAACGTGGCAGAAGTGCAACCCTTCCGAAAACTGCTGCAAATTTCAATGCTGGGCCATCAACGTCAGCGGGCGAATGTTTCAACGTAACAGCATCGATATGGGTGGGCTTTTGGAGCCATAGACCCACTCTTGTACCCCTGATGACTGCACGACAGAGAGCCTTCCGCTTCGCCTGGGCTCTTCAACACCGACATTGGACTGTTGATGACTGGAAACATGTTGCCTGGTCGGATGAGTCTTGTTTCAAATTGTATCGAGGGTATGGATGTGTACGAGTATGCAGACAACCTCATGAGTCCATGGACCCTGTGTGTCTGTAGAGGACTGTTCAAGCTGGTGGAGGCTCTGTAACTGTATGGGGCGTGTGCAGCTGGATAAGTATGGGACCCCTGATATGTCTAGATACGACTCCGACATGTGACATCCTGTCTCATCACCTGCGTCCATTCATGTCCATTGTGCATTCCGACGGACTTGGCTAATTCCAGCAGGACGATGCGACACCCCACACGTCCAGAATTGCTACAAAGTGGCTACAGGGACACTCTACCGAGGTTAAACACTTCCGCTGGCCACCAAACTCCGCAGGCATAAGCACTATTGAGCATATGTGGGATGCCTTGCAACGTGCTGTTCAAAATAGATCTCCACCCCACCCCCCCTTACTCTTAGAGATTTATATACAGCCGTGTAGGATTCATGGTGTCATTACCCTCCTGCGCTACTTGAGACATTAGTCATGTCGCGTCGTGTTGCGGCACTTCTGCTTGCTCGGGTGGCTCTACACGATATTAGGCAGATGCACTAGTTTCTTTGGCTCTTCAGTGTAAATATGGTGTAGTCTCAGGTGATATAAATTTAAATGGTCATATTTTGCCACAGGAACGTAGTTACTGTCGTTGTTGACGCCAGAGTTTTGGCTATTGTTTCACTGAAACTGGTAGTTCTAAAAAGTGAAGTGGAACACGATAACTGTGCCAATCACGATTTAACAAAATTAATACTGTTTTGCAAAGAATATTAGGTACACATTGTGTAACATAAGTGCTATCTATGCAACTGTGTTAACTGTTTTCAGCATAGTTAGGTTACATGAAAACAACAGGAAATTCGTACGAGAAGCTTTCAAAAAACAAAGCATTTTTTTCTGAAAGCAGGTCGGTTTTATTGACGATTTCGATACATCGTATTATTCCCCACTCATTCGCCAAAAATGACCTAATTTTCAGCTGAATGCGACGCCCTTACGCCACCTTACTGTCCCCTTGGTACCACTCTACAGGTCGACGTCGGCGCCAACGTCTTACTGCATCAGTACCCTCCTCATCATCCAGGTACTGCATCCCGCACAGTGCATCCTTCATTAGGCGAAACAGATGCTCTTTGCCGCCTTCTGTTAGGTGGTGACGAGCCCAGCGAGCACACACCTTTCAGTTCCCCCACTGGTGAAGGAGTGTACCAGCACTACTACCAGAGACGTCCAGACGAACAGCGAAGTGTTTGATTGTGATCCATCGATCACAACACACAGCTGTGTGCGGCCGGCCGGCACGCGGGGGATCGGACGGGTTTGCGCGACATTGTTCCGATTAGGACAGACCCCTCGCCCAACGACTCACCGTGCTTTCGTTCACTGTCAGGTTTCCGTAACCATTCTGTAAGCGCCTTTGAATATCTCCGATGCTCTAGTTTTTCACCAAAAGAAACCGAATGACAGCTCTCTGCTTAGAACGCACATCAATTAAAGATGTCATTTTGAAAGCTGTGTATAGCACCACCACGTATCGGATTTCATGAAGCTATAGAGGCTAGGGAATATTCCACAGTGTCGCACAACAAATTAAACATTTTTCAACCGAAATTGGCAGACAAAAAAAATTTGTTTTACATTACTTCCTGAACGCCCGTTGTAATTTAAACTTTGTGCTTTGAATTTCCACGCAAGAAATCTTGCTTGAAGTGGTCTGTTTATTTTTCACAGTACTAAGGAGTGTATTTGGTTCCTATGACAGTGAATGCAGTAGTAGCTGGTCACATAATTTATTTATTTATTTGTATTTATTGAATTTTTTTTACCATGACAAAGGTTTTAGGCATAAGACCCTATAGTACCCTATCTTACATCTAACTAGCCCTGGACGACTGCTGTGATGAAGGATGATATATCCTTTGACAGTCCGATGAAGGGATTTGCGTTTGGCGAATGCCTTGCGAACTTTATCTGGAATCATGTGTAGCACCAACAGTGAAGTACAGAAGATGTGGTGCTACAGTTTGCGGCTCTTCCCGTTCTTAGGGTGTGGTCCCCTTGTTTCTCCCATGAAGCCGCCTAATGCTGAATGGTAGGAACACATTTTGCAGCACTGTGTACGGCGTACAGTAGAGGAACGTTCCCGGACGATTATTGTTTGCATCAAAAAAATGGTTCAAATGGCTCTGAGCACTATGGGGCTTAACATCTGTGGTCATCAGTCCCCTAGAACTTAGAACTGCTTAAACCTAACTAACCTAAGGACATCACACACATCCATGCTCGAGGCAGGATTCGAACCCGCGACCGTAGCAGGCGCGCGGCTCCGGACTGAGCGCCTAAAACCGCTAGACCACCGCGGCCGGCATTTGCATCACAATGAGGGTGCACGTTACCACAATACGGCACCTGTGAGGCAATTGTTTGTGGACAATAACATTGCTGGAATGGCCTGGCTTGCCCAGAATCCCGACCTGAGCTCAATGGAATACCCTATGGAGTATCTTAGAACGTCGAGTTAGCTCCAGACACCAGCGTACGACATCGCTGCCTCTTCTGGTTTCTGCTCTTGAGGAAGAATGGACCCCATTCCTTCAAAGACACCGAGGGACTTCAGTGAAAGTGACATACTCAGAATTTAACAGTCATGAAGACGATGGCTGGATACACTCCATATTAATGGCCAGTAATGGATGCCCGGATACTTTCGATCATAATAGTGTAGAAATAGCTATGTTGTAAATAATGGAAATTCTGGCAGCTATTTCAGGAAAAAACTAGTAATTTATGTTCGTTCATTAAAGGTAGGAGTCAGTTTAAGCTAAATCTGCTGGTAGCAGTGGATATGAGAGAAGAGAGAAGAGGGAAAGAAAGTGGGATCTGATAGATCACAGTTAATGAAGAGAGAATAAAAGAATAGCGTTACAGAATGAGAAAGAAACGAAACGTGGAGGAAACATAGCTGGAGGAAGATGCGATCATTTGAATTGCAGATTCATAGAGAAAACTGGCTGTATATGACAATTTATGGAGTAAATTATAAGGTTGTCGAAGGGGAACTTTTAGTATTTTCTGTAATGCAACGGATCACTGACTGTTGTGCAGAGCACACAGCGTCATGGTTGTAGAGACGGACAGCAGCATCAGACATGGAGGTTACGAATATTCCTGTTTTGTGGATGGAGTTATATCCCTCTTCAATGCTGCATATTCAACATCCGTCTAGATAGCGGTGCGTCTTAAAGCGCCACTTCCGATACGGGGAGGTGCTCCGGCTTCAGATCGAATCTTCCTTGGCGGACTAATGACGAGGACCGGTCTGCGAACGAGCCTGGAAGTGGTTTTCAAGCGGTTTCCCACATTTCACTGGATGAATATCGGGCTGGTATCCAAGTCTGGCGTCAGTAACACTATTTATAAACCTTTAGAAAACTTTCACTCACTTCCACAAGACTAAAACTACGCGCAGACAGTTGTGGCACACGTATTCCGTCCTGGTGGTGTAACGGGATGGCGATAGCAAGCGCTTCCGCTCATCCCTGAAGTATGCCAAATCCTTAGATAAACATGTGGACCCAGCGCCGATGCGCGACAAAAACAAAAGAAAAAGAAGAAGATTGCTGCATGTTCAATGACTAGTACTCAGACAGGACGTAAGTCATTATTTTGAAGTGAGATGCATTAAAGGGCGTGTCTACATATACAGATTTTACTTAGCTGATTGTTTTGACGTCGGCTTTTTTGTACTCTGTTGAGGTGTTTACCCATAAAAACATAGAAGTTTCTCATTGTGCACTGATACATTACCAGGATGCAGTCCACGTGAATTTGGGAGCAACTGTTAGCAGATTTGAAAAATAATTAATTTTTGAGGGTATCCTGAAATTACTCGAGACTTCTTGGCATAAGTCGCAGGTGTACATCTGTCTGGACACTGAAGACAGATCGTCATTAATCTGTGCTGTGGCGCTACTGACATCTAAAAGCCCAGCTCTGAAGCTGCAGGTCATCAGCACAGAAACGATTTTTACAAGAGGAGAGAACAGATGAGAGGACGTTCACGTACAAGTAAAACAACAGTGCCTGGGGTGGCGGGTATTTTAGTTCCGCTTTACACTTGCGTCAGTTGTCTATAAATGGAAGTTCCACTAAGTCATAAGGGCCTGTGAATTGCTTAAATGAGCAACAAGAAAGGAGTCCTCAACTTTGTACTCCCTATTTACAGTCCGTTTGTTCCTATTTCTACTCGCTGCGGCTGGAAAATAAATTCCAGCTCACTGCTTTGCAGGGAGCGTGGAAGTAACGACATAAAATTAATAGTTCACTGTTTGCAATAGCCTTACATACACAAAACTTGATGGCTCTACACACACAGAAATCGCGCAAGTTTTACTGCTCTCTCCTGCACTTGGCACAGTTCAGAATCTAATTCTTCTCAAATCCCCGTTATCTATAAATTCCTTTTCTGAGACAAATTGTGCGAATAATTGCAAGCACTGTTTAGCTCTGTTAAAAGTGTCTTTAACACACAAGTACTGCAATGACTGATCATAGAAGGACGCCTCACGACCTGCACTTATGGCTGCACTACTGCCAGTACATCCTCGTGTAAACTTCACAGAAGTTCTCCTCCATATGTTGCGCGACTAGCACACCTAGAATAACTGATAACACCCAGAAATAACTTAGCCGCAGTCTGAAGGATGGTTTGTATAGTTAAGTTTCCCTCTGAAGCAGTGTGTACTCTGACTGGAATCTTCCTGGCAGATTCAAAACTCTGTGCCGGATCGGGATTCGAGGCTGAACCCTTTACCTTTGGCAGGCAGGTGCTCTCCTTACTTTCAATCGAAACATGACTCACGACCTGCCCTCATATACTTCCGTCGGTATCTCTTCTCCTACCTGTCATATTTCACAGAAGTTCTCCAGTACATATTGGTCAGTGGCCACGCTGGACGGCGTGAAGCACAACACAATTAGCTATAAAAAGTATATGCTTGTGTCCACAGTAGTCATTTATTTATTTTGGCTACTGGCTACCAGTTTCGTTACACAGACCATCCACATGCCACGCTATGATCAAAAACTATGATTACATAGTTATCAGTACTGCAAGAGCAATTTACACAAATATTTTCCTTTCTGACAGGAAACGCAAGCTATACAGTCAACCGTAAAATTTGTAGGTAGCCTCTTACCCATGGCAGTTAATGCCCACGCTTGCTTCCCAAGAAGGCGTGTCAAACACGAAAAGAAGAGGGCAGTGTTGAGCTTTAAATAGCTGTAAGCAACTGCCAGCAGTGATAAGAATGCCTCTTACAGATGGAGTTTATTTAATTTAATTTATTACAATTATTTACTTTTTTAATGTTTTACCTCTTACAAAGTAATAGTGTAAAAGATATCTGAATACAGCACAAAATTTTTGAAAATAAGAAATAACATAATAAAACAGTCCCCACCGTAAAAGAAGATTGAAAGCATAATCTTAAGTGTGTTTAGCCAAGTTTACATTTTACCATTACATACAGTTCATATCACTATAAAACTTCGATCTGACTGTAGTTCTTTAAGCAAGTTTCGTTTTACTAATAGCGTTACATAATAAAAAATGCAAAATTAACTGCAACTGAAAAGAAATCAGGCTTCCAAAGGCAATAGTGACATACTCTGGCTATTTATTACTCTGCAACTGCCAGTTGACGATCTTTAACCACATCTCCAGTTTCATGGTTGTCCGATCTGAACTCCATATCTCCACTTTCATGTTTGTCCAACCAGTGACCCGTGTGGTCTTTTCGAGTGCATGCGTGTACGACAATTTTAGTTCTTACCGATATTGGTTTGTTTTAATAAACGTCAGGGCGTGGATAATCTCGGCGTTGGGCGCCCATAAAATCTCAAAACACACACACACACACACACACACACACACACACACACCGTGCACGTTGGGACTTTCAGCGCGCTGCAACGCGCCTTCTCCATGGCGTGTCGCAGTTCCTCGAACAGCCACGGCCGCAGTAACCACCCCACGTAAGTAACGTGAAACAGCGCGCGAATCTATGGCTGTGATAATAGGCGGCCACATAGGACCACAAACAAACGTGCTATAGGGTGAACATAATCCTCTTGCGGCATTATAATCTAATTGTTATGTTAAAGCAATTACAGGCCTCGGACAGAAAATTTATGTCTTTTGACCTGGTTTCGACACTTCTATGAGTGCCTTCGTCAGAAAGTAAATGTTCAAACTGGCGTGTCACGTGTGAAATAAATATCAAGCGATAAAGCACCAGTCACAAATTTTTAAAGTAGAATGCGTTCTCAACATGGCGGTGCTGTGCTGTATGTATACAGGTAAAGAGTCAGGGGTTATTTTGTGCATTCACAGTTTAAAACACTAGGAGAAATTCCTTGAAATATCGTTGTGCTAGGGATTCTATGTTGTATGGGATTTATCACGGGGGACGGGAGGGGGAGAGGGGGGGTAAGGGACGGCAGTCAAAAAAGAGGACATGCGACGTTATAGGCGTAGGGGAGGCGAATCTGATACAACTTTGCTAGTTCATTCAGAAGTAAAAGCTAGGGTATGGGGTGGAGAGGTGGGTTTGATCTTAAAAAACAAAGTCAATAAAATGTGGATAGAAAGTGTATCCAGGGTTCCTGATATCCATATTCATATTGTTTCTCTCACTTCCTCAAAGATGTTCATCTGTGGGCCCTTATGGGCAATATGCAAAATTTTAAGATCATTCCCTATATGTTGTTTCTACCTTTAGTATGTCGGGAACATATAATAATTAGCTATGTTGAGGAATAATAGATTTCCGTAGTCGAGCAATTGTGCAGCTCAATCAATTTTTGTACAGTCCACATAGTCCTGCGGAATTTGTCCAAAAGGCAGCATAAATTTTTGTGAGGATCTGAGGCACATTACTTCTGTGGATCAACATGAGGACGACCTTAAAGTATTTCACTGTTTATTAGGGTATCTGGACTATGACACAGTAGCATTACATTTATATCACAGGATTATCATTTGAGAAACTGGTACAGAAATCGAAACAGAGATCGAGATTTATGGAACCGACGAAGATTTTAAAGTGACGATCGCTTCGAACGTAACCACAGTGACCCAGTCAGAGACTTGCCGCCGCACGGAGTAGCAAGCAGGTCAGTCGATACAAATGAGAGAGAGAGCTGTCCGCCATCCACACAATGCGAAATGACGGGCACACAACAGAGTTTAGAAGCACAGGTAGTGAACTTCGTTGATTTCATAAATTTTTTGAACACTGAAGACATACGTGATATTGTATTAAAATAGGGAAGTAGGGGGGAAGTTTCTCTGGTACATTCTGGTTTGTTTATTTAATTTATTTATTTAGACTGATTTGGTAGGTTCATCAGGCCCTCTCTTATATCGGACCTGACTTCACACGTACATTACCTTTCTTACATCATAGTTTCCTTAAGGATAACAATAAAGATAGTGGCAGAAAAAAAAGACAGTTTACTAAAGTAATGTTTTCTGATATACCGAATTCTGTGGATAGGAAATTTAAGGAGACTGGACCAGCTAAGAATACTGGGGAAAGAGCAAGACCTGGCTGGAAAGAAGGATGTGCAGGGTAGATGTACACGGTAACGAATGCGTACAGGGACAATGGGACCAACGGTATTCCCTATTGTTGCTTTAGCAGCTATGTCATTAACTGTCTTCTAAAGCTCGAGATATTACTCAGTTCTCTGATATAATGCGGGAGGTTATTCCACAGTCGGATTCCTGCTACTGAGAAGGACTACGAGGAAGTAGCTGAACGATGAATTGGGACAAAGAGGATTTTGCTCTGGCGGGAACGGGTGTTTCTTCCATGTTGTTCGGATAAGAGCATTAAGGTCGAGGAGTGATATGAGGGACACGGTTCGCTCATAAGACGGTGGCTGTAAGTGTAGGGATAGTGTTGGTGTCATTTATTTAGACACAGAGAAGCCTATTACGGTGCTTAGTGATTCAGCTTTTAGGAAATATGAAGAGATGGAATCATGGGCAGCATTGCCATTACAAAGACTGAGGTGTAAAGAGCGATACTTGGGAAATGTCTAGAGGAAAATTCAGACGTTAAGACTATGTTAGAGAAGACTGAAGTTAAAGGAGCGATACTTGGGAAGGGCTTAGAGATGAAAGTCAGATTAGGTGTTCTCTTAGGTATTGAGTATACGTATTAAACGTGGATTTTGTTATTATAGATTTACACATGACGGAAATAATTTTATGTAAAAATATGGCATTTCAGTCTTTGATCGCTATTTTTTATTTTAAATGACCGGTTTCAGGCTAGCTGCCCATCTTCAGATCATATATTGCAGTTGCAGAGTAACTTGTCAGTACAGAACTATCGGTTCACTGTCATAATCATGTCTAGATTTGATAATAATCTTATGGTCTAGAATTTTTGAATTTGTGCCAAGCTGCATTTTTTATTTGCAGATTGAAGTCGCTCCCGTGTGTTTTAAGATTTGCGAGTGACGTCTTGAACGATGGCACAAATTCTAGTTATCTTCAGTTTATTACTCGATCTGAGCCTCAACTGGATCCAGATTCTTTTGACGGATCTCTTAGTAACCCGTGTATTTCATTTTATGATCTTAAATGAAATGTTGGAAATCATGAAAGGTTTCTCCTATGCCGTAAAAGGGTCGAGTGGCAATCAGATAAGTGAATGTTGCTTTTCTTGTGATGTCTTACGTACGTACGTACGTACGGTATGCGTTAATGTCATGACATTCACTATAATGTATGATTGTAATGCGCAGTTTCTCCTCTTAATCAATGCAAGAAACTACGTATACAGAGATAAGCGCTAGGGGAATAGAGAATCTACTAAAAATACTCGACAGTGGAAACGCAACTGTAAAGGATGACTTACGTGTGATGCTCTACAGTGAATTCGTGAAATAACTTGCTCCCCTTCTGGCAGAAGTTTATCGTAGGACGCTGGGGCAGCGAAGGGTACCTAGGGATGGAGCAAAAGCACAGATCATTCCCATTCTCAAGAAGAGCATTGGACAGCTGTAACACAGTTAAACGCCTATAGTGCTGTGAGTACCAGAATTATGGAACGCACACCGTCCAGTCACATTAATATGACCACTTGTCAGAAGGCCGAGTACCCACCTCGTGTAGCGATGACCACGGCGATACGTGTAGGAAGAGAGTCAGTGAGGTTTTGGAAGGTACCGACAGGGATGTGGGGGGACGCCTACTTCAGTGTCACGGCCAGCTGCGCAAGATTTTCTCGTTTCAGGATCCGTGGTGCAAACAGTCCGATGGAAGTGGTACCACAGATTCTCGATGGCACTTAAACACGAGAACAATAAAAACAATACCAATCACAGTTATATAGGTTTATTTCTAGGCAACAATTTTCGACGTTACACTACGTCATCTTCAGGCCAAAACTGCTCCAATCCAGTAACCTTCATGTTACAAATATAGCAGTGCCTTTAACTGGTCTCGTAATAGCTATTACGGTTATACATGCTCGTTGGACAACAGCTGACTGTTGTGCAACAAGCAAGTATACCCGTAATAGCTATTACGAGAACAGTTAAAGGCACTGCTAATTTGAGCTCGTTGCCACCACTGAAATACTTTACCACTGGGTACAAGGAGACTGTCCACAAATCCTTTGGACAAGAGGTATTTCAAGTGCAGGCCAATTACAGGTACTTGATCGCAGGACATTCGCTCAGAGTAAACGTGGTTGGGTTTTCCTGCTGTTTCTCATATCTGACATATAGGGTAAGTCCGGGTATTATGGACTACCATTTACTTTTTCAGTTGTATCTCAAAAGAATTGGTCAGAAAATGCTACTTTTTGTAATAAGAACTCGTATTTCTCTTAATAAAATTAAAAAAAATATCATCGAGAAAAATTAACAACATTGCACTTTGAGGTAATAGTAAATAGTCGAGAAATATAGAACAGGGCGCTCAAAGTACAGATAATCGATAAAAATAAAGAAGACCGTATTTAATCCACAGAAAATGCAATTCTGAGATTCCTCTTACTTCCAACTCTTAAAAGAATTACTTATCAGGACAAAAAAAAATCTATACGGTGACAAATCGTTTAAGTTTATTAACCCCAAAACAAATTTCAGAAATAGTTATTCATTTATGTCTTACTTCTGAGCACTCGCACAGTCAAGATGGGCCCACATTTTAGCAGATATTCCATATGGATAGAACCGCGTGCTGTCTTGGACTTCAAAGCATAAAAACAGAACCAACTCTTCTCATATCCAAATTTAGAGCGATAAATAACAACCTACTACTATTTTAAGTAATACACCGCTTAGTTTTAATGGTTAATGTACGTTTTAAATAATTATTGCGTCTTATTGGAAACTTGACTGCAAAAATTTTGTCAAACTGTGAAAAATAGTCTTCAATGCTGTAACTCACACGATGGCTGGAGAGGAAGTGGACTCGCTATAGAATATCACGGGAACACTTTGAAATAGCTGTCGCATTTCCACCTTGTGAGCACCACTCAACGAATGAGAAATCACGGTCTGTAGCCTCACAATTCCATAATAGCCGAAATTCATTTAAGAAGAAATCATTGATGGCAAGACTACTTTCGATATCCCTATTAGATCGATTGCTGACGAAAAACATCGTGCAGTTAAATAAAACAGAAAATTCTTTCATCTAGCGGGTTTGCGAGGCCACGGAGTGCGGTTCACTGAACTTGGGCGGCGGCGGCGGGAGATGACTTGCGCTCGCTCCGCACCCTGCACTCTTCAGCAGACAAGTTTTATTAAGGTTCGGCTATAAAGTGCGGAGCTTGGCAGGACATGCTTAGACGCCGGAAATTGCTGCGGCTTCACTTGATTGATCCTGGGCAACAAAATTGAAACTCCGAATAAAGCTACTTTGCGAGATGGCTATGCGTGTAATATCTTCCGCACCATTTGACGGCGCTCTCACTGAACACTACGGTGGCCAGAGAATGGTAAGAATCCTTCCTCTGTATCAGTGTTCATTCATTTTTTTTGCTGTTGTGTCGTGGTGAAAGGTGTTGTAACTACGATACTAAACGCGAAGTAGTAAAGCTCTGAGAAATCAACAGAAACCAGTAAATGTCCAACTGTTACAGTGTTAATGGACTGCAGGAAAAAATTGTTAGTACACCCTTGTAGAGACATCCAATTCACTCGGGAGTTATTGTAGCAACAACGTATATGGAGTACATGAAATGATTACATTTACAGATCAATAGCACAAGCTGTTATGAGATATCAAGTTGTGACCTGATAGTCCAGGAAGGCAGGATTCGGTTACGATTGTGGACTGGGCCGTAATCAGTTACTGTTGGTTCCCTTTTGCAATTACATACATTTATTTTAAAACGCTATTTCCAGACTCAGCAATAAATAAAGATATCACGCGTTATTAATGAAGGAGCCGGCCGGTGTGGCCGTGCGGTTAAAGGCGCTTCAGTCTGGAACCGCGTGACCGCTGCGGTCGCAGGTTCGAATCCTGCCTCGGGCATGGATGTGTGTGATGTCCTTAGGTTAGTTAGGTTTAATTAGTTCTAAGTTCTAGGCGACTGATGACCTCAGAAGGTAAGTCGCATAGTGCTCAGAGCCATCTGAACCATTAATGAAGGAATAAACAGCTGTGTGATTAATAGTGCTTTCAGTGCATTACAATCTACCAAATGACCGTAAAATACAGACACAGCAAATAATGTTTCAAAACAAACCAATGTGATCCCAAATAGAATTCTAAGGCAAGTAACCACAATCACGGCTGAAGGCCTTTAACGCCAAGAATGGCAATTATAAGAAAATTAACATACTGTAAAACAGCAATGCAATAGCAAGGTTAATTTAAAAAGACAGGCAACTGATCATCAAATTGATGAGACAAAATGATGGTAAACTTGGTAGCACAACCATTTAAACCTGCTTAAACGGCAAGAATGGAAATTATATAAAAAATTTAAAAAACACATACAGTAAAACAGCAAATACAACAGCAAAGGTTAATTTAAAAGGACAAGCAACTGATCACCAAACAGGTGAGACAAAATGATGGTAAACTTGGTAGCACAATCATTTAAACCTGCTGTAACGCCAAGAATGGCAATTACACAAACAATTTAGAAACATAGAATAAAATAGCAAATACAGTAATAAAACACAAGGGCCAGTCACAGACGGTGCACCAGGAATCGACCTCTGAGTAGGTCCGGCAAAAAACACTTTCGCGAGAGGTGAGATAGGCAGCCAAGAGTTGCATTAACTTCACAAGATGGTAAGTCAGACTAGTGCAGTCTAACGAATGACTAATGATAATCTTGCTGAGTCTACCTGACGTCCAATAAACCAAATGCAAAGCTGTAAAAATGCGCCAAAGCCGGATCCGGCAATCTGGACTCTGCCTGCAGATTACTGTGCTTAGAGCGCCCAGAACGGGAAAGGAATCACTACCACAAGAATAGAAGAATCGCCAACCAACCTACAATCAATAAAGCTGTCAAAACTACACGCCTCACTGGACAGCAGCGGCAAGGCGAGAAAACGTACACTGCCGCTACATACACTAACCCCAGGGCGATAACTGGGGCGTTAGCGGCAGGAAAAATACCGCTGATTGAACCTAACAAATAGCAACAAATTGAACGCAATAAATAGTAATTAGATGTCCAGGAAAACTAATCAGATCCGCCTTCCCCAAGCACTCTACTCGCTGCTTTTCACCTCAGCGACACTACGAATAGCGAGACGAACCCAAGTCACTGGAGAATCGCAAGATCAACATCTACATCTACATCCATACTCCACAAGCCACCTGACGGTGTGTGGCGGAGGGTACTTTGAGTACCTCTATCGGTTCTCCCTTCTATTCCCTGAAGCAATATGGGGAAATCACAGGAAACCTAAATCTGGATGGTCTGGTGCAGACTTTGAACCATCGTCGTCCCACATGCAAGTCCAGTGTGCTAACCACTGGACCACTCTGCTCGGAAAATTTGAATGCGGTCAAATGAAAATGGGCAAATAAATTTAAGATGTTTCACAGTGCATCTTTTAGGTGTCTTCTCCTGTGGACTTTACCTCACTTTTTCACACAACATCTGAAAATATGGTTATTAAATTTTTCACACCTCACACTCATTGATATTGTTTTGCTATCACCCAAATGTACATCACCACAACTTTGGATAATTAGAGACATCACTTTTATTTACAACACTGGTTCATTTGAACTTATGAACTTCGTATTAAGATTTCAGATTTATACCAAACGAAGAGCCACAGCCAGAAAAGTTTTATACTATAAATGTAATACAGCTTAACTCCACTGCTGAGTCAAAGCAATTTCATCCATATTTGATATTGTAACACATACTCTGATCAACAAAAAACAGACAAAAGTTTTAAAATATTACTCACATTCTGTGGCTGTGCTGAGCAGAAAATTATTTCTTAAAAGTAATGCTTTCTTGTGTGTTATATATATGGTCATTACTGACATGAATAGAATGTTTTCCTTACCT
Organism: Schistocerca serialis cubense; assembly: GCF_023864345.2. Taxonomy (NCBI): domain Eukaryota; kingdom Metazoa; phylum Arthropoda; class Insecta; order Orthoptera; family Acrididae; genus Schistocerca; species Schistocerca serialis. The sequence continues at coordinate 369,425,109 of NC_064645.1, forward strand.
TTCTAAATGGACATGAAAGATCTTGAGCTGTACTTCTGCTTGCTGCAGAAATATGCTTTTGTGTTCTGCCACGTTGACTGCTACACTTCACAGTACAAACCTGAGGTGATGAGCAAGTTGTACTCTGAGTGACCAGTGAAAAGGAATGCTAGAGGAGTTTTGGTGAGAGGATAATCAGAACAAGGTGATGCACACAGTACTATTTCCTCAGAACCACACGAATACAGAGGATTATCTCATGCATACACACTTTGTGGGTGGCAAATAAGAAAGAGATCAAATGAAAATGTGTGTGTGTGTGTGTGTGTGTGTGTGTGTGTGTGAAGGTTAATTGCTTGCAACACGTTGACACAACAACAATACACCAGATCTTTAGAACAACCCTTCCTGTCCAGTGCCTTTTTTATTTGGCAAATGCTGTGACAGTGATATGGTGGAGGTTTCTCTACTAATCCAAATACACTCAACTTGAAACTTGCAGGATCCCGTTTCCGACGACGTCGTGCACCCTCGTGACCAAAGGCCTTCGATCCGGCAGTCCACGCGTGCCGCCTGTGGTCCTGGCGTGTTGTCGCACTGCACGGACCTGGCTCCTCCTGACTCCCCAACCGAACTGCACACTGACATGACCCGAAAGAACCAAAACGTCGCCCCAAAGATAGGTCCACAGTTACTAGATATCAATAACCGCCGCTGCTGCCACTAGCGGACAGGCAACCATGTCAACTAAACGATATGGTTTGGCCTCCAACAGAGGACAGAAACCTACAAACAGCACCAACGCGAGACGCAGCATGGCTCACAGGTATCGACCGATTCTGAAACATTCATGTTAGTTTGTGGTGTAGCCTCTACGAGCGGCGATGCAGGTACTGACTCTGGCATCGAGTCGATCGAACAGACGGCGAATACTGTCCTTGAATTCGTTATGCCACACCTGCTAGACCTGTTCATGTAGTTGTATAAGAGTTATTGTTAGATGTGCTGCACGAGTCACTTCTCGTTGCATTATATCGCACACGTGCTCAAGTGCGGAGATCGTGCTGCCCAGCGAAGTTTCTGCACGTCTTGCAGAGCACGTGAAGTTTCACGGAGAGTGTGTGGGTGAACAACACATCATCTTTATTTTCAAGAACGGCAAAAGAACAGATCTAACACGGATCGATGCACGTACCGAGCGCTGGTCAGCATCCTGTCCAACAACACCAAAAGTTAGTGAGAGTTGTAGCTTATCATATCCGAGACAGTAAGCCCTGGGACGAGGCCAGTGCATCTTAGACGAATGCCCTCTACGTGACAGCGCTCGCCAGGTCTACGTCGTACGCGCAAACGACTATCAGTGGCGTCAGGCAGAATCTGCTTTCATTGCTGAAGAGCACGGCACGCTATTCCAAGTAATCGTCTGACGGCACCAGTGGAGGCGTATATGTCAATGCTGCGGCTGGAGTGGAAGACGGTCTAGAAGCATGCGTACCCGTAGTTCGCAATACTTCGTGTTGACAAGTCTCGGCTCACAGGACCTTTCATCAGTGGTATAGTAGCTGTACAATCTGCCACTGCTGCCCTTAAAATAGAACGGTCCTGGCGGGCGTCTGTGGCGCTTGGACGTTCAGAACTTCGCCTGCTGGTGTGAGAACGTTCACGTGACCACTGACACCAGCATCTTTACACAACTGACGCAGCACGTCAAACGTGTGTGGCAATTTTACGAAAGGACCAGCCATTCGGAAGGCCACAATTTGACCCCTTTCAAAGTCACTCAGTTGGCTGTAGGAAGCGCCTGTGTTTCTCCGTGGCATGGTTGTCTTTGAATTCTGAATTGTGAATTGTGTTTTATTCATCTCATGACGTACATTTGCAATCCATTTGGTTTGCGTACAGGAGACATGTCAAAAAATTATAAAACAATTACAATGATTTTTACATTAATGAATAGTAGCACTATAATAAATAACAACACTATAAGGAAATTTTCAGTTTCTTTCTTTCCTTTGCTTACGCCATAGTCCCGCAGTGATCGCAGGGTCGGCGTCGTTAGAGCGAATTTGGCAAGGTTAGTTTTAGGCGTGGCCGGATGACCTTCCTGCCGCCACCCCGTACCCCCAGGGATGGAGTCAGTGTACCCCAGCTGTCTGCATCTAGTGTAAATCGTGAAATAGTGCGAACGTGTTTCAAATGTCTGCGACACGTGTAACTTAGGCGGGACGTGGGGACCAGCCCGGTATTCACCTAGCAGAATGTGGAAAACCGCCCAAAAACCACATCCAGGCTGGCCGGCACACCGGCCCTCGTCGTTAATCCGCCAGGCGGATTCGATCCGGGGCTGCCGCGCCTACCCGAGTCCAGGAAGCAGCGCATTAGCACTTTCGGCTACCCTGTCGGGTATAAGAAATTTCCAGTTTGTCCCGCATGAATTCATCCACTGAATTATAACACTTCAGTGTCAGTACCTCACATAGCTTTCTTTTAAGTAAACCTAAATTCATCTGCATCAACTTGTTTCCTTTTAATTTATTACAATTTTCATTACTATGTATTGAAGTCTCTGGGCATACAGTCTGAGGCGGTGAGAGGGGAGCATAAAATTTTCTTTAATTCTGGTATCATGTGAATGGACAAAATGGTTTCCCTCAAATAATTCATGTCTGGTGTACAAATATATAATAATCTCATATATGTATAAGGATGGCAGAGTTAATTTTTTAAGTTTCCTAAATAATGGTCGACATGGTTCTTTGTGATTAGCAGTGCACATATTTCGTATGATTTTTTTTCTGCATTTTTAGTATCCGCAATATGTTTGTCGAGTTACCCCAAAAAACAATACCATATCTAATAATGGATTCGAAGTAGCTTGTATATGCTACTTTTCGTGTGTCCATGTCAGTTGCAGTAGACAATATTTGCACTGCAAATGCAAAGCTGCTCAGTTTGTTTGCCAGGTGTTCAATGTGTGCCTGCCAGCTCAAATTTTTATCTACATTTAAATTTAAGAATTTGAATGAGTCATCTTCTTCTATACCTTGGTTGTTGTGTACAATCTTAATCTGCTCACATTTTGACTGTTTGGTTTTGAACTGCATCGCGTGAGTCTTAGATAGCTTTAGATTCAACCGATTTCTAAGGTACTGAGGGTACTGGTCACAGATTTGAGAATTTTTTCCGAATCCTGATCTTCAACTGCTTGCTTCACACCTTTCACTACATTGAGCCTTCTGGCTGTGAGCATTCTCTATTAAAAGATAGACACAGATGGAGCTCTGGTAACTATACCACTATGCTCTCTGTTGGCGGACGACCATAAAACCATTATCCGTACAATCTATTATGCCCCAGAGTTGCGCTCAACCAAAGCTAATGTTCGGTAGTTTTGGAACACTACACAAATGACGCAGTAAATGGTAGGGTTACCGGTGGTATAGTTATAATTGTTAGGGAAAGAACCGTAAAGGAATGCCGTCGTCAGATCAAAATCGACGTCGTCTTTCCCAGTGTACTATTTTTTCCGTCAGTGTATTTGTACTCGTAGTTGTCGTCCGCAGCTGGTGGTTTAACTGAGGCATTGTGGAAAATGAAGGACTAGAGAGGGTGTGAAGAGGCCTCAGTTAACCCAGTAGCAAATTAAATTGCGGAAACAGCAGTGTTATGAAATGCAGTCGGTGAAAACTTTCATTCAAAGCAGTTTGAGTCCTACAGTCCACATACATTAAACGGGCGACACATAAACGTAAATATTTTTTTCAAAGTGATTGTGATAGTAACTAAACTTTAAAGTTCCTGTATGAAATACTAAAGATTGAAAGCACTGAAAAAGTAATATTTATATGATTGAGAGAAAACAGAACATTCGGCCATGTACAGACTGAAATAAATCATCGGTGAAGGATGGAAATTTGTGCCAGACCAGCACTCGAACTCGGATGCTCTGCTTCTCTAGAACAGTTGCCTTGACCACCTCGGTCACCCGTACACGCTTCCTCTCGGACCCAAATTCTCAACCTGTCATGCACAAGCAGAACTCCCTTGCATTAGCGCCGCTGACCATACCATCCATTTAAGTCGCCGAGGGGTTTGCAATATATGGTACATCCGAACCGAAAGTACCAAGAGCTCTCCTCTATGATAGAAATAGATGTGTTGCGTCTGTTCCGTCGGACATGTCGGATAGAAGAGTCACCACACATCTATAATAACTGCGCTTTAGCCAGTATTTCAGTTTCTTCCAAATGTCTGAGAGAAAGTCCAGCACACAGTTTTGACCTATCAAAGTTTCATATCAAAACATACTCCACTGCAAAGAGACAATTTATTCTGAAAACATTATTTATCGTTGGACATATAACTATTGTTACAATCATTTCCTATTAGGACCACTGAGGATGTGTAGAATAATTAGATGAAACTTCTTAGAGTAAATCAAAAATATCGTTCAAATTTATTTAATTATTTTTTAATTCGTTTTCTTTATTTATTTCTCAAGTAACGACCTGCTGCCTGTTATCATATATTGTTTGATTTTAGATGTTGTATTATACAAATTCAGTTTGACTACTACTACATCTTTTGTTGAAAATTTTACAAAAGGATAGATTAAAAAAAAGGAATATAAATGTAAGTCAAGTTGCCCTATCTTGTTTCTTCCTTAAATACACTTGTAATTTTAAATACATTCACAACCTATTATGTATCTTATTTATTATCATTATCTAAGTTATTGTATATACTGTATATATATATATATATATATATATATATATATATATATATATATATATATATATATATTGTTGTGGTCTTCAGTCCTGAGACTGGTTTGATGCAACTCTCCATGCTAATCTATCCCGTGCAAGCTTCTTCATCTCCCAGTACCTACTGCAACCTACATCCTTCTGAATCTGTTTAATGTCTTCATCTCTTGGTCTCTCTCTACGATTTTTACCCTCCACGCTGCCTTCAAATACTAAATTGGTGATCCCTTGACGCCTCAGAACATGTCCAACCAACCGTTCCCTTCTTCTAGTCACGTTGTGCCACAAACTCCCATTCTCCCAATTCTGTTCAATACCTCCACATTAGTTATGTGATCTACCCATCTAATCTTCAGCATTCTTCTGTAGCACAACATTTCGAAATCTTCTATCCTCTTCTTGTCTGAACTATTTATCGTCCATGTTTCACTTCTATACATGGCTACACTCCATACAAATACTTTCAGAAACGACTTCCTGACTCTTAAATCTATACTCGATGTTAACAAATTTATCTTCTTCAGAAGCACTTTCCTTGCCATTACCAGTCTACATTTTATATCCTCTCTGCTTCGACCATCATCAGTTATTTTGCTCCCCAAAGAGCAAAACTCTTTTACTACTTTAAGCGTCTCATTTCCCAATCTATTTCCAGCAGCATCACCCAATTTAATTCGACTACATTCCATTATCCTCGTTTTGCTTTTGTTGATGGCCATCTTATATCCTCCTTTCAAGACACTGTCCATTCCATTCAACTGCTCTTCCAACTCCTTTGCTGTCTCTGACAGAATTACAATGTGATTAGCGAACCTCAAAGTTTTTATTTCTTCTCCATGGATTTTAATACCTACTCCGAATTTTTCTTTTGTTTCCTTCACTGCTTGCTCAAAATACAGATTGAATAACATCGGGGATAGGCAACAACCCTGTCTCACTCCCTTCCGAACCACTGCTCCCCTTTCACGCCCCTCGACTCTTATAATTGCCATCTGGTTTCTGTACAAATTGTAAATAGCCTTTCGCTCCCTGTTTTTTACCCCTACCACCTTCAGAATTTGAAATAGAGTATTCCAGTCATCACTGTCAAAATCTTTCTCTAGGTCTACAAATGCTAGAAACGTAGGTTTGCCTTTCCTTAACCTATCTTCTAAGATACGTCGTAGGGTCAGTATTGTTTCAAGTGTTCCAACGTTTCTACGGAATCCAAACTGATATTCCCCGAGGTCGGCTTCTATCAGTTTTTTTATTCGTCTGTGAAGAATTCGTGTTAGTTTTTTGTATCCGTGGCTTATTAAACTGATAGTTCGGTAATTTTCACATCTGTAAACAACTGCTTTGAGATTAGAATTATTATATTCTTCTTGAAGTCTGAGAGTATTTTGCCTGTCTCATACATCTTGCTCACTAGTTGGCAGAGTTTTGTGAGGCCTGGCTCTCCCAAGACTGTCAGTAGTTCTAATGGAATGTTAGCTATTCCCGGGGCCTTGTTTCGACTTAGGTCGTTCAGTGCTCGGTCAAACGCTTCACGCAGTATCATATCTACCATTTCATCTTCATCTACATCCTCTTCCATTTCCATAATATTGTGCTCAAGAACATCGCCCTTGTATAGACCCTCTATTTACTCCTTCCACCTTTCTGCTTTCCCTTCTTTGCTTAGAACTGGGTTTCCATCTGAGCTCTCAATATTCATGCAAGTGGTTCTCTTCTCTCCAAAGGTCTCTTTAATTTTCCTGTAAGCAGTATCTATCTTACCCCTAGTGAGATAAGCCCCTACATCCTTACATTTGTCCACTAGCCACCTCTGCTTAGCCATTTTGCACTTCCTGTCGATCTCATTTTTGAGACGTTTGTATACCTTTTTGCCTTCTTCATTTACTGCATTTTTATATTTTCTCCTTTCATCAATTAAATTAAATATCTCTCCTGTTACCCAAGGATTTCTATTAGCCTACGTCTTTTTTCCTACTTGATACTCTGCCACCTTCACTATTTGATCTCTCAAAGGTACCCATTCTTCTTCTACTGTATTTCATTCCCCTATTATTGTCAATCGTTCCCTAATACTTTCCCTGAAGCTCTCTACAACCTCTGGTTCTTTCAATTTATCCAGCTCCCATCTCCTCAAATTCGCACTTTATGCAGTTTCTTCAGTTTTAATCTACAGTTCATAACCAATTGATAGTGATCAGAGTCCACATCTGCCCTTGGAAATGTTTTACAATTTAAAACCTTGCTCCTGAATCTCTGTCTTACCATTATATCATCTATCCGAGACCTTCCAGTATCTCCAGGCTTCTTCCATGTATACAACCTTCTTTTATGATTCTTGAACCAAGAGGTAGCTATGATTATGTTATGCTCTGTGCAAAATTCTACCAGGTGGCTTCCTCTTTCATTTCTTAATCCCATTCCATATTCACCTACTACGTTTCCTTTTCTTCCTACTATCGAGTTCCAGTCACCCATGACAATTAAATTTTCGTCTCCCTTCACTAACTGAATAATTTCTTTTATTTAATCTTACATTTCATCAATCTCTTCATCATCTGCGGAGCTAGTTGGCATATAAACTTGTACTACTGCGGTAGGCGTGGGCTTCCTATCTATCTTGGCCAATATAACGCGTTCACTATGCTGTTTGTAGTAGCTTACCCGCACTCCTATTTTTTTTATTCATTATTAAACCTACTCCTGCATTACCCCTCTTTGATTCTGTATTTATAACCCTGTATTTACCTGACCAAAAGTCTTGTTCCTCCTGCCACCGAACTTCACTAATTCCCACTATATCTAACTTTAACTTATCCATTTCCCTTTTTAAATTTTCTAAACTACCTGCCCGATTAAGGGATCTGACATTCCACGCTCCCATCCGTAGAACGCCAGTTTTCATTCTCCTGATAATGACGTCCTCCTGAGTAGTCCCCGCCCGGAGATCCGAATGGGGGACTATTTTACCTCCGGAATATTTTACCCAAGAGGTGAGCTATCATCATTTAACCTTACAGTAAAGCTGTATGCCCTCGGGAAAAATTACGGTGTAGTTTCCCGTTGCTTTCAGCCGTTCGCAGTACCAGCACAGCAAGGCCGTTTTGGTTAATGTTACATGGCCAGATCAGTCAATCATCCAGACTGTTGTCCCTGCAACTACTGAAAAGGCTGCTGTCCCTCTTCAGGAACCACACGTTTGTCTGGCCTCTCAACAGATACCCCTCCGTTGTGGTTGTACCTGCGGTACGACCATCTGTATCGCTGAGGCACGCAAGCCTCCCCACCAACGGCAAGGTCCATGGTTCAAGGTGGCTAGAGCTCCTCATTGATTCGATTTAGTGTTGAAGAACCTTCGCTTATGTTAGCTGTTTTTGTATGTTCAACTGCAAAAGATGAGATATAATTATTCTTATTTATTCTTAGGTAAACTACATAAAAGACTTAGCTTTTTCACAACTTTATTTCTCTTAGGTGTCTTGCACGTATTGCAATTATTTTTCGTTCTGATATATCCGCTGCGTTGCTAACCTCTTGGGTCAAGAGGCAGGTGACAGAAAGATATAAACTGAGGATTTTTGACAGGAAAGCAAGAACCAGACGTGTTTAGTAGGTCTTGGGTGGTGCGGCCTTAAGTAAGTAGAGGGATCACTCTGCTTGTTTTGTTTGAAAAATGAAAGAAAGAAAAAGGAGCAAGAGCGCGAATTGTTGTCGGTGTGCTCCTTGTCTAACATTAAAAATGCTACAGCATAGTAGAGGAACTCTATTAAATGTAATGTCTTCTCTGCTAACTCCTTACGCATACGAAATTGTAGTATTTGATTTGAGCGTGCAGTTTGCACAGATCATTTAGATTTTTCAACTGCTTCAACATTTCGGGCTCATTAAAACATGTCTGCACCGTGTAACGCAGCAAGTTATTACGAGATGACATTCGTTGCAGTAAGGCTCACAGTCGTCTAGTACGGTGGCTGCAGGATGGATATGTTTTATTTCTCTTTGCTCACAGCACAGGTGACACTGCCTACAGTGAGAACTGTATAATGTAACGTTCAGTCGATACGAAGATTCATGCCCTCTACGAATCTAAATAATCCATAGTAGCTATTATCCGATTTTGTTGAAATGTGGTACACAGCCTTTTGTTATTAATAGAATGACACTGTAAAAATTTCAGATTTTTATTTATTATAGTTCTGGAGACAAAGAGAATTACCTAAAGCCTACACTTTTTTATAAACCAAGCTAGGAACAATAACAGATTAACTTTCATTATCATTTGAAGCCATTCCAAAGTTAGCATTGCATAAAAATGAATGAATTAGAATTTTCTTTTTAAAACTTATTCACTGAGCATTACGTAATTTCAAAAATCGGTCAAAATTATTAATTGATTATGTTTTGCCGTGTGAATGCGTAAGAATGATTGAGACAGTGTATGTGGGACATACGTTAAAATTTAATATTTCATTTTACGTATAACCTTGTACAAACGAACCATGGGAAAGTTATGTTGCAACCACGATTCAGGTGACGTATGTCGGTGTGTATGATAACATTAATTACTATCAAATTAGTGATTGGATAACGCAAGATTTGCAAGGAGAATGATCTGGAAGGAACATTCTGATTGGTCGTTTAGATAAACAGCCTATCAGAATTAAGCTGTTCCTGCGTGAAAGAGGAGTGGGCATATAGGATAGCTGCCCTCTCAGATTTGGTCTTAACACGGCCCAGTGGATAGCCCTTCAAAAACTGAACAAAGATCAAGCATGAAAACAGGAAGAAGGTGTACTGAACTGTGGAAAAAGAAACAAAATTGTGAACAGTACAAGCTCAAGATGTGCAACAACGAGCACAGTTCTGTAGCAGGGGCATCGTGATTATGTGGTCACGGTTTTGGGTTGTGAAGGGGGAGATCCGTGTTCAAATCTTGCTCATACCCTAATTCTTCTTTTTTTCTTACAAAGTTACGAAATTTCCGTCCGGTCGCTGACTTTTCTCCTTCTGTAATCTTAATATTTTTCGTACTATATTCTCATTATAGAATATGTAATGTGCTAAGAATATATTACCGTCGCAAGTAGATGTGATGAACAGTGAAAGCAGGCAAGATGCTGCATCAACCTTCCACAAAAATAAAAACAACAAATAAGGGGGTGTGAACTTACAGCAAAGGAATTCAAAACTCCAAAAACGGAACGCCAGCATCTTCACACGTAGCAATTGTGTGGAACAAATAGGAGGTACGTACGTCTGTAAGTCCCTTTTTTACACCTCGCTGTTGCAACCGCATGTTACACTACAATACAGTCGCAAATCTGAATACAGCTAACTACTATAGACTCTACTATGAGGCATCTGGCTAGCAAAAGAAAGATTTTGGTTAAGAAGAAATAATGTATTTAGAAAATTTTACCTTATTCAAGTGACATTCAGTTCCAAAAATTATATGGCTGTCAATAATTCCACTACCCAAAATTTACCAATAACATCCATCATCATTTTATATTTCCTTGCGCCTCTCCTTAAGATACATGTCCTACCAACACAGAGTCTCCAGTAAGAAGAAACATGTCCATACACTTTTCTATCCATTCGCTAAGTGCTAATCTGTCCAACCACAGAATCTCTTGTCTAGGGCGCAGAGCGCTGTCAGCGATATTAACACAGTCTATAGCGCTGCCAACATACAAACAGGCTTCTTACACTGTGTACATATTTCGTAATGGAGAGGCTGTACCAGAACCTAGAATGTCTGCTTCCGGTTTCAGTAAACCCTGTGAAACTAGTGCACTGCCCGGCAGTCAGATTTCCGCTGAACGTGTAAATGAACACAGAGCGCATGAAGTGGATGGCGTTATTCACTTAGTAGAGGTCCTACATCATGGACATGCAGAGTATCAGAGTGCCACATACCGCAACATGCCGCTCATTACTTACACTCGACTCTCTGTTTATAATTTACAGTAGATTCAACACCATCGAGAAAGAGGTGAATGCAGACGTATGTCGTTGGCTAGTTACAAATCGCCGAGTAAAAACATTAATACTCTTTACTGATTTAACCACTTTCACTTGTGACGATATCGTTAACATCCCTAAACCACAAAAGTGATCCGATGGAAAACCTTATGCATTTGGGAAGACACATTTTCGGGAACTACCCTCTGTAAATGTTTCTTGTGGTGCGATAGACAACCAGTGGATTGGCCCTGTCTTACGGCATTCATAGCCCTGTATCTAAATATTCTTGAAAATAAGCTTCCAGCATTATTGGAGGAGGTTTCTTCTGCTGTGTGTTTGAGTAATCGGTCTTCTGACCTGCCACGAATTCCTCTCCTGCAGCCGGCCGCTGGTGGCCGAGCGGTTCTAGGCGCTTCAGTCTGGAACCGCGCGACCGCTACGGTCGCAGGTTCGAATCCTGCCTCGGGCATGGATGTGTGTGGTGTCCTTAGGTTAGTTAGGTTTAAGTAGTTCTAAGTTCTAGGGGACTGATGACCTAAGATGTTAAGTCCCATAGTGCTCAGAGCCATTTGAACCATTTGAACCTCTCCTGCACTAAACTCTTCTTCTCAGAGTGGTACTTGCATCCTATGTCTTCTGTTATTTCTTGGATGTGTCCCAATCTCTGCCGACGACCTTGCCGTTGTGGTACACCGGTTCCCGTCAGATCACAGAAGTTAAGCGCTGTCGGACTTGGGTAACACTTCATGGATCACCGTCTGGGTCTGCCGAGTAATCTTGGCAAGCGAGGTGCACTCAGCCCTTGTGTGGCCAATTGAGGAGCTACTTGACTGAGAAGCAGCGGCGCCGGTCACGAAAACTGACAACGGTTGAGACAGCGGTGTGCTGAGCACGAGCCCCTCTGTATCCGCATTTGGTGACGCTTAAGGGCTGAGGGTGACAGGTGACCGGTCGGTACCATTTGGCCTTCAAGGCCTGGTCGGACATGGTTTTTTTTTTCTTTTTTTCTTTTTTTTTTTTTTAATTCCAATCTCTGTCTTCCCCTACAGTTCTTACTCTCTGCAGCTCAAGTTTGTTGCTTGATTTGCTAACACAAATCCTATCACCATACCCTTTTCTTGTCAGTGTTTTCCATATGTTCTTTTCTTTCCAGATTCTGGGCAGAACCTCTTTGTACCTTGTCTTACCAGTTCATTCAATTTTCAATATTTTGCTAACACAAATCCTATCACCATACCCTTTTCCTGTCAGTGTTTTTCATATGTTATTTTTTTTTTCAGATTCTACGCAGAACCTATTCGTACCTTATCATACCAGTTCACTCAATTTTCAACATTTTTCTGTAGCACCACATCCCATACGCTTTGAGTCTCTTCTGTTCCGGTTGCCCCACAGTTCACGATTAATTACCATACGATGTTATGCTCGAAACGTACATTCTTACAGATTTCTTCCCCAAGTAAGACCTATCCTTGATACTAGTGTAATCTTTTTGGCTAGAACTACCCTGCTTGCCTGTACTAGTTGGCTTCTATCTCCTCCTTGGTTCATCCGTGATGGGTTATTTCTCTTCCAAAGGACCCGACTTCCTAAACTTCGTCTACTTCGTGAGCGTCAATTCTGATATTAAGTTTCTCTCTATTCTCGTTTCTGCTACATCTCATTAACTTCGTCTTTTCCCAGTTTAATGTCAGCGGATACGCAGTTATTAGATTTTTCATTGCATCCCAAAGATCCTGTAGTTGTTCTTCGCCCTCACTAACGATAGTAATGTCATCGGCGAATACTATCATTGAAATCCTTTCACAACGAATTTTAACATAGCTTCTGAACCTTCTTTTATTTTCGTCATTACTTCTCCTATGCATAGACTGAACACAACGGGCGAAAGACTGCATCCCTGTCTTACAGCGTTGTTGCAAGCGCTTCGTTCTTGGGTTTCCGTTCTCATTGTTCCCTATTGGTTCTTGTACATATTGTATATTACCCGTCTTCCTTATGGCTTGCTGAATTATTTTTCAGAGTTACGGACATCTTGCGCCATTTTACATTCAAAAAAGCTTTTACTAAGTTGACACATCAAATGAATATCTGTGGAATTTAATTCAGTCATGCGAGGATTAGCAAGCGCAACATGATAACTGCTCCTCTGGTGCCTTTACCTTTCCAAAAGGCAAACTGATCGTCATCGAACCGATCGTCATTTTCCTTTTCCTTTCTTCTGTATACTATCCCTGTCAGCAGCTTGGCTCCACGAGCTGTTAAACTGATGTTACCGTGCTTTTCCCACTTACCTGTTCCTGTTTTGTTCGGAAATATGTGGATGATATTTCCGGAACCTGTGATGGTACGTCGCTGGCCCCAGACACCTGACGTCATATCCGGTGGCTCCCCACATCATGACCTCAGGACTAACACCTCTGTGTCTGTTCAAAACGTCGGAAGAGTGGGGCCTCTCCCAGATCGCCGTTAAAATCGCTGACGATGGTCATTCAGAGAAGTGCTGAGCAGCGATTCGTCGGTGAGCACAGTACGAAGCCATTCACCAGCAATGCATGCGTTCTTGTCGCAGCACCACTCCAAAACCAGCCATCTGTATTGTGATGTTAGCGGCAGTCCACGCATGGGACGGTAATTCCTAGTCCGGTCGCTGCTTGACTCCGACGAGTGGTGTGGGATGAGGCAGAATGTTGTAGGAAGCCCGTTACTTGTTATCGAATGGCAGGCCCACAGGTGAATAAGTTACGACGTGCTTTGTGCACAATACGGCGGTCCTCCCTTAATGGCAGCAGAGGTGAGGAAAGTTGATGACGAGTCCTCACGTTCACACACAGTCCAACATCTGACCATCGTTACATCCGAATGCACCACAAACCTTGCTTTTATATTCGACCGGCGGATCAGATGGAGACCCCAATATGACCCTATTTATACACTGTCAAGTGCTGATGACGCAGTCTCACACGTGGACGCAGCATCTCTGTATCCTTCACAGCGATCACTAAACACCTGTCGTTGTTCTCGGTACCAGGCCTGGTAATAACTGTAACAAGAGCAACACTAATGCGCTCTAGTGGCCATTCTAAGTGTTACAAAGAAATTCAAGTCTGATCATTTACATACCCACCTATGCACGCTATGTGTACACTGACATCCTGCCATATCTTCTGGGTGCTTTACATATTTGCCAGGCAGTTTATATTGTTTATTGGCTGAACTTGTTTCGAAGGTAATGTCATTTTCAGTTGCCCAAATTACTTCTTAGCCGACGTCTGCGAGTACGCAGTAGGAGTGCGTGCGTCTCCTTAGGTCTCCTACTAGTCTCCTCTATACTAAATAGTACATGGGCTATTGAGAATGACAAATATGTAGACATCGGTTTAGCTCATAAACCATAAATGATGCACTGACAAAATTTGTGGTATAGTTTTATGACTGGCATCTACAGGTGGCACTTGCCGTTTGATGGCTCATCGGGTTGTCACATTTCTACACACGTCATACACATTAATATATGCCAAGTTGTCGAAGTCATCATTGCATAGTTCTCTTAAAGCGGGCGAGGTCATGTAGCACATGGGAGGCAGAACCACGAGGAGAAGAGTTGAAAAACACGTCCCGTCATACGGACTTTTGAGTTTTCGTGGTTTTCCTAAATCGTTTAAGGGTATGACTCTTTTAGAAACTGTATGTCCAATTTCGAACCCTGAATAACGCTTTCCGGTCTTGAGTCCTGTTGTGTTGGCTACAGATTGCGTTTGTGAGGATACTTTCCTTTTACATCCTAGGGAACACTGTCACGGTCACTGAAATGTTAACAACACCAACGCAGTGCTGTAGCGGAGAAGCGGATGGAAGTTGGCTGACACATCAGGTCAGTGGTATTACCCAACGATCCCTACAGTATACGTTAAGCTGTTAAGATTAGTTAATTCGTACGAAGAACTAAGTTACCATTATCTGTAATCCATGTCCTTATTAATTATTGTACCGTCAAGAGGGTAAATATGTGTCACACACTGAGTGTGAATGTTATTCTTATGCCGAAGTTTAAAATGTGTTTTGCCACTAATTAATTCGAACTACTGGACTGCGGTTGAGAATTCTCATGATTCAGCAATTTTACCGCCGTGGATCACTACAGCAGAACCTATGTCAGAAACTTAAAAAAAAAAAAACTGCAATGATACGAATTACACTGTCCAGTCACATTAATGTGATAACCTGTTAGAAGCAAGGTCCTTTAGGAGACGTCCAGGAAGAGAGTAAATGAGGTCCTGGAAGGGATTTGGAGCCCTTCTGATTCCAGCACCATGGCCAGATGCACGGCGTTTCTCGGCTGAGGGCCCACGCCGCGAACAGCGCGATCGAGGAGGTCAGACAGAATCTCGACTGGGTTTAAATCCGTGCAGATTAGAGTCCAGTGGAGCACGGAAAACTCATCCTGGTGCTCTTCGAACGATGCATGTCCACTGCGAGCCGTGTGACATGTTGCATTGTCCTGCTGGCAGTTGTCGTCGAGCTGAGGAAGAACGAACAACATGCAGAGATGGTCCCCAAGGAAAGACGCCTACTTGTGTAGATCCACTGTACTTTGAAAAGATCGCCCGTCGAACGCCCACGAAAACATTCCCCAAACAATAATACTCCCTTCTCTCTCCTGGACACTTCTGACGTTTGTTGCACTGTATATGGTTTCAGTCCAGTTGAGTTCCAAATTCCAGCCTTCGTCGCCAATGAACAGAAGTAAGCGTCGGCGCATAAACCAGGCACCAACTGTGGAGGCCCACACGCAGAACGTTCGCTGAACGGCCGTTGAGGAGACATTGTTATCTGCCGCTTGGTTCACCTGGGCGGTCAGTTGCTCAACAGCTGCACGTCTGTTCGCCCGTGCACATCTTCTCAGCCGTAGCTCACTCCTGTGGTCTATGGCTAGTGATGCACTACTGTTGCCTCGGCGGCCATTTTGGATAGCATCAGTTTGCCACGAATTTTAACCATGGAGACACATGAACAATTTACACTTAGCTGTTTCGGAAATACTTCCACCCTTGGCCCGAAAGGGGCTGATCATGTCGTTTTGGACGTCAGGTAAATCGCTCCATTTCCTCGTTACGACAACGACTGCACTGCTTTCCGCGTCCCCCTTATATACCCTCCACTGCTGCCACCTGTCGTCTGTGAATGATGATTGCACGTTGTCGTCGAACATAGGTGGTGGTCATTTAAATGTGAATACATGTAGAAGTGGACATGGTCCCCAAGAATGGCTGCATACTTGTGTCGATCCACTGTGTATTCGAGAATGACGATATCACCCAGGATGCCACGAAAACATTCCCCAGACCACAACGCTCCCTCCTCCGGTCCATTGTTTCGGATGTTTCACGCCGTAGAAGCCAACGGCTATCTGTCCGATGGATCATGAAGCGTGGTTCATCTGACAAGGGGACCCTCCATACTGTAAATCACGGATTTTGATGCGCTTCAAATATGTTGTACAGGCACTTACCCTGAGTACCTGGCTAGCCGGTTTTTTAGCGACGGGCTTTTGAGAAAATCGATTTTGATGTTCATTGCGTGGTTTTTATACCCGTAACATTACATATATTCTGAGCAAGTCAGCGTAGTGCAGCGGTAAAGTTTAACGGCTACCGCGCTGGAGGTACATGTTCTAATTCTGCTCCCATGTGTTTTTTATGCATGCAAGAACTGCCCGGAAAATTTGGTCCTATAGTTAAATAACGAGCAGACGAATTAACTGGGAAATACAGAAATGCAGTCGTGTCCTGCACGAAACCCGGTAAGTTCACGAAACTGGTGTACGAAGAATTTTTGCGTTCTGTAATTCTTCCGTACGTGGGGCAGTATTCGGGGAGGGGGGGGGGGGGCGAACCGATTCAAACTTATACGATCATCTTTTCACTGATGAAAGGAAAGCTAGCACCTGCACCCTGAAAGTGGTCCCACCATTGTGCACTCCTTATTGCCAGCCCTGCGATGTTTATTTTTACCGACAGGTGAAAATCTTCACGAAAATTATTCAGAATGCTCCCGACTTGATGAAAGACAATAGAGAGATCGCTTCTAGGGAAGATTCGATAAAATTGGCTCAAATGGCTCTGAGCACTATGCGACTTAACTTCTGAGGTCATCAGTCGCCTATAACTTAGAACTAATTAAACCTAACTAACCTAAGGACATAACACACATCCAAGCCCGAGGGAGGATTCGAACCTGCAACCGTAGCGGTCGCTCGGCTCCAGACTGTAGCACCTAGAACCGCACGGCCACTCCGACCGGCATCGATAAAATTACATTGGCTAATACAACATCAGTCAAGCGCACCTAATTTTGAAAGCATGATTAGATACGCATGGTTCGCATCAAAATTGGCGTATGAAAGAGAAATCTGTTTGAATTCAAAAGAATTGTGTTTCCCGGTATCGCTCATGAAGAAACCGTGCGCCTGCAAGAAGGTTGCTTTCATAAAATGCGCGAGGAACTGCGAAAATTTGTTCTTCGGGTGTTTCTGTGATAAGTATTACCCACGTTATTGTTCTGGCACATCAAGCAATGTGGGCGATGAAAAACAAGATTTTGTAGTATTGTATGATAGAAAAAAATTAATAACTGAATGTATCTTTATAATTTCGCACACCTTACTCTGTTTGTTGATATTCTTTGAAATAAAATTGAAAAATTCTATCGATTTTGAAAAAAAAAAATAATTCCCGAGCATTATTCGACGGTGGCCGTCAACCTTCACCACTGCGCTAGCTTGCTTGCTCAAAATGTATGTAATGTATCTGGTATACAAACCGTGCAATGAACTTAAAAATGGATTTTCTCAAAAACCAAGGCCCGTCACTAAAATACCGGATAGCCAGTGAGGCGTAGTGCCATATAACGGACCTGCCTTGGAGGCGGTTAAGTGGGAGATGTGTCTCAGAGCTGGATAGTGATAGATGGTGATGTGACACTGGACGCGCACGTAGTTTATGTATCAGCCGATAGAGGACAATATTGGGTAGGGGGACTGTGATTTTAGTTTCGATTGTGCCCACTAGAGTGCTCTAAAGTAATAGAATGTTTTTCATAAACTGTTCTAGTATTTTCATAAAGTATTATTATGTCTTTTTGTGTATGTAAAATGTTATAAATGCGTTTTAACAGTATGAATGATGCATGAGTGTGGTTTAAGGTTAATATGAAGATAATTGTTTAACGAGTTATGTAGTAGGATTTAGTGTGGGAACATTTCGAAGAAGTATGGATATGGACAAAAGGAAATTTTTGTAGAATAGATTTGTAAATTAAGTTTATGGTAAAGGGAAAGTTAATTCAGGTATAAATAACAATAGTAAATATGTTGTGTACATAGTTCCGAGTAGTCAGCGCTTACACAACTTTCCCAATAGAGCGCGCCCCGCTAAGCACAACAGCACAGGCGCAGCGCTCGTCCGTCTCCGCACTACGAGATGGCGCTGCCTTAGAGATGGACCAAATTCTGCTTCCGCCGATCCACATATTAATATGTAACGCAGCCAATGAGATTGCTGCTAACATAGAACCTTTTCTCCTCGCAGATCACACTCGTGCAGTGATACGTGAATGCTCAAGGTATTATAACGAGTGTACAGACCTCCAATTAGTCAGTCTGCATTAGTATGCATTAGTCTGCATTTGTCTGTACCAGTCTATAGTCAAGTTTCAGTCTGCGCCTAATAAGATTACCATATTCCTGTACATAGCCATGAAGAGAAATGTATAGACACTTTGTCGAGTATCAGAGATATGTGAGAATCAGATTAACGGACCAAGACCAAAGAAACTTCAGATTGTCAATTGTAAATAGCATCCAGAACCAAGTTAAGTAATGTTTAGGCTTGTTATTATTTTAATAAATATGTGTGAAAATTAATCAGGTTCTGTTTAAAGTTGGTCACCGTCAATCTGCTACTCTAAGCGTGCAAGTGGCATTTCTATCGTCTGACCTAACGGCAGAAGATAAACACGCCACTATAAGACCACGAGACATATTACTGACACTCGCCTACCTCGCTAGAGCGACAAGTCCAATAATCTGATGGTGTGTGTACCGAAGGTCCTACAGTATGCACACCACAAAATACCTTTATGCAGAAGCAAAACTTCAGCATATTAGATAATTATGCCGGTAAAAAAGGGCAGTCGTTAGGTTTATTATTTTGCTATTGGTTATTGATGAAAAGCGCGGATTGACGCGGGAGAATGTTGTTTTGCTATTGGCTGTTGAGTAAACTGACCAATGGTAAAGGCAATGTTCTTCGCGCGCTTTTCTCTGCCGGTAGAGAAGACTTAGAGTATTATACAGAAGAGTGGAAGCCTGTCCATGAAACAGATCGGACCTGTGTTGTAGTAGTTCCGATGGAAATGATAAGTTGCCGGATCTAGCAGTGTTTCATACATCAAAAGTGTGCTAAAGTGACGGCATAATTATTCCTATGGGCGTGTAGAAATTTCGGAATTTTTAAGTGAATTTTGTGACGAGAAAAGACATATATTCCGCGTGGCATATTGAGCAGGTCGGTGGCTAAAAACTGTGACTTCATTTGGTACCGACAGACTTAATATTTGGCGAGCATTATCAATCAAAAACGATCAGAATTTTTGTAGCTATTACGTTTTCGGGAAATGCAGCACCATAAAGTTGGTAACGTGAGTGAAAGGGATTATGAGTGACTGTGTTAAGAATAGCATGGGCTTGGCAGTGAGATTTGTTCACATAAGTTTCAGAATATATTAATTGAGGACAAAATTTCCAAACTTCCATTTGTGTGAAAACTTTCTCCCGAAACGTAGATTAGTGACTAATTGCAGCCTGGTTCACGTCGAAGTACAGCAGGTTTCGCTCGGCTTCCCTACTGATGATCCGCTGAGACAATGTTCACAGGTAGGTGCAGGTTCGTCGTAAAGGGACGGAAAGAACCGCGCCGCCTCACCAGGTACTCAGGGTAAGTGCCTCTACAACATATTTAAAGCGTATCAAAATCCGTGATTTAGAGTATGGAGAGTCCCCTTGTGAAAAGCGACCTGTAGCCCTTCAGTAGACTTGCAATCGCGTTGTTGATGTGCAAATTTCAGCCTTCGTCACCGATGAATAGCAGCTAGGGTGCGTGAACCAGGTGCAGGCCCATATGGAGCAACATTCGTTGAGCCGTCGTTAGGGCTACACTGTCGGTAGCCCTTTGGTTCATCTGAGCTCTCAGATGGTCTGTTCGCCCGCACACATCTCCGTAGCCGTCCTTTGCCCATGTCATCTACGGCCGGTGGTACACCGCAGTTGCCTTGGATCCGGTTTTGGATAGTGCCGATTTCTCATGCATGGTATACTTTAAACATGGTGGCACGTGAGTAGTTTACAGACTTTCCCGTTTCAGAAATGCCTCCACTCTTGACCCGAAAGCCACGGGTCATGCCCTTTAGGACGTCAAATAAATAGCTCTGTTTCTGCATTACGACAACTACTGCAATGTTTCTCGTGTCCCCCCTCCCCCCGTCTCCTGCCACTCCCTTCCCACATACACACATTTCACACTCTTCTCCAAAAAATGGTTCAAATGGCTCTAAGCACTATGGGGCTTAACATCTGAGGTCATCAGTCCCCTAGACTTAGAAACTACTTAAACCTAACTAACCTAAGGACATCACACACATCCATGCCCGAGGCAGGATTCGAACCTGCGACCGTAGCAGCAAAGCGGTTCCGGACTGAAGCGCCTAGAACTGCTCGGCCACAACGGCCGGCACACTCCTCTCCACTACTAGCGCTGTGGCCTGGTGTCTGTCAGTGCTTACTGCACGTTGACTATGATCACAGGCAGTGGTCACATTAATGTGACTGCAGCACACAAAATAATTAATTTGCATCTTCGCCGTCTATTAGGAGTTATGAGTGAAACGTTTCTTCCCCGTCGCTGTTGCGTGTTTCACCGTTAACATCACTCGAAATAATGATTTTATCTTGGAACTCTTCCATTTGGTCCGTGTTTGCACAGAAAAGCAGTAATATCAGAAAATTGAGCCCTCTTTGATGCAAAACACCTCGTTATTCGTTTATTTCTTTATTATCCCAAAACTAGTTTCGACGACAAATATCACCATCATCAGTGGTTTTTTTAATCTCATTTATTGTATGTTACAGAATTTTTAAGCAATTTTTGTCGCTGTCTGCGACATACTTTCTGTGAGCTTTTTTTCTGTTGCCTTTTTTTACTTAGCGACCATAATGTCATGTTCGTTGGACGGTATGTGGCTGCTTTTATACACAGAAAAACAAAACTTCCGCACTTTGTTTCTGATCCACGCCATCTTGCTGTTCGCGTGGCAAAAAAAAACCCACTGATGATGGTGATATTTGTCGCCGAAACTAGTATTGGGAGGATAAAGAAATAAACGAATAACAAGGTGTTTTGCATCAAGGCGGATTCAATTTTCTGATATTACTATCATTCGAAATGACTTAGAATCAGAACTGGTGTGGGTAAGATATCTGGAATGTCAGCTGCTTCGAGACTACGGAAAATGACTTATTTGTGCGTCGGATATTGCGGCACATTTGAACTACCCGCCACTGGGAGCGCGTGTTTGAGTTACGCGGATATGGCGCCAGGTGAGGGGCCGCCAGGAGAGTGTAGGTAGTGCGACGATTACCTCCCACGGTGATAACAGTAGGGAAGTTAGTTAGCCTGTGAAACGAGATGGACCCTGGACAAGCAGACAGTGGCGTGGAGTGAGATACGCGAGATGAGGCAGCAGGGCAGTGACCTCGCAACTGTCGACAGCGGACGTAGCCGGCCGGCAAGCGGACATTGTCTGGCTGGGACAGCGGTGTTTCCTCCATACACCCGGAAGACACGGCAGCTGGGAGCCAGGGCGGAATTATGGAAGGGAGAGTCTGCTGCGACAGTTCTAAAGCAGGGAGTAGGAGTGGCTGTTGAGTGTGTCTGCTTACGTGCTGGAATTAGAGTGTGATGAGAGGGCCGTCTTGCGCCTGTATTTGTAGAGCAGTGATGACATATTAGTTCTATAATTGAAAAGGCGTGGGAAGGCTGTGGTGTACTCTGATTGTGTTGTACTTGTATTTGAATCGAAAAAGCACGGTGAGACTGTGATGTGTCTAATTCTGTTAGCATTGTAATTCTAGCACCAGTTATGCTTGGTTATGAGCTACTTTGTGGTGTCACTGAGATTGTGTTGTTCGTATGGGTTGTCTGCCCAGCGTGTGGTTAAAAGTGTTGGCCGTAATTGGGCGATTAAAGGTAGCAAAGCAGGCAACTTGGACTGAAATGGCCAGAAAGAAAAACTTACAACAACTGGGTAATATGTTTTATTTTTTAAAGCTGATACTGAAGAAAAATACCACGTTCCACAATTCTATAGCTGTGAAGCATAAGAATCAATCTCTCAGGTGTCAAACTGACACCGAAAAATTAATACCACGTGAGTTAAATAAAGCAATATACGATCCGGATCCAGCTTCCGTCACTAACACTGGCTGCACACACACACTCCACATTTGAGAATATTTCACAGGTCCCGAGTTCGAGTCTCGGTCCGGCACACAGTTTTAATCTGCCAGGAAGTTTCATCACACAGTAAACCGGCTGTACTACAATATCCAAAAGACAGTCTTATTAAAACATGGCAGTAAACAAAGTTACACTATTAAACGGTATCAAACAACTTCAAAAACACTTACGCATGAAATACTTGAGGGCTAGGAATATACAGGGGGTCCTTTAATCGTGACCGGGCCAAATATTTCACGAAATAAGCGTCAAACGAAAAAACTACAAAGAACGAAACTCGTCTAGCGTGAAGGGCGAAACCAGATGGCGCCATGGTTGGCCAGCTAGATGGCGCTGCCATAGGTCAAACGGATATCAACTGCGTTTTTTACACAGGAATCCCCATTTCTATTACAAATTTGTGTAGTACGTAAGGAAATATGAATGTTTTACTTGGACCACTTTTTTCGCTTTGTGATAGATGGCTCTGTAATGGTCACAAACGTATAAGTACGTGGTATCACGTAACATTATGCCAGTGCGGACGGTATTTGCTTCGTGATACATTACCCGTGTTAAAATGGATCGTTTACCAATTGCGGAAAAGGTCGATATCGTGTTGATGTATGGCTATTGTGATCAAAATGACCAACGGGCGTGTGCTATGTATGCTGCTCGGTATCCTGGACGACATCATCCAAGTGTCCGGACCGCTCGCCGGATAGTTACGTTATTTAAAGGAAACAGGAAGTGTTCAGCCACACGTGAAATGTCAACCACGACCTGCAACAAATGATGATATCCAAGTAGTTGTTTTAGCTGATGTCGCGGCTAATCCGCACATCAGTAGCAGACAAATTGCGCGAGAATCGGGAATCTGAAAAACGTCGGTGTTGAGAATGCTTCATCAACATCGATTGCACCCGTACCATATTTCTATCCACCAGGAATTGCATGGCGACGACTCTCAACGTCGTGCACAGTTCTACCACTGGGCACAAGAGAAATTACGGCAGTGTGACAGATTTTTTGCACTCGTTCTATTTAGCGACGAAGCGCCATTCACCAACAACGGTAGCCTAAACCGTCATAATATTCACTGCCGGGCAAAGGAAAATCCACGATACCTGCGACAAGAGGAACATCAGCGACCTTGGCGGGTTAATGTATGGTGTGGCATTAGGGGAGGAAGGATAATTGGCCCCCATTTTATCGATGGAAATCTAAATGGTGCAATGTATGCTCATTTCCTACGTAATGTTCTACCGATGTTACTACAAGATATTTCACTGCATGACAGAATGGCGATGTACTTCCAACATGATGGATCTCCGTCACATAACTCGGGTGTGGTTGAAGCGGTATTGAATAGCATATTTCATGACAGGTGGATTGGCACCATACCAAGGCCCGCACGTCCACCAAATCTGACGTCCCCGGATTTCTTTCTGTGGGGAAAGTTGAAGGATATTTGCTATCGTGATCCACTGACAACGCCTGACGACATGCGTCAGCGCATTGTCAATGCATGTGCGAACATTACGGAAGGCGAACTACTCGCTGTTGAGAGGAATGTCGTTACACGTATTGTCAAATCCATTGAGGTTGACGGACATAATTTTGAGCATTTATTGCATTAATGTGGTATTTACAGGTAATCACGCTGTAACAGCTTGCGTTCTCAGAAATGATAAGTTCACAGAGGCACATGTATCACGTTGGAACAACCGAAATAAAATGTTCAAACGTACCTACGTTCTGGATTTTAATTTAAAAAAACCTACCTATTACCAACTGTTCGTCTAAAGTTGTGAGCCATATGTTTGTGACTACTATAGCGCCATCTGTCACAAAGCGAAGAAAGTGGTCCAACTAAAACATTCATATTTCTTTACGTACTACACGATAAAAAATGGGGGTTCCTATTTAAAAAGACGCAGTTGTTATCCGTTTGACCAATGGCAGCGCCATCTAGCGGGACAACCAGCGCCATCCGGTTTCCCCCTTCAAGCTAGGCTGCATAAAATAACAATAAAGAATGAAAGAAAATTTCCGTTAACACAATTGATTAATTAAGTCCCCTGCAACTATAAAAGCTACGAAACAACGAAGCACAAGTGTAACTGTTCTGTGTGTGGTAATGTGATTCAACGTACATGTATCTGGCACGGTTCTTCCTCAATACGACGAGATATTTTAAACACTATTTACAATGAACTAATTGAAAATCCAGAAATACTATAATTGCACATAGAAACCAGAATTAAAAGTCTAATACATGAACACGAGCCAGATGCTTTGTTGACTGAACCTGTGACCAAGAGGCATTGTCATTTAGGAAATGTGAAATAAATTTTTTTTTACCTCCATATATATTGACGAAAAATACATTGTGATCATTGCAACATCTTCCACCTAAACATTACACCAACCGAACAGCATCTACTGTCTCGTCCAACAGAACAACAACTGCACACGACATCCTCTGAACTAGTACTGCCCTCGTCATCATCTCAACAAGTACTGCCCGCGGCAACCTCTGAACTACTACTGCCCCAGTGGAAGCGGCGGAATCTGCAGTCTGGAACCGCAAGACTGTTACGGTCGCAGGTTCGAATCCTGCCTCGGGCATGGATGTTTGTGATGTCCTTAGGTTAGTTAGGTTTAACTAGTTCTAAGTTCTAGGGGACTAATGACCTGAGTAGTTGAGTCCCATAGTGCTCAGAGCCATTTTGAAGCGGCGGAATAATAATCTTTGGCGCAATCTCTGGCGCTGTGACTCAGTGTAGCCCCCTTTCAATCGTCTGGAGATCGCAGAACTTCGTCCTTTTGCCTATCACACCATGAAATTTCGTTTCCGACCACGAAATGTATGGGAATTAACGCCCCAAGGGAAGGGGTGATTTCATGGATGCCCTTCGCACCACCTCTTGAGACATTCTCGTGTTGACTACGAGCGGCGGTTTTTCTTAAATGTCTTCCTCGTCATCCACTAGAAAACTGCGTGATTTTAACGTTGCCTGCCGCGGTCTGACCTTCATCGCAGAGGTGTGTAAAGAAGGGGTGAAATCTTGATAAGAGGATCTGTGACGATCTTCCCTTTACGTGACACGTCCACGATGGAGTTGCGCAGAATGATTGTGAAATCTGGTGCATATGTGACATCATTAAGTCACCTTACAACTCACCTGAACTTCTGTGCTTTTTCCTATTCTTTCGCAACTTGCTGTTCGAAGTTTCGCCGAGCCCGAGGGTGATGTAGCACGGGTGCCACTCTTTTGCATCATTACTAAGGAAGTTTGTAGGCATCTTTGAGGCAAATTTCAAACTTGTGTGTCACAGTGGGAGAGAATTGTTCATATCAATGGGTTTGAAGCAAATTATTCTGATAATTTAATTTGCACCATTGGCTCCAATGTGTCTGTGGGCACGAATTACTTGCAATTACGTTCTGGCTTAGTAAGCTGTCTGTCACGATGAGGCATCTGATCAACATGCATTGCTTTCGTGAGATAATGTTAGTGTAGCATATACAAGGCTCACACGGTGGCATTGCACCATTCATTTGATAAGCCGATGTTCACTACTATCCCCAGATTAATTCCCGACACTGGTACAGTTTCAGAATAACCATTATAAAGGTGGCTAATCCCTCTTTCATCTGCGAGTCTGTATTGAAGAGGTCACTGCACCTGCAACAAAGGCATTAGTTCCGTTCACCAAATATATGTCCCGTAAGCTCTGTTCACTTAATATAGATCCCACAATTGGAATGGATTAGGTACACCGCCAACAAACGCAATACCAAGTTGTCAGAGACCTAGCCCAAACTCGTACTTAGAAACGAGAGTAGTCGTATTCGTGACAAAGAAACCATTCCGGCATTTTCCCTAAAGAAAAAAACGAACCACGGAGAAGCCAGGGATTTGGACCGCCGTCCCCCAGACTACACCGAGAACGGTCAACGTGTAACGCCAGAAATGCATATCCTCCTATTTCCATCTATTGTACTATAATTTTTTTCCTTGTTTTGTTGCCTCAAGATATGACATTTCTGTGTCTTTATATATTGTAATTGTTTTACTATTTGTATATATATATATTTATGCATTTATGTCGATGTATAATGGGTTGTTTTGTAAATATTATTTGCATTTTTACGCTTGGTCTTACCTAGGGAAAACTATGCTATCGAGCGATTACATCGATAGGTCGTGTGGAGAACCAAAGTGTTTACGATCTTTGAGAGTGTTAACTCTGCCGCGTGGAGCGCGGGCAGAGGGGGAGTCTGGCTGGGGTAGTGCAGTGGAGAAGGTGTGTTGTGTGGCGCTCCCGCGAGTTGCCGCGCTTTCGGGGTTTGGCAGCATGTAATTGCGCTCGACTTGCTATGATAGTTTCGGACATGGTGTCGCGGACGGGAAGCGTTAGCTGGCACACATCCAGAGCCCGTTTCGGCTGGAGACCGTGTCGAGAAGAAGGCGCGCCAACATCCAGCTTCTGCAACAGCGACGGCCGACAATGAGTGACTGTCGCCACCTCCTCGATCGAAAGCTTCAAACCTTCAATCAACCAACGAGGATGACTGGAAGCACGTAAAGTTTTAGAACTGTATGGCAGACTTCAGCTTTCAAAATTGTTGCATCACAAAATTACAGCAACTTAGCATGAACCTTTGTTGCTCATTGTCCCAATTGCATTACCAAGCAGGGTCCCTTTCTATTCCGAAATGAACCCGAGTGTCGTTGAAATTCAGACGCCAGCATTAAAGTAATATCATTCCATTTCACTGCTTTAATTTCAAAGTTCAGTTAAGGTATTCATAGCTGGCTACAATATTTAGATTACACAAGCACAAATTAAGAGTAGGAGTTTTGTTAGCATATTTTAGCTTACCTGTGACTGCAGCTCAGCTTGGTACGTACTACATTTTACTATTGTTAATTGTTAAGAACCATTTAGTTCAAGTTCAAAGTTAAATCTCTTATTTATAAATTGCGTAGATTCAAGTAGCTTTTGAAATGATTGTTGAGGTAGCCCAAGACTAACCGTATTTTACTGAATTTCGATGCGCTTCAGAAATGAAGCTCACTATTAATTTCAGTCACTAAATTAACTTTCAATTTTCCGGTTTTATTAATTCTTTTGCTGAATTAAGTCGGAGTGTAGTGAAATTTAATACTTCTGACAAACTTTCAGTTTTCACACTACACGTGTCAACCTTCAGTTGCCACGCTTCTAGTGCTAGTTATATGTGGTACTATAGTAATTGTCCATAGGACTGGCGACCGTAATTTTCCCCAAATCTCAAACATCTAATTACCGCTAGTTAATTGTTAAGGTAACGGGCGCACATTTACTTCCTTTATTGATTTTACCCTTTTCTCAAAATTACTTTCCACCAATTTCATTTGCATTTTTCCTTTCATTTAGATGTAACCCTTTCCTCCCTCTTTACCGACAGATTAACTTCGGTGGCGATTGCTTTTCCCAAATTTCCATTAGGTACACGCGGTTTAACTTTTCACTGTCATTAATGTCGATAAGTGAGGGGGAGGTTACAAACGCTTCTCCTCCAACTCATTCATCACGTATACCATACAGCCCAAAGTTTCGTAAGTCAGTACTTCCGAAATCAAGTATTGTATTGTAAAGCGCACTCAGGAGCAGATATAGACTCAGACCACAATAATAGTGATGAAGAGTTGATTGAAATTTAACAGACTAGTCAGGAAAAATCAAAGGTCAAGGAAGTGGAATATGAAAGTGCTAAGTAATGAGATATGCTTGAAGATCTCTGATGCCATAGATTTTGCGGTAAGGAATAGCTCAGTAGGCAGTTCACCTAAAGAATAATGGACTCTCCAACAAGGGCAGTCACATAAGCTGAAAAGAAAAGTATAGGAACAAAGAAGCTAACTGCGAGGACACTATTTCGTAGCGAAAGGATACGTCAGTAGACTGATGAAAGAAGTAAGTACAAAAATGTTCAGGGAAACCCAGGAAATTCAGAGATACATGAAACGTCCCCTTTTGAACAATTATACAAGACTGTGCTTAAACTGACACACAACATTTTTAGCGCAACGCAATCTGACTTTCAAAAATCCCTACAAAAGAATGGCATTGACTAACATTAACCTATACGTTTCACAAATCACTTACCTCACAAAAATCTTGCTTACTCGAGCTACTGCAATAAAGCGAGCGCCACTACTCCCAGCTAAATAAAAGATTCAAACTAAGGAAGGCACTAACTACTGATAGGCCTAGTTAGCAAATGAAAGAATTTGATACAGAACAAACACTGTATTTACCTTAATAGTCATAATATATATAGCAGTTCATGACAGTCTTACAAATTTCAAAACTCCGCCATCTCTCTCCCCACATCCATCACTGCTGGCGGCTCACCTCCAACTGTGCAACGCTACGTGCTGTTAACATCCAGCTGCCCAATACTACAATGGCACACAACAATGCAAACTAGCCACAGACTGCACACAGCACAGCCAGTGATTTTCATACAGAGCGCTACATAACGTTGCCAATAAGAAAACATAAACAGCCTACTTACATAGCCCCCATGCTCCCAACAAAAAATTTTACAAATTGTTTTGGGCACTGGCCAATACAGATTTGAAAAAATTTTCATAATTACAGTAAGAAAGATATCAAATGCACACA
Source organism: Schistocerca serialis cubense (assembly GCF_023864345.2). Taxonomy (NCBI): domain Eukaryota; kingdom Metazoa; phylum Arthropoda; class Insecta; order Orthoptera; family Acrididae; genus Schistocerca; species Schistocerca serialis. The sequence continues at coordinate 369,454,054 of NC_064645.1, forward strand.
CTTATTAATACAATGCTGGTCAAAAGCTAAAATTTTCTCACAGTCCATAAAGACAGTCCTGATCATTCATCACAGTAAAATTGCAGTGTTTTTCTCAAAGTCTAAGCAGTAAAAGAAAATGCACATTGAAGTAATGGATTTCCAAGCAGTCTTGAAGAAGTAATGTTGTCCTTCCAACGGAAAAACAGTGCTGACTCTTGACATGCAGACAGGTAATGGTCCACAACAGAGCAAACCCACAGCAGAGTCAGTCGAAGTTTTGAAGAATATTGGTAGGTAGGTCATCACAGAGCAGACCCACTGCAGTCCTGGTAGAGATTATGGTATTGGTGGGCCACCAAAGATGCAGACCCACTGCATTCCTTGTAGAAATAATAGTACTGGTGAGTCAGCAAAGGTGTAGACCCACTGTAGTCCTTCTATGTAAGTAGGCTGTTTATGTTTTTTTATTGGTAACGCCACGTAGCGCTCTATATGAAAAATCACTGGCTGTGCTGTGTGCAGTCTGTGGGTAGTTTGCATTGTTGTCTGCCATTGTAGTGTTGGGCAGCGGCAGCTGGATGTGAACAGCGCGTAGCGTTGCGCAGGTGGAGGTGAGCCGCCAGCAGTGATGGATGTGGGGAGAGAGATGGCGGAGTTTTGAAATTTGTAAGACTGTCATGAACTGCTGTATATATTATGACTATTAAGGTAAATACATTGTTTGTTCTCTATTAAAATCTTTCATTTGCTAACTATGCCTATCAGTAGTTAGTGCCTTCCGTAGTTCGAATCTTTTATGTAGCTGGCAGTAGTGGCGCTCGCTGTATTGCAGTAGTTCGAGTAACGAAGATTTTTGTGAGGTAAGTGATTTGTGAAAGGTATAGGTTAATGTTAGTCAGGGCCATTCTTTTGTAGGAATTATTGAAAGTCAGATTGCGTTGAGCTAAAAAAATTATGTGTGTCAGTTTAAGCACAGTCTTGTTCAATTTTTCTAAGGGGACCCTTCATACATGACACTAAGCAGTGAAATAAATAGGAAGTGAAGGGAAGCTAAGGCGAAACGGCGACATGAAAAATGTGAAGAAATCGAAAAGGAAATGATTGTTGGAAGGACTGAATCGGCATAAAGAAAAGTCAAAACAACTTTCGGTGAATTTAAAAGTGTGGTTACATTAAGAATGCAGCGGGAATTCCCCTCAATGAGGGGAAGACAATTTGGTGACGTGATGAAAGAAGAGACAGGAGGGATAGCGGGTCCTGTATTAGAATCATAATTTAAAAGAGCTTTGGAGGGTTTAAGATCAAGTAAGGCAGAAGATGTAGATCTAAAATCATTGATCGAAGTGGCAACAAAACGACTATTAACATTGGTTTGTAGAATGTATGAGTCTGGTGATATACCATCGGACTTTAGGAAAAAAATCATCCACACAATTCTGAAGACTGGAAGAGCGGACAAATGCGAGAATTATCGCACAATCAGCTTAACAGCTTATGCATCCAAGTTGCTCTGAAGAGTAAGATACAGAAGAGCGGAAAAGAAAATTGAGGATCTGTTAGATGACGATTAGTTCGGTTTTAGGAAAGGTAAGGGCACTAGAGGGTTAGTTTGACGTTGCTGCTGATAATGGAGGCGAGACTAGACAATAACCAAGGCATGTGCATAGGATTTGTCGACCTGGAAAAGGTGTTCGACTGTGTAAAAACGGTGCAAGGTGTTCGAAATTATGAGAAAAATAGGGGTAAGCTGTAGGGAAAGACGGGAATATACGATATGTACAATAGCCTAGATGGAACAGTAAGTAAGGAATACCATGGACGCTGTTTTCGGATTAAAAGGGTGCAAGACATGCTGTGGTCTTTCGTCTCTATTGATCAACCTATACATCGAAGAAACAACGACGGAAATGAAGGAAAGGGTTAAGAGTGTAAGTAAAATTCAAAGTGAAAGAATATCAATGATAAGATTCGCTGATGACATTCCTATCCTGAATGGAAGTAAAGAAGAATTACATTATCAAAAATGGTTCAAATGGCTCTGAGCACTATGGGACGTAACTGCTGTGGTCATCAGTCCCCTAGAACTTAGAACTACTTAAACCTAACTAACCTAAGGATATCACACACATCCATGCCCGAGGCAGGATTCGAACCTGCGACCGTAGCGGTCGCGCGGCTCCAGACTGTAGCGCCTAGAACCACTCTGCCACTAATTACATTATCTACTGAATAGAACGAGCAGTCTAATAAGTACAGAATACTGACTGAGAGTAAATCGAAGAAAGACGAAAGTAATGAGAAGTAGCAGAAATGAGAACAACAAGAAACTTAAATGAGGATTGGTGATCACAAAGTAGATGAAGTTAAGGAAGTATGTTACCCAGGCAGCAAAATAAGCCATGAGGGACAGAGCAAGGAGGACATAAAAAGCAGTGTAACACTGGTCAAGAAAAGTCTGCTAGTGTCAATCATAGGCCTTAATTTGAGGAAGAAATTTGTGAGAATGTACGTTTGGAGCACAGCATTGTGTGATAGTGAAACATGGAATTTGGGAAAACGCGAACAAACAAACGGGAACTAAAAAATGATTAAAATTTGGTGGACTGGTAAGGTAAGGAACGTGGAGGTTCTCCGAAGAATCGGAGAGGATAGGAATATAAGGGAAACACTGACAAAAAGAAGGAACAGAATGATAGGACATCTGTTAAGACATCAGTGAGCTGTAGAAGGCAATAACTGTGGAGGAAGTCAGAGATTAGAATACATCCAGCAAGTAACTGATGATGTAGGTTACAAGTGCTACTCTGTAATGAAGTGGTTGACATGACAGAAATTTTTGGCGGCCACATCGAACCAGTACGAAGACTGATGATTGGAGAAATGGTCAATACTCAACCGACCTAGCGATTTGCTGCAGGTGCCTAACAGGTCTAAGTATTCTCGACTGCACACTCAACAGCCAACACACGCCCTAACTCTCAGCACTTGCCTACAAAACTCAGAAAATGCTAAAAGGAACTTAGTGTCCTCCCGTGGTGAGGCACAATCAAATTCTTGTAACCTTTCCATATGGAATCGCTGCGGATTAACAACCCCTGACTCTGGGAACATGTAACATTTTCTGGCGTCATCCCTGTCACCTACGCTCAGGGGCGCTGGAAGCGACTGTTTTTATCTTTCCTCCTTTCGTCATCACTCAAGTCCTGCCATCGTTGCGCAATTGAGGTTCTATGTTCGTACGTTTGTGGCAACTTTTTGGTTCCCTTCCACGTTGTGATTCACTCTGCCAGTCGCCTCAACCGTAAACTCTGTCACCTTGGCCTGGGGTTGAAACAGGAACCCTTCCCCCTTAATATCGTGTTGTGGAGTCGACAGTATGTTGGAGACAGCTCATTATTTCTGTGTATTTTTGAACTTGAGTTTTTTCCGGCGTATAAAATGTTCAAACTTATTTGAACGCAGCCATGTCACATCTTCACAACACCTAGTACTTCTACAGGTGAACTTCTAGTCATTTTCAAAGCACCAGTGCAACGAGAGAGCACAGTCTAAGTGAATTTAAGGTCTCTATAGGCAGGGCTGCCCCAACCAAGAACCATAATACTACATATGCAGAAAGACAACGCACACACCCTAAACAACTATCTCCATCAGACAACCAAAAATAACAAATGTCAGAAATCTTCGATAGTGGTAAGCAAGTAGCTTTCACTGTGTCTCTTTTGTTTAGAGAGGGAGAGAGGAGGATTCCAAGCAGAATTTAAACAAAAACCTCTGTCACTGTAAGGTCACTTTGTTACAAATGGTTGAACTGGCTCTGAGCACTATGGGACTTAACATCTGAGGTCGTCAGTCCCCTAGAACTACGTAAACCTAACTAACCTAAGGACACCACACACATCCATGCCCGAGGCAGGATACGAACCTGCGAACTTTGTTACACTCCATTGGCAGATCGGTATCAAGAGAATGCTGTGCTACGATAGAGCTGGTTGGCTATTGTGAGCGTCTGGGATGCTTTTGCTCAGTACACCGATCCTGCACGGTCCTGATGATAAGGAAAACGTATGGCATACCACAACTGCATTCAGTTCGGTTGACATCCAACTTTCGAAAGCCAAGATCATCTTTTAAAGAGCCTAAGAGATGCGTAATATTAGGTGGCGGTCGCAAAACTATCTTCACATCGTGTGTACACACAACATGGCTAATCCTGCTGGATAATGCTCCCTGTTGTTGTTGTTGTCTTCAGTCCTGAGACAAAAGGCCGTAAACGTCGATGTCACTTCGTCATTTTTGCCATTCAGCCTTTTCATGGTTATTCGATAACACGACGCGTATCTGATCTATCTTTCGCTATAACCATTCTGGCGAAAGGTGACTTCGAGGTGAGTTATCGTGGGTGACCTCCTCTGATGGTCTGAGATGACGTGGTCCGTATGAACCAAGGTACGATGGAATCCTTCACGCAGAGCCAGATTGTGACAACTATCAGCCTGAAGATAAAAATCTGTGTGAGTTGTCTCCCTATAAATGGCATATCTCAACATTCGTTCTGGCCAACACCTCAAGGAAAGGAAGGCACCCATCCTTTCCTTCCTACATTGTGATGCGAGTGCTCTGGCGGTTTGAATTCAGATATTCTATAAAGGTGTTCCAATTCTCACAAACATAAAACCAGACAGGAAAAGTATCCTTTACAATGTAATGCAAAACAGACTTTGACGGGAAAATGTTTCCTTTCTTATGGGATTGTTTTTGAGCTCTTAGATCATCACCAGGTACAATTTTTTTTAATGCATACGTACGTTGCCCCTACACTGTTGGTCATTTGTTTTTATTACTTTTTTTTAAGACGCATCTAATGATCTAACAGATCGAATAAAGCAAAAATTTTACGATCACTTACTGTCTTGGATTTCGCAGCTTTTTAAACATTTTGTCAATGCACACTTCAATGTGATTGTGTCATGTTCACCTTAGAACATTAAGAGAGTGCCATTATTCTGAACAATGCGTTCCGATTAAATTAAGATCAGTCCAAGGATGTAAATCAAGATGAGGAGACACCAACCGCAACTGCCTTCTTTCTTTCGTCGAATGACAATATTAAAGAAATTTCTTGAGTTTGGTCAAACGCGATTTTAGTCTTAGAAAACGCTCTGTATGTAAGATTCGATACCAGTATAGGAGGTATTATATTGGGGCAACGTATCGTACTGTGCAAGAACGCCGTGATGAGCACCATAGACGTAGAGATGTGAGCAGAGCTTTATCTAAACATGAAGCCTCCCAAGTTTTGCCAAAGACTGAATTTTACCATCAGGAAAATAACTACGTGATTTTATTACTAAGGAACAATTCGTACCCGTGCAGCAGTCAATCACATCAATAAAGATATGGGATTCCAGCTACGCACACCTGGAACCCATAGTTGGCTGCCATCAAATTAAAAATTGTGAAACAAGAATCTATGATTACACACCTGACGCAGCACATTGTACGGTTTTAATTCAGCTTTCAGCCACAATAATTTCCAGCAGCACAGGGAATGCCCAGGTCGCACACGCGCAAGTCCTCTCTTCGGTACCCGGTAGAAGGCTCTATGGGCGCTAGCGCCGTCAAAGTGTAAAACGTTTCTGCGCATGCGTGATTCCTCCTCGTGGCCCCGATAAATTCACACACTTCCATGCGAATATCACGTGTCGTCTTGAAAAGAAACAAGCGAACTGATGTCGAACAGTTATTTCAACGGAATACTGTGGGACATAGACGACGGTTTGCAGCAGCAAACGCGAGAAGTGCACTTGCAATAGATTCTCCGGGAAAGCTTGAAAGATCATACGACATTGTTAAGTCCAGGTTGGTCAAAGTTACAGTTTCAAAGGTGACAATTGCGTATCAGATAGAAGGTACCTACGTTATAGAAGCGTATGAAGACAGAGAAGAGAAAAGGCACCAGCACCTTTCAGAAATACCTGCCAATAGCGCTTTGCCGCCAAACTAAACGCAAGTGGAACAGGTTGGGAAAAAACGAATAAATGCGCATCAGTCTTACGCTTCCTCAAGTGCCAGAAACACTGAGTGACAGAAGTCATGAGATAGCGATATGCACATATACAAATGGCTTTAGTGTCGCGTACACAAATTATAAAAGGGCAGTGCATTGGTGTAACTGTCATTTTACTCAGTGGATTCGTGAGAAAATGTTTCCGACCTGATGATGGCCGCATGACGGAAATTAAGAGATTTTGAACATGGATAGGTAGTTGGAGTTAGACGCATGGGACATTCCATACCGGAAATCATTATGGAATTCAATGTTAAGACATCAAAAAAATGTTCAAATGTGTGTGAAATCTTATGAGACTTAACTGTTAAGGTCATCATCCCTAAGCTTACATACTACTTAACCTAAATTATCCTAAGGACAAACACATACACCCATGCCCGGGGGAGGACTCGAACATCCGCCGGGATCAGATGCACAGTTCATGACTGCAGCGCCTCAGACCGCTCGGCTAATCCCGCGCGGCTGTTACGAGATCCATCGTGTCATTTCAGACATTACATTTCACCACGACAACGCAGTGGCCTACGGTCTTCACTTAACGACGGAGAGCAGCGATGTTTTCGCAGTGTTGTCACTGCTAACAGACAAGCAATACTACGTGAAATAGCCGCAGATATCAAAGTAGGAAGTATAACTGACGTATCCGTTAAGATAGTGCGGCGAAAAGTAGCGTTAATGGGTTATAGCAACAGGCGACCGACGCAAGTGCCTTTGCTAACCTCACCACATCGACTGCAGACCCTCTCGTTGGCTCGAAACCGTATCGGTTGGACCCTAGACGACTGGAAAACTGTGGCCTGGTTAGGTGAATCCTGATTTCCGTTGGCAGAAACTGATGTATCGTTGAACTATGGCGCAAACACCACGAAGCCACGGACCCAAGTTCCCAACAAGGCACTGTGATAGCTGGTGGTGGCTCCTCAAAAGTGTGAGCTGTGTTTGCATGGATCATTGTCTGGAAATGGTTATGTTTGGCTACTTGAAGACTGTTTGCATCCATTCCTTGACTTCATGTTCCCTAACAATGATCGAATTTTTGTGGATGGCAAAGCACCATGTCACAGGACCACAATTGTTCGCTATTTACTTGGAAATAAGATAATAAACAAGCTTTATGAAATCAGAGGTGATCTAGGTCTCTGAGGCACTGAGGTGTGTGTCGCATTCCGTGCAAATAAGGCAGATTGTGTATGGGACGTATCATACATGCGACGAATCATCAGCGTAGTACAGGAGAAAACAACGCTTAGAGACATAGCCTACAAAAACATATAAATGAATCAGTGTCGTCGAGTACTGCTTGCCCTCTTCGCAGTTTTCTGGTTTGGTATTAAATATGCAATAAATAAATACAGTGTTTTGATGCGGTGTAGTGACGCTCTTACTATTACATTATCAAATCTAAACGGGTTATCATTGTAAAAGTATACATGAAAACGGAGTGAATTGCATTGATTCACTTACTACTAATTCTCTCCATTTGATAGAATTCCAACCTTACGCAAATAAACAAAAATCGTTGGAATCCAGATAACGGTCATCACACGCAGTATCTGAAGCAGAATGGTTAATCATTTATCGAAATATGGTGCACATTAAAGAATAGTTTCTCAGCTGCTACTCTTAAGACGTAATAATTGCGAAAACTAATTAACTTAAAGGGGAATGTTTGCGGTGTTAGAACGCAAAGGCATTACCTCCTTGAAGGGCGAGTCGAATGAATGCACCGAAAACCTAGCGTAGATTTCAGGAGGGGGCCATTGCAAACCACTGACGCAGTTCCCTGATTAACTACGAGGGGCGTTTGAAAAGTCCATGCAAAGTCCGAGAGATGGCACCACCGACACGCATCGAGGTCATGTTTAGTACGTAGCATCTTTGGAAAGAACGCATACTGAGATTCAGCCATATTGGTCTATTTCTTTCTATTTGGCATTCGTGTGAATCAAGGAAGGCGGGTGATTGTCAAAAAATGGACGAAGAAGAATTTCGTGTGGTGATTAAACATTACTTTATGAAAGACAAAACGCCTGAGGAGACCAAAGAGAAGCTTGATAAGCATTACGGTGACTTTACACCTTCTATTAGAACAGTTTATAAGTGGTTTCACAATTTTCGGAGTGGCCATATGGGCACAAGCGATGCTGAACGTTCTGGACGCCCTGTGGAGGTTAGGACTCCAGAAGTCATTGATAAAATCCATGATATGGTAATGGATGACAGAAGAGTTAAGGTGCGTGAGATTGCTAGTCCTGTGGCCATCTCAAATGAACGGCTGCATAATCTCTTGCATAAACATTTGGAAATGAGAAAGGTATCTGTAAGACGGATTCCGTGATTGCTCACGCTTGACCAAAAACGGAATCGTGTGAAGTGTTGCAAGGATGGTTTGCAGCTGTTCAGGTAGAATCCGCTGGACTTCAAGCATAGTTTTGTCACTGTGGATGAAACATGGATACATTACTATACTCATGAGCCCAAACAACAATCTAAACAATGGGTTACCAAGGAATAATCTGCACCAAAAAAGGCGAAGATCGGTCCTGAGGCCGGAAAGGTTATGGCGACTGTCTTTTGGGATTCGCAAGGGATAATCCTCATCGACTATCTCCAAAAGGTTAAACCTATTACAGGTGCATATTGTTCATCGTTATTGGACCGTTTGAAAACCGAGCTGCAAGAAAGACGCCGACGATTGGACCGCAGAAAAGTTCATCACGACAGTGCACCAGCACACACCTGAGCAGTAGTGGTCGCAAAATTAATGGAAATACGATTCCAACTCGTTTCACATCCCCCCTGTTCTCCCGACTTGGCTCTCTCTGACTACTATTTGTTCCCCAATTTGAAGACGTGGTTGGCAGGACAAAGATTTTATTCAAACGAGGAGCTGATTGCAGCAACTAACAGCTATTTTGCAGACTTGGACAATTCCTATTATTCGGAAGGGATCAACAAATTAGAACAGCGTTGGACGAACTGTGTAAGTCTAAAAGGAGACTATGTCGAATAATAAGAAAGGTTTACCCCATCACGTAAGTAGTTTTTATTTTTGCACGGACTTTTCAAAAGCCCCTCGTACTGCATGGTTTCCTGATAGATATCTCGCGATTACAACGATCGTTGATACGTTAAGAATTTCTCCTAATCAGCATTAAAACAGAGCTCTGTAGCTAATAATCTTGATGGCAGCTGACTGGACGATAAAATCGAATACAGAGGAACGTATCTGTGAAAGAACAAGGAGAGCGGAAAGAAAAACTGAGCTGTAACAGCCTTTTCAGTCGCGATAAATCCCTCTTCCAATTGCTCGAGTACGTCTACAAAAGGAGCTGCTATTTCCGTCGGATATCCCACACAATAGACTTAACGGGATTTCATAACAATTCCTATAAACTGTTCTGTCCGGTGTAACAGGTTCCCTCTTTATCGGATTTAGCACATTCGCTAGAATCTCTGGAACTGTCGATGTCTTGAATGTCAACGTATCCGCAGCTGCACCTCCACGGACTCACTTCGCAAAAGCCCAGCTAAGCCTACTTCTCCTTCCTTCCGAGCTCGCTGCCCCGGCTGGATCTGAAATTCAATTGGACAGCCCTGCCGCTGGCTCTGTTTTGATAGTGCCACTCCTCTGAGTTGCCCGGAGTAAGTTCCCAAAGTCCTGTTACTGATTCCTCCTATCGTTGATGTCCTTTAGAACAGATTATGATCTATTCATGAAGTATTCTAAAGATAAATCGTGTTTTTAAGCAAGAAAAAGCAATGCAGCTGATGAATATTACATTCTCTTTCCATTTTGAAAGTTAATTGCGCCACACACACACACACACACACACACACACACACACACAGAGAGAGAGAGAGAGAGAGAGAGAGGAGAGAGAGAGAGAGAGAGAGAGAGAGAGAGAGCCGGCCGATGGGCCGAGCGGGTCTAGGCGTTTCAGTCTGGAACCGCGTGACCGCTACGGTTGCAGGTTCGAATCCTGCCTCGGGCATGGATGAGTGTGACGTCCTTACGTTAGTTAGGTTTAAGTAGTTCTAAGTTCTAGGGGACTGATGACCCCAGATGTTAAATCCCATAGTGCTCAGAGCCATTTGAACCAATTTTAGAGAGAGAGAGAGAGAAACCCCCGCCACCTTAGTACCTGTTCGGTGTCTTGATTTCCAGAAAATGTTGATGTTTCCACTTCCTGTCCACGTATAGATAGAATTGCTTGATTGCAGCGCAAGAACGGTCCATTTTCGAGGCATGTTTCATTCTCGTTTCGATGTTACTTCTTCATAGGTAAAATCGCAATCTGTAAACATATTAAACCTCAGCTGCAGGGAGGAGTATTGAACTATTTAGTTCACTGCGCGTTCCAAACTTTGGGACCACGACCGCATTCTACCGAGAACCGAATTACGCAGTAAATAGTCTGTACGTACAGCCAATTTGATATCTCCAGGAATGGAATAATTTATGTGTAACTCAGACCTATGATTTTTAGATCGAATGAATGTGTGTGTATGTACGACGTCAACCTGCAATACGTTTTGCGCTGTGTTTCTAAGAATACATAAAGAACTGGAATTGCTCCAACTGTTGTTGTTGTTGTTGTGGTCTTCTGTCCTGAGACTGGTTTGATGCAGCTCTCCATGCTACTCTATCCTGAGCAAGCTTTTTCATCTCCTAGTACCTACTGCAACCTACATCCTGCTTAGTGTATTCATCTCTTGATCTCCCTCTACGATTTTTACCCTCCACGCTGCCCTCCAATACTAAATTGGTGATCCCTTGATGCCTCGGAACATGTCCTACCAACCGATCCCTTCTTCTAGTCAAGTTGTGCCACAAACTCCTCTTCTCCCCAATTCTATTCAATACCTCCTCATTAGTTATGTGATCTACCCATCTAATCTTCAGCATTCTTCTGTAGCACCACATTTCGAAAGCTTCTATTCTCTTCTTGTCCAAACTATTTATCGTCCATGTTTCACTTCCATACATGGCTACACTCCATACAAATACTTTCAGGAACGACTTCGTGACAAATCTATACTCGATGTTAACAAATTTCTCTTCTTCACGAACGCTTTCCTTGCCATTGCCAGTCTACATTTTGTACCCTTTCTACTTCGACCATCATCAGTTGTTTTGCTCCCCAAATAGCAAAACTCCTTTACTACTTTAAGTGTCTCATTTCCTAATCTAATTCCCTCATTATCACCCGACTTAATTCGGCTACATTCCATTATCCTCGTTTTGCTTTTGTTGATGTTCATCTTATATCCTCCTTTCAAGACACTGTCCATTCCGTTCAACTGCTCTTCCAAGTCCTTTGCTGTCTCAGACAGAATTACAATGTCATCGGCAAACCTCAAAGTTTTTATAATTTTTCTCCATGGGTTTTAATTTCTACTCCGAGTTTTTCTTTTGTTTCCTTTACTGCTTGCTCAATATACAGATTGAATAACATCGGGGAGGGGCTACAACCCTGTCTCACTCCCTTCCCAATCACTGTTTCCCCTTCATGTCTCTCGACTCTTATAACTGCCGTCTGGTTTCTGTACAAATTGTAAATAGAATTTCACTCCCTGAATTTTACCCCTGCCACCTTCAGAATTTGAAAGAGGGAATCCAGTCAATATTGTCAAAAGGTTTCTTTAAGTCTACAAATGCTAGAAACGTAGGTTTGCCTTTCCTTAATCTGTTTTCTAAGATAAGTCGTAGGGTCAGTATTGCCTCACGTGTTCCAATATTCCTACGGAATCCAAACTAATCTTCCCCGAGGTCGGCTCCAACTAACATTCCACATTCCCAAATTTCCTAGCGATTATGTACAGTATGTGTTGTGTTTAATTCTGATCGTATTTTTTAGAGTACACAGGACGTTGATAGATGCAGATTCATCTAACAGTTGGAAGTTCACTGTCAGTTAATCGCCCGTCAATAGTTCTTTACTTTGCAAACTTTAATATATCCGGCTGCCCATTAAATTTCCTATTCCAGCTACCATTATCACTACTATCATCATAACGTATTCTGCCAATCGGCAGTTTCCTGATGCTATTTCTGGCTACATCTCATCCTGTTCCAGACCAACTCCTCCGTACTCTGATATCTCCCTCTTTTGACTTCATCCAGCAATATCCCTTGTGCTTGGTATTTTCTTCTGTCCTTCCACTGTATCTTCTAGAGCTGTTGTTAGAATTCGTTTTCCTTGCAGTATACGACCCAGCTATTCTGCTTTCCTTCTCTCGTCCAGGTTTGTGAGAGTACCTTTCCCTGTACTTCACTTTATCAGTTTTATTTTGCTCATGCTCCTACAAACCCACGTATCCAATGTCTCACTTTTGCCTCTGTTTCTCCTGTCAGTGCCCAGATTTCACAACTGCATAGAAAAAGGCCCCACAAAAAACACTTACCCAATTTTTTTCTTAACTACGACCCAATTTGCTGAATAACAAGCGTTTCTTTTTCTATAATTCTTGATATCAATACTTTTTGATTCGTCTGGTTATCTTCTATGCTCTCCAAATACACATACTCTACAATCAGTTCAATCTGACCTTTCGTTGTTTACACTTTTATATCTTCATGACGTTAGTTTTCCACGTATTGTGTTGATTCCGCAGTTTTACAGCCGTTCGTCACGTCTGATAGTTTTTTTTTTTAAAGAGGTATTGTTTTGCAGCCAAGCAGCACTACGTCATCAGCCAATATACGAGAGCAGTTCAATAAGTAATGCAACACATTCTTTTTCTCGGCCAATTTTGGTTGAAAAAACCGGAAATTTCTTGTGGAATATTTTCAAACATTCCCGCTTCGTCTCATATAGTTTCATTGACTTCCGACAGGTGGCAGCGCTGTACGGAGCTGTTAAAATGGCGTCTGTAACGGATGTGCGTTGCAAACAACGGGCAGTGATCGAGTTTCTTTTGGCGGAAAACCAGGGCATCTCAGATATTCATAGGCGCTTGCAGAATGTCTACGGTGATCTGGCAGTGGACAAAAGCACGGTGAGTCGTTGGGCAAAGCGTGTGTCATCATCGCCGCAAGGTCAAGCAAGACTGTCTGATCTCCCGCGTGCGGGCCGGCCGTGCACAGCTGTGACTCCTGCAATGGCGGAGCGTGCGAACACACTCGTTCGAGATGATCGACGGATCACCATCAAACAACTCAGTGCTCAACTTGACATCTCTGTTGGTAGTGCTGTCACAATTGTTCACCAGTTGGGATATTCAAAGGTTTGTTCCCGCTGGGTCCCTCATTGTCTAACCGAACACCATAAAGAGCAAAGGAGAACCATCTGTGCGGAATTGCTTGCTCGTCATGTGGCTGAGGGTGACAATTTCTTGTCAAAGATTGTTACAGGCGATGAAACATGGGTTCATCACTTCGAACCTGAAACAAAACGGCAATCAATGGAGTGGCGCCACACCCACTCCCCTACTAAGAAAAAGTTTAAAGCCATACCCTCAGCCGGTAAAGTCATGGTTACAGTCTTCTGGGACGCCGAAGGGGTTATTCTGTTCGATGTCCTTCTCCATGGTCAAACGATCAACTCTGAACTGTATTGTGCTGCTCTTCAGAAATTGAAGAAACGACTTCAGCGTGTTCGTAGGCACAAAAATCTGAACGAACTTCTCCTTCTTCATGACAACGCAAGACCTCACACAAGTCTTCGCACCAGAGAGGAGCTCACAAAACTTCAGTGGACTGTTCTTCCTCATGCACCCTACAGCCCCGATCTCGCACCGTCGGATTTCCATATGTTTGGCCCAATGAAGGACGCAATCCGTGGGAGGCACTACGCGGATGATGAAGAAGTTATTGATGCAGTACGACGTTGGCTCCGACATCGACCAGTGGAATGGTACCGTGCAGGCATACAGGCCCTCATTTCAAGGTGGCGTAAGGCCGTAGCACTGAATGGAGATTACGTTGAAAAATAGTTTTGTGTAGCTAAAAGATTGGGGAATAACCTGGTGTATTTCAATGCTGAATAAAACAACCCCTGTTTCAGAAAAAAAATGTGTTGCATTACTTATTGAACTGCCCTCGTATGTTCTGGCCTGCTATGCTTACTCGTTCTTGTTCTACTTTTAGCGCCATCATTATGAAGACATCGATAAATATGCTAAACATGGGTGATAAAAGATAACAACCCTAGCTTAAACTTACGATTTCAAATCAGTCTGCCACATTAATTCTTAATTCATGGTCAATTTCTGCCTTGTGTATAATTTCTCAATTTGTCTTCTGTCCATCCAGCTAACCTTCCTCAATCTTAGAATTTTCGTCATCTCCAGGTAATTACTAAACATTAGAAATGGACGGAATGCTGTATAGTAGGAAGAAAATTAAATTCTTTTGGAGATTTGGGGGTATAAAGGATGCAAACATGCAGATTTACATTTGCTGTAGCCCCAGCAATGGCACTAGCCTTGCAAGTCACTTAGCTGGAATGAGTTTGGATGACGTATGGGTATTAAGCCGTGGGACTCGCTCGCCGTTTATCGATTAGGCTTCGTGCTATCTATCTGTAGAGCGCTTTGGTGGATCTTCAGCGTCGTCCGCCAGCCTTTTCGTGCACCAGGGAGGTGGCGCGGAGTCAGCGAGTGCAGTTAAAAATGGACTCTGTTCGAGAGCAGACCTCGCCGTCTTCTGGGTGCAGCCTCGTGTTTATCTTCCTCGCTACTTTGCGACGGGAAGACTGTTGCTCAAGCAGCTCCCCCATGTTTCTTCTGTGGGCACAGCTGCATGGGGAGCAGGCGTGGGATTTCCCCGTGTTTTCAAGGGTGGTTAGAATCACCTGCTGGTAGGAGATAGTTACAGTTTCCACGGTACGACTGGACGCTAGTTTCTGTCAACTGAGTGCGGGTAGGAAAGCTATGTTGAGGGTTGCAACCTACTAAATTTTCTTCAGTGTAAGCCAGTGAATTTTTCGTGTCCCAGGGCCATTAGTACAAGCATTTGATGTGTTGTAGTACGTCCCTGTTAAGCCTAAATTGAATGTATGTTTTATGACAGTGCCTTGTATGTGGTGCCAGAAGAGCGAGATTTAAATTTCCATCGATTTATTAAAAGGCACGGTGACAGTAATTATAGTAAATAACTAGCTGGCCTGTGTTGATTTGAACTATTTACTAGTGAATAATCAAATCATGCCTTTGAAGGATAAATTACATTGACTTACGTAATACTTTTCAATATAATGTATTACGTATTATTTTCTGTTATTTAATATCATTTGATGAGTATTCATAGCTGGAACCGTGTTTATTTCGGCCAAGACCTGTTGCAGTCAGCCGTTAGTTGGCTGGCCACTGTACCGTTTAGGAGGACCACTCTGTCTGCAGTTGATGAAGACCGATGTCTCGTGGGAGATTCGTTAGCTTTTCTTGCTTGTCCTGCTCTCACGTATTCGACGTAAGGGCCGTGCTAACTGTATTGGGGTTCCATGTCATGCGGTCGCCATTACTGACTATTGTGCGCTATTCGTTCCTAGGTTTGTTAATTTGTACCTTTGTATCTTACAACAGCTCACGTCATGTCTTGTTCTACACGAAATTGTATCGGTGTGATCTGGTATGGTACCCTGTCGAAATATGGGGGACGTGATTTAGTTTTTGTACCAGTTCTCATTAATTTGTTGTAAAGTGGGTAACCGCGTTACCTGTTTCCTTCTTGACTGCGGCAGTTCTGGAATGGCCGAAAGCCTTTAATATAAGCGGCGATAATCCTTTTTTGTAGCGCGTAGTGAAATTGACCTCAGTCGGTCGATAGAGTATAAGGGCGATGAAAGGGCGTTGCACATCCGTTCACGCAATTACCATATTTTCACACGTAAAACATAAATTGACCTATACTGGTCATTTGCTATTACATGGCGATGAAGTGGCGTTGTTCGTTCACCCACGCGTTGTTTTTAGTAATAAATAAAAAAATTAATCTTGATAATATTCTTCATTCAGTACGTGTTAGCAGCAAGAAGTATATGTACATCAACTGATAAAAATACCTACTCGGCCATCTCTGTACAGGTTAACCGAGATTATTGCACTATCGCGTTTACATACTACAGTTTCGCTTTATATGTCCTATGTCATCTTTCATTAATAGCGATGGGTGCGTTATGCAGCATTCGTTGTGAAAGGGCCGATATTTTCTAATAGTGTAAGTCGGGGTGGTGTGTTCCAACTTATATAAATTCATGCATAATTTGTTACATTTTAGTCATAACCTGGTGCAGAGGCCTTATTTTTAAGATTTTCAACTTTTCTATAAGTTATTTGTTTTAAGATGTAAGTGCGTAGGTCTTTTATCTTCGACAGTCATGGTCTCAGATACACATGCGCGATGTTCGCCGTCATGTTGATTTGCAGCGCGTTATCTAGTCCTACATACACTACTGGCCGTTAAAATTGCTACACCACGAAGATGACGTGCTACAGACGCGATATTTAACCGACAGGAAGTAGATGCTGTGATATGCAAATGATTCGCTTTTCAGAGCATTCCCACAAGGTTGGCGCCGGTGGCGAGACCTACAACGTGCTGACATGAGAAAAGTTTCCAACCGATTTCTCGTACACAAACAGCAGTTGACCGGCGTGGCCTGGGGAAACGTTGTTGTGATGCCTCGTTTAAGGAGGAGAAATGCGTACCATTACGTTTCTGACTTCGATAAAGGACGGATTGTAGCCTATCGCGATTGCGGTTTATCGTATCGCGACACTGCTGCTAGCGTTGGTCGAGATCCAATGACTGTTAGCAGAATACGGAATCGGTGGGTTCAGGAGGGTGATACGGAACGCCGTGCTGGATCCCAACGGCCTGTATCAATAACAGTCGAGATGACAGGCATCTTATCAGCACGGCTGTAACGGATCTTGCAGCCATATCTCGATCTCTGAGTCAACAGATAGGGACGTTTGAAAGACAATAACCATCTGCACAAACAATTCGACGACGTTTGCAGCAACTTGGACTATCAGCCCGGAGACAATGCCTGCGGTTACCCTTGACGCTGCATCAGAGACAGGAGCGCCTGCGATGGTGTACTCAACGACGAACCTGTGTGCACGAATGGCAGAACGTCATTTTTTCGGATGAATCCAGGTTCTGTTTACAGCATCAGGATGGCCGCATCCGTGTTTGGCGACATCGCGGTGAACACACATTGGAAGCATGTATTCGTCATCGCCATACTGGCGTATCACCCGGCGTGATGGTTTGGGATGCCATTGGTTACACGTCTCGGTCACCTTTTGTTCGCATTGACGGCACTTTGAACAGTGGACGTTATATTTCAGACGTGTTACCACCCGTGGCTTTCCCCATCATTCGATCCCTGCGAAACCCTACATTTCAGCAGGATAATGAACGACTGCATGTTGCAGGTCCTGTACGGACCTTTCTGGATACAGAAAATGTTCGACTGTTGCCCTTGTCAGCACATTCTCCAGATCTCTCACGAATTGAAAACGTCTGGTCAATGGTGGCCGAGCAACTGGCTCTTCACAATACGCCAGTCACTACTCTTGACGAACTGTTGTATCGTGTCGAAGCTGCATGGGTAGCTGTACCTGTACACGCCATCAAAGCTGTGTTTGACTCTATGCCCAGGCGTATCAAGGCCGTTATTACGGCCAGAGGTGGTTGTTCTGGGAACGCGCCAAGTTTCGCGACATCCGCCGCAGTGTTTGCAGTGTCCGCGCGTCTCCCAACACCAATCCTACTGGTCAGAGCTGCATCCCCCACCACGGCCATCACGTGCCGCAGGCCGGAATGCGTCTGTCACTTGTCCACTCCATTGTCCCGTGCTACGGCGACTCGAAACGTCTTGACTAGTTGCTGATCACTTATTGACTATGTCCTTAAATATCGTTTAATCTTCGTATTGCTTGGCACTACCTAAATGTTATCACAGAGAACTTACTGCACTGATCAGGCGTTTAATACCTGATACTTCTACAAGGAGCATTTGTCAGGATCTATGCACCCAAATTGCGTGAAAATGTAATCACAAGTCAGTTCTAGCAATATATATTTGTCAAATGAATACCCGTTTATCATCTGCATTTCTTCTTGGTGTAGCAATTTTAATGGCCAGTAGTGTAGTTTCACGTGAGCTCCCGAGGCCCACCGCACGGCGTCCATGGAGACGAGGCGCACGCCAGAGCTTAAGTATTGGTGTTAACTTAGTACTTATGTAGCGCATTTTTAAAATGTGACTACACCTACTCCGGCTGTTTTAATTTTATTTCTAGAGCATGCCATCTTAGATAAATTATAGATTCAGGTATATCTTCTGAAGAAGTCTCAATTATTTGGGCTGAAACCTAGGTAAAGACTGGTTTCATTACGGCAGTCGAGGCTGATAATTTCTTACATATTAGATTATCACGACTGCTGACTGTTCTGCAATGTTGAAAGTACAAAAACTCCTAAATTACCTTAATCCTGTTACATACGTACATGTTACTGTATTAACTTTATTTCAGTGGTGGTACCAGTACCGTTACCTATTCTATAGGTTTGTGTGCGTGCACGGTATTACGTTACCAGTATGATTTGTTAATTAAGCCATATTGTTCTGCGCACGCGCCAAGTTTCATGACATCCGCCACAGTGTTTGGAGTGTCCGCGCGTCTCCCAACACCAATCCTACTGGCCAGAGCTGCTTCCCCCACCACGGCAATCACGTGCCGCAGGCCGGAATGCGTCTGTCACTTGTCCACTCCATTGTCCCGTGCCACGGCGACTCGAAACATCTTGACTAGTTGCTGATCACTTATTGACTATGTCCTTAAATATCGTTTAATCTTCGTATTGCTTGGCACTACCTAAATGTTATCACAGAGAACTTATTGCACTGATCAGGCGTTTAATACCTGATACTTCTACAAGGAGCATTTACGGAACCTGTATATAGTGTTTGATTTGCCTGCTGTCGAGTTGATACATGTTCTTCCACCATACTTCCTCATGTATATCGCTATCCTGGTCATAACATTTAAAACAGTTAGCAAAGAAGCGCGTGACACCGCTCCTCTCCTCTCCTCGCCCCACGACAAGGGGCTCATTGCGACCGGCTTCTGTTTTCCTGTGGAGGTGACGGAGTAATTTCGCCGCTTTGCGCTACCTCTACTACATGCACAGTTCGAGCATTGTTTCTGCAATTTGTATCCTGCCCAGGCCGTGAATCAGCTTCCCTTTGACCTAGTCCTTTCTCCTTTACTTTTTCCCTGTTTCCTTGTCTGCAACCGTTGTATTTATGTAAAGGTGCTTCCTGTTCTCGGTGTGTCGTGGCCAATTTCCACATCGATTTTTAGTGTCTACTGACGGTGGACCTTGAAATCTGGTATGTGGACCCCTTTGTTCCATAGGTACTGGGTCACGGTAACCTGATCTTGTACCCTCCTATCACGTCTGTGGTACCCGTAGTTTCTTGTATTACCGTAATTCTTATTTTTGTTACTTTGCTGACGCACGTAAGGATACCAATCGTGCTGGTTGTTTCCACTGTTATTGTTATTGTTCTAATGGTTTCCACTACGAGATGTAACAGGCTGTATATTCCTGTTCCGAGCTGGAAGTTGTCCCTCTTTATAAAAGAGATCGATCGAATGGAGCATAGAGAGGAACTACTCGAGATCGTTCTCTGGTGTTGTCACCAATTTTCCGTTAATTTGTGGCAGAAACAGACTATTGATTATCTTTAAGATGTCAACATGTGAAATTCGAAATTTATGGTAAATTCCTACAGGACCAAACTGCTGAAGTCATCGGTCCCTAGGCTTACATACTACTTCATCTAACTTAAACTAACTTACACTATGGGAAAAAAAACCTTATACATACACAAGCACACGCACACACACACACACACACACACATGCCTGAGGGAGGACTCGAACCACCGACGGGGCGAACCGCTCCACAGCGACTGAGACCGCTCGGCTACCCCACGAGGCGTCAACATGGGATTGGAATTGTCCAGTAACGCGTCTTGTTAAGATATTTTTCAAACTATGGACGCAACCCTCCCTGTTTGCTGTGAAACACCTCGCGACACAACCTCTCTCATACAGCAACTGACTAGTATTTGTCAAGAAACGTTCAAATTGTTCGTACGTGTGGCAACGCTCATTCATGTCGGTAACCCAAAGCAAAGCGTAACTTCGGATACTGCCTACTACGAATCGTATCTTCTGTGATTCCGTCCAGTTATGTGGCAGCACATTCCGGAATGCCCTTATGAATACCACAGGGTTTGTGTTCTTGCCCTCCGTCGAATATACTGGAAATCGTCTGTGCCTAATTAGGCCTTCGACTGCTAAAACACACACATCAGAAAAGTTTTGCATCACAACGGGTTTCGAGAGCTCCGGAACCTGTTAGGAAAACTGGAATAGAGATCAACGTAAACATCATTTCCGCTCTGTTTATTCCTCATGAAAACCACACATCGCATGTTGTACCACCATACAGCGAGACCTTCAGAGGTGTTGGTCCAGATTCCTGTACACACCGGTACCTCTAATACACAGTAGCACGTCCTGTTGCATTGATGCATGCCTGTATTCGTCAAGGCACACTATCCACAAATTCATCAAGGCACTGTTGGTCCAGATTGTCCCACTCCTCAACGGAGATTCGGCTTAGATCCCTCAGAGTGGGTGGTGGGTCACGTCGTCCATAGACAGCCCTTTTCAATCTATACCAGGCATGTTCGATAGGGTTCATGTCCGGAGAACATGCTGCCCACTCTAGTCGAGCGATGTCGTTATCCTGGAGAAAGTCTTTCACAAGATGTGTACGATGGAGGCGCAAATTATTGTCCATGAAGGCGAATGCCTCGCCAATATGCTGCCGATACGGTTGGACTATCAGTCGGAGAATGGCATTCACGTATCGTACAGCCGTTACGGCGCCTTCCATGACCACCAGCGGCGTACGTCGGCCCCATGTAATGCCACCTCAAAAAAGCAGGGAACCTCCACCTTCCTGCACGTAAAGTGTGTCTAAGGCGTTCAGCCTGACCGGGTTGCCTCCAATCACGTCTCCGACGATCGTCTGGTTGAAGGCATGTGCGACACTCATCGGTCAAGAGAACGTGATGCCAATCCTGAGCGGTACATGCGGCATGTAATTGGGCCCATCTGTACCGCGCTGCATGGTGTCGTGGTCGCAAAGACGGACCTCGCCATGGACGTCAAGAGTGAAGTCGCGCATCATGCAGCCTATTGCGCACAGTTTGAGTCGTTAAACGACGTCCTGTGGCTGCACGAACAGCATTATTCGACACTGTGGCGTTGCTGTCAGGGTTCCTCCGAGCAATAATGCGTACGTAGCAGTCATCTACTGCAGTTGTAGTTCTTGGGCGGCCTGAGCGAGGCATGTCAGCAACAGTTGCTGTCTCTTTATCTTCTCCATGTCCGAACAACATCGCTTTGGTTCACTCCGAGACGCCTGGACACTTCCCTTGTTGAGAGCCCTTCCTGGCGCAAAGTAATAATGCGGACGCGACCGAACCGACATATTGACCGTCTAGGCATGATTGAGCTACAGACGAGACGAGCCGTGTACCTCCTTCCTGGTGGAATGACTGGAACTGATCGTCAGACCCCCTCCGTCTAGTAGGCGCTGCTCGTGCATGGTTGTTTACAACTTTGGGAGGGTTTAGTGTCATCTCTGAACAGTCAAAGGGACTGTGTCTGTGATAAAATATTCACAGTCAACGTCGATCTTCAGGAGTTCTCTGAACCGGGGTGATGCAAAAGTTTCTTTGATGTGTGTAGATGACAAACAAGGTGCTTTGCTCATAGGCAGCGGCACCCTCTCTGGCAGGATAAATGTCGGAGTTGTAACCGTTTTTGGTTGTTGCACATTGCATTCCCTTTCCTTACCGCCAAATGAATGCGTCTAAACATTCCTGCTTCCTGACGTATTTATTCGGCTTTCATTGCTGGTTGCGCTCAGCTAGTTCGAGTTCTTTACGTATCGGATCTTTTGCTGCCTTAATATCTGAGTGGATTTTAGCAATTATTGTGCTTCCATTCTATGTCATTACATCTTCCACAACCTCTACGTACGTTATATGTTCGTAAACTAACTTCTGTGCAAGGTTAATAATCTAAACTCGGCTATTTTAGTTCGTTTCTTCATATCCTTGTCCATACGATCTTGGTATTTTTTCACAAATTCGTGACCTAGTTTCAAGTGTTCAACCTCTCCTGACAGTTTTTGTACTTCATCTGGTAAACCTTTGTTAACGGATTGCAGGTCTGTGACGTTTCCACACACAACTTCCACTGTTTCTGTATTTTAGCTCTGTGTGGTTTGTAAACTATTCTGAACTTCGGTTATACTAGTAAGCCTATCCAGGGTTTCCGTTTGGTCTCTAATTATGGACGAGAACTTGTGATCTAGATTGTTTAAGTCAGCGTAAATGTCTCACCATATCTCAGCGCAGGTCCACGCGTAACTTTGCACTCAAATAATGCTGCCCAGTTGTCATCTCCCTTAAACCAGCTGCATAAGAAGAATGAGCTCTTCAAACGGGAAGAATCTCGATAGACGGCGTTTGAGGTAGTTAAGACCGCATTGGCTAGCTCTACTCCCTTTGCTGTCCCAGACTTTTATAGGCCTTGTATCATGCTAATGGACACCTTTATATCAGGTGTCTGTTCTGTTGTTCTGCAGGAAGATCAAGGTGAATGCCGTGCTATAGCTTACATGGCTAGAACTATGTCTCCTGCAGAATTAAAATATTCAGTTTGTGAATGGGAGGCCTTGGTAATAATGTGAATGGGAGGCCTTGGTAATAATGTTTGCCTAGGAGAAATTCCACCTTTGTTTGGATCATCGGCATTTTGATCTAGACACCGATAAAAAGGCCGTAAGCTGGATTTTCGCCTGGCCAAGGAAGACCTGACATGTTCCCCACGGGACGGTCCGCACATCGGCCTTTCAGTTCACCATCAGACACACAAGGGACTCTAATAACCCAGTAGCTGATGCCCTAAATCGCTTGTTCGACGAGGGTAAGCACGATGATCAGGACATGCGGCCTAACGAGAACTCAAATTGGGTAATGTGGCTCCTCTCGGAGATTCCCGAGCTGTTTAGCAATTAGGGTAAGAAACAGAACCAGGATTCCTCTTTGCAGGTGATCAAGCAGCAGCTGCTGGAGCGTAAGCAGATTGCAGGATACAGTTAAGAAAAGGGCATTGTCTGCCACCAGAAAAGGAGTGATGACCCCCGCAAGATTTGTTTTCTCGGTGAGTTGATTCCATCTACCATCCATTACTTTCACAGATACATAATAGGGAAACATTTGGGGTTCGCTACAACTAGTTCCAAGATTAGGAGAGCACCTTACCTGCCCCTCCTTGTGTTGGGATACTCAGACGATAGCGTGTGAATGCTACGATAGTTATGGCTAAACCTTAGAAAGGAGCGGACTGTCTGATGGACAAATTATTCATTGGTAATGCTAGATCATTGGCCAGGACATAGAATGAAACCTGTTCTATCTCGGTTGTTGTAGATGCTTTCTCGGGTTTTGTATGGTTTATTGGCAGCGCTTTTGTTATGGCCGATGTAACTATTCGTCGTTTATCAGACGGATTTCCCATCACTGGTCCTCTGAGCCCACTTGTTAGTGATAACGCCTCAGCCTTTCTTTCATGACAGATTAAGAGATTTTCTTTCGAGAGTCTGGTTCGTCATACTGTCACCGTTCCTTACTATCTGCATACCTTCATTTGCAGAAAGGTCAACTGGAAGCTCAAATCCGTTCTTATTATTATATTACATCAGAATTATCAGCGTCAAAGCAACGTGTCGCTAACCTGGTTAAAAATGACTTTCGGTACCGCTCCCGATGAATCAAGTAGAGCTACCCCGGTTTGCTTGATTTTTAGTTACCCCAGTACTTCCCATTGGCCAGTCTGTGGTTGATTAATGATCTTCTTCCTCAAAAGGTGACCCTGGAGATTTTTGTAAACGTCCCT
Organism: Schistocerca serialis cubense; assembly: GCF_023864345.2. Lineage (NCBI taxonomy): Eukaryota > Metazoa > Arthropoda > Insecta > Orthoptera > Acrididae > Schistocerca > Schistocerca serialis. Next base: position 369,478,118 of record NC_064645.1, read on the forward strand.
GTAAGAATATGGAAATCGCACACCAGAAACAGACTAACGAAGAGCGTCGCCCCTTTGGAGTGGAGTCTGGAGTCAATGTTTCCATTCGTAACTTTACTGGTGGCAAACAGGGTAAGAAGTTGACCTCAAACAAGCAGTAACAGCGTTTTGAAGGAAATTTCGAAGTTTCAAATTTTCTTAATATTGGCAGTCTGTTAGTCCAGAATATTCGGCCAGGGAAGACTTCGAGAGTCTATGCATCGCTAGGTGGGCGGGGGGTGGAGGGGGTTACCTTCTTTATCACCTGGTCACAAGAAAAAGGGTAGGGGGTTCTTTGTGTTTCCTGCTGGGGAGTATGAGGCATGTAGTTCACCCGTGATGTGTCACTTCGGCTTCGTGCTACCTCTTTGCTGCGCGAATTGATCGAATTGATGGGTCTGTAGCGTTGTTTGCTGGCTTTTTTGCACAGCAGGTAGGTGACCCAAAAGTCGGCGAGTGGAGCTGAAAACGGACACCGCTGGAGAGGAGACCTGGCCTTCTTCTGCATGCAGCCTGGTGTTTACCTTCCCATCTGCTCTGCGATGGCAAAACTGTTACACGAGCAGCTCTCCCGTATTTCTTCAGTGGGTCGAACAGCATGGAGACCAGGCGTGGTGAGTCAGTGCGTTTTTCAGACGGTAATTAGAATTACTCGCTGAAAGGAGATAGTTTCGGTTTCCGCGGTACTGCTTGGCTCTGGTTCTGTCAATTGAATGTGGGTAAGAAATCTATGTTGAGGTTTGCAACCTACTGAGTTTTCTTCAGTGTAACCCAGTGAATTTTTCGTGTTAGAGGACGTGTTCTGGCGATCGAACAGATGGGGCTCAGTGTAAGTATTTAGTGTCTTGTAGTCAGTTCCTGTTGAGCTTAAATTGGAGGAGGACGAAATTAATGTTTAACGTCCCGTAGACAATGAGGTCATTAGAGGCGGAGCACAAGCTCGGATTAGGGAGGGATGGCAAGGAAATCGGCGTGCCCTTTCAAAGGAAGGATCCCGGAATTCGCCTGAAGTGATCTGGGAAAATCACTAGCCTAAATGATTTGTGACAGCGTCTTGTACTTCTTTTACGATTACGTGGTGCCGCAAGAGCAAGGTTTAAATGTCCGTTGATTCCTTCAAAGGCCCGGTAACAGAAATTATGGCAAATATCTAGCTGCCTTATGTCGGTGTAAAGTACAGGGTGGCTCACGAAATGTGTTAACAATTGTTTCTTTCACAATTTACGACGCACATTAGATATCCCGCTGGGATCTCTACAGCAGTACCAGCAGAGCTTGGAGAAACAAATGAGTTACGAAATGACGTGTAATTCTCGATACTGCCGCTAGGAGACTAGTAAGCAGCAATGGCTGACAATGGAATACTGACGACACAGCAACGATCGGCAATTGTGTTACTTTTTCATGAAACGAAAAGCCTTGTTGTGACTCAGAGGCGTTTTCGACAACAGTTTAACACACGATGGGTCTCTTGCAAGAAGACCATCCACAGGTTGTACGATAAATTTGTACAGGAAGGAATAGTATTGGAAGCGAAGCGACCTCGGCCTAAGCCTGTTCGTTCGCCGGAGAATATTGAAGCGGTACGAGTTGCTGTACAGAGAAGTCCCGGGAAATCGTTTAGAAAGGCAGCAGTGCAACTGGGAATATCCAGACGCTCCGTTCAACGCATTCTTAAAAGTGACCTCCATATGTACCCATACAAGATGACCTGTGCACAGCCGGCCGCGGTGGTCTCGCGGTTCTAGGCGCGCAGTCCGGAACCGCGCGACTACTACGGTCGCAGGTTCGAATCCTGCCTAGGGCATGGATGTGTGTGATGTCCTTAGGTTAGTTAGGTTTAAGTAGTTCTAAGTTCTAGGGGACTGATGACCACAGCTGTTAAGTCCCATAGTGCTCAGAGCCATTTGAACCATTTGAACCTGTGCACAGAAGCTCACTGAAGAACACAAGCGGCAGAGACTACTGTTTGCTCAGAGGGCGGAGGATAGGGAAGAATCAGCAAGGTTTGGTTTTCAGACGAGGCGCATTTTCATTTAGAAGGTGTGGTTAATAACCAAAATGTACGCTTTTGGGCCACTGACAACCCACAAGTGCTTCATGAACGACAACGTTATGCTCCGAGGATTACAGCGTGGGCAGCAATTTCCAGTCACGGACTTATTGGCCTCTTTTTCTTTGAAGAAACTGTGAACAGCGAGCGTTATTTGAGCATGCTTCGCAATAGCTTCATTCCACAGTTTTTTGCTACTGCCTTGCCCTTCAACAAACAGTGGTTCATGCAAGATGGAACAAGGCCACACACTGCAAACACTGTGTTGGAAGTTTTACATGAGCATTTTGAGATGCGGATCATTTCACTCAGGTTTCCAGGTCGCTTCAATGACGGACAAAATTGGCCCCCCAATAGTCCAGACCTCAATCCATGTGACTTTTTTCCTTGGGGGTACCTAAAGGAAAAAATTTTCCCGAAACGTCAACGTGATTTAATGGAACTCAGAAGACTTATTCTTCAAGCTTGCAGTGAAATTATGGAAGTCATGTGCTGTAGGGTAATCACTAACTTCAGTGTTCGTTTGAAGGAAGTTAGGAATCGAAATGGTGGACATATTGAGCATGTGCTGAGTTAGAACAAATCTCCATGGACGGCTCTTCATTGTAGTATATGTTCCTTTCAGATCGAATTGACAATAAAGTTTATATTCAAAAACATAATGGTAACACATTTCGTGCGCCACCCTGTATTTACCTGCGAATATTGCAATCATGCGTTGCAAGGGTAAATTACATTGACTTTTGTAACTTATTTAAATCGAGTGTAATATTATTTTCTGTTATTTAACATCACTTAAATAAGTTATGTGCACTTGGCGTTAGATTCTTTTCGTCCAGGACCTGTTGTGCAGAAGTTCGCTAGCTATTGTGCCGTTTAGGTTGGCCGCTGTGTTTGCAGTTAATGAAGATCGGTCTGTCGTTGGAGATTCTTTAGCTCTTCTTACTTCTCGCTAGCTCACGTGTTCGACTTACGGGCCACGCTCGTTGCGTTGGCGTTCCATGTCACGCGACCGCCATTGCATTTGTGTGCGATTCGTTCCTGGACTCGTTAATTCCTGTTTTGTATCCCATGAACCATGGACCTTGCCGATGGTGGGGTGGCTTCCGTGCCTCAGCGATACAGATAGCCGTACCGTAGGTGCAACCACAACGGAGGGGTATCTGTTGAGAGGCCACACAAACGTGTGGTTCCTGAAGAGGGGCAGCAGCCTTTCCAGTAGTTGCAGGGGCAACAGTCTGGATGATTGACTGATCTTGCCTTGTAACACTCACCAAAACGGCCTTGCTGTGCTGGTACTGTGAACGGCTGAGAGCAAGGGGAAACTACAGCCGTAATTTTTCCCGAGGGCATGCAGCTTTACTGTGTGGTTAAATGATGATGGCGTCCTCTTGGGTAAAATATTACTGAGGTAAAATAGTCCCCCATTCGGATCTCCGGGCGGGGACTACTCAGGAGGACGTCGTTATCAGGAAAAAAAAAATATCATTCTACGGGTCGGAGCGTGGAATGTCAGATCCCTTAATGGGGCGGGTAGGTAAGGAAATTTAAAAAGGGAAATGGATAGGTTAAAGGAAGATATAATGGGAATTAGTGAAGTTCGGTGGCTGGAGGAACAAGACTTTTGGTCAGGTAATGCAGGAGTAATGCAGGGGTAATGCAGGAGTAGGTTTAATAATAAATAAAAAAATAGGAGTGGGGGTAAGCTACTACAAACAGCATAGTGAACACATTACTGTGGCCAAGATAGACACGAAGCCCACTTCTACTGCAGTAGTACAGGTTTATATGTCAACTAGCTCTGCAGATGATGAAGAAATTGATGAAATGTATGATGAGATAAAAGAAATTATTCAGATAGTGAAGGGAGACGAAAATTTAATGGTCATGGGTGACTGGAATTCGAGAGTAGGAAAAGGGAGAGAAGGAAACATAGTAGCTGAATATGAATTGGGGTTAAGAAATGAAAGAGGAAGCCGTCTGGTAGAGTTTTGCACAGAGCATAAATTAATCATAGCTAACACTTGGTACAAGAATCATGAAAGAAGGTTGTATGCGTGGAGGAACCCTGGAGATATTAAAAGGTATCAGATAGATAATATAATCGTAAGACAGAGATTTAGGAAACAGGTTTTAAATTATAAGACATTTCCAGGGGTAGATGTGGACTCAGACCACAATCTATTGATTATGAGCTGCAGATTAAAACTGAAGAAACTGCAAAAAGGTGGGAATTTCAGGAGATGGGACTTGGATAAACTGACTAAACCAGAGGTTGTACAGAGTTTCAGGGACAGCATAAGGGAACAATTGACAGAAATGGGGGAAAGAAATACAGTAGAAGAAGAATGAGTAGCTCTGAGGGATGAAGTAGTGAAGACAGCAGACCATCAAGTAGGTAAAAAGACGAGGGCTAGTAGAAATCCTTGGGTAACATAAGAAATATTGAATTTAATTGATGAAAGGAGAAAATATAAAAATGCAGTAAATAAAGCAGACAAAAAGGAATACAAACGCCTCAAAAATGACATCGACAGGAAGTGAAAAACTGCTAAGCACTGATGCCTAGAGGACGAATGTAAGGATGTAGAAGGATGTAGAGGCTTATCTCACTAGGGATAAGATAGATACTGCCTACAGGAAAATTCAAGAAATCTTTGGAGAAAAGAGTACCACTTGTATGAATATCAAGACCTCAGATGGAAACCCAGTTCTAAGCAAAGAAGGGAAAGCAGAAAGGTGGAAGGGGTATATAGAGGCTCTATACTAGGGTGATGTACTTGAGGACAATATTATGGAAATGGAAGAGGATGTAGATAAAGATGAAATGGGATATACGATACTGCGTGAAGAGTTTGACAGAGCACTGAAAGACCTGAATGCCAAACAAGGCCCCGGGAGTAGACAACATTCCATTAGAACTACTGACGGCCTTGGGAGAGCCAGTCATGACGAAAATCTACCATCTGGTGAGCAATATCTATGAGACAGGCGAAATACCCTCAGACTTCAAGAAGAATATAATAATTCCAATCCCAAAGAAAGCTGGTGTTGACAGATGTGAAAATTACCGAACTATCAGTTTAATAAGCCACGGCCGCAAAACGAATTTTTTACTGACGAATGGAAAAACTGGTAGAAACCGACCTCGGGGAAGATCAGTTTGGATTCCGTAGAAATGTTGGAACACGTGAGAGAATACTGATCCTACGACTTATCTTAGAAGCTAGATGAAGGAAAGGCAAACCTACGTTTCCAGCATTTGTAGACTTAGAGAAAGCTTTTGACAGTGTTGACTGGAATTCTCTCTTTCAAATTCTGAAGATGGCAGGGGTAAAATACAAGAAGCGAAAGGCTATTTACAATTTGTACAGAAACCAGATGGCAGTTATAAGAGTCGAGGGGCATGAAAGGGAAGCAGTGGTTGGGAAGGGAGTGAGACAGGGTTGTTGCCTCTCCCCGATGTTATTCAATCTGTATATTGAGCAAGCAGTAAAGGAAACTAAAGAAAAATTCGGAGTAATTATTAAAATCCATGGAGAAGAAATAAAAACTTTGAGGTTTTCCGATGACATTGTAATTGTGTCAGAGACAGCAAAGGACTTGGAAGAGCAGTTGAACGGAATGGACAGTGTCTTGAAAGGAGGACATAAGATGAACATCAACAAAAGCAAAACGAGGATAATGGAATGTAGTCGAATTAAGTCTGGTGATGCTGTGGGAATTAGATTAGGAAATGAGACACTTAAAGTAGTAAAGGAGTTTTGCTATTTGGGGAGCAAAATAACTGATGATGGTCGAAGTAGGGAGGATATAGAATGTTGTCTGGCAATAGCGAGGAAAGTGTTTCTGAAGAAGAGAAATTTGTTAACATTGAGTATAGATTGAAGTGTCAGGAAGTCGTTTCTGAAAGTATTTGTACGGAGTGTATGGAAGTGAAACATGGACGATAAATAGCTTGGACATGAAGAGAATGTGGTGCTACAGAAGAATGCTGAAGATTAGTTGGGTAGATCACATAACTAATGAGGAGGTATTGAATAGAATTGGGGAGAAGAGGAGTTTGTGGCACAACAAGAAGAAGGGATCGGTTGGTAGGGCATGTTCTAAGGCATCAAGGGATCACAAATTTAGTATTGGAGGGCAGCGTGGAGGGTAAAAATCGTAGAGGGAGACCAAGAGATGAATACACTAAGCAGATTCAAAAGGATGTAGGTTGCAGTAGGTACTGGGAGATGAAGAAGCTTGCACAGGATAGAGTAGCAGGGAGAGCTGCATTGAACCTATCTCAGGGCTGAAGACCACAACAATAACAACAACAACATATTAAAACAGCTCACATGGTAACGTGTTCTTACATGGAACTATGTTTGTGTTATTTACTACGGTGTCGTTACGCTTGCCGTGATTAACGCACAATCTTAGTGTGTTGTAGAAGTACTCTACATCTGTCTGACCTTCCTAGCCGTAGGGCTGCGACACCGCATCATCGTGCTGTGGAAGCATTTGGTCATCTCTGGGGCTAGTTATTAGCCCAATCACATGGTTCTTGTAATATGTTTTAAATTATTGTTGGTTGAACGCCCAGAATTTTGTATGATTCATTATTACTGTATAAAGGGACAGTTTTTGGTCTTACTGTTATCAACATTCCCATGGTTAATTATTTTGCAATTGGAATCCGATTTTTAATACTGAAGTTATTTAACATTGGTGTGTCCAAAATTTATAATCACTAGTTTATATGAGAGTTCCTAAAGTAAGTCAATTTTGCAAATCTAAAGTTTTGAAATTTTCAGGTTTATATGAGAGTTGTTTGACCAAGTTAATTTCGCTAACTGAAGTTGATTTAAATTTTTCAGTCATTTAAATTTTATTAATTACTGGTTTATATGAGATTCTTATCTCAGTAAACTTTTGTAACTGAGGTTGAAAAGACTTTCACTCACTTAAAATCACGGGCTGATTGACCGTTATTATCATTACTATTAACGGCTCTTTCCATGCAAAATGACATTCAGTATGGGGTGAAATCTGACCTTTTAATATCTATGTTATTTGACACTGGTATTTCTATCTTTTGTTTGTTGTGGTACTGTTAATTCCATTTGGGCCTATATGCCTTAGTACTGTCGGAGTCAGTTTTGGTCACTGAAGTGGATTTCAGATTGTGAATAATTTAAATTTAGTGTGTAACACTTTGGTTGTGATCATTGTCATTATCGGTGAACAGGACGAACTTATGAGATTGTGTAATTTTGTATTATAGCTTACTCACTACCTGGAATTTGAGTGCTTGTACTCTGATAGAAATGTTATTTTATTTGGTCAATAAATGATTATGCGCGTGACTATGAATGCCGCTGTCCTTGTACGTTTACTTCGCTAATCCCTCCATCCACAGTAACATATGCTGTTCCTTTCCTCACTTCTTTCTGTTGCTTAGTTTAAGCTGACGCTTACCAGGTGCGGCTTCATTTCGTGCTCCTTCAGCTGTGTCCAGTTCACTTATTTGTAATGATTAGCAGGAGGTAAAGTTCGAGTCTCTCGACATGACCAGATGTTTACAATCGCTCAGAGCACTGGAGAACTTGCTGACCAGGCAATAGTCGGATACTCTCTGTATCAACGTGGTCACGAGCAACATGCAATCTTGAGTTATAGTATTGTCACGAAGTACTCGAAGCTAGGTGCCGCCGCTGACTAATGTGATGTGGCCAAGTTCATTCGCCTCGGAGCCTCTAGAGGTTGCGATAGCCAACGTGATACTCTACGCAGGAGGGGCACTCATCGTCCATTTCCAGCGTCTAGTGTTGTTTCTGCGGACACAACTGACGGCGTCGATCCTTGTCCAGGAAGAAGCTACAAATGTCGTCCGGCTGGTAGACAGCTGTGCTCCAGACGGCATCGCACTGTCCATACTTGTTGCAAACAAGCCCAGTTTTCGACTCATGCGATGCGACTGTCCGATATGTACGGCCGCTCGAACAGTGTTCTGTCCTCTCCGGCGCTAGTCACGTGCAGAGGTCGAGGTCCTGCATTCGTTGACTATTGCTCTCCTGAGGACATCACTCTCATAATAGTGCGCCTCCCGTGGTATCCCATCCAATGCGAACAACGATATCGAAGAACGATAATCCGTGGTCGTGGATGGCAAAAAGCGTAACGAGATGTTCCCACAAACAGCCATGAATGAGTTGAGGAACCCGTTATGAAATCTTTCGTTAAACACTGAATGTAAATGGCATTACTATAGCCTACTTCACGTGGGTACTCTGAAATGCCGATCATTTGAATGTCGACCCACGTAAAGCACTTCGTGGTCATTTGATTTCTGTTGTATGCAGTTTTAATGGGCGGCAGTGTATTATCTGGCGGAGAAGCTTACGACATCCTGGACTTGTTGGAAGACGGACGCACGTATGGAAGGGAAAAATTTCTGTAATGCAGATCACTATTGCTCGCGGAATCCAGCGGCAGGTTGTTCCCGGAAGCTGGCTCATTAATTTGCTAATGGCGGCGGCGGGCCCCCTGGTACCTACCCACAGACTGCTCATTAATCACCCGTCTGCCCTGCATGGTGGCGCATTGTGGCTTTTTACGCGTGCCCCACCGGGACGACATTAAGTCCTAGCTCTATTGGAAACGAAGACAAGGATTTCCCCAGTACTCATCCTAAGAGTGTGCGACGCTCCCTTTCAAATAAAACCCGTGTGACATGACGTCCAAAGACGTGACAGGGCGATTGACTGTAACAGTCCTACACTTCACGATGGGTTCCTCACGTTGAAATTCCAGTTTTCACCCACCTCGATCTTCAACGCTGTTCCTTGTTACAGAAGACAGCATCTGGTTCTCAGGTCCTTGATCACTCACTTTTAACGTTACGTTGACCACAGGGGACTTGTAATGATTTGTTAACTAACGACTTACGGTGCTGAGACAATGGTCCGTACATGTCGTTAAATGAATAAAACTCTTCGCATGATCCTGACGACGTATTTCACATGATTAACAGACAGTTTCCTAGAATTTAGTACAGTATGGTTATCCAAATTGACAGAAATAATAATAGTTGCCCCATGAACTCGTTGACCGGTCATGCTCCAGTATTTTCTTGCCTGCAGGATATGTTGAATAGAATTTCATCGTTATGCAAACTCATTTTCAGTACAGAAAAATGACGTACCTACAGATTAATGGCGTTAGTACATGGTGAATACTGGATATGTCAACGGTGCTGGAATTTTCCGTGTGCATATCGCAACACAGAATGCCCAGATGACATGCACGTGTAAATGCCCCCCCTTCCTCATATTGAATAAACAGTCGGAAAAAAAGTTCAAAGTAACTGCACATTTTTAGCGTACTTTGATAAGTATGTGCAGTAATTAGTTGAAAAGGAAAGGCATTCAGTACCTGCATCTAGCAGCTTCTTGATGAATTTCTGGCTCATAAAGTACTGTAGCTCACTGAAACAAAAGATGGTCGTCATTGGTAGATGTGATCAGGCTTAATATTGTGATTTGGGTTCAGCTTCTATGTGTTTCATCATCATTCGTTCTATTTTCTACATTCAAGTATATGGCACAAATTAAACATCCATTGTATACCATACGTTGCAGCCAAAAGCAAACTAGTTCACAGTCCAGAAGCTCACGTCATAACTGCGTCAACTTCTTACACACTACTCAATAACTGACTCAGTTGTTGACATTTACAGAGATTTGTAGCTATAACTACAAAGATATGCACAGTCGATGTAATCGATTTTTTGAGCAAAGAGCTACAGTTACACAAAATTTTCGTAGACAAAATCATTTTTCTATTAAATTTATCCTTTGGGATAACTGTTCAAAACTATTTTTAAATATTGATGACCTGAAATGAATTGAAATGTCGTGTGGCTAGGGCCTCCCGTCGGGTAGACCGTTCGAAATGAGGACACAAATGAACTATATTAAAGATACAAAAATTATTGTTTATTATTCAGTAAATAATCTTATGTTAGTTCCCTCATTAATCTGTATTCATACGGCATATTATTACTTTGGTTATAATGTTAGAATTACAGCAAATGCTGCATCATAATTCTGATCTCATTGGATTGTTTTGGGTTTTCCAACATTGAGGAAATATGATGTGACTTGACCAGTTGTATAAAATAGTCCTCCAAGAATTTTTGAGAAGGAAAACGTGAATAAAATTCTGACACCAAAGTAATGGAACTGTGCAAGGCTGTTTCCAACAAATTAAAAATGAAAGAAGCAACTTACTTTCTGAAAGTGAGACTCGAAAGTGAGACTTGTCCTGTGTTTATAGACATTGGAGTGATTAAGTATTGTTATAAATACCAATATGTGAAACAAACTGACACTTGAAAATTGTATAAGAAAATAATTAGTTAACTAATTAAATAATACTACATATGGATGCATTAATGTAGAAGTAAAGTTTAGTGAATACATTTTTCACATAAACTATTCAGTTTATAATGCTTTTAAGATTTATCAGACAAGCCCTCACTGCATATTTACTTCATTTAACAGTGTTTCTAACAATAGACAAGAACATGTAAATTGTTGTATTTGCACTTGAAAACTGTATGTTTGTGTTTGTTTGTTTGTGTGTGTGTGTGTGTGTGAGAGAGAGAGAGAGAGAGAGAGAGAGAGATTGAGTGTGTGTGTGTGTGTGTGTGTGTGTGTGTGTGTGTGTGTGTGGTGTGTGTGTTTCTATACACATAATTTACAAGATGTGGTACAATCAATATCACATTCAAAATCTCTTTTCTTTCCAGTTAATTGTTCCCATGACCGTGCTAGTACATACTATTTTTTTCTGTAGTGTGTCAGTCCTTTTCACATCTTGACTTGGGACACTGTCTTTTACAGAATTGTAATGTCATCTGTAAAGACATCAGTAATTAGTTTTTGGTGGAATTACCAGCCATAAATGACTAAATTTGTGTAAGGTTTAAATGCATGGGATTGACTTTTTTCTGTGAAAAGTAGATTAATATGAACTGATTACTAGTTATGGCAGAAAGAATGGATCAGAGTCAAAACTGTATTAATAGAAATATTTATACAACTCTTTAACGTATCAACATGATTAAAAGATGAAGAAACAATACCATTATTTAAAAATATATAAATATATATTATTAAATTTGATATTTAAAAATTACTGTTGTTATGATAACATTAAAAATGTCACCCTTTAGATCAGTATGTTACAAACTTAACTATTTAAGGAAAATTCCCTTTCAAACAATATTAATAATAATTTTCTTAAACTTGTTTCACATTTTGGTGTTATCAGTTGGTCATTAGCATCCTGACATTACAACTATTTCTTCAGATACCTTTCTCCTACTAATTCTGTCATTGTTATTATCCCATGATACCTTTCATTTCAATAATTAGTTGACGTTATTTTCATGTTTTCTTCAGCTATCAGAACCACAATAATCATGTAAATGGTTTTCAACATATATTTCTTGCCATAGTGAAACATAACACCATAATACATCATAAAGTTCCCTATCACTAACTTTAACATCTTTGTTGACATAATCAAAATCATCATTATTGATAGCATCAACAAAAACATTATTATATGAGTATATTCCTTCCAGTCAACATTTACTCAAATTTCTTAAGTCTACTTCCACATAATACTGCAACATATTCTTCAACCCATCAACATCATATTTCTACATTATTTTGTACATAGTGGATTTTTGGTTGAACTACAATCAATCACAGTGTGTGTATTTCACTTGACTATACCATCAGAAAATATTATTCTTACTGTCAACACTTTTCACATGTATGTGATTTGGAAAACAATTTCCTGGGTTGTATGGCATCCACTACCTATTATCATTAGGACAATTTTTCTAAGTTGTTAACGTATACGAAATTTCATCTCATAAGCTTTTAGTCATAATACTATTTTCAGAAATATTTCAGGTCTTCCATTATAATTCAGGTAATGATGACGATGATGATCTGAGGTGAGGGGCACTCAACATCATGGTCATCAGTGCCCTGACGAAAAGGCAGTATTCCAATCTCATGGGTGGGGACAAAGGCTGTTCCGTATGTTATAATGTATTAACGTCTGCCTCCCTTCCCCAACAATTTAGGGATGGTGCCTAACAGTTAAAATTTCACCTGTTTCAACTCTTATTCCAAGCCCTTTGCTGTCTCTGACAGAATTACAGTGTTATCAGCAAACTTAAAGGTTTTATTTCTTCTCCCTGGACTTTCATGCCTAGTCCCAATTTTTCTTTGGTTTTCCTTACTGCTTGTTCAGTGTACAGATTGAATAAAATTGGGGAGAAGCTACAAACCTGACTCACTCCATTCTCAGCCATTATTTTCCTTTTGTTCCACTCAATTATTATAAATGCCTTCTGGCTTCAGTACAAATTATAAATAGCCTTTCACTTCCTGTATTTTACTCCTGACACATTCAGAATTTGAAAGAGGGTATTCCATTCAACATTGTCAAAAGCTTCCTCTGAGTCTACAAATGCTGTAAATGTAGGTTTTCCTTTCCTTATCCTAGCTTCTAAGATAAGTAGTAGGGTCAGTATTGCTTCGTGTGTTCCTACATTTAGCACCTGCTATATTTGGAATTGAAATTATTATATTCTTCTTGAAGTCTGAGGGTATTTCACCTGTCTCATACATCTTGCCCACCAGATGGAAGAGTTTGGTCATGACTGCTCTCCCAAGGCTATCAGTAGTTCTAATGGAATGTTGTCTACTCCAGACCCCAGTTTCCACATAGGCCTTTCAGTGCCTTGTCAAATTCTTCAAGCAGTATCATATCTCCCATTTCACATCACCTACATCCTCTTCCATTTCCATAATATTGCCCTCTAATACATCACCTTGTATACACCCTCTATATACTCCTTCCACCTTTCAGTTTTCCCTTCTTTTTTTAGGGTTGGCGTGCCATATAACATTATTGTACCATACAATATTCACACAGGTGGTCCTCTTTTCTCTAAAAGTCGGTTTAATTTTTCTATAGGTGGCATGTATCTTACTCCTAGTGGTATATGGTTCTACATCCTTACATTTGTCGTCTAGCCATTCCCGCTTACCCATTTTACACTTCCTGTCGATGTCAATTTTCAGACGATTGTATTCTTTTTCGCCTGCTTCATTTACTGCAGCTTTATATTTTCTCCTTTCATCAGTTACATTCAATATCTCCTGTGTTATTCAAAGATTTCTACTAGCTCTCGTCTTTTTACCTACTTCATCCTCAGCTGTCTTTACTATTTCATCTCCCAGAGCCATCCGTTCTTCTTCTACTGTATTCCTTTCCCCAATTCTTGTCCATCGTTTTACATTGCTCCCTCTGAAACTGTCACCAACCTCTAGTTCTTTTAGTGCATCCAGGCCCCATATCCTTAAATTTCTACCTTCCTGCAGTTTCCTTAGTTTTAACGTACAGTTCATAACCAATAAATTGTAGTCAGAGTCCACATCTGCCCCTGGAAAGTCTCACAGTTTAAAATCTGGTTCCTAAATCCCTGTCTTACTATTACATAATTAATCTGAACCTTCCAGTGTCTCTAGGTCTCTTTCACGTATGCAAAAATGTAAAGCACATCGAGCACGAAAGTTTGGAGAATTTTGATAATAATATTTCCACTTTACATATTACATAATTGTTTATATGTTATATAATCTTGAAAAATCCCTCCCATCAACCATGGACCTTGCCGTTGGGGGCAGGCTTGCGTGCCTCATTCATACAGATAGCTGTACCGTAGGTGCAACCACAACGGAGGGGTATCTGTTGAGAGGCCAGACAAACGTGTGGTTCTAGAAGAGGGGCAGCAGCCGTTTAAGTAGTTGCAGGGGCAACAGTCAGGATGATTGACTGATCTGGCCTTGTAACACTAACCAAAACAGCCCTGCTGTGCTGGTACTGCGAACGGCTGAAAGCAAGGGGAAACTACGGCCGTAATTTTTCCTGAGGGCATGCAGCTTTACTGTATGGTTAAATGATGATGGCGTCCTCTTGGGTAAAATATTACGGAGGTAAAATAGTTCCCCATTCGGATCTCCAGGCGGGGACTACTCAGGAGGACGCGGTTATCATAAGAAAGAAAACTGGCGTTCTATGGATCAGAGCGTGGAATGTCAGATCCCTTAATCGGGCAGGTAGGTTAGAAAATTTAAAAAGGGAAATGGATAGGTTAAAGTTAGATATAGTGGGAATTAGTGAAGTTCGATGGCAGGAGGAACAAGACTTTTGGTCAGCGAATACGGGGTTATAAATACAAAATCAAATAGGGGTAATGCAGGAGTAGGTTTAATAATGAATAAAAAAAATAGGAGTGCGGGTAAGGTACTACAAACAGCATAGTGAACGCATTATTGTGGCCAAGATAAACACGAAGCCCACACCTACTACAATAGTACAACGAAGCCCACACCTACTACAGTAGTACAAGTTTATATGCCGACTAGCTCTGCAGATGACGAAGAAATTGAAGAAATGTATAGATAGTGAAATGTATAGATAGTGAAGTGAGACGAAAATTTAATAGTCATGGGTGACTGGAATTCGGTAGTAGGAAAAGGGAGAGAAGGAAACGTAGTAGGTGAATATGGATTGGGGGGAAGAAATGAAAGAGAAAGCCACCTGGTAGAATTTTGCACAGAGCACAAATTAATCATAGCCAACACTTGGTTCAAGAATCATAAAAGAAGGTTGTATACATGGGAGAAGCCTGGAGATACTGACAGGTTTCAGATGGATTATATAATGGTAAGACAGAGATTTAGGAACCAGGTTTTAAATTGTAAAACATTTCCAGGGGCAGATGTGGAATCTGACCACATTCCATTGGTATGAACGGTAGATTAAAACTGTAGAAACTGCAAAAAGGTGGGAACTTAAGGAGATGGGACATGGATAAGCTGAAAGAGCCAGAGGTTGTACAGAGTTTCAAGGAGAGCATAAGGGAACAATTGACAGGAATGGGGGAAAGAAATACTGTAGAAGAAGAATGGGTAGCTTTGAGGGATGAGGTAGTGAAGGCAGCAGAGGATAAGGTAGGTAAAAAGACGAGGGCTGCTAGAAATCCTTGGGTAACAGAAGAAATATTGAATTTAATTGATGAAAGGAGAAAATATAAAAATGCAGTAACTGAAGCAGGCAAAAAGGAATACAAATATCTGAAAAATGAGATCGACAGGAAGTGCAAAATGGCTAAGCAGGGATGGCTAGAGGACAAATGTAAGGATGTAGAGGCTTGTCTCACCAGGGGTAACATAGACACTGCCTACAGGAAAATTAAAGAGACCTTTGGAGAAAAGAGAACCACTTGTATAAGTATCAAGAGCTCAGATGGAAACCCAGTTCTAAGCAAATAAGGGAAAGCAGAAAGGTGGAAGGAGTATGTAGGGGTTCTATACAAGGGCGATGTACTTGAGCACAATATTATGGAAATGAAAGATGATGTAGATGAAGATGAAACAGAGCACTGAAAGACCTAAGTCGAAACAAAGCCTGGGAGTAGACAACATTCCATTAGAACTACTTATAGCCTTGGGAGAGCCAGTCCTGACAAAACTCTACCATCTGGTGAGCAAAATGCATGAGACAGACGAAATACCCTCAGACTTCAAGAAGAATACAATAATTCCAATCCCAAAGAAAGCAGGTGTTGACAGATGTGAAAATTACCGAACTATCAGTTTAATAAGTCACGGCTCCAAAATACTAACGCGAATTCTTTACAGGCGAATGAAAAAACTAGTAGAAGCCGACCTCGGGGAAGATCAGTTTGGATTTCGTAAAAATATTAGAACACGTGAGGCAATACTGACCCTACGACTTATCTTAGAAGCTATATTAAGGAAAGGCAAACCTACGTTTCTAGCGTTTGTCGACTTAGAGAAAGCTTTAGACAATGTTGACTGGAATACTCTCTTTCAAATTATGAAGGTGGCATGGGTAAAATACAGGGAGCGAAAGGCTATTTACAATTTGTACAGAAACCAGATGGCAGTTATAAGAGTCGAGGGATACGAAAGAGAGGCAGTGGTTGGGAAGGGAGTGAGACAGGGATGTAGCCTCTCCCCAATGTTATTCAATCTGTATATTGAGCAAGCAGTGAAGGAAACAAAAGAAAAATTCGGAGTAGGTATTGAAAACCATGGAGAAGAAATAAAAACTTTGAGGTTCACCGATGACATTGTAATTCTGTCAGAGACAGCAAAGGACTAGGAAGAGCAGTTGAACGGAATGGATAGTGTCTTGAAAGGAGGGTATAAGAAGATCATCAACAAAAGCAAAACGAGGATAATGGAATGTAGTCAAATTAAGTCAGGTGATGCTGAGGGAATTAGATTAGGAAATGAGACACTTAAAGTAGTAAAGGAGTTTTGCTAGTTGAGGAGCAAAATAACTGATGATGGTCGATGTAGTCCGGCAATGGGAATGAAAGAGTTTCTGAAGAAGAGAAATTTGTTAACATTGAGTATAGATTTAAGTGACAGGAAGTATTTTCATAAAGTAACTGTATGGTGTGTAGCCATGTATGGAAGTGGAGCATGGACGATAAATAGTTTGGACAAGAAGAGAATAGAAGCTTTTGAAATGTGGTGCTACAGAAGAATGCTGAAGATTAGATGTGTAGATCACATAACTAATGAGGAGGTATTGAATGGGATTGGGGAGAAGAGAAATTTGTGGCACAACTTGACTAGAAGAAGGGATCGGTTGGTAGGACATGTTCTGAGGCATCAAGGGATCACCAATTTAGTATTGGAGGGCAGCGTGAATGGTAAAAATCGTAGAGGGAGACCAAGAGATGAATACACTAAGCAGATTCAGAAGGATGTAGGTTGCAGTAGTTGCTGGGAGATGAAGAAGCTTGTACAGGATAGGGTAGCATGGAGAGCTGTATCAAACCAGTCTCAGTACTGAAGACCACAATAACAACAACATCTAGAAAATAGGTATATAAAATATGTTCATTTTCGACTGTGATGTTGTTCACAATTTCAGATCAATTGGTGAAGAACTTTCAGATATTTAAGGTTTTGAACAAAATAACATTTCTGGTTCAAATGGCTCTGAGCACTATGGGACTCAACTTCTGAGGTCATTAGTCCCCTAGAACTTAGAACTAGTTAAACCAAACTAACCTAAGGGCATCACACACATCCACGCCCGAGGCAGGATTGGAACCTGCGACCGTAGCGGTCTCGCGGTGCCAGACTGCAGCGCCTAGAACTGCATGGCCACTTCGGCCGGTTAACATTTCTGATTTCCCCTGCAATTATTAGATATATATATTACATGTGGCACTGTTGTAGGTATATAAAAACGTGGGCTTATTCGAATTTAGTATTATGTCAAAATCTGAAAGATGTCAGTGAAGAAATTTCAAATATTTACAATGTTGTACAAAGAAACGTATATATTTTTATTTATACAAATGTTAATATTTGTTTGTTCATAATCGTTAATCTCCAAATGTCTTTCACTGATTGTTTTGAAATTCTGACAATATTTCATTCAAATGAATGGATGTTTTCGAATATTTGAATGCAATGTTTGCATTAGAATATCAAAACCAATGCCAAAGAACTAGCAGCGATGTCCGATGTTGGACAAACGAATATTTATATGTTTATTTATATGCATTATAGTAATTCAGCATCTGTTCATAGCCTTTCTGACATCAGTCTTAATACACATTTCTCAAATTTTACGTATGTGGCCCGAAAATGAACCCTCCGTCTTTAAAAACAACTTTCATCTAAAAAACGCGACTGTGGTGAGATAAAACGTTATTTAATATTACCTCAGGTCAACGCAAAATACATCTTGTTGATTCAGTTTTTCATGGTAACACTGCTGACTGAAAACAGTAAAAAATTAAGCTCAATGTCAAATATTTTCCCAAATGTGTCCAAAATGTCTCCCGTGGAAATGCATAGGCAAAGAAACCCAAAATACATTAAATAAAATTACTTTCCAAAAAGGTATTTTCAACAGAGATATACTGTAATAATTTCCCAAATAATCTTAAATTAAATCTACAACTGTTCTTCTTTCACACAAAAGATGGCAAAGGTTAAAGCACTGTCCTCAATCGAAAACAGCATATTCTGTTTCTGAATCAGCTTGTCAAAAAGTTTTCTCACAATCGAGACAGAATAAGAAGGCATAGCAAAACATAACTAATTACATTAAGCAAATACTTTTCTAGAAGTAATCATTTTACAACACAGTTCAGATTGTAAACCATAAGCATAATAAAAACAAAAGGATATTCTATTCCCTGTACAGTAGCAATCACGCCATCAAGTAGATTCAAATATTAAATGTTCAATTTGCTGGAATAAGTCATTCACAATGTAGAGACTAACAACTCAAGAAAATTTTCATTATAGAAACGTAAACAATGTGTTTTGAACAGACTGTGAGAAACAAATACTTTGATCTCTGTTGGTTCTCCAAGTCTTTGGCTGGAGACTTCTTATGTTTTTTTTCCATTGACACAAACTGTAGTATTTTAATGTTGTACACTACTGATAATCTTCTCTTCTCCTTATATTTGTTCTTACATAGATGCTACATGACTTTTGAGTATACATAGGTGAAGCTATGCTATCACAAACGACAGTTATTCTTTTTCTCTGAACAGTTACCAGCTCAGAATTATTAGATTTCACATCTGAACCACACAAGTATTTGTAAAAATAAGTTACAGCATTAGGTTTGCTACGATGTTGGTTTAAATTATATTTACTAAATATTTGGTTACATAGTGAAATTTTTGTGTCGGAAACAGGTGTTGTAATTATTACATTGCTTATAGCCTTCAAGTTTTGCAGGCTACCGTTTCTACACTGACCACCTAACTCGTTTTCGTAAATTATTCACCAATTGAGATGTAACGAACGGCAACATTTTCAATTTTTTTCGGAAAAGATATATTTTCGTAAATTTCAGGCACTACCCGCCACACAAATCGCTTGCAAGTAATACATTCTAAACCGTCTTCAATATTTTAGTTTGAAACAACTTCTTAATTGTAAAGTTTAAGTAATGCTTCACCTTTTATAATCGACAAACATTTCATTTCGTCAACAATACAGCCAAAAACAGGGAAACTAAATTCACTCTCTGCAACTACTAAATCGTGTTCCTGAGTGGGCTAAATCATCTTGAGCACTGACTTCTGTTTGGCTAGATCCTACAGTTGAGGCTGTTGATGCTACAGTTACATCACAATATCATCATTTTCGCTTTGTTTTTTTACATCTTGAGAAATCCAGCTGATAGATAATAGTGTAGTGTGGTTTAGTGTAGTGCTGTTGTGTGGTAGTATAGTCCAGAATTACAAATTACTAAATCTGTGGTCGTCAATAAGTTGCATAGGGTAATAGACTGGATTCTGGATGAACAGATATCTATACGTCAGGCGGCCAACCGGTAGTACGCAGACTTTTTTGTTATTATTAATTTTCTTTTTACGTAGATATCTAAGTAGATTTCTTTTCTCATTTAAATAACGTAATGCTTAGTTATCACTAACACATTTGAAATTATGTTAAAATATTATGTGCCTTATTCATGCCAATATATATAGTGTCCGTTCTTTCGGACATGTTCGCAAGAACAGACACCATCTTTCTTGATACAGCAGCCATTATGAATTAAGAGACTAAGGCTTTACAGACACTGGCTGGAGGCAGCCAGTGATTGAAATCAATGGGGAAAGCAGAAAATTTGTGCTGGACCGGGATTCGAACCCATGTCTCCTGTTTACTAGGCAGATGCTCTGACCACTGTGCCATCCGGACACAGTGGTCAGAGCACCTGCCTAGTAAGCAGGAGGCATGGGTTCGAATCCCAGTCCTGCTTTCCCCATTGATTTCAATCAATGGCTGCCTCCAGCCAGTGTCTGTCAATCCTTTGTCTCTTAAAAAAGTAAATGACACTTAGCAGGTGCCAGAGGAGCGAGACAGCTCGTCCTAAGCATAGAGTTTCGCGTGAGAACGTTGCCTCTCATGGACGCAAAAACAGGCTTAGCTGTAAGGGGTTTATTCGTTAGGATTTAAATTATATATAGGATCGTTTCACCTATGTTGTTATTTAGTTATCATAACTGAATATAATGTAGTGGAATAATATGATGTGACTTTAAAGGTAAATAATATTTTACTGCGCCTGAAGGCACGCCTGTCATGCTCATAATATGACGAATAATAAAGTGCAGCCTTACTGTCACGATCTGAATAAGAAAGCATTCGAACTTACTTTCGTCATTTTCTAGGCGACACTTTTGTGGAACAAGTAGTTTGTCTGTAATATTCCAACATCACCTGATGCATTGTAAAAGGACCAAACTAATGTACAAATCGAATAGTGGTGGAGCACAGTGCGAGGAAAGTAAAGAGTTCAGAGAACACCTATTAATAATCATAAGGGGAAGATGACCAACCACGAGGGGAACGAACTTGTGGACGATGGTAAAACCAGGAGAGAGGAGAATAGTACCGTCTCTTAACGGCTCCTGAAATGCGTTGTCACAGAAGCATACAGGAAATGAAGTGGACAGATATATGGCGAAATGAGGAGTTCCGCCGCAGAGTCAGCGGGGAGGGGTGGAATGTGGACAGCACTTAGCAGAAGAGAGGACGGGATGACAGGAAATCTGTTAAGTCATCTGCGAGCAGTTTCCGTGGTAGTACGTGGCCACTCAGAGTTCAGAAACTGTAGAGGGAGGCAGAGATCCGAGTACATCCAACAAATGACCGAGGCTGTTTTCTCTAAGCGCTATTCCGAGATGAAGAGGTTGACACAGGGAGGCTGGAGTGTTCCCGTCATCAGGGTTTTCGAAAAGGAACCGAAAGGCTTGAGAGAACAGCTAACCCTGCATTCCATCAAAGTTTTTTCTAAGTTTGCCTTAATTTGATGTCGGGTTGTTTTCACTCTGCTGTACAATCTAATACCGCTCCGTTTCGAATTTTCTCTTTCCACTTGTATGTGAACTTACTTTAAAAATGATTTCCACTGCCTCATCCTCATCTTCTGCGGATATTTTGTTTTGCTGACATGTAACGCATGATATATGACGCAGGCATCCTCTACATTCAGTTTGCACACCAGAAGCTATTGCAGACATTCGCCAAAGAATTATTCAGAGAAATCTACACGTAAGTTGGCCCAGCAGGTGAATGTAAGTAGGAGAGGTTGCCAGAGGGTACTGAAAAGTCTTAATTTGAAGCCATATCGTGGAACGGTTGTGCAGCAATTACGGAAGTGTGACAGTCAGAAACGTGTAGATTACTGCACGTGGCTTTTGAATAACATCAACGCCGGTTTGTTAGAGCCTTTCAGTTACATGGTGAGTGAAAAGTTACGATTTTTTGTTTCCGGTCATGTGAATTCTCAGAACGCGAGAAACTGAGCAACGGAGAACCCCAACAATGAGGGCCGGCAGACACTCCATGACTAAAAAAACTGCGTTTGGTGCAGTGTTAACAGCAACGCGCATCGTTGGACCGATCTGTTTTGACACTATCCTCAACGCGATCGCTATATGGAAATTTTTGATACACTTTGAGCTCAACTTATTGAACGTGAAAGAAGATGCTGCTTGTTCCAGCGAGATACGAAAATATGCCACACGTCTAAAGTATCCCTGGAACAAGTTCATGACCGAGCGGTCTAAGGCGCTGTCTAAGGCGCTGCAGTCATGGACTGTGCGGCTGTTCCCGGCGGAGGTTCGAGTCCTCCCTCGGGCATGGGTGTGTGTGTTTGTCTTTAGGATAATTTAAGTTTTGTAGTGTGTAAGCTTAGGGACTGATGATGGTTCAAATGGCTCTGAGCACTATGGGACTTAACATCTATGGTCATCAGTCCCCTAGAACTTAGAACTACTTAAACCTAACTAACCTAAGGACAGCACACAACACCCAGCCATCACGAGGCAGAGAAAATCCCTGACCCCGCCGGGAATCGAACCCGGGAACCCGGGCGTGGGAAGTGAGAACGCTACCACACGACCACGAGATGCGGGCAGGGACTGATGACCTTAGCAGTTAAGTCCCATAAGATTTCACACACATTTGAAAAAAAAAAGAAAAGAAACAAGTTCATGATATCTGTCAGCAAACATCTATGGTCGCCACGTTCGCCGGAGATAACATTATGTGATTTTTTCCAGTGGGGATACTTAAAGAGCAAGGTGTATGAAACAAATCCGCACACAGTATAGAAACTTAAAGGCAACATCAGTCATGAATCTGCCATCATCTATATCCGAAGTTTACGCCGGGTGTATTTCAATAAACTTAGAAGTGCACACCTGTGTACTGATGTTGCAGGGGTTCACGTTTATCATCTTATATAAAAGTGCTTTTCACTACTGCATTTTTCATTGTAAATAAATATTAATTCCATTTCAGTTCTTCGTTTCTGTAATTTCACTACATTTTCCTTATATTTACACGGGCTACTTTTATCTGCGCTACCGAGTGTAACCAACAATTGAAACTGTTTCGTTTTACAGTACCGTCGCATATCTTTAACGAATTCTCAAAATTGAAAGCAAAGGAAATTCATGATTAATGTCTGGTGGACATGTCCATCCACAAATGTTACGAAATTACCACAGCCACCGCTCGAAAGCCAAACACAGCCGAAGGACGTAGGTATTTTATATGAGCGAAGCATTTCGATTTTCACTGTCATGGTGAGAGTTCATAAGCTGCTAAAAAAATTCTGAAAAGTAATAACGAATTTATAATCAGGAGCTTAACAGTGTCAGCGAATAATAACCCAGATCGTAGAAAAGTATATAGGGTTACTGAGTTCTTTAGAAGATGTGTTAATTCTTTCCCTCTATCTTAATATTTGCAATATGAGATAACACCAGTGGGTTCTTCAGAATATCTATACTCGGTTATCACTACGACGGAATTATTTATTAGAGCTTTAACCAAGGACTGCTACTCATGTCGAAAAAGCAAGGTATTCAAGAAATTCCCTTATAGACGCCGATTAACTATATAACTCTGATAGCAACAAATGTTCAAAGTTTTCCTTACTTTCGAGTTTACAGTTTAAAAATGTTTTTCATTGTTCTGACCAGTGCCTCAACCATACAACAGTTTATTTTCCCATTTAGTTTCGAGTTTTCTATTGATGGTACTCCATTTGTTGGTCAAGTACATTCCAAAGCTCGTGAGGAACTTTTCCTTATCCAGAAACTAGATCAAAGATACTGGCAGAGTGAGGCTTTCAGTCAATACAGTCCAGTCCATAGTGGCGAACGAAACGACACTCCAATGTGTAGTGACAGAAGGAGTTTCAGATTCAAGAACGGTATTAATACATGACCGAAGACCATGTACCGTCATAGTAAAAGGGTTTATATCGAGATCTCGATCGTGTCCGTATATGTAGTCCCGCCTAGCTGACAAGCCTTGAACGTTTAACAGAAATTGTAATACCTCTCCAGTATCCTCCCGTGGGAAGCAAATAGAAATCGCCCACCAAACGTCAGCTTTTCTGACTTATATCTGAAGAGCATGGCACAAGTGAGGCAGTCTATCGGAAAATCCAAAAGTAAAGTTTTAAGAGTTATAGTCACGAAAATGTCTCCTAGCTTCGACCAGCACTACAGCCATGAAGCAGTGTATTCTCACAGAAACAGTCCATTATCACATTCCTCTTTGGGTTTCCTATTCACTGCACACCATTTGCCAATTAAATAGAACGAAGAAGAGATTCTGCCTTATCCAGAAAAAAGATAATAGATGGTGGAAAACTGAGGCTTACAATCCAATCTCCAGAATACCGTCGGTAATAACTATGACCAGGCTTCTGTTTGGCATATCGTTGTAATCCCAGGAAGTATCATGAACTCGTCCAGGCTCTAGTGGCGAATGAAGCAAGAATCATCTATGTATTGACAGCAAGAGTTCCAGAGTCGATAACAATATTATTACATGGACGAAAACCATGTATCAAATGTAGTATAAGGTTTCCTATCGAGCTCTCGGCCGTGTCTGTATATAGAGTCAGTTTTGCCACACTGACAAGTTTTGAACGTTTTACAGGAATTTCACTATTTCTGCAGTTTCCTACCATGGAAAGTAATTAGAAACCACAAAAAGATCTGGAGAGCAAGGCACCAACAAGTTAGCAGAACGCAACATCTAAATGTAAAAGTTTTGAGTACGTGGAAAAGAGAGAACAGTAGAGGGCAGAGAACAACAGTGGATGGCAAAAGAGAAGGCGAGTGACGTCTCCGAAGTATGCGTAATAAAAGACGGAAGAAGCAATCAGTAACAGAGACCGCTAGCGACTCGTTAGAGAGAGCTTGTGGTCCACTACCGGTAAACGATCGGGGCATTGCTCTCTATGACGGGAACGGCTGTCTACATATAACATCTACGTCTACATCCAAACTCCGCAAGCCACCTGACGGTGTGTGGCGGAGGGTAACTTGAGTACCTCTATCGGTTCTCCCTTCTGTTCCAGTCTCGTATTGTTCGTGGAAAGAAACATTGTCGGTATGCCTCTGTGTGGGCTCTAATCTCTCTGGTTTTATCCTCATGGTCTCTTCGCGAGATATACGTTGGATGGAGCCATATACTGCTTGACACCTCGGTGAAGGTATGTTCTCGAAACTTCAACAAAAGCCAGTACCGACCTACTCAGCGTCTCTCCTGCAGAGTCTTCCACTGTAGTTTGTCTATCATCTCCGTAACGCTTTCGCGATTACTAAATGATCCTGTAACGAAGCGCGCTGATCTCCGTTGGATCTTCTCTACATCAACCCTATCTGGTACGGATCCCACAATGGTGAGCAATATTCAAGCAGTGGGCGAACAAGTGTACTGTAACGTACTTCCTTTGTTTTCGGATTGCATTTCCTTAGGATTCTTCCAATGAATCTCAGTCTGGCATCTGCTTTACCGACGATCAATTTTATGTGATCGTTCCATTTTAAATCACTTCTAATGCGTACTCCCAGATAATTTATGGAATTAACTGCTTCCAGTTGCTGATCTGCTATATTGTAGCTAAATGATAAAGGATCTTTCTTTCTGCGTATTCGCAGCACATTACACTTGTCTACACTGATATTCAATTGCCATTCCCTGCACCATGCGTCAATTCGTTGCAGATCCTCCTGCATCTCAGTACAATTTTCCATTGCTACAACCTCTCGATATACTACAGCACCATCCGCAAAAAGCCTCAGTGAACTTCCGATGTTATCCACAAGATCATTTATATATATTGCGAATAGCAACGGTCCTACGACACTCCCCTGCGGCACATTTGAAATCACTCTTACTTCGGAAGACTTCTCACCATTGAGAATGACATGCTGCGTTATGTTATCTAGGAACTCTTCAATCCAATCCCACAATTGGTCTGATAGTCCATATGCTCATACTTCGTTCCTTAAACGACTGTGGGGAACTGTATCAAACGCCTTGCGGGAGTCAAGAAACACGGCATCTACCTGTGAAGCCGTGTCTATGGCTCTCTGAGTCTCGTGGACGAATGGACGAATAGCGCGAGCTGGGTTTCACACGACCGTCTTTTTCGAAACCCATGCTGATCCCTACAGAGTAGATTTCTAGTCTCCAGAAAAGTCATTATACTCGAACGTAAAACGTGTTCCAAATTTCTACCAGTGATCGACGTTAGAGATATAAGTCTATAGTTCTTGATAACGGGGGTGACCTGTGCCCTTTTCCAATCGTTTGGAACGCTACGCTCTTCTAGAGACCTACGGTACACCGCTGCAAGAATGGGGGCAAGTTCCTTCGCGTACTCTGTATAAAATGGAACTGGTATCCCATCAGGTCCAGCGGCCTTTCCTCTTTTGAGCGATTTTAATTGTTTCTCTATCCCTCTGTCGTCTATTTCGATATCTACCATTTTGTCATCTGTATGACAATCTAGAGAAGGAACTACAGTGCAGTCTTCCTCTGTGAAACAGCATATCGCTGTCTGCGGTATTGGTCTCAGTCATCTACATCTCAATAGACCGAATCTACTGACACTGTTCGAAATGGATGTCTCGTGGATGCTCTAGACTATCAGCAGTGTCCGTCGGAAGTTACTGACGCGTTTCGATGACATACTCAGACATGAGTCGTCACGCGCATGTTGCTTGAGGGAGTAAATAATGAAGCATATGCCACAGACGCTTCCGGCGAAGCTGAAGGCGACCGCAACTCGCAGAAAGAAGGGCCTCGGTGGTTGGGCGCAGCTGTGCAGAATGGACTGCTGACGTAATTTGTGTCTCGCCCCACATTTAATATCAGTAATAAATGGCTCCAAGTTTTCCACACATGCTGCGTCGAGCACTACATCAAACTTATTATAGGCCTCTTTTCAATTTTCGTACTTTCGTTTTAACGCCGAGGAAGACTTTCTTTCTGGACTTCCTACGTGAAGAGATGCATATCCTTTATAATCATAGGTCTGTTAATATGTCGTTAAAATTCCAAAGATATTGTATACTTATTGTTATCGACACCATTGAGATAGATGTCAATATCCTTTAAATAAAGCATCTTCGGTACAAACTCCGATGCTTCCATGCACTATTTGTAAGAATACGCAAGACACAGAAGAGCATTTAAAATAAAATAATGCAGTTCGCTCTATAATATAAAACTAAACGCCGTCGGAAGAGGCCTTGAAGATCAAATTGTACCGGCCGACAACCGTGTCATACCCATCCGACAGGCGTCACTGAATGTGTATTTGGATGGGCATGTTGTCAGCACACCGCTACCCTGGCCGTTGTCAGTTTTTGTGACCAGACATCCTATAATATAACAAAAAAAATTCTGATAGACTTACATTGACTTACATTGGTGCACATACGTTAGGACATTGCAGTGGAACCCACGGGAATGAATAGCATTTTGGACAGCAACAGAACACTTCGAAATGAATTACACTTCAAGAGGTAAACCCCTGAAACTGATCCTACGTCTTTATTAGACAGATGTTCTTGGATAGATTCAGAAAACAAAGAAAGTCTTCAACTCATCTTCGTCATAACGTTCGTCTAGATATACAAAACATTTAAGGAATATTCTTCAAAGTCTTGTGAGGTTGGAGTCTATCAATGAGTCCATAAATCATCCGTTAGCTTTTCTGATAATTTGAAGAGATACATGGGCAATGCACGAATTCTTGCACACTGATTGCTTTGATTCCTGCAGAGCAATGTCATGCTACTATAAATTACGGTTACAGAATTCTGAAACTTAAAATTTTCAGTAAATTCATTTTGCAACCAACACCATTTTAGTACAATAAAATTGTTCTGGGTTTCTGGCCGTAATGTCAATATTTAAAGCACATGAAATTTCGGACATTATTGCAGATGACCTTCCTTACGGTATTTTTACTAATTGCCATTAAGCAGAAACACCGTGAAGAAAGCCATTTGGAATAGTGGCCGAAACGTCGGAAGTTTTACACTTTGATAACGCGGTGCTACACGCAGAACAATTTTACTGTGTGTGACAATAGCTGCGGAAGCGTACGGTTATAAAATTTTATTACTAAAAAACCAAACTAAACTCCTCCCGGACAGGCTATGAAGGCCCAAAGGTACCAACCGGCCGCCGTGTCATCCTGAGACCATAGGCGTCACTGGATGCGGGTATGGAGGGGCATGTGGTCAGCACACCGCTCTCCCGGCCGAATGTCAGTTTCCGAGACCGGAGCCGCTATTTCTCAATCAAGTGACTCCTCAGGTCGCCTCACAAGAGCTGAGTGCACCCCGCTGGCCAACACCGCTAGGCAGACCGGATGCTCAACCATCCAAATGCTAGCCTAGCCCCACAGCTCTTAACTTCGGCCGTTGGCCTAGAATTTTATTACTCTATTTAAACGGAGTGCATTCGTAACCTGAGGATATACACTCAAATCTATCGTTGTTTACAGGGTGTTACAAATGGTACGGCCAAACTTTCAGGAAACATTCCTCACACACAAATAAAGAAAAGGTGTTATGTGGACATGTGTCCGGAAACGCTTAATTTCCATGTTAGAGCTCACTTTAGTTCCGTCAGTATGTACTGTACTTCCTCGATTCACCGTCAGTTGGCCCAATTGAAGGAAGGTAATGTTGACTTCAGTGCTTGTGTTGACATGCAACTCATTGCTCTACAGTACTAGCTAGCATCAAGCACATCAGTACGTAGCATCAACAGATTAGTGTTCATCACGAACGTGGTTTTGCAGTCAGTGCAATGTTTACAAATGCGGGGTTGGCAGATGCCCATTTGATGTATGGATTAGCACGGGGCAATAGCCGTGGCGCGGCACGTTTGTATCGAGACAGATTTCCAGAACGAAGGTGTCCCGACATGAAGACGTCCGAAGCAATTGATCGGCGTCTTAGGGAGCACGGAACATTCCAGCCTATGACTCGCGACTGGGGAAGACCTAGAACGACGAGCACATCGTGCAGTTGACGATAACCCTAATGATGTCAGCGTCAGAGAAGTTGCTGCTGTACAAGGTAACGTTGACCACGTCACTGTATGGAGAGTGCTACGGGAGAACCAGTTCTTTCCGTACCATGTACAGCGTGTGCAGGCACTATCAGCAGCTGATTGGCCCCCACGGGTACACTTCTGCGATTGGTTCATCCAACAATGTGTCAATCCTCATTTCAGTGCAAATGTTCTCTTTACGGATGAGGCTTCATTCCAACGTGATCTAATCGTAAATTTTCACAATCAACATGTGTGGGCTGACGAGAATCTGCACGCAATTGTGCAATCACGTCATCAACACAGATTTTCTGTGAACGTTTGGGCAGGCGTTGTTGGTGAAGTCTTGATTGGGCCCTATGTTCTTCCACCTACGCTCAATGCAGCACGTTATCATGATTTCATACGGGATACTCTACCTGTGCTGCTAGTACATGTGCCTTTACAAGTACGACACAACATGTGGTTCATACACGATGGAGCTCCTGCACATTTCAGTCGAAGTGTTCGTACGCTTCTCAACAACAGATTCGGTGACCGATGGATTGGTAGAGGCGGACCAATTCCATGGCCTCCACGTTCTCCTGACCTCAACCCTCTTGACTTTCATTTATGGGGGGATTTGAAAGCTTTTGTGTACGCAACTCCGGTACCAAATGTAGAGACTCTTCGTGTTCGTATTGTGGACGGCTGTGATACAATACGCCATTCTCCAGGGCTGCATCAGCGCATCAGGGATTCCATGCGACGGAGGGTGGATGCATGTATCCTCGCTAACGGAGGACATTTTGAACAATTCCTGTAACAAAGTGTTTGAGGTCACGTTGGTACGTTCTGTTGCTGTGTTTTTCCATTCCATGATTAATGTGATTTGAAGAGAAGTAATAAAATGAGCTCTAACATGGAAAGTAAGCGTTTCCGGACACATGTCCACATAACATATTTTCTTTCTTTGTGTGTGAGGAATGTTTCCTTAAAGTTTGGCCGTACCTTTTTGTAACACCCTGTATAAGCTTCTGAATTGAGTTCTTCGGATGACTTGTATAACAGAAATCTCAGATGTTAGGGCACAGCCTTCGCCTGCACTACAGTTAACTACCTTGAGATAGCACAAGTCACGGGATAACGATATGCACATGTACAGACGGCGCTATTATCGCGTGCACAAGTTATAAAAGGGCAGTACTTCTGCGAAGCTGTACTCAAGTAACTCATGTGAAAAGGTTTCAGACGGTATTAGTCCGCCCCCGGTAACTGAGTGGTCAGCGGGACAGAAAGTCAATCCTAAGGGCCCGGGTTCGATTCCCGGCTGGGTCGGAGATTTTCTCCGCTCAGTGACTGGGTGTTGTGTTGTCCTAATCTACGTCATTTCATCCCCATCGACGCGCAAGTCGCCGAAGTGGCATCGAATCGAAAGACTTGCACCAGGCGAGCGGTGTACCCGACGGGAGGCCCTAGTCACACGACATTTACATTTAGACTTAATTATCACCGCACGACGGGGATTAATGCGGAATGGTAGTTGGACCTAGAAGCATGGGACATTCCATTTCAGAAATCGTTGTGGAAAACTGTATTGCGAGATCTACAATGTCAAGATGTGTCGATAATACCAAATTTCAGGCAGTGCGTCTTACCAGAGGCAACCCAACGGCTCACGGCCTCCACTTAACGACCGAGAGCGGTGGGCGTTTGCTTAGAGTAGCCAGTGCTAACAGACAATCAACACTGCTTGCAATAAGCGCAGTAATCAATGTGGGTCGTACGACAAACGTATCCGCTAAGACAGTGCGGCGAACATTGACGTTCATGGGCTACTGGCGTCAGGCGATCGACGCGAGTGCCTTTGCTAACAGCACGATGTCGCCTCTCTTCGGCTTGCGAACATATCGGTTGGACTCTAGACGACTGGAAACCGTGGCCTGGTCAGATGAGTTCTGATTTCAGTTGGTAAGTGCTGATGGTAGGGTTCGAGTGTGGCGCAGGCCCCACGAAACAATGAACCCAAGATGTGTACAAGCATGTGCAAGCTGGTCGTGGCTCCATAATAGTGTTGTCTGTGTTTACATGTGTAAGTAGGCTGTTTAGGTTTTAATGTTGGTAAGGTCAAGTAGCGTTCTGTATGAAAGTCACTGACTGTGCTGTCTGCAGTCTGCGGCTGGTTTGCATTGTTGGAATATTTGCTATTGTAGTGTTGGGCAGCTGGATGTTAACAGCGCGTAGCGTTGCGCAGTTGGAAGTGAGCCCCCAGCAGTGGTGGATGTGGGGAGAGAGATGGCGGGATTTTGAGAGCGGATGATCTGGACGTGTGTCCATCAGAGACAGTAAATTTGTAAGATTGGATGTCATGAACTGATATGTATATTATGACTTTTGAACAGTATTAAGGTAAATACATTGTTTGTTCTCTATCAAAATCTTTCATTTGCTAACTAAGCCTATCAGTAGCTAGTGCCTTCAGTAGTTAGAATCTTTTATTTAGCTTGCAGTATTGGCGCTCGCTGTATTGCAGTAGTTCGAGTAACGAAGAAGTTTGTGAGGTAAGTGATTCATGAAAGGTATAGGTTATTGTTAGTCAGGGCCATTCTTTTGTGGGGATTATTGAAAGTCAGATTGCGTTGCACTGAAAATATTGTGTGTCCGTTTAGTGTTGATCAGAATAAGTAAAGGAAGAAATGTCTGAGTACGTTCAGTTTTGCTCAGCTGTTTAAAAATCAAGTAACGTAAGAGGTTTACCAGTACACTAATTCATAAATTTCTCTACAGGGATGTTTCGCATGGAATCGGCTGGTCTTCTCGTTCAACTGAAATAATCATTGACTTCAAATGGTTATATTCGGGTGCTTGGATTCCATATGCAGCCATTCATGGACTTCCCAAATAACGAAGGAGTTTTTATGTATAACAGTGCGCCAAGTCACCGGACAACAGTTATTCGCGATTGGTTTGAACAATATTCTGAACAATTCGAGTGAATGATTTGGTCACCCAGACCGAGCGACATGAATCCCCTAGAACATTTATGCGACATAATGGAGAGATCGGCTCGTTCACAAACTCCTGTAAGAGGAACTATAGCAGTTATCGACGCCTACAGAGGCAGCATGCATTCCTGCAGGGGCTTCCAACGACTTCAGCCCATGCGACGTCGAGTTGTTGCTCTACACCGGACAAAAGGGGGTCGGACGCGGTATTAGGAGGTGTCCCATGACTTTTGTCAACCCAGTGTATAGGCTCTGATACGCGTAGTGGCGCTATAAGTGAATTTTAACTTACAGCTCGTCTCTGCGACCGATGTTCTAGCTTCTCGATGAAATAATATCGTAGGACAGCGAAATTCTTCTCTTGGTGTTGAAATAGACGTTATTGGCACTCCCAACGACTATTATCACTTGAACTGGTACATATACTTCATCAGACAGATTGTAGCGTGAGTGTAGATTATATCATAAAAAAATCAGTGATATATAAAATCGGTAATGTTGCATCTGTTATTTGATCACCCGGAACAACTCACTGTCGTTAGACTGTGCGGACCCCTGACTGGGGAGCGTTGTAAAGCAATGTAAAGTAGTGCGGCCATTTTGGTGCCCTCTGGCAGAGCCGGTGTCCTCCGTGCACCTGGCTTGATCTACGTCGTAATTGCGCTGGTTGTGTCTGCCGCGCAGGCAACCCCACAGACATGGCTGTACTGCGAGAGGTCACAGAGCCCCTTGGATACTGTAATGTATCCCCGTTTTAAGTGAGGTTACTGTTTTTAAACGCTAAATGTTTGTAAGTTAAAATTCTGACGAAGGAGGGACACATAACCAGCCAACGAGAAAAGGAAAGCTTTTTGCTGGTAAACATAATCATGTGGCGCAAGTTTATCTTTAGTGCCATAAGATACCTTTTCCACTCGGGACGTTGAGAGTGTCATAGCCGGAGATAGTATATGGAAAACGGTAAACTTGGTGACACGGGTTAATGTAAAAACTCAGCTTTATTATGAATATAATAACGATAGACGGACTTCATTAAAATTACAAACTGCAGGCTCGAATGATGTACTTTTTAATGTGGAAACGATAGAGGGCTTACGGTGAGCGATCGTTTTGTCACAAAACCGACCACTTTGAACTAATTTAAGACTCTGAAAAATACGTACAAGATTTCTGATTAGTAGAGAATGGCACTAAAAATATCGCTACTAAATAAAACATAATACATTTTAAGCATCTCAGTGTTATTTCACTATAAAATTACGCTAACAAAAATACAAGACCTTCTCGAGTGGCTGCTCTATGAGGGAGAATAACACGAATCGACTGTACATCGTTTTTTTCCTTTTTCTCAACAATAGAACAACCAAATTCCCATAGATAGTAGAATTCGCACAAGTGGTAAACGTTCTTCGCTGCATTTAAGTCTTTGATGTTGAGTCATTATGATTTGCTGCAATACAACATATCCAGATATCATTTTCTCCCTCGTAAATAGATGTGTTTAACGTAATTACCAGCCCAAATTGCACAGAATGTGTTAGTCCAATGCACTCGCTCCTCGGTATAAAAACAGCCAAATCCTGTTACATCACCTCAACGTACAATTTTAATTAATTAATTAATTAAAATTTGCTCAAATAAATTTCTCTTCCTTAACCCGCAACCTCGCATCAGTTACCTCCCCATATTCTCTCTCCACTTGCCGTCCTACAATCCTGTACTATCCACCTGCTTATCTGAAGCTGATCGTCAGGTCACAGACGACGATCTCCAGGAAAGCCAAAGGAGCTATACCGTCAACGTCCTCAGCAACGCTACAATGCCAACTGCATCACCATCGCTACTGTTTATATACCTGTCGACAGTATCCGCTTGAAATGAAGAAATTTGCAGTTTTATCATTATTTTTATTTATTTTTATTAAAACTAGTATATAAAATGGAGGGTGTCTTGAAAGGTGCATATAAGATGAAAACGAACAAAAGCAAAACAAGTATAATGGAATGCAGCCGAATTAAATCAGGTGATGCTAGGTGACTCACATTACGAAACGAGATACTTAAAGTAGCGGATGAGTTTTCCTATTTGGGCACTAAATGAACTGATGATGGTCGAAGTAGAGAAGATGTAAAACACAGACTGTCAATGCCAAGAAAAGCGTTTCTGAAGAAGACAAATTTGTTAACGTCGAATATAGATTTAAGTGTTAGGAAGTCATTTCTGAAGGTATTTGTCTGGATTGTAGCCATGTATGGAAGTGAAAAATTGACAATAAACACTTCACATGAAAAGAGAGTAGAAACTTTCGAAATGGGGTGTCCCAGAACAATACTGAAGTTTAGATTGGCCAATAACTTAACTAGTGTGGAAGTAGTGAACAGAACTGAGGGGAAAAGAAATTTGTGGTACGACTTGATCAATAGAAGAGATCGGTTGATAGGACACATTCTGAGAATCAAAGGATCTCCAGTTTAGAACTGGAGGGAAGCGTGGGCAGTAAAAGCCATAGTGGTGGATCAAGAGGTGAACACAAGAAGCAAATTCGGAAATATGTCGACTGCAGTAGTTACTCGGAGATGGAGGGGCTTGCGCAGGAGAGCTCCATCAAACCAGACATCAGACTGAAGACCAGAACGTCAACATGTAAAAATAGCAGTTACAGTAAACAGCTGGTGGCAGTACACTTCAAAGTGTAAGAGAAGAAGATTACGCTTTACATAGGCATATGGGGACTGCAGTCATACGATTATTTAAAGAAGAAAATTTGCTCAGAAAGAAATTAAAGGATTTGCATCTTAAACTGGGTGACAGTCATGAGATAGCGATATGCGCACATGTAGATGGCAGTAGTGTACTGAACACACGGTATAAAATGGTATTTCATTGGCGTCGCTGCCATTTATACTCAGGTGATTCATGTGAAACGTGTCTGATGTGATTATAGCCGCAAAATGGTGATTAAGACTTTGAAAGCGTAATGGTAGTTGGAGTTAAACGCATGGGACGTTTCATTCCGAAAATCGTTAGGGATTTCAGTATTCCGAGATACACAGTGTCAAGAGTGTGTTTGGAATATTAAATTTCAGGCATTACCTCTCACCACGGACAAAGCAGTGGCCGACGGTCTTCACTTAATGACCAAGAACAGCAGCGTTTGCTTAGAGATGTCACTGCTAAGTGACAAGTAACACTGCGTGAAATAACCGGAGAGATCAGTATGGGACGTACGACGACATTGCGGCAAAATTTGATGTTGATGGGCTATGGTAGCAGACGACTGTCTCGACTGCCTTTGCTGACTGCACGACGTCGCCTACAACGCCACTCCTGCGCTCCTGACATTTAGTTTCGACTCTAGACGACTGGAAAACCGTGGCCCGATCATACGAGTCCCAGTTTCAATTGGTAAGAACTTATATTAGGTTTCGAGTGAGCTGCAGATCCACCAAACCATGGACCCAAGTTGTCAAAGAGGCCCTGTGCAAACTGGTGGTGACTCCATAATCGTGTGGGCTCTGTTTACATGAATGTACCGTGTCCTCTGGTCAAACCGTACCGGTCATTGACTGGAAAGAGCTATGTTCGGCTACATGGAGACAATCTGCTGGGAACTTTCGTGGAACATAGTTGAAATCAGGACATGTGCATCAATTTGTCGGTACGTCCATCCAGTTTCCAGCAGGCTTACAGTGAGACCCCTTTGAAATTGGCATCGCTGTAACCTAGAATGAAAGTTGCAAACATTGCTCATCTCTAAACTCTGCACATTTGCTGAATGTGGAACCAAAACAAAGGGAGCACAGAGGGGACCTTGAGCGCCATATGATGACCAACGGCGGCGACAGATGAATCACTAACAGTACAACCCTTCAGTTTTTGAAATTTCTGATAATTATAGATAATTAGAGATGAACTGTGTGATTCAAAGAATGTGGATCCATGGTGTATTTAACTTATCATGTAAAAGTAAATAAATGGAGAAATGTGCACTCTTACGCAATTCAGCATCTAAGAGGGTGGTTTTCAAAAGTTCTCGGAATCTTCACGAGAGGACAGCGCTAGCACAACGAGTTCAAAAAATGGTTCAAATGGATCTGAGCACAATGGGACTTAACTTCTGAGGTCATCAGTCCACTAGAACTTAGAACTACTTAAATCTAACTAACCTAAGGACATCACACACATCCATGCCCGAGGCAGGATTCGAACCTGCGACCGTAGCGGTCGCACGGTTCCAGACTGTAGCACCTAGAACCGCTCGGCCAGTCCGACCGGCGCGCAACGAGTTGTTCACGTGATATTCATTGAACTGTTGTCTCCTTTGGTTCGTGAAAAGAATATTCGTCATTGAAGTCTGAAATCTATTGCAGAACTCAATTAGTCTTTTCTATCTCATTCTTGCTACCATTCCCGTACTCTCCCGTAATTCTGTACGTCACATCCTGGGACCGGCCCCTAACATGTGGCATTTGAAGGAACAGGAGAAGACAGTGTATGCCAATCAGCGAGTAGTTACGATGAACTCTGATGGTGTTCTTCACTACATCATGCCACGGAGGCAACATTTGGTTAACCCACATCGGGAAGAATCATCGGAAAACTGGAAGGACTAAGTGTGACGAGCATCGCCCAAGAGCTTGGTGTTGCCCACGGCTTTGTTTCACATGTATGGGGAGCGTTCCGAACCACTTTCACCGACGCACGAGTGTGAGGAGGTCGGTGATGACAGTAAACTACAGCAGCAAATGGCTTCCGTATTCTGCAAGAGGCGAGAGGGGACCCAGGTCGAAGAGCGGATGCAGTTGACACCTCACTTAACAGGAGTGAAAGGCACGCAATCTCACGCTCCTAAATGGCACCGTGACTGCGTGACAGTGTTCTCTTCGCCACACGACCAGTACGCTATGTTACGTTGGTACGCGCACAGTCGCCACACCAAATGCGATGGTGCCAGGAGTATATGGAGTGACCGTACAGGGGTGTGGTCGTGTACTCAGATTCGACCTCAGTAGTGATTCTCGGAGTACCCTCAGAATGGCGAGAGGTGGGGACACGTAATGCACGCAGGAAATACCGCTCGCCGCATATTTCATGTGACCCTTTGTCAATAGAAAGCGTTTGTTTCTTTCCCGTTACAAACAAAACGATTCTGAAACGGGAATTTTACGTACTCATTCGACAGAGCGCTCCAAAATTACAGTAGTGCGAAATTGGCTTTAGGGATATGTTCAAATGGTTCAAATGGCTCTGAGCCTATGCGACTTAACTTCTGAGGTCATCAGTCGCCTAGAACTTAGAACTAATTAAACCTAACTAACCTAAGGACATCACACACATCCACGCCCGAGGCAGAATTCGAAACTGCGACCGTAGCGGTCGCCCGGTTCCAGACTGTAGCGCCTAGTACCGCATGGCCACTCCGGCCGGCTAGGGATATGTATGAGGGTTGTCCGAGGCATAAGGTTCCCAAGGAGCTGCAGTCGCAAGGAATGCTGTTACGCGAGATCCGGCAACTCTGGCACCTAGCATGTTTCCCCCTCTCGTGTTTCCCGGTCCGGTGAGCTGTCAGCGACGCACCGTCTGGGCTTAACACCGATTAGAGGTGGAGCTCTCACCCACCTCTCATGCCAGGTGCGAATTATGCTCTGTGATTCGTTTTTTAAACGACTGCGCCAGTATACATTCGTCCCCAGCTGTGTTAAGTCTACGGAGAAAATTGTATTAGCGTAAAACATGTGAGCAAATGGTGAAGGGAATTCAAAGGAGGACGTACAGACGTCCATGGCGAACAGCGTTCTGGACAGCCATCGGTTTTGGACGTAACGATTGCGAAAGTGGAAGAAGCAATGCTGAAAGAGCGAGATGATCCCTGATGTCAGCAACACCATACATTGCCGGCCGGTGTGGCCGAGCGGTTCTAGGCGCTTCAGTCTGGAACCGCGCGACCGCTACGGTCGCAGGTTCGAATCCTGCCTCGAGCATGGATGTGTGTGATGTCCATAGGTTAGTTAGGTTTAAGTAGTTCTAAGTTCTAGGGGACTGATGACCTCAGATGTTGAGTCCCATAGTGCTCAGAGCCAACACCACACATTGATAAAATTTTGACAGACCATTTAAGGTTTGCCAAGATTTGTGTAAGGTGGGTCTCTAGAATTCTTTTGCGAGAACAGAAATGAAAACTTCTACATCTATATCTACATCCATACACCGCAAGCCACCTGATGGTGTGTGGCGTAGGGCACCTTGAGTACCACTATCGGTTCTCCCTTCTATTCCAGTCTCGTATTGTTCGTGGAAAGAAAGACTGTCGCTATGTCTCTGTGTGGGCTCTAATCTCTCTGATTTTATCCTCATGGTCTCCCCGCGAGATATACATAGGTGGGGGCAATACACTGCTAGACTCTTTGGTGAAGATATGTTCTTGAAACTTTAACAAAAGCCAGTACCGACCTACTGAGCGTCTCTCCTGCAGAGACTTCCACTGGAGTTAATCTATCATCTCCGTAACGCTTTCGCGATTTCTAAATGATCCTGTAACGAAGCGCTCTGCTCTCCGTTCGATCTTCTCTATCTCTTCTATAACCCTATCTCGTACGGATCCCACAACGTTGAGCAGTATTCAAGCAGTGGGCGAACAAGTGTACTGTAACCTACTTCCTTTGTTTTCGGACTGCATATCCTTAGGATTCTTCCAATAAATCTCAGACTGGTATCTGCTTTACCGATGATTAATTTTGTATAGG
This sequence comes from Schistocerca serialis cubense, assembly GCF_023864345.2. NCBI lineage: Eukaryota > Metazoa > Arthropoda > Insecta > Orthoptera > Acrididae > Schistocerca > Schistocerca serialis. The sequence goes on from NC_064645.1 coordinate 369,516,468, forward strand.
CATTCCATTTTAAATCACTCCTAATGCCTACTCCCAGATAATTTATGGAATTAACTGCTTCCAGTTGCTGAGCTGCTATATTGTGGCTAAATGATAAAGGATCTTTCTTTCTATGTATTCGCAGCACATTACACTTGTCTACATTGAGATTCAGTTGCCATTCCCCGCACAATGCGTCAATTTGTTGCAGATCCTCCTGCATTTAAGTACAATTCTGCATTGCTACAACCTCTCGATACACGACAGCATCATCTGCAAAAAGCCTCAGTGAACTTCCGATGTCATCCACAAGGTCATTTATATATATTGTGAATAGCTAGGGTCCTACGACACTCCCCTGCGGCACACCTGAAATAACTCTTACTTCTGAAGACATCTCTCCATTGAGAATGACATGCTGCGTTCTGTTATCTAGGAACTCTATCCAAACACACAATTTGTCTGATAGTCCATATGTTCTTACTTTGTTCATTAAACGACTATGGGGAACTGTATCAAACGCCTTGCGCAAGTCAACAAACACGGCATCTACCTGGGAACCCGTGCCTATGGGCCTCTGAGTCACGCGGACGAATAGCGCGAGCTGGGTTTCCCACGATCGTCTTTTTCGAAACCCATGCTGATTCCTAAAGAGTAGATTTCTAGTCTCGAGAAAAGTCATTATACTCGAACACACTTGAGGAAACAGCCCGCGAATTTTTGCAGGCTTACACAACTCGTGGCAAGGAATTGTCGGACACTGACGAGACATGGGTCCAATACACAATACCGAAAATGAAACAACTATCCCGTCATTGGAAACATCCAGCGTCGTCGAAGCTGCGAAAGTTCAAACAATCACTGTTTGCCGGAAAGTGATGACGATCATGTTTGGAACAGGGAGGAGCTATAGTTGTGCCAATTCCTGCTTGCCCCTACAACAATCAATAGAAAACTTCGCCGCGCGATCCAAAGCAAGAGGAGTGACTTTCTCACGAAGGGAGTGCATTTCCATCAGGACAACGCTCGTCCGCACGTTGCCCTTGTCACAACCAATATCATCACCAAATTTTGATGGGATACTGTCACACAACCACCCTACAGCCCAGACATACCCCCAAGTGACTTCCATCTCTTCGCTAAATTGAAGAAACACATGGGTTGGATGCACTGTACAGCCGAAGAGTTTTTCTACGTTGAATGCATACAGAAGATGGTACACCGCATGCAAAAATGCATTGATCTCAAAAGCGATGATGTCGAAAAATAGGTAAAAGTCCACGCTTTCCACACATGTATTACTCAATGCCAATAAACATGTTCTTCATTGTGGAAAATAGCTGGGGACGTTATTTTCCGGACCACCCTCGTATTACCGAGGACAGAGAAACAGGAAGAGTAATCACAACTCCACCACCTACCTGAGTGGCGCTGTTCCGTGGTGACAGCAGACAGCAGAAGCCAGGGATGTACAGCAGTGGACAAAACGAGCGAGACCCCTCGCCTTTTCGTTATGCTGATCCGCACGGCTTTAAAGTCTGCTACAAAGCATAACAAGCAAGGCGACGAAGTGCTACCAACGTACTATGCACAGGCGTGAAATTGACAAACTATCTGAACGTTTTTAGGCTGTTTTCAATAATTTGTAAAAGTATATTAATGCTGATTAGTGTGTTAAATATAACACGTAAATATAAGACAGAACTGAAAGAAGGAACGCTAATTGGTATGAACTGAACCAATAAAAATGAATTTCAACTTATCAAGATAACATAACTGTTTTAGTAAGACAAAGAACCCCCCCCCCCCCTCCCCCAGATCGTTACGAATTAGCAAAATATTATCCGCATTCGGCCGCGAAACGGTCTGTGTCAACGTTCAGACCAGTCAAACTGGATTACCGTTGCTGACCTACCATGAAAGTGTGCAAATTTAGCAATGGGTGACGATTCATAACGAAATTCAGTTAAAAATCATTCAGTGCTACACTTAAGTCAATTCCATTATTGACAGAAACGGAAAAAGTAGGCAGTAACATGTATGAAATTCTACAAGAGTGTCATATTGACATCCACAGGGCGCCAGTACAGAATAAAGGTAATGATAAAACGTATGGGAGGCGCGATAATTTCTTAAAATTGCTTTACTGATATTCTACCTGCCTCCATCGAGATTAGAACCGAAAACAAACCAGACCTTCCTTTCACTATGCTAGCAGACAACCCAGGCAAACAGCCCTCTATTATTACCCCAGACATGAATAAGCCGGCAATTTCGCAATGAAAATGGCAAAATGATCTGCAGTTACTGTTGCATAGAGCTTTCTGGACTCAAAAACATGAATTTTCTTCCTTTATGTCACCGCTTATGTCACAATCATTCGGGATGTTTATCGAAATTACAAAATACTGTTGTTACAGAGTAAATTTAGTAGGATAATTCTGCACCATCCCAGGAAATAAACGGCTACATACCTGCCAAACGTATTCTACACTGTTTCGAAATCTCCACTAGGCGCGCCACAGCCAGAAAACGTTCATTAGCCGAATTGTTTCTTAAGCTAGCTAGCAATGGGAATGTTCGCACTTCTAAGACGCAGTGGAATTAATACTGGGATGTGAATTACCACGTGTATAGGCAAATGGATTCTACTTGCATTCCTGTAAACGTGATTTGGATCGAATGCGTAGCTACGATTATATGCTGATGTATCGACTGCAACTAGCACATTTCGAATAAAGAGTAGAGGGTGTTATTTATGCCGCCCTCATCTTCAGTAGCTGTCGTAGCTGTTTTCGTTGTTAGGATTTCGTCACCTAAACCGGTAAAAACGGAACCCTACTAGTCTCACTTTCTTGACCGTCTATCGGTCTACCTAAACCTTAAAACCCGTTTACCTCCAGAACGGGTAGACATAATAAGCGGAAATGTATCGCACTTCTTGCGGTAACCGGTCCCTTGGTGGTGTAAAAAAGTGAGATTCTATGTCAACGCAATCTAAAGATACGTCCGTTTATGTAAAGAAAATTTACGCGAAAGGTCAAAAAATGGCTCCAAGAACTATGCGACCGAACGGCTTAGGTCATCAGCCCCTAGACCTAGAACTACTTAAACCTATCTAGCCTAAGGACATCACAGACATCTATGCCCGAGGTAGGATTCCAACCTGCGACTGAAGCAGCCGTGCGGTTCATGACAGAAGCGCTTGGAACCGCTCGGCCACCGCACCCGGCGAAACGCTATTCACCTCATGTATAATGATAATATATATTGTCTAGTGAGGATAAACTGTATTCGCCAGCAACGAACTTTTACGAAGCTACATTCAAACTTAGTTCGAAGTCGTCTGCAATATCCATTTATAAATACCCTAGGAACGTCGTATGCGATATCCACTTCTGAAGACGCTGGCAGATACTGCAGTACCATAACAAGTAGGTAAGAGTTTATTGTTATTGGTCCATGCATGAGACTTTATTTCAATATCAATTGAACGCGCCTAGGTGTTCGTATATGGCTGAAACTCATGAACAAAAAGCAAATAAACAGCAAACAACTTTGATGTTCAAATCAAATGAAAGTCGCATGTCGCAATTACAACATAATTTCGTTGTTACATCTACAAGACTACATCAACAGGATTTCCTTGCAATCCAGACTTACGTGCCTGGCAGAAGGTTCGGACAATTTCTCTACCGTTCCACTCACTAACAATGTGCGGGAAAAAGGACCAATTAAATCTTTTCTTGTGAGCCTTGAATTACAATATTACTACGGTTTCTTCGTGTGTAAGTTCCCGAGGAAATAATGTTTTAGCATTCAGAACAGATGTTCGTGATTGTAATTTCGTGAAAAGATCTCGCGGCAACGAGAAAAGCTTTTGTTTTCATGAAAGTTACCTCAACTCGATTACCAAATCTGGGACCCTCTCTCCCCTATTTCGTGACATTACAAATCGTGCTACCGTTCCTTGGACGTTTTTGCGTGCACAGTCAATCACGTCTGTCAAGGATATTATAGCAGTGGACGGACAAACGTAGTGTAGGCAGTGTTTTCAGTTGGCCTGTTGCGTATTCTTAGTGTGCCTTCCCCACAAAAGTATGTTTTCGATCGTTCCAGTTTAAGTTTTACTGAGTACTGAGGTTTTGTCATGTAACCGAAAGTTAATTATTGTTATTGGACGCAGCTTTCGTGTTTAATGTATTCCTCATTCAACAGAGTACACTCCTCGTACACCACACATAAATGTTTCAAAGTATTAAATTGTCACTGATGTTACCAAGTTGGATTGGTCATCTTAACGTGCCGTTTTGAAACAAAGGAAAATATTATAGCAAAATGTAGCAACTAAGAAGCGGAGTATCCAAATAAACAAACATTTCCGGTTTAAGTAGTTGCAGTAGGTCTACTACACAGTAACGTAAATTAGGAGCAAAGTCCATTAGTAGATTGTTATCAGGAAAACCAGTCCCCATAATGCAAAGTGCCACTACAAGAAAGAAAGTTTCCAAACATGTCAATGAGTAGTCGAGGAAAGTGGACGCATTCTGTTTACTGAATCCCAACTCACGCTACTTACGAGGGGACACGCCAAGTGTCATACCCCGATCTTGCTGAAACTTCGCTCAGTGAAAGAGGGGACAAAATAAGCGAACACGTGTCTCGGCTTATCTGCTTACACTCTACCGCTTCTGAGAAAACGACGGTCAATGTTTTCAATGTGCTGTTGCTATAGTGTAGATACCTCTTAGCGAGTAAGGATTCAACTGAAGTGGTGGCTCTGCGGCTACCATAGCGACTTCGGAACTTTGCGCTGCGAGTTCGAAACCAAGTTTTTCCTCCCCCCTCTCACTCTCTGAATTATCTACGAATGTTTATTCCAATTTATGTTGAAACACTGTTGTCGTTATCCGTCAGTTAATTTACTGTGTAAAGAAATAAATTAAAAAGGGAACACATAGTGCGTAGTGGGGCGATCACTCTCTCGTAGAAATAATTCAGAAGCCAAGATCGCTTAAATAGTGTTTACCGGATAACCGGTTTCAACCCACTAAAGGTGCCATCATCGGATCTGAATGTAGATTAACATTTATAATCCATTTGGATATAACGATACATGAGGCAGTCCAGATGATTTTAGATCAGCTTGTCTCATTCGTTTATTATTCTTTTAATTCATTAATTGCACATAAAGTTAATTTGCGAATAATGACAACATTATTTCAACATAAATTAGAAAAAAAACATTCGTAGATTATTCTGATAGAGAGGCAGGAAAAAATAATAAAAAAAGAACAATATGGTCTCGAACACAGGAATTAAAGTTAAGAAGGAACGAGGTAGCCACTGAGTCACCGCTTCAATTGCGTTCTCGGCTGCAGAAGGTAACTACACTACAGCAACAGCGCGTTGATAACTGTGACCGTCGTTTTCTCGGAAACGGTCGAGTGTCTGCAGATAAGTCGAAACACATGTTCGCTTATTTTGTCCTCTCCTTCACTGAGCAAAGTTTCCGGACAATCAGCCTATGACACCTGGCGAGTTCCCCTCGTTAGTCGAGTCGCTTCTTACGCCCGGCGAGAATTATGTATGCCTCAGAGTAAACTGCGCCACTTGGAAACACGGCGAGCGTGTATAAACACGTTTTCCTTCTTATAAGGCAACCTTCTACAGCTAAAATTCACGGAGTGTTCTTCAGGTTGCCTCAGATATTTCAGAAATGTTTCTTGCGTTAGGCCTGCCGCATATGCAAAGCGTAAACATTTCATTTCATGTAATATTTATCAGGATAAGACATGACAAGAGTGGACCAGTCCCTTCTGAGAAAAATTACAGATTCTAAGTTGCTCCACTACGTAATGACACGGGTTCGGGCTTGCGATCTCTCGTTTATGCCATCGATTTCCGTGTTACACATACTTGGCCACTGCGTTGTGGCTGCCATCGTGGAGGAGGCAGTCTGTTTCCTGCTAGCGCTGTTTCCATAGCAGATATTAACCGCGACGAATCATTCAGTCAACGCTAAATGGCCCATCTGGCTGAGGCAGACAAGGGCGCTATAATAGCACTCCATGCAGAGAGATCTTCAAATGGCTATACAGCAAGAACTATGGGTCTTCACAAGTCGACGGTAGCCAGGTGAATCGGACGAAAGGAAGAGAGTGGTAACCTGAATGGGAGGCCTCATGGCCGTCGCCGCAAAACAACGGCAGCTCAGGATCAGCAGATACGCCGTTTCAGTGAGAAACACCCATTTGTCAACGCACGACAAATTCAGGAGACTTTGGGTCTCAATGTTAGCAGTAAGACCGTCACTCGTCGTCTAAGGGAAGGTGGACTGAGAGCAAGAAGCGCTGCTGTGAAAGAGACATTGACTGTTTCCCACAGAGAAGCTCGCCTTGCTTTTGCTGCTGAAAATGTCGACAAACTTCTCCATTTTTGGAGGCGAGTGAATTTCACGGACGAAAAAGTTTTCTCTACAGCATCAACCGGAAAAGTACTTGTTTACCGGCCTAAAGGTGCTAGGTATAATCGAAAATATATTTACAGTTGCCGAAGGAGTGGCAGGGAGTCGGTAACGGTATGTGCATGGATATCGGCCGAAGGGTGTGTGCTCCAGTGGGAAGTGGAAGGAAGATTCGATGCGCGCAATTACATATCAATTCTGGAGAACGTGATGTTGCCTTCTGTGACAGCAAGATTTGGCGATGATCAGATCATGTGCCAACAAGATCGCTCGCCTATTCATATGGCACGTGTGGTTAAGAGGTGGTTCGACGACCATAGTAATATTACTGTAATGGAATGGCCACCTAAAGGAGCTGACATGAATCCCATTGAGAATATTTGGGCAGAAATGGTCAGAGTAATACGAGAAAAGGGGTAGTCACCGTCGACTAGCCGACATCTTTCTGATGTGATTCATGACGCTTGGGATGAGTTACTTGAATCTCCTAGATATGTGGCTCGAGTTGTGGGCTCAATGCCCAACAGACTTCGAGCTGTTGTGGAAGCCGAAGGAGGCTATACGCGATACTGAGCAGCATCAGCAGAGGTGTTTTTCTTTTTTTTTCAGCCCTTCACCAATCTGATGCAACAGCTGTTTCAAGTTTTTTTTCTTATTTCCTTTTTTTTTACAGACGTATATTTTATATAATTTCAAGGAAACGCAGTAAGTGGAAAGTGGATAAACAAATTAATTCACAGAAAGATATGAAATATTTAATTTGATTTAATTTGATAAGAGAAGAAATACTCACCTTATATATTCATGCAGCCTCTAAAAAATACATGACACATGTGTATATGCAAGAAGGGTACAAAACAATTCAGCACAAATGAAAAATATTGAGGAGAAGCTCACCGATGAAGGCGTAAATGGAGAACAAAGGTTGGGCAAAAAGGAGAGGTAAGGAGGCCCGAAAAAGCAGAGAAAAATCAAATACCCAACAGACTTTGAGTCGTTGTCGCAGCAGAGGGCGGTTGGTATATGCGAAACGGAGCAACAGTAGAAGAATAGTTGTATTTACTGATTTTTGAGGCTTTATTTTGTGACGGCTAAACAGTGCTGCATCATGAGACCCACTATTTGTCCACATGTGGCTAAACATCAGAGGTGTAAAAAATTTTGAGAGGTGCCGAAATTCTCTGGATGAGTAACGTGTTATAGACAAGAAGATGATTTTTAGTTCATTTCATTTTAACCATTCACTCTATGCTTTGACATTCTAATCTTTGATTTCATCTTATTATTTTGTATCTTTTCTTCAGTGAAAGTCAACGGTAGGAAGTTTCAAAATATGAAGAATAACTGGAAGTTTTTAATTTGTGAAATAGCGTATTTAACAGTTAATGGTTTCAACAAATCTGTAGTTATAGGACATATTAAGAAGCAAGTCAAAAATGGCATTGTGGAAAGATCAGGTTGGTCTCTAAAGGGTAACGACGGTAAAATAGGAAATATGAAACTATGGCTAACAACTATTGTTGATGGTGAGGAGCCATAATCGATATGCCACTATTCTGTAATTGTATTTCTGAAGTTCATCGTCAATCCTAGGACTGAAACCGATACTCTGTTTTACGTGAAGAATATAACCTTCAAAATTTTTTTAGCAGCGCAGAATATTAAATCATAGTTTATAGATCAGGAACCTAATCCAGCTGCCTTTAATTCTATTCTCACGGATGACATTGAGACAGTAAATAACAAGAGAAATAACAAGACTCTCAGAATCAATATAGAGAATTCAAGTGTCCAGTGGATTCAAAAGTTTGCTATAATAGCGAATAATTGCTTTTACTGACTCCTTCATGCCTACGTTTTCTGTCAGACAATGTTTGAAACTAGGACTACCAAGGTAAACAGTTTTTCCTCAAACTGTCAAGTTGGAAGTCGGAGAGCCAGTTACATAAATTACGATGACAACAAACGTTTTTCAAGTAAACTGATCACAGGAGGCATCCAACGCATTTATTGTGTGTTACATGCACAGTATGTAAAATGGCAACGCCACCAACACACAATACCACTAACAAGGGAACATCCCCATCGCACACCCCTCAGATTTAGTTATAAGTTAGCACAGTGGATAGGCCTTGAAAAACTGAACACAGATCAATCGAGAAACCAGGAAGAAGTTGTGTGGAACTATGAAAAAAATAAGCAAAATATACAAAGTGAGTAGTCCATGCGCAAGATAAGGAACATCAAGGAGATTCTGAGCTCAGGAGCGTCGTGATCCCGTGGTTAGCGTGATCAACTGCGGAACGAGAGGTCCGTGGTTCAAGTCTTCCCTCGAGTGAAAAGTTCAATTTTTTATTTTCAGACAATTATTATCTGTCCGTCCGCCCGTCCGATGCGAGGTAACTGCGCTGTAGTATGATGACGCTACACCTAAACAAACACCGAAACACATGGAGTCAGTCGACTACAGCGCACGGAAGAGAGGGTATTCCTGCTAACGAGGCTCCCTGGCTGGCAGTTGACTGTTCGCTACTTTGGACGAGAGTGCATTAAATACGTGAGATGCATTCCGTGGGCAATATGACTCCAGCAAATATAGCTCGCGACTTCAATAACAATGTCAATGAATATTTTCCGAACTGTAAGGCATCGGAAAGTTCCTTAAGGGATCGAACGATTGTCGAACATTTGTATGATTATTTCCTACATTTGTTGATAAACAGTACGTGTGGTGATGGTTGTCTGAAAATAAAAAATTAATCTACGCACTTGAAGGAAGGCTTGAATCAAGGGCCTCTCGTTCCGCAGCTGCTCACGCTAACCAAACGACCACTGCGCCCCCGAGCTCACACTATCCTTGATGTTGCTTATCTTACGCATAGACTACTCAGTTTGTATATTTTGCTTATTTCTTTCATAGTTACACACAACTTCTTCCTGTTTTCTCGATTGATCTGTGTTCAGTTTTTCAAGGCCTATCCACCGTGCCAACTTACAACTAAATCTGCGGAGGATGCGATGGGGAGGTTCCCTTGTTAGCTATGAAACAACTGTAGCAAAACGGAGCATCCTCGTTATCCATGTGATGGATAAGACGACTAATGCGCAACATAAATGTCAATGTAAGCATCAATTTCTGTTGGAACGTGCTTCCTGAACCAAATAACATACATAGCCTACATCTTCAATGCGAATCATGTAGCAAATGTAATTTAAAGGACATAAAAATATCGAGTGAATTTACTAACATAATTATGAACCACTCACGAACATAAATCGATGGTCACATAGTTGTCAAAAGTATTCTACAGTATTGCCATTGTCCATTACACTAGCAGCAGGAAGAAAACGTTCGCTCAGCTGTGCTGAGATATCTTGCACTGACGAAGCTCGCGCTTCGAAGACGCCACAGCATCGTCTGCCACCATTTCATGGGAAACGAAATATCTCTTACTTCTTAGACATTAAAATCTGACCGCCGGCCGGCCGCCACAGAGACCAAGTCCGAGTCGTTCACTTAATGTGGCCAATAAAACTGACCGCCCGTGACAACTCTAAGTCTGGCCATCTGCACAATCTGGCAACAATGTTAGAAGTGTTAGGAGGAAGTGTTGTCTACTTCCGAGATGTTTCTCGGATTGTGTCAGCCCATGGTCTAGTGTATGCCGGCACGGTAGCTCAGTCGCTATTCACAAATTTACATTTGCCGGCGCGGTAGCTCAGCGTGTTCGGTCAGAGAGCCGGTTGGCCTCTATAATAAAAAAACTGAGTGGAAGGATCAACCACCGAACTAGAACAGGATGTCTTGCGACGTCCGCAACGACCAAACACAGCGATCAAAAACGAACAAAATGCAAAAAAAAAAAAAAAAAAAGCGTGTTCGGTCAGAGGGCTGCTCGCCCTATGTAATAAAAAAACTGAGGAAAGGAATCAAGGGTCACCTTGAACGGATGTCTTGTGACGTGCGCTGAGACCAAACGCAACGAATAATACCGAACAAAATGAAGAGCGAGAAAAAAAAAAGTGGTAATCTTCGTCCATTCTAAACTTATGGTCGCCTGTTCGCGTCCAACCCTTTTTTTTTTTTTTTTTTTACCACATTTCGGTCTAAAGTTATGAGTCTGATTGAGCATCGAAGATAATTCGCTTAACATTCTACCCACCAGCAATAACAAGTATTCCAGAAACAGCTCCGCACGGCAGCTCGTGGCTGCGTCGCGATCCGAACAGCTTACGTTCGAGCGTTTCCTCGCGCTGCAGCGGCTACCGGCCACCGGCCAGACGCCACCCGCCGCCTGAAATCCGGCGCCGCCCATGTGAACGCGGCGCCACGCTGTCAGTGTATGTATCAACTGTCATTTTCGAATTTGAAGAGCTAGTTATCATCTTACAGCTAAGCATTGGATTTTGCGTACTTGAACTACAGTTAATCATTGTAAAATTGAGTCGCAAGTGGAAAAAGGTGAAACACCTGCAACACAACGTTTGCTTTTCGTATAACAGAGGGGTGAATGCAGAGGAGGCAGCTAGAAAGATTTGAACTGTGTTTGGAACCAGTGCTTTTAGGAAAAATACGCCAGAAAAAGATAGTCGTGTTTCAACAAAGAGGGTTCTGGCATGAATGATTTTCCACATTAAGGAAGTCTCGACTACTGATATGTGTGATAGATTACCATTTTACCATCATGCAACATTTGCATTCAACAGGCAAAGTTCATAAGTCTGGTGTGGGAGTACTGCATGCTCTAATTCTAAACAACAAAAATCAACGGAGTGACTATCATTGAACGTCATCAGGTCACTTATCGAGCATTCCTATGCAGTACTGTTACTGGTGACGTGTTATGATGCCTTTATCGTTAAGTTCCTAAGAAGAAACGAAAGGCTGAGCCCCACCAAAAGACGTAAGCTCGAGGAAAGAGTAGTGTGAACATAATATTTTACATCTGATAAATCCAAAAGTGTGTTTTGGGCTACGAGTTCTTCTCCCAGGGTGTGTGCAACACAGCTGGAATTTGTTGCCAACAACTGAGACACCTTTCGGTCGCAGTGTATGAAAATCGAGCAACAAAACTACATCACCTGTGCTACTGCATGATAACGCACTATGTTGATTTGAGAAACAAAACTATCCAGGAGATTTATAGGAAAGTCGTCTCTCGGGCACTTGTATTGATAGGGAAGTCCTCTCTCAAGCACTTGTCCCTCTCGTCATATATTTGTAAAATTTTACCTTTCCCGCTCTTGATCGATCAACCGTCAAGGCAATTCATTTCTGGACGAAAATATTCTTAAAACTACTCTGGTTTAATGACATCGTTAGAACCAGTAGGTTTCTACAGGCGTAGAATTTGTAAACAACTTTAGCATTGTCAGATCGTTTTAGATATCGTGAAAGAAAATTCTGCTGCTGATTAATTTATCTTTGACAACTACTGTTGCGTTTAGTAAACTAATGGAAAATGCAATTAAAATATTCACTGTACTAATACAAATTAAATTCAGCTTACTACAGAAACATCACGACGGTAGTCTATCTTAATAAAGCATTAAGCGTCTGTGAGACGATTGAGCCTATTTTAACACGAATTAGTAGGATATTACCGACTTTTGACTTCGAAAAGATCTGTATTTATTTCATTTCCTGTACCATTCGTAAGTATTATGAAAATGTGACATTTTATAAATAAAATTATGTATTCACAACAACAAAAAATATGTCGGCAGAAAACAAAAGTGGCATTATGAATTCGGCAGTACCGTAAGGTTTTCTCTCTGACACTAAGGGTTACTGAAAGTAGCAAGACGAATTTTCCTCGAGCGTTGTCTTACGATTCCCTTATTGAGTTTTTATCTGCCTGCTTGTAGCTGTGCAACAAAAGAATTAAAAGAGAGTCTCGAAAGGCGAACGAAAGCAGCTTGCACCTGGTAGCTAAGCATGTTACCTGGGAACTAGTTTTTTCCTAAAGTGGGAAGACATCCTTATGAGGTTGAATTGTTGGCAAATGTCAGTCAGACGTGTGCCGTTGGTCTAAGCGTATCGGTGAGTTGAATTTGTACCAATGATTTTTCTACAGGTTTTTTCTGTCCCAAATAGAGAGTTGAAGTCTCCCATTAGTATTTTCACGACATCTTGGTGAATTTTGCTCATAGTATTTTCGAGTGTGTTCCAGAATTTTTCGACATTTTCGGTGTTTTTCTTATTTTCGATGTTGTTGGGGACACGTGCATTTATGAGTGTATATTTTTTACTGGGGCTCTGAATGAGCGTAGTCATAAGTCGCTTGTTGATGGGCCGGCCGCAGTGGCCGAGCGGTTCTAGGCGCTTCAGTCCGGAACCGCGCGGCTGCTACGGTCGCAGGATCGAATCCAGCCTCGGCATGGATGTGTGTGATATCCCTAGGTTAGTTAGGGCTAAGTAGTTCTAGGGGACTGATGACCTCCGCTGTTAAGTTCCATTGTGCTCAGAGCCATTTGAACCTTTTGATTGTTGATGGGTGTGATTTCTTTGACAGAGTTGATGATAGATCTGTGTTCAAGAAATGCAATGCCGAATATTGGTACGCCTTTCGCTACCTTTTGTTGTATTTTGCTCTTGAAGATGCAATGGTTTCCCTAATGCAAGGTTTCATTGTCAGTTAGTCGTGGTTCTTGAAGAGCAAGGCTGGGAATTTTTTGTCGGTCGATTTCTTTTGTGAGATTATTTAGTTTTCATGTTTGGATCAATGTATCGATGTTTACTTTTAAATTCATGTTTTTTGTTTGTAGGGAAATTTACCAGAGATCTTCGATATTCTCTGCCGTGCTAACCTGGACTCCCCAGAATCCGAAAATCCAACTGCCGCCTGTCGACAGCCGGGTTGTATACCACCTGGGGTAAAGTTGACTTTGCTTGCATAGTTCATGTTTGCTTGTGTTTCATTGGTTTGGCTTTGGTGATACTAGGACCGGACAGGACCAGAGGGTGTTGAAGCCTTTGAAAGCAAATATTTGCAGCCAAGCTCATTGAGCTAACAAAAAAAATGGGGTTCAAATGGGTCTGTGCACTATGGGACTCAACTGCTGAGGTCATTAGTCCCCTAGAACTTAGAACTAGTTAAACCTAACTAACCTAAGGACATCACAAACAACCATGCCCGAGGCAGTATTCGAACCTGCGACCGTAGCGGTCTTGCGGTTCTAGACTGCAGCGCCTATAACCGCGCGGCCACTTCGGCCGGCTCATTGAGCTAACAGACGGTGACCAGAGTAGCGGTGATTTTCACTCAGACGTGTCTGGATTTTGGGTTCAACGGATTGAGGAGCCGTTCAGGATTGTGTTAGTATTTGGTTCACCCCTAGTATTTGATTTCCCCGGTACCAACCATATGGGGGAGGATTTCCCCTATCCGCCACACGCGATTATTATTATTATTATTATTGTCATTATGTCATCAGCAAATCCGATATGGTGTATCTTCCCACCACTAAAATAGATGTGTATTGTTCGATTCAGTATTTCCATCACATAAATGTGGGTTATAATTACGTTGATTTGCTGCTAGTAGACATATTTCTCACTTTTTCTTAGACAGTTGCTACGTGTTACTCCATCATAGGAATTTATGTGCGCAGCATTGTTGCAATACAGACGTTCAAATTATCCGATTTCTGTAATTTCATTTCGATACCAGATCGTCCTAATCTGATTCAGACAGGCAGTCTTAATGTGGATATCCGACTACGACTCTCATCATATGATAGATTGGGTAAACCACATTCTTAATCGGACTGTTGAATATAGATCACTTATCTATGGCAGGGCCTGAATTCTTAAACACCGTGGAATATAATAATCCAATGTACTTATTACAAATCCGTTATTTAAATATAAATATATGAACTAACGAGATAACAGTTTATTTACAGGAGCAGAGCCCCATCGATCATAGCAGAGCATTGCGAGATTGGTTTCAGGGCCAAGAGAGGATAAAGCTGTTGCCGTTTGTTTCACGATCACCAAACATCAACCAGATAGAGAATATGTGGGCAGAGGTAACAAGGCCATTGCCACGTGGATCTACAAAAGCAAGCGACCTTTGGACAAATTGAGAAAACATATGTTGGGAAGTAAACCATCACGCTACACTGTCGACGACTTAATGAAATCAATTCCCCTACGCCTTCGAGAAATCTTACGTAATGATCGTGGGTGGGTTGGTTACTAAAAGTATAAAAAAAATGTTCAGATGTGTGTGAAATCTTATGGGACTTAACTGCTGAGGTCATCAGTACCTAAGCTTACACACTACTTAACCTAAATTATCCTAAGGACAAACACAAACACCCATGACCGAGGGAGGACTCGAACCTCCGCCGGAATCAGCCACGCAGCCCGTGACTGCAGCGCCCCAGACCGCTCTGCTAATCCCGCGCGGCTACAAAAGTATTCTCGTCCACAAAACCCATGTGGACAATTATCTGATAATCGGTCAAGCTTTGTTTTGTCACAGCTCTTTAGCATACAAGTCCATTTACTTTCAGTCTCCTCCTTACAATTCTTTCAATGCAAGGTAATTGAAAAAACTCATCCGCTCGACGCCAACTGAGGAACTGACTGGCACACAGTAGTTGTCACCCTCACTGGAATCAATGAATGTGTGTGTGTGTGTGTGTTTTCGTGTTCATGCACAATGTGAATCAATACTATTAACGTTAGAGAGACAGCCAACAATAAATATTTCGTCAAATAGGACTGTAAAGTATTTTAATGCGATGGGAAGTTACAAACAGAATTTTCACCCAACCCACATCCTGCATATTACGTTAAGTAAGATGTATTAACTCCGTAGTATCGTTAGCAGAGACAGTGCACTCTTGTTATCGAGGCTTGCGACAAGCGCAGCGATCAGCAGTGCCCAATGCCGCCGCGATTTGTTTATGTTGGTTGAGCGTGGACACTGCAACCGACGCTTCGCCATAAACAGAAAGAAATCACCTTGGCTCTGACTGCACGTGAGCGGATATCACTGCCTGCGTGTTCTTATAGTAACCAACGTGAGACTCTACCCAAATGTGCCATGGAGCAATTGCAACGGGTATCATGTCATTAGTCATCAGAATATTAACCAGTGATGAAATGTCCACTATTTGAATCCCAAGGAAATAGGAACCTTCTCACAAAGGAATGTGAGGTGATATCAAAATTTATCCAACACACAAAAATTAACCGCAGCGCTTTCATGTAAGCAGTAGTAGCACACAAGGAAATATTATGTCTTGAAAGCGTATATTTCATTTCCTCTTCTCATATTAACGCCCTTGTTTTAGTATGAAGTGGGAAAATAAACACGAAAAACTTAAGTTCCTGAGAAGCGTATAAGTCATTTCCTCTTCTCATATCATAACTTTTGTTTTAGTATGAGGTAAAAAAATAAACAGTTTAGGGTTCTGAAACATAATATGACACCAGATTCTTATCGTAGGCGCTATCGGAAACGCAAAAAGCAGGGAGTTATCCATTCTTTTGTCCAAACGTCTGTTTCCTTTCATGCATTACTCACGCTAGGAGATTCTTATTTAAGGACTTGTGGGCATCAAGTTCTTCAGCAGAACAAGCCTTATGTTATTGTGCTAATTACGGTATAGAAAAAATGCAACAAAGACGAGTTCCCCTGGAGCAGTGAGGATATTTGCACATGTCTGTATTCAGCAATGACTGCCAGCTGCCACAACACTTCACAGAATCCTTGCGGCAGGCAACACAACTGTGCGTGCACTTCAGACTTCATTCAGTATGACGTCAGGATGGAAACGTCAAATTAACGTTGCTTTCCGAGTCGTATTCAATCTAGAATGAGGTGTTATTGAGGTAGTTGAACGTTCTAGCAATTACACTTCTATAATTCCCGTGTGAGTATTCCGATAGCCAAAAGAACACGTTAGTGTGAAACCATCTGGAACTGCATTAACATCAAACTGCAAGAACTTGAGACAGTACGTGGACTCTTCTCTTCGCTAGGTGACCCATTACTGATATTTAGGATTCTCTCCGTCCTAGGCGTAATGGAAATGGAACTTCAGAGGCGCTTTCCGCTATTCTTGACAAAAATGAGAAACTTGTAATCACTGCGAGTTACAACTGCGTGATGATAATGGTTCAGGTTGTCAGTAGTTGTGGTGGTGTAATGCTTTCAAACTGCTTACAGCAACGTTAATGGTGGCGCACATAATTTAGCGCTGACTACCTACTTAAGTAAAGATAGTGTTGTGGCGTCGTCGCTTGTCTTTATTTGGCCTCAGCTTGAGTAATCCGATTTAACGAACATAGTACTACATTCGCGGGCTACTCGGATTGCGATTAAGGGCGAATCTCAAGCGCGTGACCACGAACAATTGGGAGCGGAAACTTAATGCCATCGGAACCTTGTTGAAGGACCATGACTTGCGATCGTTAGACTGACTTCTGAAAGTTCAGTTTATAAATACATACATACTTAGCAAAATTTATCTTGTCACAGCAGTCTTACCGATACTGCAGGTCACTGCACATAAAATATTAGCTGTAGGCTCTTGGTATGTGAGGAAACAAAATATCTTCAATGTATCCTTCCACACGGTGACTTCGCAGAAGCAAAACAGAGGACTTGGAACTAAAGACGTGTTTTAAACTACCCTGTAATTTATTTTACCTTAAATACTACTTCAATTTTGTTCTACAATTTAATCGAATATATGAGTGCAAATATGGAATACATGAGAATAATGCAGCTAGTCAGTGACAGGTATGGGAGAGGCATTGTGGCCAGGCCTCGGGTTTTTGACCCCTGCCCTCTTTGCTTCCGCCTACCTGGTGCTGAAAGTCTTCTCAAACTTTTTAAAAAAATAATAGTGCAGTTGTCAGCACGTCTGTCTTGTAAGCAGGAGGTCTAGGTTCGAAGCTCAGTCGGTCACAAATTTTCATCTGCCGTCGTTGCTGTATTTCAACGCGCTGTGACAGTGTGGACGTCGGTCCTTCGATATTTAAGATGCAATTGCTTTTTGAAACAATAGAGTTGATTTGCGAACATTTATCTTGCCATCAAAATAACGGGACTCCAACGGCATCCAATCCTTAGTCATAACTTTGTGCCGGCGCTAACCCATGTCATATACATGCGAAAATGCGAGGCCTGGCCACAATGTCTCCCCCATACCTGTCACTGAGTAGTTGCATTATTCACATGTTTTCCATATTTGCACTTATATATTCCTTTAAACTGTAGAACAAAATTGAAGTAGTAATTAAGGTAAAATAAATTACAGATTGTCGCCTCCAATGGCGTGTGTTCGTTGCAGAACATAACTTATAACAGTGAAAAGGGTACTGCTGTGACAAGATAAATTTTGCTAAGTATGTATGTATTTATAAACTGAACTTTCAGAAGTCAGTCTAACGATCGCAAGTCATGGTCCTTCAACAAGGTTCCGATGGCATTAAGTTTCCGCTTCCAATTGTTCGTGGCCACGCGCTTGGGATTCGCCCTTAATCGCAATCCGAGCAGCCCGCGAATATAGTACTATGTTCGTTAAATCGGATTACTCAAGCTGAGGCCAAATAAAGACAAGCGACGACGCCACAACACTATCTTTACTTAAGTAGGTTGTCAGCGCAAAATTATGCGCGCCACCATTAACGTTGCTGTAAGCAGTTTGAAAGCATAACACCACCACAACTACTGACAACCTGAACCATTATCATCACGCAGTTGTAACTCGCAGTGATTACAAGTTGCCCGCATCTCGTGGTCGTGCGGTAGCGTTCTCGCTTCCCACGCCCGGGTTCCCGGGTTCGATTCCCGGCGGGGTCAGGGATTTTCTCTGCCTCGTGGTGGCTGGGTATTGTGTGCTGTCCTTAGGTTAGTTAGGTTTAAGTAGTTCTAAGTTCTAGGGGACTGATGACCATAGATGTTAAGTCCCATAGTGCTCAGAGCCATTTGATTACAAGTTTCTCATGTTTGTCAAGAATAGCGGAAAGCGCCTCTGAAGTTCCATTTCCATTACGCCTAGGACGGAGAGAATCCTAAATATCAGTAATAGGTCACCTAGCGAAGAGAAGAGTCCACGTATTGTCTCAAGTTCTTGCAGTTTGATGTTAATGCAGTTCCAGATGGTTTCACACTAACGTGTTCTTTTGGCTATCGGAATACTCATATGGGAATTATAGAAGTGTAATTGCTAGAACGTTCAACTACCTCAATAACACCTCATTCTGGATTGAATACGACTCGGAAAGCAACGTTAATTTGACGTTTCCATACATCTCCTGACGTCTTACTGAATGAAGTCTGAAGTGCACGCACAGTTGTGTTGCCTGCCGCAAGGATTCTGTGAAGTGTTGTGGCAGCTGGCAGTCATTGCTGAATACAGACATGTGCAAATATCCTCACTGCTCCAGGGGAACTCGTCTTTGTTGCATTTTTTCCATACCGTAATTAGCACAATAACATAAGGCTTGTTCTGCTGAAGAACTTGATGCCCACAAGTCCTTAAATAAGAATCTCCTAGCGTGAGTAATGCATGAAAGGAAACAGACGTTTGGACAAAAGAATGGATAACTCCCTGCTTTTTGCGTTTCCGATAGCGCCTACGATAAGAATCTGGTGTCATATTATGTTTCAGAACCCTAAACTGTTTATTTTTTTACCTCATACTAAAACAAAAGTTATGATATGAGAAGAGGAAATGACTTATACGCTTCTCAGGAACTTAAGTTTTTCGTGTTTATTTTCCCACTTCATACTAAAACAAGGGCGTTAATATGAGAAGAGGAAATGAAATATACGCTTTCAAGACATAATATTTCCTTGTGTGCTACTACTGCTTACATGAAAGCGCTGCGGTTAATTTTTGTGTGTTGGATAAATTTTGATATCACCTCACATTCCTTTGTGAGAAGGTTCCTATTTCCTTGGGATTCAAATAGTGGACATTTCATCACTGGTTAATATTCTGATGACTAATGACATGATACCCGTTGCAATTGCTCCATGGCACATTTGGGTAGAGTCTCACGTTGGTTACTATAAGAACACGCAGGCAGTGATATCCGCTCACGTGCAGTCAGAGCCAAGGTGATTTCTTTCTGTTTATGGCGAAGCGTCGGTTGCAGTGTCCACGCTCAACCAACATAAACAAATCGCGGCGGCATTGGGCACTGCTGATCGCTGCGCTTGTCGAAAGCCTCGATAACAAGAGTGCACTGTCTCTGCTAACGATACTACGCAGTTAATACATCTTACTTAACGTAATATGCAGGATGTGGGTTGGGTGAAAATTCTGTTTGTAACTTCCCATCGCATTAAAATACTTTACAGTCCTATTTGATGAAATATTTATTGTTGGCTGTCTCTCTAACGTTAATAGTATTGATTCACATTGTGCATGAACACGAAAAAACACACACACACACATTCATTGATTCCAGTGAGGGTGACAACTACTGTGTGCCAGTCAGTTCCTCAGTTGGCGTCGAGCGGATGAGTTTTTTCAATTACCTTGCATTGAAAGAATTGTAAGGAGGAGACTGAAAGTAAATGGACTTGTATGCTAAAGAGCTGTGACAAAACAAAGCTTGACCGATTATCAGATAATTGTCCACATGGGTTTTGTGGACGAGAATACTTTTGTAGCCGCGCGGGATTAGCAGAGCGGTCTGGGGCGCTGCAGTCATGGGCTGCGTGGCTGATCCCGGCGGAGGTTCGAGTCTTCCCTCGGTCATGGGTGTTTGTGTTTGTCCTTAGGATAATTTAGGTTAAGAAGTGTGTAAGCTTTGGTACTGATGAACTTACCAGTTAAGTCCCATAAGATTTCACACACATTTGAACATTTTTTTATACTTTTATTAACCAACTGACATGGACTACTCAGTTTGTATATTTTGCTTATTTTTTCATAGTTCCACACAACTTCTTCCTGATCTGTGTTC
Organism: Schistocerca serialis cubense; assembly: GCF_023864345.2. NCBI lineage: Eukaryota > Metazoa > Arthropoda > Insecta > Orthoptera > Acrididae > Schistocerca > Schistocerca serialis. The sequence continues at coordinate 369,536,858 of NC_064645.1, forward strand.
AGTTTTTCAAGGCATATCCACTGTGGGGATGTCCCCTTGTTAGTGGTATTGTGTGTTGGTGGCGTTGTCATTTTACATACTGTGCATGTAACACACAATAAATGAGTTGGATGCCTCCTGTGATCAGTTTACTTGAAAAACGTTTGTTGTCATCGTAATTTGTGTAACTGGCTCACCAGCCGGCCGAAGTGGCCGTGAGGGTTCTAGGCGCTGCAGTCTGGAACCGCAAGACTGCTACGGTCGCAGGTTGGAATCCTGCCTCGGGCATGAATGTTTGTTATGTCCTTAGGTTAGTTAGGTTTAACTAGTTCTAAGTTCTACGGGACTAATGACCTGAGAAGTTGAGTCCCATAGTGCTCAGAGCCATTTGAACCATTTAACTGGCTCTCCGACTTCCAACTTGACAGTTTGTGGAAAATTAGTTTACCTTGCTAGTCCTAATTTCAAACATTGTCTGACAGAAAACGTATTCATGAAGGAGTCAGTAAAAGCAATTATTCGCTATTATAGCAAACTTTTGAATCCACTGGACACTTGTACTCCCTATATTGATTCTGAGAGTCTTGTTATTTCTCTTGCTACTTACTGTCTCAATGTCATCCGTGAGAATAGAATTAAAGGCAGCTGGATTAGGTTCCAGATCTATAAACTATGATTTAATATTCTGCGCTGCTAAAAAAATTTTGAAGGTTATATTCTTCACGTAAAACAGAGTATCGGTTTCAGTCCTAGGATTGACGATGAACTTCAGAAATACAATTACAGAATAATGGCATATCTACTATGGCTCCTCACCATCAACAATAGCTGTTACCCATAGTTTCATATATGCCATTTTACCGTCGTTACCCTTTAGAGACCAACTTGATCTTTCCACAATGCCATTTTTGACTTGCTTCTTAATATGTCCTATAACTATAGATTTGTTGAAAACATTAACTGTTAAATACGCTATTCCACAAATTAAAAACTTCCAGTTCTTCTTCATATCTTGAAACTTCCTACCGTTGACTTTCACTGAAGAAAAGATACACAATAAGAAAATGAAATCAAAGATTAGACTGTCAAAGCATAGTGTGAATGGTTAAAATGAAATGAATTAAAAATCATCTTCTTGTCTAAAACACGTTACTCTTCCAGAGAACTTCAGCACCTCTCAAAATTTTTGACACCTCTGATGTTTAGCCACATGTGGACAAATAGTGGGTCTCATGATGCAGGACTGTTTAGCCGTCACAAAATAAAGCCTCAAATCTAAGATCATAAATAAAGAGAGGGAAATGAATTAGGCGTCCTTCGTCTTCCGTAGCATCAAATATATTTTAGTTATTCTATCGTATATGAACTGCGCAGAAAATCAAAGTTAATAACTTGTTAGCAACGTGAGATGATATTAACAGCTTGGCGGCGTGGGTTAGCCGTGCTTTCAACGGCGTCATATCGCGGATCGCACGGCTGCTTGCGCCTTCAGTTCGAATCCTTCCCCGGGCATGGATGTGTGTTAGGTTAGGTTGGTTTAAGTAGTTCTAGGTCTAGGGGCTGATGACATAAGCAGTTTGGTCGCATAGTTCTTGCAGTCATTTTTTTACCTTTCACGTAAATTTTCTTTACATAAACGGCCGTATCTTTAGATTGCGTTGACATAGAATCTCACTTTTTTACACCACCAAGGGACCGGTTACCGCAAGAAGTGCGATACATTTCCGCTTATTATGTCTACCCGTTCTGGAGGTAAACGGGTTTTAAGGTTTGGGTAGACCGATAGACGGTCAAGAAAGTGAGACTAGTAGGGTTCCGTTTTTACCGGTTTAGGTGACGAAATCCTAACAACGAAAACAGCTACGACAGCTACTGAAGATGAGGGCAGCATAAATAACACCCGCTACTCTTTGTTCGAATTGTGCTAGTTGCAGTCGATACATCAGCATATTAACCGTAGATACGCTTTCGATCCAAATCACATTTACAGGAATGCAAAAGGAATCCATTTGCCTATACACGTGGTAATTCACATCCCAGAATTAATGCCACTGCGTTTTAGAAGTGCGAACATTCCCATTGCTAGCTTAAGGAACACTTCGGCTAATGAACGTTTTCTAGCTGTGGCTAGTTGGCGAGTCTAGTGGAGAATTCGATACAATGTAGTATACGTTTGGCAGCTATGTAGCCGTTTATTTCCTGGGGTGGTGCAGAATTATCCTTCTAAATTTACTCTCTAACAACAGTATTTTGTTATTTCGATAAACATTTCGAATGATTGTCACATAAGCGGTGATATAAAGGAAGAAAATTCATGTTTTTGAGTCCAGAAAGCTCTATGCAACAGTAACTGCAGATCATTTTGCCATTTTCATTGCGAAATTGCCGGCTTATTCATGTTTGAGGTAATAATAGAGGGCTGTTTGCCTGGGTTGTCTGCTAGCGTAGTGAAATGAAGGTCTGGTTTGTTTTCGGTTCTAATCCCGATGGAGGCAGGTAGAACATCAGTAAAGCAATTTTAAGAAATTATCGCGCCCCCAATACGTTTTATCGTTACCTTTATTCTGTACTGGCGCCCTGTGGATGTCAATATGACACTCTTGTAGCCGGCCGCGGTGGCCGTGTGGTTTTAGGCACTGCAGTCTGGAGCCGCGGGACTGCTACGGTCGCAGGTTCGAATCCTGCCTCAGGCATGGATGTGTGTGATGTCCTTAGGTTAGTTAGGTTTAAGTAGTTCTAAGTTCTAGGGGACTGATGACCTAAGATGTTAAGTCCCATAGTGCTCAGACCCATTTGAACCATTTGAACACTCCTGTAGAATTTCATACATGTTACTGCCTACTTTTTCCGCTTCTATCAATAATGGAATTGACTTAAGTGTAGCACTGAATGATTTTTAACTGAATTTCGTTACGAATCTTCACGCACTGCTAAATTTGCACACTTTCATGGTAGGTCTGCAACGGTAATCCAGTATGACTGGTCTGCACGTTGACACAGACCGTTTCGCGGCCGAATGCGGATAATATTTTGCTAATTCGTAATGATCTGTGTGTGTGTGGGGGGGGTTCTTTGTCTTACTAAAACAGTTATGTTATCTCGATAAGTTGAAATTCATTTTTATTGGTACAGTTCATACCAATTAGCGTTTCTTCTTTCGGTTCTGTCTTATATTTACGTGTTATATTTAACACACTAATCAGCATTGATATACTCTTACAAATTATTGAAAACGGCCTAAAAACGTTCAGATAGTTTGTCAATTTCACGCCTGTGCATGGTATGTTGGTAGCACTTCGTCGCCTTGCCTGTTGTGCTGTGTAGCAGAGTTTAAAGCCGTGCGGATCAGCATAACGAAAAGGCGAGGGGTCTCGCTCGTTTTGTCCACGACTGTACATGAGGTGAGGTAAGTTTTTCGTGTTTTACTGTCCTGTTAAGACGTATCGGTAAAACGATTATCGAACTAGACTAATTTTGGAGCACTCTAGCGAATGGGAACGTAAAATTCATCGTAAGAACTAAATTCCAAATCTCTGCCGAAGCACCTGAGGATATGTGTCTGACGACTCTTTGGAGCGATACCGGAAATACCGGGTGATCAAAAAGTCAGTATAAATTTGAAAACTGAATAAATCACGGAATAATGAGATAGAGAGGTACAAATTGACACACATGCTTGGACTGACATGGGGTTTCATTAGAACCAAAAAAATACACAAGTTCAAAAAATGTCCGACAGATGGCGCTTCATCTGATCAGAATAGCAATAATTAGCATAACAAAGTAAGACAAAGCAAAGATGATGTTCTTTACAAGAAATGCTCAACATGTCTACCATCATTCGTCAAGAATAGCTGTAGTCGAGGAATAATGTTGTGAACAGCACTGTAAAGCATGTTATGGTGAGGCATTGGCGTCGGATGTTGTCTTTCAGCATCCCTAGAGATGTCGGTCGATCACGATACACTTGCGACTTCAGGTAACCCCAAAGACAATAATCGCACGGACTAAGGTCTGGGGACCTGGGAGGCCAAGCATGACGAAAGTGGCGGCTGAGCACACGATCATCACCAAATGACGCGCGCAAGAGATTGACGCGTCTAGCAGTATGGGGTGGAGCGCCATCCTGCATAAACTTCGTAAGTTCCAGCAGGTGTTTAGAAGCCAGGCTGTGGATGATGCAATTCTGTAACGTATCGGCGTACCTCTCACACATCACGGTAGCCGTTACAAAACCAGAATCACTCATTTCCTCGAAGAAAAAAGGCCAGATAACGGTAGATGTGGTAAATGTAACCCATACCGTGACTTTCTCGTCGTGCAATGGAGTTTCCACGACAGCTCTAGGATTCTCGGTAGCCCAAATTCTGCAGTTGTGGGGGTTGACACACCCTCGGAGCGCGAAATCAGCTTCGTCGGTCCACAACACGTTCCTCAACCAGTCGTCATCTTCCGCCATCTTTTGAAACGCCCACTCCGCAAATGCCCTCCGCCTCACTAAATCGCCAGGTAACAGTTCATGAGGCCGGCCGCGGTGGTCTAGTGGTTCTAGGAGCGCAGTCCGGTACCGCAGGACTGCTACGGTCGCAGGTTCGAATCCTGCCTCGGGCATGGATGTGTGTGATGTCCTTAGGTTAGTTAGGTTTAATTAGTTCTAAGTTCTAGGGGACTGATGACCACGGAAGTTAAGTCCCATAGTGCTCAGAGCCATTTGAACCATTTGAACAGTTCATGATGCTGACGGATTTTGTACGAATAGCATCGGAGGGTACGCCGTATGTCGGACATTCTGTGAAGTTTTTTTTTTTTCGGTTCTAATAAAACCCCATGTCATTCCAAGCATGTGTGCCAATTTTTACCTCTCTATCTACATTATTCCGTGGTTTATTAAGTTTTCAAATTTATACTGACTTTTTGATCACCCGGTATAACGATGGATTAACAATTACGTACACGGTGTATTAGCATATTAAAGCATCTTCGAAAGAGATTATAGCACAAAAGTACTAAAAACCAACGGATTTTACCTACATATCTCAGAGACATGATTACACTGCGATAAGCAGCGAGTTTTGTTTATTCGCTGAGCTACAAAAAACTAAATCTGAATGTAGCATATAACTAGGGAAGTATTGAGGTCAATCTGTTAAATAGTTTCATAAAAGCGGCACATTCCCCTGCAGAGCGAAGGTTCCATTCACGCTACGGCAGTTCAGAAACACTTGGTATACACAACGCCCGAACGCTTCCCGTAGTTGACGCGGTGTTTAAACGCCTGGCGCCGGATAATTAAGGTGCCGGAAATAACAGTAGAGGCGGAGCGCGTCGCCGCTGACGTCACACGGTTGTCCAGTGGCCGCTGCCGCGCCGGCGGCCGGCGGTCGCTTTGTGGCGCCGGCGGTCACCGCCCTAATGAAGCGCCGGCCCTATTACAGGAGGCGGCCGTCAAGCGGCGACAACAGGTGCGCCGAAGCGGGACGCGCCCTTAGTTGTCGCAAATATCACCCGTCTGCCGCACCGGCCCTTTAATCGGAACTGTTTGCCCACCTACTGCTGTTCCGTCTCCAACACGTAGGGTTCCTCACAAACGCTGTCTCTACATCCAGTAACAGAACACGAACTGAAACACTTTACTATTTTCGTAATCTGTATCGCTGATTTTCCAGCCTTTCCAAGTGTTTATTCACTTACTTCAACCATTCGTTCTACTCAAGTTGAACAAGAGAGAGACAGAGAGGGGGGGGGGGGGGGAGGGGTCCACTGATAACGACCGGGCAAAATATCTCACGAAATAAAAATCAAACGAAAAAACTACAGGGAACGAAACTCGTCTACCCTGAAGGGGGAAACCAGATGGCGCTATGGTTCGCCCGCTAGATGGGGCTTGCCATAGGTCAAACGGTTATCAACTGCGTTTTTTTAAAAATAGAAACCCACATTTTTTATTACATATTCGTATATTACGTATAGAAATATGAATGTTTTAGATGGACCACTTTTTTCGCTTTGTGATACATGCCGCTGTAATAGTCACAAACGTGGTATCACGTAACATTCCGCCAGTGCGGACGGTATCTGCTTCGTGATACATTAACCGTGTTAAAATGGACCGTTTACCAATTGTGGGAAAGGTCGATATCATGTTGATGTATGTCTATTGTGATCAAAATGCCCAACGGGCGTGTGCTATGTACGCTGCTCGGTATCCTGGACGACATCATCCAAGTGTCCGGACCGTTCGCCGGATAATTACGTTATTTAAGGAAACGAGAAGTGTTCAGCCACATGTGGAACGTCAACCACGACCTGCAACAACTGATGATGCCCAAGTAGGTGTTTTAGTTGCTGTCGCAACTAATCCGCACATCAGTAGCAGACAAATTGCGCGAGAATCGGGAATCTGAAAAACGTCGGTGCTGAGAATGCTACATCAATATCGATTGCACCCGTACCATATTTCTATGCACCAGGAATTGCATGGCGATGACTTTGAACGTCGTGTGCAGTTCTGCCACTGAGTACAAGAGAAATTGGGAAGATGACAGATTTTTTACACGTGTTATATTTAGCCAAGAAGCGTCATTCACCAACAGAAGTAACGTAAACCGGCATAATATGCACTATTGGCCAACGGAAAATCCACGATGGCTGCGACAAGTGGAACATCAGCGACCTTGGCGGGTTAATGTATGGTGCGGCATAATGGGAGGAAGGATAATTGGCCCCCGTTTTATCAATGGCAATCTAAATGGTGCAATGTATTCTGATTTCCTACGTGATGTTCAACTGATGTTACTACAAGATGTTTCACTGCATGACAGAATGGCGATGTACCTCCAACATAATGGATGTCCGACACATACACTACTGGCCATTAAAAATGCTACACCAATAAGAAATGCAGATGATAAACGGGTATTCATTGGGCAAATATATTATACTAGAACTGACATGTGATTACATTTTCACGCGATTTGGGTGCATAGATCCTGAGAAAGGAGTACTCAGAACAACCACCTCTGACCGTAATAATGGCCTTGATACGCCTGGGCACTGGTTCAAATAGATCTTGGATGGCGTGTATAGGTACAGCTGCCCATGCAGCTTCATTACGATACCACAGTTCATCAAGAGTAGTGACTGGTGTATTGTGGCGAGCCAGTTGCTAGGCCACCATTGAACAGACGTTTTCAGTTGGTGAGAGATCTGGAGAATGTGGTCGCCAGGCCAGCAGTCGAACATTTTCTGTATCCAGAAAGGCCCGTACAGGACCTGTAACATTGGGTCGTGCATTATCCTGCTGAAATGTAGGGTTTCGCAGGGATCCAATGAAGGGTAGAGCCACGGCTCGTAACACATCTGAAATGTAACGTCCACTGTTCAAAGTGCCGTCAATGCGAACAAGAGGCGACCGAGACGTGTAACCAATGGCACCCCATACCATCACGCCAGGTGATACGCCAGTACGGCGATGACGAATACACGCTTCCAGTGTGTCTTCACCGCGAGTCGCCAAACACGGATGCATCCATCATGATGCTGTAAACAGAACCTGGATTCATCCGAAAAAATGACGTTTTGCCATTCGTGCATCCAGGTTCGTCGTTGAGTAGACCATCGCAGGCGCTCCTGTCTGTGATGCGGCGTCAAGGGTAACCGCAGCCATGGTCTCCGAGCTGATAGTCCATGCTGCTGCAAACGTCATCGAACTGTTAGTGCAGATGGTTGTTGCCTTGCAAACGTTCCCATCTGTTGACTCAGGGATCGAGACGTGGCTGCACGATCCGTCACAGGCATGCGGATAAGGTGCCTGTCATCTCGAGTGCTAGTGATACGAGGCCGTTGGGATCCAGCACGGCGTTCCGTATTACCCTCCTGTGACCACCGATTCCATATTCTGCTAACAGTAATTGGATCTCGACCAACGCGAGCAGCAGTCTCGCGATACGATAAACCGCAATCGCGATAGGCTACAATCCGACCTTTATCAAAGTCGGAAACGTGATGGTACGCATTTCTCCTCCTTACACGAGGCATCACAACAACGTTTCATCAGGCAACGCCGGTCAACTGCTGTTTGTGTATGAGAAATCGGTTGAAAACTTTCCTCATGTCAGCACGTTGTAGGTGTCGCCACTGGCGCCAACCTTGTGTGAATGCTCTGAAAAGCTAATCATTTGTATATCACAGCATCTTCTTTCTGCCGGTTAAATTTCGCGTCTGTAGCACGTCATATTCGTGGTGTAGCAATTTTAATGGCCAGCAGTGTAGCTCGCGTGCGGGTGAAGCGGTATTGAATAGCATATTTCATGACAGGTGGATGGCCCGCACGTTCACCGGATCTGAGTTCCCTGGATTTTTTTCTGTGGGAAAAGTTGAAGGATGGTTCAAATGGCTCTGAGCACTATGGCACTAAACATCTATGGTCATCTGTCCCCTAGAACTTAGAACTTCTTAAACCTAACTAAGCTATGGACATTACACAACACCCATTCATCATGAGGTAGAGAAAATCCCCGACCCCGGCGGGAATCGAACCCGGGAACCCGGGCGCGGGTAGCGATAACGCTACCGCACGACCACGAGCTGCGGACCAAAGTTGAAGGATATTTGATATGGTGATCCATTGACAACGCCTGACAACATGCGTCAGCGCATTGTCAATGCATGTGCGAACATTACGGAAGGCGAACTACTCGTTGTTGAGAGGAATGTCGTTACACGTATTGCCAAATGCATTGAGGTTGACGGACATCATTTTGAACATTTATTGCATTAATGTGGTATTTACAGGTAATCATACTCTAACAGCATGCGTTCTCAGAAATGATAAGTTCAGAAAGGCACATGTATCGCATTGGAACAACCGAAAGAAAATGTTCAAACGTACCTACGTTCTGTAGTTTAATTTTAAAAAAACCTACCTGTTCCCAACGGTTCGTCTAAAATTTTGAGCCGTATGTTTGTGACTATTACACAGTACACGTGAGATGCCTATTTGCTTCCACCGCCCAGAGTTGAATGCATAGGTTCTAATAGGTGTTCACAAGCCTGCTGTCTTCTACAGTTGTTGTCCCCTCTGCAGAAAACAGCACTATTAGCGAGGAACTGTTGTTTTAGAAATGATTAAATTTCCGTTAAGTATGAAACTTCCTGGCAGATTAAAGCTGTGAGGACGGGGCGTGAGTCGTGTTTGGGTAGCTCAGTTGGACGCCGGCACGGTAGCTGAGCCTCTTCGGTCAGAGGGCTGCTGGCCCTCTGTCATATATATATATATAACTCTGAGTAAAAAAAATCAACGATCAACTTGAAGGGATGTTATATGATGTCCGCACAGACCAAACGCAACGAACCAAAAATAAATAAATAAATAAAATAAAAAACGTTGGTAGAACACTTTCCCGCTTTACGTAAAGGTCCCGAGTTCGAGTCTCTTTTTTAAATAGGAACCCCCACTTTTTATTACATATTCATGTAGTACGTAAATAAATATCAATGTTTTAGTTGGACCACTTTTTTCGCTTTGTGATAGATGGCGATGTAATAATCACAAACATACGGCTCAAAATTTTAGACGAACAGTTGGTAACAGGTAGGTTTTTTAAAATTAAACTACAGAACGTAGGTACGTTTGAACATTTTCTTTCGGTTGTTCCAATGCGATACATGTGCCTTTCTGAACTTATCATTTCTGAGAACGCATGATTACCTGTAAACACCACATTAATGCAATAAATGTTCAAAATGATGTCCGTCAACCTCAATGCATTTGGTAATACGTGTAACGACATTCCTCTCAACAACGAGTAGTTCGCCTTCCGTAATGTTCGCACATGCATTGACAATGCGCTGACGCATGTTGTCAGGCGTTGTCGATGGATCACCATATCAAATATCCTTCAACTTTGGTCCGCAGCTCGTGGTCGTGCGGTAGCGTTCTCGCTACCCGCGCCCGGGTTCCCGGGTTCGATTCCCGCCGGGGTCGGGGATTTTCTCTGCCTCATGATGAGTGGGTGTTGTGTAATGTCCTTAGGTTAGTTAGGTTTAAGTAGTTATAAGTTCTAGGGGACTGATGACCATAGATGTTAAGTGCCATAGTGCTCAGAGCCATTTGAACCATCCTTCAACTTTTCCCACAGAAAAAAATCCAGGGAACTCAGATCCGGTGAACGTGCGGGCCATGGTATGGTGCTTCGACAACCTATCCACCTGTCATGAAATATGCTATTCAATACCGCTTCAACCGCACCCGAGGTACACACAGTTTTAATCTGCCAGGAAGTTACATATCAGCGCACACTCCGCTGTAGAGTGAAAATTTCATTCTACAAACTTCCGTAAGCTTGTTTATACGAGATACTTCTCGCTTTTTATTGGCAGAAGACGAGAAACTGTACAGTTGCATACCACTTTAGAGTCACAAATATTTTTCATTCTTCAGAAAAATAATTAACTGCGTATTTCTGTAACTACTATCACACTTTTCTCAACTAGACATTGTAAGTTAAGTGTTAACTGATACCGCGGCAGACAACCCGTCCGTCCTGCGACACTGCCTAACGAGCTCGGATTTACACACTAGACATTGCTAACCAAGTCTTTACTGATACCGCGGCGGACAACCCGTCCGTCCTCCGAGACTGCCGAACGAGCTCTGTTCTTACAGCCGAACGACTTCGCCCGCCATCCAAGCGAGGCGCGATCCGAATATCGCCGAAGTGCTTCGTCTGCCTTTTCGTTTGGCAGTTGTTTACTATTCTGCTGGTTATTAATACTTCTGAAATAATATGAAATGCAAGTATATGTGCCGTGTATTTTGACTAGTATTAATAATAGAAGATTGTCATTTTGGAGCAACTTCTGAATGCAGCAGCCAATCGCGGAGAAGGACCACAATTTAGGTGTTCTTTCTCACGATATCCGTACTCAACAAACCATCTGCAATCTAGAATGAAATTTTCACTCTGCAGCGGACTGTGCACCGATATGAAACTTCCTGGCAGATTGTATGCCGGACCGAGACTGGAACTCGGGACCTTTGCCTTTCGCGGGAATCTGCTCTACCATCTGTGCTACCCAAGCACGACTCAAGTCCTGTCCTCACAGCTTAACTTCTGCCAGTGCCTCGTCCCCTACCTTCCAAACTTCACAGAAGCTCTCCTGCGAAACTTGCAGAACCAGCACTCCTGGAAGAAAGGATATTGCGGAGACAGCTTGTCACAGCATGGGGGACGTTTCCAGAATGAAATTTTCACTCTGCGAGAAGTGAGCGCTGATATGAAACTTCCTGGCAGATTAAAACTGTGTGCCGGACCGAGATTCGAGCTCGGGACCTTTGCCTCTCGCGGGCAAGTGGTCTACCATCTGACCTACCCAAACACGACTCACGACCCCTCCTCACAGCCTTACTTCTGCCAGTACCTCGAGTCTCGGTCCGGCACACAGTTTTAATCTGCCCGGAAGTTTCATCTGCAATCGGTACCTCGCACCACATTACGTTGCCTTGCCACAGCTGTCTTCTCAATTGCTCTGAAAAGAGCTTATAGTAGCCGAATATAATGGCTGCAAAGCTAGAAATATTACACTTCTTCTTCTTCTTCTTCTGTAGATCATATCAAAAAAGAGAATCCTCAGAGATTTATTTATTTTAGCATTTGTTTTAACTAGGAAGATCACCTCCTGTGTTACACCTATTACGACGCCCTTAGTGAGTCAACACTAAAATTCATCGATGAGCCAAAACATTATTCCCACCTGTTTAGGGGACTGATGACCTCAGAAGTTAAGTCTCATAGTGCTCAGAGCAATTTGAACAGAATTTGAACCACCTGTTTAATAGGACGTTGTTTCACTTTTCAAATATAGTACAGCAGAAATTGTGCTTGGCATGGATTCTACAATTGCTTGAAGGATTCCACAAGTATTTGGCACTAGACGTCTGCTCACAGCACAAGCGATTCCCTCAAATTACGGGCACGCACCTGACGCCCAGTACATGTTGTAGTAGGTGAGTACACATCAGACACATTTGCTGGCCAAGACATTAATGTGAGTTCTCTACAATGCCACTCAAACCATGATTCTGACCTGACAGTTATCCTGCTGGAAGATGTCTTCGCCTTAGGGGAGACTTCAAGCTTGAAGCGGTGCAAGTGGTGTGCAGTAATGTTCACGCAGTTCATTGCTGTCATAATGCCTCCGATTACCACCACAGATCCTACGGAAGTCCTGTTCAACGTACCCCGCAGCGTAGTTCCGCCGTCACCAGCCTGCACCTCTGGCGCGGTACATGTTTCGTGCAGCCGTTCCCCTGGATGTCGTGTTAGGACTCACGTTGATCCGTGGCGAAGACTCAGTGATGCTGTGCCCAACGCAATCATAACTGACGATCTCATTGGGTCAACACAGGAATACGTAGGGGTCGTGTGAAATGGAACTCCACGTTCAGCCGTGGCCTTTGAATGGTGTGCTCCGAAACACCTGTGCCCGCACCTGCACTGTACCCTGACGTCAGATCTGAAACATATCGCTGCCTATCCTGGATTTCACAGTGTGGAATCCCCCGACCTCTACGTTTTGTGATGAGACGTGGTCGTCCATTACTGTACTACCTACTCATTATTTCACCATCCATTATCCACTTTCCATAGGTGATTACGACAGCAGTACACCAACAGATGACCAGCTCCGCTGTTTCACAGATTTTCGCTCCCAGACGCATCGCCACAACAATGTGCCCTTTGTCAAAGCCGCTTATATCAGTAGAACACTTGCGGCCAGTATCTTCTCTGTTCCGCTTACATTTTTTCCTTACTGCGTCACGTGCCCGCAACAACACCAGGGGGCATTTATTCTCGCAGTGGGCGGTGGTGATTATGTATCGGCTAATCAGTGTTATATGTAGCACTCTAGCAGTATACAGAGTCCAGAATGAGACAGAGTGTTCGAAAATTCAGTGGCCAGACTAACGCTCATGATGACGGAGACGAAAACAAATATATTTCGTAAAGCAATCACCCTTCGGAAACGCAAATTTTTTGGAGTACTGAGTTTGCAGAATATTATCGTGTATGATTTAGAATAAAACGGTGTTAAATGTTTTTCATTGCCTTTTTTTCTGATGACTGTCGTATTACACTAAATGTTCAAAATGGGCACCATTGCCGGCCGGAATGGCCGAACGGTTCTAGACGCTACAGTCTGGAACCACGCGACCGCTACGGTCGCAAGTTCGAATCCTGCCTCGGGCATGGATGCGTGTGATGTCCTTAGGTTAGTTAGGCTTAGGTAGTTCTAAGTTCTAGGGGACTGATGGCCTCACAAGTTAAGTCCCATAGTGCTCAGAGCCATTTGAACAATTTTTTTTTAGCACCATTTACCTTAGGACAAGGGCGGTATCGACGTAGGAATCCCGTGCCCGGTGGAAATTGCATGGTGTGTTCCGTATTTGTGTGGCCGCTGCAAGAATTCTTGCAACCAATCCCACTTCCGAGTCAAAAGGGGTAGATTACACCTCAGCTGTCATGTAGCCCCAGAGAGTAAAGTCTGATGGGGTAAGGTCGGGGGACCTTGCGGGATAATGTACAGGTCCTCCCCGGCCGATCAGCCGATTGCCAGAAGTACCGGTTATTAACGCTCGTACTGGTTCTGCAAAGTGCTCTGGAATCCCATCATGCTGAAACCAAATCCTTGTTCTGCTATCTGGGGGGTACCTGCTCCAGTAACATCGGCTGGTAAACTTCCAAAGACACTCAACCCATTGACCACCTAAGTCAAGCAATCAGCACTAACATCCAAATATGTAGTTGTCCACGATACCGGCCCACATGTTTATTGGAAAATGTCTCTGATGATCTAGCGCAGTTGTAGTACATAGAGTTTCATCCCACCATACGAGGTGCGACAATAAAGTAATGAGACTGATGTGAAAAAAAATGTTGCTTACATTTTTAGTCATGTTTAGTGTTGTCTCCTTCAAAGTAGTTCCCTTCTGATTCCACACACGTTTTCCAGCGCTTCTGCCATTGACGGTAACATTTCTGGAACTCATCTTCTGTAATATCCTTGTCACAGCTTTTTTGACATCTTGTGTTGTTTGAAAGTAGTGTCACTTGAACGCCATTTTGACTCTTTGAAATAAAAAAAGTTGCACAGAGCGATATCTGGTGAATAAGGTGGCTGTGGTATTACTAAAATTTGTTTTGAGGTTAGAAATCGCTGAACTGACAGAGCAGTATGGGATGACGCATTATCGTGATGCAGAGCCAATTATCAGCAATGTTGGCAGGGACACGAAGAACTCTTTTATGAAGAATTTCTAAACTTTCTTTGTAGTAATATTGGTTAATTGTTTGTCCAGGGGGCTCTCACTCTTTATGAACAATTCCCCTGGAATCAAAGAAGCACACAAGCATGCATTTAACTTTTGACTTTGACATGCGAGCTTTTTATGGACTGGGTGATCCCCTTGAGCTCTTGGCATAATCTCCTCTGCGAAAGCCTTCTGTGCCTCGCCGTAAGCTGTCATCGCGTTTTCATCCAATTTAACGCAAAAAGAAGTGGCATACCGTTGCGCAGTATTATGCGGTTCCATTTCCGTGACGAGAGACACAAACACGTGTTAACTTATTACAGCACAACTCACGACTGAGCAGTTGCATCGATGTGCCGCTTGGACTAAAAGCAACTTATAGACCAAGGTCAAAGATATTGTACGTACAAAAGCCTGCAGGGTTGCCATCAGTCTCATTACTTTGCTGTCACACCTCGTACATGCGAATTGTAATGTTTCCATAAGGTGAGGTTCAGCAGCCGTAAAGTATTTGATAAAATGGATTTTAACCATCAGCTGTTTATTTGTTCAGTTTTAGTAATTAAGCATTATCCAGGGTGTCTATCAACATTTCAAAGTAATCACCATAACTCTTAATACATTTATCCCACCGTGAGGTAAGACCCTTACTGCCTTCATGGAAACATGTTTTCATTTGCTTATGCAATTATAATTGTACCCAGGAGTGCAGCTTTTCGTTGGAAGCAAATCAACGGCCACGAAAGTATTTTGTCAATCAAAAAATATGTAAATCACGTGAGAAGACATCGGGACTGTATGGAGGATCAAACAGACAAAAATCGCAGGAAAAACAAGACGAAAAATTACTGGAAGAATCCGTCAACAGTCAAGTAGTAACAATGATATTGCATTTGTGCTGCGTAGGTTACATAACAACATACTCTTGCATCAGTGGTCAAGTGAAGCAAGAGAACATCTTTACCAACATCTTTGACTGAACATAAAAAAATAGAGAATCATGGGTTGTTTTAATGTCCACAACTTTTCTGTGATATATGATTATATGGTGTTTCTTCAGTGGCAACCTATAAACGGGTGCGAGTGGTATGCCATAATCATTACTTTTCTGTACATCCATCGCAGTTCATAACGATGATGTGCAACCTCATGCATAGGTGGTTTTGGCACTGTACTTATACCATACCAAGCAACACATTGTTTTTGACTAATAACGAGTGTTAAAGCAACGATTACTGATTGTATACAGATTGCTAGCCCTCTAAGAACCATTTATGTCATTTGTTTGCATGTCTCCGCTTGTTAATCTCTATTTACTTATCTGATGATTGCCTTCGGACTTTTAAGAATAGCTCTTATAATATGAGGTATAGGTGATTTTAGGGCTATCGCCAGATAATTACATATTGAAGTTTGTCGTTACATTACCTGGAATTATATAACCGATCATCTTGAAACGATGCTCACAATTGTCTACTACTGTTTGTTTTAATTTAATAAGTTAGATACAGACTCTTTTGAAAAATATCATTTAGTTAAAAAAAAAGAGACTGGGATCTGAATTTATACATTGTCTCACAAGTATTATAGCCTAAAGGGTGTTGGGGCAAGTGAAGTGGCACTGAAAATTCGATGGTGCACTTTAGATTAACATTATTGCTTTTATTACGTAATTTCTTTAGCGCCCTAAACCAGGTGTACACATTTGGTACTGTAATATCTGGTATTACTGATATGTGGTCCCACTTTTATCTTGCGACCTTTTTTACTGCAACTTTCAGCATTAATGTTTCTCTGTTTTTGGTTACGTAGTGTCAAAGTGTTGGTAAATACTGTATGTTCTGTTCTCTCGCTTTACCACTGATGCAAAAGTATGTTGTTATGTCACCTACGCAATACAAACGTACTATCTTTGTTATCACTTGACTGCTGAGGTAGTCTTCGAGCAGTAGTTCGTATTATTTTTCCTGTGATGTGTATATTTGTCATGAGATATGACTGTCAGTATTCTAAGACAAATAACGTCAATTATGTGTACAATTTCACTGGAGATTTTCGATATTGTTCAGTTTCAAAGGAATATGGGATGCTTTTAACTAATCTGTTGTAACCTGTAAGTATAAAAATGGAATTTTGCACGCATATATTTGTAGAGTTTTGCAATTTTTGTATGCCTTGTAGTTTCATAATTTCTTTTTTAATGTTGATGTTGATGAACATCCTGGATGATGGTTAACAACCGACACCAGTGGATGACTAATGGGGTAAATAAACAGCTGATGGTTAAAATCCACTTTATAAAACATGCGACTTATGACTAGTCGCAACAACTTTTGTCTGCTCCACTCGTCAATTACTGACGTATGTCAGTGCTCACGCAATACGGGATTCAGAAAAATGGCTGCTTTACGAAATATATTTGTTTTTGTCTACTTTATAATCCCTGTTAGTTTGGGCACTGAATGTTTGAACATGTTGATAATAACAATAATAACAATAATGAAATGAAATGATCGTATGGCATTGTTGGCCGGGAGGCCCCTTGCGGGGAAGTTCGGCCGCCGTGTATTGCAAGTCCTTTTTAGTTGACGCCACTTCGGCGACTTGCGAATAAATGATGATGAAAGACACACAATACCCAGTCATCACGATGTAGAGACTCCGGGACCCCGTGCGCGGGAAGCGAGAACGTTACTGCAAGACCACAAGCTGCGGACATAATAATAATAATAATAATAATCGTCTTCTTCTTCTAGGTCTACGAGGTGTGGCTAGAAAAAAACCGGACTAGTACTGGTGAAACAATAAAACGAATGCAATAAGGCTGAAAGTCGCGTGGCCTGTCACGTGACTCTCGCTCCGCCTACTGCTCGAGTTTCATCTGCCTCCTGCACTCAGTCTGCCCGTGGCGTCTGTTTTAAGTAGTTGACGTTTTGTCTGTGCGTCGGAAAATGTTGAGTGTAAAGAAAGAACAGCGTGTTAACATCAAATTTTGTTTCAAACTAGGAAAATCTGCAAGTGAAACGTTTGTAATGTTACAACAAGTGTACGGCAATGATTGTTTATCGGGAACACAAGTGATTGAGTGGTTTAAACGATTTAAAGATGGCCGCGAAGACACCAGTGATGACACTCGCACTGGCAGACCATTGTCAGCTAAAACTGATGCAAACATTGAAAAAATCGGTAAACTTGTTCGACAAGATCGCCGTTTAACAATCAGAGCAGTGTCTGAGTTAACAGGAGTTGACAAGGAAAGTGTTAGGCAGATTCTTCATGAAAGTTTCAACATGAACAAAGTGTATTCAAAAATGGTTCCAAAGTGTCTCACAATTGAACAGAAGGAACGCCGAAGAATGATTTGTTCTGACATCCTGGAAAACATTGAAAGTGATCCCACCTTCTTACAAAATGTTATTACTTGCGATGAATCGTGGTTTTTTTGCTTACGATCCCGAAACTAAACGCCAATCGATGCATTGGAAAACTCCTGGGTCTCCACGGCAAAAAAAAAAAAAAAAAAAAAAAAAAAAAAAAAAAAAAAAACCACGAATGTCAAAATCGAATTCAAGGCAATGATGATTTTTTTTTTGACATCAAAGGGATTGTGCACATTGATTGGGTACCAGAGGGACAAACAGTGAATCAGCATTACTACATTAGCGTCCTGGCTACCCTACGTGAGCGAGTACGGAGAAAACGGAACGATTTGTGGAGAAAGAAGTCATGGATCCTTCACCAAGACAATGCCCCAGCTCACAGTGCGTTGTCAGTGAAGACGTTTTTGGCAAAACACAACATTCCCATCTTAGATCATCCACCCTACTCACCTGATTTGGCCCCCTGTGACTTTTTTCTTTTCCCTAAAGTCAAGTCAGCTTTGAAAGGAACAAGATTTGAGACTGTTGAAGCAGTAAAAGAAAAAGCGACGGAAGTAATGTATGGACTTACCGACAATGATCTGCAGCATTGCTATGAACAGTGGAAAATTCGTATGGAGCGGTGTAGAGACCGAGGAGGAGAGTACATTGAAGGAGATAACATGAAATTGTAAATAATTGTAAATAAATGTTTTTTCCAGCATCAGTCCGGTTTTTTTCTAGCCGCACCTCGTATAGCTATTACATGTGTCACCATTGGTTGTACTTCCACTCCTTCAATATGGTTCTTTCACTTTCTTATCCCGTATTCCGTTCTTCATGAAAAATATATTTGCCGGCCGAAGTGGCCGTGCGGTTAAAGGCGCTGCAGTCTGGAACCGCAAGACCGCTACGGTCGCAGGTTCGAATCCTGCCTCGGGCATGGATGTTTGTGATGTCCTTAGGTTAGTTAGGTTTAACTAGTTCTAAGTTCTAGGGGACTAATGACCTCAGCAGTTGAGTCCCATAGTGCTCAGAGCCATTTGAAAAATATATTTAATTCGTTCCTTACTTCAGATTTCTTTATTCTATCTCTCACAGTACATCCTTTCCTTTCATTAGAAATTCTATTTCAGCTGACTATATTCTTCTTTGGCCTTTCTTAGTTATTGTCCAGGTCTCACCGCTGCATGTGAACGTAATATTTGCCATTACTCTGCAGAACTTTGTCATTGTGTCTTTTCTAGGTTTATTGGCTAATGTTCTATGTGTAGTGCCACATATTATTTCAAACTTGTTTAACTTTATAACTTGTATCACAATCTAATAGCAGAAAGTGAGATTCCTCTCCACTGATTCTTAATTTAGAATTATTTTAGGACTTACTGGGTACCTACCTTTTAAAGCAGTAACTTTGGTTTTATTCTCTGATATTTTCCATTTGTAGGGTAGTCTATGTGTAGGGTTGTCTATTAAGTCCAAGCGATGTAGAGGAATTTATAATTCATCCCCTGTCTTTTGTAAAAGAATATGGTCATCATTAAAGAGTACAGAGTTTAAACGTGCATTTCTAGGTATTACTTTTATTCCTGGGATAAATTCTTTTTCCCATGTCATCAATGTATATATTAAATAAAGTGGGTAAGATACAGTAGCTTTGTCGTTTCCTCTGTTCACGCGGGAGAAATGTAAAAACGTATCGTCGTTTGACCATCGAATAGACTCCCGTATGGGCGAAATAGTAATAAGCACCCCTGGCGTAGGAAACAACTGAAGGAGTTGAAAACAGATATGTCACCCGGTCCAGACGGAATCCCAATTCGGTTTTTCAAGGAGTAATGTACGGCATTGCCCCCCTACTTAGCTTGCATTTCTCGCGAATCTCTCGCCTAGCGGCAAGTCCCAAGCGACTGGAAAAAAGCGCAGGTGACTCTGGCGTATAAGAAGGGCAAACGAACGGACTCGCAAAATTACAGACCAATATCGTCGCCATATGGCGGTAAAGCTTACCGGTTCGTGACTTCGGGCACTACCTAAAGATGATGCTTGGATTCAGTCGCCGTTTCGGCCATTTGGCGATTGCAAGTATTTTGCAATACTACGGGACATCTGCAGCGCCAGCCATGTGGCAAAGTTCACCGCATTCCGCGATCCCCCTTTTTGCTGCCGAAACCGTGTTCTCATGGTTCAGTATTCTCTCTCTCCGAGGTGTTCTTAGTTAAATTTGTGTAGCTACAGGTGAAACCTACACTATCTGATCAAAAGTATCCGGACACCCCCAAAAACATACGTTTTTTCTTATTAGGTGCACTGTGCTGCCACTTACTGCCAGGTACCTGACCTGAGTAGTCATTAGACATTGTAAGAGAGCAGAATCGGGCGCTCCGCGGAGCTCACGGACTTCGAAAGTGGTCAGATGATTAGGTATCACTTGTGTCATACGTCTGCAGGCGAGATTTCCACACTCCAAAACATACCTATGAGCGGCTGCTCATAAGCCACATATCACGCCGATTGAAGCCAAACGACGCCTCGCTTGGTGTAAGGAGCGTAAACATTGGACGTTGTGTGGAGTGACGAATCATGGTACACAATGCGGCGATCCGATGGCAGGGTGTGGATATGGCGAATGCCCGGTGAAAGTCATCTGCCAGCTTGTGTAGTGGCAACAGTAAAATTCGGAGGCGGTGGTGTTAAGATGTGGTTGTGTTTTCCAAATGGCTCTGAGCACTATGGGACTTAACATCAGTGGTCATCAGTCCCCTAGAACTTACAACTACTTAAACCTAACTAACCTAAGGACATCATACACATCCATGCCCGAGGCAGGATTCGAACCTGCGACCGTAGCAGTCGCGCAGCTCCGGACTGAGCGCCTAGAACCGCGAGACCACCGCGGCCGGCTGTGTTTTTCATAAAGGGGGCTTGCTCCCCTTGTTGTTTTGCGTGGCACTATCACAGAACAGGCCCACATTGATGTTTTACGCATCTTCTTGCTTGCCACTGCTGAAAAGCAATTCGGGGATGGATACTGCATTTTTCAAACGATCGAGCACCTGTTCATAATGCACGCACTGTGGTCGAGTGGTTACACGACAATAACATCCCTGCAATGGACTGCTCTGCACAAAGCCCTGACCTGAATCCTATAGAACACCTTTGATATGTTTTGGAACGCCGGATTCGTGCCAGCCCTCACCGACCGACATCAATATCTCTCCTCAGCGCAGTAGTCCGTGGAGAATGGGTGGCCATTCTTTAAAAACATTCGAACACCTGATTGAACGTATGCCGGCGAGAGCGGAAGCTGTCTTCAAGGCTAAGAGTGGGCCAACACGATACTGAATTCCAGCGTTACCGGTGGAGGGAGCCACGAACTTGTAATTCATTTCAGCCAGGTGTCCGGATACTTTTGGTCACATAGCGTATTTCTACGTGTTCTCTGAATATGTCTATATCAGTGGCGGCTGCCCTCGGTTAAGGGTACGTCGTTCTGTGCTAATTTCAGAATATATTTCTTTTTGCTTATTTTTAAATCTTTTACTTGTATACTGATTTCTACGACCTTCCCCAGCACCCGCTCTGCGGAAGTAGGGTCGTAGTCCATCCCCTCCCACACTCCGAGAGTAGGTAAAATAACAATATGAAACTCCGATGGACTATCAATATACATATTTGTCTCATCCGCTGACTAGGCAAGTTCTTTTCATTCAAACGCCTGGGTTACGGAAACCGTGGCAGTCAATTTAGGTCTGGTAGCGCAGACGCGCAAAGGTCTATTGTTTAAGTGAATTATTTTCGTGAAATGGGGTTACAAATATTCCATAGTTAAGTAGGCAGCTGTACTAGGCGAGCAGTACAGCGACAACAAAGTCGCATTCAGCACGGAATACAGGGGCCATGTGTGTAGCTGTGTAGCTCTCCAAGAGTTGAGGGAATGACTAAATTTCCTCACGGAATATATCACTTACAAATGATACTTTGAAATGATTAGCAGAGAGGAGAAAGACAGTGGCTGTAGCACAAATTACTTAACGAGGAGCACTGAGTTTAAAAAGCAGTAAATTATTATTTATTGAAGCATGAATAGTTGACTGGAGCAATCATTACAAAAGAAAAACAAAGTTAGCGTATTTCAATGATCAGCGCTATTAGTTGTCCGTACAACGTAGCTAATTTCAGTGGTCTTCATATTCAAGCAGATCTTCACGCAAGTTTATTGCAGCAGAGCCGAAACTTAGCATAGCCGTAACGAGAATGGCTGGAAATCTCATAGACGGCACTTTTTATCGAAGTTCATCGGCACGTCATGATGGTTTACTACTGCCTGTCTCGTTCTTACAGTTACTGGCGAGTTCAGATAATAGAGTAATCAAACAACAGTAAGATCTTTCTTGGTCATTCGCTTATAGCATGTATAAAAGTTTTTCAGAAATGTAATCATTGCCATTTACTTTAAAAAATGATCATAAAGCGTAAAGGTACTTTCAGCATTCAATGTGTCAACAGTTGTCCTTCAAAAATAAATTAGCTATACTTCGATATTATAGAGGAATTTATACATTCCGATCACGTATTGTAGTAGTGAGAAAAATAGCGTATTACTTCCAAAGATGTTAATTCGTAAAAGAGCACATCTACATCTACATTGATACCCTGCAAATCTGCAAATTAGATTTAAGTGCCTGGCAGAGGGTTCATCGAAGCACTTTCACAATTCTCTATTATTCCTATCTCGTATAGCGCGCGGGAAGAATGAACACCTATATCTTTCCGCACGAGCTCTGATTTCCCTTTTAAATCGTGGTGATCGTTCCTCCCTATGTAGGCTGGTGTCAACAAAATATTATCGCATTCGGAGGAGAAAGTTGGTGATTGGAATTTCGTGAGAAGATTCCGTCGCAACGAAAAACACTTTTCTTTTAATGACACTCTCTCCCATATTTCGCGATAATACAAAACGTGCTACATTTCTTTGAACTTTTTCGATGTACTCTGTCATTCTTATCTGGTAAGGATCCCAAACGGCGCACCAGTATTCTAAAAGAGTACGGACAATCGTAGTGTAGGCAGTCTCCTTAGTAGGTCTGTTACATTTTCTAAGTGTCCCGCCAATAAAACGCAGTCTTTGGTTAGCCTTCCCCACAACATTTTCCGTGTGTTCCTTCCAATTTAAGTTGGTCGTCATTGTAATACCTAGGTATTTAGTTTAATTTACGGCTTTTAGATTAGACTGATTTATATTGTAACCGAAGTTTTACGAGTTCCTTTTAGTACTCATGCAGATGACCTCACACTTTTCATTATTTACGGTCAGCTGCCAATCTTCGCACCATACAAATAAATCGTTTTGCAGTTTGTTTTGATCTTCTTATGACTTTATTAGTCGATAAATGACAGCGTCATCTGCAAACAATGGAAGACGGCTGCTCAGATTGTCTCCCAAATCGTTTATATAGACAAGGAACACTACCTTGGGTAACGCCAGAAATCACTTCTGTTTTACTCGATGACTTTCCGTCAATTACTACGAACTGTGACCTCTCTGACAGGAAATCACAAATCCAGTCACATTACTGAGACGATATTCCATAAGCACGCAAATTCACTATAATCCGCTTGTGTGGTACAGTCTCAAAAGCCTTCCGGAAATCCAGAAATACGAAATCGATCTAAAATCCCTTGTCAATAGCACTCAACACATCATGTGAATAAAGAGCTAGTTGTGTTTCACAAGTACGATGTTTTCTAAACTCATGTTGACTGTGTGTCAATAGACCGTTATGATCGAGGTAATTCATAATTTTCGAACACGATATGTGTTCTAAAATCCTGCTGCATATCGACGTTAACGATATGGTCCTGTAATTTAGTGGATTACTCCTATTGCCTTTCTTGAATATTGGTGTGACCTGTGCAACTTTCCAGTCTTTGGGTATGGATCTTACGTCGAGTGAGCAGTTGTATATGATTATTAAGTATGGAGCTAATGCATCAGCATACTCCGAAAGGAACCTAATTGGTATACAGTCTGGACCAGAAAACTTGCTTTTATTAAGTGATTTAAGTTGCTCCACTACTCCGAGGATATTTACTTCTACGTTACCTATGTTGGCAGCTGTTCTTGATTCTATTTCTGGAATATTTACTTCGTCTTCTTTTGTGAAGGTATTTCGGAAGGCTGTGTTTAGTAACTCTGCTTTGGCAGCACTGTCTTCGATAGTATCTCCATTGCTATCGTGCGGAGAAGGCATTGATTGTTTCTTGCCGCTAACATATTTCACATACGACCAGAATCTCTTTGGATTTTCTGCCAGAGTTCGAGACAAAGTTTCGTTGTGGAAAGTGTTATAGGTACCTCGCATTGAAGTCCACGGTAAATTTCGAGCTTCTGTAAAAGATCGTCAATCTTGGGGATATTGCGTCTGTTTAAATTTGGCATGTTTGTTTCGTTGTTTCTGCAACAGTATTCTAACCCGTTTTGTGTACCAAGGAGGATCAGCTCCGTTGTTTGATAATATATTTGGTAAAAATCTCTCAATTACTGCCGACACTATTTCTTTGAATCTTAGCCACATCTTGTCTACACTTACATTATTAATTTGGAATGAGTGGAGATTGTCTCTCAAGAAGGCGTCAAGTGAATTTTTATCTGCTTTTTGGAATAGGTATATTTTTCGTTTATTTTTGGATGATTTGGCCTTGCAATATTCAGTCTCGCTACTACGACCCAGTGTTCACTAATCCCTGAATCGGTTTTGATGTTCGTTATTAACTCAGGATTATTTGTTGCTAAGAGGTTAGGTGTGTTTTCACAACCTTTTACTATTCGCGTGGGGTCATGAACTAACTGCTCGAAATAATTTTCAGAGAATGCGTTTAGCACAATTTCGGATGATATTTTATGTGCATCTCCTGAATTAAACATGTATTTTCGCCAAAAAAACATCAAAAGAAAATATCACGCATTGATTCAAGCAATTGAGTAATCACAGAAGGTTGACAAATATCCAGCAATGGCAGGAGCAGCTGGTATAGACGTAAGAGATACTGATGAATCATGGTATTCAGACTTAAATTCGGCAACAGTACTAGAAGAAACCGCCATTACTACCCTCTGAAATGATCTGGGGAAACCATAGATAAATACCTAAGTCACATTTGCAGTATGGGAATGTGGGTTCTGGTTCTTTCGCCTACAATGTTGAAAACTCTACACGCACTGTCCAGGTAGACTGTTAAGTAATCAGTTTGACATTTTAAATGGAATAATAATGCACGAAGTAATAGACGAGAAAATTCAAATAATACTGAATCATGGCCTAGGCGCTTCAGTCTGGAACCGCGTGACCGCTACGGTCGTAGGTTCGCATCCTGCCTCGGGCATGGATGTGTGTGATGTCCCTAGGTTAGTTAGGTTTAAGTAGTTCTAAGTTCTAGGGGACTGATGATCACAGATGTTAAGTCTCATAGTGCTCAGAGCCATTTGAACCACTTTTTTGAATCATGATTCATGAAGATAAAGTAATATTGAAGAAAATCTGATTTCTTGATTAGCGAAGGAAGAAACGATTAAGAAGCACTAGAATATCTCTGTATTTCCTTAGGTAGGCTATAGAACAAGCTCGTAACAACATACAATGGGAAATGTTTGAAGATAGAGGTATGAAATACAGAGGTCACATAAAGAAAGAATAACTACAAAGTTAAGATGCAGCTGAAATATGACGAATGGAAGCTCGCGTTAGAAAGACGTAAAAGAGGGTTCTTATCCACCATCTGCACCGCTATTGACGTGTTCAACGGAGAGGCATCTATAGAAGTTCAGGTGACTAACCTTCTCACTAAAATCACGTGGTCCCAAACACAAGTGATGCCTGAAAATAAATAAGAGAAGAAAGTGACAGTAGTGCGAACGGAACCAAGAATCACTTAGAGCATATAAGCAGAAACAAAAAAGTTAAATTGTGTGAGAATCGTAGTTAAACCGCGTAAGACGTTCATAGGAAGTAAACGGCTGAGGACTAGAAGTGCAGTCGTAAACCAAAGTGATGAAATATTTCTCTGGAGCTAAGGAACATGATTGTAGCGAACAAAAAGATTGCAATAGAAGGAATTACTGGTACTACTGGCACATGAAGAAAGCAGTTATATTGTTAATTAAAGTGCAACTTTACCAGCTATTATTTTTTTTCGAAATTCCTTACTTCAGAGGGATAGGCTTCCGTGGCAAGTGGAAAAGAAAAACACAAGAAAATCTGAGTGGCTTTATTTCTCAATTATTTATGAGAGACTAATAGGCATTGACTATTGTTCAAACGTTCCCATTATATAAAGGAACGATCTCGTTCAGAGTAACAATTCGATATAAGGCTGTTTTCAGTTTCGCAAATTTTAGTGACTGTTAAATATCAAAATATCGCATGACTACTACGATATCTGTTCCTTCATGCCATTCATCACTTTCTTTAGATATGTTTAAACACTTGCCGAGGACGCAGCAACACGGAGAACAGAATCACGTGATAATTTCATTAGTATGGACATTTGGTTTACCAGTGTCACTGCTGTTAATGTGTAAAGTGAGGCAGCAGAGCAATTCAACAGATCAACAGATCGTTAGACGCGTACAAATTACTGTTATTTGCAGAAGCCATTGAGTGATGTTCCATTAGCCCGTGTAACAACTATTTTATGCAGCGGGAATTCAGACTGTTTTATTTCCATTTATTTGTCATTTCCGCGGGATGAAGCAATAAAACGAAGGCTTTCTGGAATAAATACAGTTTTATGAGCTCAGTAGTGTGATGTATAGGACTATTGTTGTGAACTGAAAGCTGCGGTGGTACACTGTAGATACGGAGTTCGTGTTGCAACATGTGTTCATTACTGAATACTAATGTACTCTCATCACTGATGACTAATTACATTTTTTTTTGAGTCAGCAGACTTTGACTGTTTTGATGCTACCCGCTATGAATTCCTCTCTGTGCCAACCTCTTCATCTCAGAGCAACACTTGCCACCTACGCCCTCAATTATTTGTTGGATGTTTTCCAACCTCTGTCTTCCTATACACGTTTTGTCATCTACAGCTTACTCTAGTACCATGGACGTCATTCCCTGATGTCTTAACAGATGCCCTGTCATCTTGTCCCTTTTCCTTGTCAGTGATTTCCGTAGATTCCTTTCCTTCCTTTGCAATTCTATGTGGAACCTCCTCATTCCTTACCTTATCAGTGCACCTACTTTGCACCATTCGTCTGTAACACCACGCCTCGAATGATTCAATTTTCTTCTGTTCCGGTTTTCCCACAGTCCACGTTTCACTACCACGAGCTCCGTGTGCTCCAAACTTACATTCTCAGAAATTACTTCCTTGAACAGTAGATAGAGAAACGTATATGCATTTTTAAAAGATTCTGTCGTAATTCGACGAGCCGGCAAAACACTTACGCATACCGTCATAGGGTTGCCAGCTTGTTACTGCCATTTTAACCAAACAGGATTAGTAATCCAGATTAAGGTTTAAGTTGGCGGCAGTAATTAAAAAGAGGTATTGCTTCTGTTGTTGAGACAACTGAGCGATTAGACAAGTTACTTCTGTAGACTGAATAAACCCATCAGTGCATGTACTACATGATGGGAAAAGTATGGCAGAATGAAGCTATTTAAAACATAATTGCTTACAGTAAATGATCCTTCTTTATACAACATCGGTGACAGTGTAACTTGAGGCACCTCTGATAGCTATGAGAGTAGCGTCAGTAGAGTTTTTCCGTTGTCACCATCAAAGGATATGCACACGTGGGTTCGATTGTGTGTTCAGTCTCAATATCTGCATAGAAAAGTTCCATATTTGTATGTTTTGAGTATTAATAAGAAGGTTATTATCAACAATTGAAGTTCATCTCAGAATCACAGTCATACTAGCACAAAATAAGTCACTTTCACTGTACGCAGTGTAGTTACTGCAGTGCATGAGTTGTAGATTTTGTTTCCTTCAAACCGATATGTTCCCTCAGTTCAGTGAAGCGACGTAACTGCTTTGTGATGTCACTAAGAACTGGACAGTTAGTATGAACACTTAATAACTTGTTAACTACGAACTTGGCGCTCTGTCTAGTGAAACCAAGCAGACGACTCCTGAGGTTTTCACGACTGGGCGCCGCATCGTGATTATTTTAACTCAAATTATATCACATTGAAGATCTGCTTCAGAATTCCGGTTTGGAGATTCAGTTTGCGTAATCTATCCACATTAAATCAATAACGAATAAGGTTCCCACATTGCAGAAATTCGGTAACTTCGTCAGGAATTGCATTTTCTTGATCTCTGCGCATACAGTGTTAAAAACTTGCTACTGGAAATGAAATTAACGTTGTGCAGCACTCACAGAAGACACTGATACTGGTTCTATCTTTGTATTACGAGTTTAAGCGAACTGAATGTAACGTGAGATGATGCGTGTGTTCGTTGCGCAACGTTTCAAATCCGTTCCGCGCCTCCACGTATTTCTGATGAGCTTATGTGCAAACTAGAAGAGTCTTTGGTTACAGATTTCTTTTATACAGTTGAATGACAACTTTCGATCATATTGAACATCATCAGATTGATCTAAAATATTGTGCATATTTACAATTAAGAGGTTTATGAGAAATTACAACAATATAATTAATAGCATTGTTTCACATTATGTGAGAATCATGTAGCAAGTAACGTGCCCGTCTCCTTAAAGACAACGAAACTATCTTTCGTACTAAAACTAACTGATGTTTTGAATGTTTAACATGGAAAACAGTCTTAGCAGACAGCTCTCCTTTCGGAATGTGGTATCTGTTTATATTAACCGAAAGATATATGTTGATTACAATGTGCTTACGTTCTGTGCCCATATTATATTGAACTGTACAGTCATCAACGACTTTCGTATGGGAAATACGTAGTGCGTAATAACCAGTAAGCATGTATGAACTTAGTAAGGCAATTGTTTCTCAATGGGGTTAGTTTTGCGAATGTGTGCGCTGGTCAATGACTCATGTGGTGGTACTGGACAGTAGGATTGAAGGAGGAGAACAATTGATGGAGATACAAATTGGAATAGTCGTCACAATTATTTAGTAACGACCTTAGAAATAGAGAACAAACTACAGTAACTTGAAAGATCGCTTCTTAGAGCTTCTCAGAAAAACACATTTAACTTGAGCCTTACTAACTGTGTATACCCTAACACCTATGAAACAAAACGTAAAAAAAAAAAAACAAGATGGAAAATATCAAAAACTGTAAAGCATGCCCCACAAGCAATATACATCAATATATTAAGGATCTTAAATCAACTTAATATTTATTAAAAAATTATGTTTAAAAACCAAATCATTTTTAAAATACAGCTAATCATAGTAAAACCGATATTTCGAACAGAATTTCAAAATGATTGATGAGGCTAATAGGTATATAACACATTCTTAAAAATCAAACATTTAGAAAATGTAGATTACCGCTAATAAAGAACTTACATTTCTCCATGTTTGAATTCCAAACAACTTTGGTCAAACATGCCTGCTATTAAAAACTCAGACTGGTTACATTATGTCACCATCCGTTCATATAGTTAACATAAAAATTAACCACAGCTCAAAGTTTTACCTAGAGCAGTTCGGTATTAGACACGAAATGTAACTACAATTTTATGTCAATCTAAATTAATTTTTTCTGAATAAGTGCACCAACAAAGATGCAAAGAAAATCTCAGTCACTGCGGCATGTAACGTGATTACGAACTGCCATTTCGTCTAATAAACAAGATCCAAGAGATTCCAGCATCCGGAACAATCCCGTCACTGTGGATAAGCAAGGACAGAATTAACCAAACATCAGCCCGCAGTGCCTGATCTTTCTAGGCATACGCTAATCATATTTACTTCGGGGTAACGCAATAATGGCGTGCCCAAAATGTCAGAAAGCACAGTCAGCACTCAAAGCCGGTCAGCCACACGCTTGAGAACTCCAAGCGTGTACTGTGCCCTACAGCGCACGGGGTTGCCTCCAGTGTTGAAACGCGTCGTCTCATGGACT
Organism: Schistocerca serialis cubense; assembly: GCF_023864345.2. Classification (NCBI taxonomy): domain Eukaryota; kingdom Metazoa; phylum Arthropoda; class Insecta; order Orthoptera; family Acrididae; genus Schistocerca; species Schistocerca serialis. The sequence continues at coordinate 369,566,585 of NC_064645.1, forward strand.
TCACTCCTAAGAACAGTCAAACACGACCCACTGCGAACTCCACCGACTAATAGAACGGAGGTGTCGACCAAGTTGTTACAAAAATCAAATTGCTGTCAGTATTGGCATATTTGAATGACGAATTTGAGAGCGCTTCTCTTTTCCTGAAAGGCGTATTTAATTCTCCTGTGGGCAGTATCTAATTATGCCCTACTGGTATATGCTTCGAAATCCTTACATTTGTCCACCGGCTATTCCTTCTTATCCATTTTGCACTTCCTGTCGGTCTCATATTTTAAACGTTTGTATTACCTTTCGCCTGTTCCTTTTGCTGCATTTTCATATTTTCGCCTTTCCTCATTTACAATCAGTATCTCCTGTGTTATCCAAGGATTTCTACTAGGCGTTATATTTTTACATGTTTGAACAACTGTTACCTTCACTATTTCATCTCTTAAAGCTACTATCTTCTTCAATTGTATTCCTTTCCACTGTTCTAATCAACAGTTGCCTAAAGCTTCTTCTGTAAATCTCAACAACCTCTCTGGCTCTTTCAACTTATCCAGGTCCTATCTCCTTAATTTCCTACCTCTTTGCAATTTCTTCAGTTTTCGTCTACAGTTCATAAACAACAATTGCGTTCAGAGTCCACATTTCCCCCTGGGAATGTCATACAGTTCAAAATCTGCTTCAGAAATGTCTGTCTTAGTATGTAATCAGTCTGAAACCTTCCAGTGTCTCCACGTGTGTAACTTTCTCTCAATTCTTAAACCAAGTGTTACCGTTGATTAAATTATTTTCCGTGCAAAATTCTGCCAGGTAGCTTCCTCTTTCATTCCTTTCCTCCATTCCATATTCACCCACATTTTTTCCTTATCTTCCTCTCCCACTATCGAATTCCAGTCCCCGATTACAATTAAATTTTCGTCTTCCTTAACAATCTCAATAACTACTTTTACCTCATCATACATTTCTTCATTCATCACCTGCGGAACTAGCTGGCGTATAAATTTGTACTACTGTGGAAGGTGTGGACTTCGTGTCTACCTTGGTTACGATAACTTGTTCAGTATGCTGTTCATAGTAGCGCACCAGCAGTCCTATTTTCTTATTCATTATTAAACCTACTCCTGCATTCCTTATATCTGAATTTGTATTTAAAACCCTGTTTTCACCTGATTAGAAGTGCTGTTCTTCCAGCCACAGATTTTCACTAATGATGATGCAATAATTTGTTGTGAAAGCAGTGCTGATATTCAAGACAATGAAAGCGGGTTAAAAGCTGTGAGCTATCTGGGGAAGTTAACCTTGCATTACTGCGCAACTGTTTCACCAGGTATCCAGTCTAGCTTACCAAATTCCCAACCAGACTAACATTAATTATAATCTTTTAGTAGTCATCTTACGATAACCGGTGATACATATATAGGAAACGACAATTTAGATAAAAAGAAATAAATCGGTTTATATTTGGACATTTATTTTAACATTGATCATTGTTCCGTTAAAATTTCAGCATATTAAACTTGATTCATAAATAAACTGGTGCCTTATTTAGGATTGTGAAAATGTTAGTTTGTAATGTTATGGAACACATCAAATATGGAGCCAAGATTGGGAGACTGCATACAACACTGCATTCATAAAATAATACACGAAGAACGTTGAAACATACGCGAGAGGAAATTAACCACAACCAACCGATTCAATTTTCACCCAAAGAAGTTACGTTCGTAGCGCAATCCTATCCGTCATGAAGTTACCACACACTGGTATACTAAATTCGTACTAACTCTCTGTGAAATCTTCCCGAAAAGAATAGCTGAGGGCTACTTTGACGGTTACACTACGTGCTTCACGTGGTCAACTTGGTTTACACAAAGAGTGTAACTCCACAATAATTTTGATAATTAAAGTAAATTACATCGAAACACAAATTACAAAAGAAAAACCTCGAACTGGTTACTATCGTCTTACTATTAACCTGATGGGTCAAACAATTGTATAAGCATGTGGTACTGGTCTCACAAAGTACACCCCCACGTGGGTTGAACATAAAGAAAAGTTGCTATATTGAAAAATATTGTCAACACGAGACGTTATAATCTCACGCACATTTGCATTTAAGATTGATGTTCTTAGTTAGAGTTACGGATCATCCACACGTGGTTCCACTTTACTCACAAAGTAATGACAAAGCAACTACTGGAAGATATTCTGAAATTCACACTCGAATTACACTGGGTTGCAATTTAAGATAACATTAGATATTTTAGAGCTAAACCTGAAATAAAGGTGATTAAATTTTCAGTTAGGCTGAACTTAAGAAATCCATTGTCCTACGGACTTAGCAGAGACGCACTTAGCCGGAGATCTTACCACTTCAGACGCTCGTCGCGGACAGACTGGTGTGGGCCCTACGGTGGGTACTTAACAGATACAAACGGAAGTGACCAGAGAGGCAGCTTCCTATACCAACATGACAAGGGACGGACAGGACCATACTAAAAATAGAAACCTCTTTGCTTTTAGAACGCGTAGCTACCTGTTCCGACGTTGGTCCTACTGTTCTCTAGCAGACAGGCTTGTCTGCTACCATCAAACATGCAACTAGAAATACATTTGCTCATTCATCCTTTCACACGGAAGGGAAGGGGGATGACAGTATCTTATCATATACAGTAAATAAAAGAAAGCGGATATAGGTTCCGTATGAGACTGTATGACATGAATTACATATAAACTGTGTTTTAAAGTGTAGTAGTGTGACAGATCGTTCTTGATTATGTGTGAAAGTAACACGTTCCACTGCTCAGTCTCCTCCCAGATAGTCAGAAACACCACAGTAAATTTAGAAGTGGAATGTATAGCGTAAATGACAACAGTTTTAAAAAAATTTACATGAAAGAAATAAAAAATGGTTCAAGTGGCTCTGAGCACTATGGGACTTAACTTCTGAGGTCATCAGTCCCCTAGAACTTAGAACTACTTAAACCTAACTAACCTAAGGACATCACACACATCCATGCCCGAAGCAGGATTCGAACCTGCGACCGTAGCGGTCGCGCGGCTCCAGACTGAAGCGCCAAGAACTGCTCGGCCATTCCGGCCGGCTGAAAGAAATCCAACAGAGACCTTTCATCACCATCTCTAACTTCAACATATCCATTTCGCTCTTTAAGTTTCCTGACCTAACTGCCCGATTAATGGATCTAACATTCCATGCTCCGATCCATAGAACGCCAGTTTTCTTTGCCCCGATGACGACATCCTCCTGAGTACTTCCCACCTAGAGAACCGAATGGGGAACTCTTTTACCTCCGGAATATTTTAGGCTAGAGGACGCCATAGTCATTGAAATACACGGTAGAGCTACATACCCTCGGGAAAAATTACGGCTGTAGTTTCCTTTAGCTTTCAACCGTTCGCAGTACCAGCACAGCAAGGTCGTTTTGGTTAGTGTTACAAGGCCAGATCAGTCAATTATCCAGACTGTTGCCTCTGCAGCTACTGAAAAGGCTGCTGCCCCTCTTCAGGAACCACACGTTTGTCTGGCCTCTCAACAGATGCCCCTTTGTTGTGGTTGCATGGCTCTCTGTATCGCTGAGGCATGCAAGGTTCATGGTTCATGGCGGATATCTTCCATAGCGGGTTCTATCAAGAAGCATCACTAAATTAGACTGCCTTTACTGAAGTAAATTAAATTTATGTTAATGATGGGACAGAAATCAAGTGCGTTTCTCTGTGGCAAAAAATAAATGTGACCCCAATAAATGCAGAAATATACAAAGATTCACTGCCTAGGATAAAAGAAAATTATTATGACCAGGAGCTGCAACTGAATACGTCAAATACATGGGTATTACCCAAGTGTTTGAAAAAAATGTGTGCCACAAAACAAGAATAGCTGTAATTCCAAAAGTTAGCGAATGAGATGAGTAAGAAGACTATGGGGTAAACTGGTTCACCCTGACCTTCGACAGTTGGGTAGCTGAGATACCAGAGGCAAACATATAACATAACTACTTACACTCCCTGAATGAAATTTTCATTCTGCAGTTTAGTGTGTGCTGATATGATACTTCCTGTAGAATTAGAACTGTGTGCAGGACCGAGACTCGAACTCAGTACCATGCCCTTTACGGGAAGTGCTCTACCGACTGAGCAACCCAAAAACGGCTTAAATTATGCCAATACGTCGTCTCCTACCTTACAAACTTTACGGAAGTTCTCCTGCAAACTATTCAGATGTATCACTCCCGGAACAAAGTATATTGCGGAGATGTCGCTTAGCCACAGGCTGCGCGATGTATCCAGAATCAATTTTCGCTCTGGAGTGGTGTGTGCGCTGATACGAAACTTCCTCGAAGATTAAAACTGTAGATTGTGCCGAGACTCGAGCTCTGTACTTTGCCTTTTGCAGGGAAGTGCTTTACCAACTGAGCTTCCCAAGTACAACTCATGACCCGTCCTCACTGCTTTAAGTCTACCAATACCTCGTTCCCTACATCCCAGACTGCACAGAATTCTCCTACGAACATTCAGTACTAGCACTCCTGGAAGAAAGGATATTGTGGAGACATGCCTGCGAAAGGCAGTTGGAGTCTCGGTTCAGCACACAGTTTTAATCTGCCAGCTAGTTTCATATCAGCGCACACTAGGCTGCAGGGTGAAAATTTCATTCAGGGGATGTGACTTCGTGTTATGTTATCCATTTACCCCTGGTATGTCGGCTACCTACCGTCAGGAATTTTTCACTCTCACCCCTTTCTCTATGTGATCATAATCATGCCACACCGTCCATTTATTTATGATGTAGCTCACTACCCAAGAAAACATTTCATTTCTTCGGACATCGGCTCCCATTAAAACGAAACAGCGGATCATATACCAGTGTTTTACCACACATTAGAACAAGACAGCCGGTAACAAATCTAGCCTCAGGATCACCATCTTGTCCATGAACAAAAATATCCAACGATCTGAATTCTTTGTAGCTGGTTCCGTTTTGTCATCAGGAAAACACACTCACACATACACACACAGTAATTATGACAAGAACTTAGAGGCTACGTAAGATTGCTCATATTTGTTACATGGAACCGCGCGACCACTACGGTCGCAGGTTCGAATCCTGCCTCGGGCATTGATGTGTGTGATGTCCTTACGTTAGTGTTTAAGTAGTTCTAAGTTCTAGGGGGCTGATGACCTCAGAAGTTAAGTCCCATAGTGCTCAGAGCTATTTGAGCCATTTGTTACGTCTACAAAAAGTGACTGTTGTGTCTGCCGGTTACATTTTCTGGGTATCTGTTGATGGCAAACGCCTAAAGGTGTAATATTGGATTAATATAGTCATTTTGCATTCAGTCAGTCGCTTTTCGCTGAGTGACCTGCTCAGCGTTTTGCAGACTACGTATCAATCTTACAACTGTCGAGAGAGTGAAAAAGCAACACAACGCTGCTTGTACATAACTGATTTGTATCCAAAAAGCTGAGAAGATATTCTGATACCACAGGGGTAAGCTGCTCACCGTATCCCACAAAAAATAATGAGACAAATTAGAAAATAAATACTTTATTATAACGTTCATAGTTCCCAACCAGAAACTGTTTGGTTCTGAGAGCAAATAAGAAAGTTTTTACGAGCTCATTCTTGCAAAGAAGAAAACAGCAATCACACTCTGTTAATAATGGTACTCATTTATACAAATAACGTCGTTACCGGTTTCGAACTGACAGTTTCACCTTCAGGCGGATGTTCACCTTTACATTACATTTGTTGTTTTGCTTTAATCTTTGGCTGTACTTTCCAAAAATAATGTAAAAAGCAACAAATAGGTGAATCCTGAAATTTGCAAACTTTGGGTGTCTTTGGAACACTGGTGCAAGGGCCACATGCTGTGTCTGATAGAGACTGCCTTTGCAAAAGTTCTGGAACACCTACGACATGTGTTTGACGATATAACGTATTCTCTAGATCAGGTCAGCACAGCTTCAAGGAGGAAGCAATGCGACTACTCACAAGTACAAGAGGAGAAGCAGTTGTTAAAGGTCAGGGCGTCCCTTCCAAATGTCGGCAACATTTTGTCGAGATTAGGCAACATTCTAGGGAAACTTCCTGTTAAAGAAATCTTCCGACCACCAGCAAAGATTTGTGCTCTGTTTGGTTCGGCGCGGGACAGTATGGGACTGCGCAAGGTTGGAATCTACAGGTTACCATGCCAGTGTGTCAAAGCCTGCGGTCCCCGATGTGATATGGGACCAATGACCTCGCTGTTTGGTCTCCTTCCTCAAATCAACCAAGCAACCAACCAGCCCAGTATTCTATCCCTACGGGGCATTCTATGGATTAATCTGATACGGAAATCATCTCTTCAGCAAGATCCTCCTATGTTTTAGTTATTAAGGAATCTGCGGAGATGTTGGGTGGAAAATCTACTTAATCTTGATAGCAGCTTCTAACGGATTTCATCTGGATAAGACAGGGGAGCCTGTGAGTTATTTAATATCTTCTGAAAGAAAATACAGTATTTTATGATTAATGACACCTTGGTTTCATTTTTATTTCGAGGACTAGTTACTCAGACAAGAACTAGGAAGATTCCCTCCTATTCCATGTGAGTACAATGCGGGTGTCGATAAACAAATGAATCTTACGTAATCATTACAGAGGTTACAACTTCCATCTAACAAAATTATTTTAAATTAATTCGCATACTTATTTGTATGCAAGACCTGACAAGAACATTTGCTGAGACACGGTGAGGCCGTCAATATCGAAATAATCATGTTGTGCAGAGTGGGTCTTGGCAGCAGCTATCTAGTGCCCTTACATAAGCATGTGGTCAGCTCATGAGTGGTCTGGCCTCCTCCATCCCGCAACGTCGGGTTGTTGCAGGGGACACTTACTGATCGCCCACGCTATCGCTTGTGGCGCCGTGTTGGCGAGCTCACCCAAAGTGTTCAGAGAATTTATGTAGTAATGTCGGCTACAGATAAGATCCTGCGTAGGGTGTAGGAGGGCAATTACGTACTTATCAGGCCTGCATTGTAATTTAACTGTATCACAGATGGCGCCGGTCCGACGAGCAAAGGTTGCTTTTGGAATAATATTATTATTACAGGATTAATCAATACAAAGATTAATTCGTAACAACATCCTGTTGTATTCCTGTTGTCCTGTATTCAAGAAAGAGAATAGAAAAGACACAAACTGCTATAGAAGCATTAGTGTCAACTGTACAAAGAGCCGCTTATTTGGCTTTTCGAACATTTCGGCAGAAATTTGGAGTGCAGAGAAGCTCTTGTGGAGGAAGTGGAGCTCAATCTCATACATTAGGCGTGCTCTATGCCTCCCAGGTGTCAACGCTTGGGGATTATCGACGGAGTTCTTGACGCAGGATATAGATTACTCATTGTCTTGATGGTGAGTGGAAGAGGAGGAAGGTGAGGTTTCTCCATACCAAATTGTTGTAAATTTAGTGACTAGCCCTAATGAGAATAAACCATTAGGAGAGGGCCGGGCAGTGTGGCAGAGCGGTCCTAGATTCGAATCCTGTCTCGGGCATGAATGTGTGTGATGTCCTTAGGTTAGTTAGGTTTAAGTAGTTCTAAGCTCTAGGGGACCGATGACCTCAAATGTTAAGTCCCATAGTCCTCAGAGCCACTTGAACCATTTTTTAGGAGAGGGCAATATTTGCGATCTGGCTTCTCATTGTCAGTGTTACTAACAACCCCTGTGATTGACTCTTTCGTAACTTTTGGCTGTTTTCCTGCAAGACAGCGCTAAGTACCGCTCTGTTACAACATTTGGTACTGCACACAGGCTTGAGGGTTCTGGGGTAGCTCTTCGACTTCTCGAGCTGTCTGCTTGTTCGAGACTTGCACTTCCGCATGGGTCCTAAGGTAGTACTTCCAGCGCAGAAGTCTTCTGTAGTTGCTAAAGTAGCAGTCCATTTGTTTGCCTCTCAGTGCTGGTAAGGTCTGGCAGCAAAGCGTGGTGAGATGTCAGTGATGTCCCATGTCAGCACTGTTCGACAGTCAGATCATGGAGCAATGGCCTATCTTCGGGCTGGTTCTATGGCACAGGTTCGACGGAACGATAGGTGGTTGTTGACTAGAATGGGACAAGCCGGACGCGTGGCGCACACGGTGTGGCTGGTGGGCCGAGGGAATTGGCCGGGGCCGGCTGGTGCGGCCGAGCGGTTCTAGGTTCGAATCCTGCCTTGGCCATGGATGTGTGTGACGTCCTTAGATTGGTTAGGTTTAAGTAGTTCTAAGTTCTAGGGGGACTGATGACGTCAGATGTTAAGTCCCATAGTGCTCAGAGCCATTTGAACCATTTTTTTTAATTGGCCGGGAACAAGTGGTGTGTTTGGAGCCCTGCTCAGCGTTGCTGCAGAAGTATCAACGCTGTATCTTGTGGCGATGTAAGCACGTACGAAGTCGACGTTTGAACTACGGTATGATTGTACAGTGCTTCTGCTGGGAGATTACTGGAGAAGCCCCTGGGCACTGTTCACTGCCGTTGTCACCCCCTATTTCTTGTGAAACACCGAATACTATTTTTGGTTCGGAGACAAGGTGCTGAATTTAATAACAGTCAGTCCTTTGTAGTGTGTCAAAGGCGTTTCGAAACAAACATTAAAGGCATACTTATAAGGCGCCAAAGTAATACACTGGTGTCTCTCTAATAGTTTTGTAAGCAGTCTGACGTTATTGACGAAATGTTATTGTTTCCAGTGTGTAACATATATCTGTCGCATGTTAATAAAATAAGTGTCTAAGTACTACGTACCTGAAGAGATGCTCTGTACCGATGAACTCTATGTACTGTTGCTTCTGTAAAAGGGAAACCAGCTATATTCGTGTTCTATGCCACTGAATTTCAGCACGGGATAGTGGCAGCGGTTGTGGCGTGCTGCAACACAAGGGAAACATCGTTTTGTATTCGTTACAGATCTATGTATTTCGGTAAATGATGGTCATTTATGGGGTTATAACCTGGATCGAAAGACCAGAGGGTTCCAAGATTATAGTTTGCTCGATAAAGGAGACAATGAAGAGGGCTGAATTATAGTTTTATAAAAATAGTGATTTTTGGTTTTGTATTTGTTGTTTTTAAGAATTCTTATCTTAACATCCAGGTTTCTTTGCTTGTCGCAAACTGTGTTATAGAAGTTAGAGATCAGATACTGGATTCTGATAAGATTTTGATGCAGAAATTCTATTTTTAGTAATCTTACCCTGTTAGTCATTCTTATATTAACTTGCAGTTATACTAATTATGCTATTTTTATTTGAGGCCACTATTGACGAATAAATTTCACCTTCTATTGTATAATCAATCAATCGTCTCCAAGTAATTATTTTCGGCCCCAACTCCCTGCTTTCATAACAGTGATGAGGTAGTAGTAGGCGCATTTTCAATTAAAGTACGAGGTTTCATTTTGAATCGCGCTCAGGGCATCGGTGCTTGAGCGTGACTCAGTTATTAGGATTTCCTACCCAAACAACTACGACACAATTGTGATACCCGATTCGAAACCTTTACATACATTATTTAAATTACACCTCGAGTTAGTTATCGGGCTATTTCTCCCCTTCCCTGCAGACTTTGCCACTAAGTTACTGGCAACTGTTTTACTATACATGTTTTATAGTCCGACTTAAAAAGATCGCCATTGTGAGAGAGGGTTTAGTACTATGTTTGCCTGTCATTTTCTGCTCCTCTTGTGGAATATTTTATAGTAAAATATGGTCTGAGTTAGCGATTTTTCCGTTCGATAGATAGAACCCCTTTATCCGCATTAGATCTTGCAATTTCAGAAGAACCACTTGCCAGCCCGTACCAGTTTTTGATATAAAGTTAGCGACATGCACCAGCAACCTACAGTCTAAAACAATCACCTGAAAGTGGCTGAATGGTTGTCAGTCGAAGTATAGTGGCAAGATGTCGACCTCATCTGGTTTCAATCCAGAAACTTCATGCAATAACAACTATCGTACCAAATGTGAGCAGCCGTCGATTCGAAACCGGTAAAGGCGCTATTTGCGTAAACAAATCGCACTACTAACTGTGGCCGCTTACTGTTTACTTCCATGGAGGTATAAACTTACTTTTTGTACACGGACAACGTCTCAAAAAGTTAAGTTTTCAACAAAATAACATGAAGGAAATTTTTTGTTGCAGTTACCATGAATATTGAGGTACGTCGTTTTATCTGACTTGATACAAGTACAGAAATTCAGCATTTTGATTTTAACTAGTAGACCTATTGGCAACAAAAACAACTTCTCATATCTTTTAAATTTTAGAACTCCAGAATGAAGCGCAGCTTGGCACAAAGACCATGTGGACATGGCAACCAACGCATGCGAGAAAGAGTTTCTGCTTGGTTTAGCAGCTGGATCAAGTCTAGTGACATCCAACAGGGTACCGAGAACGCAATAGCAGTGAGTATGCAGTCTGCGAAAGAACGGAAATCAGAACGTTTTCCATTGCCACTCTTCATCTGAAGGTGTGCAGTAAATGGCGCCCGAATTTTGCCGAGAGATGATGCTTACAGTAAGAATATAGACAGAACATCTACAAAAATCTACAAAATCTTAAAACAGTGCTTCACAAGCTTTAATTAAAGAAAATTTTGTTGAAATAACCACATGAAGCTACTAAGAGTATTTATTATTATTATTCTGCAACTAGGTTCATCCTTCAGATGATCGTCTGGCATAACTCTCAAAATTTTCCGCTGTGAATACCACATGTCCTAAATTTTAAAATGCAGTTCGTAAACAAACACTTATGTATTACATTTAAAAATTGATGACATGCGATGGTTGACATTATAATTTTTAAGTTCTACTAGATGATGACCTGAAGGTTGATATTAGTTGCAAAATAACTGGTGGTTACTTACAATAGTTCCTCTTAGCAGTCTGTCACTCACAAGTGTGTGGTAAACGCGGTAAACGATTAGCACATCGTTGTTGGAGAAAGTCACGGACTCTGATTTATCTATGTTACTAAGCAGCTAGCCCCTAAACCGTTTCTAGTTTCAGGTTGCCTCTCAAAAGACTTCCCAGAAACAACAAAAATTTGATTGTCAACATTTTCTGTAATGGTTTCCCGAATTTAAAATTTTGTCATGATCTACACATTAAGAAGTATAATCTTATGTTAAAATTTTAACGCAATAAAATAAGTATTACAACTGTTTACTTGCCTTGAGGCAATGTCTACATATATCACTAAATGTACATGCAAAATTATACCATTTTACTTCCATACGTGAAAAACTTGCTTTTGCTTGAAATGCAGTCCAAGTTACGCAGACTATTATCATCCAGTATTTAAGAATGAGAGTACTTAAAGATTTACAACAATCTTTAAACATAACTTCAAACATTTTCTAAACTTTCTCTTGCTTACATGCTTAACGGGAAGTCTTTAACACATAAGTCATCTGTAATCAGACGATTCACGCTGTTTTATGCATGGGAGTTCAACTCTTTAGATAACTGGGGTCTACTGGTTCTTATGTAAATGAAATGAATCTTTAAGTGCAACTGATCAACACTGATGTTTATGCACATGTAACTAATATTGAACATATAGGTACATTTGACTGAGACTGACCATAAAAGAAACATCTGACTAAGAATTATTCCTTAAGCAGATGTGACAGGCCCATAACAAACCCACAAGGGCGACGAAATCCTAATGAACATACATCTGGATATAATGACTATTTAAACTTCGGAATTAATTTGTTTTTTAAACAAGTGTACACAAGTAACGTGACTCTGTATTTGCCTAAATTTTAAACATTTTAGCGACCATTTGTGGTTAGAGGACAAATTTTCATTTACCTGTGATATTGGATGCAGGGCGCTTGGAACATAAAGCTGAAAGAAAATAATACTGTGCAAAGCCTTGTAATCATGAATCGTGCAATGGACAAACCTAACGCTGACCACACACATGGTCACTAAAATCTCATAAGGTCTTGTGTCATTTGGCGTAATGTTCCCTCACCAATTCTCCTGCTGAGATCATGGATTAATCTTCCGACAGAGAGACTGTTTTAATAAGAAGGGCCAAAGGTCCGGGCATAATCCGTACGTGATGAACAAATGCGAAACAAATCTTCAGCAAATGTTAATAAAACTCATGATGAGGAAAATGCGAGTGTATTATTCGCACGGAGCAATTTACACTTTGAAGTAAACCTACACATGTTCATCCATGTCTTTTGCCCATAAACAAAGGATTCAGAACAAAGGAAATCTGTAACCAAACTCAAGAAGGCTGCTCTTCACTTATCTTGTCTAGTCAAAGAAATCTAATTAACAACAGATATTGCACGGTGTATGATGTATAAATAAAAAAATAAGGCGAGACTTCAGAGTCGGTAGCATTCCACTCATATTCACCAAGGAGGAATCATTTTCCTTTCCAATTAAAATAAAAACTCCTCGAATCTGATATAAGTAGCCATACATTTCGTCGCCATATGAGAAAGCACTCTTTTATTTCGTAAAAGGCGCACGGATTCTGTCCTTATTAATCGGTACCTCACGAAACAGACGACTTGGAGTATACTAGACTCTATGCCGTACACAAAATGTCGAACTTAGCAGTAATTTCCTCCGCAGGAAGTTACAAGCACACCGCACATTTCAACGTAACAAATTTCCAGATACTTACGAAATACGCGGCCGAGAACCGATCACAATAACAAGTGTATTCACACGAAGGAACATTCCAAAAACTTCCAAGCAGTGTCTTGGCATGTTAATTTAAGAAAAAATTACATTTACAGAAACTCATCACAATAAACACTGCCAGGCAAAGCGTTATTATAATAACTAAGAAAAATTTACGATGCACACATACTTGTAAATGCGTAGCTAACGTTTTACAAGCAACACAAGCGGGGAGACGTACGTTCCTGTGTCACAGGGACTAATTGGCTGAGGAATATACAGGCTTTGAATAACCTGCACTCATAATATTCTAATTATTAATTTCACGCATTAATTCACGGAATTGATTCTAATAATTAAACTGAGAAGAGATACGTAACGACAGAAGTGACTATAACCTTAATGCTGGCTCTCTCACGAAAGCAATGCATCAACTAGATACTCCAAGAGCGGCGACGAGGTCCACCATGGTCAGCGTCTCTGACCCAAGAGTCCACGAGTGTCTCTCCCCGAGTCTGTACCAGTGGCACACTGTCCTTCGTTTCTGTCTTAAGTCCTTTGCATCGTAGCGCAAGATAACCCACTTGACCGGTGCCCACACATTATGCTCAGTTCGACGATCATTTGTCTTTCTGAATGACAGACACGTAGGTGTAGTATGCAGGGGTTGTCACGACGTCACAAACTTGAAGCCCACGACCGTAACACTAGTTGCCCCAAATATTCGCTTTTCGAGCAAGGGCTTTGATCAAATATGTCATCTTGTGTCAGTTACGGTTGTATTAATCACACTGATTGTGGTCTGAAGTGCAAAGGGATCGCATTCGTGAGTGGACTCGTTCAAGCGATATTTTCTTTTAAGTACATGATATTCAATTTGTATATTGAGCAAGCAGTAAGGGAAACAAAAGAAAAATTCGGAGTAGGTATTAAAATCCATGGAGAAGAAATAAAAACTTTGAGGTTCGCCGAAGACATTCTAATTCTGTCAGAGTCAGCAAAGTACTTGCAAGAGCAGTGGAACGGAATGGACAGTGTCTTGAAAGGAGGATATAAGATGAACATCAACGAAACCAAAACGAGGATAATGGAATGTATTCGAATTAAGTCAGGTGATGCTGAGGGAATTAGATTAGGACATGAGACACTTAAAGTAGTAAAGGAGTTTTCCTATTTGGGGAGCAAAATAACTGATGATGGTCGAAGTAGAGAGGATATAAAATGTAGACTGGCAATTGCAAGGAAAACGTTTCTGAAGAAGAGGAATTTGTTAAAATCGAGTATAGATTTAAGTGTCACGAAGTCGTTTCTGAAAGTATTTGTATGGAGTGTAGCCATGTATGGAAGTGAAACATGGACGATAACTAGAGAATAGAAGCTTTCGAAATGTGGTGCTACTAAAGAATGCTGAAGATTAGATAGGTAGATCACGTAACTAATGAGGAGGTATTGAATAGAATAGGGGAGAAGAGGAGTTTGTGGCACAACTTGAGAAGAAGAAGGGACCGGTTTGTAGGGCATGTTCTGAGGGATCAAGGGATCACAAATTTTGCATTGGAGGGCAGCGTGGAGGGTAAAAATCGTAGAGGGAGACCAAGAGATGAATACACTAAGCAGATTCAGAAGCATCTAGGTTGTAGTAAGTACTGGGAGATGAAGAAGTTTGCACAGGCTAGTGTAGCATGGAGAGCTGCATCAATCCACTCTCAGGACTGAAGACCACAACAACAACAACAACATGATTTCGGTTACACTGTTTTGCTCTACTGTACTGGTTTTGGTTGCGCTGTTTTTCTTTGCTCTGTGGTGGTTTCACTCCTGTCAGTCCAAATATAAAAGCTCGCTGGGTGAACGGTATGGTAAGGACAGATTGGAAATTGACAAAATATAGCAAAATACACTCTCGGAAAAAATATTTTACCCTTGGAAAGACGAGGTCGATTTTGATTCGATGACCGTATATGCTACCTGGGGATAGTGAATGCTCTGATGTAGATTTCAACAACGTCAACAGATGGCCTAGTGGCATAGAAACCAGAGCGCCATCTATGTCTACCCGTTAATAGGGAATGCTCACAACCAGAAGGCTCGGTGTGGTACAGATGTGTGAAGCAAGGAGGCGACCGTGTGACGGACGCACTCGTATATCCTACAGAGAGGATACAGTTCCCCAGAGTCGTTTAATGAACAAAGTAAGAGCATATGGACTATCAGACCAATTGTGTGATTGGACTGAAGAGTTCCTAGATAACAGAACGCAGCATGTCATTCTCAATGGAGATAAGTCTTCCGAAGTAAGAGTGATTTCAGGTGTGCCGCAGGGGAGTGTCGTAGGACCGTTGCTATTCACAATATACATAAATGACGTTGTGGATGACATCGGAAGTTCACTGAGGCATTTTGCGGATGATTCTGTGGTATATCGAGAGGTTGCAACAATGGAAAATCGTACTGGAATGCAGGAGGATCTGCAGCGAGTTGATGCATGGTGCAGGGAATGGCAATTGAATCTCAATGTAGACAAGTGTAATGTGCTGCGAATACATAGAAAGAAAGATCCCTTATCATTTAGCTACAATATAGCAGGCCAGCAACTGGAAGCAGTTAATTCCATAAATTATCTGGGATTACGCATTAGGAGTGATTTAAAATGGAATTATCATATAAAGTTGATCGTCGGTAAAGCAGATGCCAGACTGAGATTCATTGGAAGAGTCCTAAGAAAATTAAATCCGAAAACAAAGGAAGTAGGTTACAGTGCGCTTGTTCGTCCACTGCTTGAATACTGCTCAGCAGTGTGGGATCCGTACCAGATAGGGTTGATAGAAGAGATAGAGAAGATCCAACGAAGAACAGCGCGCTTCGTTACAGGATCATTTAGTAATCGCGAAAGCGTTACGGGAATGATAGATAAACTGCAGTGGACGACTCTGCAGGAGAGACGCTCAGTAGTTCGGTTCGGGCTTTTGTTGAAGTTTCGAGAACGTACCTTCACCGGGGAGTCAAGCAGTATAATGCTCCCTCCTACGTATATCTCGCGAAGAGACCATGAGGATAAAATCAAAGAGATTAGAGCCCACTCAGAGCCATACCGACAATCCTTCTTTCCACGAACAATACGAGACTGGAATAGAAGGGAGAACCGATTGAGGTGCTCAAGGTGTAAGTAGGCTGTTTAGGTTTTTTTTATTGGTAACTATGTAAGTAGGCTGTTTAGGTTTTTTTATTGGTAACGCCACCTCTGTATGAAAATCACTGGCTATGCTGTGTGCAGTCTGTGGCTGCTTTGCATTGTTGTAATACTCGCCATTGTAGTGTTAGGCAGCTGGCTGTGAACAGCGCGTAGCGTTGCGCAGTTGGAGGTGAGCCGCCAGCAGTGGTGGATGTGGGGAGAGAGATGGCGGAGTTTTGAAATTTGTCATGAACTGCTATATTTATATATGATGATATCAAGGTAAATACATTGTTTGTTCTCTATTAATATCTTTCATTTGCTAACTATCCCTATCAGTAGTTAGTGCCTTCCATAGTTTGAATCTTTTATTTAGCTGGCAGTAGTGGCGCTCGCTGTATTGCAGTAGCTTGAGCAGCGAAGATTTTTGTAAGTGATTTGTGAAAGGTATAGTTTAATGTTAGTCAGGGCCATTCTTTTGTAGGGAATTTTGAAAGTCAGATTGCGTTGCGCTAACAAAATATTGTGTGTCAGTTTAAGCACAGTCATGTAAGAATGGTTCAAAGGGGACGTTTCATATGTCGACCCTTAGCCGAGGATACCTCACTGGAATCTTCTGATTTTTTTCTTGTAGTTTGTGTAATTAGTGTAGATTCTGCTCATTGCTAGCGCGTAATTATAGAGAGAATTTCCTTTGTAGTTGCAGTCTTTCATTGTTGTACAGTAAAACAGTTGTGGCATGCATGTAGATTTGCACCAAGTATTTCGCAGCTGCGCTTGCAATTAACTAGATATTATTTTCAGTGCTATGTTAATGTGTTCTCTTATTTTTGATCTTCAAATTGTGTTTTTCTGTGTTGTCGTGTGAAATACTGTGACAATAATGGCGTGTGAAAAACGTAATACTAGGCTCCAAAGTAAACTGAGAAATGACAGTGAAAATGAAAGCAGTGTGTTAGCGCCACCGAGTAATGAATTAACTGATGTTCAAAGTAGTAATTTGGTAATTGTGCATAGGGAAATGGAGCGGGCGGCAAACAATGGCGTGGACAGTGAAACAATTAGTGAAGAGGGAAGCATTATCGATCGATCGGTCGGCAATAGCTCGCCTCAGGAAGCCGAAATGACACGACACGATCTCGCAAATACTGTAGATTCAGGTTTTGGATCCTCACCGTTTTCTCAAATAAGTCAAGACACATTTTCTGCTTGTCAAAATGTGAATGTTTCCGGTGTTAATTCACTGCCGAAAAGCACTGAGGAACATGTTTCAGACACCAATGCGTTGTTATTACAATTAATACAACAAATGGGACAAACACAGCAAAAGCTTCAAAAGTTAGACACAATGGAACAAAATCTTAAAAAGTTAGACTCATTGGAGCAAACTCTTGAACGAACACGTGAGGATTTAACTGCTGAGTTACATCACATTGAATCGAAATGTCAAAAAGTCTGTAATGACGTAAAAACACAAATTTGTGAGCATTTCCAACCTATTTTTTCGCGTCATGAAAATGCACTACAGAATCACGAAGCAGCCATAAAAGAACTGCAAACTATTGTTCATGAAAATCATGAGACCTTGCAAGCAAAATTTGACTCAGTTGCATCTACCGATTCGGTTACGCAACTTACAAAAACTCAGGAAAACTTTAAGGACACAGTAGATACTCTGAAACTTGGTTCAGAAAAACACACTGAAGAAATAAGTACACTATCGGAGAAAGTAGCCGAACTTTCGGATCAGGTCACTAACTTATCTGCAAAGGTAGATGATGATCTGAAAGACACAAGACCTGTAGCCTTCACTGACACAGAAGAGTATGAACAAATTAGAAAATTCAAACAGAATCAAAATCAAATCAATACACAACACCAAAGAGAAATCCGGGAAGTACAAGATCAGCTGACACAGGTAATACAAGAATTACGTATTTCAGAGGACACTGGCGCTCCAACACGGGAAGAGGGACTTAGAAACACGGAAAAGCCGCAAAATAATAACACAGGGCATTTCGGAAGTTATGAAAGAAATTGGCAAGGTACACCGAATTTTGAGATGGAACCGCCGACACGACGTAACAATGACCGATATGCTACTCGCCGACACGATGATTTTGACTATAAGCTGTTCATTACTACACGTAAATTCAAAACGTTTAAGAATTCTGCCAACGACATTCATCCACAAGCGTGGCTCCATCAATTCTCTCATTGTTTCCCTCCCAACTGGTCATTGCAGCACAGGTTAGAATTTATGTGTGGCTACTTAGAGAATGAACCAGCTGTAAGAATGCGATCGGTCATTCACGATTGCCACAGTGAAGGAGAATTTTACCATGCCTTCCTCTCAGCATATTGGTCTCAAGCCACACAAGACCGTGTAAAACATAACATCATAATGATGAAACACTTCGAACAATCAGAATTTTCCAGTCTTGTGAAATATTTTGAAGTCATGTTGCACAAGAATCAGTACCATTCAAACCCATACAGCCCCTCAGAACTCATCCGCATTTGCTTAATCAAATTACCTGAACATTTACGGCATATTATTTTGGCAGGACGTTGCAAAGACGACATTGAAGCTTTTCAGGGACTGTTACAAGAATTAGAAATTGACACAGACAGTCGCGGGATGCGAAAACAGGAAAACAATCACTACAGGTCACATCCGTCACAATTCCGTGACGGCAGAAACAATAAATGGCCACGACAAACCTATTCTTACAACGTAAATCGTGACCAAAACAGACACCACCCATATGACAACCACTGGCAGAGTAATAGTTACAGGGAAAGGTCACCTTTCCGCGGTAATGACTATCACAGAGACAATCAGAGAAACAGGCAATATGGGAACCAAAATAATTATTATCAAGGGAGACAGAATAACTTCAGACGCAACGGTCCAGCGCGCAGTTACGATTCAGGGAGAAGTTCTCCTCCACTGAACCGACAAGAAAGAAATTACAGGAACTACCGACATGACGACAGACGATGTGATCGTAACGACAGACCTGAATTGCATCAGAACTGGCGGGATTCAAACAGGGTAGGGCCTTCTCGTCAGAGTGAATTTGTAGAAGTTAGGTCTCCAAATCCCAATAACGGCGCTCGCCAACAAAGAGACAGACAATGACTCGCACAGCAGGCAGCCGCGTGCGCCCGCTGGCTCCGAGAAAAATAACATAAGACGCTAGCCTTGAGAAAAATTTTAGCATTCTTTACCGACGTATACCGCATGACAATCGCATTCGAGTTCAAACTCTGAGTACTATGAAGAGTAAAGGATTCCACCACACTTCACATATAAAACCGTTTATTGAAAGATAATCTGCTTTTTAACTTAGTCTTTGCCATAAAATTTTTCGCTTCACATTACTAATATGCTTTGTCAGACTTAGAATCTGTTAACATACAACAATGTTTGAAGTTAAATATCCAGTCTAGAACCTAGGGAACATTTTTAAACAGAAATTACGAATGCATTGTTATAGTGAACAGACGCAATGTTGTTATTTGTGCATTCTTGCTTGTTAGTTGCACGATTACGTAACGACTATCAGGCTTACATACTTAGAACATTTACCAGTACTGCTAATGAGATTTTAATGCAACATTTTGATTACCTGAAAATACATTCTGTATTTAAAGTACTTTCTGTGAGATACCAGATGACACAGAGGTTAGTTTATGGGACAGCTACACGATTTATATCACGACGCTACTAACGTGTTACACAATTTACCTTGTTGCTTTTGCGGTGTATCTGTTTTATATCTGCACAGTTTTCTGTTTTATTCTGGAAAGAAAAACATGTTTTAGTAGTAACTTTTGTGGTATAGCAGCAATGAGACAGCCTTTCTCGTGGCACAACAATACATTACTGTACAGTACTTTCTTCATCACGCCAATAAGCATAATAACTACGATATCTATACGCAAAGCATTTCACTTTTGTTTATCATGAGGTAAGTACATTGACTTCAGCAGAACTTAGCTTTCGGAGGACGATAACTACGACACTTCCACAGAATTATCTTACAGCAAGACGCACATTTAGCGCTACAGGACACGCATTTGAGAGATTAATTTTGTACTTAAGCCATTTATTTTTAAAGATTTTTGAATTACAAAGAAGGTTTTCCGTGATACATTTCATTCCATTGCAATAATCTATAACACCTGAGGGTATAATTACATTAATCCTCAGGGGGGTACACGCTTACTTTGTGTACCATGTGTGTGGCAACCACAAGGAGCCCTAGCTAATATGGTATTTGCTTACACAACTTTACACATCGGTACCATATTTCTCTAACACATAATTACACAGCTATCTGATCATTTAACTGAGAGAGACAAACCTTTTTTTACTACATCAGTGACAGATGTTTACGTAATTATACCGTTGGATAACTTCACACTTACGAAATTGTATTTTGTCTGTACTTAGTGAACTGTTCATATTTTTTTGGACCATTGTGATACTATGAGAGCTTTGAATGATATATTTGGTATGGGATCATGATTTTTAAAGTACGTTTAAGGCAGATGACACTTTTGACATGAGCAGAGAATTTTTTTTTGGTTTTGAAATTATTGCAGAAAGCTACGACGTTTTTGAAATTTGACTGAGGTGTTATGATATTTTTACGACGACGATGTGTATTATGCTGTTGAGGTATGTTTATGATCAATAAGCTGATGCAATTATGATGAAATATTGAAGTGTCGTCGCAAGATTGACGTGTCGACGAATATATATATGTGTAATAAGGTAAGGAGTAATGAGTAGTGGGACTTTGACTTGTGAAAAAGGATGTTGGAAACCAAGAATCGTACTTTAAGAGTTATGAAATGTGTGTATATGCGTGAATGTATCACAATGCTGGCGAAAATTTTTTGAACACTGTTATATTTACAGGATTTTTTTTCTACACATTTGTTACGCAAATTTTCGACCTGTGAAATGTTTATATGAGACTGTCACTGTAGCGGAAACTGCTGTCGTAAATATGTCGGTAAGAAAGGTAAGTGACCGTGACGTAATGCGTTGCGAGCGGCCAGGTGTGCCAGTTGCCTGGAGGAAAAGCCATTATTGCGAGCCCTTTTCAGCGGCACAGGTAGAAAAAAATAAAAAATAAAAAAAGACGCCATTAACCTCGCTTCTGACATTCCTTTGTAGAAAGCATCGCAAAAACGACACGGTCGAACTTGAAAACATACGATTACACTGGATGCCTAATGAAATGACGAGAAATATTTTTATGTCTATACACCTGATTATGACTACTGTCTCTCTAGTTGAGAGATTTTTCTACTAACTTATGAAATGCCACATGGATATGTCTATACACCTGATTATGACTGCTGTCTCTCTAGTTGAGAGATTTTTCTACTAACTTATGAAATGCCACATGGCTATTGAACGATGTTCTTATGCTTTGCTGTGTACATAGTTGCTTATTTCATTTGATATCTAGTTTCTAGCTGCGCTGCTGCATTGGTTCAAATAAAATTTTATAGATGTACTAATATAAATATTTTCTGTCTACAGATCGAGTATATAATAATTTTTTTCAAAAAAATGAGGGAGCACAAAGCGACATTTACCTTCACAGGAACTGCATTCATAATTTTCTTTTCAAGTAATTGGTAATTTCTTTTGTAGAATAAATTGTGATGCATCACTCTAGTGTTAAGATGTGACATAGGTATTAGACATGGCCATTTTTAGTGTAATATTTTTTTCTGCTTGAGCTATGTCATGTTTAGATATCTGCTGTTTGCCAGGCATAGTGCTACTGAACTTTAATTTGTGTTACTCTGCTAAGCCAGATTTATTTTTTTGTTGCTGCACATTGGCTAATATTAGTTGTAATGTTGTATTGCTTGGTAATTTAGATTTACTGTAGCTTGCTTTGCAATTTTCCAATTTTTTGGTCATTGCTGTTTGTGTTACTTATTTTGTGCTGCTGCATTGCCTCGTCCCTTAGTTTAGCATCTGAGCTCAGTAGATTTAAGTTAGCTTAAGAGGGGGTAGCCTATAAGAGAATGAGTTGCGATGAATTTGAAGAAATGCACTGAGAGGCTATACGAGAAAAATACAGAAAGCAGGTTTAGATAGGTCTTTTGGAAATAATGAAGAACGAAGGGAGATCTCCGAGAAGTAAAGAAAGTTTTGTTTGCAAAATACTGCAGTAAAACAAACCCTGTCCTTTCCTATTGGTGTTATCCCACTATGTGTTTGTGTACCCTTGTGTAGTTGTTTTCATCCTGTCTCTGTGTAGTTTCATAGAATTTTTTCTTCTTTTAATATTAAGCTACATTCACTATGATGAGGAATACTGTTATCCTCGAATATAATTGGCATTAGTAATATGTTATTTACCTTGTAAAGATGTTAGATATTATTAATTCAATTCTGTTTAATGCTCATGTGTGAAGTTGATGTTTCGAAAGTTACTCTGATCTTTTATGTATGTACTCATGTCATAATTCCTGTAACACTGATGTGTATGTTATTTCGATTCTTTTGTAAAGCCCCTATTACTACAAATGTTATCTGTATTATTATGTTTTTAATGATGTATTTTGTACCTTTGTTATTGTATTCTTATGTTATAAAATTGTAATTGTCACCAGTTCATGATATTATTAACTTGTTAGTTACATTTCACTGCACACGTTTCTGTTGGTCATAGTATATGGACAATATGTGAGAAGTAGGGACTGTTAGTGTTTGCACGTGTGTTAATAACTCAGCAAGGGACTGGATAACAGCATTGCTGGTTCTAAGGCCAATTTCAAAAACTTTGTGAGTGCACAAGTGGTGGTTTATGGACTTGCTATATTATCCGCAAGACTCTTCAATGGTGATTGTGCACCTGCACAGTCACAACAGATGGCTGCTGGCTATCTCTACAAGGACTACAGTGGGTCTGCATCTTTGATGATCCATCAATACCATTATTTCTACAAGGACTGCAGTGGGTCTGCACCTCTGGTGGCCCACCAATACCACAATCTCTACCAGGACTCCAGTGGGTCTGCTCTGTGATGACCTACCTACCAATATTCTTCAAAACTTCGAATGACTCTGCTGTGGGTTTGCTCCATTGTGGCCCATTACCTGTCAGCATGTCAAGAGTCAGCACTGTCTTTCCGTTGGAAGGACAACACTACTTCTTCAAGACTGCATGGAAATCCACTACTTCTGTGTGCAATTTATTTTACTAATGAGACTTTGTGAAAAAAAACCTGTAATTACTGTTATGATGAATGATCAGGACTATCTTTATGGACTGTGAGAAAATTTTAGCTTTTGACCAACATTGTATCAATAAGTGTGTGCATTTGATTTCTTTGTTATTGTAATTATGAAAAATTTTATCAAATCATTATTGGCCACTGCCCAAAAAAATTTTGTAAAAGTTTTTGTGGGGAGCATGGGGGCTATGTAAGTAGGCTGTTTAGGTTTTTTTATTGGTAACTATGTAAGTAGGCTGTTTAGGTTTTTTTATTGGTAACGCCACCTCTGTATGAAAATCACTGGCTATGCTGTGTGCAGTCTGTGGCTGCTTTGCATTGTTGTAATACTCGCCATTGTAGTGTTAGGCAGCTGGCTGTGAACAGTGCGTAGCGTTGCGCAGTTGGAGGTGAGCCGCCAGCAGTGGTGGATGTGGGGAGAGAGATGGCAGAGTTTTGAAATTTGTCATGAACTGCTATATTTATATATGATGATATCAAGGTAAATACATTGTTTGTTCTCTATTAATATCTTTCATTTGCTAACTATCCCTATCAGTAGTTAGTGCCTTCCATAGTTTGAATCTTTTATTTAGCTGGCAGTAGTGGCGCTCGCTGTATTGCAGTAGCTTGAGCAGCGAAGATTTTTGTAAGTGATTTGTGAAAGGTATAGTTTAATGTTAGTCAGGGCCATTCTTTTGTAGGGAATTTTGAAAGTCAGATTGCGTTGCGCTAACAAAATATTGTGTGTCAGTTCAAGCACAGTCATGTATAAATTGTTCAAAGGGGACGTTTCAAAGGTACCTCCGCCACACATCGTCAGGTGGCTTGCGGAGTATGGATGTAGATGTAGATGTAGAAGCGAGTTTTAAAGGGAAAAAATTAAACTGCCAGACAATCTTGAAGTGATGAGTCAATTGTGCAAGGACGTTGATACCTCACACCCGTAGACGAGGCTCTAGGTGTCCACGCAGCAAAGACACCCATCAGGTTCGTCGTATTGTAAGGGAAGCAGTGGCAGTCCGTACAGTTACCACAGCACAGGTAAGAGGGTTTGTGAGCCTCGACGTGTCAACACGAAATGTTGCGTAACATTTATTATCAATGGGACTGTACCCACACACACCTCTAGCCCGTCTTCAACTCACACCACAGCATATACGCGTACTACTTGACTGGTGCCGTCAGATGATCACTTGGAAGATAGTCTTCAGTGATGAATGCAGATTCTGCGTGGACCCATATTATGGCCGTCTGCAAGTACGACGTACACGTGATGAGCACAGTCTTGTAGAGTTAATTCGTCCAAGACATACAGGCCCCAATACAGTCCTTGCGGTGTGGAGTGCGATAAGCTACGACACTCGTTCACGTTCTGTGTTTCTGAATGGGCGTCAACCAGCGCTGGATACGTGCAGAATGCTGTTAGTCCCGTTGTTCTGTGATTTTTGCTACAGGAAGGTGATGTGTTGTTCCAGTAGGATATTGCTCACCAACACACTGCAGGTGGAACCCAACGTGCTGTGCTAGTCGTGCAGCGACTTCCCTAGGCAGCACGGGCTCCAGTCGTGTCTCCAACCGAGCATGTGTGGGATATGACGGAACGAGAAGTGACTCACGAGCGTTGTCAGCTAACAGCGTCACAGGACCACGCGAAGATGTCGAGCAGGCGTGGCACAACGTATCCCGGGATAGTATTCACAAATTGTACAATTGCTTTGATGCCAGAGTCAGCGACTGTGGGTTCAAAATGGCTCTGAGCACTATGGGACTTAACTTCTGAGGTCATCAGTCCCCTAGACTTAGAACTACTTAAAGCTAACTAACCTACGGACATCACACACATCCATACCCGAGGCAGGATTCGAACCTGCGACGGTAGCGGTCGCGCGGTTCGAGACTGAAGCGCCTAGAACCGCTTGGCCACTCCGGCCGGCATCAGCGACTGTGGGAACTACATCACATAATAATATGGGTATTTCGCCATGGGTCGATAACTGGTACATCAGAAGCGATGATGTTGTTTATCTGTTAATGTAATCATTTTATATACTCCATATGCGCTGTTGCAATAATAAATTTTGAGTGCAAGATATTCTGAAAAATTGCTGTATTTCCCACAACCAACACAAAGATTTCCGCCTCAGGATCCTGAATCCACAAACCCCAACTTATTATCACCGGATGTAGAGGAAATCACCAAACACATAAAACATCTTAAAAACAATAAAGCTGTAGTTGAAGATGGAATCGTAGCGGAAATCCTCAAAACAGTAAGCCCAAATACTATAAAAGAAATCACCAAAATAATAGAAGATATTTGGTAAACAGAACGAACTCCGGATGACTGGAAAAATGCTTTAATCCATCCTCTACCCAAGAAAGGAGATAGATCGGATGTAAACTACTATAGGGTAATCTCATTTATATCAGCAGCTTACAGAATTCTATCCCAATGCCTTCTCGATAGAGCACAATAACAACTAGAACCAAAAATTGGAGAACATCAGGCAGGATTCAGACCAGGCCTTTCATGTCCAGAGCAAATTCTGAACTTAAAACTAATCTTAAGATACCACAGAATAAGTGGCAAAGATGTAGTTTGCACATTTATTGACTTTAAAAAAGCCTAAGATTCAGTTAATCGTCAATCATTATTCCAAATATTAATAGAACAGGGTTTAGATCTGAAAACACTTGCAATCATACAACATGCACTGATAGACACAAAATCTAAAATCAAATTTATGGGGGAAATCTCTGAACCTTTTCTGATGAAAACAGGAGTAAGGCAAGCAGATGGACTCCCTCCACTACTGTTCAACTGCGTCCTTGAAAAGGTGATACAAGAATGGTGCAAACTGAAATCAGTCGTCAAGATTGACAAGCCAATTACTCTCGGCAGAGGATAGTTGACAGTAGATTGCTTAGCATTTGCAGACGATCTAGCCATCTTAACTCGCGATGTTTCAACAGCCAAAAAACAGATTGAACACGTGAAAGATACTGCCAAAAAAGTCGGCCTGCAACTATCTCTTGAAAAGACAGAATGTATGACTTGCAACAAACAAGCACCTAAATTCATGCAGACAAAATATGGAAAAATTAAACGAGTGCCACAATTTAAATATCTCGGTGAAACGATTCAGGAAAATGGAATAGAAACGAAAGTCAACGAAGTCAGATGCCAAAAGATGGACACTGCTTGTCGACTCACTCAAAATATCTACAGTAAAAAATGTGTCTACAATCACACAAAACAATACCGCCATTAAACCAGAATGCCTATATGAATCAGAGACACTAATTTTAAACAGGAAAACAGACACAGGAAACATTCAGAAAAAGGAACGGAATATCATAAGAAAAATTTTATGCCCAAAGCTTGTAGATGAACAGTTTCGGCTTAGAGACAAATAGGAAATCAAACAATACTCTAATATTCAGAGTGGCATTGGAAAACGCAGATTAAGATTCTATGGACACGTCAAATGAGTGAAACCGGACAGATTTACAAAGTAAATAGTTGAATTCTATGAAAACAGAAATAAATCTAAAAGAGACCCAATGAAATGGATTGGCGAAATGGAAACAGATCTGAAACTAGCAGGAATTACACCAAAGGATATCGAAAACAGGGAAATCTTCAGATCCAAAGTTCACAAGTGGCAAGTTGACCAAGAGGAGAAACCAAAGAAGAAGACTGGAACTACGTGGTCTCAAGAAAGAAAAGAAGCCCACAGCAATAGAATGAAAGAAGTATGGGCACAAAGAAAGGCAAATGCACGCCACTAAGTACTGTGCACAGTCCCAATGGGCTCATTCGCAATTTTGAGTGATTCGCAAACTTCTAAAAGAGCGTGCTAATTTTTTTTTCCGGCAGTGTATGTTCTCAGAATTCTGATGATGAGACCATAGAACGAACACCTGTTTCGTCAGTCCATACCAAGGAACATCCTGTACTACGAAAGCTCCCTTTTCGTATGTCATATATTATTCTAAATATATAACAAAAGGAAAGTTACATTAATGAGGATAAATCCGTCGATTAAGGGATCAAATATAAATTTAAGACCAGGAGAACATCTGAAAAAGCGTTCCTGACCACGTGTTATTCACGAAAGCACTGTAACATTTTCTGTTTGGAACGACTGTTGGTTAAGAACAAAAACAATCTAAAAAAACAGTCTGCTAATGTTTCGAGGCATCTAATATAGCACAGCCGACTTCAGAGCAGCGCATAGCGTAAGGCTATAGCGCTGTCTCCCATTATTATACACGTTATGTTTACATTAATGCGACCACCGCCTACGTTCGACGTAATCGACCAACAATCACTCACAGTCGGCGGGTGGCACCACTAGCAGTACAACGTGTATGGAAAGTTTCGGAGAGGACGCGGCAAACTCTGCTGTCCTGGTCGTTATGCGGAGACGGTGTGATTTATCTACGGCCGAATGGGTATGATCATTAGCTTTCAGGCCAAGGGTGAAAGACTGTTCTCCTGGTGCCTTGTCAAAGTATGCCGCACATGGCAAAATGGCGCTATCCAAAACCGGCTCCGAGGCAACAGTGGTACACCGCTGCAGACATGTGTACGGTCGAATAGACATGCAACAGTTCCGCGAGTGACCACCGAGGTGAAGCAAGGGGCTACCACAAGTGGCTCCTCACCGAACGTTCAGCGAACGTTGCAAGCGCCTTGTTCATGATGCACCCACGCTCACTGTTGTTCATCGGCGACGGGTTGTGGAATTTGCTTGCCATTACCGCAACTGGACGTCCGCAACGTTTTTCAGATTAATCACGTATTATAATTCCTTGGAATGGTAGCCGTTGGCACGTAAGGCTTGAAACGTCTGGAAACAAACATCCTGTTTGGAGAATGCTTTCCTGCATTACCAGGATCATCTCGTCATTATGGAAGACGCAACGGATCAACGTAAGTATGCTTCTACACTTGCGGATCATGTCCGTTTCTGCATACAGTTTTTTTGTCCTCAGCACGATGGTATCAACCTGCAGAACAATCCAACGTGTCACACAGCTCGCATTGTACGTGCGTGGTTCGAAGAGCTCCAGGATGATTTTACCGTGCTCCATTGTCCATTAAACTTCCCAGATTTTAAACCAGCCGGTCACAGTGGCCGAGCGGTTCTAGGCGCTTCAGTCCGGAACAGCGCGACCGCTACGGTCGCAGGTTCGAATTCTGCCTCGGGCATGGATGTGTGTGATGTCCTTAGGTTAGTTAGGCTTAAGTAGTTCTAAGTTCTGGGGGACTGATGACGTCCCATAGTGCTCAGAGCCATTTGGACCATTTGATTTAAAACCAGTCGAGAATCTGGGGGACTACCTAGGCCGTGCTGTCAGCTCCATGGATCCTCGGCCGAGAAACCCGGCGCAGCTGGTCACAGCACTGGAGCCGATGTGTCTCCACATCCCGGTCAGTAGCTTCCAGAACCCCCTAGACTCTCTTCCTGTGCCTCTCACAGCGGGCCGCTTTCCGAAAGGTGGTTACTCAGGTTTCTGAGAGGTGTTGCAATAATGTGACTTGCCAGTGTTCCTCCAAGGCACAGGTAACATGACGTCTTTGACCAATACCAAGTCAGAATACGATGAAGAAATAAAAAACTGTTTACGATTTTTGCAAAGCTCAATGTGTGCTCGCGTATGCCCAACACACATGTGGCTTGTATTAAAATAGCGACTAACAGTATAATATAACTTAAAAATCAAGTTATAAAGTTTCGGAAATCATCCTCACATGGCAGAATTCTTTTACTGGCAGCTCGTCGCGAGCTAACCGACTTTGAACATGAGGTGACAAACAGTGCCAAATGCATGGAATCCAGCATATTTGAAATAGCCTTTGGCTCATGATTCCGAGATTAAACAGTTTATAGGGAGGATTTTCGGTATCGGAGAAACAGTATTTCAGCAAAAGTCTAGTGACAAGAAGAAAAAGGCAGGATTTCCAGAACTCACAAGTGTTATTCAGTGAACACATTTCTTGGACTGATTCAGCAAAATATCTTGAATTTTACTTCGATAAACGCCTTATCTTCAAGAACCATATAACAGACTTATTGAATAAGGCGAACAGTTTGTTTACAGACGATCATTACTAAACAAAAAAAGAGCGTCCTGTTCGTACTTTACGGGCTGATAATATCGCTAGTAATGTTGTGTACTTGCCCCATATGGGTATATGAAGCGTCTAAGCATAAGAAGAAACTTCAAATCATCCAATTGCAAACTTGTAGTAAGTTCCTATGGGACCAAACTGCTGAGGTCATGGGTACCTAGGCTTACACACTACTTAATGTAACTTAAACTAACTTACGCTAAGGATAACACACACACCCATGTCCGAGGGAGGACTCGAACCTCCGACGGGGATGGAGCCGCGCGAACCGTGACAAGGCGCCTCTGACGCGCGGTCCAGATCGTCCAAAATAAGGCATTAACACTGCTATTAGACGCTTCATGGTTCTTTGGAAACTCAACAATCCGCAATCAGCTTGAAAATTAACCTGTCTCATGAAAGTTTCCCCCCCCCCCCCCCCAACCGTATATCTGGAAGCCTTTGCACCCAATATCCATACGTATCCAACACTCTAGTTCATTAATTCTTCACGTGTGATTTCCATAACGACCACAAACATAAACGTCCGAAGTTGGTATTGTTACAACGTCAGTAACACACACTGAGGCTGACATAACATCGTAAAACAGCATTAACGAACTAGTCATTGCATACATAGTCATCTGAATTTGTCATGGTGTTCGGTTTTTATTACCTCCATGATAAATATTTTCCTCCATTATTGTGACACAGAATGTTTAGGTAGTTGCTTCTGAGGATCATCGCGTTGGAACCCTAGATAATAAAGTTTATGAAAAGCGACAATGTTTCCACACGCTTAAGCTGCCACACAGAAAAACGACAAGTGTTTGGCGAACGGACGTCAAATCGCCTGGCAGAGCAACATGGCGCGATAGGTGGTCCATCGCGAACGTATTTATGTGGTGACTGTATGGAGAGAAATGCTCCGTATAGTAATAGACAGCTGACGACCAAAATCACCTCCCGAGATTTTCAGCCACTGTGTTTCAACTTCAGTATCGCGATAAGACGTTTCCTGAAGGAGCACATTCTGCGAATTAGGTGTTCAGAACCATGAGAAACAGTAAGCAGTTGTGGAGTTGAATCTTGGACATAGAGGAAGCAGGTAGGGAGCGCACGGGACACGTACGTGTTGGCGATGTGAAATCAATGCGACCGTTTGCCGGACACTCACAGCTGTGCCGGCCAGCCACGTAATCTCCGCAGAGGCCATCCCAGCTGATAACACTGCCGCCGCAGCTGTTTGGGCACACCGCCGCAGCACACTGGTGCAGTTCCGCAAGGCACGTGCGGATCAGCTAATGCCTGCTCGATCTTCAGGCACTGTAACATCAGACAGAACCTTGAAAAACAGACTGTCTGGAAAATATAGACTTCGTGTACACAGTATAGAATTATAGCTTGGACCACTTCTTCCATGAGAAATCGGCTGCGTGAAGCTCATTAACTGCGTATGTCACATTATGAGCGTTCATGAAGGAGATACATATGGCGAAAATTAGTAAAACAGACAAAATGCAGGGACGGATTCCTGATTGGAAAGGGAGGAGACTGAGCGAGGTGACTTAGGGGTTAGCAAAATGGCTCTGAGCACTATGGGACTTAACATCTGAGGTCATGAGTCCCCTAGAACTTAGAACTACTTACACCTAACTAACCTAAGGACATCACACACATCAATGCCCGAGACAGGATTCGAACCTGCGACCGTAGCGGTTGCGTGGTTCCAGACTGAAGCGCCCAGAACCTTTCGGCCACAACGGCCGGCCAGTGGTTAGCACACTGGACTCGCATTCGGGAGGACGACGGTTCAATCCCGCATCCGGCCATCCTGATTTAGGGTTTCCGTGATTTCCCTAAACCGCTCCAGGCAAATGCCGGGATGGTTCCATTGAAAGGGCACGGCCGACGTCCTTCCCCGTCCTCCCTTAATCCGATGAGACCGATGACCTCGCTGTCTGATCTCCTCCTCCCCCCCCCCCCATAAAAAACCAACCCAACCCAAAGGGAGGAGAAAAAGATCCTATGAACCTGTGTTGGGGCAATGGCTTTGCTGCAGTGGATACACCGGTTCCCGTGAGATCACCGAAGTTAAGCGCTGTCGGGCGTGGTCGGCACTTGGATGGGTGACCATCCAGGCCGCCATGCGCTGTTGCCATTTTTCGGGTGCAATCAGCCACGTGATGCCAATTGAGGAGCTACTCGACCGATTAGTAGCGGCTTCGGTCAAGAATACCATCACAACAACCGGGAGCGGTGTGCTGACCCCACGCCCCTCCTATCCGCATCCTCCACTGAGCATGAGACGGCGGTCGCATGGTCCCGGTAGGCCACTCGTGGCCTGAAAACGGAGTGAACATGTATTGGATGGTGTGAGTGCAACGACAACAAATTTTCCGGGAACGCAGTACAGACCTGTATTGCATCCACTTCACAACAGATGTTCAAAGTGGCTTCCACTGGGGCTGCAAGTGACTGAGGTAGTAGCGGTTGTCATGCAGGATACACATAATCCTACTTTGGCTTACACCTTGTTGGCGGGCCACATGCCTGGAGCTTGGTCTAGGGTTCGTCTCAATGTACCAGAACCTGATCAAATCTGATGAACGTACGTCTGTCTGAAAAGACTCATGATCACACAAACGCCAAAGAAAGGCTTGGAATGTGTGATGTGGTTGGTGTCTGAGAGGGTACTTGTTATGGTATAGCCGTGTTGCTTCTCGACCGTTTCACGTCCTCGTCCGTACAAAACACCATCTCGGCTTGTGCCCGAGTTGAATACCTGACCATTCAGCTGCTTGCAGTACGGTGCGTCAATCACACAGCCTGCGACACAGAAGGAACACACGGTGCGTGGTAAAGAGGAACAGTCATTCGTCAGCGCCATCTACCGGGGCAACGATCCATTTCCGGACACATGTTCACAGGATCTTTTTCCCTCCATTTACAGTCGGGAATCCGTCCCGACAGTTTTTCCGTTTCATCAATGTTCACCCTGTGTAGGGTGCTCCACAGTTACTCTTGCACAGCTCTAGACTGTCGCAGATGGCTACCCATCTAATGTACAGTATTATAAGAAACCTAGATCACGTAGCGTTAGGTTTCTATATTGCAAGGGAAACAAAATCGTCTGCTTTCTAATTCTGGCTCTAGTTTTCATGTTTATTACGTATCTAAATTAAAAGCTTCGCGATATGACCGACACTATGTTTGTTAGGCAAATTGAATCTGTGTATTAGCCAAATCATTATTTTCTTATAGGCTTTAGTTTTTACATCAATGCGCCATGAGCCGTGACGAGCTGGCGCCAGTGTTATTTTGTTCATGTATCACTGAGATCGATTGTGGCTGAGCTAAGCTGTCTTTGCTTTTCGCGTGTCTTATCTTTCGGGTTCGCGGGCGAAGCGAGTTGGTTGTAAGCCTTCGACGGGTAGGTAACCCTCGTGACATTCGCTGGGAGACGAGTGTCAACGGCTGCCGAACGAGTGTGATGACCGTTGTATGTTGTGGTGTGAAGTTGGTCGGGCGTTTTGGCGACATGGGCAGCTTGGAGATAAAAGTTCTGTGACTTCGCTGGGAATAAAATTTGAAGTGAAGCGGTGAAGCTGTGGAAACCGCTACCTCGTAGTGTGTACGTGATATGAAGTAAGTGGCCGTAATTGTGTTTTGTTGACCGACACACTCAGAGCCATTTAAGCTTTATTATTGTGCTGAGACTTTCATAGTCGAACTTTAAGGTGTTGTAGAAGACTTCAGTTGGCCTAGTTAAATGGTGGCCGTTATTTGAAAGTTTTATCAGAAGTTTTACTAGTGCTTTGTGTCTCTTGTAATCAAATGATTTCATGTTGCCATTTTCAAAGCCTGCACTCTATTAGTACTGTTGTCCATGTGTAAAATGCTTAATGTCAAAGTTGCGATTTTGTCAGTAGTGTAATGTCTTCCTTTACACGCTTACCCATATATCGAGTCAAAGATTGTGCCGTGTGTTTCTATGTTCCTGAGTTATTGGAATGTCTTTGTGATTCGGGTAGAAACTTTTGATTGTGCCAGCCCTTTGGCGGGGAGTGAAATGTCGTCCGAGGTGTAGGCCTGGCAGTGTTTAAGAACCTGGCCACTACCGGGAGTTGTTCATATGTCGACTTCCAACGTTTAGTATTTATCTTCATTCCGCCAAGGCGGGATAAGCTGGTAGAGATATAAACACATATTGTATGTAACCTGTTCTTATATGAACCTCTTTCCTTAAATATTAGGGACTGGCAACTGGCTAAACCTTAAGCTGCATAGCATCCGCTGAATTCCTTGTGCAGCTGTTTCTAGTAATTTTTTATTAACACGACTGAGCACGTGAACTTTTATTTGTAAAGATCAGTGTTTGTGCTGTAGCTTTTTTTTTATTTAAGTGGGTTTATTATGTTATGTAATTGGACCTTAGCTTGGCGCCAGTGTTCAAGGGTCGTTAAGTCACACTTTACAGCTAATTGATAATTGTTACGCTTAAGGTTACTATACATGCCTGGTACATTAAGTTTTTATAACTGTCTCTTAAGGGACTGTCTATTTGAGTACTGAGTACGTTGTGTTTCTAACTGTATTTGCAAAGCTTTATCTAGTGGCTCGTCCACAAATGTAATTGTCAAATTCCTTAAAAGGCGCAATGTCAATAGGTAGTCTTAATTGTAAATTGTGACTACCAACAATGATTCCATCCCGCTTCCTCTTTTATGGTATTTAAGATATGGTGTGTAAGTGTGGTACAATTAAGGAATCCAGTATTTGACAATTACTCGCAACGTTCTGGCATATTAAGTGTGCAAGACCAAACTTTCTATCCAAATCTTGAATCTGGCGGGCAATTCTCTAATTGACTGATCTATCCAGGGACGACTCACAAACCTCCCTCACAGCATTACTTCTGTCAGTACCTCTCCACTTTTTCTCAAACTTCACAGAAGTTGTCCGGCTCACTTACTGCGACTTGCAGTCCTGGAAGAAGGTAAGCAGAATACTTGTTGAAATTCATGGTGCCACTAATTTCGGCTGTAGACCATTTTCAAGCTTAGCTGTTGTAGACCAACCATACTTGATTAAATTGTCAGCAATATCATAATTGTACAGAAGAGTTGACACCAGAAGGCTTATTCACATTGAAAGTCAATTTAGTTATTGACTTCCGATGTGAATAAGCCTTCTGGTGTCAACTCTTCTGTACAGTTATGATATTGCTGACGATTTTATTTGATATGTTTGACCTGCAACGCCTCAACTCCTGCTCCGGTCGAATAGGTCTTGGCGGGCCCCACGGTACCGAGCAACAGCCACGTTATTCTCAGCAGATAGACATCAGTGGATGCGGATATCCGGACAGGGTGGGGGACAACAACAACAACAACAACAACAACAACATGTAATCCGCACGCTGCTCTACCGGCCATTGTCAGCTTCCGTGACCTGAGCCAGTACTTCTCAAGCAAGTAACTCTCCAATTGGCTTCACAAGGGCTGAGTGTACCCCACATGTTGATAGAGCTCGTAGATCTGGACGGTCTCCATCCAAGTGTTAGCCAAGCTTTACAAGGCTTCGCTTTGGTGATCTGATGGGAACCGTTGTTACCACTGCAGCAATGCCGTTGACTTGGGCCCGCAGCAGCAACTTGTAAACGTTTGTGTCATGGTATAACATTCCTGCCATTTGAACCAGCTAAGCTTGAAAACTGCGAGAAACTA
This sequence comes from Schistocerca serialis cubense, assembly GCF_023864345.2. Lineage (NCBI taxonomy): Eukaryota > Metazoa > Arthropoda > Insecta > Orthoptera > Acrididae > Schistocerca > Schistocerca serialis. The sequence continues at coordinate 369,601,554 of NC_064645.1, forward strand.
GCATCAGGATTGATCGTCACAAAGTAGATGAAGGAATTCTGCTACCTAGGCAGCAAAATAACCAATGACGGATGGAGCAAGGAGGACACCAAAAGCAGACTAGCACTGACAAAAAGGGCATTCCTGGCCAACAGAAGTCTACTAGTATCAAACATAGGCCTTAATTTGAGGAAGAAATTTCTGCGAATATACGTTTGGAGCGCAGCATTCTGCGGTAGTGAAACATGGACTGTGGGAAATCCGGAACAGAAGAGAATCGAAGCATTTGAAATGTGGTGCCACAAACAAATGTTGAAAATTAGGTGGGCTGATAAGGTCAGGAGCGAGAAGGTTCTGCGTAAAATCGGAAAGGAAAAGAATATGTGGAAAACGCCGACAAGGAGAGGGGACAGATGATAGGCCATCTATTAACACATCAGGGAATGACTTCCTTGGCTCTAGGGTGGCGGGGCTGTAGAGGGCAAAAACTGTAAAGGAAGACAGAGCTTCGAATACACCCATAAAATAATTGAGGACGTAGATTGCAAGAGCTACTCTGACATGGAGAGGTTGTCACAGAAGAGCAATTCGCGGTGGGCCGCATCAAACCAGTCAGAAGACTGATGACCCAAAAAGCTTGATAATGGTCTATGAGGAAACTGATAGGAACATGCAAAAAAAAAGACAGTTGAAGGGGTAAGAGAACTCGTAGATTTCGGCCTGAAAGGGCGAGTGCTGGCTGGAACTTGGCCAGCCGAATAGTTTAGAAAACTGCCAACGAAATGCAAGATTCTGGGTCGAGTTCACACCCGGCACTCAGTTTTAATCAGCCTTGAAGTACTATACCAGGGAATACTCCGCTGCAGAGTGAAATATTTGTTCTGTATTATTCTTCTTTGCTCAAACACTCACACTATCATTTATATAAGTAAAACACATAATTTCGATTAAACATTCCCATTGTTCTCACATACTTGAACAATTGTGATTACGTTCGTTATATTTCGTACATAGTTGCTCACTGGGTGGACAAAAGTGCGGAAATACCAAAAATACATGTACGTGCCTGAAACTGTGTTGGATATCCGCTGACATTCGAAACAGCTTCGAGTTTTCTCGGAATGGATGAATACTGGTCCTTTATGGGTTTCAAGGGAACCGTATACCATTCTTCCTACAAAATGGTGGCAACGTCAGGTAATGATGACACACTGTTCTCACCAAAGCAGACCCAAAGGAACAATGATATCCGAAGACTGTGGTGGCGAGAGGCCACACGAAGATTCATCCATGTGCTCTCAAAACCAAATCCGGGACGATGGTAGCTGTGTCAACAGGGGCTCTGTTTGGATACTGCATCTGAAACGAGGAGATCGTATCACTTACATGTATAAAGAAAAGTTCGTAACAAACGGCATAACCAGCGCCAGAATTAAAACGTTGGTAGTGTTTGTCACACACATAACACGTAAACGCCATTTTTTGTCACATACACTATGTGATCAAAAGTATCCGGACACCTGGCTGAAACTGACTTACAAGTTCGTGGCGCTCTCCATCGGTAATGGTGGAATTCAATATTGTGTTGGCCCACCCATAGACTTATGACAGCTTCCACTCTCTCAGCCATACGTTCTGTAAGGTACTGGAAAATTTCTTGAATGGCAGCCCATTCTTCACGCAGTGCTGCACTGAGGAGAGGTATCGATGTCGGTATGTGAGACCTGGCACGAAATCCGCGTTCCAAAACATTCCAAAGGTGTTTTATTGAATTCTGGTCAGCACTCTGCGCAGGCCAGTCCATTACAGGGATGTTATTGTCGTGTAACCACTGCACCACAGGCAGTGCATTATGAAAAGATGCTAGATCGTGTTGAAAGATGCAAGCTCCATTCCGGAATTTCTCTTCAACAGTGGGAAGATAGAAGGTGCTTAAAACATCTATGTAGGCATATGCTGTGCTAGTGTCACTCAAAACAAGGGGTGCAAGCCCCCTCCATGAAAAATGCGACAACACCATAACTCCACCGCCTCCGAATTTTACTGTTGGCACTACACATGCTGGCAGATGCTGTGGGTGTCCGGCTACTTTTGATCACACAGTGCATATTGAGGTGATAAAAGTCATGTGATAGCCATATCCACTTATACAGATGACGGTAGCTTCGCGTACACAAGGTAAAACAAGTCAGGGCATTGGTAGAGCATTCGTGCTGAGGTGATTCATGTGAAATAGTTTCCCACGTGATTATGGCCGTAGACAGATACTGACAGACCCAGAATGCAGAATGGTAATTGGAGCTAGACACATAGGACATTCCATTTCGGAAGTGGGTTAGTGAATTAACTATCCTGAGTCTCACAGTGTCAAGAGCGTGTCGAGAATACCAACTTACAGGCATTACCACTCCCCACAGACAACGTAGTGACCAATAGCCGTCACTTAGCGACCGAGAACAGCAGTGTTTGTGTAAAGTTGACAGTCCTAACAGGTGAGCAACGCTGAGTGAAACAACAGCAGAAATCGATGTGCGACGAATGACGAACGTAAAGGTTGCGAAATTTTGTTTTAATGGGCTATGGCTTGATATAAGATTTGGGGTTCTGTATAACATCATTGGTAGGAGAAGCTGAATCGATCTGTTTAAAAGTGTACATAGATACGCTATTTAAGACTGATGAAGTCTCGTGTCTCTGTGTCTGTACATTTGCGACAATCTTTGAGTTAGTGCGCATCTCCGTCTACACAATATGCAGGTCCAATTTTTACACAGTTAATAGAACAAAGTATATGCGTGACAATGCCCTACACGTGCAGCTTACTGGTACAACATGTAAATAATTTTGCCGCCGACTGCAGAGAAACATTAATGTTGTGAATAACAAGCGTAAAAATAAAACACAAAGTAAATGGCAGGGTGAAGTAAAATCACAGATGAAACTTCCTGGCAGATTAAAACTGGGTGGCGGACCAAGAATCGAACTCGAGACCTTTGCCTTTCGAGGTTAAGTGCTCTACCATTTTTTCTTTTTTTTTCCTTGATCTCATTTTGTTCTACGTTATTCGTTGAATTCGTTCGGGACGGACGTCCGATGACACCCGTCCAGGTTCTTCGCTGATCCGGTCACTCAGTTTTTTTTTAAATTTTTTATTACAGAGGGTAGCTAACCCTCTGAGCGAACACGCTGAGCTACTTTACCGGCCATCTGAGCTACCAAACCATGACTCACGAGCCACCCTCACAGCTTCATTTCCGCCAGAAAGGCAAAGGTCCTGATTTAGAGTCTCGGTCCGCCACACAGTTTTAATCTTCCAGGAAGTTTATACCAAGGTACACTCCGTTGCAGAGTGAAAATTTCATTATAAAACTCACAGATCTAAACGACTAATCCAAAACAGGATGAAAGTGCAGCCCCCAGGAAAGTGTCGTTCATGTCTATACTAATGTGACTAACGAAGATAAGTGTCTTAATTATAGGAGGTGGCACGCCACTCTCTTACTTTAACAACATTGTCAGTCAGATTAACGATCATATTTCAGTCTTGATCCCGGTGTTGCACAGTACTACATTTGCTAATGACTTTTTACGTGAGGAAATTGTGGGCAAAACGTGCATATAACTGCATGAGTAACCTGTAGAGAACTTGTACGTGAGGGGCCTTAATGCAGGTGACAGAGAACCGGGAGAGAGAGATGAATTGGGGGTCATAAATGCTGAGTGCAGCGACATGGCTGTGCGACTAATTCTGGGAAGCATTGCTCAGTGGATCGCATCTGCAGAAGAACCTCTGGCCAACGCCCACTCATCCTCCTGCTTCGGTTGACAAAGAAGGGTGCCAGTTAGCGTAACATAACCTGGACCATATGGGAGTCGATAGCAAAGGCCGGCAGTTGGCGGAAAGTGGGTGAGGGAAGCCATTTAAGAGAGAATGCTGTCTATTGTGTCTTTGTGCAAACAGTGTGAAGGTCATAAAACTCCGTGCTTCTTCATGTTAGAAGCGGGGACGATACAAACAGAGCGGTTGGTGGATGTGTTTAGTGGAGGCAAGATTGTAACCCACTGACGCCAGGAAATGATGAGGTTCATTCTGCGAGTGGCAAAAACATATATTTAATGAGCATGACTGTCTGAGGTCTGAGGGTTTAACAGCCTTCTTTCAGAAGTTGGCCGGCCTGGAAACGTTAGATACCTTGCTAAATGATGGACTGTGGCCCCATCTAGGTAGATGGCCGACCTGAGAATGTTACAGCTCTCTGTAAATGAGGGACTATGGTCTCGTCTATGTATATGTGAGGTAGATGCTTTTTTGCCAAAATATTGCCACGCTTACCTGAGAAAGATGCTTCCCTAGTCTAAAATCTCCTTTTTTCTAACAAGAGCAGTTTTTAGTCGATAATTGGCTTCTCTAAGGATACGCAAAGTGGAGACGTGATGCCTCAGTGTGGGAACCCAGGTGCTATGTCTGAACTGGCTACCAGGACAACAGAACAGTCAAGTGTGTAGATGATGGTTTGATTTGTTTGTGCAATGTGGGGGCGGCTTCATGTTTGCTATTTCAGCTCCCATGCCGAGGATTGGTGGAAAGTGGTTGCGATTCTTTGCGTTCTTCGTCTTCTGCTCCCCCACCCCTGGTGGAGATCTTGAGGTCTTTCCATTGCGGATCAGACTTGTCGTCTGTACCTTGTGGTGGACTAAGAGCCAGTGACAGTTTCCAACTGTAGCGACAGTGGAACTGCGTATCATCTAGGACATACCGTATGTGACGAGGGTGAACTTACTTGCCCCGAGTCGTCCGTCTGTCGTCTGACAATCCCAGTGCGCACGGTCGTGCCTGTGAGTCGAACTGGGTTGGCCAGACCAGCGAACGGGTGAACCGCACACAGAAATATGCTGGGATTTCGGGGCTTCGAGAGGGAAGTCTCCCGAATTCTGATAATCAGAACGCTTGACCACACAGTTTCCAAGTTTTTCGTGGACGCGTCAGAACATCACAGCCGCCGCAGGACACCGCTCCTCGGCCACAGGGCTCTGTTCTCTGCTGATACCTGAATCAAGGTGAAGCGGTAAAATACTGCTGCACTGGCGTAGGTTTGCTACACGATACGCACAGCTCGCTCTTCTCAGGAGAGTCCTAGTTTGTGATATACTTGGTAAGAGCTGATTCCATTTGAATATACACTGCTGGCCATTAAAATTGCTACACCAAGACGAAATGCAGATGACAAACGGGAATTCATTGGACAAATATATTATACTGGAACTCACATGTGATTACATTTTCACGCAATTTGGGTGCATAGATCCTGAGAAATCAGTACCCAGAACCACCTCCTCTGGCCGTAATAACGGCCTTGATACGCTTGGGAATTGAGTCACACTGAGCTTGGATGGTGTGTACAGGTACAGCTACCCAGGCAACTTCAAACGGTACCACAGATTCAAGAGTAGTGACTGGCGTATTGTGTCGAGGAAACTGCTCGGCCACCATTGACCAGACGTTTTCAGTTGGTGAGAGATCTGCAGAATGTGCTGGCCAGGGCAGCAGTCGAACATTTTCTGTATCCAGAAAGCCACGTACGCGACCTGCAACATGCGGTCGTGCATTATCCTGCTGAAATGTAGGGTTTCGCAGGGATAGAATGAAGTGTAGAGCCACGGGTCGTAATACATCTGAAATGTAACGTCCACTGTTCAAAGTGGCGTCAATGCGAACAAGAGGTGACCGAGACGTCTAACCAATGGCACCCCATACCATCACACCGGGTGATACGCCATTATGGCGATGACGAATACACGCTTCCAATGTGCGTTCACCGCTATGTCGCCAAACACGGATGCGACCATCATGATGCTGTAACCAGAACCTGGATTCATCCGAAATAATGACGTTTTGCCATTCGTGCATCCAGGTTCGTCGCAGGTGCTCCTGTCTGTGATGCAGTGTCAAGGGTAACCGCAGCCATGGCCTCCGAGCTGATAGTCCATGCGGCTGCAAACGTCGTCGAACTGTTCGTGGAGATGGTTATTGTCTTGCAAACGTCCCCATCTGTTGACTCAGGGATCGAGACTTGGCTGCACGATCCGTTACAGCCATGCGGATAAGATGCCTGTCATCTCGACTGCTAGTGATACGAGGCCGCTGGGATCCAGCACGGCGTTCCGTATTACCATCCTGAACCCACCGATTCCATATTCTGCTAACAGTCATTGGCTCTCGACCAACGCGATACGATAAACCGCAATCGCGATAGGCTACAATCCGACCTTTATCAAAGTCGGAAACGTGATGGTACGCATTTCTTCTCCTTACAAGAGGCATCACAACAACGTTTCACCAGGCAACGCCGGTCAACTGCTGTTTGTGTGTGAGAAATCGGTTGGAAACTTTCCTCACGTCAGCACGTTGTAAGTGTCGCCACCGGCGCCTACCTTGTGTGAATGCTCTGAAAAGCTAATCATTTGGAAATCACAGTATGTTCTTCCTGTTGGTTAAATTTCGTGCCTGTAGCACGTCATCTTCGTGGTGTTGCAGTTTTAATGGCCAGCAGTATAGCTGGACCTCACTGTGGATTGACGTAAGCAAAGACTTCATTCTAAAAGGGATTAATTCAGGGGAGAATTTGTATAGCTTCCACCGCACTGTATGCTTTGCCAATCAAACACTATTCCTTTTCTGACTTGTGTTTGTCATTGTTGTGTGGCATTTATCAGCAAGTTGTAATATCAGAAGTACTAATAAAACTTGTCGTTTGTAAACTTAAACACGCCACTATTCTCATTCATTCTCCCCTAGTTATTCTCTGTTCTTTTATTGTGTCAGTAGATGAGTACACCAGTTATTTAAGGTTCAATCTTGTTAAACAAATTAATATGATTACTAATTTTAGTTCTGAAAGTAACAACATGCATAGGCAACAAAACTGCCATGAGTAACTTTACTAATTCGTATATAAAAATTAAGGGTGTAGCTCACTATTTGAGGGTATCTGGAAGGTAATAGTTTTCTTTATATAAAAATAATAACATTTAACATCACTCAGACATATGTTTACGATTAAAGGAAGCAACGGCTAGCACTTAGTCTTGCAAAAAATCAGGTGGTACAGAAGTCTTTTGGACTTCCTGTTATCCTAAAGAAACGGCGATAGTGGAACATAACGGAGACAGCAAAAAATAATGATTACTGAATTACACGAAATCAAATTGGATACAACTGGACATGAGATACGAACTGATGAAGAAAATAATGTTTCTTCCAACAGGGTCGAGACAGCCGACTGGACATTGATACGTAAGAAAACTACTCAATATGGTTCAAATGGCTCTGAGCACTATGGGACTTAACTTCTAAGGTCATCGGCCCCCTAGAACTTAGAACTACTTAAACCTAACTAACCTACGGACATCACACACATCCATGCCCGAGGCAGGAGTCGAACCTGCCACCGTAGCGGTCGCGCGGTTCCAGACTGTAGCGCCTTTAACCGCTTGGCCAAAACTACTCAATAGAAAAGTACCTGATATTTGTTTGGTGACGACTAATGGGACACAGCTCATCTGATTGGATAATACTATTGGCTGTCCAGAGTGAAAGTAAAGGTGAGAGCAGGGCCGGCAGCCAGCCCCCTCTTTAACTCAGGTACTATCGGCACCTCCGAAGATACAGACAGCTATATGAGCAGAAGTCCGCGTGCGAGCAAACATCCCAAAGATGTTCGGGCTCACATGCTGTTTCTTTTCGTCGAAATTTCTTGGCTCAAACTAGTGTAGGGGTTGAGCCGCACGTGCCGCATTACACGCCCTAAATGAAACACTGTAAGTAGGCTGTTTCTAAGGGTTATTACATTATTATTGGGAATGTAAATACTTATTGCTTGTGAAGTTAACGTGAGAAGATTAGGGTCGCCACCGACTCTAGCCATACAACTAATCGAAGGTTTGGTCGAGTCGGAAAATAAACTAATTTGATCACAGACCAAAAACTCACAAAAATGCATCCGTTGTGATGTCGCTCATAGCGGATACGATGTAATTAATAGTATGGCCCGTGCACTGTTCACGACAATCAAACATTTAAAATAAAATAGAAAATCCATGAGCACTGCATAAGATCAGCTCCCAGCAACACACTTGAAAATAAGACTTAATCTAAAGCGTTTGTTATAAAATACAAAGGGAGACTAATCACTGGACCTGTGCGTAAGGAAACGCGTTGGATGTGGCAACGGGAAAGATACGAGGTGAGTGGCTTAGGTGCAAAAATGTAACCTCGGAACGCGTTGGATGTGGCAACGGGAAAGATACGAGGTGAGTGGCTTAGGTGCAAAAATGTAACCTCGGAACACAAGAGAAAATTGTAGATAAAATCATTTATTCCTAAGATAAGGATGTGAGGCATGTACACAATTCTTAAAACATTAAGAAAAGCATCGATACATACACCATTATAATCTGCACCTAAAATCATTGGTGTGAATCATTCATACAACTGCTGTTGCCTGCCGGCCAGTGTGTCCGAGCGGTTCTAGGCGCTTCAGTCTGGAACCGCGCGACCGATACGGTCGCAGGTTCGAATCCTGCCTCGGGCATGGATGTGTGTGATGTCCTTAGGTTAGTTAGGTTTAAGTAGTTCTAAGTTCTAGGGGACTGATGACCTCAGAAGTTAAGTCCCATAGTGCTCAGAGCCATTTTTTTTTTTTTTTTTGCTGTTGCCTGATAACTGATCGCAATAACTCGTGAACGGTACACGTTTCGCAGTACACCCGCGTGCCCACGTGGTTTGTGGAGACGCAATTTTTAGGTATCGTGGCCAAGTTGCAACAATATCACATCACACAATCATGAACAGTTAACGTTCTTTAAAACAAACATGAGGCCGGACAGTTAGTGATGACGGTAGCCCAACAAACTCTAATGTTCAACCACGTGGTCGGCTCCCCACGGACGAAAGATACATAAAGCAAGGAAAATTTACGAGAAGGCAAAGCTAATGTAGAAAAATGAAACCTTATACAGGCACAGCTGAAGGCAAACAGACATTCATACAGAAGCGAGTGCCCACTTCTTATCGACACCTATGTGTGGCGCTCTTCCGGTGGATCCAAGTCTGCTATAGGAATTTACTAAAAGAAAAATCTGCCAAAGTTTTGCATTCCTTGCTGCGACAAGGTAAAGAAATATTTCAGAGTTCAAAAGCGAGACCAAAAGCTAACAGCTCTCCTCTCGCCAAGTAACAACGCGCCACGCGGTCAGTCTAACTCACCCGTCTTCGTCTGGAGCACAGCTGTGGACGCTTCCCGTACCGGCGGCAGACTGCCTCCCGCTTCTTCTCCAGCCTCTTCCACGCTCCGCGTGGCCCGGAAAACCCAAAGATGTCATTTCCGCCACCAACCTAACGCAGGTGGATTTCTCACAAGTAGCGAAAACCTCTTTGCCTACTTGGCCACTACGAGAGTTGGGTATTCTGTACAACTGCTGCTGAATCTGTACGACTATCGCAGACTTTCTGCGGCAGACTACGCCACCGTCTAGCAACGTGACACACAACCACATTCATTCAATCACGCCACTATGATAATTATGAGAAAAGAGAAGCAAGGAAGGAAGGAGAAATACTAGTGAAAATGGGCTACCGGACTAATGAAAGGTGGCTGCAGGACCCTTTCAACACTTCTGATCCTTTGGCTAAATTGTCTGGCTGATGGCAAGTTTGCTGGATTATATGAATCATACAATCTTAATACAACATATAATAACAGTAATAATAACATCAGGAACTAAATTAACGACCCATAAATGTTGTAGACCACACAGTGGCAATTTGGTTAGAATAATGTTTACTCAGAAAGCAAACTAATAGTGAAAGTGGTCGTATTTAGAATTACTATTACGCACGAGCGCATATCCATTTGACACAGTTCGATCATTCACAGTCTCATGGCGAAACACAAGTCCAATACTCCACCTAGATATTTACACGAAAAAAGAGTTCACACCAGGCGCGCGGCTGCTCACCGCTCAGCGACTAAGTCCCGCGATACCACACAATGCGAAATTTTCTAAGTCGTTTTACATACAGGCTACCTAAAGACCGACTGTCCGCTTTCCACCAGCACTGTACCGTTTGGTGTCCAGACCAAGAACTGCCCCTCTGCGCGTCTCTGGCAGCGGCCCCCACTTGCCGAACATCGTCACTCAACTGACTAGGGCAGTTCCCTTTCCTGAAGCCGTCCATCTGACTGACTATAGCTCATTCTAAATTACTTTACATTTTAACATACGCAAATAATCAAAGCTTGACATTGTCGCTCAACTGACTAGGGCAGTTCCCTTTCCTGAAGCCGTCCATCTGATTGACTATAGCGTATTCTATATTATTTAATATATTAACATATGCAAATAATCAAAGCTTGACCACTTTCAAGTTCTAAATAAACTAATAATAATATGCATTGCATAATAAACATTAAATTCTCTTAGCTAAAACCAATACAATGTCCTTCTTAGATTTGAATGCCACGACCAGTAGCCTTGCACTAATGTGCTTTCTGATAAATAAGTAAAGAACAAAAATTGCTATTAAGCAATAAACTTTACCACTAATATTCTGTTACATAATGATTCGGTTATGTGTCTTGTTGTCACCTTTCAATGTATTTTGTGTGGAGAAAATGATGATCTGATGCTTAACTGAAAATACTGATAATTTAAATTTACTAAATCTTTTAAACAAATAAAGATACAGAGTTAATATTTATAACAAATGTTATTTTAATGATGCGCTTCTATATGAAATGTCGATCGTTAAGATCGACCAAAGCTTCAGATTTTAGCATTCATGTCTTTGTTACAAAACTTGTTAATTTCAATTTAACAGTAAATCCTAAATTATTATATATGTCATCAATATCCAAGTTTTATTGGGATCACAATGAAAATTCATGAAGGATGGTAGATTGAAATTACTGTAGCCTCATTCCCTGAATTACTACAGAAATAAATGGTTTTCATAAAAGTTTTCCCTTTATGGCCGGTCTTAGGTCAGCCACATTTAACACTGCTACTCCTCCTTGGTCACAAACAGCTTCTGCGGGGTTTCTTTATGACGTAGGCTCTCGTCTATCTCATTCGCACACTGCAGCGCTTAGGCCTCATTTAGCACAAAAGACGGTTTCCCCATCTCATGACGAATCTACGCTCTTTGTGGCACACGGTCCTGGACGACAGTGTTCGTTTCACAATTCCTGAAGGCTGACTCTTTCGGCCATATACTTAAATAAGAGCGAAATGTTCGTTAACTCACATGCATAGTGACTACAAAAGTGTTAATGGATCTGAAACCTCGGAAAATTACCCTGACGTAGACTAAAAATATGTCGTGTACGAATGTCAGATCATTCCCATTAATTCTAAATTCACTGTGTGCCTCTAATGTTACTGGAACTTTTCAGATGGAGAATGCTACACAGCACACCCAAAACACGTACACCGAAAATGTAGATAAAATATCTTCTGCACCATCCAAACGTTTTCGCCGTGTAATAACCGTTGATAACCTGTACCGTGTTGCTAATTCTGAATCTCTATTAAACTATATTTAATACGCCACGAATGTAATAGAATATTTATTTTTGAATGCATATTATTGATTGTAATTATAACGTGAATATTGAAAATTGCTATGTAACAGTTAAGGGAACTTTATTTAAGTGTATCTATAGCAACGACGAAATGGCAGTAGCTGTGCCATTGTTTATCTTTGTATATGGAGAGTCTCTGTGGCACTGGGAGCAAAGAGGAAAGCAGAGCAGCCTGAATCTTGAAAGAGTGCGGAACTGTTTGTTGGGCGCTCTTGCAGACGCGGTGTGCAGCTATGATCGCGCCAGTGTAGGCACTTTTACTTTGTTAACGGTCGGAATGGACAGGTGGAGGAAGCTGCAGTTCTATCGCCTATATCATAATTATCCATAGCTCTCTGTAAACGATTCGTGGTTCGCGATCAGCAGCAACAGCAGAGGTTCAGCATTGTCGTCGGCTACCTTCTCCATCGTCAGGAAAGCTAAAACATCATAAGACTGTTAACTGACAAAGTATAACTAATATTGCACAGGCATAACCCTGTGGCATTTCTTTCACAAACTTGAATAACTGACTTTCTTCGATAATAACCTGCAATTGTTAATGCTGGTAGGGTACCTATGTTGTCATTGTCCTCAGACATTATTACCAAGCAGGATCCCTTCGCTTTACATGCAGTCACCGAGTGTGCGTAAGAATATGAAAACTGATTACCTATTTAGTACCACTTTTGTTTGTTTCCTAATGATTTTGCTGCCTCAGTAACTGCTCATTCTTGTGCTCCATAACAGAGGCGTATTAATTTACAATGTTGAGTATTAACTACAGCTACTCAAAGTAATGTAAAATTTCGGTGGAAAAACTAGTAAATAAAGATACAGCACAAATTAGGAGTGCGCAATTTAATTTATTCTGCATTTAGCTTAGCGAGTGATTTATGCTAACTTGGTAAGTATTTTATTGTTCTTGTATTGAAAATAAACCAGTTCGTCATTTGTTCAAAGTAAATTCAATTCAGTCTTTCAATAATTAAAATTGTCTTATTCCATAGTTTGCATTACGTTACGCTGAGGTTACTAAAGTAATTTTTATGTAACAATGTTTCAGTCACAGTCAGTCATTTATTTGGCCAGCAACTTAATTTGACTTTACTTTCAAAATTTAGTATTTCAGAATAAGTAACTGCAAACGCACTGCTGTCTGAGTCATTTACTTTCTTGTAAACTGCTGTGTTTTGGAAAACCGTGACAACATTCTGTTGCCACGCCATTGATTATTTGTTTAAGTTTCTTTGCCACTGACAAACTGCCTATTTACTTCTGTCTTGGGTTTTTCGGCCGACGTTCATCTGACGATTTTACTGACGTTTCGCCAGAACAAGTGGCTGGCATTGTCAAAGCTTCAGCCTCCATTGCCGGTGGTGAACTGGAGCCGAGCTCGCGGCCGCAGACTACATGTACCTCGCGCACCAACGTCCGAGAGATTCTCCGCGGTCATTTCCGGTGCGGTTCTCCTCTAGCTACCTGCGACGGTCGTTCGCTGTAGTACGGGAAGCCAGGATCCGTTTACCTTAAGGCTTTCCTCTTTCTTGTTGAAGCTGTTCGCGTGTTTATGTATTTCTACAGCTTCTCTGAACAAGCGCGTGTGATAGTGTTTCTCTACAACGAGAACTTCGGTGTCGGCAAATTTTATTACGTGGTCGGTCTCATTCAGTGGGTGCTCTGCCACGGCCGTTTTATCAACTTGCCCAAACCTGCAATGTCGCTTATGTTCTTTGATCCTAGTGTTGATTGATCGACCAATCATTCCGACATAAACTTTCTCGCATGTGCATGTGCATTGCAAGTGGATTCCTTTTCTCCTTTGCAGATTTAAGACTCTCTTTGATCTTCCTTGTCGGTTTGAAAATCGTCTTTGTGCCGTGTTTGCGCAATATACAGTCGATTCTGTCCGGCTCTCTGGGAATGTCTGGCAGAAAGGCCGTACCCGACATTTCTTTTTCTGATTCCTTACTTCGCCGAGTGTTTGACTCTGTTACGCTTCTAATATAATTTGTGGAGTACCCAATGCTCCTCAAAACCCTTTCCAGGTGTTGCATTTCGCGTCTGAGGTTCTGCGGCTCACATATTCGTCCTACTCACGTTACGAGCGAATTATTCATGCCTCTTTTCTGGCTCGGGTGGTGGTTTGATAGTTTGTGCAGGTATCGGTCCGTGTGTGTCGGTTTTCGTTACACGCTGTGTCCCAGGTTTTCGCCATTCCTTGTGACCAGCACATCTAGAAATGGCACTTTTTACCTTTTCTACTTTCATGGTAAATTTTATGTTGGCGTAGAGACTGTTTAAGTGTTTCAAGTGTCTTAGGAAGTACCACACCTTAGGTTTGCAAGTCGCCAAGTCCATTGCGTGTGCTTCGAAATGTTCCATGAAGAAGTTGGCCACCGCTGGACTAACAGGGCTACTCATGACGACGCCTTCCAGCTGTTCCTTAAAATTGTATTCCACGTGAAATAGATCGTGGTGAGACATGCGTGGAAGAGGTTTGTGATGTCTTGCGGGAAAATGGAACCAGTGTGCTCCAGAGCGTCACTGAATGGCACTTTCGTAAACAAAGAAACAACATCAAAGTTGACCAGGGTGTCGTTTGGTGCAAGGTTCAGTTTCTTCAGCAATGAAATGTCCTGAGTCCTTTAGGTATGTGTCGGTCTTCCCCACGTGCGGCTGGAGCAGAGAGGCCAAGTGTTTTGCCAGTTTATACGTCGGTGAGCCAGGAACGTTAACAATCGGTCTTAGTGGAACGTTGTTCTTATGGATCTTGCGTAATCCATACAGCCGAGATGGTAGGGCTTCTGTGTTGCACAGGTTTCTCTGTATGTCCGCCGACACAGAAGACGCCTTCATTAACCGACTCGTATTCCGTGTGATACGGTGCGTCGGATCTGCGCTTAGTTTTCGGTACGTCGTCGGATCTAATAGGACTCGGATCTTTTGCTCATAATCTTCGGTCTTCATTACGACGGTCACATTTGCAGTACCAATGTGCTCTTGTCAGGGTTGAGATTCTTAATGCCTTGTACCTCTTCTTTCTTCAGGTTGAAAGCTGGTGGTTTTGCTCGGCGCAGTATCCTGGCTGTTTCAGTGCGTATTTCCTCTGCCCCTTCACAAAGAAGGGTCCGAATGGCCTCCATAGGTATAGTTCTCGGGATGATAGCGAAAGTCCCTCCTTTTTGAAGAACAGACACTTCCTCTTCGGTCAATTGTCGTTCAGTGAGGTTGGCCACTGTGAGTGACATGTCGAGAATCGCCTTGTCGGTCTGCTTTAGGCATCTTTCAAACTTTTCCTTCTGTCGCTCAGTGCAGCGCTCGAGTTCCTTCTGCATGCTACTGTGAGTGATGCTGTCGATCTTGTCACAGTCGTCTCTATGCATTCTGCTACTTAGTTGATAGAAAATGTCCAAAAGTTTCTGATCCGTTCTTGCCAAGTCTCTCCGTGTTGTATGGATTCGCTCACGAAGAAAAGCTCGTTCCATTCTGTCGTAGATACATCAATCGCGCTTTCTCCTTCCGTCGTTGGCCAAGTCGTCGGTACAATCTGCAAGTCTCGTCCTCGTAGAGGCGTAATACAAAATTGTTAAGGCTTTCGTGGCCACTTGTTCACAAACTGCCTATTGGCTTCTGTCTCGGGTTCTTCGGCCGATGTTCTTCTGATGATTTTACTTCTTTGCCATTGCCTCGGTTTCGGAAATTCATTGCCCCAGTGGGCGGGAGACCGTTTAAATTTCCTTTTTTTGCTAATCAGTATTTTCCGTAATAAATATTACTTGGCACCCATTTTCCTCTGCGAGGTTTGTGAGCGATTGAGCTATATTCTACCATTTCAAAACTGTCAGTACTGGGAATAGGTTTAGAATAGATTCTTCCTTCAGAAGGGTCTGTTGTACACTTTTCTCCTACTAACCGGCATTATTTTCCTTTGATAACAATAACCTTACTCGCTGTAAAATGTCATCAGGCATACGCGATCACGGTCATTTATATCACAATCCAATAGGCCGTTTAGAAAGAGGGTGGTTAAAAGCTTATCGCCGTCTACCGGTCATGCGTCGCTTACAGCTAACAACACAACACAGTTAACTGACATGCATGGTACCGAACCAGAGCCTGTTATATCACATATCGGTACTACCCCACACGTCGCTACAATGGGAACGGAATTACTAGTTTCCGTTTGACGCGGGTAGCTGTCGCACGGAATCTGGCGGACCCAGAGGTGTGCGTGCGCTGAACATCTCCGGCACCGTGTGGGCTAATCATTTCTGCTAACGCCCGGCTTTCCTACAACAACAGTTGCAACACCACTTTATTTATTTATATGCACGTCAAGTTCCGTAGGAGCAAATTGAGGAGCTAATCTCCAAGGTATCACAACATAAAAGTAATAACAGATAAAAATGAAGTTTTTATGAGCCCGAAAAAAGTAAAGCCATAAATTTAAGAAAACGGAATCAACAATACAACAAGAATCACATAATTTTTCAAGGAACTCCTCAACAGAAGGTGTGACCCATGACGAAATTCTTCAGTTTCAATTTGAAAGTGCATGGATTACTGCAAAGATTTTTTAATTTGAGTGGTAGCTTATTGAAAATGGATGCAGCAGTATACTGCACACCTTTCTGCACAAGAGTTAAGCAAGTCCGATCAAAATGCAGGTTTGATTTCTGCAGAGTATTAGCTGAGTGAAAGCTACTTATTGCTGGGAATAAGCTGATATTTTTAAGAAGAATATATATATACATATATATATATATATATATATATATATATATATATATATATATATATATATATATATATATATATATTGAGAGGCCAATGTCAAAATAGCCAGACTAGTGAAATGGGGTCGACGAGGGGTTCGCGAAATTACATCACTTAACCGCCCGTTTCTGAGCCAAAAATATCCTTTTAGAATGGGAAGAGTTACCGCAAAATATAATACCATTCGACATAAGCCAATGAAAATAAGCAAAGTAGATTAATTTTCGTGTCGAACGATCACTCACTTCAGATAGCGTTCGAATCGTAAAAAATGGCAGCATTGAGTGTTTGAACAAAATGCTGAACGTGGGCTTTCCACGACAGTTTACTAACTGTCTGAACACCTAGAAACTAGAACTGTTCAGTTTCCCTAATCATATGACCATTCTGTGAAATTAAAACGTCAGGTTTTGTTGAATTGTGTGTTAAAAACCGTGAAAACTGAGTCTTACTGTGATTTAGCAGTAGTTTATTTTCTATAAGCCATGAACTTAGGTCATGAACTGCACTATTTGCAACCGAGCCAATGTTGCACACAACATCCTTTACTACCATGCTAGCGTCATTAGCAAACAGAAATATTTTACAGTTACCTGTAATACTAATGGGCATATCATTTATGTAAATAAGGAAAAGGAGTGGCCCCAACACTGATTCCTGGGGCACCCCCCACTTGACCGTATCCCACTCAGACCCCACATCACGGCCATTTTCAACACTGTGAAAAATGACCTTTTGCTGTCTGTTGCTAAAGTATGAGGTGAACCAATTGTGAGCTACTCCCTGTAGTCTGTAATGGTCCAACTTCTGGAGCAATGTTTTCTGATCAACACAATCAAACGCCTTTGTTAAATCAAAAAAATATGCCTAGTTTTCGAAACCTTTTGTTTAATCGATACAGTACTTCGCAGAGGAAAGAGAATATAGTATTTTCAGTTCTTAAACTACTTCTAAAGCCGAACTGTACATTTGATAGCAAATCATGTGATGTAAAATGATCAATTACCCTTACAAAAACATTCTTTTCAATAACTTTAGCAAACACTGATGGCACAGAAATTGGTCTAACATCGTCTACGTTATCCCTTTCTCCCATCTTATAAAGCGGCTTTACTACTGAGTTCTTTAATCGTTCAGGAAACTGAAAATTCCAAAAGGAAAAACTACAAATATGGCTTAATACAGGGCTAACATGTGCAGCACATTAATTTAATGTGGACTACAATTATCTTATGGCAGCGAAACACAGCAGGTGCTCTACATGTGTTAATGCGGAACCAATTTACACTGGAAAAAATGAGTTCCAATTTTGGGCCACCAGGTGCATGAGGGGAAGAGATACAGAAATTTTCCATACGTAATTGAATGGGAACGGGACGTGGGCGGAAAAGTCCAGCAAGTGAAAAAGGCATAGTGTTTATTTCATTATTATCCATCATTTAAAGAATTTCTTCAATATGAGCACTGGAGATGCCGACGAGATACTGTACAAGGTCAGACTTGCAGCTGGTGGCCAAAATTGGAACTTACATTTTTTTTCAATGTAAAGGTTCGACATTGACACATAGGTACGTTGCCATACGACAAATACAGCCACCACTAAGCTTCCGTGAGTAACTGCACTTTAATTATAAACAACTGGTACACAAGTTTTCTACACAACCGCTACTGAGTGACATCACTGTCACATGCTCTGACTTTCGTCAACAGGTATAAGCGTGTTTATAACTCGCGACTTGGGCGTTCCTTTATGTTTGTCATAATGGAAAACAAAATTATCTCATAGTTACAGAACTATATGACGTTAAACTGTAGATGCATTGATTGCTATGTTAGTTTGTTTCATTTATGGATCAGAGCTTAAGTGCATGCTCATGATCTGACTGCGGATATGGAATAAGGATTCATGAAAGAGCATGTTTTTTTTTTCACGTGCCTTGTTATGGTTTGTTTGTCTTACCTAAATGTCAATTATTCTGGCGCCTGCCTGCATTGATTACGAATGCATTACTGGCAGAAATTTTGAAAGTCCTTACGAAATCCGTGACCATACTGCGATTTCATATATTTTCAATAAGATATTTATAAATACAGACACTATGTAACCACAATACTACGTACTTGATGAGCAAGACATAATTCCAGAAGGACTGCTTTAAATTCGATTTTTATTTTATTTTGTTTTTATTCTATTTTTCTGTCTTGGTGACTGAAAATTGTTTTTTGTTGATGTTTCTTAGTGGCCAGTATATTTGGCTGTTTGTAAAATGTGTGATTTGGGTCAAGGGTCAAAAGGTATTTATTACCATTATTTACAGTACACACCTGCAAAGAGTTTTTTCGTGTTTCCTGCACGCAGGAAGTCTGATTATCATTGATCTAGCAGTTGTAGACAACATAGGCAATTAATTTAAAGTAATAAAAAATCTCTTCATCGTTGATTAGGGTCGTTCGTATCACTAGGAAATTGTAAATTATTATTAATTTGATTTAACACCACGACACAGTTTCTTTCGAGAGACAAACTCTCTCTTCAAATTTCCTGTCACCATAGTCTTCTCCACTCCAAAATCACTCAAGTATGGTTTCACGCACGATTTAACGGGTCAAGGAGTAACTGTTCTTCCTCGGTACATGCGTGACATCGAAACGCGCCGCCATCTTAATACCATCCGCTTATAAAACCATGGTCATTTTGGAGAAAATCCTGAGTGAACCACAGTCAAATTTAACCTCAGTCAACTCCCTTGTTTAACTTTGATTGAGATCGATACACCAAAATTTTGCGTTAACAGGGTTAAATGCCGACTAAAACGTGGCTAAATTTTATTCGAGGTTGATGTACTGGTCTGTGAGTGGCATTTTGTGGGGTTCAGAAAGACCTCTGCTGCCGTTTTTGACGATCGGATCAACACACACGTGTCCATAGGGAAAGGTCAAAGGTTGCAGCAGTTCTCAGGACAGGAATCTCCCCATCTCCAAAAACCGTGGTGTGCAGACCTGTTGAAAAGGAGAACAGGACTGGTTTAGTAACTGTTTGGCGCAGGCTGAATGCACTCCAGGACGTGGCGAGAATGGTACATTACCCATCATGGCCAGAGCACCAAATGGGATTTACCAGTAAGATAATGCCAGTCCCCACACTGCAGTCGCACCACAAGCGTAAGGCTCTTTGACTGGCCTTCCTATTTCCCCGATACATCACACACAGAGCGTGTCCAGGTTGCGATTCGAATACGTAAAGCTCCATACAGTCTGCCCAGCAGTGTTCATGAGCTGACACAGCACGCGTTTCAGGTATGGAATGAAATTCCAAAATATGACATTAACAGGCCTTTTTCTTCCTGAGTGCAATGAATACAAGAGCGTGTTTCTGTCTATGGGTGTCGTACCTCTTACCAATGTTGATGACGGGAATACGTTCCACATGAAATGAAAGTTTAGTTTGTGGTATCTAGCTATAAATGTTGGAACACGTGAGGCAATACTGACCCTATGACTTATCTTAGATGATAGATTAAGAAAAGGCAAACCTACGTTTCTATCATTTGTAGACTTAGAGGAAGCTTTTGACAATGTTGACTGGAATACTCTCTTTCAAATTCTGAAGGTGGCAGGGGTAAAATACAGGGAGCGAAAGGCTATTTAAATTTGTACAGAAACCAGATGGCAGTTATAAGAGTCGGACATGAGAGGGAAGCAGTGATTGGGAAGGGAGTGAGACAGGATTGTACCCCATCCCCGATGTTATTCAATCTGTATATAGAGCAAGCAATAAAGGAAACAAAAGAAAAATTCAGAGTAGGTATTAAAATTCATGGAGAAGAAATAAAAACTTTGAGGTTCGCCGATGACATTGTAATTCTGTCAGAGACAGCAAAGGACTTGGAAGAGCAGTTGAACGGAATGGACAGTGTCTTGAAAGGAGAATATAAGATGACCATCAACAAAAGCAAAACGAGGATAATGGAATGTGGTCGAATTAAATCGGGTGATGCTGACGGAATTAGATTAGGAAATGAGACACTTAAAGTAGTAAAGGAGTTTTGCTATTTGCGGAGCAAAATAACTGATGATGGTCGAAGTAGAGAGGATATAAAATGTAGACTGGCAATGGCAAGGAAAACATGTCTGAAGAACAGAAATTTGTTAACACTGAATACAGATTTAAGTGTCAGGAAGTCATTTCTGAAAGTATTTGTATGGAGTGTAGCCACGTATGGAAGTGATACATCAATGATAAATAGTTTAGACAAGAAGAGAATAGAAGCTTTCGAAATGTGGTGCTACAGAAGAATGCTTAAGATTAGATGGGTAGATCACATAACTAATGAGGAGATATTGAATAGAATTGGGGAGAAGAGGAGTTTGTGGCACAACTTGACTAGAAGAATGGATCGGTTGGTAGGACATGTATAAACGGGTGGAATGCATTATATTTCTGTCGTTTCTATCTACGGAAAAATCATTTTTTCTGTCCTTTTTTCCTTTTCTTTTATCAGTTGGTTATCTTTCACAGTCTGTCATACATTGCCGTGGACTCACGAATCGCGCCACATAATTTGTTGGCAGTAAGTATGGCCAGCCAGTAAATAGGTCCGTTTACCTAGTTTGAATGTTTCTTACAGGCAATCAGGCAGCAAACCAATCCACACAGAGCAACACTTGCGAAGCCAACTGAAAAAGGCACTACGTTAAAGGAAGCCTACAATCTTTCAGAATTTGTTTCTGTTCTCGTGATGCTTACCTCTCAAGATACTGTTTTCTGCTAAAACTAAATGAAAATTATAAAAATGAACACACGGAGAAATATTGTTTGATGAGGCGAGAGTGTGGGGGGTACTGTGATGTAAATGCTACCACCAGCATCCCCCTCCAAGCCTTGGACCTACGCCTGCCTTCGAGACAGGATAAACACAACGTGCTTTATGACGTGTTAGTGCACTATTTGATCAGAAGTGTCTTGTTACAAGCAGATTAACGCATATTCTGCTGCGCAGAGGTGACAGATCAACTAATATCCGTCATTATAAACTGTAAATGAATTGTTAAGTTTTTAATTTATTACTCATGATATAACTTCCTTTTTTATTATGACATAGAAATTTCAGATAATTAAAAAGAGTTTGTGTAAGATCTGTAGCATTATTTCTCTGTGACTATTTTGAATCGAAGACACAGAAATAAATATTGAATTATATCTTCACTTTTTAACGGGAATTTGAATCTGAGAGAACCAAAATTTATGTTTAAAAAAATTAAATCAACAATTTAGATTGTGAGCAAAATATAACAGTTGCCAGGGACAATTACACGACAAAAGTAAAAATTTCGATAACGAACTAATCCAACGGCGAATATTTATTGTTCAATATATCCATAAATACTATATGGGTAATGTTTTGACTCTAAGCTGCCTCCTTTCATCTGCAAGAATGTCATTCAGAGGCTATAGCAATCCTTAAGAAACCACAGAAAGCCCTACGAAATTGATTTTTTTTTAACCAAAAATTTTAGGACCGCTGCTATGGCAAATTTATATGTCTGTTTTATACCGTATTATCAGTAAAAAAGGAAAGTGTCTGTTACAATCGAGATCAAACAACGGTTATTCGGAACTATAATACTGGTATCGGTTTTAACCAGTCGGTTTCTCCCATCCCTACTCCAGTCGACCTGATCGTCCAACTCACTACCTTCTCTGGTTAAGGTTTTGGAAGCCATTCCTCCTCAGACAGACTACGGCAAGAAAAAGGAATAAAAGTGAGATACTGTTACTACTGTCATTCTTCTTTACCTCCTCTGCATTACTGCAGATGATCTGTCACTGAGCGCATTTGTACTGTGCATGCAGTACAGGTCAGGTGCCTAGTTGTTTCCACTGCCCTGTGTGGAATACATAAGTTCTTGTACACTTCACTAACCTGCTGTCTTCATGATGACGATGTCCCCAGCGCAGAAAACAGCACGCAGGTCGTGGACTACTTTTTTGAGGCTGAAATTAGCTTCGCAAGGAAGTGCTGCTACGAATAAACTATAACTCATTTGGGATGCCACTCGCGTTTTTATTGATATGGACACGAGAAACTATCCTTGACCACAACGTATTGAACATATCTTTCCACAGTCATTATATCTGGCTAAAATAACATGAAATACATCCTGCCACAGACAGCATGTGTGTCTATTGGAACCGTCAGAACTGGAGAATAAAATTACATGAATCAAATACTACTATTACAGACAACATGTCTGTACCTAGCGACGGTCGAAACTGTAGTAAATAAAATTTCATGAAACAAATACTGCTATAACAGACAACATGTCTGTCTACTGGAACGGTCAGAACTGGAGAGCCGGACTGCCCGAGACTCTTCGCGCGCCAAGCCAGCAAGGCGTGACCCGAACGCCACCAAAGTATATCGGCAGTAATATCGTCAGTCTTTTGTACTAGTTATACTTTGATTTTAATTATTTCGAAATGACTGATTGACAGCTGGCTGTTGAGAGATGTTTCTTTAAAAAAATGAAGTAATTTGGATGACAGGTTTAATTAATAATAGCATCTAACGTTTAACGTTTTGGCGCCCTACCGCCGAACACAGCAGCCAATTACAGAGCAGCAGCATCATGCAGGCGGTCTTTCTCACGGGAATGGTACCGAATCTAACATCTGTCACCGGTACCTCATCCCACATTGCGTCATCTCTATGCTTCTTGCATCTCCACTACCCTGGGAATAGCTTCCTGGAGCCTAATATGATGGCTGAAAAAGCCAGAAATATTACAAGACAACTACTGAAAATGTTCCCAATAGATCTAAAACCTCCATAAAAGCAAAGTGTTGGCAAAGTTCATATTAATTTCCTTCAATTGGTGTCCAGATACTTATGACGAGGTGATGTACGTCTTAAACACTACGAACACAGAGTAACTGTGTTACTTCCAGTTTCGACGCGGCCTCCCACTGCCCCTGAGAGCGACAAAAAAGTGTGGCGCCGCTGCGACGCCAGTAATTGGCTGCGGAGGTGTCGGTGTCGCCCAGTGTGTCCAGAGGCCGGGTCGGCCATAAATCGAGCGCGAGCCGCGGCCACAAATCAACGACGCGGGCACCGGAGCGGGCGGCCGCCCGCGGGATGACAAGTGCCCGACACAAAGCGGCGCACTTGTTCCGTACACCGGGGGGTCATTACCGGCGTGATTTGTGCGGAGCGCGTGTGTGCCGGCGCTGAGCAGGGGCCGGGAGCAGCACGTCCCGCAGAGAACGGCGCTGCCGCTCCTGCGGGCTCGGCCAGTGTGTGTCGACAAAGCGGGCAGGGCCGGCGGAAACAGGGGCGCGGCGCCCGTCAGCACCGCCAGCTGGTGCTGGTCCGAGCGGCACGAACGACATATACGGGCCCTGCAGCGAACTTGTGACGTCATACTAGTAGTCCTGTTCGGCTCCCGCTCCGTGCATGGCCCACGGGGAATCGTTATTTAATTGAAAAGGTACCGACTAAAGGTATCAATTTTGTCGTGTCCTGTCGAGAACTTTTGTAAGATAGCAAGAACTGTGCCCCTTATATGAAGTCATTAAAGATCACCTACCTCATGTTGAGCGAACTGTAGGGCTGAACAAAAATGACTGACAAGGCACAAAGCATCTTGTAGACGGTATAATATGGATGTATTGGAATAATTAAGGTCGGGTGATGGTTTTAAAGTAATTCACACAACATGAAAAACTTTGTGGAAGCATATCGATTTACTGGAGGCTAGTTTATCCCAGGGAAGTGTTCAAGAGTTGACTGTAGCCAGCCGGGGAGCGGCGAAGGGAAGCGACAATAGGCAGCTTAGGGCGGCTCATGCTTTGAGAAAGTGGTAACGGGGCGCGGCCTCCAGTTGCTTTAAGATGAGTGACAGTGAGTGGGTGGTTGACTCCATGCTGGTGTA
Organism: Schistocerca serialis cubense; assembly: GCF_023864345.2. Lineage (NCBI taxonomy): Eukaryota > Metazoa > Arthropoda > Insecta > Orthoptera > Acrididae > Schistocerca > Schistocerca serialis. Next base: position 369,625,865 of record NC_064645.1, read on the forward strand.
CCGGGTAGCAGACGGAGAACTTGTACGCATGTTGATAAATGTCCGTCGTCCCGTTTTCAGTGAAACATGCGAGTAAGCCGCGCAAAGCTACGGTGGAGCGGTCAACAGAGGCCAAAATATGCGTGTTCGTGACTTTAGCAACTTCACGCTGAATTCACGGTCCGCAGAGTCTGAAGAAAATCAGGTGAAGAGCGACAGAATGAAATACGCTGGCCTCTGATGGGAACGTAGGACCCAGGAATTTGAAGTACTCTCCTGGGAGTCAGAATTCTGGAAAAATTGGTGTTTGAGCAGACACTAACCTTGATGGGTGGCCTGGGAGGAGCTAAATAACAGAAGTTGAGAGGAAGGGAAATTTTGTTGGAATTTGTTCACTTCCCAGAGCAGGCATTGGTCAGCGCTGGGAAGCGATGCATTGTTAACGCTACTTGCGCTGCAATTGGCGTAAGTGATTTTGCTGGAGGGGAAACCGAGGTGAAGAGCAGACTGGGAGCGTCTTCCTGTAGAGGTCTTCCGTTCCCAGCTTGCCTTTTTTATTTATTTTTTTTAATCTCATTTTGTTCGTTTTCGTTCGTTGTATTTGCTCTGGGTGGACGTCGAAAGACACCCGTTTCAGTTCGTTGTTGATCCATTAACTTAGTTTTTTTTATTACAGAGGGCAGCTAGCCCTCTGACCGAACACGCTGAGCTACCGTGCCGGCTGTCTAGAGTACGGACGTGGCGTTCTTTACTCAGCTTTCCTGAGAGAGAGTGAGTATCTCTGCAGTTTAGGACTTAGAAAACGGAACGATTAAGCTTGGAGATAGAAAGTTTTCGTTCAGCTATGTACTGAGCAAGATAGTTAGAAGTGAATAGATGAGCGCAGCCTTGCAGCACCACGAGGTCGGCCGACGTCTGCCGCCACGCTTGATTCGGTGATATTGCGCCTGCTTCGGCCACTGATTAATTTGTTGGATCACGTCGGCAAAGTTTCCACGATGGTTTCATGGGCCGTGTATTGTAGAATTCTTCTCGCACTTCGCATTATGCCTGGGTCAGTCGATAGGAATTACTTTTTATTTATCGCGCTTACTCCACGCAAATGCAATTTATTACCACTGCCTGTTAGGAGAGTCATGTAATGTGATGACTGAAGGTCGTGAGTTAAAATAAATCTGTGCTAATCGACTGCATCTGTTTTCAATCAAGTCGTTGAAATCCCAAGTCACTTTCTTAATTAATTTTATGTTCAACATTTGCATCTGGTGTTCAATAGCTGAATATAACATCAATGTGCACCCATTTTTAAATAAAAGTGATCAATTCTGAATCAATGTCAACACTGCCACCTCAGTTCAATCAGGAGTCACAGGGCCTTATTACTTTCTTTGCGTTATCCGACATTGCGGCAGTTTTGCGCTCTCTGTTGATCTGTTAGTCAATTAGTTGGGGTGAACACACACCAAAACCAGATAAGTGATGGGTGGGGTGTTACACTTTCATGCATGTAAACTCTCAGTCAGGAATTGTTAAATTCGTCTGATAGTTAATCGCTTCCACACCGGAGAGGACTGCTCGCACTACTAACACTTGCTGTGACGTACTGTGACGTACGCGCTGCGGCCTGTCTTTCTCGGTGGCCTCGTCGGGAAACCACGGGATCTGCTCTACCTTTCGAGAGTCCGGCAACCTGCCGACGTCTTTTGGTACTATTTCCAGTGCTTGGGCTCACAGACTGAACATACAGACTAACAAGACAATTACAAGACGAGGTCAACGTAGTGTACTCCTGAAAATGAGCGGAACCTTCAACACCACGTCACTAGAGGCACTTTGCGTTGTGGTGGGAACCTGCTCTATAGACATAACAATACGTCACAGAGCTGCACTTTACTGACTTAAGAGGGACAGGCTCGATAAAATCACCGAAATTACGGGAACCAACAGTATGAACAAAACACAAATGAAACTATTGCGGATTCAAACATGGCAGAGACGGTGGGATGCACCCGATAACGGTCGCCGAGTACACTCTCTCTTTCATGATGTTGACGAAAGACTAAAAAACTGAAACATGTCGACCCAAGCTGGGAGATGGTCCATTTCCTGACAGGCCACGGGCCGTATCCGGTACATTTAAACCGTATGGGAATAACTAACGATGAAGTATGTGTTTGCAGAGAAATTGGGACACCAGAACATGTCACAATGCTGTGGAACACACTAGCACAAGTGGGACCTATACAGAATGACAGCCGGCCGGAGTGGCCGTGCGGTTTTACGCGCTACAGTCTGGAGCCGAGCGACCGCTACGGTCGCAGGTTCGAATCCTGCCTCGGGCATGGATGTGTGTGATGTCCTTAGGTTAGTTAGGTTTAATTAGTTCTAAGTTCTAGGCGACTGATGACCTCAGAAGTTAAGTCTCATAGTGCTCAGAGCCATTTGAACCAATTTTGAACAGAATGACATCGCCAGAATAATACGCAATCCCGAAGACTGGAACACAATAAATAGCGTAGCCGATATTGTATCGAACACTCTGCACGAAGAATACAAGCGCGAAAACCCATATAGAAGGAGGCGTAGACAAGCACAAACGACATAACAAACCACATGGGAGGATACAAACACGACCACAGATTCCGAAACCGAGGAAGTATCACTAAGTGAACATGACTCAGAAGGGATCAACATGTAAGGGATCAAAACCAGCAAAGTATGACACTGCAAGCCACAACACAGTCAAATGGTTCAAATGGCTCTTAGCACAATGGGACTTAACATCTGAGGTCATCAGTCCCCTAGAACTTAGAGCTACTTAAACCTATCTATCCTACGAACACCACACACATCCATGCCCGAGGCCGGATTCGAACCTGCGACCGCACCTGCAGCGCGGTTCCAGACTGAAGCACCTAGAACCGCTCGGCCACAACGGCCGGCCATCACAATCACAAACAAGACAACAATCATAAAACAAATAAACACTGGCATCACATGCTAAGACTGTAGTAATAAGGTAATGTCGCTTGGGAGGAGAAGGCTCGAAGAACTTTTATTCCGAGGCTGCTCCTCCCCAATGGCATCCTCCATAGAGTTTAAACTATACTGCATACAAGCAGTAACGTATTGCTCGTCTTACTGTGTGCAGACAGAAATACATTCTCTTCTGTATTCAAAGCTATAATCAATGAATTTCATATATCAGAAATGTATTAAGTTATTTAAGGAATAACAATGAATTACATTCTATTTCAACTAACAAGTTACAAACATATGTGTATTTCTCATGTGAAGCTAAAATTCATGTATTCCATGTATGACTATATTCTATTTCAACTAACAAGTTACAAACATATGTGTATGTCTCGTGTGAAGCTAAAATTCATGCATTCCATGTATGAAGTGCTCAATCAGCATTTAATCTGTATAATCTGTGTAGACATACATTAGCGCAAACCATTTCAGATGAGAATAGCTCGAGGTTGTACCAAGACCTTCTCAACTGAAATAGATGGAAATAGGCCATTACTAACCAACATGGTACTTGGACTGTACTACTGATCCAAATACAGCATATGACTTCCCTCTATATATTACAAATTATTCTTAACCATGCTCATTGTGTTACATTTTATTTGTTTATTTTTATTTGACATTTGCATTGTATAAATTATATTCTCATCAACTACGTAGTAAGAAATTATGTGGAACCATTTTAACAATTGTTAAGCATTCAATTCGCTGTAACCTCAGAGAAATCTTTACATATAATGATCTTTATATTATTAAAAAAAACATTAACAACTATATACCAGTAAGACTGTAACAATGAGAAGTCTTTGCTATTAGATTCAGAAGCATCCGACCGACCTTACATTTCAAGGCGGTGGGTTACTCTGTACTGTTAATGAAATAAAATAAAATAACTACTTCCAAGACTTGTCATACCCACCTACCTTACTTCTTTTAAACACATTTACTACTAAACCAAGTTTCTCTCAGCTTTCATACTAATGTAAGGATCTTCTTTTGAAACTATGTAAAATATAATCATTTTTCGATAATGAAATTTTCACTCTGCAGCGGAGTGTGCGAAACTATCTGGCAGATTAAAATTGTGTGCCGGACCGAGACTCGAACTCGGGACTTTTGCTATTCGTGGGCGAGTGCTCTACCCGTGAAGGACAAAGGTCCCGAGTTCGAGTCTCCGTCCGGCACACAGTTTTAATCCGCCAGAAAGTTCAATAACTATTTTTCGTACACGTTATTCTTATGGTTAAATACAGATCCCAATTTTCAGTATAAACTCGCGTCGTACATCGTTATAGTCCCCAATAATTCACTAACAACTGGATCAAATATTACCTCCTCTGCTGTAAGTTTCTAGAACACCGTTACCAGGTAGGACTAATAGGAAAATAGAGAACACACAAAGAAGAGCAACGCGTTTCATCACGGGATCGTTAAGTTCGCGGGAGAGCCTTACACAGGTGCTCAATAAACTACAGTGGCAGACGCTACAGGAGAGGCGTGCATTACGGAGAGGCCTACTATTGAAGTTTCGAGACAGTACTTTCCGCGAAGAGTCGGACAACATATTACTTCCTCCGACATACATCGTGCGAAATGACCTCCATGAAAAAAATTCGAGAAATCAGAGCTACTACAGAGGGCTACCGGCACCCATTCTTCCCACGCGCCAGTCGCCATTGGAACAGGGCAGGAGAGATTACTTGGTGGTACCAGAAGTACTCTCCGCCACACACCGTTATTTCAAACCACTCAAACATATGGACAGGTGGGTCCTGCCAGAGGTACAGTGCATTCTTCACAAGGTTTGAAACGTACATAAAGTTTAAGTAATACTGTGAAACAAGGATATATTTACTTATCTTTTTCAAACTGGGAAAGCCTGATTTGTATCGATTATTTTTTAAAATTACTTTGTTTTATAATAAAAAGTAAGGCGGAATATAGTGTAAAATAAAGATGGCATTGGTAGCAATTTTAGAACGACACAATGAACATTCGCTAATCGCTAGAGTGGACGACGTGCACTATGATATGATAGTTTCGGTGGGGGGTGGGGGAGGGAGGGACTATAGGTTTATGTAAGATCGTAGTAGCTGGTTACAAGCAGTTAGTCCTGATGGATTGTGCTGGGATAGGTACTGCAGTGGATGATAGGAAAAGGAAAAAAAATGTGTGTGACTGGGGTGTGGCTAAGCTTTCATGGAAAGAAGTGGGTGAAAAAGACGGTGTCATTATGTGCGATGGGATACAGAGGGAAGGGTAGAGGTCACAGAATGAGTAAAAATTGCGGTGGATTTCATTGACTCTGGTTAGGAGTCCCTGCGATAGGCTATGGAATATATGAAAGTATAGACAGGTGCATCGTGTTCGTATAGTCGCGGTACCGAACAGGGCTTGTAATTGCCTTCACTTAAAAATCACTATAAATATTTATACATGCATATATACCGAATGAGAATGCAAACTGTCGTGGTGGGTGGAGGAAGTTATATATGTAAATGGACAGTGTATCTGCAATACTTTAATTAATCTGTCTCCACTATAATGAATTAGGAATACAATGACTACTATATGAAACAAGAATCACAATTACTTCTGTTAGTTCTGATAAAATTACTCGTAAAACAACTGACAAACAATGGCATCATTATTATAATAAAACCTACGCATGAGACTTGAATGTTGAAATAATTTACGGGATTCAGCAGGTGACGCCGCCGACAAATATCTGCGTTTGTCGACGTCACCTGGCTGCATTCCCTTAAGTCATTTGAGTCCTGTACACCTCTCACATTGTTAACCTCTACGGGGAGGAAATATCTCGTTGCTTGCGGTGGTTGAATAAACTTCACAGTAATAGAGTAAGGTTTCTATGTGACTTTTCATCTTTGCTTATGAGTAGTAATCAAAATATTGTTTCAAAATATTGTTCTAACGTTTGTCACATTAATTCTCCTACTGCCAGTCACATCAAGCAGTGCGCTGGCCTAGCTCTTGTTCGTCAAAAGATCCATTACAATCATCGACTGTTGGATTTTGTTTCCGAGAAATTGTTTCGGCTTCATTTAATTATAGTTTCAAAAATTTTCGGCTTTTTCTTGGGATTGCCTGGACTGTGCTTCATGGTCGCAAACTAACTGGGAATTTCATTCAGTAACTATCTCAAAGAAAGCAGGTGTTGACAGATGCGAAAATTACCGAACTATCAGTTTAATAAGTCACAGCTGCAAAATACTAACGCGAATTCTTTACAGACGAATGGAAAAACTAGTAGAAGCCAACATCGGGGAAGATCAGTTTGGATTCCGTAGAAACACTGGAACACGTGAGGCAATACTGACCTTACGACTTATCTTAGAAGAAAGATTAAGGAACGACAAACCTACATTTCTAGCATTTGTAGACTTAGAGAAAGCTTTTGACAATGTTGACTAGAATACTCTCTTTCAAATTCTGAAGGTGGCAGGGGTAAAATACAGAGAGCGAAAGGCTATTTACAATTTGTACAGAAAGCAGATGGCAGTTATAAGAGTCGAGGGACATGAAAGAGAAGCAGTGGTTGGGAAGGGATTGAGACAGGGTTGTAGCCCCTCCCCGACGTTATTCAATCTGTATATTGAGCAAGCAGTAAAGGAAACAAAAGAAAAGTTCAGGATCGGCATTAAAATCCATGGAGAAGAAATAAAAACTTTGAGGTTCGCCGATGATATTGTAATTCTGTCAGAGACAGCAATGGACTTGGAAGAGCGGTTGAACGGAATGGACAGTGTCTTGGAAGGAGGGTATAAGATGAACATCAACAAAAGCAAAACGAAGATAATGGAATGTAGTCGAATTAAGTCGGGTGATGCTGAGGGGATTAGATTAGGAAATGAGACACTTAAAGTACTAAAGGAGGTTTGCTATTTGGGGAGCAAAATAACTGATGATGGTCGAAGTAGAGAAATTTGCTAACATCGAGTATTGATTTAAGTGTCAGGAAGTCGTTTTTGAAAGTATTTGTATGGAGTGTAGCTATGTATGGAAGTGAAACATGGACGATAATTAATTTAGGCAAGAAGAGAATAGAAGCTTTCGAAATGTGGTGCTACAGAAGAATGCTGAAGATTAGATGGGTAGATCACATAACTAATGAGGAGGTATTGAATAGAATTGGGGAGAAGAGGAGTTTGTGGCACAATTTGACTAGAAGAAGGGATCGGTTGGTAGGGCATGTTCTAAGGCATCAAGGGATTACCAATTTAGTACTGGAGGGCAGCGTGGAGGGTAAAAATCGTAGAGGGAGACCAAGAGGTGAATACACTAAGCAGATTTAGACGGATATAGGCTGCAGTAGGTACTGGGAGATGAAGAAGCTTGCAGAGGATAGAGTAGCATGGAGAGCTGCATCAAACCAGTCTCAGGACTGAAGACCACAACAAAAAACAACAACTACTCGGGATTTGGCGAAGTTTGAACGTTTCCGTCGCTTGGAGTCTAATACTACATCACGACGTTCTTGAATACAAGATATTCAAAAAGAAGGAACGAATAAACTATAAAAGATAGAAATACAGTTCCAACGTTCGTGGAAAATATTTGAAATTCGTTCAAATTTTTATGCAGTCAATGTGAGCACCAAGTGTTACACGACAGATATCAAAACGGTGGCCCATTTCTTGTCACACACGAAGCAACTGGTTTTTTGTTTTCGAATTCATAGCTTCAGCAATGCTATGTTGCAGACTTCCAAGAGTGTCAAGTATAGCTGGGATAAAAACGCGGTCTTTTACGTAACCCGACAGATAAGTAACAAGTATGTGGTCTGGAGGACTGGTGGTCACATTGAAGACATAAAAATTTCAACTCCTCTTTTCCCAGGAACGTTGGAATTGTATTTCTAACTTTTGTAGTTTGAATAGCCCTGTAAATCCCACGGACATTGTTTTCGACAACACTGCTTTCTCTGTACTAGGGTAAGGTTTAAAATTTGCCCCGACACGCAAGCCTTTGCCAATGGTTCTATTGAACTGACTGTTTTTAAACTAGCTTCTGATCCTCCATAGGAGGCTAGAACGAGAGGCATGTCGTGTGCTGACTATGGCACGTCCACGCAAGAAAAATATAAGCAGCTGACAGTGTGCTTTACGTTCATTTAGGTGATACGGATGTTGTTACGACGGTAATACCAAAAGTAAAGTCTCCTATTTTTTTATAAGTACATAGACCTGTCTATTTCTACAATGGTTTAAATCAGTTTACAGCTTGAACATTTAGCTGTTTTTCGACAAATCACCATTTCTGTCGATGCATTTTTGTAGACGCTGTGGCAATATTTGTATGCCCATGTCATACCAACTCGCCACCATGCTGTTCAGAAAGTTATGAAGTGGCGTGATTGTTGCTTGGTTTCAGGTGTAAAGAGGTATGCCCACGTTTCGCCACCCGTGACAATTGAGTCCAGAAAGTTGTCCTGTTCGGCTTCAAGACGGTGAAGAAATGCGAAGGAAACATCAACTTGTTGCCACATGTGGTCCTCAGTCAGCATGCGTGTCACCCAACTTGCGCACACCTTCCAGTAGTTCAATGTTTCCCTTAAAATTCTATGAGCGGTGCTTTGGGAAACCTCAGGAACCAACTTGCAGAGATCATCCAGGGTGATCCACCGATATTCACGCATGCTTTGCTCACCCTTCAACACTGTCTCCTTAGAAATTTACGGTCTCCCGCTTGGTCCGACCAGCTGCAAACTCTCTACTACACTTACGAACATTTTTGACATCCTTGCACGACTCACCATACACTTCCGTCAATTGGCGATGGATTTCAATAGGCGTAGTGCCCTTTGCGTTGAGAAACCGGATAACTGCACGCAATTCGCACTTCGCGGTAACATACAAAGGGAGCTCCATTCTCAACGGCTGCCAAGCCAAGATTGAGGGTATCAGCGCGGCGTGCGCATGTTTACACACAGCGCGTGAAGCATTCTTCATAACAGTGTGACCAACTGCCACACAAACAGTGTGATACGACATCTGTTAAGGGTTGGGGTTGGGTTGTTTGGGGAAGGAGACCAGACAGCGAGGTCATCGGTCTCATCGGATTAGGGAAGGATGGAGAAGGAAGTCGGCCGTGCTCTTTCAAAGGAACCATCCCGGCATTTCCCTGGAGCGATTTAGGGAAATCACGGAAAACCTAAATCAGGATGGCCGGACGCGGGATTGAACCGTCGTCCTCCCGAATGATCTGTTAAGGAATCAGAGAATAGCTTCCATGGTACTATAGGTTGCTGTAGAAGATAAAAACTGTAGAGGAAGGTAAAGATTGGAATTCATCGAGAAAGAAACTGAGGACACAGTTTACGTGTGCTAGTCCGAGGTGAAGGGGTTGGCACAGGCGAGGAATTCGTGGCGGGTTGAATCAAACCAGTAAACAAACTGATGACTCAAAAGAAAAAAAGAAGCTTTCTCTCCACACTTTTTCTGCGTCCGGTACCGATCCTGTGATACGCTGAATTACATAGTAAACATTGCATCTTTTGAATGTAATCCTGCTTGTCCAAATCAACGGTAGCATTGCCCTTGTCCTCAAGCAAAATACGAGGGTAATCCCAAAAGCAGGGCCACCTATTTTAACTGCTGAGGTCATCAGTGCCCTAGAACTTAGAACCACTTAAACCTAACTAACCTAAGGACATCACACACATCCATGCCCGTGGCCGGATTCGAACCTGCGACCGTAGTGGTTGCGCGGTTCCAGACTGAAGCGCCTTGTACCGCTCGGCCACCCCGGCCGGCCTATTCCCATTGCATCTCTCTCTGTACCCAACGTGACAGGTCCATGTCGGCACAGTCAGTCCCTGTCTAACCTCTACTTCAATTATGTTAGCTAATCCCTGCATTTCTCATGTTGTGTAAACATTTGGATTTTGTAAAGTGGAACGTTCGGCGTCTCACACCTTCAAAGGCTAAAACTGTGGGTTCCTATTCCGGTTTCGAGAAGTTTATCTGTGGCGTGCATATGTTTTCAAAGAAAAACTCTGACTTCTAGTTTTTGCACAATAGTGCCTTCTGTCAAACCTCGTTCATCCTCTTTCCGTTCCCAGGTTCTAAAGTGGTCTCGGTGGGAGTGAGGGAGGGGATGTTGCGCCATAAGAGACCCTATCTGTTTTTGTCAATGATTGTCTGGATGTCACAGGTCGGCATTACAGAAGGCCGTCCACTGCCTGCGAGACATTTACCTGTGCCTCTCCTGGCACATCCTCCAGTGAAACCGACTCCAAGGGTGACAGCCAAGTTGCTTCTGGTCCGACCCAAACCTGCTTTCCACCCATACTATTTCGCAGGAATTATCTACTTCAATTTCACTACAAGGTAAACTACTTCTGACTGCAATAAATACTCCACCACCAACTGGGTTTAATCTATCCTTTCTGAACACGTTAGGTCGTTTGAAAACATTTTGGCTGAACATATTTCCGCGTAAACGTCAACAACAACGACAAACTGCAGGAACGGGCTCCTGCCTCGAAATGGATAAAAGAAGACCCTATGAACATGTGTACGGAAATTTCAGACTACCTAACAGATGAATACGAAAATTCCTGTTCCGACACTGACAATGTTGAATGTTTATGGAAAAAGTTCAAGGCAATCGTAAAATGCGTTTTAGACAGGTACGTGCCGAGTAAAACTGTGAGGGTCGGGAAAATCCACCGTGGTTCATCAACAAAGTTAGGAAACTACTGCGAAAGCAAAGAGAGCTTCACTGCAAATTTAAACGCAGCCAAAACCTCTCAGACAAACAGAAGCTAAACGATGTCAAAATTAGCGTAAGGAGGGCTATACGTGAAGCGTTCAGTGAATTCGAAAGTAAAATTCTATGTACCGACTTGACAGAAAATCCTAGGAAGTTCTGGTCATATGTTAAATCAGTAAGTGGATCGAAACAGCATATCCAGACACTCTGGTATGATAATGACATTGAAATAGAGGGTGACAAGCGTAAAGCTGAAATACCAAACACCTTTTTCCAAAACTGTTTCGCAGAGGAAGACCGCACTGCAGTTCCTTCTCTAAATCCTCGCACGAACGAAAAAATGGCTGACGTTGAAATAAGTGTCCAAGGAATAGAAAAGCAACTGAAATCACTCAAGTGAGGAAAGTCCACTGGACGTGATGGGATACCAATTCGATTCTACACAGAGTACGCGAAAGAACTCCCCCCCCCCCCTTCTAACAACCGTGTACCGCAAGTCTCTAGAGGAACGGAAGGTTCCAAATGATTGGAAAAGAGCACAGGCAGTTCCAGTATTCAAGAAGGGTCGTCGAGCAGATGCGCAAAACTATAGGCCTATATATCTGACATAGATCTATTGTAGAATTTTAGAACATGTTTTTTGCTCGCGATCGTGTGAGACCCATCTCGCTTTATTTGTTCATGAGGCCCAGAAAATATTAGATACAGGCTCCCAGGTAGATGCCATTTTCCTTGACTTCCGGAAGGCGTTCTATACAGTTTCACACTGTCGCCTGATAAACAAAGTAAGAGCCTACGGAATATCAGACCAGCTGTGTGGTTGGATTGAAGAGTTTTTAGCAAACAGAACACAGCATGTTGTTCTCAATGGAGAGACGTCTACAGACGTTAAAGTAACCTCTGGCGTGCCACAGGGGAGTGTTAGGGGGCCATTGCTTTTCACAATATGTATAGATGACCTAGTAGATAGTGTAGGAAGATCCATGCGGCTTTTCGCGGATGATGCTGTAGTATACAGAGAAGTTGCAGCATTAGAAAATTGCAGCGAAATGAAGGGAGATCTGCAGCGGATAGGCACTTGTTGCAGGGAGTGGCAACTGACCCTTAACGTAGACAAATGTAATGTATTGCGAATACATAGAAAGAAGGATCCTTTATTGTATGATTATATGATAGCGTAGTAAACACTGGTAGCAGTTATTTCTGTAAAATATCTGGGAGTATGCGTACGGAGCGATTCTAAGTGGAATGATCATATTAATTTAATTGTTGGTAAGGCGAGTGCCAGATTGAGATTCATTGGGAGAGTCCTTAGAAAATGTAGTCCATCAACAAAGGAGGGGCTTACAAAACACTCGTCCGACCTATACTTGAGTATTGCTAATCGGTGTGGTATCCGTACCAGGTCGGATTGGCAGAGGAGATAGAGAAGATCCAAAGAGGAGCGGCGCGTTTCGTCACAGGGGTATTTGGTAAGCGTAGTAGCGTTACGGAGATGTTTAACAAACTCAAGTGGCAGACTCTGCACGAGAGGCGCTCTGCATCGCTGTGTAGCTTGCTGTCCAGGTTTCGAGAGGGTGCGTTTCTGGATGAGGTATCGAATACATTGCTTCCCCCTACTTATACCTCCAGAGGAGATCACGAATGTAAATCTAAAGATATTCGAGAGCGCACAGAGGCTCTCCGGCAGTCGTTCTTCTCGCGAACCATACGCGACTGGAACAGGAAAGGGAAGTAATGACAGTGGCACGTAAAGTGCCCTCCGCAATACACCGTTGGGTGGCTTGTGGAGTATAAATGTAGATGTAGATGTAGATGTGGATGAACTGGACGGTGTGCGTGCAGCGACAGCGAACCGTCCCGCAACACAGTAAACAGATGCATGTCATCTACGTCACTACAGAAGTTCAACGTAGCCTCCAAAGGATGCAATCCACGCTTTAGCACGCCGCATCATCGATCGCGGCACTCTTTCGCATGTGTCGGCCTCTCTCCGAATAGCGTCGTAGACGTCGTGAAAATGCTGTTGACGGATCTGTACATCAGGAACTGGTTGAGCTAACACAACACTTTTCAGATGCCCCTAGAGGTAGCCTTCTGAGGTAACCTTGCAAATGCAACATGTAGTTGTCGATTATGTCTCTGCATTTCAGACTTTTGCATCTACCGTAGTCAACAGCAGTGTGTGTTTTATTATTATTATTATGTGCGATTGGACCCATACGGATCACGCAAAGCTTTTCCGATTCAGTTTTTTAATTCTCCAAACTTCTCTCATTCTTTCCCCATGAATTCTCTTTCTTTCCTCTGTCCATTTTGTCCCCTGTCTCTTGCAAACTTCATTCTCGGGTTGTACTTTCCAACTATTGATTTTTTGCCTGTATACATTTCTGTTTATAACTTCTGAAGAATTTATTTGTGCATTTGCTAGATCTGTTTTGGTTTCTTGTATCCAGGGTATGGTTTTCAATTTTTCAATGTATATTAAAATTTTGTGGGAGAGTCTGGGTGTTGGGAGTCTGTGGATATGAACGTAAAATTTTAGTCTTCTTTTCCGGATGTCTGCGGCGAGGTTAGATAATTTTTCTGTAGTTTTCCGAGACTGTAACCTGTATCCATCTTCCGTTCTTTTTGGGCCAAGAATCTTTCTGATAATTTTGCGTTCCTCTTTCAGGATGCCTTCCAGGTCGCCTTTTCTATGGAGTGTGAGTGTTTCGCTGGCATATAGTGCTTCGGGCTTGATTACTGTATTGTAGTGTCGTATTTTTGAGTGAATGGAGAGACACTTTTTATTGTAGATGTTGTGGGTTTTCCAGTTTGCTCTTTTCAGTTTTTGCAGTCGAACTTTTTGTGTAGTTTTCTCTCCCCCTGTGGGTTCTAGGACCTCGCCTAAGTATTTAAAGAATGGAACTCTCTCAATTTGTCCATATTTTGTAGTCGGTTTTTGAGTTTCATATTTTGAGCAGATGAATTTGGTTTTTTGGAAGGAAATTTGTAGCCCAACTTTTTCGGCGCATTCTTTGAGAATGTCTATCTGTTTAATTGCTGTGGTCTCGTTTTCTGCTAGAATGGCCACGTCATCTGCAAATGCCAAGCATGAAATTTTAATACCATCTTTAGATCTTCCTAGTTGTATAGGCTTCCAGTAATTTTGATTCTTCAGTTCTTTTTCCCATTCTCGGATGACTTTGTCTAAGACAAGATTGAAGAGGAGTGGAGACAAGCCGTCACCTTGTCTGACGCCGGTTTTGATCAGGAAGGGCTCTGATATTTCACCCAGGAATTTTATCTTAGAAGTTGTGTTTGTGAGCGTTTCTTTGATAAAGTTTAGGGTTTTCGGATCGAGTCTTAGCTCCTCAAGGATAATAAAGAGAGATTGCCTATCGATTGAATCATAAGCCTTTGCGAAATCAACAAAGGAACAAATGATCGGACTGTTTCTGACTGCTTTGTATTTTAGTGTTGTCTACAAATTGAAAATTTGTTCTGCACAGGATCGGTGAGGGCGAAAGCCAGCTTGGTATTCACCAATACTGTGTTCGAGTTGTTCTTGTGTTCGTTGAAGAAGACAAGCTGAGAGGATTTTATAAGTGACTTGGAGAAGGGAGATTCCTCGATAGTTGTTTATATCTGCCATGTCTCCCTTTTTATGCAGTGGATGAATTAGGGCGCATTTCCAATCTTCTGGTAGTTTTTCTGTCTGCCAAATGTCTGTGATGATTTGAGTGAGTTCTTTGAGGGAATTTGGTCCAAGATTTTTAAGTAGTTCTGCAGTGATATTATCTTCTCCGGATGCCTTGTTGTTTTTCAGTCTATGAATATGTCTTTGGATCTCCTCTAGTGCAGGTGGTGGGGATTCTGGATTTGTGTAGATAGCAGTTTCTTGAGGGAATCTTGAAGAAGGTTCAGGGCAATTGAGGAGTCCGGAAAAGTATCTTGCCAGCTCCTCACAATTTTCCCGATATGTGAGCGCTAGTTTTCCATCTGGTTTTCTGAAACATAGATTTCGTGAGCCGTATCCATTGATTCTCCCAGCAAAGGTCTTATAGAAGTCTCGTACATTATAGTTACGGAAATTTTCTTCAATAGACTCACACTGTTCCTTGAGGTACTTCCTCTTGACTTGTCTGATTGTTTTTGCCACTTGTCTTCTGGTGTTGTGGAAGTGATCTAGATTTTCCGGGGATTTTTTACTGTTAACTTCAGAAAGGCTTTCTTTCTTTCTTCCACCGCTTTTTCACATCCAGAGTCCCACCAGGGGTGTTTTGTGTTCTTTTTCAATGGGATCAGTTCTTTTGCCTTCTTTGTAATTTTTGTTCGAAATTTTTCCCAAGAGTCAGCTGGTTCCTTTTCCCACTCCTCCTTCAGATTGGTTTCTTTGATTGTTCGTGTGTCAAATTTCATCATGTGTGTTTTCTTCGGATAGAATTTTTTTGGGGTGAATTTCGCTTTAATGCGTGTTACGTAGTGGTCTGAGTCAATGTTCGCCCCTCTGTGGACTTGGACATCATTGGATCTCTTTCTGTACGAAATAGGAGATGGCAATGTGGTCAATCTGATATTCGCCGATCTCTTGTATGGGGGACCTCCAGGTCTTTTGTTTTCTAGGTTTTTTTCTCAAAGATGTGTGTTTTATAATTTTTACTTGGCTGTTGAAATAAACAGTTACTTCATTAGCAAGATCAGCTATTTCACGAAAAAAATCTAATTCGTATTGGTCTGCAATATCGACGAGATAATGATCTACAATTTTTTCAAACAATTAGGTCTTTACTCGTGAAACTGATAAGCTGGAGAGAGACTAAAGAAGACTGAAATATGTTCGCATCAGGATTATTATTGTTTTCAAATTTTTGCTTAAACTGAATTTGTTGTGGACCGTCACAATCCCACTTATAGATAAGTCGCAATGCATTTATGTCATTATAATGTAGTGGACGATCACTTAAACTTCTTCCAGATATAATATTAATCGCTCACATTAGTGATTAAGCAAGGTTTGAAGTTGAATCTTCGCACATGTGCAGTCATGTGGTAGGATTCAGTTACAGGGGAGCTTAACTGTACGAACGACTTTGACGTCCCATCAACTCGAGATTTACGATAAGGAAGCTTTACGGTACTTTGCAACCAATTATGGTTATTTTTTGAAGGAGGTGCTTTCAACTTTGCGTGAAGCAAGCTAGCGTTTCTTTAACTTTTACTTCATATGCGAAAGACTATGTTTAAAACCCTTCTTGTCTTCATAATGGTAAGTAGCATCTGCTAATATATAATATTCCAAGAATTCCAATGCTTTAACAAACATTTTTTAGAACATCAGTTCATGAGGTCATAGTCGCCTTTTCTTGTTACCTCGGACAAAAACAAAATACTTTCAGAATTCATTTCCAAGATGAAATCTTTTATAGCTGACAACTCATGCATTGGTCCTGTAAGAGTATATTGTGGGTAATAAATGAAAACGTCAATTTTGAGCTGTCTTTGTCAGGAAAAATTCTGTAGGTCAGTGTTTGATAAAAAAAATTAATTAAAGAGGTAGTTTCAAATTTAGCACATTCACAAACGCAGAGTGATTTAAAACCGGTAGACGAACTCCAGATGCACTGCAAGCGAGACGTAAATACAGATTATCTCTATCATGTATCAGTGCACGATGAGCAAATAACACACTGCTTCAGCTATGCTCCGTCTATCAGACTATCCCAGGGATTTATGCATTCTGAGAATTACTCTTATTTGGAAAGTAGACATTTGGACAGCTTTTAGGGCAGCGTTTGAAACTTGGTACTGAACATCGTCGCATTGTGGTAGCTGTACCCAACCTCATCAGTGAGTGGTTTGAGCTGGATATGCCACACCACAAGAAATGAGTGGATTCCGCTCTCCACCTGAGTGTGACGATCTTGAACTCTAAAGGCAGTACTACACGGTTTTAGTTCGATGCCTCCTGAGATGACAAATTTGTTGTCTAGCGTGTTCATTTCCAGTAATTCATGGAAAACTAGCAAGACAATTTTTTCCTAGTGGTACTTAATATTTTTTCTCGGTGTTAAGGTACAGATTCCCCCCCCCCCCCCATGAACCATGGACCTTGCCGTTGGTGGGGGAAGCTTGCGTGCCTCAGCGATACAGATTGCCGTACCGTAGGTACAACCACAACGGAGGGGTATCTGTTGAGAGGCCAGACAAACGTGTGGTTCCTGAAGAGAGGCAGCAGCCTTTTCAGTAGTTGCAAGGGCAACAGTCTGGATGATTGACTGATCTGGCCTTGTAACAATAACCAAAACTGCCTTGCTGTGCTGGTACTGCGATCGGCTGAAAGCAGGGGGAAACTACGGCCGTAATTTTTCCCGAGGGCATGCAGCTTTACTGTATGATTAAATGATGATGGCGTCCTCTCGGGTAAAATATTCCGGATGTAAAATAGTCCCCCATTCGGATCTCCGGGCGGGGACTACTCAAGAGGATGTCGTTATCAGGAGAAAGAAAACTGGCGTTCTGCGAATCGGAGCGTGGAATGTCAGATCCCTTAATCGGGCAGGTAGGTTAGAAAATTTAAAAAGGGAAATGGATAGGTTAAATATAGATATAGTGGGAATGAGTGAAGTTCGGGGGCGGGAGGAACAAGACTTCTGGTCAGGTGACTACAGGGTTGTTGTTGTTGTGGTCTTCAGTCCTGAGACTGGTTTGATGCAGCTCTCCATGCTACTCTATCCTGTGCAAGCTTCTTCATCTCCCAGTACCTACTGCAATCTACATCCTTCTGAATCTGCTTTGTGTATTCATCTCTTGGTCTCCCTCTACGATTTTTACCTTCCACGCTGCCCTCCAATACTAAACTGGTGATCCCTTGATGCCTCAGAACATGTCCTACCAACCGATCCCGTCTTCTGGTCAAGTTGTGCCACAAACTTCCCTTCTCCCCAATCCTATTCAATACTTCCTCATTAGTTATTTGATCTACCCATCTAATCTTCAACATTCTTCTGTAGCACCAAATTTCGAATGCTTCTATTCTCTTCTTGTCCAAACTACATCTACATCTACATTGATACTCCGCAAGCCACCCAACGGTGTGTGGCGGAGGGCACTTTACGTGCCACTGTCATTACCTCCCTTTCCTGTTCCAGTCGCGTATGGTTCGCGGGAAGAACGACTGTCTGAAAGCCTCCGTGCGCGCTCTAATCTCTCTAACTTTACATTCGTGATCTCCTCGGGAAGTATAAGTAGGGGGAAGCAATATATTCGATACCTCATCCAGAAACGCACCCTCTCGAAACCTGGCGAGCAAGCTACACCGCGATGCAGAGCGCCTCTCTTGCAGAGTCTGCCACTTGAGTTTATTAAACATCTCCGTAACGCTATCACGGTTACCAAATAACCCAGTGACGAAACGCGCCGCTCTTCTTTGGATCTTCTCGATCTCCTCCGTCAACCCGACCTGGTACGGATCCCACACTGATGAGCAATACTCAAGTATAGGTCGAACGAGTGTTTTGTAAGCCACCTCCTTTGTTGATGGACTACATTTTCTAAGCACTCTCCCAATGAATCTCAACCTGGTACCCGCCTTACCAACAATTAGTTTTATATGATCATTCCACTTCAAATCGTTCCGTACGCATACTCCCAGATATTTTACAGAAGTAACTGCTACCAGTGTTTGTTCCGCTATCATATAATCATACAATAAAGGATCCTTCTTTCTATGTATTCGCAATACATTACATTTGTCTATGTTAAGGGTCAGTTGCCACTCCCTGCACCAAGTGCCTATCCGCTGCAGATCTTCCTGTATTTCGCTACAATTTTCTAATGCAGCAACTTCTCTGTATACTACAGCATCATCCGCGAAAAGCCGCATGGAACTTCCGACACTATCTACTAAGTCATTTATACATATTGTGAAAAGAAATGGTCCCATAACACTCCCCTGTGGCACGCCAGAGGTTACTTTAACGTCTGTAGACGTCTCTCCATTGATAACAACATGCTGTGTTCTGTTTGCTAAAAACTCTTCAATCCAGCCACACAGCTGGTCTGATATTCCGTAGGCTCTTACTTTGTTTATCAGGCGACAGTGCGGAACTGTATCGAACGCCTTCCGGAAGTCAAGAAAAATAGCATCTACCTGGGAGCCTGTATCTAATATTTTCTGGGTCTCATGAACAAATAAGGCGAGTTGGGTCTCACACGATCGCTGTTTCCGGAATCCATGTTGATTCCTACATAGTAGATTCTGGGTTTCCAGAAATGACATGATACGCGAGCAAAAAACATGTTCTAAAATTCTACAAGAGATCGACGTAAGAGATATAGGTCTATAGTTTTGCGCATCTGCTCGACGACCCTTCTTGAAGACTGGGACTATCTGTGCTCTTTTCCAATCATTTGGAACCCTCCGTTCCTCTAGAGACTTGCGGTACACGGCTGTTAGAAGGGGGGCAAGTTCTTTCGCGTACTCTGTGTAGAATCGAATTGGTATCCCGTCAGGTCCAGTGGACTTTCCTCTATTGAGTCCATGTTTCACTTCCATACATGGCTACACTCCATACAAATGCTTTCAGAAATGACTTCCTGACACTTAAATCTATACTCGATGTTAACAAATTTTTCTTCTTCAGAAAAGCTTTCCTTGCCATTGCCAGTCTACATTTTATATCCTCTCTACTACGACCATCATCAGTTATTTTGCTCCCCAAATAGCAAAACTCCTTTACTACTTTAAGTGTCTCATTTCCTAATCTAATTCCCTCAGCATCACCCGACTTAATTCGACTACATTCCATTATCTTCGTTTTGCTTTTGTTGATGTTCATCTTATATCCTCCTTTCAAGACACTGTCCATTCCATTCAACTGCTCTTCCAAGTCCTTTGCTGTCTCTGACAGAATTACAATGTCATCGGCGAACCTCAAAGTTTTTATTTCTTCTCCATGAATTTTAATACCTACTCCGAATTTTTCTTTTGTTTCCTTTACTGCTTGCTCAATATACAGATTGCACAACATCGGGGAGAGGCTACAACCCTGTCTTACTCCCTTCCCAACCACTGCTTCCCTTTCATGTCCCTCGACTCTAATAGCTGCCATCTGGTTTCTGTACAAATTGTAAATAGCCTTTCGCTCCCTGTATTTTACCCCTGCCACCTTTAGAATTTGAAAGAGAGTATTCCAGTCAACATTGTCAAAAGCTTTCTCTAAGTCTACAAATGCTAGAAACGTAGGTTTGCCTTTCC
The DNA here is from genome assembly GCF_023864345.2 of Schistocerca serialis cubense. NCBI lineage: Eukaryota > Metazoa > Arthropoda > Insecta > Orthoptera > Acrididae > Schistocerca > Schistocerca serialis. The sequence continues at coordinate 369,645,858 of NC_064645.1, forward strand.
TTAATCTTTCTTCTAAGATAAGTCGTAAGGTCAGTATTGCCTCACGTGTTACAACATTTCTACGGAATCCAAACTGATCTTCCCCGAGGTTGGCTTCTACTAGTTTTTCCATTCGTCTGTAAAGAATTCGTGTTAGTATTTTGCAGCTGTGACTTATTAAGCTGATAGTTCGGTAATTTTCACATCTGTCAACACCTGCTTTCTTTGGGATTGGAATTATTATATTCTTCTTGAAGTCTGAGGGTATTTCGCCGGTTTCATACATCTTGCTCACCAGATGGTAGAATTTTGTCAGGACTGGCTCTCCCACGGCCGTCAGTAGTTCCAATGGAATATTGTCTACTCTGGGGGCCCTTTTTTCGACTCAGGTCTTTCAGTGCTCTGTCAAATTCTTCACGCAGTATCGTATCTCCCATTTCATCTTCATCTACATCCTCTTCCATTTCCATAATATTGTCCTCAAGTACATCGCCCTTGTATAGACCCTCTATATACTCCTTCCACCTTTCTGCTTTCCCTTCTTTGCTTAGAACTGGGTTTCCATCTGAGCTCTTGATATTCATACATGTCGTTCTCTTATCTCCAAAGGTCTCTTTAATTTTCCTGTAGGCGGCATCTATCCTACCCCTAGTGAGATAGGCCTCTACATCCTTACATTTGTCCTCTAGCCATCCCTGCTTACCCATTCTGCACTTCCTGTCGATCTCATTTTTGAGACGTTTGTATTCCTTTTTGCCTGTTTCACTTACTGCATTTTTATATTTTCTCCTTTCATCAATTAAATTCAATATTTCTTCTGTTACCCAAGGATTTCTACTAGCCCTCGTCTTTTTACCTACTTGATCCTCTGCTGCCTTCACTACTTCATCCCTCAAAGCTACCCATTCTTCTTCTACTGTATTTATTTCCCCCATTCCTGTCAATTGCTCCCTTATGCTCTTCCTGAATCTCTGTACAACCTTTGCTTCTTTTAGTTTATCCAGGTCCCATCTCCTTAAATTCCCACCTTTTTGCAGTTTCTTTAGTTTTAATCTACAGGTCATAACCAATAGATTGTGGTCAGAGTCCACATCTGCCCCTGGAAATGTCTTACAATTTAAAACCTGGTTCCTAAATCTCTGTCTTACCATTATATAATCTATCTGATACCTTTTAGTATCTCCAGCGTTCTTCCATGTATACAACCTTCTTTCATGATTCTTAAACCAAGTGTTAGTTATGATTATGTTGTGCTCTGTGCAAAATTCTACCAGGCGGCTTCCTCTTTCATTTCTGTCCCCCAATCCATATTCACCTACTATGTTTCCTGCTCTCCCTTTTCCTACACTCGAATTCCAGTCACCCATGACTATTAAATTTTCGTCTCCCTTCACAATCTGAATAATTTCTTTTATTTCATCATACATTTCTTCAATTTCTTCGTCATCTGCCGAGCTAGTTGGCATATAAATTTGTACTACTGTAGTAGGCGTGGGCTTCGTATCTATCTCGGCCACAATAATGCGTTCACTATGCTGTTTGTAGTAGCTTACCCGCATTCCTACTTTCCTATTCATTATTAAACCTACTCCTGCATTACCCCTATTTGATTTTGTGTTTATAACCCTGTAGTCACCTGACCAGAAGTATTGTTCCTCCTGCCACCGAACTTCACTAATTCCCACTATATCTAACTTCAACCTATCCATTTCCCTTTTTAAATTTTCTAACTTACCTGCCCGATTAAGGGATCTGACATTTCACGCTCCGATCCGTAGAACGCCAGTTTTCTTTCTCCTGATAACGACATCCTCTTGAGTAGTCCCCACCTGGAGATCCGAATGGGGGACTATTTTACCCAAGAGGACGCCATCATCATTTAACTATACAGTAAAGCTGCATGCCCTCGGGAAAAATTACGGCTGTAGTTTCCCCTTGCTTTCAGCCGTTCGCAGTACCAGCACAGCAAGGCCGTTTTGGTTATTGTTACAAGGACAGGGTTATAAACACAAAATCAAATAGGGGTAATGCAGGAGTAGGTTTAATAATGAATAGGAAAATAGGAATGCGGGTAAGCTACTACAAACAGCATAGTAAACGCATTATTGTGGGCAAGATAGATACGAAGCCTACACCAACTACAGTAGTACAAGTTTATATGCCAACTAGCTCTGCAGATGACGAAGAAATTGAGGAAATGTACTTTGAAATAAAAGAAATTATTCAGATAGTGAAGGGAGATGAAAATTTAATAGTCATGGGTGACTGGAATTCGAGTGTAGGAAAAGGGAGGCAAGGAAACGCAGTAGGTGGATACGGACTGGGGTTAAGAAATGAAAGAGGAAGGCGCCTGGTAGAATTTTGCACAGAGCACATCTTAATCATAGCTAACACTTGGATTAAGAATCATGAAAGAAGGTTGTATACATGGAAGAACCCTGGAGATACTAAAAGCTATCACATAGATTATATAATGGTAAGACAGAGAGTTAGGACCCAGGTTTTAAATTGTAAGACATTTCCAGGGGCAGATGTGGACTCTGACCACAATCTATTGGTTATGACCTGTAGATTAAAACTGAAGAAACTGCAAAAAGGTGGGAATTTAAGGAGATGGGACATGGATAAACTGAAAGAACCAGAGGTTGTAGAGAGTTTCAGGGAGAGCATAAGGGAACAATTGACAGGAATGGTGGAAAGAAATACAGTAGAAGAAGAATGGGTAGCTCTGAGGGATGAAGTAGTGAAGGCAGCAGAGGATCAAGTAGGTAAAAAGACGAGGGCTAATAGAAATACTTGGGTAACAGAAGAACTCTTGAATTTAATTGATGAAAGGAGAAAATATAAAAATGGAATAAATGAAGCAGGCAAAAAGGAATACAAACGTCTCAAAAATGAGATCGACAGGAAGTGCAAAATGGGTAAGCAGGGATGGCTAGAGGACAAATGTAAGGATGTAGAGGCTTATCTCACTAGGGGTACGATGGATACTGCCTACAGAAAAATTAAAGAGACCTTTGGAGATAAGAGAACCACTTGTATGAACATCAAGAGCTCAGATGGAAACCCAGTTCTAAGCAAATAAGGGAAAGCAGAAAGGTGGAAGGAGTATATAGAGGATCTATACAAGGGCGATGTACTTGAGGACAATATTATGGAAATGGAAGAGGATGTAGATGAAGATGAAATGGGAGTTACGATACTGCGTGAAGAGTTTGACAGAGCACTGAAAGACCTGAGTCGAAACAAGGCCCCCGGAGTAGACAATATTCCATTGGAACTACTGACGGCCTTGGGAGAGCCAGTCCTGACAAAACTCTACCATCTGGTGATCAAGATGTATGAAACAGGTGAAATACCCTCAGACTTCAAGAAGAATATAATAATTCCAATCCCAAAGAAAGCAGGTGTTGACAGATGCGAAAATCACCGAACTATCAGTTTAATAAGCCACAGCTGCAAAATACTAACACGAATTCTTTACAGACGAATGGAAAAACTAGTAGAAGCCGACCTCGGGGAAGATCAGTTTGGATTCCGTAGAAATACTGGAACACGTGAGGCAATACTGACCTTACGACTTATCTTAGAAGAAAGAATAAGGAAAGGCAGACCTACGTTTCTAGCATTTGTAGACTTAGAGAAAGCTTTTGACAATGTTGACTGGAATACTCTCTTTCAAATTCTAAAGGCGGCAGGGGTAAAATACAGGGAGCGAAAGGCTATTTACAATTTGTACAGAAACCAGATGGCAGTTATAAGAGTCGAGGGACATGAAAGGGAAGCAGTGGTTGGGAAGGGAGTAAGACAGGGTTGTAGCCTCTCCCCGATGTTATTCAATCTGTATATTGAGCAAGCAGTAAAGGAAACAAAAGAAAAATTCGGAGTAGGTATTAAAATCTATGGAGAAGAAATAAAAACTTTGAGGTTCGCCGATGACATTGTAATTCTGTCAGAGACAGCAAAGGACTTGGAAGAGCAGTTGAATGGAATGGACAGGGTCTTTAGAGGAGTATATAAGATGGACATCAACAAAAGCAAAACGAGGATAATGGAATATAGTCGAATTAAGTCGGGTGATGCTGAGGGAATTAGATTAGGAAATGAGGCACTTAAAGTAGTAAAGGAGTTTTGTTATTTGGGGAGCAAAATAACTGATTTTGGTCGAAGTAGAGAGGATGTAAAATGTAGACTGGCAATGGCAAGGAAAGCGTTTCTGAAGAAGAGAAATTTGCTAACATCGAATATAGATTTAAGTGTCAGGAAGTCTTTTCTGAAAGTATTTGTATGGATTGTAGCCATGTATGGAAGTGAAACATGGGCGATAAATAGTTTGGACAAGAAGAGAATAGAAGCTTTCGAAATGTGGTGCTAGAGAAGAGTGCTGAATATTAGATGGGTAGATCACATAACTAATGAGGAAGTACTGAATAGGGTTGGGGAGAAGAGAAGTTTGTGGCACAACTTGACCAGAAGAAAGGATCGGTTGGTACGGCATGTTCTGAGGCATCAAGATATCACCAATTCAGTATTGGAGGGCAGCGTGGAGGGTAAAAATCGTAGAGGGAGACCAAGAGATGAATACGCTAAGCAGATTCAGAAGGATGTAGGTTGCAGTAGGTACTGTGAGATGAAGAAGCTTGCAGAGGATGGAGTAGCATGGAGAGCTGCTTCAAACCAGTCTCAGGACTGAAGACCACAACAACAACAACAACGGTACAGATTTTTGATGCATGTACAGTACCAATAAGCACGGAGACGTGGAGGCTAAGCGCAGAAGTTACCAGTCCAGACACGGAATGCATTTGCCTGGACAACAGAACGAGACCTCAAAGCTCACTACAAAAGTTACCAACCGTACGAAACGGTTTGAAGCTACTATACTTCAAAGGTGTGAAGCTGCGTGTACTTCAATATATTCGCTTATTTAACTTTCTTTAATTTAGTGAATATATGACCGATAGGAACAGCTTCCCAAACTGAAGACTTATCTAGAACTGAGAAATTTTTTCCACTTAACGCAAAATATTTAAAGGTTAGGAATTCTGTCGAAAGAGCTTTCAGATGCAACAGTATAATACATGAACAGTGTTGGTATACAAAAATGTAAATTAAGTTAATAATTGCTAGAATACAAGGTCAGTTTAGTGGCAGTAACACAGCATTTATTAAAATTAGTAATTATCACCATATTTGTTCAACTTATTTATTGAAAAACTATGGAAAAATTGAAAAGGATAACCAAAGGAATTAAATTATAGGGGAACGAATACACTGTATCCGTTTTGCAGATGATTATAGTAGTACTTGCTGACTCAGTAAAGTAAATGGAGTTTATGTTGCTAAAATTTGCCAGAATCCTATGAGAATTTAATCTAAAAATAAATAAGAAGAGAACAAAAACTATGGTAGTAGGAAAGACAAAAGAAAATGGTAAAGTTAATATTAAACTAGAAGATGATGTGCTAGAGTCGGTTGAGTACTTCCGTTATTTGGGGAGCACAGTCGCTGACGACAATAAATGTATCACAGATATAAAGAGAAGAATAGCCTTGGCAATGCAAGCTTTCCAAAATAAAAGGAATTTACTAACAGGCAATCATATAAGCCTAGAAAGCAGGAAAAAAATTGCCAAAACATTTGTCTGGAGTGTCTTAACATACGGATGTGAAGCGTGAACTCTGGGAAAGGCAGAGAAAAAGAGATTGGAAGCAATGGAAATGTGGACATCGAGAAGAATGACGAAAACAAGCTGGGTACATAGGAAAAGTAATGAACAGGTCTTAAGAGAAGTGAATGAGAACAGAACGCTTCTAAATTATATAGGAAGAAGAAAATCAAAAATGATAGGGACATAGTGAGACACATTCAGTTCCTAAAGAATGTATTTCAAAGAAAAGTTTTAGGGAAAAAACCAAGAGGCAAGCCAAGAGCAACGTATTTTAATAACATCAAAGAAGAATTGAAGAGGATAACAATGGAGAGATGGACGTGGCTAAATCGACAAGGCATAGCCTTTAGTTTATGATGAGTAAGATTCTGTTGCATGGCATTCTCCTCTTTGAAAACAATTCACTTATGCTGCACGCCAGTTGTTACTGTGGATAGGGCGAACTCACACTGGGAACGAAACGAGAGTCTAGCTAGTCGGTGTAAGACGGTGTGAAGTCGGGGTTTAACTGCCGGAAGGGCTATTGCCCTGTTCTTCTGTATGAAAGAATAACAAGCAATATCGTAAAAGTCTTCTGAACTAACGGAGGGATAAAGGCATGAGAGAGTCATAGACTAAAATAGGAAAAAGTCCTCGGTCAGTGCTCCGCACTTGTCCGCAAAACTTTTGCAACAGCAAGAACAAGTCTGTAAGATCAGTTCTGTTCAGAAAATTTGAACTAGCTCTTAGTCGTACAGGTTGTCGTAGGAGGAATGGCCAACATTGAGGGATATGACAGGAACGAGCATTCCAAACAGAAAAATGCAGAAAAGTGGGCCTTGCAATGAAAACTCTTAAAGCTATGAGCAACCGAGTGAGGTGGCGCAGCAGTTAGCTCACTGAAGTCGCGTTCGGGAGGACGCTGGTTCTAATCCCCGACTGGCGACCTAGATTTCAGTTTTCTGTGGTTACCCTAAATCGACCCAGGAAACGCCGGGATGGCTCCTTTCAAAAGGGGCACTGCTGATTTCCTTCCTCATCCTTCCATAATCCCAGCTTGCGCTTGTCTTTAATGACCTTGATGTCGACGAGACGCTTAACTCTAATCACTTTCTCCAGATTTGAGCACTTTTTCGTGTTCGCTTCTGTGAAGAAAACCACTTCTACTGCAAACTATTTGCTTTCCGAATGTCAAGGAGCGGTAGCATGGCCAATAACAAGAAAAAAAGTTAATTAAACATGGGGTCCAAAGTGCATACCTTAAGAACTAGACTTGCTGACCTTCGCTTGGTGAAACACATCTCTCCTACTGAACAAGTGTTTATACTCTTCAGGTATGCATTCTAGAGCCCTTATTTACCAGGAATTTTCTTGTTTCGATCCATACTACCTCTTCCCAAAATGGGAGAAGCAAAAACCTTGCAGTAGAAGAAAATTGTTTCACAGCATCGAGATTGAAGAAATGCTCATAGCACTGAAAGTCTACACTTTAGAGCCCATATTTACTGCAATTCTCACTTCGAATGATCGTTCCCGTCATATCCCACCTGGGACATCCTGTATACGATATGTGATCAGAAGTTCGTGGTTCTCTCCATCGGTAACGCTGGAATTCAGTATGGTGCTAACCCACCCCTTGCCTTGATGACAGCTTCCACTCTCGCAGGTATACGTTCAATCAAGTGCTGGAAGGTTTCTTGGGAAATGGCAGCCCATTCTTCACGGAGTGCTGCACTGTCTAGAGGAGTCGATGTCGGTCGGTGAGGCCTGGCACGAAGTCGGCTTTCCAAAACATCCCAAAGTTCCTCAATAGGATTCAGGTCAGGACTCTGTCCAGGCCAGTCCATTATAGGAATGTTATTGTCGTGTAACCACTCTGCCACAGACCGTGCGTTATGAACAGTTGGTCGATCGCGTTGGAAGATGCAATAGCCATCGTCGAATTGCTTTTCAACAGTGGGAAGCAAGAAGGTGCTTAAACCATCAGTGTATACCTGTCCTGTGATAGCGCCACGCAAAACATCAAGGGGTGTTAGTCTCCTCCGTGTAAAACACGACCACACCGTAACATTAACGCCTCCGAATTTTACTGTTGCCACTAAACACGCTGGCTGATGATGTTCACTGGGTATTCGCCAAACCCTGCCATGGGATCGCCACATTGTGTACCGTGATTCATCACTCCACTCAACGTTTTTCCACCGTTCAATCGTCCAGTGTTTACGCTCCTTACACCAAGAGAGGCGTTGTTTGGCATTCACAGGCGTGATATGTGGCTAATTAGCAGCCGCTCGACTATGAAATCCATGTTTCCTCAACTCCCGCAAACTGCCATAGTACTTGCAGTGGATTCTGATGCAGTTTGGAATTCCTGTGTGATGGTCTGGACAGATTGCCTATTACACATTACGATCCTCTTCAACTGTCGGCAGTCTCTGTCAGTCAACAGACGAGGTCGGCCTATACGCTTTTGTGCTGTACGTGTCTCTTCACGTTTCCACTTCACTATCACATCGGAAACTGTGGATCTAGGATTGTTTAGGAGTATGGAAATCTCGCTTACAGACGTATGACACAAATGACACCCAATCACTTCACCTCGCTGGAAGTCCGTGAGTTCCGCGGAGCGCCTCATTCTGCTCTCTCATGATGTCTAATTACAACTGAGGTCGCTGATGTGGAGTACCTGGTACTAGGTGGCAGCACATTGCACCTAATATGAAAAACGTATGTTTTTGCGGGTGTCCGGATACTTTTGATCCCATAGTGTAGGTAACAATATGTGTGCCTCAAAAATGTAGTCGAATAATTTTTTTAGTCAGTCGTTCAGTAATCTCTTCAGCTTCGTACATAATACAGAATTTACCTGAAATACGTGACTGTTTTTATAATTTCGGTTCAGCCGGTTCTTTGTTACCAACGGTATATCATGTCGGAAATCACTGTAGTATGGAAAAGTCTATCTCTGAACAATTTAATTCAAGCTTTCTTGCAGGAGTGAAATTTTAGAGAGCACCGACTATGATCCATAAATCACCTGATAACATGAACTGAAGCCGGACAGATTCATTTCTCTTTCCATTGTAACTCACCAGCGTGAATAACTGTCGCCGAAACGCGTTTCTCTCGCTTCTTCGTCAATCACTCTAAGTTGGGCTATTGTGTTCGCGGCGCCAAGTTTGGCTGCGTACCTCACGAGATCAATCTACTAATGTTTGTAATTCATGCACGCACACCTACCGGCAGACTCCAGGGAGCTGTGCCGTTTAATGGAGACCAACCCCGAAAGCAATTAATCACCACACTGGGACCGCCTCTGGTCGCCGTGAGAAGCCCGGCTCCACCAAAGTAGCTGCTATTACGTCATTCACCGACGTCACACGCACCCACTCTCTTCTCCTTGCTAGGCATACGATAGTTTGTAGCTTTCTTAACAGCAATCTACTGAAGTCACATTTTCAGTTTCTACAATGTCACCTGAAACGGAAAATGATGTCTATGTTTAATGGTACACACCCTCTATTAATAGAATAAAATAAAAGATATATTCAAATGAAACAGAAGACTGAAAACATCTACAATGTAAATACATGAGACCTGGCAGAAGAATTAAAAATGATTTGTGTTATGGACTTCAGCATGCATTGAAAGTCGGCTGTGGCATTGCAACTTCTAATATCTATCTTAATAATTTTGCAGTTCAGTTACAGTATTTCCTACGCTTGTCAACGCGGGCTTACTAGAATGATGAATTTCTGTACATAGTATCGATTCCTAACAACTCAGTTATCTCTACATCTACATCTACATATACATCCATACACCGCAAGCCACCTGACGGTGTGAGGCGGAGGGTACCCTGAGTACCTCTATCGGTTCTCCCTTCTATTCCAGTCTCGTATTGTTCGTGGAAAGAAGGATTGTCGGTATGCTTCTGAGTGGGCTCTAATCTCTCCGATTTTATCCTCATGGTCTCTTCGCGAGATATACGTAGGAGGGAGCAATATACGGCTTGACTCTTCGGTGAAGGTATGTTCTCGAAACTTCAACAAAAGCCCGTACCGAGCTACTGAGCGTCTCTCCTGCAGAGTCTTCCACTGCAGTTTATCTATTATCTCCGTAACGCTTTCGCGATTACTAAATGATCCTGTAACGAAGCGCGCTGCTCTCCATTGGATCTCCTCTATCTCTTCTATCAACCCTATCTGGTACGGATCCCACACTGCTGAGCAATATTCAAACAGTGGGCGAACAAGCGTACTGTAAGCTACTTCCATTGTTTTCGGATTGCATTTCCTTAGGATTCTTCCAATGAATCTCAGTCTGGCATCTGCTTTACCAACGATCAACTTTATATGATCATTCCATTCTAAATCACTTCTAATGCGTACTCCCAGATAATTTACGGAATTAACTGCTTCCAGTTGCTGACCTGCTATTTTGTAGCTAAATGATCAGGGATCTATCTTTCTATGTATTCGCAGCACATTACACTTTTCTACATTGAGATTCAATTGCCATTCCCTGCACCATGCGTCAATTCGCTGCAGATCCTCCTGCATTTTAGTACAATTTTCCATTGTTACAACCTCTCGATATACCACAGCATCATCCGCAAAAAGCATCAGTGAACTTCCGATGTCATCCACAGGGTCATTTATGTATATTGTGAATAGCAACGGCCCTACGACACTCCCCTGCCGCACACCTGAAATCACTCTTACTGCGGAAAACTTCTCTCCATTGAGAATGACGTGCTGCGTTCTGCTATCTAGGAACTCTTCAATCCAATCACACAATTGGTCTGATAGTCCATATGCTCTTACTGTGTTCTTTAAACGACTGTGGGGAACTGTATCGAACGCCTTGCGGAAGTCAAGAAACACGGCATGTACCTGTGAACCCGTGACTCTGGCCCTCTGAGTCTCGTGGACGAATAGCGCGAGCTGGGTTTCACACGACCGTCTTTTTCGAAACCCACGCTGATTCCTACAGAGTAGATTTCTAGTCTTCAGAAAAGTCATTATACTCGAACATAATACGTGTTCCAAAATTCTACAACTGATCGACGTTAGAGGTCTAGGTATATAGTTCTGCACATCTGTTCGACGTCACTTCTTGAAAACGGGGATGACCCGTGCCCTTTCCCAATCTTTTGGAACGCTACGCTCTTCTAGAGACCTACGGTACACCACTCTAGGGCAGTCTGTGAGTTATTCAGGAAGTATTGTTTAAGTTCCGCTAGTGCCGGCCCATCAACTCACAAGTAGAGATCCCTATCTCCGCCGCTAACGTTAAAGCAGCTCAGCCTGCCATAACGGAAACACAAGCTTACATATACACTGAGGCACAGTGATCAAAGCAGGCTAACTTGGGTTCCGCAAGCCTGGAAGGCTTCACGGGACACTTCCACCCTGCCGCACGTGATAACAGATTGCACTATCAGTCCAACGTGACTACAGAATAGCCAGGTATGAATTTGCGTAGGTGACCAGAATGAAATTTTCGCTCTGCAGCGGAGTGTGCGCTGATATGAAACTTCCTGTCCGATTAAAACTGTGTGCCGGACCGAGGCTCGAACTCGGGACCTTTGCCTCTCGCGGGGAAATGCTCTACCAACTGAGCTACGCCAGCACGACTCACGAGCCGTCCTCACATCTTTAACGCCAGTACCTCGTCTACTACCTTCCAAACTCTCTGCTCAGTTGGTAGAGCACTTGCCCGCGAGAGGCAAAGGTCCCGAGTTCGAGTCTCGATCCAGCACACAGCTTTAATCTGCCAGGAAGTTTCATATCAGCGCACACTCCGCTGCAGAGTGAAAATCTCATTCTGGAAACATCCCCCAGGTTGTGGCTAAGACATGTCTCCGCAATATCCTTTCTTCCAGGAGTCATAGTTGTGCAAGGGTTGCAGAAGAGCTTCTGTGAAGTTTGGAAGTTAGGAGATGTGGTACTGGCGGAATTAGAGCTGTGAGGACGGGTCGTGAGTCGTGCTTGGGTGGCTCAGTTGTTAGAGCACTTACCCGCGAAAGGCAAAGGTCCCGAGTTCGAGTTTCGGTCCGGCACACAGTTTTAAACTGCCAGGAAGTTTGATTTGGGTAGGTGGTTTCACTGCAGGTCATTTATCATAGCGGTGGCAGCAGCAGAAAGTAAAAACCAAACTTAAAGATCATTGAAGAAAAATTAAGCATTGGGAAATATAGAATAATCACGAAACACAGCCCAAATCTAGCAAGAGAAAAGTTATCGTGTGTTGGTGAGACAACTTTGAATAAATCTGTATGTGTCTCACCAGCAGATTAAGTATAAAGTTATTAAACTTTCATTCGAGAACCTCGAGTGTGTTACATGTCTGTAAATTTGACCACTAGTTTCCTCACTCATAAATATTTCGAAGAGGACAAAGACTTAGCGCCTGACAGATCAGTGGAAATGTGTGCTAAGGACTTGATGCCATTTAGCGATATATAGGCTTTCTACATGTAGAACGAACATTGATTGAAATAGGAAAAACGTATGGCTCAGTGGACATTAAAACCTATATTCCGGTGGCATACAGAACAGTGCAAACAAATTTTAGTATAAGAGAATGGCTTCTTCCTTCAGAAATGTACATTTTAGATTAACGTAGTATCGAAAGCAAACTTCGTGGTTGTTAAAATGCAGTTGGAGGATTTACAGGTATTATTTTCGCCACTTAAAATGAATTCACCAAACACGCAATACACATCCTGGGAAAAGTAATTGAAATTGACTTAATTGGAATCATATTTCGCTAAAACACAATAAGGTTACAGAAACTAATTATCCAAAGCCTTACTTGAGTTGGCGTTATAGTATAATAGACATCTTCAGGTTCTTGGATGCAAAGGATGTTGACTTCTGCTTATTACAGGAAACATGTATCAGAGAGAACTGATGATGGCTGGAATTTAGAACAGGCGGTACTAGTCAAAAGAGGGTGAAGTTGCAGAGAAAACCGTTCATATCGAAATAAATGAATAAGACCGAAATACTCCGAAAAGGAAAAAAAAACGACGAATAAAATCCACCGTTTTCTGGTCTTCAGTGACACAAGATGACTATGTGATACTCGCGTAAAAAGACATTTAATCAACTTCCAAACCCTACTTGCAACACTGCCTGAAAGCGTACAGAATACACTGCCACGTAGCGTAGCGCAGAGGGAAGACGGGCAGAGAAGCAAGATTCCTTCAGCTTTTCTGCTGATGACGTGCTGGATAACGGGCAAGCATGGGCAGGTCAAAAGCGGAATGCGTGCATCTCTGATCACAACCCGCCTTGCTGAGAATGTTGGGAGCATGAGAACGCAGAACTCACTCCCGTGTTCTGTCCTGCTTGACTCATTCGTGTTTGAGTCTGATGCTAATGGTTGCCGTTTTGCTAAACAGTGAGGTAGGGATAAGTAGGTCGCATGGCTGTGAGCAACCTGAGCACATTTGCCATACGATTATCCTTACCATTCTTAGCTAACGTGTAGGTTCATGCGTAGGTATTTTCTTGATTCGGAGGCGAAGTTACTGTAGCTTTATGGGGCTGCAAACGTTTCTTGCATGTTGAGATTCTGTCGTTGTATCTATGTGATGGGAGTATGTTTCGAGGCTCTGTACAGAATCTGTTTGCTACTAATTCTTCCTAATGATAGTACAGCCAATTTTGGTACACTCCCTTACGAATGAACCTTTGTCAGTACTTCGCGAATATTTTTTTTTTTTTTTTTTTTTTTTTTTTTTTACATTTTAGAACTTTGCGTGCCACGTCTTTTCTCGGCACTTATATTACACGTAATAATATGAAGGAATTACTTTCTGGTAGTCAATTATATGGATTGACATTCAAATACTCTTCCACATCAGTTTTGCTTGCCACTCTTTTTCCTTGGACTCAGAAGTTGGAATATGATATCTTTATGTAAAATATATGAGTATTATTTAGCTTCAGGAATTGGTAGAATCTTAAAGGATTTCTTACTCGAATTAATGTCAGCAATAGCAGTATCACTATGAAAATTATATTTAGTATTCACTTGCACGCTTTTCAGCAAATAAGATAGGTGCTGATGTCGGAGTAGTGCTTAATTCTATAGAAAACTTGGACATGTAATGCCTTGTATACGTGAGTTGTTATAATTATTGGGTACACGTGCCAACAGCACTGCATGGGGCAGTAGGCCACGGTGTATTACACTTCTGTATGCTTCGCAAAATTGGTGCGATTTTTCATGTTCACTTAAATTCGATTTCAGTTCACTATGCCCATTGTAAACCACTGCACAAAATATGTAAGTGTTCACTGTCAAAGCAATTTTCTGGAGACTCTTCGAAGTCAGATCACGTTGATAATCTGATTCATCATTCTAACACTGTATTTACTGGGGCATTTCTCTTAATACAGGGCATATCCAGACTTACCTTCACAGGTAATCCGTTTTTAAACCTAGCAGGAATATTAAACATGTTATGTAGGGTTAACTGCTTTCTTGAAGCAAATTGAGTCCTAGGAGTTTGCCGAGAACCCTTCACCATTGACATCTAGTATTTTAATCGTATGGTTCTCCACATTTGGTTAAAATGGTAATTAATGCGATCAACTCTCAGCAATCGATATAATCAGATTTCTCGATAAATAGCAGTACTCTGTCCTTTCACAAACTCGATAAATCAACGATATACTACGTATTTTGGAACACTCCACAAATCGAAGTGATGGTCACGACAAACCCTCAACAAACAAATAGCAATTTGTAATTCAGTGTGCTCATACATAAAAATCTGTAATCTGAATGTTTCGTCAGTTGTTTTGGTAATCATTTCGGTTTTTAGCTCATCGCAACACTCATACTTTCACTCAATAAATAACAAAGTACTACAGTACATAAATTTCTTCAAAGAAGTACACGTCTTTGGTTCACGTAGAACTGTCTTCATTATTTAGCTGAAAATGTGGCTTTGATGGATTAGTACTTCATAATCACTATCTAGAAACGAGAAAAGGAGAAGCACAGCCGATTCCAACTGTGACTCCATAACTGGCACAATCGTCATTGGGTAACGAAATCAGAAAGTTACGTATTTTCAGATAGGTTCACAACAGAGGACGCTCTTTCCGTAGCCCAAGTACACCATAGATTTCCTTAGCAACTTTAGTTTTGTACCAGGTACTCTTATTTAGACTGTTTATTGATTCCACGTCGATCAATCAAACACCTATTAAATCTTACTCGCAATCGTTATTAGAACTTTATCTGAGGTCCCTTGAAATTTTAACGATCGAGAGTCGGCTATAGTTGATTTCTGAGATTGATTTTCATCAGGGAATTTCGAAGCTCCATATAATTTTAAAAAAAGGCTTACAGACAGAACAAACAAGAAAGGACACTCTACACGGGGTACGTTGCTGTCCGGAGCAGCTTCACAAGGCTCCATACTGTAGTGCAGAAAGAGTGATCTACTGCCTACCTCACACGGAATTTTTTACTCCACAGCAAAGGATTTCGGTATTACCTAATCGATGCTGCAAATCGAGAGCAGTCTGAGACGCCACGAATGATTCTATCATTACCAAACGCACCAGCCTATGGAGCGGCTGATAGCTGAAAATGAGTTTTCTGATTTTCTTGCTGTGAGCAATAAAAGCACCTTAAATGGTAAACAAAATGGTGTTTGTAAATGAAGCAAACCCACGTCAACTCATGTAGCTGATGTAGACGTTTCCTTTAACAAATTAAAAACGACTTATTTCGCTCATGCACGTTTTCATCACTACTGTGTGTAAAACCTCTCATTCGATTCTGAAGAAACTAAATGTTGCACAAAATTGATTTCTGTCATATCTTATAGTCTGATATCACAACTCTATGATGGACTGTCCATTTTTTTCGATCTTGGTCGTAGTCACGATGATAATTCGCTAGTGCGCTGCAGCATAAAAGCTTAAGAGTTTGCAGTGAAAATTGCGGTCGCTGTGGCTGTGTACTAAATGGAGCTAACATATGCAACCTGTTTTTAAATTTAGAAGAAAATCCACATAAAGTATTTTATTTAAAAAGTTAAAGTATTTTATTTGAGCGCGGTGCCTGACGGCGCCACATTGAAGTAGCCTGCAGGTCAGTCATGAACAGTTCGCGCAAGCAGATGCACGGTTCTTTCTCAAATTAATGATCGTGGTTTGTTGTTAAACTTACTGGTGCAGGAAAATGATGAAACGGAAGACATTCCACACCAACAGTTACATAATGAAAAACCTGAAAAACATCTCATACTTAGGACAAAGCTTCACAAAAGTTTCTTTGTGACACTTATATCGTAATCTTTAAACGAATATGATTCATATCACATAATACAATAGATTTGCTGAAGTGAAGACATTTGTATATATTAAACTTTAATGCAGCCTATTGTCTTCATTTAAAGTAATACCTATGTTAATTCGAAATAAGTTCGCTGACTGCGAAAATGTCGGCATCAGCTGTGTTAGGTACAGTAACACTACTTGTTGAAAAAGTCGGCATCAGCTGTGTTAGGTACAGTTACACTACCTGTTATTCACATATGAAAAGTTGTGCAGGACTATGACTCGAACCCGGATATTCAGTTTCAGCGTGGCACTTATTTCGAATTAGTTTCGTATGTCTGCCATCATCATTAATGACTGTTCATCCATACATGAAAGAAAAATATATCTGTATGTTACTTTCATGTTGGAAACATAAATGGAAATTCCAGCAATGATACAAACAATGAAACTCCTGCAGAATGTCCGATAACAGTTGTTTCGGTTGGAAGCGATGATGATTTATCACCTCAGAGTGCCGGGAAAGAAAAATTAAGAACTAAAGTAAAACTGCTGCTGGGAAAAAGCAGATATTTACAAAACAAAGAAGCTTCATTTTCATCTGAAGCAAAAAGTAATGGTAGTTCATAGCTCTTACATGCGAACAGTAACGAATTTAAAAGCTTATGTGATAAGTTTCTAACCCAAAATTTATCGCAACTTCTTTCATTAGTGTTTCTTTTATTAAAAGTTTTCCTTTAGTCGCTTGGATTACTTCCGTCTCGTAAGAATTTCCATTTCGAGACGTAGTAGTAAGCAGCTGTCGTTTCACATCTACTCGGTATCAGTACTGCGACAAGGGCAACGCTAGGCTTCATACAACTAAAAGGAACAACCCTCTTTTTATACACAGTCTATTCAGTCGTATTACCCTAATGGATATGAGGATATTAGCCACACGCGACACCACCAACAATTGGTACGACATACAGCGTCAGCATTAAAGATACCTGCAGAAATATGTAACTTCAGGCAGCAGTAAATTCCTCCGTCAATATCCGGGATGGCTACTATCCATAAGTTACTTTAACTAAGAATGATGCAGGAAGTAAAGTGCTGACTTAGAAAATCTACGTATTGTCCGTGTACAGTATAGCGCGAATAATACACTACTGGCCATTACAATTGCTACACCGCGAAGATGACGTGCTATAAACGCGAAATTTAACCGACAGGAAGAAGATGCTGTGATATACAAATGATTAGCTTTTCAGAGCATTCACACAACTTTGGCGCCGGTGGCGACACCTACAACGTGCTGACATGAGGAAAGTTTCCAATCGATTTCTCATACACAAACAGCAGTTGACCGGCGTTGCCTGCTGAAACGTTGTTGTGATGCCTCGTGTAAGGAGGAGAAGTGCGTACCATCACGTTTCCGACTTTGATAAAGGTCGGATTGTAGCCCATCGCGATTGCGGTTTATCGTATCGCGACATTGCTACTCGCGTTGGTCGACATCCAATGACTGTTAGCAGAATATGGAATCGGTGGGTTCAGGAGGGTAATACGAAACGCCTTGCTGGATCCCAACGGCCTCGTATCACAAGCAGTCGAGATGACAGGCATCTTATCTGCATGGCTGTAACGGATCGTGCAGCCACGTCTCGATCCCTGAGTCAACAGATGGGACGTTTGCAAGCCAACAACCATCTGCACGAACAGTTCGACGACGTTTGCAGCAGCATGGACCATCAGCTCGGAGACCATGGCTGCGGTTACCCTTGACGCTACATCAGAGATAGGAGCGCCTTCGATGGTGTACTCAACGACGAATCTGGGTGCACGAATAGCAAAACGCCATTTTTTCGGATGAATTCAGGTTCTGTTTACAGCATCATGATGGTCGCATCCGTGTTTGGCGACATCGCGGTGAACGCACACTGGAAGCGTGTATTCGTCATCGCCATACTGGCGCATCACCCGGCGTGATGGTATAGGGTGCCATTGGTTACACGTCTCGGTCACCTCTTGTTCGCACTGACGGCACTTTGAACAGTGGACGTTACATTTCAGATGTGTTACGACCAGTGGCTCTACCCTTCATTCGATCCCTGCGAAACCCTACATTTCAGCAGGATAATGCACGACCGCATGTTGCAGGTCCTGTACGGGCCTTTCTGGATACAGAAAATGTTTGACTGCTGCCCTGGCCAGCACATTCTCCAGATCTCTCACCAATTGAAAACGTCTGGTCAATGGTGGCCGAGCAACTGGCTCGTCACAATACGCCAGTCACTACTCTTGATGAACTGCGCTATCGTGTTGAAGCTGCATGGGCAGCTGTACCTTTACATGCCATCCAAGCTCTGGTTGACTTAATGCCCAGGCGTATCAAGGCTGTTATTACGGCCAAAGGTGATTGTTCTGGGTACTGATTTCTCAGGATGTATGCACCCAAATTGCGTGAAAATGTAATCACATGTTAGTTCTAGTACAATATATTTGACCAATGAATATACGTTTATCATCAGCATTTCTTCTTGGTGTAGCAATTTTAATGGCCAGGAGTGTACTTCGCTATATTTTTTAGGTGATTTAGGGGTATGCAGTGCGCAGAAAACTGTACACAGAGTTGCAATGTCTGGCAGCATCAATGGCCCTGACCCTTCTGACCATAAAGTCAAACATAGCTAGGGCGACAGATACGGCCGTGTCATTCCAGTCTACTTCTGCTCTGAAAGTGCCTCAATCGTAGTGACTGGTTTGGGTCACATGGCAGTCTCCCGCCAAACAATGTTCAGTTGTGTTCCGTGGATAGGAGGTCGGCAGAACGTTGCACTAGCCGGCTGCTTATGAAGATACGTCGTAACAGTTCGCGTAACATGAGGTCTTGAGCTATTTTAATGAAAGCATCGAGAGAACTTCGAGAAAGGGAACAGACAACAGCCTTAACACGTAAGGAATGTGTTGTCAAAATTACCGGATATATGATTCAGAGGTGATGGTAAGCAGAACCGGAATTTTTTCTCAAAAGAATACCACTATGTCCAGTGGTCAGTAGGCACGCCTCTCTCAGTTGCCGCATCAAGGGAAGCTGCAGCTATACTGACAGCTCGTGGTGCTCCAGTCGTTGCCGCCGCCGCCACCTTGTACGTTTGGGTACTTTTTTTGTTTATAATCAGCCGGAGCAATGACCTCAGAAGTTTGGTCCCTAAGGAGATCACACGCATTTGAACATTTCTGGTCCGATGCAGCCCGCCACGAATTTTCCTCCTGCGCCAAATCTTCCTTCTGAGAGTAGCACTTGCAACCTACATCATCAATTATTTACTGGATGTATTCCAATCTCTGTTTTCCTCTACAACTTTTACCCTCTACAGCTCCATGTAATACCACATAGGTTATTCTGTGATTTCTTAAAAAAGTCTTATCATCCTGTCGTTCTTGTCACTGTTTCCTAGCCGGCCACGGTGGTCTAGCGGTTCTAGGCGCTCAGTCCGGAACTGCGCGACTTCTACGGTCGCAGGTTCGAATCCTGCCTCGGGCATGGATGTGTGTGATGTCCTTAGGTTAGTTAGGTTTAAGTAGTTCTGAGTTCTAGGGGACTGATGACCACAGATGTTAAGTCCCACAGTGCTCAGAGCCATTTTTTTTAACCACTGTTTCCTACATATTCCACTCCTCGGCGATTGTCCAGAGAACCTTCTCATTCCTTACCTTATCAGTCCACCAAATTGTCAACATTTTTTGTAGCACCACGACTCAAGTTATTCGATTCTCTTCTTTTACAAATTTCCCACGGTCTATGTTTCGCTACCATACAATGCCGTGTTCGAAATGTACATTCTCAGAAATTCATTCCTCAAATCAAGGCCCATGTTGGATACTAGTTGACTTCTCTTGGTCAGGAACGTCCCGTTTTCCAGTGCCAGTGCCTTCTTGCTCCATCCATAAAGTATTGTTTTGCTGCCTAGTTTGCAGAATTCCCTTACGTCATCAGCTTCGTGATCACCCAGTCCTCATGTTAAGTCTCTTGTTTTTCTTTGATTTTCACTGAATCCATATTTTGTATTCATTAGACTGTTGATTCCATTTAACAGACCCCCTAGTTCCTCTTATCATTATTATACTATCACCTTGAATTTCTTTTCCACTCTTCAACCTTGCATTTATTTCCGTCATTTCTTCTTCGATGTATACTCGTATACTGAAGACCACATCTCTGCCTAACACCCTTTTTAATTCGAGCACTTCGTCCTTGGTCTTCTCCTCATATTGTGCCATCTTGACGTATTACATATTATCCGTCTTTCACTATAGTTACTCCTATTTTTCTCAGAATTTCGAACATTTTGCACCATTTGACATTGTCAAATGCTTTCTCCAGGTCGAGGAATCCTGTGAATGTATCTTTATTTTTCTTTAGCGTTGTTTCCATTACGAACCGCAACGTCGTAACTGCTTCTTTAGTGCCTTTACCTTTCCTAGAGCCAAATATTCTCAGTTATTTTCCATTGTTGTGTATATTTTCTTTTCTGCTGTTTGGAAGCATGAGATGATAGGTTGATTGTGTGATAATTCTCGCACTTTTCGGCTCTTTCAGTCTTCGGAATTGCATGGATAATGTTTTTCCGACAGTCAGGTGGTATTTTCCCAGACTCATACATTCTCCATACAAACGTGAATAATTATTTTGTTGCTTCCTCCCACTAGTGATTTTAGAAATTGTGATAGGTTTGATTATCCTTTTGCTTTATTAGATCTTAAGGCTTCCAAAGTTCTTTTAAATTCTGATTGTAATCCCGGATCCTTAACCTCATCTATACTGACTCTTGTTTCTTCTTCTATAACATCATCCGACAAGTGTTCCCCCTCGCAGAGGACTTCAATGTACTTTTTCCATCTATCCGCTCTCTCCTCTGAATTTAACAGTGGAATTCCTACTGCGCTCTTAATGTTACCACCCGTGCTTTTAATTTCACTAAATATCGTTTTGACTTATCTATAGCGCTGGCCGCTGTGGGCGAGCGGTTCTAGGCGCTTCAGTCTGGAACCGCGCGACCGCTACGGTCGCAGGTTCGGATCCTGCATCGGGCATGGAAATGTGATGTCCTTAGGTTAGTTAGGTTTAAGTAGTTCTAAGTTCTAGGGGACTGATGACCTCAGATGTTAAGTCCCGTAGTGCTCAGAGGTATTTGAGCCATTTGAACTTATCTGTATGGTGTGTCAGTCCTTCCGACAATCATTTCTTTTTCGATTTCGCCTTAGTTTCTCTGCGCAGCCTATTAACGTCATTCCTAAGTGACTTTTAT
The DNA here is from genome assembly GCF_023864345.2 of Schistocerca serialis cubense. Lineage (NCBI taxonomy): Eukaryota > Metazoa > Arthropoda > Insecta > Orthoptera > Acrididae > Schistocerca > Schistocerca serialis. The sequence continues at coordinate 369,667,094 of NC_064645.1, forward strand.
TTCTGCATTCCTGATTTTCCCTGAACATTTTTGTATTTTCTTATTTCATCGATCAACTGAAGTATTCTTATGTTACCCAATGCTTCTTCGTAGTTACCTTCTTTGTACCTAAGTTCTTCTTTCCCACTTTCGTGATTGCCCTTTTGGAGATGTCAACTTCTGTTCAACTGAAGTGCCTACTGAACTATTCCTTGTAGCATTATGATAGCCTCAGAGACATTCAAGCATACCTCTTCATCATTTAGTACTTCCGAGTCCCACTTCTTTGTACATTGATCCCTCCTGACTAGTCTCTTAAACTTCTGCCTACTGTTTACTAAATTGTGATCACAGTCTACATGTGTTCCTTTGCCAGCTTTACAATCCAATATCTAATATCGGAATCCCTGCCTGATCATTATCTAATTTAACTGAAATCTTCCCATTTTCCAATTATACGTTCTCCTTTTTGACTGTTGAACTGAGTATTACTGACTGAAATTTATTGTAGAACTCAATTAGTCTTTCTTCTCTATCATTCCTAGTACTAAGACCATATTCTCCAGTAACCTCTTCTTCTACTCGTTCCCGCACAACCGCATTCGAATCCACCATGACTATCAGATTTTCGTCTCCTTTTACGTAGTGAATTACTTCTTATACTTTCCAGAGTGAAATTTTCATTCTGCAGCGGAATGTGCTCTGATATGAAACTTCCTGACAGATTAAAACTGTGTGCCGGAGCGAGACTTGAACTAGGGATCTTTGCCTTTCGCGGGCAAGTGCTCTACAGACTGAGCTACCCAAGCACGACTCATGACCCGTCCTCACAGCTTTAATTCCATCAGTATCTCGTCTCCTACCTTCCAAACTTCACAGAAGCTGTCCTGCGGTAGAGCACTTGACCGCGAAAGGCAAAGGTCTCAAGTTCGAGTCTCGGTCCGGCACACAGTTTTAATGTGGCAGGAAGTTTCTGTTATACTTTCGTTATCTCTTTCATATTAAACTTGCGACGTCAGCATGTATACCTGAACTATTTCTGTCGGTGCTGGTACTTATCTTGTAGTAAAGACGCCAGTTTCCTGTCTCAAGACACTTTCCGTGGTTGTACGATCCTGCTCGGCCGAGCAGAGATTGTTTTTATCCTCTAGGGTGCTAGTCATATGGGACAACTGAGACGTTACAGAGTGTTGAGTACGACCTCCCTGGGTCCTTCGATCTCATAGTCGAATGACTGTCTTGGGATCCCGAAAAGTGCGAGCAATAACATAGCGTAAAGGTAAACGAAAACCACAATAGGCCACAGTCTTGCCGCTGACAATTTCAAAGAGGTCTTGCTAAATGTTTGTCGTTCTTGCACTGGACCTAAGAATACCTTATCACAAAAAAGAACATTCACATACGATGTCTGCACGAAAAGGTAAATCGGAAAAATGTCCAGAAGTGTGCAAGTCCTGCAGAAATTAATAATGTGTATAATAAGAGGAAAATTGTCCTGGGTGTTGTCAAACTGGTGACAGAACACGTACTTAGCGTACAAGATACCATAACAATGAAACTAAGTGGCTATATTGTCACTGGTCATTAACAAGTTTTGAACACTTTTGACAATAGCTCTCACAATGTGGCAACAAAAGCGGGATAAAATGATTAAAATGATACAGCTGAACAAGCACGAGAAGGTATTAGAAATGTCTGTCGCAAACCTTTGTGCAGGTAGAAGCGTCTCCAGTATCCTTATAAAAAATTCTAAAACACTAGTGCTTGTATCAGAATGTTTATAAGGTTACTGGAGCTGCTTCTATGTGCTTTAAAGGTTTGTGCCCGACATTTCTAGTGCTTGTATCGCATCACAGACACAGTTGCGCCTGTGCAGCCGTGGCGAGCGAATCGCTGTTGCGGAGCAGTCGGGTTGCCCGGTGAAGCACTCGCGCACTGCAAATTGTTGCGTTGTTGTACAGCAAAAGCAGAGTTGTCGTGTAGCGTGTGGGTGTCACCACGGCCCAGTAGTCGCACAAGAAGAAGGCGATAGCAATGAGCAGACACCCGGCGAAAGTTGCCACCGCGCAGAAACACCTTCCGGACGATCAGCAGGAAGCCGAAGAGAAAACTCGCGAAGTACACTACTGACCATTAAAATTGCTACACCAAGAAGAAATGCAGATAATAAACGGGTAATCATTGGACAAATATATTATACTAGAACTGACATGTGATTACATTTTCAAGCAATTTGGGAGAACGTGCTGGCCAGGGCAGCAGTCGAACATTTTCTCTATCCAGAAAGGACCGTACAGGACCTGCAACATGCGGTCTTGCATTATCCTGCTGAAATGTAGGGTTTCGCAGGGATCGAATGAAGGGTAGAGCTACGGGTGGTCACACATCTGAAATGTAACGTCCACTTTTCAAAGTGCCGTCAATGCGAACAAGAGGTGACCGAGACGTGTAACAAATGGCACCCCATACCATCACGCCGGGTGATACGCCAGTATGGCCGTGACGAATACACGCTTCCAATGTGCGTTCACCGCGATGTCGCCAAACACGGATGCTACCATCCTGATGGTGTAAAGAGAACCTGGATTCATCCGAAAAAATGACGTTTTGCCATTCGTGCACCCAGGTCCGTCGTTGAGTACACCGTCGCAGGCGCTCCTGTCTGTGATACAGCGTCAAGGATAACCGCAGACATGGTCTCCGAGCTGATAGTCCATGCTGCTGCAAACGTCGTCGAACTGTTCGTGCAGATGGTTGTTGTCTTGCAAACGTCCCAATCTGTTGACTCAGGGATCGAGAAGTGGCTGCACGATCCGTTACAGCCATGTGCATAAGAAGGCTGTCATCTCGACTACTAGTGATACGAGGCCGTTGGGATCCAGCACGACGTTCCGTATTACCATCATGAATCCACCGATTCCATATTCTGCTAACAGTCATTGGCTCTCGACCAACGCGATCAGCAGTGTCGCGATACGATAAACCGCAGTCGCGATGGGCTACAATTCGACCTTTATCAAAGTCGGAAACGTGATGGTACGCATTTCTCCTTCTTACACGACGCATCACAACAACGTTTCAGCAGGCAACGCCGGTCAACTGCTGTTTGTGTATGAGAAATCGGTTGGAAACTTTCCTCATGTCAGCATGTTGTAGGTGTCGCCACCGGCGCCAACCTTGTGTGAATGCTCTGAAAAGCTAATCATTTGCATATCACAGTATCTTCTTCCTGTCGGTTAAATCTCGCGTCTATAGCACGTCATCTTCGTGGTGTAGCAATTTTAATGGCCAGTAGTGTAGAAGAAGTCGATCGCGACACTACGCTGTCGTCCCCCTCCGATCTATGTCCGCTTTCGGGATTGGTGGGAAGTCTACCGCAAAATAAACACCACCGCGACAGGACGGCTGAAAGTAGTGTGTCTAGGCAAAGACACTGTATAGACAAAGACAGATCAGCCAAGCTGCATGCGCTACTTGAAAGCCCTTTGCCTATCGAAAACGCCGGCACTAGCCAAGACGCAGCAGAAGGAGTTGCCTTGGCTGTGCACCAAAGGGAGTGTGCGGAAATCACTGTGAGATCGCCAGCTCGGTGGCGTGGCGGTAAAGATGCACAGTCGCACTAACAAGAGGCCACCGGTGTTCATCCCGGTTGTGGTTGCACCAGCGATGACGGGGATGCCTCTGGCGGACCAGGTCTACGAGATCGACACACTTCTAGTCTTCCGCGTGACGCTGGAGTCTTGCCTGCGGCGCTCGACACAAGGCCACATTGCTTTAAGTGTCAGCAAGAAGGACATGTGGCAGAATATTGCCACAACGGAGCGACTTCTGTAAAGTGCTCTGGCAACCAAGACAGTCGCAGAAGCTCAAGGTCGCGTGAAGACGCTACAACGTGGCAAGCTGGCGCGGCGGTAAAGTCTTCGCGGGCCACAACAAGAGGAACCAGGTAATTCGTACATCTGTAGGAATTGCTGAGAAGGTAGACGCAGAAGAAGGCGGCGCAGGAAAGCCGCAGATGCATCTCCAGAGCAGACAAAGGGCGAGACGGCAGCGGCCTCCCTTCCCGCTCTGACGGCTGTCACCGCCACCAGTGAGATTGGAAGTGTTGGAGGGGATGGGGGTGGGGGGAGTCTGCCGCGCGTAGTGGGTGAGAGTCTGTCAGCACCCCAACTGCGAGCACAGATAGAAGCCACAGTGGCAGTAGGTGGCGCGCAAGAAGGACCGCCTATCGACAACGGAGCGGCGCTCCAAGAAGCGGAAGCCCTGTTCCGCATGGTGGCTGCCTGCCTCATGCTGCAGGAGGCCTACCGCCGGCGGTTGCAAATCGAAACACGAGCGCTGCAGACGGGCGGCCAGGTCAACACTTCAGCGGCCTCACAGAACGACCCCAACGAGACGAAGCAACAAGAGACGCAGTCTACCCAACCGAAACGCCATCCAGGGGTGTCAGGATGACTGCAGAAGACAACCATCAAGACGCGACCGACCAGTGCAGCATGACGGACAAAACCAACTACGTATTTTACTTATTTATTTATTGCCAAATTATAGACCTGTTACCTGTCGTTTTAAAACAGGTCGTACATATTAGAATTCTCGTTTTTCGTCTTTTTGCAGTTTTCTTGTCTTTTGTTTTAAGAAGAACATTTACAAAGAATAATACTTTTAAAAAAATGGCTATGAGCACTATGGGACTTATCTTCTGAGGTCATCAGTCCCCTAGAACTTAGAACTACTTTAACCTAACTAACCTAAGGACATCACACACATCCATGCTCGAGTCAGGATTCGAACCTGCGACCGTAGCGGTCGCGCGGCTCCAGATCGTGGTGCCTAGAACCACTCGGCCACTCCAGCCGGCAAAAATAACAATAATTTAAGGTTCAAATATTAATAAAATTTTGTTATTTTTGTAGAAAGAATATAAAAACATGACAGGATAGAAGAGAGATTTGTTAGTACCATCACCGATTGTGACTGATGACTGACGGTGAATACCTAGGAATTGTTCTTCGATCCGTTGACCGCCAGTCACACACACACACACACACACACACACACACGCACACACACACACACGCACACACAGAGAGAGAGAGAGAGAGAGTGAGCGTGAGAGAGGGAGGGGAGAGAGAGAGAGAGAGAGAGAGAGAGAGAGATGGTTATTCGTAAAGAAATAGTATTGCTAATCCTATTTATTACTAATCCTATTTATTAACTTTAGGTGCCCGTCCGTGTACAGCATTTGGTGATTTCTTGGATAGATCGCCACCACCTTACGCTTATTTACTGTCACATCTCGTCTTCCTCCTTCTGTTCGTCGTCATTGTCACGGTTTCCGATTTCATTGTGGGTATCGCTGTGTCTGGAGATTGTTGTTACGTTGCCCATAGGCATGTCTGTTACGTCGTGTCTGCGTTTACTCTTCATGTGTTGTTTTGGAAATACTGTTTGTCAATACGTTTACTTGTGCCCATTGTTCTTCGTCTCTTATTGCTGTGTATATACATCCATGTCTGTATCTGTGTAATCTAAGTGTAGTGTATGTCTCTTGTTCGCGTATTGCCCGCAGAAAAAGACAAGCAGTCCACTCTCTCCTTCAGAGGTGCGAATGAAAGAAAGTTGTCAACTACTACGACATGCTGACATCAAATAGCCACTATGAGTGGAAGAAAAAGAACCAGTCGGGAAAAATCCACCCAGATGCCGTCTTCCTGGAGCCATACTGGAAGAGGTATAGCTATCAAGGAAGACGCGAGAAACGAGAGAAGACTAAGCCAGCCGAATATGGCCAAGAAACTGAGGACCAGCGCACAAACACAGCAAACACAGTGCACACACAAAAAGGTGGTAAACCACCAGCAGCTCTGGCCGGGTTTTGAAGGTTTTCCTTAGGCCGTAAGGTGAACAACGTTGCTGTCCCCACGTTGTTGTTGTTGTTGCTGTGGTCTTCAGTCCTGAGACTGGTTTGATGCAGCGCTCCATGCTACCCTATCCTGTGCAAGCTTCTTCATTTCCCAGTACTTACTGCAACCTACGTCCTTCTGAATCTGCTTAGTGTATTCATCTCTTTGTGTCCCTCTACGATTTTTACTCTCCACAACCTCCTGCAAATTCCCAATTGGGAGATAGCCCCTCCCCCCATACCCCCATACCAATAAATAAATAGTGACCCAACAGAATAACCAAAAAAGCCAAAAGGTACCCAAGCAGCTGGCCCCCTACCTTCTGAGGTGGGAATGGGAAGTAAGAAAAAAAAAATGCTTGTATACCGTTGATGAAATGTCATACAGAATTCATTCTTTTAACATTCTATGCAAACGCTTCTTCTGTCCTACCGTCCTACTCATAGCAATGGAGCCGCTACGAGGTGCTTAATTTTTGACACCAAAACTTTTGGTGATATTTGATTATGGCACTGCCATTTCGAATCGTGGCTGTACCGAAAGCGATACAAAAAGTTACCTGTTTTAGTGTCTGAGAAATCAATGAGTTACGAGGTAGCGCACACTATACTAACGCTGTCCTTAAGCGCTGTCGGGTTTGGCTAGCCCTTGGATGAGTGACCGCCTGGGTCTGCCGAGCATTATTGGCAAGGAGGCTACGCCGAGCCCTTTAGAGGCGAACTGAGAAAGTACTCGACCGAGAAACAGCAGCTCCAGTCTGGCTACGGCGGCGAGACTGGTGTGGTGACCACACACGCCTTATATCCGTATACAGAGACACCTATCGGCTGAGGATGACACCGTTGGACTTTCAACGCCTTTTCGGACGGAGTTTAGATTTAGAGCTTTACTAATCGTGATCCATTGTATGCTTTCGAATGAAAGCTGCGTTCAGCACGAAATGTTGTCCTTTATAGAACAAATGTATCGGAATTAAAAACTTGTCGATGTAAGCTCAATCTAATTGGGCTCAAATTTAACCTCTAGCGGTAACAAGTGCTTTACGGCTTCATCACGTTACATGTTAAATTTAATTCCATGTACGTTCCTGTTAAAAAAAAGTCATAGATTTATCGAAACTCCCTCAAAAGACGTCGTAAATTCTGACGAGACAGTAACATTTGTTGCTCGAGTTCATCAAATGTATCGATGGAAGAGCTGTACATTTTTAAGATTACCTCAGATATAAACCGACAGGTGATATTGATGGTCATGGTGCAGGTTCTGCTCAATTTGTCCCTCTCGGATTGATGTGGTCTGTCAAGAATTCCTCTTCATCGCAGAGTAGCACTTGCACTTATCCTGCTCAGTCATTTCTTGGTATGCCACATGACCTGGATGGAGTACAGTTTTGTAGGGAGTCGTGCAAGTGTGGGCCTATAATTAATATTTCCTTTATTAAACCGTGTTTCATAACACCAAACCTAGTACGAATACTAAGCCTTTGCACTCAATTTCAGTTTCAAAAATAAAGATTGCAGAAATCTGATGAAAACAATGTCTCCCCAAGAGAAATATAACCAGCTTATCTCATCAAGAGCAATTGTAATACACAACTGAACATACGATAAAATATATCCATGCATTATCGCTATAAAATAATCTTTCTTTGGCCCAGAATGACTATACAAGAGCGTTCCAGATTAAATTACAGCTTGTTTCTGTTGTAACCTGTTGTAACCGCGACCGGAACGATCGCGGGTTGGCTGAGAAAGCTCGGCAGGACCAAACGGAGAGCGGCCCTCGGACAAACAAACGAACGGAAAGGACGGATCCGAAGCAACGACGGACGATGGAGAGAGACCTTACGACGACACCACGCAAGAAGCAACGGAGTGGCAGAGATAACCAAACAAATCCAAGACGTCCACTAGTAATGAAAACAAAGAACGAATAACACGCTGTCTGTTGTCGAGGCGATATCTCATGACTCACGAAACAATTAGGCTCAGTGGCTGAGCGAGAGGCAGGCGCTTGAGTACTCTATTGGGGGCGCCGCTATTGGCCGCTGGAACCACGTGTTCCACTGTGGCGCCCTCACACTAAAAGCGGGCCAGGAGGCGCGCGCCGCCACAGGTTACGGCGCGATGGTGCAGAGATCTCTAGGGGTCTTCGACGTCCATGACGTCTGGCGGGGATTCAAATTCCGAGGCGCGCGGCACCAGAGTTTCTGCTCGTGATTAATCTTACAAGCAGGCTCCAAACGAAAGAACAAATTAGCTTTGTGCCATGAAGAAGCAATCCTTTCCACTTCTCGCCCATTAACGATCCTTCTTAGCTTGTGCTGTTTGGCCTCTTCTCTAGGAACGAACTTCCGGGCTCCTGGTCAGCGGTGCCCATTGAGGAGTGGGTATTTAAGGAACGTCGTGGGCAGTACAGTGGAGAATGGCCTGGACGAAGAAGCGCGAATGCGGTGTGGGGACTTTGGCCTTTCGTGACTTCTTCTGTCGGCAGTCCCTTGGGGCCAAGGGGCAGTGTGTGTTGTCAGCAGCCCGATTTGCGCTGTGGTGCCTACTCCGTAATCTGGTGCTAAGAAGACTTTCATAAGAAAGGCGATATTGGAAAGACTTCACTGCAGAATGACAGACCGTAATAACCAGCAATTTCATGGTTCAACTTTACCATTTTGCTTGTATTGTCCGTTAGGTGGTGACTGCTGCGCTCTGTTCTGTCTCATTCCGCCCACGCTCTGTACTGGCGATAAGCGCCGACACTAAATTGTTTGTTGTTAGTGACAATACATGCAAGCATACTCAGTTTCAGACCTTCAAGAGCCATTAAAATATTTGTATTTGGTTCGCCTGTGTGTTGTTTGTTGTAGTTTTGTTATTATTACTTGTTGCAGGTTTTTTGTTATTACTTTTTTGTGGTTGTTACTCTGTTTCAAACCCAGCTGGCTATGTAACTGTGCTGCATGATCTTTAATGCAAGCTAATGAACTGAGTTCAACAAATACGCCACGTATTAGAACGTAATTGGTCCATGCTCAGAACGTGTGATACAACTGTTGCATTATCTTGGATCTTTTCACTTCTATCTTATATCAAACGAAAGCAAATTTAATAAGCTTACTTTAGCGCAAAATTAAACAAAAATGTAATGATAATATTAGTGGCACAAACTTTCAAGTCACTTGAACTGTTCGCTGTATTAAAAATTTCTGGCCAGATCATAAATTTCAAGTTCCCTTTATCAAATATTTCAGTTACTGCTTAGTCTCGGGTTGGTTAATGATCACATAAATTGTCTTGTAAGTCAGTAAAGTTTCCTTAGTATATAAGACTGCATCTTTTACCAGCCGCACGGAGTGACCCTGCGGTTTGAGGCGCCGGAGGTTCGAGTCCTCCCTCGGGAATGGGTGTGTGTGTTGTTCTTAGCATAAGTTAGTTTAAGTTAGTTTAAGTAGTATGTAACTCTAGGGACCGATAACCTCAGCAGTTTGGTCCATCTGGAACTCACACACATTTGAACATCTTTTACGACATTTAGAATTTCACTTTCATAAACGTGGCACTGTATGCCACCACAGTCACGGGCGTGCAGAACACTCGACAATAGTCTTGGTTCTATCAAATTTTTCATGGGATGCTGCTCTATTTCAGTCTAAAGTTGTAATTTTGTAGCAATTTTATTTACTAGAATAATGTTTAAGATTAGTTTTATTTTTATTGGCTGTTCTGTGCTCTAGTATTAAGGTTGTTGTGGTAAGTTCTTCCTGCTGTGTATTTGGTATATCCAAAAGAACGTCATTCACAATATGAAGAGTCTAGATTAGTCAAAAAAAATTGGGGGCTGTCTGTTGTTAGTTAACCTTTATAGCATTCCGCTGACGGTATCTTTTGAAGATTACAAGTAACATAATTTTTTAACTATTCTGGCAACAAACCTCATACATACAAATATTAGAGTCGTTCAGTATAAGATTAAAGGTATCAGTTTACCTTACATTAGGAAAGTTGGCGCACTCAGCGACTGTGATATTATTTATAAATTATAGAGCGCAGCAATCAGTCTTCCTTTTTTTGTAGGTTTTACTAGGCAAATCTAGATATCGGCTAGTACGTAGCCATTATCAATGCACTATTTTATAGTCTCGATACATGTCAGTTCCCCGTTGTTCGGCCGTCTGTCACAGTAGCATTCATAGAACTGTGACTAACTCCCGAACAATAGGGAACTAACATGTATCGAGACTAGAAAATAGTGCATTGATAATAGCTAGGCACTAGCCGAAATCTGGATTAGCCAAATAAACACTACAGAAAATGGACGACTGATTTCTGCGCTCTATAATTTATATATTTATAAAGATTAAAGTTAATATATTTAATCATGAATATAGCTTAATCGAATTTATTGAAGATGTAAGGATCTTAGGTTTTTAACTGAATGCGGATTGCATTTATTAGAATCTGTGATGCTTTTCTTTAGTTGTATATTTTCTGATTATATCCGTGGTTCCCACTGGAGTTGAAAAGTTGTTGAATAAATGTTATTTGATGGTTTAGTTTTGCAATTTTCACTATGTTCAGCTCAGAACCACTTCCCAGCCCTTTCCCTGCCTTTTCACGCCTCTCCATAGAACAACGGGCTCACTATATTTGCAATTTCACTGTCAGAAATGTGACACTGTATCACAGCCACGGACGTGAAAAAAACTTGACAATAGTCTTGGCACATCTATATTTCTCATGGGTTCGCCGTGCTTTCACACTCGTACAATAACAAACTGAATCCAACCAATTTCACCTGTTCCGTTGCACGCTGCTGTCCTGAAATGTAATTGGCCAAGGACGCATACCACTGCCTGACAACAGCAAATGCGAGTCACAGATGCACACGTCACTTCATGCTCTGCACCATCTCGCTGCAACCAACTTCTCGACCTTTCCTCCTCCCTAACTGTGAGCAACCGTCTTCTCCTAGGCACTGACAAGCTGCTTCAGCTTGATACTGTTTGCGTTACAGCTGGCCATGAGCCCCCTCTAACCGTTACAGTACACTTATACTGTTTCCACGCTGTGTTACGCGGCACTCTCCGTCCAGGGCTTAGTTTGCTTGGTGGAGGTCTACGAACTGCCAGTCCGCTCTACCACGCTTCCTGACTCCCTCCAGAACGACGCTCGCATGAGTCCCACGCTCTGCTAGTGGCCTAGTGTGGAATGTGCCACTGCAATGTACCAGAAAACTAGGCTTCAGCGGCATGAAGTTGAAATATGCAGCAATACATCCATTGGATATGATCCCATTTCTGTCTTCAGTTGCAGTTTTTACCTTTACAGTTTTCCCTAGTACCAAGGAAGTTATATTTTGGCGTATTAACACGTCATACCGTGCAGTGCCTTATTTTTGTCAAGTGGTCTCGACACACCCCTTTCCTCGACGATCCTGCGGAGAACTCGCTTTCTTATGTCAAAAGTCCACCTACGTGTTCAGCCTCTTTCATAACACTGCACTCAACCCCACTGGTTCTCTTCTTTCTGGTTATCATCTCACGGTCCATGATTCACTTCCACACAATACTATGATCCAAGCGTATATTCGTAGAATTTTATTTGCCAAATTAGGGTCAATGTTTGACAGTAGACTTCTTTTGCCCGATAGGTCATGTTGACATGTTAGATGTCATATCTCATCAGCAGCGAAATTGCCAGCGCTCCATCAAACACACAGAATAGTACATTCACCAACTGCGGCCATTGGTGAAATTTGATCCTAACTAGATGGGAACCCAGTCAAAAAGTTAACGTTTCGGAAAATTTTTTTATTCCACAGTTTCGTCTTGAAACGTCGCCTGTTCGGACACATTCAGTGCTCGCGATGTTGGTGGTGAATGAGGGACCGGTGGTGTTTAATTTTAACATAATACTACAAATGGTTATATATGGCCGGTTTTTGACCTCTTTTTCGGTATGTGGGAACCCTTAGCTCAGCACGTACTGGTACACCTGGTCTCCAAAGAGCGTATCACGGCAGCGTTATACATTGCTTTATGCAATCTTATAATTGACTTCCACAGTATAGGGAAAAATTGCTGACTGTGAACGCTGGGCTATCTCATTCTCTTTTTTGATCAGAACATGACCTGATTTTATTGCACCTGACGATTGAGCTAAATGCTACAAAACAGGTCGCTCTCATAAATAAAGTACTTACGGCTGAAGCAGTTTTATCTTATGTTGAATTCAGGCTGTGGATGCCCTGAATACAAAGCCTTCCGCATGAAAACACTTTTTGTAGAAACGGTAGTATTTTAGACTTGAAGATGAACACATCAGCAAATATCTTGCAAACGGCTCGTTTGAGAAAGAATGTTAACTGGATAGTTATGTACATCTGTTTTAGTATACTTGCACCCTTATCACATTTCACTATCTGTTTTGATACACCCAGTTTATTTAGAAACACTAAGAAGTGAAAAGAGTCTGATCAGGACAACTTAACTTGCATCAAAGCCCATTTTATGATATATGGACCCCCTAGGCCGAACCTGGTATGAAGGCTCTGCTAGGGACAGTTTTCTGAAAAGTAACTCTTAAAAATATAATTTCATAGTTGTTATGCCGGAGCCAAGCTAGCCCTTGAGTGACGGAAACCCATATTACACCACGGAGGACGGGGTTGTCTACGTCCATGGCGTACCAAAAGCACCATGGTAAACACCGGCAGACATTCCGAGCACTACTTCCTGCAGGGGGAGCTCGAGCCACGGCCTGCAGGAAGTATCACTACGCCAAAACCTGATTGGCTGCAGACAGCTATTCAGGGACTAGAACCAGCCATGAAGTTCAGTTAACTCCGGATGCTGACCTCGTGGACTTCGACTGCTGATGATTACATCTTCGTCTCTGAACTGGACTTTACTAGTGTGTGTGTGTGTGTGTGTGTATGTGTGTGTGTGTGTGTCTGTGTGGTTTACCACGAACCTTTTACTGGCAACGTTATTGTTACCTTTCTTTTGTTGTTCAGTCATCAACCTTGTAAACGTACATAAATAAAAATTTGTGAAAAATTGCGAATTGTCAGTCACTACAATAGTAATTTTAGAATTCAAATTTAAGGCTTATTTTTTAAGTGTCTAAAATCTTACTACACAATTGCATTATTTAATAACTAATGAATAAGTCGATTAAAAATTAGAAGTATTTAAATCATTATAGACAGTATTAAGACCAACTATATTTATTATAGGGTGTACAAAAAGTTTATATTCATGTCAACCAAAAAAACAGTATTCATATTTTAAAACCCGTGTACTGTAATTTTAAGCTATTGGTAGTGGTATAACTGTTGCGACCAAAGAACGTTATTAATACATTCTCGCCAAGAAAAGCATTCATTTATTTGGCTTCAGAATCTCTCTCCATGAATACTATGGTTGCTGCATGACTTTGCTGTGACTGCAAGGCCCATAAGTTGCCTGTCGGAAGCTAAGGACCTTACGCCACCTTGTAAATTTCTTGCAGTACATCATTAACGTATCAAGTTACCTGACAGTTGGTTTCCTCTGCTTCAAGAGTTTGAGACTCAGCGATTAGTGGAGTAAAATTGAGGGTGTTCGTTTGGGTGATATGAGGTATGGAAGACATCTGCTTTCTCAGAAACCGAACTCATTCAAGACTGTCAAAATTCTCTTTAACATGCTTTTAAAAGTGCTGATGATTTTCCAGCAGAAGTGTCAACCATTATACCTGATACAACCCAGAATATAATGTCAGGGCGCGGGGTTTTGAAATTTAAATGCTGACATAATTCACCGTCACATGAAAAATTCGGCCGAGTAAACCGATACAAAATACAAGGGCGAGCAAATATTTTCCGTTCGGGTGCCGTACAGTCTAGAATCCGTATGCCAAAGAGACAAAATCACCTTGAGCACTGAGGCAATCGTCCCACCGACGAACCAGGTAGAAGATACCTGTTTTGTAAAATAATTTGTCCTGCTGTGGGAAGAAGCCCGTAACTACCTCCTGTACAGCCTCTTCCGACAGGAATCGTCGACCCTTCAAGACTCTGGCTTTAGGGCAAACAGGATTGATTTAATAAATGTGATAACGACACGAACCATACACCTTGCCGTTGGTGGGGAGGCTTGCGTGCGTCAGCAATACGGATAGCCCTACCGTAGGTGCATCCACAATGGAGGGGTATCTGTTGAGAGGAAAGACAAACGTGTGGTTCCTGAAGAGGGGCAGCAGCCTTTTCCGTAGTTGCAGGGGCAACAGTCTGGATGATTGACTGATCTGACCTTGTAGCACTAACCAAAACGGCCTTGCTGTGCTGGTACTGCGAACGGCTGAAAGCAAGGGGAAACTACGGCCGTAATTTTTCCCGATGGCATGCAGCTTTACTGTATGGTTAAATGATGATGGCGTCCTCTTGGGTAAAATATCCCGGAGGCAAAATAGTCCCCCATTCGGATCTCTGGGCGGGGACTACTCAGGAGGACGTCGTTATCAGGAGAAAGAAAACTGGCGCTCTACGGATCGGAGCGTGGAATGTCAGATCCCTTAATCGGGCAGGTAGGTTAGAAAATTTAAAAAGGGAAATGGATAGGTTAAAGTTAGATATAGTGGAAATTAGTGAAGTTTGGTGGCAGGAGGAACAAGACTTCTGGTCAGGTGAATACAGGGTTATCAATACAAAATCAAATACGGGTAGTGCAGGAGTAGGTTTAATAATGAATTAAAAAATAGGAGTGCGGGTAAGCCACTACAAACAGTATAGTGAACGCCTTATGGTGGCCAAGATAGACATGAAGCCCACGCCTACTACAGTAGTACAAGTTTATATGTCAACACTAGCTCTGCAAATGACGAAGAAATTGAAGAAATGTATGATGAGATAAAAGAAATTATTCAGATAATGAAGGGAGCCGAAAATTTAATAGTCATGGGTGACTGGAATTCGATAATAGGAAAAGGAACAGAAGGAAACGAAGTAGGTGAAAATGGAGACGGGGTAAGGAATGAAAGAGGAAGCCGCCTGGTAGAAATATGCACAGAGCATAACTTAATTATAGCTAACACTTGGTTCAAGAACCAAAAAAGAAGGTTGTATACGTGGAAGAAACCGGGAGATACTGACAGGTTTCAGATATATTATATAATGGTAAGACAGAGATTTAGGAACCAGGTTTTAAATTGTAAGACATTTCCAGGGGCGGATGTGGACTCTGACCACAATCTCTTGGTTATGAACTATAGATTGAAACCGAAGAAACTGCAAAAATGTGACAAGTTAAAGAGATAGGATCTGGATAAACTGACTAAACCACAGGTTGTACAGAGTTTCAGGGATAGCATAAGGGAACAATTGACGAGAATGGGGGAAAGAAATACAGTAGAAGAAGAATGGGTAGCTTTGAGGTATGAAATAGTGAAGGCAGCAGAAGATCAAGTAAGTAAAAAGACGAGGGCTATTAGAAATCCTTGGGTAACAGAAGAAATATTGAATTTAATTAATGAAAGGAGAAAATATAAAAATACATTAAATGAAGCACGCAAAAAGGAATACAAATGTTTCAAAAATGAGATCGACAGGAAGTGCAAATTGGCTAAGCAGGCATGGCTAGAGGACAAATGTAAGGATGTAGAGGCTTATCTCACTAGGGGTAAGATAGATACCGCCTACAGGAAAATTAAAGAGACGTTTGGAGAAAAGAGAACCACTTGTATGAATATCAAGAACTCAGATGGAAACCCAGTTCTAAGCAAAGAAGTGAAAGCAGAAAGGTGGAAGGAGTACATAGAGGTTCTATACAAGGCCGATGTACTTGAGGACAATATTATGGAAATGTAAGAGGATATAGATGAAGATGAAATGGGAGATAAGATACTGCGTGAAAAGTTTGACAGAGCACTGAAAGACCTGAGTCTAAACAAGGCCCCGGGAGTAGACAACATTCCATTAGAACTACTGACGGCCTTGGAAGAGCCAGTCGTGACAAAACTCTGCCATCTGGTGAGCAAGATTTATGAGACAGGCGAAATACCCTCAGACTTCAAGAAGAATATAATAATTCCAGTCCCAAAGAAAGCAGATGTGAAAATTACCGAACTATCAGTTTAATTAGCCACAGCTGCAAAATACTAACGCGAATTCTTTACAGACGAATGGAAAAACTAGTGGAAGCCGACCTCGGGGAAGATCAGTTTGGATTCCCCAGAAATGTTGGAAAACGTGAGGCAATACTGACCCTACGGCTTATCTTAGAAGGTAGATTAAGAAAAGGCAAACCTACGTTTCTAGCATTTGTAGACTTAGAGAAAGCTTTAGACAATGTTGACTGGAATACTCTCTTCAAATTCTCAAGGTGGCAGGGGTAAAATACAGGGAGCGAAGGCTATTTACAATTTGTACAGAAACTAGATGGTAGTTATAAGAGTCGAGGGACTTGAAAGAGAAGCAGTGGTTGGGAAGGGAGTGAACAGGGGTGTAGCCTCTCCCTGATGTTATTCAATCTGTATATTGAGCAAGCAGTAAAGGAAACAAAAGAAAATTTCGGAGTAGGTATTAAAATCCCTGGAGAAGAAACAAAACCTTTAAGGCTCGCCGATGACATTGTAATTCTGTCTGAGACAGCAAAGGACCTCCTTCCTCTCCACCCTGGCCAGACTATATAATGTGGTCTTGTCCATCTGCTTCTACCCCGACCTGTGGAAAACCTGCGGGATCCTGATGTTCCTCAAACCCGAAAAACTGCTGTCTGCTGTTTCCTCCTACTGTCCCATCAGCCTTATCTCGGTCTTCAGCAAGCTCCTGAAATCCATCCTCACCTGATGCATCCACCAGCATCACCACCAACACCGCCTCCTTCCCATTACCCAATGTGGCTTCCAACCCTCCTTCTCTGCCGATGACCTTCTCCTTCACCTCACTCACCTCCCCCCTGAGCAACTCAATTCCCATCGCTCCGCCATCGTCCTCTCCTTCGACCTTTAACGTGCTTAAGACTGTATATGGCATTCTGGTCTCATCTTCAAGCTCCAGACCTTCGTCCCTCCTATTAACTACGTCCCTCTGATCATCTTGTTTCTTTCCCAACATCCTTCATATGTCACCCTCCATAAAACGGATTCCTATACCTTCTACCCCTCTGCTGGTGTGCCCAAGGTTCCATCCTCTCCCCTTCTCCCCTCTTTCTACCTTCTATATATGGTGGACGTGCTGCAGCCTTCACCCCCTGTCCACCTTCTCCAGTATGCTGATGACACCGCCTTCCTTGCCCTCACCCCCACCCAGCAGTGCTCCCAGCACCTTCTCCAATCCCATCTTGACTGGTTCACCAGTTGGTGAAACCAGTGGCTGCTCAAGGTCAATCCTTCCAAGACACAGGCAAAACCACCCCTCCCTTCCAACTCCTCTACAGCCATGACCTTGGCATCACCCTCGACCATAGCTTCTCCTGGACGCCCCATCTCTGGATGATCCAAGCCAAGGCACGCTCTCAACTCCACTTCCTCATGGTCCCTTCTGGCCGCAAAGGGGGCCTGGACACCTCCACCGTTCTCCACACCTATAAATCTCTCAGCTGCCCTATCCTCTGTATGCCTATTCTGCCTGGATCTCCACGCCTCCTGCCTTTTACAAATACCTTCAAATTCTGGAACGCCATGCGCTCCGCCTCAACTAGTGCGTCCATCTACCCTGCCCCATGTGGATCCTGAATGACTTAATTCCGTTCCCACAACTCCTCCTTCACCTTGTACGGACACAGATGCTTTACACCTCCCACAAACTTGATCCCCCTTACCCACTTGTCTCCCCCATCCTTCCCCAACCCCGCCTGCTGCCACACCTGTACTCCCGCATCCCACCTGCTCTTCATCTCTCCACGCTCCATACCCCTGCCCAAGGTGGCTTCCGCCAACTCCCCCTCCCTGATGGTGCCCTCATCCCCTCCATCTACCCCTCCTACCAACATTGATCCCCCCCTGTGTTTTTCCCCCAGGGCACCCTTTCTCCCCTTTCTCCCTCCTCTCTTCCTCTCTCCCTCCCCCTGGGCTTCCACTAACCCCCCTACCTTCTTCCCGCCCCCTCCCTTCTCCTCTGCCACTGGCATCAACACCCTGCCACTCTCCCTCCAACCCACACCTCTTCACTTTGGCAGGTCCCCAGTTGTGAGAGTGAACAGTGTATCTTTTTGCGCCGGAGATCGTCGCCAGTAGTTGTGTGTGTCTTCACATCAGTGCTTTAGTGTCTCTCCGTTGGTGATCACTCACGTGTATAACTTCTGTCTCATCCATTAGTGTACAGTGATGAACGTTTTTTATTCGGACAGTGCGCCTGTGAACGGCTTCATGTATTTTAATATGTTTTTATCCACCATGTTTGTTTTGTTTATCTGTGTCTCTTTATACTGTCTGTGTTATCTGTGGCTGAAGAGCGGCATAGATAGGCCGCCGCCGGCCTATCTTTATTGTAAAGGTGTCGAAATCACAATAAAGAAAAAAAATGGACAACACTCACACCCATGCCCGACGGAGGACTCGAACCTCCGGCGGGAGGGTGTGTTTAGCATTTGTTGATGCCACTAAGGCTCCAGAATATTACGACGTACTTTTTCATAAAACAGGTATGCCTCCTCGTATTTAAAGCGTATAATTTCACATGAATGTCAATAATACTTTTCATCATGCCCTATTTGATTGTTTTAAGCCATAGAAAATCCACTAGTTGTATTTGTGTTTGTTCCCATATTTTGCTATAGATCTGAAGATGGTCACAGCTGACCGAAACCGATAGTTTGAGGAACAACAAATTTGTGGTCATAGACGTGAAACTAAGTAAATTATTGGAGCATTCAAAGCCTGTTTTAAGGGTCTGAAAGCGTGATATTCGCACAGGCGAATCACTTCGTTGATAGCATGGATGTGGGCAAATCACAGTGAGAGGTCGCTAATCGGCAGTCGCATAGAAATTCCAGGCTGATGGACCGCATGCGATTAATGAAACCAATATGACTGACTGGCCGGTTAGCAGCAATCTGTGGCAGTATGGTTCCGACTCGTTTCTATATGTCTTAAAGGTGGTTGTGAAGTTTTGTTTTATTCTGCTTTTCCCTTCTTGAGTAAGGCATTTACGTTAAAATTTATAGCTATTTAGAAACTAAAAACTACTCTGAGGAGAGAAGTGGAAGCTGAAATTGCTATTTATATTAATAGCTAATACAAACTACACCCTCCAATTTTGCAATGATTAGCATGTCGATGCTTGTGCTATAGAAGTAGAACTGACGAGAATTTCATAGTAATAGTCGTGATACAGTGTGCTCCTTCTTAATATTTTGAGTTGTTTTTAAAATAATGAGACGCATTCTTAACGTTCTTAACTTCTACCAGAATCACAACGTACCTTCTGTAGTGTTAAGAGAACATTTTAATTTACATATTCTGGACAAATCTAATACACAGCTTGTGACTCTTTTAAGTACATGGTCGAAAGAGACAGCGTTCCAGGAATTGGGAAGCGAATCCTGTCTTCCAGGATCATGTGCCACAAAGATCGCAGATTCGCCAAGAGGTGGGGAAATTCACAGGCGACTATGGTGCTGAACGAGGCCAGGCTGGTCAGGCCTAAACGCTGTAGTGTGCGAGTGAGACAGACGAGAACCTAAGTCATAGGGAAACCCTGTAGAAGCTGTTTGTGGCCAAGGAGGCATAGCAGATCGGCCATAAAGGGAAACATTTATGAAAACTAGTAATTCAGGGAATTAAGCCACAAACTGGAATACTGTCTTTCATATTCTGAAGGTGGCAGGGGTAAAATACAGGGAGCAAAAGGCTATTTACAACTTGTACAAAAAAATGGTTCAAATGGCTCTGAGCACTATGGAACTTAACTGCTGAGGTCATCAGTCCCCTAGAACTTAGAACTACTTAAACCTAACTAACCTAAGGACATCACACACATCCATGCCCGAGGCAGGATTGGAACCTGCGACCATAGCGGTCGCGCGGCTCCAGGCTGCAGCGCATAGAATTGCTCGGCCACTCCGGCCGGCCAATTTGTACAGAAATCAGATGGCAGTTATAAGAGTAGAGGGACATGAAAGGGAAGCAGTGGTTGGGAAGGGAGTGAGACTGGATTGTAGCCTCTCCCCGATGCTATTCAGTCTGTATATTGAGCAAGCAGAGAAGGAAACACAAGAAAATTTCGGAGTAGGTATTAAAATCCATGGAGAAGAAATAAAAACTTTCAGGTTCGCCGATGATATTGTAATTCTGTCAGAGACAGCAAAGGACTTGGAAGAGCAGTTGAACGGAATGGACAGTGTCTTGAAAGGAGAATGTAAGATGAACATCAACAAAGGTAATACGAGGATAATGGAATGTAGTCGAATTAAGTCGGATGATGCTGAGAGAATTACATTAGGAAATGAGACACTTAAAGTAGTAAAGGAGTTTTGCTATTTGGGGAGCAAAATAACTGATGATGGTCGAAGTAGAGAGGATATAAAATGTAGACTGGCAATGGCAAGGAAAGCGTTTCTGAAGAAGAGAAATTTGTTAACATTTGAGTATAGATTTAAGTGTCAGGAAGTCGTTTCTGAAAGTATTTGTATGGAGCGTAGCCATGTATGGAAGTGAGACAGGGACGATAACTAGTATGGACAAGAATAGAATAGAAGCTTTCGAAATGTGGTGCTACAGAAGAATGCTGAAGATTAGATGGGTAGATCACATAACTAATGAGGAGATATTGAACAGAATTGGGGAGAAGAGGAGTTTGTGGCACAAATTGACTAGAAGAAGGGATCGGTTGGTAGGACATGTTCTGAGGCATCAAGGGATCACAAATTTAGTACTGGTGGGCAGGGTGGAGGGTAAAAATCGTAAATAAGAGATGAATACACCAAGCAGATTCAGAAGGATGTAGGCTGCAGTAGGTACTGGGAGATGAAGAAGCTTGCACAGGGTAGAGTAGCATGGAGAGCTGCATCAAACCAGTCTCAGGACTAAAGACAACAACAACAAAAAGCCACAGTAATTTTAATCTATCATATTTCTTAAACTTTAATGGTGATCCCAATAAAACTTGAATATTGATCATATCTATAATAGTTTAGGATTTACTGTTAAAGTGAAATTAACAAGTTTTGTAACAAAGACCTAAATGCTAAAATAGGAACGCTTCATTCTGAACATTTCATACAGAAGCGCATCATTAAAGTGACAAATGTTGCAAATGTCAACTCTTTAACTTTATTTGCTTAAAATATATAATAAATTTACAGTATCAGTATTTTCATTTATTTTCATTTATTTGCTTAAAATATATAATAAATTTACAGTATCAGTATTTTCATTTAAGCGTGAGATCATTATTTTCTCCACACAAAACAGATTGAACGACGACAGCATGACACCTTATTGAATCATTAAGTAACAGAATATTTATTGTAAAGTTTAGTGCATAATCGTTACTTTTGTTCTTTATTTATTTATCAGAAAGCACACCGGTGCAAGGCTACTGGCCGTGACATTCAAAGTTAAGAAGTTGGTTTAATGTAGAAGAATTTAACGTTCATTACGTAATCGTTATTATTGTTACTTTATTTATAACGCGATAGTGGTCAAGCTTTGATTATTTAAATATGTTAAAATATAAAATAGTGTAAAATAAGCTGTAGCCAAATAGATGGACGGTTCGAGGAAAGGGTACTGCTCTTGTCAGTTGAGGGACAATGCTCGGCACGCGGGGGACGCGGCCGGAGACGGGCAGAGGGGCAGTTCTGTTCTAGACACCAAAGGGGAAAGTGCTGGTGGAGACGCGAAAGCGGACGGTCGGTCTTTAGGTAACTAGGAAGTGAAATATCGCGTTGTGTCGTATCGCTTGACTTAGTCTCTGAGCGGTGAGCAGCCACGCATCTGGTGTGAACTTTAACTTTTCGCGTAGATAACGGGGTGGAGTAATGGACTTGTAATTCGCGATGAGATTGTGAATGATCGAACTGTGTCAAATGGATATGCGCTCGAATGCCACAGTAAAACTAAATACGACCACTCGACTGTAACAGAAACTCTAAATAAGACCACTTTCGCTATTAGCTTGCTTTCTGAATAAGCATTATTTTAACCAAATCGCAACTGTGTGGCCTACATCATTTATGGGTCGTTAATTTAGTTCCTGATATTATTATTACTGTTATTATTATTATTTTCCATTATTCCCATTTAAAGACAGCGTTTGAACTTGAATTCCTTTATGATGATTGTTTATGCTTTTCCTGAGCCCAAATTTTCTTCATGTGTACACTGTGTTGTTTCTTTTGCTCCGCTCTCCATTTGCATCCTGGTTTCCTCTGTGTTGTGGTGTTAAATTTATGTTTTTTTATGATGTTCGTGAATTCAGTTCTATTTTCTGCATCGTTTACTGTTATGTGTGCTTGTCTGAGGTCCTCTTCAACTTCTTTTATCCATTTTGCTTTTCCCCTGCCTGAGTTAATGACTTTAAGAATTCGCTTTGAAATTTTGTTTTCATTCATCCTGTGGATATGTTTGTAGAACTGCATTCTTCTTTTCCTTATTGTATCCGTAATCTTGTCTGTGTATTTATGTAAATCTGATGTTGGTCTCTTCTTCCAGATTCCTTGCTCTTGTACCGGGCCAAAAATTTTCCTGATAATTTTCCTTTCTTGTTACTCTATTTCTTTGATTTTAGTTTGCCCACCTATTTGTGTTGTTTCAGATGCATACAGTGCCTCCGTAAGTACGACATTGTTGTAGTGCCTCAATTTTGCGTTAATGGATATAGACGTTTTGTTATAATAGATCCACGAGAGTTTGTATGCTTTCTGTAGTTTTTTAAATTCTTTCCTCATTCGCCTTTAGGTTGATCTCTGATGGCTCGATGATTTCTCCCAGGTACTTAAAATGAGGTTCTTGTACGATGTTCCCATGGGTTGTCACAATAGGAAGTTTGTCTTGTGGCACTCTTTCTATGTACTGGGTTTTCTCATACGAAATTTTCAGGCCAGTTCTTTGTGCAATTTCGTGTAACTTCTCTATGGCGTTAGTGGCTTCTTTTCTATTATTTGTGGGGATTCTAAGGTCATCTGCAAAAGCTAAACACTTCCCATTGAATCTATTATCTTTTCTAATGCCAATTTGGACTCCTTTGACTTCTTTTTCCCTTGTCTTGAGTCCGGAGCTGGTGGTCGTGCGGTAGCGTTCTCGCTTCTCGCGCTCTGGTTCCCGGGTTCGATTCCCGGCGGGGTCAGGGATTTTCTCTGCCTCGTAGTGACTGGGTGTTGTGTGAAATACTTAGGTTGGTTTGGATTGAGTAGTTCTAAGTTCTAGGGGACTGATGACCATAGATGTTAAGTCCCATAGTGCTCAGAGCCATTTGAACCCTTGTCCTGATAATTTTTTCAGGAACGATATTAAAGAGTAATGGTGAAAGTCCGTCACCCTGTCGCACTCCAGTTTGGATTTCAAATGGTTCAGAGATATCCCCCATAAATTTAACCTAGGAGATTGTGTCAGTTAATGTTTGCCGAATGATTTGCTCTGGTCTTTCTGTCAATGCTGAATTCTTCCAGCGTGTCGCAGAGTGCTACTCTGTCTATTGAGTCGTGGGCCTTTTTAAAAACTGCAAAAGTGACCACTGTGTTTCGGGTGTTTCTCATCTGGAGAATCATTTTCAGATTCCAGATCTGTTCTATGCAAGATTATTACTGTTATTATATATTATGTTACCTTTGTATTTCGCAAACTTGAAATCAGCCAGACAATTTAACCAAAGGGTCAGAAGTGTCTAATTTATGGCGTGTAATGCGACACGTGCGGTTCAACCCCTAGACGAGTTTGAGCCAAGAAATTTCGAAGTAAAGGAACCGCATAAGAGCCCGAACATCCTTGGTATGTTGACTCGCAAGCTATACTCAAGTTTCTTGTCATTCCCTATAATCTAATTCTTCTTCATATAATTGATAACAAGAGTCACAGTAATCAGCATAACTGTCCCTGACAATATCTCTACAAACACATCGAGTAAACAGTGTAACTACTTGCAGTTATCGAGCGAGGTTGGGCAGTGGATAGCACACCGTTCTCGCATTCGGGAGGACGGCGGTTCAAAACCCGCGTCCGACTATCGCGATTTGGGTTTTTCATGACTTCCGCAATTCACTTCAGGCAAATGCCGGGATGGTTCCTTTGAAAGGGCAAGGCCGACATCCTTCCCCATACTTACCTAACCCTAGGGGACCGAGAATCTCGCTGTATGTTCCCCTACCCCATACCAACCAACCAATCAACTTGCAGTTAAACTATAAGACTAATGAATAAAAAAGTAATTGAGGACTACTAGACGTAAAACGAATTGTATTGGTACGCTGGAAAGATATACAGAAGCCATTTGATGTCAGTGAAAAGCATATTATATTCTGTAAAGTAACCTACCATTTTCAAGAAAGGCGTTTCAGAAAAAGCATAACAGATTATAATTATCGTTTATTATAAATTTGTGTTTTGCATGTGTTCGTGGAGGTACAGAAAACAACTGTAATTGCAGCTAAAAACAGCAGTTCATTTTCCATAACAGAATACTCAACATAGTGACATTCCTAACCCTAGGTGCCGACTTTCCAACGTTTCTGTCGGTTCTTATCCATAGCGAAACGTGGGATGTGTTTCCAGGGTCTCGCGATATTTTAAAAGTCTCTACATCTACATCTACATGGATACCCTCAAAATCACATTTAAAAGCCTGTCAGAGGGTTAATCGTACCAACTTCACAATTCCCTATTATTCCAACCTCGTATAGCGCGCGGAAAGAATGAACACCTGTATCTTTCCGTACGAGCTCTGACTTCCCTTATTTTATCGTGGTGATCATTCCTCCCTATGTAGGTCAGTATCAACAAAATATTTTCGCATTCGGAGGAGAAAGTTGGTGATTGGAATTTCGTGAGAAGTTTCCGTCGCAACAAAAAACGCCTTTCTTTTAACGATTTACAGCCCAAATCCTGTAACATTTGTGTGACACACTCTCCCATATGTTGCGATAATACAAATGTGCTGCCTTTCTTTGAACTTTATCGATGTACTCAGTCAGTCCTACCTGGTAAGGATCCCACACCACGCAGCAGTATTCTAAAAGAGGACGGACAAGCATAGTGTCAGCAGTCTCCTTAGTAGGTCTGCTACATTTTCTAAGTGTCCTGCCAATAAAACGCAGTCTTTAGTTAGCCTTCCGCACAACATTTTCTGTCTGTTTCTTCCAATTTAAGTCGTTCGTAATTGTAATACCTAGATATTTAGTTGAATTTACGGCTTGCTAAAAAATCCGCCACAGCTGTAAAATACTTAGTTCGCCAAAATCTTGCACAACACAAGTCGCTATACACTACCACGGCTCCGGGGTCTTAGTCCCATCATCAGGTATCTGAAATCAAGCGCTGAGACAGCGCGCCTCTGCGACCTGTGTGGCTACGCCGAGGGGACTGACTAATGATGGAGATAACACCACGAAAACGAGGTAAGGTATAGCAACTTTTGTCGTGCAAGACTTCGGTCAATAAAGTATTCCAGTATTGTGGCTGATTTGTTTACCATGAACATCTTACAGAACGGTTTGTGGATATCCCACAAAAAATTTATTTTTTAAATGATTAATTTTTATTTGTTTATTGCTGATGTACAACAGGAAGTGACAGAAGGCATATTATATGTTCATTGTCAGTAATAGCCACTGTGATGACGACGAACATGTGAAGAATTTACTCATAGCGACTAACGAACTTACTGTCCGAATTCGGAAGTATGTAAAAGAAAGCGATAGTCAGTATTGTGCTTCAGCTTTCTACATGCTTCCAGTTATCGTGTTCCCTTCGAAAACAGCGAAAATTTTTGCCCGCGGAAGAGTTTCTGCTCCACCCACCGGGTCAGTAGACCCTCTTCTTTGCACTGACCATTAACGCGGTGATAGCCCTTTTTGTGAAAACGAGGACTTCCCGGCTTGCTGTCTAAGCTCCCGCGTTCGTTCAAGGCGTTGTGACTCGGAGAACAAAGAAAACAGTAACAACCCAGATTACATCAAAACAACTTCGCTGAAATCATAAAACACACCGCTCTTATCTGCCTGAAACGAAAGAAGAAAGCACCAAATACGCTACTGAAGTAGTCTGTCACAATCTGATTGCTTGTGTTTCTTTCTTCTTTGTTAGTGCTCAATATCGGCAAGTAGTTAAATTGAAACAGTTGATGATGAATGGAAATGAGTGGCAGTGGGGTGTCATTTGTAAGGAAACATCAAAGAAAGCCGAAAACAGGGAATACTATGAGAGCTTCCATGCCCTCCTTTGCATGTCTCCTCCCATTGTCATCAATTTTATTAATGTTCTATGCCATTGCAAGGTAGTAACAGACCGAATAAGGTTATTGTAATGAGGGTATTTGTACTGAGAGCTCAAAAAATACTTTTCACTTGATTCCTAAACTTGTTGTTTTACTTCCCTCGGTGGCCTGTGCGAGGCGAGCATCGGAGGACGCTCCATACTGCGTTCCCAGTTGGGGGCTGCACTTCCCTGAATTCTGAAGGGCTCGTACAATAGGCTTAAAAGCCTGGTAGAACGACTGACGTCGGTCGAGTTTCGCCTATTGTATGCATGCCGAAACGACCTGCGAGACGTCTGAGTGTCGCCGCAGTTTATGTTTTTACCGTTCCGGCGCGTCCAGAACGAAGATTCCTGGCAATGACTGACTGCATTGTCCTCTTGATTCTGAGAATATTTGTGGACTGTGCCCTGCTGGGTGCGACTGTGTGGCGCCGGATGACCGGTGGTCTAGGCAGGTTGTTTTCGTAGCCGGTCAAACGGCAAGTTCAGTGCCCTCACCTGAGTAGCAGAGGCGTGATTGGTCAACTTAAACTGAGCCTAGTTGACGTCATAAAGCCCTGCTCGAAATTGGAGGGAACGGTCGCTATTGCGCGAATGATGCTCTGAGACAGTGTGGGGGAATTTTGGAATCTGAACTGAATGCTGATTCGCAGTTTTCGAGGAGAGTAGGGAGTTGAGCAATGGTGGCTTCGCTGCTTGCATCGCATCACAGAGGGGGATTCAGGATGTCACCTTCCTCGGAGTCGGACGGTCTTGCGACTTGGTCGCTCGTTTTCGGAGCCAGGGGTTGACACAGAGTCGCTGCTCGGCAGAAGTCGGCACCTACATCAGGTCTCTGCCTACCGACGACGTGCTGCAGATTTCAGTACTGGTACAGTATTTTGCGGCCCCAGCATTGTAGGGCCTTATCAATTTTATATTGAATCCCTCAGCAGCATGCGCGCTCGCCTTGCTACAAATCCACCTTGCTTGTTCTCCATGTGATCCCATTTGAGCTCTCACTACTAATTGCGATACTGCTGCTATATAGTCTGGAGATTAATATTTGATTCATTAGGACCTCCAGTAATTATCGTCAATCTATTGCATCACAGAGAGTAGGAGCCCCTTGCTCTCGAGCCAAATCTTATTGTCATAATATTTTAGTTAAACCCTATCCTTTAACTTACTGTGTGTGTCGATAACGAGGTTCTAATGTATAATAAATCTCATTGTAATATTCAATCCGCATGTCATTTCGTAGATATAGGCATAATCCCATTTCCTGTTGTTTATTATGATAAATGTCTCTTTTTTTTAGTAGATTACGATTTTTATTAAATTGTGAGTGTGCACTCGTTATTTAACCAACTAGCAGGATCCACCATCATTTCCTTCCGTTACTGTTGTGCGCATAATTAATTAGCTGGTAGGTAAGGGGAGGGGGGTCGAGTGCATGTTTCGTTCTCATGCAACACTTCCGTTGTTATTGTGGGGACTACCTTTCTCTTGGGCAGAGATAGGCAAGGAAGGGCGGAGTGTGTTGCTTGCTGGCTTTTTCACACTTTTGAAACAATCGATTACGTTATAGAGGTAATAAATTTTAACTTCCATCTCAAAGTTTTAACTGCTTATTAGTTTTTGATAACGGTAAATGAAAAATATTTATTTAACGTTGTTTTTATCAAACTAAAACTCTTGTGTGTGCGCCGCATCCATGTGATTATCTATGTGGGGACTCGAGACACGGAGCACCCACGTGCTCTGCGCGCATGTTCATAGTACTGGTGGAAACTGTTTGGCAGGCGAAATTGCGTGGTACGGCTCGCTGTGATCCCTCGCTCACGTGCTGGGCCCCTTTAGATTGGGTCAACCTGTTGTAGCGTTACGAGAGGTCCCACGCCACAGCACAGCACGCTCTTCAGCTCCTGCTGGCAGGCTACCCGCTGGCCGCAGCGCCACGAGGGGTCCCAGGCACTCGCGGGACGGCCGGCGAGAGACCTGCAGCGGGCGCAGCGCCGCGCAGAGCCGCGCAGAGCCGCGCCGTCCCTCGCGGGACTAATTGAGTCGCGCCGCCTGTTAATTGAGTGCGCCGGCCAATTAGCGGCGTACAAAGGGCCAGCGGTGCAGCCGCGTAGCGCGTCGCCCTCTGCGCCGGGCTGCAGCGAGGGTCGGGCTTTCTTTGAGCCGCCCCGCGTGTGGAGGAGCTGCGAGACTGGCGAGCAGGAGCCGCGTCGAGTGTGGCGGACCTCGACGGCAGGACCTTCACTCCGTCTCTCGTGGCCTCCAACGGCACCCGTAGATTCTTCAACGTCTGCTTGTGACTCAAAACTGCTAGAGACCGAGAAGCACAGTTTCATAAAACACTACTGCCCACTGAAGGTGAAACACATGAATGTGGGATGCGTCAAACGTCGTGTTAGCATCAAGTGTATTATATGTTTGGATATACAAATCTACATCCACATACGTACTAGGACTGTATACGAAATATCGATATTTCTTCCAGGAAATAAAGATTTGTATCTGCGATACACATTTCACTGATCTAAAGATATATCGATATCGAAACATCTACACCGAGAGCCAATACTTGTATTTTATAGTCTATTTTTTTCGACATTTTCGATACGTATTTGACGCTGTTCTTTTCAAATTGTAGTACAGCGTAATTTTACTTTCGCTATGTGAAGGAGTCTAATTACTTTTTGAGCTTTCATCATCTCCAGTCTCTCTCTTTGACTGTTTGAAGCAAGTATACACTACTGGCCATTAAAATTGCTACACCAAGAAGAAATGCAGATATAAACGGGTATTCATTGGAAAAATGTATTATACTAGAACTGATATGTGATTACACTTTCACACAATTTCGGTGCATGGATCCTGAGAAATCAGTACCCAGAACAACCACATCTGGCCGTAATAACGGCCTTGATACGCCTGGCCATTGAGTCAAACAGAGCTTGGATGGCGTGTACAGCTACAGCTGTCCATGCAGCTTCAACACGATACCACAGTTCATCAAGAGTAGTGACTGGCGTATTGTGACGAGCCAGTTGCTCGCCCACCATTGACCAGACGTTTTCAATTGGTGAGAGATCTGGAGAATTTGCAGGCCAGGGCAGCAGTCGAATATTTTCTGTATCCAGAAAGGCCCGTACAGGACCTACAACAAGCGGTCGTGCATTATCCTGCTGAAATGTAGGGTTTCGCAGGGATCGAATGAAGGGTAGAGCCACGGGTCGTAACACATCTGAAATGTAACGTCCACTGTTCAAAGTGCCAGCAATGAGAACAAGAGGTGACCCAGACGTGTAACCAATGGCACCCCATACCATCACCAGAGGTAAGAGGGAACTATCCGTGCTAACACCGTAAATTCGTTCAAAGTATTTGGTATTGAATGAAAAGTAAGTTGAGAAAAGTGCGTGATGGAACAGATGCGTTATATCAGTTATGGACTTATACCAGTGAGCGACATCGAATCTATAAGATGGACCCTTGCAGAGAGTGAAACATAATCAAAACTTGTAAATCAAACTAACAGAGCCGTAGAGACTTCAGTCTGTTAATAAAGCCAGTAGAATTGCTAATATGATATGGACATTTTCCCAGAACAGGACTGACCAGCCAAACAAAATGTTTAGCTATGTCACACGCAGGTGCCACGATGTTGCTCACCATCATTTGTACTGGTAGAACATTCTTGTGAAATTTCTGAAGACCATATAACCAGAGTGCAATAGAGCTGTGAGGTATTAATCTTCTGGCAGCTTCTTGTGGAAGTGAAGAAGAATTTAACAGTAACGTTTCCCTTTCTGCTCTTCTTATATGGTCTTTGTCAGTATGATGGTACGTAGATTCAGTCAATAGGCTGTAAATCTTCTGACTGTAGACATATCGTCACTTGGAAGAACATCTTCATTATGCCCCATACAAAGACCAAATTTACTCTTACCTTCAATGGTGTATTAATACATTACGTTCAGGGTGCTACAGGAAGCAGTATCCATGAGATGCTATTCCCTCTCTCACCTGATGTGGTTTTCGATCTGTAGTTATTTGTGGTAGTATCACGCTCAAAAATATCCGAAGAACCTCAAATGATTTCCTCCTGATTTGCATGCAGCCAACATAACGTAACCTTCTTGCAGGTCCTCTAATCTGTACAAGAGACCACTAGAGAACACTGCTACTTAAGGCTATCATTCCAGATGCAAATTAGTACCGCGCTAATGCAAATGTCAGGAAACACGTTATTAGAGATGACATGGTCGTTAACGCTCATCGCCTCAAATTTATCACAATAGTTGACATTTCAACAACAAAGTTTCAGTTTCAAATTACATGACGAAAATAATTGTTGTATGGGACCAATACCAGGAACTACTATCCAGCATCTGTTATTTCTGGTAACTAATCAGTAAAGTTCTAAGTAGCTTCTATCAAAAGTAGCGAAGCGTGCGCATGTTTGAACTTAAAATGACGTAAAGTAAAATTTTTTCTTGGACACAGAATCTGACGCAGATAGTGGAGCTTTGCTAAGAGAGTTTAATAAGGCTGTGTATGAACTTATTTTATTAATTAAAACAACCGGCTTTCTTTATAACGGCAGATTTTTCACATGCAACAAAAGCAATACAACGAATACTACTACTGCAAAGAAGACAGAGATAAGCAGCTGCTCTCACATAAATAAACTCTATGCACTAGTGGTCAGAATGTGAGCATAAACAGAAAAAGAACTGCAAAAACACGCAAATGCAATTATGCGAAACTTTTCCAACACTCCCGCTTTTAAGTGATTGCAATTACCAAGTAACAACATTGAGCTTTAAGCGAAAATATACAAATTTTTCTTTGGTTAATGCGATCAACAAATCAGCAAGTTGTTCTTTAGGACACACATAAAAGTCGTCTATCTGTTTAAACTATACTTTTTCACTTAAGAAATGATAGCTTACATCTATGTTTGATGCGTCTGTGATATTCAGGATTTTTTGACAACTTGATTGCACTCGGGTCGTCGATTTGTATGTAGTTGGTTCTTTATACTTGATTCCCAGACCACCTAGTAATTTGGTCGGCAAAATTGCGTCCTTAGCAGCAATAGCAGCAGCTACACATTCGGATTCAATTGTACTTAGAGGAACAACTTTTTGCCTTTGAGAAGTCCAGGTCACAGGACCTCCAGCCAAAAGAAAAAAAATCATGTTGTTGACCTTCGCGATGTAAGATCACCTGCATAGTCAGCATCAGAAAAACCAACGAGTTGCATTTGGCTCCCGCTGTTTGAGTACTCCAAACCGTAGTCTGGTGTTTCGTTTAAGTACCTGTATATTCTTTTCAATGCTTTCCAATGTCAATTAGTATGGCTGTTCAAAAATCTGCTCACACTGTTCACTGCAAATGCACTAATTTGTTCATTACTTGTATTCAACTGGACTCTTCTTCGATCAGACGTTCCTTCAAAGTTTCCACGTTTTGTTGACTAGTTGGCACACTGTCCCAAGCTGTTTTAAATGCGTTAAACTCTGAAGGTAATGACGCAATGACTTTCGCCATTGTAGCCACATCTGAAATCTTTTCTCCGACATTTTTGAGTTGTAACGCTAGATTTTCAACTTTAGCTACATGTGCACCTACAGAATCATTTGCATTCATCCGTTATTCTTGAAAACGTTGAGTTACTGTTAGTTTGATGGCTTCTGACCATTGCTCATGTACTGACCTCAACTTGTTCCACATTTCGTGGACTGTCTCACAAACCAATGGGCTTGGCATTTGTGTATCGTCTACTGATGGAGAAATCAGAAGCATACCTTTTGCATTTTCTTTTGTCCATACTTTCAAGGTGGCATCGCCGTCTTCGTTAGGTTGGCATCGAGTACCAATCACAACATCGAAAATTGGGTAAGCCTTTAAGACTGCAGTTATCGGGAATTTACATGTCTGATAATTTTCGGCGTCCAGCTTTGAATTGTATTTTGTAGACACTTCTTCAGCCATTGCCGATTTTTTCTCTCTTCTTTTCATCCAAACACATCACTGTCGGGATAACGAAAGCTTACATGAAATAACAATTTTCCTCACGCAATGTGAGCGATGCCTGGGCCCATAACCTGATGCGGATATTGGAGGTTTGTCAAGAGAGATTAATAAGGATGTATATGAACTTATTTTATTAATTAAAATAACTGGATTTCCTTAAAACGGTTGACTTTTCACATGCAACAAAAGCAATACAAAGAATACTACTACTGCAAAGAAGACAAACAGCTGTGCTCATATGAACAAACTCCATGCTGTAGTGGTGAGAATGTGTGCATGAACAGAAGAAGAATTGCAAATACACAGAAATGCAATTATGCAAAACCTTTCCAACAGAATCTAATGCGATTGTTAAATGATCATCACAAGCTGTTGAGGTCACTGCTGAGTGTTGAGACCCCATTAACCAAATGTCTGCATCCTAGACTGTTACCAAGAACCTGCTGAAGCGGCAGACCAGAGATCTTCTTGATTTGATGTATCCACATACTCGCTGCTCTTTCCTCGCTCTCTTGCCCTCGACATTACCGTCCACCATAATTTTCTCAAGGTTTTCTCCATCTCTTCTCACAATATGGCCAAATAACTGGAGAACACTTTCGCTGGCGCGAGAAGAAAGGCGCCTGGAAATAGTGAGTTGGTCAATACTTGACATATTTGTTCTTCTCTCAGCCCATTTTGTACGCAGCATCCTACAACAGCAGCAAATGTGAAATTCAACAACAAGCTGCTTCTCCCAACCATAAAACAAGACGGAAAACGCGAGCATTCCAAGAGACCGCAACTTTATGTTGTTCATTATCGCTTTCTTCTGCCAGATCTTGCTTTGCATCTTTATAGCCACTCGCCCTAGCGTGGTTTGCTTCTTATCTCATCTTCTCTTTTCCCTGTGTCTCAAATGGTTGACCGAAGATACATGAAAGAACGCACGACTTCCAGTTCCTTTAATCGACCTGTAAGTTAAATCTGTGCTCCTCGATCAATGACAATGAGTTCGGATCGTTAAGTAAGCACTATCAGATGTTAGATATCGAATTTTTTTCACTAGTATGTGATGACAAACAGTGGCTTAACAGAATTCTAACCAACCACTTTCGCAGGTCACAGAAGGTTACAGGGCAATTGATTCTTATTGCGTTTGAACTTAAGATGCTAAAAATATTAATGTTGAACTGGAATTCAAACTCAGATTTTTTTTCGCAGGATTTGATCTCATCGGGACGACACAGTTCCATCGTTTCCAGTGTGGCGGCAGCCGCCGAGCCGAGAAGACGCGCAGCAGGAGCACTTGTCTGATAAACATTAAATTAATATAGTCTTTGTTTTCTCTCACGTGCTTCTACGAAGACGTGAACTATACACGTGTATTTTACTGTGTAGACCAGTGGTAAGAAAATTAATTCTAGTTTTTGTTTTTGCCCGCCGGCCGCCTGTGGCCGACCGGTTCTAGGCGCTTCAGTCGGGAACCGCGCTGCTGCTGCGGTCGCAGGTTCGAATCGTGCCTCGAGCATGGATGTGTGTGATGTCCTTAGATTAGTTACGTTTAAGTAGTTCTAAATCTAGGGGACTGATGACCTCAGATGTTAAGTTACATAGTGCTTAGAGACATTTTTTTTTTGTTTTTTTTGTTTTTGCATAAGTATTTTGAATATCATTGTGTAGGGCGGCTACCTGGTGTAAATTTTCCCGTCGCCAGGAACTTCTTCTCGCCATAAAGTTTTAATTTTGTGCTAGTAGACAGCATACAGCTTAGATCAGTGCATTCTAGTTTCAATATTTATCTCGTGCAGTAACTTTCCCGTAAATAGGATTTCTAAAAACAGGTATCAGTAAGTACATCAATTTCAGTAGAGAAATGCATTTTTCTGTTTAATAGCTTGCGGTCTCAGAGTACAGTGAGAAATCTACACAGAAATTTTGGTGTTACTTTATTCTCTTTTGGTATATTTTGTATACATTTGCCGCGCGGGGTAGCCGTGCGGTCTTGGGCGTCTTGTCACGGTCCGCGCGGCTTCCCCCGTCGGAGGTTTAAGACCTCCATCGGGCATGGGTGTGTGTGTGTGTGTGTGTGTGTGTGTGTGTGTGTGTGTGTGTATGTGTGTGTGTGTCGTCCACAGCGCAAGTGACTTTAAGTTAGATTACGTAGTGTGTAAGCTTAGTGACCGATAACCTAAGTAGTTTGGTCCCATAAGATCTTACTACAAATTTACATTTGTCTTGTATACATTTCGAACTCAGTAGCGCCATTTGAGACCTTATATCTATTCTGTACACAGCACGATATGGTTAGGGACTGTGCTCGTTGTGAGCGGACACAAGGAGAGTTGGCTGCTGTCCCAAAACAGCTGGAAGCTGCGTTGGCTACCGTCGGCAACCTTCTAGCTAATGCTCAAAGTTGCGGTGACGTCTGGACGCCAGTGCTGAGACCTGCGACACCTTTGGTGCCACTGGAATCCACCGGTGACCCGGACGTCGCTGCGATTTCTGATACTCAACATCTGACTGGTCTATCCTCACTCCAGGGCGGGTGGCAGACAGTGGTGGGTTCGCGTGTCACTGGGCGGAAGGCGAAAGAGGGAGCACGCCGAGCGGCTGGCTGCCTACGTCTTAGCAGCAGGTACGAGGTGCTACCCAGTATTGATGATAACTCTGAGCCAGCGCGGGATGCCTCTCCTGTTGGGCCGGCAGTCGATTTTCCTGCCCAGTCCGGACACGTACAGAGGGTGGGTAGGCTTATCATTGGGAGATCTAATGTTGGGCGGATGATGGAGCCCCTCAGATAGATAGCAGGCAAGGCGGGAAAGAATTGCAGTGCGCATTCGGTATGCTTGCCGGGAGGTCTCCTCCGTGATGCGAAGGAGGCCCTGTCGGCGGCTGTCGATCGCACTGGATGCAATGGACTGCATTTAGTGGTACATGTCGGCGCGAATGACCGCTGCCGCTTGGGTTCTGAGGCCATCCTCGACTCCTTTCGGCGGCTGGCTGATTTGGTGAAGGCAACTAGCAATGCACCCGGGTCTATTTGTAGCATCGTACCCAGGGTTGATCGCGGTCTTCTGGTCTGGAGCAGAGTGGAAGGTCTAAACCAGAGTCTCAGACGAGTCTGCGACGGTATCGGATGCGAATATCTCGACCACCGCTCTCGGGTGTAGAATTGTAGGGTTCCCCTTAGTAACTCAAGCGTGCACTACATGCAGGAAGCGGCTACTAGGGTAGCGGAATACGTGTGGCGTGCATATGGGGCTTTATTAGCTTAGAGAACCCCTCTCTTGGGACCAAAGACGATTTTCCTGTTAAATCAGTCACAGTGACCTCAGAGAATCTTGGTCCTTGTAGATCAGTGACAGAAAACAGTAATATGATTTTAGTTAACTGCAGGAGAATCCATGGAAAGGTTCCAGAATTAATACCGCTTTCTAAAGGTTATATTGCACAATAGTGTAGGTAACAGGAAGCTGGTTGAAACCAGACGTCAATTACAACTAAATCCTAGGTTCAGACAGGAATGTTTATCGTAATGGTGGCGGCGTGTTTATTGCAGTAAAAAATTCGATAAAATCTAGAGAGATTATCACGGATTCCGGTTTTGAATTAATCCGGGTGAAATTGAGTATCCAAGAACAGTAAAAAATGGTGATCGGATGCTTCTATAGGCCGCCTGCATCAGGTTCTGTAGTTGTAGAGCGCTTCAGACAGAACTTCCAGTATATCATTAGTAATTCCCCTGATGATGCCGTGTTAATAGGGGGTGACTTCAACCTGACAGGTATAGATTGGGGGTGTTATGCCATCAAAACTGGTCCCTGTGAGCGTACTGGCTGCGGCGGGAGATAAGAGCGGCAGTTTTTCGCCTTAGAGCACGTGGCTGGCGGTTGCTATGGGGCCGTGCGTGCGGCTAGCGTTTACGCGCCTTTGGAAAAACCCGACCGGAATCTTGGCAGGGGTCCGTATGGCTGTGCTTTCGGACTTGGAGGAATTTATATGTGAGAAAAAAATTGATAAAAACAATACTAAGAGTGGCACGGATGTGCGAGTTGGCACTCATGGACAGAAAAATACCTAAAGCTAAATTATCTACGCGCGCCACAAAAATATATGCAACTGAAGTCCCATGCTTCTTGACAGAGCGTAGGCGAATGATACGGGAAACACTCACGATCGTAATGGGCAAGTTCCTAATGGAGGTGGTTTGCCGTCGCCTTCCTCCGACTGTAATGGGGATGAATGATGATGATGAAGACGACACAACAACACCCAGTTGGGTCAGGGCAGGTGAAAATCCCTGACCCCGCCGGGAATTGAACCCGGGACCCCATGCTCCGGAAGCGAGAACGCTACTGCGAGACCACGAGCTGCGGACACAAAAACATATAATAGTTTAAAAGTTTTTGTTGTCTTAAAAATGTAAATTTATGGAAGTTCAAAAGTGACTTCAACTTACCAGGTATAGATTGGGAGTGTTCTGCCATCAAAACTGGTGCCAGAGACAGGGATTCACATCTAAATCTACATATACATTTACGTGATTACTCTGCTATTCACATAAAGTGCCTGGCAGAGGGTTCAATGAACCACCTTGAAGCTGTCTCTCTATCGTTCCAATCTCGAAAGGCACGCGGGAAAAACGGGCACTTAAATTTTTCGGTGCGAGCCCTGACTTGTCTTATTTTATCGTGATGATCATTTCTCCCTGCGTAGGTGGGTGCCAACAGCATGTTTTCGCAATCGGAGGAGAAAACTTCTGATTGAAATTTCATGAGAAGATCCCGTCGCAACGAAAAACGCCTTTGTTTTAATGATTGCCACTCCAATTCGCGTATCATGTCTGTGACACTATCTCCCCTATTTCGCGATAATACGTCCGTCAGTCCCACCTGATGCGGATCCCACACCGCACAGCAATACTCCAGAATAGGGCGGACATGCGTGGTGTAAGCAGTCTTTTTAATACACCTGTTGCACCTTCTAAGTGTTCTGCCAATGAATCGCAGTCTTTGGTTTGCTCTACCCACGATATTATCTATGTGATCGTTCCAATTTAGGATATTTGTAATTATAATCCCTAAGTATTTAGTTGAATTTACAGCCTTCAGATTTGTGTGACTTATAGCGTAATCGAAATTTAGCTGATTTCTTTTTGTACTTATGTGAATAACTTCACCCTTTTCCTTATTGAGAATCAATATGGCATTGTTCTGGATGTCTTGTCCGAAAATTATCCTGAGCAGATAGAGAACCAGCTCGTGAGGGAAACGTCGTAGACTTCCTGGCACTAAACAGACCTGCACTTATCGATTCAGTTAACGTAGAAGAAGGTATCAGTGATCATAAGGCTGTGACACCATCTACGACGACGGGTCCTACAAGGAATGTTAAGATAGGTAGGAAGATATATTTGTTCAGTGCGGGTGACAGGATAAAAATTTCAGAATATCTCAGCAATCAGCATCAAATATTCGGTGATGAGGACGAATATGTATAGAACAAATGGAAAAAAGTCAAAGGCATCGTTCAATATGCCCTAGACAATTACGTTCCGAGTAAGGTTTTAAGGGATGTGAAAGATCCACCACGATTTAATAGCGATATTAGAAAAGCGCTATGTGAACAAAGAGCACTTCATTTCGGACTCAATGGAAGTAAAAAACTAGGTGACAAATAAATGCTGAACGAAGCAAAAATAATCGTAAGGAGCGCAATGAAAGTAGCGATCAATTATTTTGAAAGTAAGACGTTGTCTACCGACCTGAGTAAAAGCCCTAAGAGATTTAGGTCGCATGTAAATCAGTATGTGGGTCAAAATCATCTATTCATCCTCTCAGCGACTACATCGACACCGAAACGGAAGATAACAGAGAGAAGGCTGAAATGCTGAATTCGGTCTTCCGAACTTGTGTCTCCCGCGAAAGATCGTAACACTGAACTTCCTATCAATCGTCGTGCGAACATCGAAATGGCAGATATTGAGATAACCGATCGCGGAACTGAGAAGCAGCTACAGTCTCTCAGTAATGTAAAGGCGTCAGGGCCAGATGAGATACGTATAAGATTCTATAAATATTGCGCGAAAGAACTTGCTCTCCTTCTAGCAGTAATTTATTGTAGATCGCTTGAGCAACGAAGAGTACCTAACGACTGGAAAAAAGAGCAGGTCATTCCCTTTTTTAAGAAGGGCCATAAGACAGATCTACACAATTATCGTTGACGTCAGTCTGTTGTAGAACTATGGAACATGTTTAATGATCCAGAATTAAGATGCTTTTGGAAAATTAACATCTCCTCTATAAAAATCAACATGGATTCCACAAACAGAGATCCTGCGAGACTCAACTCGCTGTGTTCTTCCATGTGATCCACAGTGCAGTGGACAACGGCGCTGAGGTTTATGTCATGTTCCTTGATTTCAGTAACGCATTTGACTCCGTCTCGCATTGCCATATAATGAAAAAAAAAACAAACAAACAAAAAACGAGCTTACAGACTACCGGAGCCGATTTGCGATTGGGTTCTAGACTTTCTTGCAGATAAAACTCAACACGTCGCTCTTAACGGAACAAAATCGACGGAAATGTGATAAGACTGTTGCTGTTTACAATATATAAAAATAATGTAGCAGAAAGCGTCGGATGCACTTTAAGGCTATTCACAGGTGATACACTTGTCTGTGCCAAAGTAGCGACTCCAGAAGACAGTAAGAATTTGTAAAACTACCTGCAGAGAATTGACGAATGGTGCAGACTCTGAAAGTTGACCCTGATCATAAATAAATATAACATATTGCGCATACATAGGAAAAGAAATCCACTAGTATACAGCTACACTATTGACGACAAACAGCTGAAGACAGCGTCTGCCGTAAAATACCTAGGCGTAACTATCCAGAGCGACCTTAAATGCAATGAACATATAAAACAGAAGAATCTTAAGGAAATGTAAATCATCTACGAAATAAGTGGCTTACAAGGCGCTTGTTCACCCGATTCTTGAGTATTGTTCATCTATCTGGGAATCCTATCAGGTAGGACTGACAGAGTAGATCCAACGAACAGCTGCGCGTTTCCTCACGGGATCGTTTAGCTGGCGAGACAGCGTTACGGAGATGCCAAACAAACTCCACTGGCAGACGTTACAAGAGAGGGTTGTGCATCACCGAGAGATTTACTATTGAAATTACGGGACAGCAGTTTTCACGAATAGTCGGAGAACATATTACGTCCCCCACATACATCTCGCATGTTGCCCAAGAGGAGAAAATTCGAAAATTAGTGCTAATACAGAGGCTTACCGGAGAATCATTCTTCCCATTCACTATCCTCGAGGTGAACATGGTTGGAGGGATCAGATAGTGGTACCAAAAGTATCCTCCGCCACACACCATTTGGTGGCTTGCGGAGTATGATGTAGATGTAGATGTAACTATAGGTTCACCAAGATCTGAAACCCCTCAAGGTCCCCATGATAGGTGCTTGCCTATGTTCAAATCCTGGTCCGGTACAAAAATATCCATCATCTCGTTTCACACTGTAGCATGCGCACACCAAACTGAAGACAAAAGTAATCATGAGTTGTCAACAGTAACTGCTTGTTTCGGTGTCTGACTTCCAATGAGACACGGAAATTTTCGCCACGCTCTTTTCAGTTCAGACATGCACTACTGGCGAAAGTCGGTTCGTGTATAGTTGCTTATGTGCGAGTACTTTTCGTCAGGCTATTTCCAGTTCAGACATGGCATATCTAGTACTCCTGAACTAAATCGGTTTAACGTCTATTTAAGGCTTGGAAACGAAGGCTGTAGGTGTCTGGTTCGAACACAGCTAAGCAAAAATGTGTTTGTCTCTTCATTTCAGTTTCCATCAGCCCCCTTTTTTTCAGTTTCCAGCACATTACTTTCTTTTTTGAGTCATCAGTTTCTGACTGGTTTTATACGGCCGGCCACGAATTCCTCCCCTATGACGAGCTCTTCATCTCAGAGCAGCACTGGCAAACTATGATCTCAGTTATTTGTTGGGTGTATTCTAATCTCTGTCTTCCTCTGCAGTTTTTACCCTCTTCCCTATAGCACCGTGGAAGTCCTCTACTACTCCTTCTAGTATCATGGAAGTCATTCCCTAATGTCTTAACGGATGTCCTCTCTTCCTGCCCCTTCCTCTTGTCAGTGTTTTCCGTTACTCCTTTTCTCGCCAATTTTGCGGAGAACCTTCCCATTCCTTACCTTATTGATCAACCTAATATTCAACATTCGTCTGTACACCATACGTTTCATTATCATACAATTCTGCGGTCCCAACCTACATTTTCAGAAATTTCTTCCCCAAGTAAAGGCCTGTATTAGGTACTAATGGACTTTTCTTGGACAGGAATGCCCTTTTTGCCAGATATAGTTTGCTTTTGATGTCCTCCTTCCTGCCTAAGTAACGGAATTTCTTAATTTCATTTTCTCCGTGAGCATCAATCCAAATCTTAACATTCTCGCTATTCGCATTTCTGCTACTTCTCGTTCCATTCGTCTTTCTTTGATTTACTTCCAGTCGATATTCTGTACTCAGTAGATCATTCCACCCAGCAGATCCTTTAATTCTTCTTCACTTTCACTCAGGGTTGCAATGTCATCGGCGAATCGTATCATTGACATCCAGTCTGGTTGTTTTATTTCCATTATCGCTTCTTCGATATATACATTGAAGAATAGGAGCTAAAGACTACATCCCTGCCTTACACCCTTTTTAATCGATCATTTCATTCTTCCTCTTTCACTCTTATTATTCCCTCTGGACTCCTGTACATGTTGTACATTACCCATCTTTCCCTATAGCTCAACCATACTTTCCTTGGAGCTTACAACAGCTTGCACCATTTGACATTGTCGAACTCCTTCCAGTTCGACAAACGCTTTGAATGTGTCTTGATTTTTGTTTAGTGTTGCGTCCTTTGGGAACCGCGCCGTCAGAACCGCTTCTCTGTGCCCTTCACCTTTTCTAAATCCAAACAGATCGTCATACAACACATCCTCAGTTTTCATTTCCATTCGTCTGTATATTATTCTTGTCAGCATCTTTGATGCGTGAGCTGTTAAGCTGACTGTGTGATAATCCTGGCATTGACGGCTCTTGCAGTCTTCGGAATTGTGTGGATGATGTTTTTCCGAAAGTCGGATGGTATGTTGCCAGGTTCACAAGTTCCAGACACCAACGTGAATATTCGTTCTGTTGCCACTTCCCTAGAAATTCTGATGGAATGTTATCGATCACTTCTGCCTTACTTGATTTTAAATCTTCCAGAACTCTTCAGTTCTGATTCTAATACTAGATCCCATGTCTGTTACAAGTAGTGTTCTGTTTCTTCTTTTATCACAAATCTCCTCCCTCATAGAGGCCTTCGAAGTACTCTCTCCACCTATCCGCTCTCTCCTCTGCATTTAACAGTGAAATTCCCCTTGCGCTCATATTGATATCACCCTTGCTTTTACTCTCACCGAAGGATGTTTTGTCTTTTCTGTATGCTGAGTCAGTCTCTTCGATAACCATTTCTCTTTCGATTTCTTTATATTTTTCATACATTCATTTTGTCTTACATATTGGTGAGGAAAATCGATATCTGACATTTGACTGGCTTTATTTTAGAATCGCATTAGATGTTGGGTTCTTATCGCCTTAAGCTACGTTATTTCAAATTTAGACACGCACTTACTTTATTACATTTGATTGGAACCATGTTTAAGGTTTTTCTGGTCCGTCGACAGGAACACGTTGCTGGACAGATCGAGCGAGATTCTATACGATCTCTACAATTCAGAGAGACAGTAATGCTGATTTTGAAACTGGAAGTATAATG
Organism: Schistocerca serialis cubense; assembly: GCF_023864345.2. Taxonomy (NCBI): domain Eukaryota; kingdom Metazoa; phylum Arthropoda; class Insecta; order Orthoptera; family Acrididae; genus Schistocerca; species Schistocerca serialis. The sequence continues at coordinate 369,709,227 of NC_064645.1, forward strand.
CACAGCTATAGAAAGAGAGGTAGCTAAGAGAGGCTACCTTACTCGTAAATACGCCGACACTGTTGTATGTAACGGAGCTGTGCATATTCATTGTACTCTTGCATTAGAAGCAGTCCTCGACAAAGACTTTAAAGACATAACAGGTGTGGGACGTGACCATATAGTAACAACAGCATCGCCAGCTACTGTCCCATCCTCGGGAGAATATTTCCGACAAAAAGCTGGTACACTGTACCAAATGTAAACAACACTTAATTCAAACAAGATACGTGTATTTATTATGATGACTGTCATACCCAATGCTCAAAATGTTGACTTTGAGAACTGTGCTTTGATTCACGACAAGATGGCGCGCTGAATTTTATCTGTAGTTGTTGCAGCACAGACGCATGCCATGTAGCTCTGATTCTACCCGGTGGTCGACGTTGTTTCATGACGAGTACCTCTAGTTATCTGTGCGAAATGGGCAAGACAACCATCATGCTCATACCACAAGGACCGCGATATGTTCAGTCACGCGGAAGGTTGGTCAACTTGCGATTATCCATTCTGATTCGTTGTCACTAATTGACTTGCTGTTCTTTTGTTTAGGATGTACATGATTTTTTATAATTTATTGACCTATTTCCGTTAATACGGATTTGAAGTATTTATGAAAGTATTTCATTGTGTAAGCACTCATTTGTAAAAATGTTCTTACCATAAAAAATTGCACCATGTAATAACTTACTGAAAAGTATTTTTTTAAGTGACGTTCCCACAAGTAAACAATCACTCCTTTGATACCGGTATGCCGGAAACCGATGTATTTTCTGAAAACTTATGTCACAAGCAGAGAAACTGTCGAACCTTAAGAGCAGAGGGCGAGCTTATCAAAGTATCAGTAAAGTGTTCGAAACAAGACACAGAAAGTCGCTAAAGTGCTCGTGCCACGTGTTTATATGAACTAATAACTTGGTAAGTAGTTAGAGATCTCAATATGTAGGAAGAAATAACTCGTTTGAAAGAAAAAATAAACGCTGGGACGTTGTAAACGTGACTTGTTATTGACGTCAAACAAAATCTATTACAAGCCTCAGTCAATGTGCAGTTCATCAAACAAACAGTGAGACGAGCAGAAAGGCAATTCACAATCGGCACATTTTACAAAAGCGATAGCCTCACACTTCGCACACGCACCGTTTGCTAATGAATTGAAAATGGCTCTGAGCACTATGGGACTTAACATCTGTGGTCATCAGTCCCCTAGAACTTAGAACTACTTAAACCTAACCAACCTAAGGACAACACACACATCCATGCCCGAGGCAGGATTCGAACCTGCGACCGTAGCGGTCCCGCGGTTCCGGACTGAGCGCCTGAACCGCTAGACCACCGCGGCCGGCAATGAATTGAAGCAATAATCCATTGGTGCACTGCAGGTTCGTTGTCCAAGTATCCGCCCTTAAAAAAAGTGTGGTTAGTCAAGTTCTTCAAACGAGGAGCGCTGAACAAATACAGGGAAAAGGACTGCAGGACCAGAAAATTGCCTCGATGCGTAATTTGCTCCTGTGTCTCGATAATACTTGTTTCGGTTATGCAACGAACATGCGACTTGGGTTGTTTTTGTTCGACTTTACCATGAGATACTTTGGAAGCAGACAATGAATGATTTTCGTTGGAGCACCATGAATCCACTAAACGCAGAATTTTCTTTCCGTTAGCATGCATGCTCCGCCGACATGCGCCACGATAGAGCCATTTGAGATATGCTGTGAAGGTGGTCGCCGTTTTTCCTGCGAAATCACAGGCATAATCATTAAACTGTGCTGTGTTGTAGAGACTGACTCAACAACACTGCGAACAACTACCGCTCATCAGGTTCGCAGGATTCGATGGCCATGTAACTCTTAGTCAAATCTTCTATGCTGAGCACTGAGGACTTGCTTAAAAAAAGAAAGTCTGAGGTCATCAGTACCCTAGAACTACTTAAACCTAACTAACCTAAGGATATCACACACATCCATGCCCGAGGGAGGATTCGAACCTGCGACCGTAGCGATCGCGCGGTTCCAGACTGAAGCGCTTAGAACCGCTCGGGGACAAGCGTCGGTGGAAAGTTTTCTGTAACGAAAAGGTTGCGACTCTACGCAAGAAAATCATCGCACACCTGTCACATATTTGCGTCCTTGTCCTGCCAATTCCTGCCGACTGTGTGGGCTATTGCTGTGTCAGCCATATTATTTTGCTTCTTGAAGTGGTACACCCAGGAATTGAAAGCTTTAAAATCGATTGTATTTTGCGGATCCATAGCTATCTTAAGTTGCTTGGCCCATAGTCGCAACGTCCGTCTTGGATAATTTCTCCTTCTCTTTTAATTTCTGCAGGACAGCCTGACTGACTTTTTGGGAGCGACGGAGTATTCATTTTCTTTCTCCAGAATGTACATAATGTCCACGTTTTTTTTCCTGAAATGGCTCAGTACTGATGTATGGAACAGACGTCTTGTCCGAGGTTCGCCTGTCATAGGATCTGTAGTTCAGTACACTAAAGCGCGCTACTTGTAAGCAGTCCAGTTCTCTTCTGTCATACCTGTTGGACTATCATGCCATTTGAGTGAAGACACATCGTATGTCGATGAACTCGAGGTAGAGAAAGGTGGCTGTGGCGACAATTATTGCTGTTCCTTATCAACACATCTCCGAAGTGCATTTACTTGTCCCATTCTTCTTCTCGCCTCCAACAAATCCTAACGATTGGATCTCTTCCACAATCTCCATATTATTTTCCAGGAGAGTATTTGTGTTTTATTACGTCCGATTCCTGAGGCCGATTGCTTGTTCCGAATGGGAGACCAAGGCAGCGACGACTACTTTCGGATCGTAACGGGACATCCTCCTCTGGAATTACTTTTCCTCAACTGTAGTGGTCAATTATAGTATTATTTTTCAGTATTATCTCAGCTGCTTATCTGAAAACTTCCTTATAATTTTAAACACAATATGTTATATTTCAAGATAAACTTTATGAAAAGAAATTACTTTATTTTCAATGTTACAATCGATAAGTACTATCTCTGGATATAAAGTTAAAATTATTTTTTTAGAAATATTTGAAATTACGAATTATTTGACACACTTAAAATTTCTATTATTAATTACGCAGTCTAGTACTGTTTACTATGTTTATTTTTTATTTCAGTTATGAAATAATAATCCAAACTAATAGAAATTCATTTGTCAAGGAAAATTGTAAAGCCTTTGGAATATTCTTATTTCCGCTGAGTGAAGCGGACGTATTTTCGTATTTTGGACTAGCAATGTAATTTCGGCTTTGTTAATGTGAAAATTCAAAAGACTCTGTGATATACTAAAACGTGACACAGTATATTAATGTTGTTGTTGTTGTTGTTGTGGTCTTCAGTCCTGAGACTGGTTTGATGCAGCTCTCCATGCTACTCTATCCTGTGCAAGCTTTTTCATCTCCCAGTACCTACTGCAACCTACATCCTTCTGAATCTGCTTAGTGTATTCATCTCGTGGTCTCCCTCTACGATTTTTACCCTCCATGCTGCCCTCCAATACTAAATTGGTGATCCCTTGATGCCTCAGAACATGCCCTACCAACCGATCCCTTCTTCTGGTCAAATTGTGCCACAAACGTCTCTTCTCCCCAATCCTATTCAATACTTCCTCATTAGTTACATGATCTACCCATCTAATCTTCAGCATTCTTCTGTAGCACCACATTTCGAAAGCTTCTATTCTCTTCTTGTCTAAACTATTTATCGTCCATGTTTCACTTCCATACATGGCTACACTCCATACGAATACTTTCAGAAATGACTTCCTGACACTTAAATCAATACTGGATGTTAACAAATTTCTCTTCTTCAGAAACGCTTTCCTTGCCATTGCCAGTCTACATTTTATATCCTCTCTACTTCGACCATCATCAGTTATTTTGCTCCCCAAATAGCAAAACTCCTTTACTACTTTAAGTGCCTCATTTCCTAATCTAATTCCCTCAGCATCACCCGACTTAATTAGGCTACATTCCATTATCCTTGTTTTGCTTTTGTTGATGTTCATCTTATATCCTCCTTTCAAGACATTGTCCATTCCATTCAACTGCTCTTCCAAGTCCTTTGCTGTCTCTGACAGAATTACAATGTCATCGGCGAACCTCAAAGTTTTTATTTCTTCTCCATGAATTTTAATACCTACTCCGAATTTTTCTTTTGTTTCCTTTACTGCTTGCTCAATATACAGATTGAACAACATCGGGGAGAGGCTACAACCCTGTCTTACTCCCTTCCCAACCACTGCTTCCCTTTCATGTCCCTCGACTCTTATAACTGCCATCTGGTTTCTGTACAAATTGTAAATAGCCTTTCGCTCCCTGTATTTTACCCCTGCCACCTTTAGAATTTGAAAGAGAGTATTCCAGTCAACATTGTCAAAAGCTTTCTCTAAGTCTACAAATGCTAGAAACGTAGGTTTGCCTTTCCTTAATCTTTCCTCTAAGATAAGTCGTAAGGTCAGTATTGCCTCACGTGTTCCAGTGTTTCTACGGAATCCAAACTGATCTTCCCCGAGGTTGGCTTCTACTAGTTTTTCCATTCGTCTGTAAAGAATTCGTGTTAGTATTTTGCAGCTGTGACTTATTAAGCTGATAGTTCGGTAATTTTCACATCTGTCAACACCTGCTTTCTTTGGGATTGGAATTATTATATTCTTCTTGAAGTCTGAGGGTATTTCGCCTGTTTCATACATCTTGCTCACCAGATGGTAGAGTTTTGTCAGGACTGGCTCTCCCACGGCCGTCAGTAGTTCCAATGGAATATTGTCTACTCCGGGGGCCTTGTTTCGACTCAGGTCTTTCAGTGCTCTGTCAAACACTTCACGCAGTATCGCATCTCCCATTTCATCTTCATCTATATCCTCTTCCATTTCCATAATATTGTCCTCAAGTACATCGCCCTTGTATAGACTCTCTATATACTCCTTCCACCTTTCTGCTTTCCCTTCTTTGCTTAGCACTGGGTTTCCATCTGAGCTCTTGATATTCATACAAGTCGTTCTCTTATCTCCAAAGGTCTCTTTAATTTTCCTGTAGGCGGTATCTATCTTACCCCTAGTGAGATAGGCCTCTACATCCTTACATTTGTCCTCTAGCCATCCCTGCTTAGCCATTTTGCACTTCCTGTCGATCTCATTTTTGAGACGTTTGTATTCCTTTTTGACTGTTTCACTTACTGCATTTTTATATTTTCTCCTTTCATCAATTAAATTCAATATTTCTTCTGTTACCCAAGGATTTCTACTAGCCCTCGTCTTTTTACCTACTTGATCCTCTGCTGCCTTCACTACTTCATCCCTCAAAGCTACCCATTCTTCTTCTACTGTATTTATTTCCCCCATTCCTGTCAATTGCTCCCTTATGCTCTCCCTGAATCTCTGTACAACCTCTGGTTCTTTTAGTTTATCCAGGTCCCATCTCCTTAAATTCCCACCTTTTTGCAGTTTCTTCAGTTTTAATCTACAGGTCATAACCAATAGATTGTGGTCAGAGTCCACATCTGCTCCTGGAAATGTCTTACAATTTAAAACCTGGTTCCTAAATCTCTGTCTTACCATTATATAATCTATCTGATACCTTTTAGTATCTCCAGGGTTCTTCCATGTATACAACCTTCTTTCATGATTCTTAAACCAAGTGTTAGTTATGATTATGTTGTGCTCTGTGCAAAATTCTACCAGGCGGCTTCCTCTTTCATTTCTGTCCCCCAATCCATATTCACCTACTATGTTTCCTTCTCTCCCTTTTCCTACACTCGAATTCCAGTCACCCATGACTATTAAATTTTCGTCTCCCTTCACAATCTGAATAATTTCTTTTATTTCATCATACATTTCTTCAATTTCTTTTTCATCTGCAGAGCTAGTTGGCATATAAACTTGTACTACTGTAGTAGGTGTGGGCTTCGTATCTATCTTGGCCACAATAATGCGTTCACTATGCTGTTTGTAGTAGCTTACCCGCATTCCTATTTTCCTATTCATTATTAAACCTACTCCTGCATTCCCCCTATTTGATTTTGTGTTTATAACCCTGTATTCACCTGACCAGAAGTCTTGTTCCTCCTGCCACCGAACTTCACTAATTCCCACTATATCTAACTTCAACCTATCCATTTCCCTTTTTAAATTTTCTAACCTACCTGCCCGATTAAGGGATCTGACATTCCACGCTCCGATCCGTAGAACACCAGTTTTCTTTCTCCTGATAACGACATCCTCTTGAGTAGTCCCCGCCCGGAGATCCGAATGGGGGACTATTTTACCTCCGGAATATTTTACCCAAGAGGACGCCATCATCATGTAATCATACAGTAAAGCTGCATGCCCTCGGGAAAAATTACGGCTGTAGTTTCCCCTTGCTTTCAGCCGTTCGCAGTACCAGCACAGCAAGGCCGTTTTGGTTATTGTTACAAGGCCAGATCAGTCAATCATCCAGACTGTTGCCCTTGCAACTACTGAAAAGGCTGCTGCCCCTCTTCAGGAACCACACGTTTGTCTGGCCTCTCAACAGATACCCCTCCGTTGTGGTTGCACCTACGGTACGGCTATCTGTATCGCTGAGGCACGCAAGCCTCCCCACCAACGGCAAGGTCCATGGTTCATGGGGGGGGTATATTAATGTAACAAAAATAATTCTGCAACAACCATCTTCACATTTATTTACATCAATTCAACCACGAAGACCTGAAATGTAAAAATTTAAGCTTCAAGACTCAGACCCATAGACAAGAAGAAATGGAGCCAACTCTACATGGAAAGCTACGAAAACTAGAACGTTTTTTGTAATCTTCGCTCCTCTCAAATTTTTCATAAAAGAGTTTGCTTATTGTGGACAGCAACTGGAATTAGAATGGAGGGGTGAGAGTACATGATCGATCTGCAATTTAAGAAGAAGACATATAATACGTTAGAACTTGATACAAACTTATGGTAACATACAGGAAATAGAGACATCCGTCTATACACACTTTGCTGATACTCTGTGGGTCCTAAAGCTCCTAAACGATGGTGCCTGTTCCCCCTAAGTGGTTTTAAACTGTCGTGGTGTCAGCGCGCAATGGAGAGCAGTAAATTTGTTCCGTGAACCTTATACGGAGCCTTCTTTTATTTGTTACACATGGGAACAGTGGACGAAATAAAGGGAAATCAGACTAGAGGAACAGGAACCATAGAGTGGGTAGAGATGTTTTTCTGGTTAAGATTCGCCATCAGGGGAAAAGAACAGAAGAGTTTCAGAAACTTTAATGGCGGGTAGTATCTTCATGAAATTCATGAATCTGCGTAAATGATGGACACTGTACCAAGACAGACGAGTGGGACAAGTGTGAGTAAAGTTTTAATATCAAGAGTTAATAATGTTATGAGGGGAAGAATCATGTGTGAACTGAATGTAAATACTGAATGATCTGGATGGTTAAAATTTTATTTGTGCATTCGACATGAAAATATAATTAGTGTTCTCAGAAAATTAGTGAGGCAATAGCACTAGCTTCCACTAGAGTGACTTTACCAATAAATGTGCATGTCTTCCACGAAATACATTTCAGGTAGGTGTATGGTTTTTATTACGATGACCTGGTGATTCTCGTGCAACGTTTCGTCTAATCCCATCCAGTACTTTATTTTGGATTACTTTATTTTGCGCCTTTAGACGGCCCGGAGCTGGGGATTTCGGTATGATACCTTTAATTGTAATTTACAATAAAGTGTTTTCCGAGAGTTGTCATAGTCAGTTTCTAAGATGAGAAAGGGGCAGATCTCATGCAGCATCTCACGGCAGCCATAGGTGACGTCAGAGAAGTAAGAAAATTACGTCGCTGGTAACAGGAGGTAGATAGTGACAAATGTATCACGAGTGAAGAATAACTTGTGTTAGCACTTTTAAAAACATTACTATTGTTGTTACTAGTGACTATTACCATTAATCTAGTAGAAAATTTAGAATTAACTGTATTGTAGCAGAAATTTTAATGTAGCGAGTAAACTGTTTAAAGGGAAACTTGATAGGGAAAGGGACTGGAAATATAATAGAAATATTTCGTCTGATACGGTGAGAGTTTACACGTAGAAAAAAAATGGTCAAACCAGTACCAAAGTTTAGATATTTCGCGCCTTTCGGAAAGGTTAATCGTTAGAGATTAAGTCTGATAAAATAATGTGCAATTACTGACTAGAATTTCGAGTGTGTGTATTGGAATTGTACTGTTTGACGATAAATTTGGGGATTTCATTGCTTAATTTTTCTGTCTGGTTGCAGTCTAGTCAATGAGAATTATAAAATAAATTTAGTTATTATCAGAGTCCCTTACGAAATATTAACTTCAGATTCTACACATTTGTTTCTCCGTTAATGCACGCTTTTAATGTCGATGTTCTCACATGATTAAGTTTTACTATGTGTTTATCCGATGCTGTTACGTATGGAGTGTTTGTATGCATGAATGAACGTCTAAATATATAAAGTCTACGCAGTTTAAGGACGGCGAACTGAAGAAATTTTATGTCTAACCGTTTACTAAAGAGTAGTAGGTTTAGTGAAATGTAAAAATTCGGCCGTAGCAAAGTTGAACAATTACAATGTAGTATAAGATAATGGCAGACGGAATAAGTTAATTTTACTGTGCAATTTCAATAATTCGTATCGATAGAAAAACAGTCAATAACTGGGGTAATATATCTGCTAGGAAAAGTAGACGATTGTGGCTGTTTCCCATCAATAAAACAAGAATCAGTGGAGCGATTCTTGAAAAGCCCGCATTACACTTCCAAGCCCGTGAGGTTTTCCAGCTGATATTACGAATATTGTTCTGTCTACGGTTTGTACTCTGTGCTTTATCTGTGAACAAAGTATCGCAGAGAACAGTCGACAGTCGTTTCACTTTGTAATTTTCGTAGGCGCCATTCAGAGAACTGTAACAGATTTTTAAAACTATTTCCATGATGCTATTCATTGAGCGAGATGTGAAACCGGATGAAATGCGCTGGACTGTAGAATTCACAGAACTCTCGTTTGACTGATCCCGAGCGCACAATGCAGCTGCCTCATACTCACGTGTTGATTCTGTGTTGCTGCTGCTAAAATGTTACTAGTGTCGCTCTCGTCAATTGCTGGTCTGTTTCCTCTCATTCGTCACACTTCCGGCTAAATGTTTCTTTTCATGTTTTTTTACAAAGACAGATCGTGAAGGCTTGGGACGAGCAGTACATATTTCAGCATAGAACCGCATCGCTGTTATAACAGCTGGTGACGTATGCGATAAACATGAACCATATCCGTTCTTTTAGTGTCGTATGCGTTGCTGGAAGTTTTAGGCGTGCCACGAGATAATCGTCTGGTCTCTACAACAGCAGTGTGCAGTCTGATTGCCTTCAGCAGCGTATATAAATAGACGAACCGTACCTGAGTAAAATGTTTGCTGCCGGACTCTGTGGCCAAGCGGTTCTAGGTGCTTCAGTCGGGAACCGCGCTGCTGCTACGGTCGCGGATTTGAATCCTACCTCGGGTATGGATGTGTGTGATGTCCTTAGGTTACTTAGGTTTAAGTAGTTCTAAGTATTGGCGATTGATGACCTCAGATGTTAAGTCCCATAGTGCTTAGAGCCATTTTTTGAAAGTGTTTGCTCACCATAGCTACACTGAGACTAACGTTTGTGGGACCCCTTATCTTATTGCTATTTGATCAGGTTACACACACCTTAGTCCTCCTAACAGGCTCTTTCCAATGATGCAATAAAGATGGCTATGGGACTTAACTGCTGAGGTCATCAGTCCCCTAGAACTTAGAACTACTTAAACCTAACTAACCTAAGGACATCACACACATCCATGCCCGAGGCAGGATTCGAACCTGTGACCGTAGCGGACGCGCGGGTCCAGACTGTAGCGCCTAGAAACGCTCGGCCACACCGGCCAGCTACAATAGAGATGTTTATAGTTCAGTTTAATAAAGACAAAATCGGTGTCATGATGCGGCTGCGAAAAAACTTAAAAATTACTATTCGGTTTATAATTTCAGACGCCTTTTTCCTGTTGCAGTGTAAATTTAATTCTCTTCGACTTATTTTCAGTGGAATCAGTCCTATATAATGCAGTTACGTTTTTATATGTGGTACTTATAGATTAGGAAACATTACTCATCACAAATGTTTACATTAATAATTTTATACGTTTTTGTTTTTACGGCCGAATCCGCATTTCCTCTCATTTGGTCATAAGTTAGAGGTGCACTGTAACCCCACTTTTAAAATGTCACATTTTCTGGTCGCGATCTGTTCGCTTTGTAGTTTTCATATTCATAAGCTGGCTGATGTGGTACACCACATTTGATCAGGCACTGAATGTTTTCTTACGAGAGCTGTATTTGATTTCTGTAATGACTACATGTTCACTTGTGTTTGTGCCTGTTTTCTTATTTTTTACGTAAGTATTGCCAACGTAGATGACGCAATAGTTGTCAGCCTGTCGACTGTTCATTTGTACCCTCCCTCAGTCTCTCTCTCTCTCTCTCTCTCTCTCTCTCTCTCTCTCTCTGTGTGTGTGTGTTTTGGAGCAAGCGGATTTGTTTTGGAATGTTAATGTTATTCTAAGACATTTGGGAGGTAGAGGGTTGCAGAAAGTTGACTGTGGATCTAACTTATAAAACAAATAACTTCTTTATATTCTTGCCGCGGGTAATGTCCACGAAAGGAAACTTCTAAAAAGGTAGGGAATTCGCCTAATTGTCCATTATGAATTAGAGAACCGGAATGAAATGTATGTAATCCAAAAAATGAGTTCCTAACGCGATCTCATTCGAAAACATCTATGAGATAATCATACACCACACACTTTAATAAATTATACGCAATGGAAGGAGGAAGAGAGCCTGCTTATCTTAACATATTTTAAAATAGTACGTTATACATAAGTCAAGAGTTTCGTGAAAGGTTCACGTTGCGTTAGCATGAGTCAGCTTTTCGCTTACAGCATCCAGCAGTGCATTTGGGTAGCTTCCGCTGTTCTCTAGACATAAATTCAGAATGCAGAAGATAGTAGTTACCAGCTGATAAATCATGTAATAAACGTATGAAATTATATCGGTCGTTTCGTGATAAAATCAATGAATACTATGTGCAGACTCATAACCTACACCTCTCTTTACAAAACGAAGACATTCGTGTTGAGCATGTATCCAAAATTATCAGTACAAAAGTAGCCTTACACTCCTGGAACAGTTCACGCTGCAGCGTTTAAGGTTGCACGAAATGAAATGAAGTTATAAATGATGCAGTAACCAGCCTCCAAGGACTTAATGATTCACAACATCTCCGAGCCTATCACACTACGTGTAAGCAAGCGGAAAAATATCAGCGCTTGGAGCAATACTAACAATCAAACTCGGCTAACCTCACACCGTAAACTGCTTTTCGTCACAGAATATAAGCTGGATTGATGTCACCAGAATTCCTCCAGACTGTTCAGTAATATATCTCTCCATCAAACAAAAGTGACGTTTGTACAGCACGCATTCTCACAGCCTTAACATTCAGATTACTGTACAGCTAAACATAAACGAGTAGAATAATGGCCGATCTCTTCGAACAAAGCCTCCCATTTGGTTTGCTGGCATCAACGAATCCTATTGGTAGATGGCTAACCGACTCTTCACAGACGTTTTACCGATGCAGTGGCGTAGCAAAGAGCTTGCGAAAGTATATTAATCTATATACTGAAACTGCTTATTGCAAGATTTCAACGATAGTCGTAAAATAAATACTACAGATCACGAGAAAAGGAGTAAAATATGTTGAGAGGAAATGAAAGAGCCAACTAACAGACGCCTTTCGACATGTTATATTAAAGATTACAAGTCTACAGTTAGTTCCTGTTTTACCACTCCCTACTTATAGATGAAACATTGTTTTCAGGAAGTACATGAAATATAAAATGTTCTTCAAGGGGTTAGCTAATCGCCTGCAGTAATCTAAAAGCAGGGCAATAAATCGTAAACAAAATATGCTGTGGAACAGCTTGCCTTGCATCTGTTGATATAGGATATATTAACTCATTTTTGTCGATGATGCTGTGGAACAGCATGCCTTGCATCTGTTGATATAGGATATATTAACTCATTTTTGTCGATGATGGTACCTTTCAGATAGAGACAAGTACATAAAATTTCCATTTTTGATCAACTTTCCGAGATTATCTCGAGTTTCCATTCCAGTTACTGTTTGCAATTAACTGACAACAATTTTGTTCTATTTCTCTTCTGGAAAGGAGACTGAAACGACTCAGTGGATGAAGCACGCGGATTGGGTTTAAAATTCCCGTCCAGCTATAATGAATTTAGTTTTCCATGAGTTAGTTAAATCCGTTAATGTCATTACGGTTTGTAAAAGGCGCGAAGTATTTCCTCGCGTTTCCTGTTCTGTCCAACATTTTGTTTCATCTAAACTAACGTCGCCGTGGATGGAAATTTAAAGCCTGATCATCTTTCTTCCCTTTTCTTCTCTTCTCTGGTGGTTAATTTCGCATGTTCACAGAATTTTCTCGAAATATCTCTCGACAAAGCGTAATCGAAAGAGTGCATTCGGAGAAATGTCTTTGAGCCACGCTTCTGTACAACCTGACGCGAAATTTCCTCTTTTCTCTATTTGATTCCCATTACCACCAGGAGCGAATAGCCGTATTCATTTTGGGAAGTTGTCTGGAACAAGAGGTCCATTTAAATAGTTACTACGAGAGAGAAACGTCCCTCCGTTGGTTTCTGGATGGACGACGCACGAACAGTTGTCGAACGCTCCTAACGCCTCGTCACGAGTTTTGTTTCGTTCTCCCACTCCCCCTTCCTCTTTCTGAAACACGGACACACACACACACACACACACACACACACACACACACACACACACACATACACAAACACATATAAAAGGCCGCCCAAATTCCTGGGGTTTTGTTTAGAGCGAGCGCTTAATGGAATTTCGTTTACTTCCGCAACAGACTCGAGGACAGAAAGAAAACGTTTAGAAATTCCTGTCGCCCTTTAATGGGCTGGCCACAGAATCCTCTTTTTCATTTGGGATACAATTCCGGAGGCTTATTCAGTTCCAAAGCGCGCGCCGCCAACTCGCATCGTACTGGCCGGTGATCGTGTTATGATTTCTTTAACCCCGGAAAGGACAACAAAGAAATGCAAATAAATAAACAGCCCCCTGGACCCTAAATGATCGAAAGGAGATAGAGAGAGATTAAAATTATTTACTGGACCTTGCTGTTGTATTCGCACGATATGTGAACGTAGCGGATCTTCTTTGCGGTATACACTATAAGCTTACTGTACTGTGAGATGCTATGGTAACTGTAGGTACCGAAGAAATTCAATAATATAAATACGTTGGTTCAGGCCAATCGACCGATACTTTAGGAGCTCAATGTTAACGCTGCAACATAATGTATTATTTGACAAATTTATTAAACAGAAGAAAGTCTGAGCTAGTGTTAATCGGTTATTCAGCTTCATAATTATACATCCTAATAACTTTAAACATAAAAATTAAAAGTTTTGCGAGGAGATATTATCAACTGATGCAACTAAAATAGTTTGTTGTTACGACTCAGTGACATTCCCATAGTTACCTGTTAACCAACATGGTGCACTCAACAATTAGAAGCTTACTCAAATATACTGTGGTCTGACACTGATAAGCATTCTCATTTTAACGAAATTCCCAGCTAATTTTACCATGGAATCCGTAAAAAGTCCTCTAATGTTGATGTACGTACTATATTACACGGGCACGTTTAAAGTGGAGGTAATAGCCGACGATAACGAGCGATCCATTTAAATAGTACCTATTACTTTGTAGTAGAGATCGACAATATGTATGCAAATGCAGGCATTACGAGCGTGGTGGAAAAGTGAAGTGAGTTCTATAATGTCTGTAAAGCATGCGAAACAGAAATTTCGGCGACCAGCAACGCGTCACAACTAAGTGGATTTATCGCTTGGACAAAGCGGGCACTGTATTTAGAAAGACGAGGACAACCGAGTTGTATTTTACTGTAATCTCTCTTTACGTGTACACTTATATCTACACCTGTATCTACCTGTACCTTGAACTTGGCAGAAGGCACCAGGCACCAGCCTCAAACTCCCTTCCTAACGCTGTACTTTCCGAAAACGCTTGCGAGAAATGAACACTTAAATATGTCCACTATTTATATTATCGCGACAGCCAATACTCCTTATGCTTGTGGACGAATACTAGATATTTCGATACGTGAGTGACGGTTGTGAAATTACGTCAAAACTGCTCACCGCAATGACGAATACTTTTTTTTAAATAAGCTTTTATAAGTCACAATCTCTTTATCATCCTACGTTAACAAAAAGTGAGCTGCTCTTTCATGTTCTTTGTCAAACCTACATGCTAGGCATCCTATACTGCACAGAAGCATCCTATAAGAAGTCGACAGTTTCTTTAATGGATGTGTTGCAACTTCAAAGTGCGGTCCAATAAAATATAATCCCTGGTTTGACTCCTTCTGGACAGCGCGTCGTACTTATTTTAAGACAAGACGGTATGATAGCACACAGTCCGATACACCATTTTGATGTACACTATAGTATATTGATGGTACACACACGAAACAATGGGTCACAGATGCACTGTTCGTTACCAGCTTACTTATCTGTGTTGAATGTGAATGTGCATAAATACAAAGTACGTTTGAGAACTATGGTATATGTCTGTATTTAAATATTGATTACTCGTCTGTATTTAAATACTGTTTACTCACGACCAATTTTGTCTGTCTCATATAGACATCAAACGTTCGACATTTTTGGTTATATACTGTTTCACGAAATATTATGTTTAAACTGAAAAAAGTTGCTCAAAACAAAAATTGTAAGAAACATATTTTGGAATTTCTGTATGTAGCGATGAAATTGTAATATGTTTGTAAAAAAATATTAGCGATTGTTAAAATTCTTAGAAAGGATGTGTGTCAGTAATGTAGTATAATTAAAGTTGCTTTATTTTTATAATTCGTCAATATCGGTACTAGTAGAGCAAAACAAAATATTTTCCACCATATACAAAAATATGTGTGCAGAAATTCGAAAGTGCAGTAAAAACAGATTATTTTAGTAATTTGCTCAAAAGTAACTGAAATATGTACAAAGAAAAATTCCTTGATGTAAATCTCTCTGCATAGTGCTGTTTGGCTGCATTTATAGGTCGCACCTCGTACTGTATGGCAGTTTTGTTGACATGTGTGGTGTTAACTGTATTGAGATAATAGTTAAATCTCAAGAGGAATAAAAGCTGCAAGAGAACCAATGAAATGGCTATTGACACTTCGTTTAAAAGAGAATAAGCATGAATTTTAAACCACAAACCGGTTTTGAAGACAAGAAAAATCACACAGAGGACTGTGCAATGAACAAGAATGACAACTAATGGAAAGACGACTTAATATAAATAGAATGACCAGTTATGTATAATAATGTGCATTGCATTTATCCATTCAAATTAAGGAGAAAATTCTATACATAAAAACAGAGAAAATACTTCAAATCATCATCAATATCAAAAGTGTTATGCCCTACAGCAGGTCTTCAGATGCAGTAATTTTTTTAATCATCAAAAAACATGACTATGTATGAGGGAAGTCGGAATTTGTGAGTACCTAGGAGGGACTAAATAAAATTATCTTATGACATACACTAATTAAATGAATGTATAGAAAGAGTTTGAGTCCGAAAATAGCATAAGCTGCGAATTAGAAAACATGAAAAGTGGTGACTAACAGTGGAGCAAGTACTGAATGCAGATGACAACAATGAGCTTGGACACATTAAGTTAATTATATAGCTCATATCACTTCTAAATACTGAAGCATTGATACTTATTTTTTTGATTTATGCATGACATAGTGAAACTGTTTTGCAACAGTATCATGATAACAGACAAACGATCAGTTGCGAGTGGGCACAAGATTATATATGGTTTATCCCCCCCCCCCCCCTGAAACCATGGACCTTGCCGTTGGTGGGGAGGCTTACGTGCCTCAGCGATACAGATGGCCGCACCGTAGGTGCAACCACAACGGGAGGGGAGGGTATCTGTTGAGAGGCCAGACAAATGTGTGGTTCCTGAAGAGGGGCAGCAACCTTTTCAGTAGTTGCAGGGGCAACAGTTTGGGTGATTGACTGATCTGGCCTAGTAACACTAACCGAAACGACCTTGCTGTTCTGGTACTGCGAACGGCTGAAAGCAATTGGAAACTACAGCCGTAATTTTTCCCAAGGGCATGCAGCTTTACTGTATGGTTAAATGATGATGGCGTCCTCTTGGGTAAAATATTTCGAAGGTAAAATAGTCCCCCATTCGGATCTCCGGGCGGGTACTACTCAAGAGGACGTCGTTATCAGGAGAAAGAAAACTGGCGTTCTACGGATCGGAGCGTGGGATGTCAGATCCCTTAATCGGTCAGGTAGGTTAGAAAATTAAAAAGGGAAATGGATAGGTTAAAGTTAGATATAGTGTGAATCAGTGAAGTTTGGTGGCAGGAGGAACAAGACTTTTGGTCAGGTGAATACAGGGTTATAAATACAAAATCAAATAGGGGTAATGCAGGCGTAGGTTTAATAATGAATAAAAAATGAGAGTGCAGGTAAGCTACTACAAACAGCATAGTCAACGCATTATTGTGGCCACGATAGACACAAAGCCCACGCCTACTACAGTAGTACAAGCTTATATGCCAACTAGCTCTGTAGATGATGAAGAAATTGATGAAATGTAACATGAGATGAAATTATACAAGTAGTGAAGGGAGACGAAAATTTAATAGTCTTGGGTGACTGGAATTCGAGATTAGGAATAGGGAGAGAAGGAAACATAGTAGGTGAATATGGATTGGGGATAAGAAATGAAAGAGGAAGCCGCCTGTTAGAATTTTGCACAGAGCATAACTTAATCATAAACTTGGTTCTAGAGTCATAAAAGAAGGTTGTATACATTATTTAATGGGAAGACAGAGATTTAGGAACCAGGTTTTAAATTGTAAGACATTTCCAGGGGCAGATGTGAACTCTGACCACAAACTATTGGTTATGAACTGAAGATTAAAACTGAAGAAACTGCAAAAAGTTGGAAATTTGAGGAGATGGAACCTGAATAAGCTGACCAAACCAGAGGTTGTACAGAGTTTCAGGGAGAGTACAAGGGAACAATTGACAGGAATGGGGAAAAGAAATAAAGTAGAAAAAGTATGGGTAGCTCTGAGGGATGAAGTAGCGAAGGCATCAGAGGATCAAGTAGGTAAAAAGACGAGAACTAGCAGAAATCCTTGGGTAACAGATGAAATATTGAATTTAATTAATGAAAGGAGTAAATACAAAAATGCAGTAAATGAAGCAGGCAAAAAGGAACACATACGTCTCAAAAACGAGATTGACAGGAAGAGCAAAATGACTAAGCAGGCATGGCTAGAGGACAAATGTAAGGATGTAGAGGCTTATCTCACTAGGGGTAAGACAGATACTGCCTATAGGAAAATTAAAGAGACCTTTGGAGAAAAGAGAGCCACTTGTATGAATATCAAGAGCTCAGATGGAAACCCAGTTCTAATCAAAGAAGGGAAAGCAGAAAGGTGGAAGGAGTATATAGAGGATCTATACAAGGGCGAGGTACTTGAGGACAATATTATGGAAATGGCAGAGGATGTAGATGACGATGAAATGGGAAATACGATACTGCGTGAAGAGTTTGACAAAGGACTGAAAGACCTAAGTCGAAACAATGCCCCGGGAGTACACAACATTCCATTAGAACTACTGACGGCGTTGGGAGAGAGAGTCCTGACAAAACTCTACCATCTGGTGAGCAAGGTGAATGAGACAGGCGAAATACCCGCAGACTTCAAGAAGAATATAATAATTCCAATGCCAAAGAAAGCAGGTGTTGACAGATGTGAAAATTATCGAACTATCAGTTAATAAGTCACAGCTGCAAAATACTAACGCGAATTCTTTACTGACGGTTGGAAAAACTGGTAGAAGCCGACCTCGGGGAAGATCTGATTGGATTCCGTAGAAATATTGGAACACGTGAGGCAATACTGATCTTACGACTTATCTCAGAAGAAAGATTAAGGAAGGACAAATCTACGTTTCTAGCATTTGTAGACTTAGAGAAAGCTTTTGACAATTTTGAGTGGAGTACCCTCTTTCAAATTTAAAGGTGGCAGGGGTAAAATACAGGGAGCGAAAGGCTATTTACAGTTTGTACAGAAACCAGATAGCAGTTATAAGAATCGAAGGATATGAAGCAGTGGTTGGGAAAAGAGTGAGACAGGGTTGTAGCCTCTCCCTGATGTTATTCAATCTGTATATTGAGCAAGCAGAAAAGGAAACAAAAGGAAAATTCGGAGTAGTTATTAAAATCCATGGAGAAGAATTAAAAACTTTGAAGTTCCCGATGACATTGTAATTCTGTCAGAGACAGCAAAGGACTTGGAAGAGCAGTTGAACGGAATGGACAGTGTCTTGAAAGGAGGATATAAGATGAACATCAACAAAAGCAAAACGAAGATAATGGAATGTAGTCGAATTAAGTCGGGTGATGCTGAGGGAATTAGATTAGGAAATGAGACGCATAAAGTAGTAAATGAGCTTTGCTATTTAGGGAGCAAAATAACTGATGATGGTCGAAGTGGAGAGGATATAAAATGTAGACTGGCAATGGCAAGGAAAGCGTTTCTGAAGAAGAGAAATTTGTTAGTATCGGGTATAGATTTAAGTTTCAGGAAGACGTTTCTGAAAGTATTTGTATGGAGGGTAGCCATGTATGGAAGTGAAACATGGACGATAAATAGTTTGGACAAGAAGAGAATAGAAGCTTTCGAAATGTGGTGCTACTGAAGAATGCTGATGATTATTTGAGTAGATCACATAACTAATGAGGAGGTATTGAATGGAATTGGAGAGAAGAGAAATTTGTGGCACAACTTGACTAGAAGAAGGGATCGGTTGGTAGGACGTGTTCTGAGACATCAAGGGATCATAAATTTAGCATTGGAGGGCAGCGTGGAGGGTAAAAATCGTAGAGGGAGACCAAGAGGTGAATACAATAAGCAGATTCAGAAGCCTGTAGGTTGCAGTAAGTGCTGGGAGATGAAGAAGCTTGCAGAGGATAGAGTAGCATGGAGAGCTGCATCAATCCAGTCTCAGGACTGAAGACAACAACAGATCACATGTTGGATAGTAATATGAGAGTGAGAAAACTGACAATGTTTCTGAAGCAATTTAGAGAATTGTTGTCAGAACGAAAGGTACTATATTGAGAAGTTGAGTCTCATATTAAAGAGAAGAATCAACATCTTTCAAAAATTTAAAACCAGTTACAATTCATTTCAAAAAGTCAGTTAAATTAACTGCAGAAAAAGTGGACAGTTTTCAGTACTTCTTGCAGAACGGAGACTGATTATTAAAATCTTAAAGATAGAATTGTTGATAAGTTAAGAGGCAAAATAAAAAATGTAAATACTGATGTAGAATACTTGTCAGTAACAGATGTAATACATTGTAAACATAGTCAGCCTGATGTTTCAAATAAAAATTTAAAAATTACAATTTTCGTCACAAAAATTTATCCAACTATTGCCAAAAATGATGGTGAATGTAAGAAAAAGGTACTGAAACGTTGTGAATCAGTAGGAAACAACGTTTATCTCTGCTGATGTGGAATGTGGGCTGATCTGCATGTGGGAACTTTTACTTCTGAGGATACTGTACTTCTGTAGGAGCTTTTGAGAAAACCGATGGGTTTTCAACTTTAGAGCAGAAATGTATTCCAAATCTTTTGTCCATAAATAATCAGTTTTTGCAAATGTACCTAAATTTCGTGTGCAGGTGTTTCAACAAATCTTGTGAGAGCGTCGAAATTGATTGGGATATACTTGGTGTACACATAGTAATCAATGATTTGTTGGAAATATTTGGTTCTGATGAATCTAAATTTTTTGAAAAACAACAGCTTGACTTTTGGGAGAAGTTTCTAGGCAAATTTTGTAAAATGGTTAAAATTAATTGTATAGTAGTTGGTGGACACATCCTAAACAATGAGGATTTGTTTGAAATACATAGTTCTGATACAGAATAAACATAGTTTCGACTTGGTAGCTGGATTAAGGAAAAGAGTTACTAAATAATATGAAGTTAAAGTTATGGATTTTTCGGTTGAGAGGTTACAATATTCTGATTTGGCTGTTGAACTATTGGAGAGATTGATTGTGAAATGTAAAAGTACGATTAAATATTGTAAGCATACTATGAAAAAACTATACCACAAGGTGTATCAACTAGGATATTGAATAAACCACCAGATGAAGAAACCTGTGATAGGAAAACAACAGTGATGTAAGTAGATTTGTCTCTGAGAAACAATGTAAAATCTTTCTTTTTATTTTCGTAATACGAACCACACTTTTTGTTTGAGTCGTCAGTCTTATGTTTGGTTTGATGCGACCCGCCTCATTCCTCTCCTGTTTCAACCTCTACATTTCAGAGTAGCACTTGCAACCTACGCCCTCAATTAACTGCTGGATTCATTCCAATCTCCATCTGCCTCTACAAGTTGTACTCTCTACAGCTCCCTCTAGTACCGTGGAGATTATTCTCTGATGTCTTAACAGATGTCCTATCATCCTGTCCCTTTTTTTGTCAGTATTTGCCACATACTCCTTTCCTCTCCTATTCTGTGCAGAACCTCCCCATTCCTTACGCTGTCGGTTCACCTAGTTTTCAACTTTCATCTGTAGCACCACATCTGAAGTTCTTCGATTCCCTTCTTCTCTATGTTTTCCCGCAGTCCAAGTTTCTCTACGATACAATACTGTGCTCCAAACGTACTTTCTCAGAAATGTCTTCCTCAGATTAAGGCCTATGATTGATGCTAATAGACTTACCTTGGCAAGTAACGCCATTTCTGCCAATGCTAGTCTGCTTTTGATGTACTCCTTCCTCCATCCGTTTGGTTATTTTGATCACTAGGCTAAAGAATTTCTTAACTTCATCTACTTCGTGACCATCAATCCTGATGTTAAGTTTCACGCTGTTGTCGTTTATGTTACTTCTCATTGCTTTCGTCTTTCTTCGATCTACTCTTAATCTACATTGTGTACTCATGAGATTTCATTCCACTCAGCAGATCATGTAATACTTCTTCACTTTCACATGCTGTGCGTCAAGCAACCATAAACATTCAGTCCAGCTGCACACCGAATGGGTTTTCAACCTATTCCTGTTAAAAGTTAGTCTTCATATTTTTATTAATTTTCGTCCTGTTTATAATTGAGGTACGGCTGTGGAATATGAAACGTCGGGTGAATCGCTTGATGGAGTCTGATAACAAAAATTAATATTAATTGTTTTAGTTATAATTACTTCTTTTTATTTCCAATTCTTTACGACTTAAGAGACTGAGAATTACACTCAAAAATTTGCGCAGTTTCTGGATTTTTTTTTTCAAACCAGATTTGATACATTATATCATGTTTTCTAAACGATAGGCTTTATAAAGAACAATCTTTGTGGAACGTCTTCATATTGTTGAGAATACATGAAGTTCTGGTAAGTTTTGAATAAGTATCCGCTCCTGTCACGCTACCGACGAGACTTTTAACGAAAGTAAACTGAAGAAGTACTTGGGCGAGACCGGGGCAGGTTGGCTCATTTTATTATCTTGATTTTTTTCAAATCTGTATTTTCAATATTTCCTCTCCTGCTTTTTATGGGTAAACATTGGTACATCGTTTCTGCGCATCTGCAAATAAGTAGTTATAGTGTCTCACTGATTCTCTATTCATCGAAAAATATTTATAGAGTAATACCACCTGACCCAACCTGCCCCGCCCACGGGTTAAGCTGGTCCAGCAGTTGGGGCCTGTTGGCACTTATGACTTTGTCATTTACTTAGTTTCGACATCGGTTATTTAAATGAAAATGTATCAACTTCGCACCGCGGGAGTAGCCGCGCGGTCTATGACGTCTTGCCATGGTCCGGGTGGCTGCCCCCGTCGGAGGTTCGAGTCCTCCCTCGGGCATGGGTGTATGTGTTGTCTTTAGCGTAATTTAGTTTAAGTTAGATTAAGTAGTGCGTAAGCTCAGGTGCCGATGACCTCAGCAGTTTGGTCCCATAAGACCTTACCACAAATTTCCAATTTGTATCGACTTCAGTACTCACAGTTTATTTTAATTTAGAGCTTTATGACAAGAAATGTGTTTTCTCGTTGTTATAATAACAGTTTGACAGAAAAGGACGTCCATAATTTTTATCAGTAGTCGTTTGATTGTCCGATACGATCTTTGCAGTTCAAACATTCAGAAAAAGTCCTTTCATGTCATTTTCTACACATGACAGATGTGCCCATCTCTTGTAACTTACATTGAACCCATTCATCACCTGTGACAAAGTGGGTGAAGGCACATACGTCTCAAGGCATCCTCACTTCATCTTAACATCTTGAAGTACCTTCTTATAAATGCCTACTTTCTTTCTGCTCTTCATTTGAAGAGCTTTATTATGAAGATACCCTCTTTTACGCAGAACATCAGTATTTCTCTTTAAAGTGTTCCTATTTCTCTCTTTGGGGCGTTGTTGTTCACGTTATAATGCGTCCTTCCTGGAGTGTTGTCAGCATTGCTGCAGTTCTTCATGTTTTTGCTGGTTTTTTTTTTATTGGTTCTGACTTCTCAAATGGGCTAACTTCTTCAGGTGTTAGTACACACGGTTGTTCACATGATATGCCTGAGATCCCCTGCCATACCCACAGGACCGGACAGACAGTTTAATTTGTGGAAAGGGGCCAAAATGAGTTGCTGTGTGTTGCACTCGAAGATACTACTTTATTCATTTGGCAAACATTAAAAGAGTAAAGAAAACATTAAAAACAGAGAAAACCAACCATTAATTTTAGAACTTAATGCCTGGCTAAATGTGCCATTCAATCTCACGCCTCAAGGGCAATACAACTTTAACTTAAAACCGGCTGAAGGCCAATAACTTATTGCTCAAACAGGAATTTGAATTTTAAAAGGGAGAAGACCCTATTCTAAAATTTGTTTAAGCCAGGCTGAAGGCCCAAACAATCTCACACCTTTAAGGCAAAACAAACTTAAATTAAAATTGGCTAGAAGCCACACATAAACAAACAACTAGCACAAATAAGAAAATGAAGCACATCAAACGGCGTTCAGAAGTTTCCAAGGGTCGGTCTGGAATTCGAACACTACCGCTCGCTTCGGTGAGACAGGCAGTTGGCTCAACAATTCTCAATCCGACGGCAACCCAACCAACAGACAGTCAACGGACCAAACGGCAGGAAAACTTCCGTCCCACCCAACCGGCACACAACAGGGAGTTCAATGGAACAACGTAAAAGGTATCGGCGCCTACAACGAACTTCACATTCAGCTGTCAAACTACACACCGTACTGGACAGCCACAACACGATGAGGAAAATACACTACCTGAATTTACGACAACGGCCAGGGCAGGTAACGGGAACGTTAACGGCCACAAGGCAGAAGATTCCGCTGGTGCACTTCAAAACAGTCAAGTTAAGTTAAACCATACACGAGGGCGGCTAGAATTTCGCCAACTTGAAAACACACGTCGTTGCTCAAGGTTATGTCCAAACAGCCCACAACGAAATTCAAACGACACAATGTGAGCAGTTGGGGCTGGCTGATAGATTACGTAAAGACTCAACTATAGTGTCTGCGATCGGTGAGCCATGGACCTGGTAATGGGAGCAGCCCCTCACACTCCGACCGCGCGTGGACGCCACCAGTGGGCCCGGCCAGGGACGCACCACGGAGACTCCCGCGCTGCTCCACGCCAACCGACCTACTGCCCAGGCCCGGAAACGGTGAAAGGAGCAAATATACGTCGGCCGATGAGACGAGCAACCGAACGGCCAACCAACGGTCGTCCCTCCCCAATGTCCCTCCGTCGGACAGTTAATGTGTGCGGCCAGCGGTCGGCGAGCACTGGCTGTCGGCGCCTCAGCGACGCTCCGTCCCCGAATTCACTGCTGCTGCTTCGCGACTGCACTGCTGGTCCGTCTCCAACTGACTGCCGGACACACGACGACCCGGACATACTATCGGTCGCTCCAAAGTTGGTACGACAGTGCACTTATCGATACGCGCTGCTGCTGCCGCTCACGGGAAAGTAAGGCAGGAAGTTAGTGATGCCAGTAAATGGAATAAGAAAACTGGGCGGCAGTGCCTTAATAGAAGATGACAAACAATAAATGGGATAAATGCGAGCCGTGCACGGCTCAATGACATTTAACGTAACAGCCATTGTTACTGACTAAATAGACCCACCTTTGTGTTGGGCAGTCTTGAGGAGCGATCAAACTGCGGTACTGGCCGCTCGTTCTGCCGCCCTTTCCAATACGCGCTCTGCCAGTTCGCCGCCGTATTTCCTACAGCCGCCACCGCGGCACGATGGCGCTTACACGAACGATTGCACTGCTGCGAATGAGATACAAGAATCCCCTCTCCGGACCTCCATCGGCGGCTGTACTTGTGTTCGAACCTTTGACCATAGATACTTGTAGACTGGCCTTGCTGTGCAGAAGCTATAGTGCTTTTGTGGCTCCAAAATAAACCACGTGGCTTTTGGCAAAACGTGGCGGGATTTCGAATCAGCGGTCTGCCATCCTAAGTTTGTATCGCATTTTTCGCACATTTCTCAATTGACTGCCAAACGCTTCCAACAAAAATTACTTTTTTATTTGCGAAAAATCATGTCAGAACTACATTTAACCTGGATTTGTTCACAGTACCATTTATAAAATCTAACAAATGCATAGATCGCCCCTCTGGTGGGCAGCGGGACGAAATTACTATAAACTATCAATTAAAGTAAAATGTCGTTAAAATTCTTTTAAACAGTAAGAGTGGGATCGTGCCAAAATTTAAACATTGGATTCGCCACGTTTTGAGCTCGAGTCACTTATAAAAGAAAATTGGATATGGGAATTATGTTAACTATAGGTGCCAAAATTGTCGACTTTAGGAGCAGGTCCATTTTAGAGTATCAATTTTAGGTGCACTTCAAAGGTTCAGTTCCTACCGTTTTCACAAAAGTTTAAACTATCAGTTTAAAAAAATGATATTTTAGATGAAAGGCGAGACTTTAAAGTTTCAGAAAATAATTTTGGACCCTACATTTATTTAATAGTATTAGAAGGTAGAAAAAAATTCTCTTTATGTGTCGACTACAGGTGCTCTTACATTATTATAATCTCACTTGTATATACAAAAAGGCGCGTACGTGCAGATGGCTTAAAGTTTTTCCATTTCAGGGCCTGTATCCAAAGCTGCTTTCGGTTTTAATCCTTAGGGAACCTACGAGTGAGAACGAGAAACAGTTATACTTACTTCTGTAACCGAAATATCACAGATACTTTCCAAACTGTAATATGAGTCTGACTTTACAGGCATCAAAAAATGGTTCAAATGTCTCTGAGCACTATGGGACTTAACATCTTAGGTCATCAGTCCCCCATAACTTAGAACTACTTAAACCTAACTAATCTAAGGACATCACACACATCCATGCCCGAGGCAGGATTCGAACCTGCGACCGTAGCAGTCCCGCGGTTCCGGACTGCAGCGCCTACAGGCATCACTTTCAACACTTTAATTTACGTGATACACTATTTCAAGTGTCAAAAACATATAAAAACCACTTCAGCAGATTTCAATAAACCCATCTGCACTATCATAGAAACACTTACACATGAAATGTAATGCCATTTCCCCCGACAAAACGCAGAGAACAGCCATAAGGACAACACGAAACAACCATGTTTTGCCAAGATTCACGTGACTTTAGCCCAGAGATGTTGGAGGCACGAAAATGACGCCAGGGCCAGTCTATTATATTTATGGTCGAAGGTTCAAACATTTATGCACTGGCGCATTTTTATGTGTTTACCAGTTGAATAAGTTTTAGAGACTCTCAGTGACCAGGGCTCGTCATTTACTGACTAGTCATAGTACTGAAGACCGCCTGAACTGTAAATTATTTGTGCGGTCATATATTTCAACATTTATACCGATTGTTAATGACTGACACAACAGATTCCCCAATGAAGCTGTGTATTATTTTTAATATTTGATATTAGGTGTAGAATAGATAATATATGAATTCTCTATTGATAAACAGCATCTGTTCGTTGCTTCTGTATCCACTAACAAACTCGCAAAGAAGCATTTAGCCGTTTGAGGTGGCCGAGCGGTTCTAGACGCTACAGTCTGGAACCGCGCGACCGCTACGGTCGCGGGTTCGAATCCTGCTTCGGGCATGGATGTGTGTGATGTCCTTAGGTTAGTTAGGTTTAAGTAGTTCTAAGTTCTAGAGGACTGATGACCTTATAAGTTAAGTCCCATACTGCTCAGAGCCATTTGAACCAATTTGAACCATTTAACAGACTGGAGGCGAGAAAAAGGCAGTGGAACGAGGAACTTGGGACACCAGAGCAGGACGATTTTTTTCTATTGAATTACTTTTTGTCTGTGTGTACGTATATTATGTTCAGATACATAAGTTGAAATATAAAAATTGAAATATTTAAGGAATCATGGCTAACCAGTGAGAGCAACGTCTAAGTTTCGAACAGCGTATAACACCTCTTATTCAGTTTCAGAGTAAACAAATAACAGAACTGCTGTCAGCAGTTTTATGCCTCGTACGAGCCCAAGTAGCCCAGCGGCAAAAGGCGCCAGGAGCTAAAGAAGGAAATCGGCTGCCGCTTCCGCCATTCCGACAGTTCGATGAGACGAAGGAAGCGTGGAAAGAATACATAGCACAGCTGCATCGACATTGCGACGCCTTCGAAATCACGTATGAACCACGTCGTGCATATTTCTTTTCATGTGTAGTAGTGTACACCTACTCCATCCTAGTGAAATTATTTACCTTCAGTGAGCGCTAAACCCAGCCCTAACAGGTCACAACTATCAGATTATACGAGTTTTTTTAGAGTCAGGTACGCGTTGCCGCTGCACGGTACAAATTTTTCTGCACTCAACGTCGCAGTGATCAGTCCTATAATGAATGGACTGCAGAATTACAGGACATGACTAGAGACTGCAATTCAGTTGTGTCTGTGGTGCAACTTCTCCACATGAAATGCTTCACGCTGCTGTTATTCAGAATCTATTACATGAGAGATTGAGGACAGAAATTCTTAAGCATCGCAACCCTAGCCTCACTGAAGCGGTTAAAGTTATCGCTGTACTCGAAGTTCAGGATTTAGCAGAGCAATATTTCTGTCTACGAATTATCGCTTGACTTGAGACAAACAACCCGTGCCCCAGCCACAGTCACGACCCCAGCACTCTCCAGACCGGACTCACTACATGTAGCGTTTACCGCCCGGCGCAGCGCTAATTATACTGGCCCAGCTGCGCGCAAAGCGAAGTCATGAGCGAAATGTTATGTCACCGATGACTGGAAGAATTGCTTCTTCAGACAAGCTGAATGCAATTTTTGTAATGCCTACAAAACTTTAGAAAGGGCTCCTGTTTCGTGCGGGAATAATGCAAAGCAGGAACGGATGGAAATCAATGTGATTTCATGTTCAGAATCTGAGCCAGTTCCTGGTCAAAAATCACACAGGAGAAGGCGCAGAAAACGCACACTCACACACGTTTAATGAGAATACCACACAATTCAAAAAGGCTAGCCCAATCTCGAAATTCACGAAATTTCTCTACTGCGCAAGTGCAAACAAGAACAGGTAACGGACAATTGTATTCAGATAAAACACCGCAAACTGTGGTTTACATAACATACACTATAGAGCCAAAAAAACTGGTACACCTGCCTAATATCGCGTAAGGCCCCGCGAGCACGCGGAAGTGCCGCAACACGACGTGGTATGGACTCGACTAATATCAGAAGTGTTTCTGGAGGGAATTGACACCCTGAATTCTGCTGAGTTATCCATACTTCCCTAAGAGTACGAGGCGGTGGAGAACTCTTCTGAACGGCCAGTTGCAAGGCATCCCAGATATGCTCAATAATGTTCATGTCTGAGGAGTTTGGTGTCCAGCGGAAGTGCTTGAGCTCAAAAGAGTGTTGCTGCAGCCACTCTGTAGCAATTGTGGACGTATGGGGTGTCGCATTGTTCTGCTGGAATTGACCAAGTCTGTCAGACTGCACATTGGACATGTACGGATGCGGGTGATCAGACAGGATGCTTACGTACGTGTTAACTGTCAGAGTGGTATCTAGATGTATCAGGGGCCCCATATCACTCCAACTGCACACACCCTACACCATTACAGAGTCTCCACCAGCTTGAACATCTCCTGCTGACATGCAGGTTGTCGCCATACTCGTACACGTCCATCCGCTCGATCCAATTTGAACCGAGACTCGTTCAACCCGGCAACATGCTTCCAGTCATCAACATTCCAGTGTCGTTGTTGACGTGCACAAGCGAGGCGTAAAGCATTGTGTCGTGCAGTCATCTAAGGTACACGAATAGGCCTTCGGCTCAGAGAGCCCTTATCGATGATGTTTCGTTGAATAGTTCGCACGCTGATACTTGTTGAAGGCCCAGCATTGAAATCTGCAGGACTTTGCCGAAGGGTCTCACTTCTGTCAAATGGTTCAAATGGCTCTGAGCACTATAGGACTTAACTGCTGTGGTCATCAGTCCCCTAGAACTTAGAACTACTTAAACCTAACTAACCTAAGGACATCACACACACCCATGCCCGAGGCAAGATTCGAACCTGCGGTTGTAGCGGTCATGCGGCTCCAGACTGTAGCGCCTAGAACCGCACGGCCACTCCGGCCGGCGCACTTCTGTCACGATGAGCGATTCTCTTCAGCTGTCGTTGGTCCCGTTCTTGCAGGATCTTTTTCCGGTAGCAGTTATGTTGGAGACTTGATGTTTTACTGGTTTTCTGATACTCACGGTACAGTCGAGAAATGGTCATACGGCAAAATCCCGACTTCATCGTTACCCCGGAGATGCTGTGTCCCATCGCTTGTCCGCCGACTATAACATCACGTCCAAATTCACATACACTTTGATAACCTGTCGTTGTAATAGCAGTAACCGATCTAACAACTGAAACAGCCACTTGTTGCCTTACATAGGCGTTGCTGACAGTAGCGTCTTCTGCCTGTTTACGTATGTCTGCATTTGAAAACGCATGCCTATACCAGTTTCTTTGGCACTCCAGTGTATTTGTAACCAGGCAGTGCCTTTTCAACTAGATACCGGAGCTTCTGTCACGTTGCTTAACATAGATGCATATGTAAAAGTTGTCCCATCCCCGTAGCAGACATCAACTCTGCATCTCACTGCCTATAAGGGCGACACCATTGGATTGCTTGGAACGTGCCGCTTACCTGCAATGTACAAAAACACGACTAATACAGCAACTCTGTGGCAGCATCAACATTTTTTCGACGTTACTGTAGGATTTTCACTCTCAAATGACACTGACAACTGATGCACAACCCAAATTTTGCCATGCACGCCCTATGCCGCACGCACTACGCAGCGATGTAGCTACAGAAATTCAGAGACTGGAATCCGTTGGTGTCTTAAAATCAATTTCAGCAAGTAAGTGGGTATCACCCATATTCATACGTAGAGTGGGAAGATTCGTCTTTGCGTGGACTTCAAACACAGGGTAAATTCAAACAGTCATTGATTACTACCACCTTCCATATACAGAGAAAATTTGGGATTGCCTAGCGGGAGGACAGTTCTTCTCAGAAACTGATCTTGCAAAAGCCTATTTTCTATTACCGTGGGAAGAAAAGATAATCAAAATTTTTTATGTGAATACTCATCTCGGTATGTTTTAACACCAATGCCTACCATTCAGAAATGCTGCCGCATCTGCGTTGTTCCAAAGATTTCTCGATAAAGTGTTCTCCTGGATGCCTTCTTGTTTTAATTATCTTGATGACGTAATCGTCTCCGGAAGTGCATCGGAATGACACTACAAGCTTCATTCGGAGCGTGCAGAATTATTCCTTTAATAACAGGACGATTAAATAGGGCGTATCATCGACAGCAATGGTGCTGGTCCTTCAACAATTTAGGAATTGCTGGCACCTAAGAATTAACGTGGACTGCAAGCAGTTAATGGACAATTGTCGCACCTCTGAACCGCCTCTGGCTTAAAAATGTTCCTCCTCCGTGTACTAAACACTGTGACGAAGATTTGCTAAAGCTGAAAAATGCATTGCTTCGTCAACCTTGCCGTATGCACTTTGATCCGCTCAAACTACTTGTGCTTGCAGTCGATGTCTCATCTCATGGCATCGCGGCGGTTTTATCCCACAAAACTGGCAACACAATGCCCCATCACATTTACTTCCAAAACTTTCGACAGAGCTCAGATAAATTGTAGTCAGCTGGAGAAGGAATCACTGGCTAAAATATATGGTGTCACCAAATTTCACCATTACATTTACAGCAGGAAGTATTTCCCGGTCACCCACCATAAGCCTTTGACTCCACTGTTTCATCCGTCAAAACAAGTTCCCGACCGCACGATGCAGAGGCTTCAACGTTGGTAGCCACTATTGTCAAATTACCGGTATGGAATTCTGTATCGCCAGGAGCCGAAACACGCAGACGATTACACATTGTCTCGCTTACCTGTCGGTGCTGATGCATTCGAGCTATGTGGAATTTCTTGTTTACATATTGTTTCTTCTGATTCGCTAGCGCTAAATTCCTTTTATATTGATTCACTATTGCTAAAATGTTACATTCGAAAGATCTGGCTGCGCTCCCACAAATGTATTCCCGATCGCTTAGTGTGAAGATACTTTGTGCACCGCAACAGTTTATCTCATATGAATGATATGACTCTTCTTCACACGCCTAATGGACAGGCAGTAGTGTTAATCCCCGCCTCTTTGCACCAGTAGGCGTTAGATTTCCTACCCAGAGGTCACTAGAGAGCAGTTATTTAAGCAGCTGATGCGCCAATATTGTACGTGGCTTGGCTTAGATAAACAAATAAAACGTGTGGAGGCATAATGTCGCACTTGAGCGGACAATCAGGGCACTCCGCGGCAGGAATTTTTCTCCTGGTCACATTCTGATGCTTCACGGCATCGCCTACATATAGTGTTTGCTGGTCACTTTTTCGAAACGCGTCGCTTGTTTATCGCCGCCGGCCGTTGTGGCCGAGCGCTTCAGTCCAGAACCGCACTGCTGCTACGGTCGCAGTTTCGAATCCTGCCTCCGGCATGGATGTGTTTGATGTCCTTACGTTAGTTAGGTTTAAGTAGTTTCTAAGTCTAGGGGACTGATGACCTCAGATGTTAAGTCCCAGAGTGCTTAGAGCTATTTGAACCATTTGTTTATTTCCAATGGCTACAACAAATACGCTTTCGTTATCCCAATGCATTCCATGAATGCCGTCAACACTAACAAGGCGCTCGCTTCTGTACTTTCTCTCGAAGGTTGCCACAAACAATTGTTTCTGACAGTTTACCTTTTTCCGAGGAATTTGCACAATTTTGCAAACGCTATGGAATACATCATGTCAGTACAACACCATTCTCGCCACAGTCTAACGGCGAGGCCAAACGTTTCGTTCGAACGTTCAGGACGCAAATGTGAAATCTTCGAGCTTCAAATTTACGTGATGGTGGCCTACCGATGAAACTTCCCGTCAGATTAAAACTGTGAGCAGGACCGAGACTCGAGCTCAGGATCTTTGCCTTTCGCGGGCAAGCGCTCTACTATTGAACTTCCCAAGCACGACTCACGATCCGTCCTCACAGCTTCAGTTCTGCCAGTACCTCGTCTGCTACCTCCCAGACTTCACAGAAGCTCTTCTGAGGACCTAGCAGAACTAGCACTCCTGGAGGAAAGGATATCGCGGAGACATGGCTTAGCCACAATATTAATCTGCCAGAAAGTTTCATATCAGTGCATGTCCCGCTGCAGACTGAAAATCTCATTATGGTGCCTTATTGATGTTTATGTGTTCGTAATCGTACTTTGCCCGCTCCTGACATTTCGCCGAAAGAACGTTTGCATGGGAGACACCGTCGGACCTTGCAGCATTTGCTTCGTCGTTATCGTTCTGCTCCAGCCCTACACTTCACCCTGAAGTTTCACACGAACTTTGGTGTTCAGTGTCAAGGTTATAACAAGCCACATGTATAGGAATCTGACCTTGTTCCAGATCAGCACAGGAAGTCAGCAGCTTCACCAAAATCAGCTACGACTCGGTGAGTTCCTGCCGTTGATCAGTCTGTTTCAAATTTCTTCACTGTACGACGTCGGCCGCCATGACATACCCCAATCCGTCCGCCAAAACGCAGCCTTCTAAGCAGCTTACCAAGTGGATCCCTCCACCCGCGACCGTCTCACCGATGGAAGTCTTCACCTACCCACCAGCGATGTCATTGCCATCAGCAGTGTAGATCGCCTCTCCCATGGGCTTCGACATCGTCACCCTCGGATAGTGATTTCCACCCCTGCATCACGCTCAGTGCTCCTATCTGTGGCATCAAACGTGTTCTGCGCCTGACTTTCTGGAGCAGTTTTCCTAGCGCTCGCAAGACTCAATGTCAGGACGCTGGCTCATCTGCTCTGCCCCCCGCGAAGCAACCAGCCTCACTACTATACAGGTCACGCCCCCCCCCCCCCCCTCCCGTACATTCTAAAGACTTTCCGGAGCAGTTTCCCATGGCGCTCGCAAGACTCAATATCGGGACGCTGGCTAATTTGCTCTGCCTCCAGCGAAGCAACCTGCCTCACCACTATACCGGTCACGCCCCCTCCCCCCCCCCCTCCCCCCCCGTACATTCCAAGTCGGTGCGGTGTCGGACGCTATTCGGTCGGCCGCACTTAACAAATACATGCGCCACCAGTTACGCCGCAGCGTTTCCTACAGCAGCAACAGTAATAGGGAAGAGAGTGTGGTAGATATGATACGTGAGTCGGGATGGATGTCATTAAAGCAAAGACGTACTTCGTCGCGGCGAGATCTATTTACGAAATTTCAGTCATCAACTTTCTCTTCCAAATGCTAAAATATTTTGTTGAGCCCAACCTACATAGGTACGAATGATCATCAAAATAAAATAAGAGAAACCAGAGCTTGAACAGAAAGGTTTAGGTGTTCGTTTTTCCCGCGCACTGTTCGGGAGTGGAATTGTAGGGAGATAGTATGATTGTGGTTAGATGAACCCTCTGCCAAGCACTTAAATGTCAATTGCAGAGTAATCATGTAGATGTAGATGTAGATGTAGATGTAGGGCGCTGCCACGAATGGTTAAGCAGTTGGCAATGACATGCAAGCATCCCCTCTCCGGAGCCTCATCGGCGGATATGTTTAAGTTCGAATATTCATGCACTGGACCCTTTTTTGTATGTTGGCTAGATGAATAACATTTACAGACGTTCATAGTAGGCAGGACTCGTCATTTACTGAGTAGATACTACTTACTGTAGACTGTCTTAACTCTAAATCATTTGTATCGACACATACATTACAGGCCATTTAAATTGCTGCGCCAAGACAAAACGCAGATGATAAACGAGTATTCGTTGGACAAATATATTATACTAGAACTAGCATGTGATTACATTTTCACGCAATTTGGGCGCATAGCTCCTGAGAAATCAGTACCCAGATCAACCACCTCTGGCCGTAATAACGGCCTTGATACGCCTGTGCATTGAGTCAAAGAGAGCTTGGATGGCGTGTAAAGGTACAGCTGCCCATGCAGCTGCAACACGATACCACAGTTCATCAATAGTAGTTACTGGCGTATTGTGACGTGCCAGTTGCTCGGCCACCATTGACCAGACGTTTTCAATTGGTGAGGGATCTGGGGAATGTGCTGGCCAGGGCAGCAGTCGAACATTTTCTGTATCCAGAAAGGCCCGTACAGGACCTGCAACATGCGGTAGTGCATTATCTTGCTGAAATGTACGGTTCCGCAGGGATAGGACGAAGGGTAGAGCCACAGGTCATAACACATCTGAAATGTGACGTCCACGGTTCAAAGTGCCGTCAATGCGAACAAGACGTGAGCGAGACGTGTAACCAGTGGCACCCCATACCATCACGCTGGGCTATACGCCAGTATGGCGATGACGAATACATGCTTCCAATGTGCGTTCACCGCGATGTCGCCAAATACGGATGCGACCAGCATTATACTGTAAACAAAACCTGGATTCATCCGAAAAAATGACGTTTTGCCATTCGTGCATCCAGGTTCGTCGTTGAGTACACCATCGCAAGCCCTCCCGTCTGTGATGCAGCGTCAAGGGTAACTGCAGCTATGGTCTCCGAGCTGATAGTCCATGCTGCTGCAAACGCCGTCGAACTGTTCGTGCAGATGGTTATTGTCTTGCAAACCTCCCCATCTGTTGACTCAGGGATCGAGACGTGGCTGCACAATTCGCTACAGCCATGCGGATAAGATGCCTGTCATCTCGACTGCTAGTGATACGAGGCCGCTGGGATCCAGCACGGCGTTCCGTATTACCCTCCTGAACCCACTGATTCAATATTCTGTTAACAGTCATTGAATTTCAACCAACGCGAGGAGCAATGTCGCGATACGATAAACCCCAATCGCGATAATCTACAATCCGACCTTTATCAAAGTCGGAAACGTGATGGTACGCATTTCTCCTCCTTAAACGAAGCATCACAACAACTTTTCACCAGGCAACGCCGGTCAACTGCTGTTTGTGTATGAGAAATCGGTTGGAAACTTTCGTCGTGTCAGCAACGGCGCCAACCTTGTGTGAATGCTCAGAAAAGCTAATCATTTGTATATCGTAGAATCTTCTTCCTGTCTGTTAAATTTCGCGTCTGTAGCGCGTCATTTTCGTGGTGTAGCAATTTTAGTGGCCAGTAGTGTATGTCAACAGTTAAATTTACTGTTAGCAAATGACACTGCAGCTTCATCAACATAGTTATTTATAATTTTTAATCTTCGTTGTTAAATGTAAAATAGGCCCACCCGGTAAGCCGTGCTGTCTAACGCATGGCTTTCTGGATTGGGAAGGAGCGCCTGGTCCCCAGCACCAATCTGCCCGGCGGACTTGTGTCGAGGTCCTGTGAGTCGGCCGGTCTGTGGATGGTTTTCAGGCGGTTTTCTATCTACCTCTTTGAATGCGGGCTGATTCCCCTTATTCCGCCTCAGCTACACTATGTCGGCGATTGCTGCGCAACCAAGTTTTCCATGTACACGCACACCACCATTACTCTACCACACAAACATAGGGGTTACACTCGTCTGATGTGAGACGTTCCCTGGGAGGCTCCACCGGGGTTCGTACTGCACAATAACCCTGAAAGAGTGGTTCGGTGTGGGGCGACGGAGGGGTGAAGTGGACTGCGGCAGTCGTCGTGGGATTGTGGTCCACAGCCGCTGCGGCGGGGACGAAACCTCTCCCTCATTTCTAGGGCCCCGGCTAACATAGAATACAATACAATAAATGTAAAATAAATTGATATATGAATTCTCTGTTAGTAAGCGGCATCTGTTGCTCGTTCCTGTATCCATTAAGTAACCACACAGCGTGCAAACGAAGCTATAACTGAAGCCATAACCAACAGTACTAAGATCAAGTCTATATATTACATTCGAAAACAGGTAGTCACTGTGAAAATGTCGCTGTTAAGGGGATATGTCGGTCACTTTGAACCCATCTAATAGGTTTCTCGGCTTAATTCCATCTGGTAGTGCAGTTTTCGCAATTCTTGGGAGGTTATATATTCTCATTGCTCATTTATTTCCTATGACTTAAGCATCGCACGCTGAGTTTGCTAGCTTCCTAAAGAACCGTAAACACGACAGCCTAAGGGCTACTGTCTGCGGCTGTTGTTGTGGTCTTCAGCCCAAAGACTGATTTGATGCAGTTCTCCATGCTACTCTGTCCTGTGCGAACCTCTTCTTCTCCTAATAACAACTGCTAACAAATTTCTTCAGAAATGCTTTTCTTCCTATTTCCAGTCTACAGTTTATATCTTCTCTACTTCAGCCATCATCAGTTATTTTTATGCCCAAATAGGAAAAGTCTTCTACAACTTTAAGCGTTTCGATTCCTAAGCTGATTGCCTTGCAATCACCTGATTTAAAGCAAGAGTGATGAGCGATGCACTCCCACCAGATGTTATTCGCCCTATTAGACGTAATCCTCTTCGAGCCAGTATTTCGTCAAACCTTCGCAATGTAGTGATTCCAGTTTCAGCTACATTCCAGATTTCACCAAACATCAGTTTCAGCCTGGTCAGAACAGTGTTCAGATTGTCAAAAAACAAGGCTGTGTTGCGCTTGCTGAAGCTATTACACCGTGGAAAACTGTTTGCCTGAAGAGTTAGAATGGAGTTAGGTGTGGTTCCAGAAATGTTGAAAATCAATCAGGTCCCGCTATTCCAAAATCATTTCAAGATACAGATGTTTTCCGTTGATTGGCAATTGTATACGCGTAGGCAAACGTCGAACTTCTTTTGGTGAAAAGTCAAATCACATATCACTAGCTTTGGTAAGCTACTCTTCAAGCAAGGTTTCCTGTTTGGCTTCACATACCTGGAAAATTGAATTTGTCTTAGCTATGTAAGCCCTATTTAAATAATCCTTGGATAAACAGAGCTTCCAAAAAATTACTAGCGAAATTAATTTCACACATTATTTCCATTATATTTGATGTTATTCTTAGAGTAGCCAACACTGCAGAACAAAGATATATGTTACCTGAAATCCTTTCCGAAACCAAATCTACCCCAGAATTTTGTTGGCGCTTCTGAAGGTTCTAAATTGTTGATTGTTATAGTTCGTCTCTAAAGCTTTCCTAGGTATGTTAAGATCTCTGCTCGCTTTCCTAACTCATCTTTCATTCCGTTTTACTTCTATCAGTGCTGATCTCATACTTGCATCACAAATATTGCCTCTTCTTACGTTATCTTTATAATTTCAAACGATACTAAAACAAAACGGCAGAAAGATGGTGAGTGAAAATATGAATACATTCGAAGATGCATGTGGATTTCATACTTCAAAATATACGTCCTGCAGTGTCCCATAAGTAGTAATTTCAAATTTTTATTACAACCGTTTTAGTTGAATACATGAAGACAACTTGTTGGGTTTGGACGGAAAAAAAAGAATCCTGACATAATGTTCTTATATAAAAACTGCACTGAGTATCTTGGAAGAGGACAGTGGGGCAGGATGGTCACTTTAGCCGACGTAATTCTACTTCATCGGCTATTGTGACTATCGCCATATTGGAATTATATTAGTCCGCTTAGGAAAACTTTTTAAACATTTATCACCGCGTGCATTGTCAAAATAATCACGAATCTATGGTCTACAATCGTTGTACTTACTTGTTTCATAATAGCATTACCTTGGAGTACACAACAAAATATCTTGAGCAAGTAAAATCTACTTTCACTAAGAAGAAAACATAAAATGCTTTCCCTAACTCGCACGACAATCTAACTCCACTAACGCGTTTGTGGAAAGGTGGTAACATTGTTGCCACCAATCTCCTTGGTCGGTGGTGCATTCTAACGGCAGTTTAAAGCAGTAATACCAACTAGTCATCGTGCAACTATGGGTAACATGCCCCGGTTGCCCCTACAGACCGTCATGGTCACTTCTGATTCACGTTTAATAAAGTCCATAAGAACCTTATACTTCTAATAGGATTGATTTGTTTGTAATTGTCTGAGTATGCTGAACTTACGTAACAGGGTAAAACTATTGAGTTCTGATAATAGAAACGAACAATATGAAAAGATCGGTAAGAAAATCCAGACATTCCATATTTCAGCAATATAGATTTGAAGAATGAGTCGATGAGAAAGCATTTTCTGTTTTTTGGCTCTAAACGCAGAAATTATTGTCTCCTGCAAGGGTGTTAATCTGGGGATTCGTTCTGCTCTTGCATTATTTTAATAGCTACGTCAGTGCAAAACAGGCGGGGAAAAGTGTAAACAACCCCTGGTGTGTGATAACGCAGGGAAACGACTACACACTCCACCGGTGCCGTTAACATAATGTTGTATAATTGCCGGCTTCCCTGACTGCGTCGGGAGCAAACCAGCTATTACAGCGGTAATGGGCTTTTCATTACCTTCGGCTCTGCTGCAGGGACTGTAAAATTCTCAAAAATACATCCCGTGAATTGTCGTACTGCTCTCACACGTACGATGTCCCCGAAAATACGGCATAATCTTTACTGCCGGTAGCAACGGGCCAATAGCGTGAGTGCAGTCTGCTTTTCCAACGTTTTTACCTTAATTCCGAGATTACTGATTTAGTGAAAGACGAAATTACAGCAATTCGTTTCTGATAATGGTACTTAACTTTAATCTGCGATACTCGTTATGTCCGTTGTCTCATACGTTCTAAATAAGATGCGCTTGTGCTACATTTCACCACGTGGCTTGTATTCCACACACGTCGCAGAGACCATAAATATTTTCTATCTCAGACTTCTCACGGATGATGTCGTTGTTATGTGGAAGCTTTACAATAAGTGCGACACGGTATGAGCCTTACAAGACATTCGCATTGTTCAAATACGCGTTACTATGTGTTAATGCAGATAAATTGTGTTGTTCGCTTTTGCTTACAGTCAGTCAGGTAATAAAATAACGAGTAGAAACATAAAGTGGAATTGATTGGCGACTCCATAGAGTGCAGTGTGCACAACAACCATATACGTGAAATTAGAAGGAATGTCAGCGTTGGCCGTAATGTTGGCTAGAGACAAGTGAACGAAATGCGCTAGCTTAGTAGATACCTCCACTATCACATCTAATATTTATAGAAAAATTTCTCAAATGATACAAACAGAACTTGGGATAAGGAAACAGTGTTCTCTTTAAAGTATAAAAGCTTGTCTCTATCCAACATATAATTAATTCTTTGCAATTTGTAACAGTAGTTTTTACTC
This sequence comes from Schistocerca serialis cubense, assembly GCF_023864345.2. Lineage (NCBI taxonomy): Eukaryota > Metazoa > Arthropoda > Insecta > Orthoptera > Acrididae > Schistocerca > Schistocerca serialis. The sequence continues at coordinate 369,748,299 of NC_064645.1, forward strand.
ATGAGTGCGCTAAACGATCTCTGCATCCACAATGTGTTTTTAAAACATTCTACTTTCATAGTTACGATGATTTCTGTAATTAAGCCTCAGAAATATTTATAAAGTGTTCACATGTCCCATCGGGACGAATGAGATGTGTGTATAATCATGTCGTTAAATACAATAAAAAAATTGTTAGTCTGCACGCAAAAAATTTTTTATAACACGTAATGTGTTTCATGACATTTTGACCTGTTATATCGTGACATATATTGTATATTTACCACTATTTATATGTTTGACGTCTTGGTTTCAACGTAGTATTTTACGTAAATTAAGAACTTTGTATCTCTGACTTCCTACGCCTGATGGCGGCTACTTTTATATTTGAGTCATTTATTTGTATATTTTTCTTCTTTACTAGTCCTGTAATCTGACACCACATAATTTTACCTGTTGACTTTTATTCTTATATGTTTTTTAAGTTGTTTGAAAATAACACGCCAGTGTATGTTGGCAAGATGTGCATTCCCCCCTTTCTGTTCTGCTATGCGTTTTTTGATGTACAATTTTAAATTTGGAATATTCAATTAATGATTTGCAAGTGCAATTTGGTATTTTGTGGTAATCTCTTGCCAAATAAAGTATTGATAAGTCTTCACGTGATACATGTCACATAGAGGGCGTTCCAAGCCCCTGACACACGCCAGTGTATGTTGGCAAGATGTGCATTTCCCCATTTCTGTTCTGCTATGCGTTTTTTGATGTACAATTTTAAATTTGGAATATTCAATTAATGATTTGCAAGTGCAATTTGGTATTTTGTGGTAATCTCTTGCCAAATAAAGTATTGATAAGTCTTCACGTGATACATGTCACATAGAGGGCGTTCCAAGCACCTGACACACCGAGGTCTGCTGTATAGGTGAATGTAAACAGCGGCTTCAGTTAATGTGATTGTTTTATAGCTTTGGTTACTGATAATAACTTGACTGCAATGCCTATGAGTTTGATTTATACACCACAGGTATGTTCTTTCCAACAGTTGTCTATACTCAGGTGTATTTGTGGTCTTTTGTTTTTTATTCACTGATGGCTATGTGAAATTATTAACTTCCAGCACTGAAGATGATCACTATGCGTTTGAAAATCGATTTTCCTGTCAATAAACGATCAATATTACGGCCAACGCTGAACTTCCTTCTAATAAAGTGGAATGGTTACACATGAATAGTGGTAAGTATAGCGTGTGGGAGGCTTCGATTAACTGCTAGTATACTGGGAAAGTGGGACTAGTATACAAAAAACAGATTGTGTACGAATTATGGGCCATCTCGTACCTGAGTAATGCGTTAATGGTGGGCAACCACCACAGTCAAATATTTTATATATTAACTAATTTCTAGAGTAATCAGACATCTGAAATTATTTTGTAGACGGGGTTCGATTCTTTAAATATTCTGAGTTTGGAGGGTTACTGTTTCTTGAATGAAATGGGTGGTAATTTTAATATATGTTGGCATAAAAAGTTTATTCTGCCATTATGAGGTCAAGATGACTGTGCTTCGTATCCAAATAAAGGGCATCACATTCGAACTGCTTACCGTTAGAATATACGCCGATTAGCCAAAAGATTATGACCACCTTCTTAATAGCTTATTTGTCTGTTTTTGCGATGATATACCTTACTGATTCTGCGTATCAACGATCCGACAGTTTGTTGGTAGATGTGTGGAAGTTTATGACGTTATATGTCTACGCATAATTAACGCAATTCGCATAAACGCGCTGATGGCGCCCGATAGCGACCCAGATAGGTTCCATAGGATTTAGAGCAGGCGAATTTTGTCACCGAGACATCCACGTTTCACTCTAATGCTCTCAAACCACCGTAGCCGGTTCTGGCTCCGAGACACAAACACTTATTCAGCTGTAAGATGACATCGCCGTTGGGGAAGGCATCAAGCATGGAGGGATGCACGCGGTTCGCAGCTGTCAGCGTGTCTTCGATTACCTCCACAGGTTCCCTGCAAGCGCAGAAGAACGCCTAGAATAGCGTAACACTGCTTCCACCAGCCTGCATCCGTGGAGCGCTGCGCGTTTCGAGACACCGTTCACCACGGCGACGGCATTTGTGGAGACGACAATCAACCCAGTGTAGCAAACACGTGATTCTCCCGAAGAGCCGACGTATTTCCATTGATCGACGATCGATCCCGTTGGTCCCATGTCCACTGCAACAGTAACTGACGATGTCGTTGGGTCAACATGTGAATAGTTCGGGTGGTCTGCTGCTGAAGTCAATGTTCGACGTATGATGAACGGTGTGCTCTGAAACATTTGTATGTGTACCAGCATTGTGCTGTTTCGGCAGAGATGCCACAGTTCACCATCAGTCCTGCTGTACACAGAAAACATGACTCTGAACCCCACGTTCTGTGAAGAAGACTGGACGTCCAACAAATTAGTGCCTAGTGGTAGTTTCACTGTGCTTCTACCTCTTTCCGTGGATGCGCACGACAGTAGCACGTGAACATTCGACCAGCTTCCACGTTTCCGAGATTCTCGTTCACAGGCTTTGCGTGATAAGGATCTGCCCTTTGTCAAAGTCGCTTATCTCACCGGATTTCCCTGATTGTAGCCCATATCTTTGCAAGGGTGATCCCCCGTCCGTGTCTGCTCCGTTCACACAAATTTTTTACTGCGTTACATGCCCGCAACGTCACACTAGAGCCAGCATACTTCTGTCATAGAAAAATGAAGAGCGTTTAAATAACTTCTCGTTTGAACTGATTGTCTGTAGTAGTCGTGCAACACTTTACCACTTTTTATCAAAGTAATTACTAGATTGAAAATCAGCTGTAAGTTTAAGTGAATCTGGTTTTGTTAACTATTTATTTCACTCATGACTTTCTCGAAAGCAATGGTGAGAAGGCTAGCACCCTGACGATAGTTAACGACATGGATCAGTAAAGTTTATGTCGCAAACACTGTAATGTCACAAAAAATTTACTGTTACATTGGCATGCCTACAACACAGCTTTAAAAACAGTACCAGGATCTTACCTTGTGGCAAGTTGCTTGTGGTGCGGTGTAATGCTTAGTATAAAATTCATTATTCACAGAGGCTCTTCTAGATAAGCAAGCAGTTTTTACAAATTTGGTCCACGCAGTATTCGTTATTAATTCCAAAATCACCTAGCGATCATGTCCTGTGCCCATACATGTCCTCACTCACTTTTACTTAGTCTTGCTACATATAAAACCGTTTCCAGCACAGTCTCCGTTCGGAATTTGTGCGCCAATTCGTCTCTTCGCGCTACGACTACGCGCTCGTGTGCCAAAGACGTTATTGTTACATGAAATATATTCTTTGTGTTTCGTACAATATAAATTTCCCTCACAGGATCAGCGTGTTTAGTATAACGATTTGACATAATTATTGCTTTTTTATTCTTTCATCTTGCATTATATTTTTATAAACACTAATTTCTGACAAAAGTCATAAAAACACGTAGTTACAAAAAATGGTTTTAAACTCATCAAATCGAGTAGATGAAATATACGTGTAGCACTACACTTTAATGTTACGCCCTGACTAACGATCGATTGGCCAGTACCTCAATCACGTTATGCAAGAAGGGAAGACTTGAATGGTTAGCGTGCTAACATCTTTCGCTTAGGTTGTACCAGCTACACTGAATCGTGAATTTATTAACAATCATTATTTTCGGCTACAAGGCCAACTACAACCCTCTGTTAATTATATTGAGACTATTATATGGCCCAAATTAGGATTAGGTGTTGAGGTCACCGAAAATAAGGTCGTTGGTAATATACTGGAAGGTGTGTGCCCGAAATACCGTTCGTGGAAAGTATTTAATAGTAAATCTTGACTTGAGTCAAGTTGAACAGAATATAGAGAGCATTAATTTTGCTGACGAGGAAAGGAGAATGACTGAGGAAAACAATAACTTGCTTGGAATCTCTTCCCCTTAATGTCACGAATCGTGGGAATTGGTTTAGATTTAATAGACTGGAACATTTCGCTCGGGATTAGGGTTGACGTGAAGCAGGTAATGACTCATGACGTTTCTGGAAATAGGGTTGGGAAAGGCGAATTGGTTGGCCACCCAAGGGGTGTAATAAGTTAGCTGGAATTAGTAAGTCATCACCACCCTTTATCTGCACCACCCTTAGCCATGAAACGTTATGTGGATCATTGGCTTATGGCAGCAATATTTCCTTGCTTAGTTATGTGTGGCGTCTCAAGAATAGCAAGATTAAAATATCCCGCTTTAAGGCCGATGGATAAACAGATTCTGACTGTTAATGGTGAGTAATTACTTCTGTTGTGGGAAGATGTGAATTTTAAATTCACTTTTAAATTTCATTCCGAGTCGTTTTCGACTATCCTTCAGTTTATAGTACGGATTCGTGTGATTTCCATTTTGATGTCCGACGTATGGGGGAAGATGAAGCTCGAAAGTTATTAAATGAATTTCACTGAACGCTTGACTGCAACCAACAAAATCAAGTATGAGGTCCAACTCGCCCACCAGGTTCCGGTGTGTCACATTCCTTATCGATTTTCACATCCAAAGATACAAGAGTAAAGGCAGATTATTGAAAAACTGCTCCGCGGAGAAGATCATTATTCCTTCTGCCTCTCCGTATACCCAGACCATGTTTTTGGTCCTCAAAGGAAATAGCGAAGGCTATCATAGGCCCGTCGTGGACTACCGACCTTTGAACCAGGAGGTAGTTCTGAAGTCGGAGCCCATGCCTGATCTTTACACGCGTTCTACTTGGTTTGCTGGGGCCCAGTATTTCACAGTTTCGAATCCGAATCAAGCCTACCACCAAATCCCTCTTGGTGAAGAATTCTAACAATAATACTCTGTCTGCTTTCTGTAGGGACTGGAACTTATTGAGTTCAACAGAGAGGACCTATCGGTTCGTCTAATGCTGCAGTAATTCTATTACTTCTGCTAGATCCCATCTTGGCGGAAGTGAAGTTACGTTGACGTGGTTATGTGCAGCAACTCATCTGACGAGCACGTTCAACACTTTAGGCAGAAGTCATCCCGCTTTAGTTAAGCTTACATAAATTTCAGTCTTACTGAGGTTAATTCAGCTCGTTCAGAGATTTGTTTTGTGGGTCATCTAGTTTCATCTACTGAGGTTGAAACTGATAATAAAAGCACCAAAGTCGCTTACAATTTTAGCTTCCCTCTGTAAAAGAAGGGTTTATAGCAATGGTTTAACTTTTTCAATAGGTTGGTTCCGAACTTCGCCCAACTAACCGCCATCTTAAACCAACTATATCATAAAGGAGAACCATTTGAGTGGTCGTATACTAGCAGTCAGCTTTTGAACTGTTGAAGCAGATTCTCAGTAACGCCATCCCAGTAGTGCCCCCATGCTAGCCATTCTAGATTTTCTGCATCAATTTGTTCTCCAGACTGATGTCTCTAATTCCGGAGACGCTAGAGTTCTGTTACGAGAATCTAATACACATCACGTTTTTAATGAAGTCTCTCTCAACGGTAAAGGTTAAGTACTCCGTGTACGAGTTGGAAGCCTTCGCAGTCTTATTTGGCGTGGAAAAATTAACTTCTGTTTAGAGGGCAGACGAATCTCATTAGAAACAATTAGGTGTGAAGCTGAGTACTGGCTAGGACCCGCAAGACAGGCATCATAGCACGCACGACAGTTCGAATTTGAGGCTTCCCCGTCAGTCGTAAAACACATAAAGGGGTCTGACAGTAAGCTAAATCGAATTTTTAGTGAGGATCATGAGTCCACTGAGGTCATGCAATCAGGTGATAATCTTAAATGTAGTCCAGCTGTACTGACCGTGATTCCATCAATTTTCGGTAATTTGAGGGAACAACAGGAACTAGCGAATAAGCTCAGGGGTATTAATGAACAGCCTCTTGGTGGGAAGCAAGTAGTTAGGTATCACTTTAACAAAGGATTCCTATGTTATTGCATCCACTGATATGCGACCGGAAACATTTGTCTCTCGAAAGAGGAAGTTCTGACTGTATTTAAGTACTTTCATTATTCTTGTGCGGGGGTTCATTATAAACTTTTTAAGTGCATATCAAAGACTAAAGGGAGCCTTACTTGGTCACCCCTTAATTCAGATGCTAGGAAGTTAGTCGTGGAACGTCAGGAATATTAGTTCGCCAAGTTTGATTCCAGTTCTCGTCGTGGTGTGCTGCACTCTAATCGGGAAGAAATGCCCATGAACGAATTGTTTGTGAATTATTTAGAACCGCATCTACACACTAAGAGTGACAACAAGTTTCGTTTCGTTGTGGTGGATCCTTTCACACTGTTTGTGTGGCTCGCCCCAAAGAGGGCACGGTTACGGGTTTGACAATTGAACATCTGGATAAAATATTTTCTTACTTTGGTCCTCCCAAGATATCAGTCAGTAAAAATTTGCCTACTTTCACTTCTAGAAAATTTAAGATATTCTGTTTCGTTAGCGTAATATCACATACCACTAACATTCCATACTATCCTCAGCCATCGTCTGCTTGAACGTCTTAATCAGAAGATTAAATCAGCGCTGATTATTAATCATAGCCACTCTCAGGACAACTGGGAGAAAAACATCAACTGAAGGGCTCATTTCAGTAGTGGTACAAGTCCATTTTTGTTCATTCTCAGATACAGGGTCCTAAAGTTAAATGAGCGCTGAAAAATCTGCAGTTGAGATATCAGAAATATTGAAGCATATGGCTTCTTGCTAGAGATGAACTTTTCTTTCTGTTTGTTTGGACCATTAATGTCACAAGCATTATAGACAGAAAAGTGGAGGTAATGGACTTGTACCGCTATTGAAATAAGGCCTTCAAAAGGCTTAATTTGATCTTTAGGTATGATGTGTATGAGACGCATAGGACCACCCTCTGCAAATTAATGCTTTTGTACGCGACTAATAGTTTGATATTCAGCCTTTGGTCCATCAGGGGGGTGCTCCCTGAGGAAGTTGATCCTGACATCATAAAAGTAATTGGAGTAAGGTCGTTAATAACATTCGTTCTGCCCTCAGATGAGAGGCCCGAGCCGGCCGTGGTGGCCGTGCGGTTCTAGGCGCTTCAGTCCGGAACCGCGCGACTGTTACGGTCGCAGGTTCGAATCCTGCCTCGGGCATGGATGTGTGTGATGTCCTTAGGTTAGTTAGGTTTAAGTAGTTGTAAGTTCGAGGGGACTGATGACCTCAGATGTTAAGTCCCATAGTGCTCAGAGCCATTTGAACCATGTTTTAAGAGGCCCGAAGATATACCGAATGTAGGCAGCCTGCATCATTAAATATTGAGGACCTTGTTTCCGCAAAGTACTTCTGGGCCCAGAGCATGAAGCTTAAAAACCTTCTGCTACCGTTACCGTGCCTGCAAGCTCGCTACCTACAGACTCCATAGGATTCAAATTATAGTAATAAAAATAAGGTGCTGGATGTATAGAGGCAGCCATGTTAGGTCAGAAATATGCTAATTAAGATAAGACTAAATACATAACGCAGATATAGTTTGCCATAAATTATAGTAATGAAGGTAAGGATAGCATAACTAGAGAGTCAGTCACGTTTTATTACTGGATCATAAATTACTAGCGCAAAATGCCCCTGTTGGAGCACAAAAAAGCGAATGTGTTGCTCTTTAAAAGATTCTGACAAAAAATTGTGGATCCAACTGTTTCAATCCTCATTCCGCTTGGCCAACAATGCCTATGGTATATGAATATACTTGCACTCTTTTGACGTACAAATCTGAATCCTTTTACCCAGTTTCTAAGTGTACTTAAGTCGTCACACTCAGCATCTCCTTCTCACTGCTACTGTCTACATAAATGTCTATCTACCATAGTCTTCTTTTTCTCCCACTGGCACTACCTCCTTCCTGTTCCCCCACACTGTCACTGTCTTCCTCCCATTCTCTCTGTTTAATTCTCTGTCATATTCACTGTCTGTCTGTCCCACTGCCACTGTTTTGGTCCCATTGCTTCCCTCTCCCATTGGCAATGTCGTTCTCCCATTGTTTTTCTGCCCCATTGGAACTGTGTCGTTTGTTCTCGCTTACAGTCTGCTGCCCTTCTCTTCAACCACCACTCTCTCTCCACACATGTCCTTTGGGAGGGTTTGCTCTGGGAATTGACCCCTAGACTGGGAAACAAGTGAGCCTATGTGATGGGGGAAATTGGACAAATTCTGTAACACTTGGGTATAGGGCAACTGGGTAAAGTTGGCAATCGTCGAACCACCTCCACCCATCCCCCAACTAGTCACAGGTGGACATTTAGGCTCCTCTCATTCCCTGACACTGTCAACACTTGTTTATTTTTATCCAGTTGACACTGTTCCCACTTTTTCTTACTTGGCTCCTTTTCTTTCCCACAGTTACTGTCTCCCATCTTTCATTCACACTGGCACCTGTCTACTCTCTCATTTCCACTATCTCCTTTCCTTTCGTATTACCACAATCTCCACGAATACATCGGCAGCTCAAAAATTCTGGGAGGTGCTAATTATTTTTCCCCTGTACCCACATGTTCGGTCCAAAATCCCGTCTATCTCTCTATCACTACCATTTTCGCTCTCCCACCATCAATGTTTCTTCTCTCTTTCTTTCTTCATGAGACTGTCTCCTATCTATTCTACTGTTACTGTATTCTCTGCTTATCTCATTCAGCAGAAAAAGCGCGAATATGTTCACATACTAGAATTTTTGGTAATGATGGGGGAATTATGACAGAGGCATCTGACACCCCACTTCTCTGTCAGAGCTTTGTAAAAGACGAACGTATTAGACTTTTCTGTGTTCTGACAGCAGGATCTTTCCGCTCGTTACCTTCTTTTCTCTGTTGCAGCAGGATGTGCTGGTCATACGAAAGGAATCCTGTAGTTCAGTAAAGTTTTAACAGTTTGTTCACATATTTCTGCACATTTAGATACTTTGACACATGTGACAAAAAATAGCCACCCATAATATATGATTAACAGAAAAAGTTTCTCAACATTTTTGGATTATTTGCTCATTGCTCGTAGTTCATAGAAAACAAATTGACTTACGATGTATGTATTAAAAAACAAAAATGTCATAAAAATATTTTCCTGAATGAACAGCATTTACAGATTTACATAGTTTTCCTGCATTCACTTTAAGTTCTTTTCAGGCATGATAGGACCCTTTAGCGCACTATCGTTACTATAGTACCAGTTTGGGCGTATACTTGCTAGGAATACTATGACCAAATAGCAGAGTGTGATAAAAGTTTCACGCAACGCTCGGCTCATGTACGTTCATTGTTACGGTTGAGACATGGAACCTCTCGCTGTATATATGGAAAAGGTAATAACTATGCAATTTAATAAAACTGAAATTCAGCTCATCTCACCTACTTAGCTGGCCGTTGTGGCCGAGCGGTTCTAGGCGCTTCAGTCTGTAACCGCACGACCGCTACGGTCGCAGTTTCGAATCCTGCCTCGGGCATGGATGTGTGTGATGTCTTTAGGTTAGTTAGGTTTAAGTAGTTCTAAGTTCTAGGGAACTGATGACCTCAGACGTTAAGTCCCCCAGTGCTCAGAACCATTTGAACCATTTTGATCTACTGAAGCTAGGAAAATAATAAATTCATTCAAAAGTAAAAGGTCTCACGGAATTGACTGCATTTCCTACAGAGTACTAAAAGCTTGTTCACAACAGATAAGCAGGGTCCTCAGTCATATATGTACTAGCTCACTGAAACAAGACATTTTACTGAACAGACTGAAGTATGCTATTATCAAACTTTTGCATAAAGAGGGGGATAGGTCTGATGCTAGTAACGACCGCTCAATCTCACTTCTGACAGCTCTAAACAAAATTCTTGACAAAGTAATGTATTCAAGAGTAGCCTCATATATTTGTAAAAATTGAAACGTCCCCTTTGAACAATTGTACAAGACTGTCCTTAAACTGACACACAATATTTTGTTAGCGCAACGCAATCTGACTTTCAAAATTCCCTACAAAAGAATGGCCCTGACTAACATTAAACTATACCTTTCACAAATCACTTACCTCACAAAAATCTTCGCTGCTCAAGCTACTGCAATACAGCGAGCGCCACTACTGCCAGCTAAATAAAAGATTCAAACTATGGAAGGCACTAACTACTGATAGGGATAGTTAGCAAATGAAAGATATTAATAGAGAACAAACAATGTATTTACCTTGATATCATCCTATATAAATACAGCAGTTCATGACAAATTTCAAAACTCCGACATCTCTCTCCCCACATCCACCACTGCTGGCGGCTCACCTCCAACTGCCCAACGCTACGCGCTGTTCACATCCAGCTGCCGCTGCCCAACACTACAATGGCAGACAACAATGCAAACTAGAACAGACTGCGCACAGCACAGCCAGTGATTTTCATACAGAGGTGGCGTTACCAATAAAAAAACCTAAACAGCCCACTTACATAGCCCCCATGCTCCCCACAAAACATTTTTACAAATGGTGTTGGGCATTGGCCAATACAGATTTGACAAAAAATTTTTCACAATTACAGTAACAAAGATATAAAATGCACACACTTATTGATACAGATACAATGTTGGTCAAAAGCTAAAATTTTCTCACAGTCCACAAAGACAGTCCTGATCGTTCATTACGGTAAAATAGTAGTGTTTTTCTCAAAGTCTGAGCAGTAGAAGAAAATGCACACGGAAGTAGTGGATTTCCATGCAGTCTTGAAGAAGTAGTGTTGTCCTTCCAACGGAAAGGCAGTGCTGACTCTCGACATGCAGACAAGTAATGGGTCACAACAGAGCAAACCCACAGCAGAGTCATTCGAAGTTTTGAAGAATATTGGTAGGTAGGTCATCACAGAACAGACCCACTGTAGTCCTGGTAGAGATTACGGTATTGGTGGGCCACCAGAGGCGCAGACCCACTGCAGTCCTTGTAGAAATAATGGTATTGGTGGGCCATCAAAGATGCAGACCCACTGTAGTCCATGTAGAAATAATGGTATTGGTGGGTCATCAAAGATGCAGACCCACTGTAGCCCATATAGAGACGGCCAGCAGCTATCTGATGCGACTGTGCAGGTGCACATTCACCATCGAAGAGTCTTGCGGAGAATATAGCAAGTCCATAAACCACCACTTGTGCACTCACAAAGTTTTTGGAATTGTCCTTAGAGCCAGCGATGCTGTTATCCAGTCCCTTGCTGAATTATTAACACACGTGCAAACACTATCAGTCCCTACTTCTCACATATTGTCCATATACTATGACCAACAGAAACGTGTGCAGTGAAATGTAACTAACAAGTTAATAATATCATGAACTGGTGACAATTACAATTTTATAACATAAGAATACAATAACAAAGGTACAAAATACATCATTAAAGAACATAATAATACAGATAACATTTGTAGTACAGGCTTTACAAAAGAATAGAAGTAAACATATACATCAGTGGAATTATGACATGAGTACACACATAAAGGATCACAATAACTTTTGAAACATCAACTTCACACATGAGCATTGAACAGAACAGAATTAATAATGTCTAACATCTTTACAAAGTAAATAACATATTATTAATGCCAATTATATTCGAGGATAACAGTATTCCTCATCATAGTGAATGTAGCTTAATATTAAAAGAAGAAAAAATTCTATGAAACTACACAGAGACAGGAAGAAAACAAATACACAAGGGTGCACAAACACATAGTGGGATAACACCAATAGGAAAGGACAGGGTTCGTTTTCAGTGTAACATTTGGTACTGCAGTCCAACCCAAAACTTCATATATCTTTCCTCTTATTTCATCCTTTGTTTCCACCAAAAAAATTCTATCTAAGCATGCTTTCTGTATTTATATGTTCACACATTTCTTACCTCAACATTTATTTCCAAGAAAATCCTACCTAAACCTGTTTTCTCAATGCATTTCTTCCAATTCATCGCAACTCATTCTCTTAGAGGCTACCCCCTCTTAAGCTAACTTAAATCTACGGAGCTCAGATGCTAAACTAAGGGACGAGGCAATGCAGCAGCACAAAATAAGTAACACAAACAGCAATGACCAAAAAATTGGAAAATTGCAAAGCAAGCTACAGTAAATCTAAATTACCAAGCAATGCAACATTACAACTAATATGAGCCAATGTGAAGCAACAAAAAAATAAATCTGGCTTAGCAGAGTAACACAAATTAAAGTTCAGTAGCACTATGCCTGGCAAACAGCAGCTTATATCTAAACATGACATAGCTCAAGCAGAAAAAATATTACAGTAAAAACAACAATGCAGATAAGGGAAATGTATAATCACATCTTAATGTCTATGTAATTAAAGTGGTGCACCACAACAACTGATTGTAAAAAGAAATATTACCATGTACTTGAAAAGAAAATTATGTGTTACTGTTACTAGTTCCTTCTTATTGTTCTTTCCTTTCCAAGTGCTCCTTTTTTAAAGAATGTGGATCATAAAATAATTATTTAATAGATCTGTTGACAGAAAGTGTTCACATTAGCAAATGCATTTTATTTTATAAAAGCAATGCTGCAACACAGCTGGAAACCAGATATCAAGTGAAATAAGCAACTACGAAAAGCAAAGCATAAAAATATCATTCAATAGTCATGTGGCATTTCGTAAGTCAGTAGCTCTCAACTCTCATAGAAAGACACTTGTCATAATCAGGTGTGCAGATGTACGAATATTTCCCATCAATTCATAAGCATTGCAGTAATTAGCACAAAGTATGAGTAATCATATGTTTTCAGGTAATGAGCGTGTAATATTTGCGATGCTTTCTACAAAGGAATGTCAATAGCAAGGTTAATGGAAGTAATGAGGGTGTCGCATTTGCAATATTTTCTCTAAAGGAATGCCAATGGTGAGGATAAAGGCCTGCCTTTTTTCTTTTTTTTTCTACCTGTGCTTCCGGAAAGGCACACCCTAATGGCTTGTTCTCCAGGTGTTTGACACAGCTGCGTGCCCACGACGCATTACGTGCAGGTGGTCACTTAACTTTCTTACGGAAATATTTACGACACCAGTTTCCGCTACAGTGACAGTCTCACATAAAAATATTTCACAGGTCAAGAATTAGCGTTGCAAATCTGTAGAAAGAAAATCCTATGAATATAACGTTGTCCAAAAAATTTTCGCCGGCATTGTGATACATTCACGCATTTACACACATTTCATAACTCTTAAAGTACGATTCTTGGTTTCCAACATCCTTTTTCACAAGTCAAGAGTCCCTACCCACTATTCATTACTCCTTACCTTATTACACATATACGTATCCATCGACACTCGTCAATATTTCGTCAGTATAAATATGAAGCATAATCAAATAACTCATATAGCCTCAGCCTATAAATCGTAAACATACCTCAGCAGCATAATACACATCGTCGTCGTAAAAATAACATCATAACACCTCAGTCAAATCTCAAAATCGTCGTAGCTTCCTCCAATAATTAAAAAAATTCTCTGCTCATGTCAAAAGTGTCATCTGCCTCAAACGCACTTTAAAAACCATGAATCCATACCAAATACATCATTCAAAGCTCTCATAGTATCACAATGGTTCCGAAAAAATATGAGCATTTCACAAAGTACAGACAAAATACAATTTCATAAGTGTGAAGTTATCCAACTGTGTAATTGCGTAAACATCTGTCACTGATGTAATCAAAAAAGTTTATCTCTCAGTTACATGATCAGATAGCTGTGTAATTTGTGTGTTAGAGAAATATGGTACCGATGTGTAAAGTTGTATAAGCAAATACCATATTAGCTAGGGTTCCTTGTGGTTGCCACACACATGGTACACAAAGTAGGCGTATACCCCCCTGAGGATTAATGTAATTATACCCTCAGGTGTTACAGATTACAGCAATGGAATGAAATATATCACGGAAAACTTTCTTTGTAATTCAAAAATCTTGAAAAATAAATGGCTTAAGTACAAAATCTCTCAAATGCGTGACCTGTAGCGCTAAATGTGCGTCTTGCTGTAAGATAATTCTGTGGAAGTGTCGTACTTATCGTCCTCCGAAAGCCAAGTTCTGCAGAAGTCAATGTACTTACCTCATGATAAGCAAAAGTGAAATGCTTTGCTTATAGATATCGTAGTTATTATGCTTCTTGGCGTGATGAAGAAAGTACTGTACAGTAACGTATTGTTATGCCACGAAAAAGGCTGTCTCATTGTTGCTATACCACAAAAGTTACTACTAAAACATGTTTTTCTTCCCAGAAGAATTCAGAAAACTGTGCAGATATAAAACAGATACACTGCAAAAGCAACATTGTAAATTGTCACTCATTAGTAGCGTCGTGATAACATCGTGTAGCTGTTACATAAACTAACCACTGTGTCCTCTGGTATCTCACAGAAAGTACTTTAAACCCAGAATGTATTTTCAAGTAAACCAAAATGTTGCATTAAAATCTCATTAGCAGTACCAGTATGTGTCCTAAGTATGTAAGCCTTATAGTCGTTCCATAATCGTGCAACTAACAAGCAAGAATGTACACACACAATAACACTGTGACGTCTGTTCACTATAACAATGCATTCGTTATTTCTGTTTCAATAAGTTCTCTTGGTTCTTGATTGGATATTTAACTTCAAACATTGTTGTATGTTAACAGATTCTAAGTCTGACAAAGCGTACTAGTAGCGTCAATTGAAAAGTTTTATGGCAAAGACAAAGTTAAAAAGCAGATTATCTTTCAATAAACGGTTTTACATGTGAAATGTGGTGTAAACCTTTACTCTTCATAGTACTCAGAGTTTGAACTCGAATGCGATTGTCATTCGGTATACATCGGTAAAGAATGCTAAAATTTTTCTCAAGGCTAGCGTCTTATGTTATTTTTCTCGGAGCCAGCGGGCGCACGCGGCTGCCTGCTGTGCGAGTCATTGTCTGTCTCTTTGTTGGCGAGCGCCGTTATTGGGATTTGGAGACCTAACTTCTACAAATTCACTTTGACGAGAAGGCCCTGCTCTGTTTGAATCCCACCAGTTCTGATGCAATTCAGGTCTGTCGTTACGATCATATCGTCTGTCGTCATGTCGGTAGTTCCTGTAGTTTCTTTCTTGTCGGTTAAGTGGTGGAGAATTTCTCCCTGAATCGTAACTGCGCGCTGGACCATTGCGTCTCAAGTTATTCCGTCTCCCGTAATAATAATTGTTTTGGTTCCCATATTGTCTGTTTCTCTGATTGTCTCTGTGATAGTCATTACTGCGGAGAGGTGATCTTTCCCTGTAATTATTACTGCTCTGCCAACGGTAGTCATACGGGTGGTGTCTGTTTTGGTCACGATTTACGTTGTAAGAATAGGCTTGTCGGGTCCAGTTATTATCGAGGAATTGTGACGGATGTGACCTGTAATTGTTGTGTTCCTGTTTCCGCATTCCGCGATTGTCAGTGTCAATTTCCAATTCTTGTAACAGTCCCTGAAAAGCTTCAATGTCGTCTTTGCAACGTCCTGCCAAAATAATGTGTCGTAAATGTTCAGGCAATTTGATTAAGCAAATGCGGATAAGTTCTGAGGGGCTGTATGGGTTTGACAGGTACTGATTTTTGTGCAACATGTCTTCAAAATATTTCATAAGACTGGAAAATTCAGATTGTTCAAAACGTCTCATCATTATGATGCTTTGTTTTACTCGGTCTTGTGTGGCCTGAGACCAAAATGCTGAGAGGAAGGCATGGTAAAACTCTCCTTCACTGTGGCAATCGTGAATGACCGATCGCATTCTTACAGCTGGTTCATTCTCCAAGTAGCCACACATAAATTCTAATCTGTGTTCTAATGACCAGTTGGGAGGAAAACAATGAGAGAATTGATGGAGCCATGCTTGTGGATGAATGTCGTTGCCAGAATTCTTAAATGTTTTGAATTTACGTGTAGTAATGAACAGCTTATAGTCAAAGTCATCATGTCGGCGAGTCGCATATCGGTCATTGTTACGTCGTTTCGGCGGTTCCATTTCAAAATTCGGTGCACCTTGCCAATTTCTTTCATAACTTCCGAAGTGTCCTGTGTTATTATTTTGCGGCTTTTCCGTGTTTCTAAGTCCCTCTTCCCGTGTTGGAGCGCGAGTGTCCTCTGAAATACGTAATTCTTGTATTACCTGTGTCAGCTGATCTTGTACTTCCCGGATTTCTCTTTGGTGTTGTGTATTAATTTGATTCTGATTTTGTTTGAATTTTCTTATTTGTTCATACTCTTCTGTGTCAGTGAAGGCTACGGGTCTTGTGTCATTCAGATCATCATCTACCTTTGTAGATAAGTTAGTGACCTGATCCGAAAGTTCGGCTACTTTCTCCGATAGTGTACACATTTCCTCAATGTGTTTTTCTGAACCAAGTTTCAGAGTGTCCATTTGTGTTGAAATCGAATCTACTGTGTTCTTTAAGTTTTCCTGAGTTTTTGCAAGTTGCGTAACCGAATCGGTAGATGCAACTGAGTCAGATTTAGCTTGCAAGGTCTCATGATTTTCATGAACAATAATTTGCAGTTCTTTTATGGCTGCTTCGTGATGCTGTAATGCCTTTTCATGCCGCGAAAAAATAGGTTGAAAATGCTCACAAATTTGAGTTTTTACGTCATTACAGACTTTTTGACATTTCGATTCAATGTTATGTAACTCAGTAGTTAAATCTTCACGCGTTTGTTCAAGAGTTTGTTCCAATGAGTCTAACTTTTGAAGCTGTTGCTGTGTTTGTCTCTGATTTTGTTCCAGTGTGTCTAACTGTTGCTGTGTTTGTCTCTGATTTTGTTCCATTGTGTCTAACTTTTTAAGATTTTGTTCCACTGTGTCTAACTTTTTGAGATTTTGTTCCACTGTGTCTAACTGTTGCTGTGTTTGTCTCTGGTGTTGTTCCATTGTGTCTAACTTTTCAAGCTTTTGTCCCATTTGTTGCATTAATTGTAATAACAATGCACTGGTGTCTGAAACATGTTCCTCAGTGCTTTTCGGCAGTGAATTTGCACCGGCAACATTGACATTTTGACAAGCAGAAAATGTGTCTTGACTTATTTGAGAAAACGGTGAGGACCCAAAACCTGAGTCTGCAGTATTTGCAATATTGTGTTCTGTCATTCCCGATTCCTGAGGCGAGCTGTTTCCGACCAATCGATCGATAACGCTTCCCTGTTCACTACCTGTTTCACTGTCTACACCATTGTTTGCCGCCCGCTCCATTTCCTTATGCGCTATTACCAAATTACTACTTTGAACATTAGTTAATTCATTACTCTGCGGCGCTAACACACTGCTTTCGTCTTCACTGTCATTTCTCAGTTTACTTTGGAGCCTAGTATTACGTTTTTCACACGCCATAATTGTCACAATATTTCACACGATAACACAGAAAAGCACAATTTGAAGAGCAAAATAAAATAACATAGCAATGGAAATAATGTCTACTTAATTGCCAGCGCAGCTGCGAAATACTTGGTGCAAATCTACATGCATGCCACAACTGTTTTACTGTACAACAATGAAAAACTACAACTACAAAGGAAATTCTCTCTATGATTACGCGCTATCAATAAACAAAATCTACACTAATTACACAAACTACAAGAAAAAAAATCAGAAGATTCCAGTGAGGTATCCTCGGCTAAGGGTCGACATATGAAACGTCCCCTTTTGAACAATTGTACAAGACTGTCCTTAAACTGACACACAATATTTTGTTAGCGCAACGCAATCTGACTTTCAAAATTCCCTACAAAAGAATGGCCCTGACTAACATTAAACTATACCTTTCACAAATCACTTACCTCACAAAAATCTTCGCTGCTCAAGCTACTGCAATACAGCGAGCGCCACTACTGCCAGCTAAATAAAAGATTCAAACTATGGAAGGCACTAACTACTGATAGGGATAGTTAGCAAATGAAAGATATTAATAGAGAACAAACAATGTATTTACCTTGATATCATCATATATAAATACAGCAGTTCATGACAAATTTCAAAACTCCGACATCTCTCTCCCCACATCCACCACTGCTGGCGGCTCACCTCCAACTGCCCAACGCTACGCGCTGTTCACATCCAGCTGCCGCTGCCCATCACTACAATGGCAGACAACAATGCAAACTAGAACAGACTGCGCACAGCACAGCCAGTGATTTTCATACAGAGGTGGCGTTACCAATAAAAAAACCTAAACAGCCCACTTACAAAATGAAGTTCTAACAAAATGTTAATTTGGTTTTCATAAAGGTTTTTCATCAGAAATTGCTATCTATTGTTTCACTGATGAAAGATTAAATGCTCAGAATAACCGAACATCGCCCATTCGGATTTTTTGTAATCTCTCAGAGGCGTTTGACTGTGTGAATCGTGAAATTCTTCTATATGAGCTTAAATATTATGGTGCACAAATTGCGTAATTCATATTTAACTGGAAGAATGCAGAATGTTGAAATTAATAGACAGATAGTCTGCAATACTCGGCAGTCCTTTACCTGTGAAGGTATGAAGAATGGTGCCTCACAGGGTACAGTCTTGTGTTACTCACTGTTCTTAAGATGTATATTAATGACTTGCCACTCTATATTCACGAAGACACACTGGTAGTTCTTTTTTCTGTAGAAAAAAGTATAGTAACCACACCCAAAAAACAAGAATAAGCTGAGGAAATCGTAAATAAAGCGTTTCATAAATTTAGAAAGTGGTACTCTGCAAATCGACTCTTCTTAAATTTTGAGAAGACTTAGTGCATACAGTTATGTACAGTAAATGAGGTAACACCATTGACAAATATAAATTTTGAACCGAGATGTGTTGCTAAGGCTGAGTATTCAAAATTTCTCGCTGTGTGTATTGACGAGGAATTGAATTGGATGTAACATACTGATGATGTGCTGAAACGTTTGAGTTCAGCTACTTATGCTATTAGGGTTGTTGCAAATTTTGGTGATAAACGTATCAGTAAATTAGCCTATTAGGCCTGTTTTAATTCACTGCTTTCATACAGCTTCATATTATAGAGTAATTCATGATTAACAGAAAAAGTATTTATTGCACAAAAATGTGCAATTAGAATAATATCTGGAGTCCACCGAATATCGCCTTGCAGGCATTTATTTAAGGAACTACGGATTTCCGCAGTAACTTCGCAATACATACATTCACTTATGAAATTTGTTATTAGCAACCAATCTCAGTTCAAAAACGGTAGGTACAACACTAGGAAATGGGATGATTTTCGCTGTTCTGGGTTAAACACGACTTCGGGACAGAAAGGGGTGATTTATGATGCCACAAAAGTCTTCGGTCATTTAGAACATTAAAAGTCCTAGAAGTCTCACAACCAGACAGCCTGCATATTAAAACAAATTAAAATAATTTCTGAATGACAACTCCTACTCAATAGACTAATTGTTATAAGGAAATGTTCCATAGATCATGAATACGACATTTCGTAATATATACAGGGTGGTCCGTTGATAGTGACCGGACCAAATATCTCACGAAATAAGCATCAAACGAAAAAACCACAAAGAACGAAACTCGTTTAGCTTGATGGGGGAAACCAGATAGCGCTGTGGTTGGCCCGCTAGATGGCGCTGCCATAGGTCAAACGGATATCAACTGCGTTTTTTAAATAGGAACCCCCATTTTTACTACATATACGTGTAGTACGTAAATAAATATGAATATGGCGCTGTAATAGTCACAAAAGTATACGTACGTGATATCGCACAACATTCCGCCAGTGCGGACGGTATTTGTTTCGTGATACATTACCCGTTTTAAAATGGACCGTTTATCGATTGGGGAAAAGGTCGATATCGTGTTGATGTATGGCTGTTGTGATCAAAATGCCCAACGGGTGTGTGGTATGTATGCTGCTCGGTATCCTGGA
Organism: Schistocerca serialis cubense; assembly: GCF_023864345.2. NCBI lineage: Eukaryota > Metazoa > Arthropoda > Insecta > Orthoptera > Acrididae > Schistocerca > Schistocerca serialis. The sequence continues at coordinate 369,768,220 of NC_064645.1, forward strand.
TGACATCATCCAAGTGTCAGGACCGTTCGCCGGAGAGTTACGTTATTTAAGGAAACAGGAAGTGTTCAACCACATGTGAAATGTCAACCACGACCTGCAACAAATGATGATGCCCAAGTAGGTGTTTTAGCTGCTGTCGCGGCTAATCCGCACATCAGTAGCAGACAAATTGCGCGAGAATCGGGAATCTCAAAAAAGTCGGTGTTGAGAATGCTAGATTAAAATCGATTGCACCCGTACCATGTTTCTATGCACCAGGAATTGCATGGCGACGACTTTGAACGTTGTGTACAGTTCTGCCTCTGGACACAAGAGAAATTACGGGACGATGACAAATGTTTTGCACGCGTTCTATTTAGCGTCGAAGCGTCATTCACCAACAGCGGTAACGTAAACTGGCATAATATGCACTATTGGGCAACGGAAAATCTACGATGGCTGCGACAAGTGGAACATCAGCGACCTTGGCGGGTTAATGTATGGTGTGGCATTATGGGAGGAAGGAAAATTGACCCCAATTTTATTGATACAAATCTAAATGGTGCAATGTATGCTGATTTCCTACGTAATTTTGTACCGATGTTACTACAAGTTGTTTCATGGCATGACAGAATGGCTGTCCGGCACATAGTTCGCGTGAGGTTGAAGCGGTATTGAATAACATATTTCATGTCAGGTGGATTGGTCGTCGAAGCACCATACCATGGCCCGCACGTTCACCGGATCTAACGTCCCCGGATTTCTTTCTGTGGGGAAAGTTAAAGGATATTTGCTATCGTGAGCCATCGACAACACCTGACAACATGCGTCAGCGCATTGTCAACGCACGTGCGAACATTACGGAAGGTAAACTACTCGCTGTTGACAGGAATGTCGTTACACATATCGCCAAATGCATTGAGGTTGATGGACATCATTTTGAGCATTTATTGGATTATGGTGGTATTTACAGGTAATCACGCTGGAACAGCATGGGTTCTCAGAAATGATAAGTTCACAATGGTACATGTATCACATTGGAACAACCGAAATAAAATGTTCAAACGTACCTACGTTCTGTATTTTAATTCAAAAAATCTACCTGTTACCAACTGTTCGTCTAAAATAGTGAGCCATATGCTTGTGACTGTTACTGCACCATCTATCACGAAGCTAAATAAGTGTTCCAACTAAAACATTCATATTTCTTTGCTTACTACACGAATATATAATAGAATGGGGGTTCCTACCTAAAAAAAAAAAAAAAACGGAGTTGATATCCGTTTGACCTACGGCGGCGCCATCTAGCCGGCCAACCATTGCGTGATCTAGTTTTCCGCTTCAAGCTACACAAGTTTCGTTCTTTGTAGTTTCCTCGTTTGATGCTTGTTTCGTGAGATATTTGGCCCGGTCACTATCAATATATATATTAATGTAATATAACGATTTCGTCTTTGTCTGAGGTATGTCCATCTCCATACAGATGAGCGATCCAGTTGAAGTTCCCTGCCGTCCAAATGGGTCCTTCTCTGTTTTGCAATAAAGAAGATATAATGGCTCTGAGTACTATGGGACTTAACTGCTGAGGTCATCAGTCCCCTAGAACTTAGGACTACTTAAACCTAACTAACCTAAGGACATCACACACATCCATGCCCGAGGCAGGATTCGAACCTGCGGCGGTAGCGATCGCGTGGTTCCAAACTGTAGCGCCTAGAACCGCTCGGCCACCCCGGCTGGCAAAGAAGATATGATATGGCTCATCAAAGGCTTAATATCTCCCATTAAGCTGGCTATCCTTACTTTTATACTACAAATTTCATCATTAAGATGAGGTACTTGTAGTTACTTCCAAGTTCGACAAGTGAGAACAGCACTTCGTCCTCCCCGTGTCGTCTTTTCCCCACGTAGTTAATCGCGACATAGGTTTCAGTCGTAGCCTCGACTCGAAAGCACGCCACAGAAGTCAGTGTCATCTGCGTTTCTCGTACCTGTGTGGCCTCGCTTGGAACAGATGATTCACCCCTCGTTACTGTACTGTTAGTAATCCGAAAGCGAGTACCTCTCGTGGTCCTGTCTTCTGTGGCAACGATTATCGTTGCCTCTGTAAAGGCCAATGACTTTTCTTCTCCACCTCAACAGAATGAATTCTCCATCTTATTTCACCTCATTAATTCATGATTCGTTTCAAGACAGGTAAAGTAGCAAAAACGGAGCAGTTCTGTGTGTTGCGCAGTCGTCTAGTCCTTTTCCTCCACTCTGATGGATGCCACCTGCTTTAAGGGGACCACACCCCGCCTATCTAACCCACGTTAATTTAGGCAGTTTTTGACCAATTTCTGAAAAAAACTATTTGATGTAGGGCCATAATATTTTTACTGTATGTTACAAGATGCCAATACATTCAACTGTACTAAAATCTACTTTATCCATTTTCTAGTTTTTAATAAATACTTTTTTAAATTTATTAACAAAATATATTAAGTTCTTTTTGCAGAAAATGGGGGAATATTAATGAATGTAGTACCAGAGGTGGCTTTTCATGTTATGCAGAGTCTCTGAAAATTTCATTTATCTATGATAGTTTCTGATAGAATGGGGCATATGTACTGAAAATTTTAGTTTGCGGGAAATTGACTTTAAAGAAAAAGCTTTTGAAATTTGTTACTTACAGTTAATTAAAACTGTCCTGCTGCATATGGTGGCCCTTCTTTGGCCTCTATCAGGTCTTCCAGCTTCTTTTTCACCTTCCTGGATGTTTGTCTTGCTTTCTTGGCCATATTAGATCCAGACATGTCTGCATTGGCTATCCTCATTTTATCGCAATGTTGCAGCCCATTGATCATATTTTCGCCAGGATTAATTCCCAGATTTTTCAATACCCATTACTTTCCAATATTACCACAACTCAATGTAATAACAGCATCATGAAGTCCTAGTTTCATTGTATGAATGCCTATAAATACAGTTTTAGGAAGGCGGTTCCAAATTATGCTGTTGAAACATCCATTTGGGTTCTGTGTCTGCCCTTTCAGACATTTCCTTAGAAGGTCAGGATGAGCCAAGTCTCTGAAAATAGTTTTAATTTCTGTAATAACAGCGGCAGGAAGAGAATACTGGTGAGAATAAGATTCTCCAGTTGCCTGAGCCATATTGTATATGCACCACGAATTTTCTCCTGATGGGCACAATTGGCATGACTTGATTTATCATCAGCAGAGGGCTTACGGAAGAAAATGGCCCAAATATCTCTCTTCATTGCCTCCAGATTTTCATTATTTCTCCTGTCTGCCTGCCCATAGTATACCTGCAAGTTTTCTATTTCAGTGTTAGTTAACCGACCCTGTCCAGTCAACAATTTTCCATGTTCTGATTTTTTTTCCTCTCATATCAATAGTTAGTTTTTTTCATTCTTGATCCCAAACGTTTTTGAACATGGGCTACACATTCCATTTTGCTAATAATGGCATCTCCATCCTAGCTTACAGTTGACAGTGGGTGGGTTGACGGTGGGTGACAGAAAAGTGGGCGTGGCACAAAAACACACGTGATAGGAAAAGGCTCTTTAAATGTTGGAAAAAAAATTTTTTCAGCAAAATCCTTTTCAGAGTACTTAAATAAAACCTTTATCGAAATACGGTGAAAACCGAAAATCGATTTTTTCGACCTGGCCCCCTAAAAGACAGAGAATATACACTGCCCATGAGCCAGAATTATTAAGGCTTCGTAGATTTAGTGCAAGTCTTACTTAATCTTCAAAATTCGTGTTACCTATATAACAAAGCAGTGTTTTCTGCTTTCCAAGGGAAAAAAACTTTCGCTGAGGCAAAGCAATTAGTAAAAACCTGCGCTGCTGATAATATCCTGTAGTATTTCGTGATATATTCCTACGGGTTCATGTTCTCACGTCCCGTTGATGGCGGGGTCACTAGAGACGGAGCAGGAGCTCGGATTGTTTCAAGGATGGCATAGGAAATCGTTCGTTCCCTTTGAAGGGGCCATCAGGACATTTTTCTTCTTTGTCCTCCCGAATGCGAGTCCACTGTGTGACCGCGTCGAAACCACGGCTACTGAAAGAGTGTGTTGCGCGTTCCTGTGTCCAAGCACAGGTTTCAAGGAAATGATTACATCGGCGAGACCGGCTGCCAGATAGCAATGCGTATGCGAGAAGATGAGCGCTATATTCGCTTGGGGTTGCGCAGCAAGTCTGCAGTGTCGAACAAAGGTCTGCGGCAAAGGAAATCAAATGCAACGAAACACGCGCACTGGCTAAACAGCCGGCTTTGAGGCAACGGAAGAGCACAGAAATCACAGAAACCTCAGAAATAACGAAACACCGTAGCAGTATGAACAGAGAAGATGCATACAAGCGTGCTCCATGCTGGCTCAAAGCCGCAGAGTCCAGCAGGCCGTACCAACAATACGTGGCACGAACGCTACCAGCGAGCAACTGCCACCGCACGCACTTCGCCCAGCAGGAGCCTACACCTCATTCGCCTGTGAGAACAAATGTTAACAAACAGTGCCAGAAGCAATATAGCAGGTGATCAAAAGGTCAGTATAAATTTGAAAACTGAATAAATCACGTAATAATGTAGATAGAGAGGTACAAATTGACACACATACTTGGAATGTCACAGGGTTTTATTAGAACCAAAACAAAAAGTTCAAAAAATGTCCGACAGATGGCGTTTCATCTGGTCAGAATAGCAATAATTAGCATAAGAAAGTGTGACAAAGCAAAGATGATGTTCTTCATAGGAATGCTCAATACGTCCACCATCATTCCTCAACAATAGCTGTAGTTGAGGAATAATGTTGTAAACAGCACTGTAAAGCATGTCCGGAGTTATGGTGAGGCATTGGCGTTGGATGTTGTCGTTCAGCATCCATAGAGATGTTGATCGATCACGATACACTTGCGACTTCAGGTGCCCCAAATCCAATAATCGCACGGACTGAGGTCTGGGGACCTGGGAGGCCAAGCATGACGAAAGTGTCGGCTGAGCACACGATCATCATCAAACGAAGCGCGCAAGAGATAAAAAAAATAGTTCAAATGGCTCTGAGCACTATGGAACTTAACATCCGAGGTCATCAGTCCCCTAGAACTTAGAACTACTTAAACCTAACTAACCTAAGGACAACACAAACATCCATACCCGAGGCAGGATTCAAACCTGCGGCCGTAGCGGTCGCGTGGTTCCAGAGTGAAGCGCCTAGAACCGCTCGGCCACCCCGGCCGGCCGCAAGAGGTCCTTCACGGGTCTAGCAATATAGGGTGGAGCGCCATCCTGCATAAACATCCTACATTCCAGCAGGTGTTTATCAGCCAGGCTGGGGATCATGCGATTCTGTAACATACCAGCGTACCTCTCATCCGTCACGGTAGCAGTTACAAAACCAGAATCACGCATTTCCAACAAGAAAAATAAAGCACGATAATGGTAGATGTGGTAAATACAACCCATACCGTGACTTTCTCGTCGTGCAATGGAGTTTCCACGACAGTTCTAGGACTTTCGGTAGCCCAAATTTTGCAGTTGTGGGCGTTGACAGACTCTCGGAGCGTGAAATCAGCTTCGTTGGTCCACAACACGTCACTCAGCCAATCGTCGTCTTCCGCTATCTTGTGAAACGCGTACACCGCAAATGACGTCCGCTTCACTAAATCGCCAGGTAACAGTTCATGATGCCGATGGATTTTGTACGGATAGCATCGGAGGGTACACCTAAGGGTCAACCAAACAGTAGTGAATGGAATGCCGGTGCGACGTGCTGCTGCACGAGCGCTGACTTCCCCGTGCATAGACGAACCCGCTACAGTCTCCATTTCCTCCTGAACTGTCTCAGCAGCATTACGCCACAACCCGTGGCTTCGAACTTCGAAATCATTCTAGTCACAGCTGCATTTGTCAACGGACCTTTACCCGTTCGAATCCCCTTCCTATGGCGATAGCATCGTAACGCTGAACTAGCACATTCCCCATTCTGATATTACAGCTTCACTAAAAGCACCTTTTCAGGCATCGTCAACATGCTGCGACTGCTGGCGCATGTGATTCTCTCTCTCATTACAGCTCCTTTTTTACACGATTGTCATGCGCAGTCATTTACATTTTGCTGTCCAGCGCCATCTGTCAAACACTTTCTGAGCTTTGTTTTTTTTTTGTTCTAATAAAACCTCATGTCATTTCAAGCATGTGAGTCGATTTTTACCTCTCTATCTACATTATTCCGTGGTTTATTAAGTTTTCAAATTTATACTGACTTTCTGATCACCCGGTATATAACAGCAGATGCCCACCCCTTCCACCGTAGCAACCTATTGCCCATTTCTCAGATCATATACTACGACCTAGGGATGACGGGCAACTGGCACATTCGCCGGCCAGAGTGGCCGAGCGGCTCTAGGCACTACAGTTTGAAACCCCGCGACCGTTGCAGTCGCAGGTTCGAATCCTGCCTCGGGCATGGATGTGTGCGATGTCCTTAGGTTAGTTAGGTTTAAGTAGTTCTAAGTTCTAGGGGACTGATGACATCAGAAGTTAAGTCCCATAGTGCTCAGAGCCATTTTGAACTGGAACATTCCGTACTTCTGGATTTCCGGAAATCATTTGACACGGTGCCCCATTGCAAGCTGTTAACGAAAGCACGAGTGTATAGAATACGTTCACATGCATGTGAACGGGTTAAGAGTTCTCAAACAGTAGAAACCAATATGTTGTCCTCTACGACGATGTTCATCAGCGATGAGTGTACAGTCAGGGGTTCCGAGGGAAGTGTGATAAGACCTCTGTTGTTCTCTATATACATAAATGATTTTGCGCGCGTGAATATGCGATTGTTTGCTGATGATCCTGTGGTGTACGGTACGTTGTTGAGGTTGAGTGACTGTAGGAAGATACAAGAATGCTTAGACACAGATTCTAGTTGGTGAGAAGAATGGCAGCTAGCTCTAAATATGGAAAAATGTAAATTAATGCGGATGAGTAGAAAGAACAAATCTGTTATGTTCGGAATCAATATTACTAGTGTCCTGCTTGACACACAAAGTCGTTTAAATACACACATCAAGAAAAGTTTTGCATCACCTCTGTTCTGTGACTTCCGGAACCTGTACAGAAAGATGGAATAGAGATGAACATAATTATCATTTCCGCCCTGTTTATTGCTCATGAAAACCACACATTGCATGTTTTACCACCATAAAACGAGACCTTCAGAGGTGGTGGTCCAGACTGCTGTACATACTGCTACCTCTAATAAATAGTAGTTCGTCCTCTTGCATTGATACTTGCCTGTATTCGTCGTGTCATACTATCCACAAGTTTATCAAGGCACTATTGGTCCAGATTGTCTCACTCCTCAACAGCGTAGATTCCTCAGAGAGGTTGGTGGGTCACGTTCGTAAACAGCCCTTTTCATTCTATACCAGGCGTGTTCGATAGAGTTCATACTGGCCACTGAAGTCGAGCGAAGTCGTTATCCTGAACGAAGTCTTTCACAAGATGTGCACTATTGTGGCGCGAATTTAAGTCCATGAAGACGAATGCCTTGCCAATATGCTGCCGATATGGCTGCACTATCGGTCGGAGGATGGCATTCACGTATCGTACAGCCGTTACGTCGCCTTCCATGACCACCACCTGCGTACGTCGGCCCCACATAATGCCACCCTAAAACAGCAGGGAACCTCCACCTAGCTGCACTCGTTGGCAGTGTGTCTAAGGCGTTCAGCCTGACAGGGTTGTCTCCAAACACATCTCCGATGAATGTCTGGTTGAAGGCATATGCGACACTCATGGGTGAAGAGAACGTGAGGCCAATCCTGAGTGGTCCATTCGGCATGTTGTTGGATCCATCTGTACCGCGCTGCAGGGTGTGGCGGTTGCGAAGATTGACCTCGCCATGGACGTCGGAAGTGAAGTTGCCCTTCATGCAGCCTATTGCGCACAGTTGGAGTCGTAACACGATGTCCTGTGTCTGCACGAAAAGCATTATTGAACTTGGTGTCGTTGCTGTCAGGGTTCCTCCAGGCCATTATCCATAGGTAGCGATCATCAATTGCAGTAGTAGCTCCTGGGCAGCCTGAGCGAGGCATGTCATCGGCAGTTCCTGTCTCTCTGTATCTCCTCCATGTCCGAAAAATATCGCTTTGGTTCACTGCGAGGTACCTGGACACTTCCCTTGTTGAGAGCCCTTTCCTGGCACTAATTAACTATGTGGAAGCCTTCCAACCGTGATATTGACCGTCTCGGCATGGTAGAACGACAGACAACACGAGCCATGTACCTCCTTCCAGGTGGAATGGCTGGGAATGATCGGCTGACACCCTCCATCTAATAGGCGCTGCTCATGCATGGTTGTTTACATCTTTGGGAGAGTTTAATGACATCTATAAACAATCAAAGGGGATGTGTCTGTGATGCAATATCAACAGTTAATGGCTATCTTCATGAGTTCTGCGATCCGAGGTGATGCAAAACATTTTCTGATCTGTGTATTTGGGCCTAACGTTGCAAAGCGATATTACATTGAACGAGTGTGTGAGAAGTGTGGTAGGGAAGGCGAATGGTCAACTTTGGTTTATTGGGAGAATTTTAGGAAAGAGTGGTTCACCTGCAAAGAAGACCACAGAACACTTAGAAGATGCGACAAACCCACTGAAGAGACAGCCTACATTACATTTGTCCGTCCTCTGCTGGAATATTGCTGCGCGGTGTGGGATCCTTACCAGATAGGATTGACGGAGGACATCGAAAAAGTGAAAAGAAGGGCAGGTCGTTTCGTGTTATCGCGCAATAGGAGTGAGAGTGTCACTGATATGATAAGCGAGTTGGGGTGGCAGTCACTGAAACAAAGGCGGTTTTCATTGCGGCGAGATCTATATACGAAATTTCAATCAGCAACTTTCTCTTCAGAATGCCAAAATATTTTGTTGACATAGTAAAATAAGAGAAATCAGAGCTCGAACGGAAAGATTTAGGTGCTTTTTTTTTCACGCGCAATTCGAGAGTGGAATGGTAGATAAGTAGTATGAAAATGGTTCGATGAAACCTCTGCCAGCACTTGAGTGTGAATTGCAGAGTAACCATGTAGATGTAGATGTAGACACTAGTGCGACCTGTTCCTGAGAACTGCTTTAGTGTTTGGCATCCATACCAGGTCGGACTGAAGGAAGACTTCGAAACAATTCAGAGGCGGGCTGCTAGATTGTTATCGTTATGTTCGAACAATAGGTAAGTGTTACGGAGATGCTACAGGAACTGTAATGGGAATCCCTGAAGGGAAGGTGACGTTCTTGTCGAGAAACGCTATTTAGATAATCGTCATTTGAAGCTGACTACCACACGATTCCACTGCCGCCAACATACACTGCCCGTAAGTGCCAAGAAGATAACATTCGAGAAATTGGATCTAATAGGGGGGGGAGGGGCATATAGCTAGCCGATTCTCCCTCGATGAATCTGAGAGTGGAACAGGAAAGCAAATGACTAGTAGTGTTACAGGGTACTTTCCGTCACGCACGTACGGTGGTTTGCGAAGTATCTGTGCAGATGTAGCAGAAGCTGTAGATGTAGATGCAGGTGTATTGCAGCAAAGTTGCCGCTCGATCTGCCTCAAGTGAGCAATCAGAACCCAAAAATATATCTCAACTTCGTGCTTAGTGAGCGGAAACGACAAACTATAATCGACTCCTCACACCTAAAGCACTTAAGCAGACACAGAAGAAGGGCACTGTAAACGTGGCGGAAACATTGGTTTCTCCAGCGAAGTTTATTACATTTAGCGCGGTACGATACTCATAAAAAAATTTCATGTCAACGAATTGATTTCAGTTTCCAGTGACAGTTTTTATGCAGAAACCACAGCTTTATTAGTAGCTTTACATTACTTGTAGAACCAAAGAGAAAAAAAGAATGATTTTAACGGTTTGTAGAATCTTGCTCCAGTATATACAGGCACCCGTCATAGTCAACGAAATTAATCTGCTGGTTAACGGCATTATGAAACCGACTATGGGAAACGACAATGAAGATGAAATTTGTATTGATCAAAGGATGTTGTTGTTGTTGTGGTCTTCAGTCCTGAGACTGGTTTGATGCAGCTCTCCATGCTACTCTATCCTGTGCAAGCTTCTTCAGCTCCCAGTACCCACTGCATCCTACATCCTTCTGAATCTGCTTAGTGTATTGATCTCTTGGTCTCCCTCTACGATTTTTACCCTCCACGCTGCCCTCCAATGCTAAATTTGTGATCCCTTGATGCCTCAAAACATGTCCTACCAACCGATCCCTTCTGCTAGTCAAGTTGTGCCACAAACTTATCTTCTCCCCAATCCTATTCAATACCTCCTCATTAGTTACGTGATCTACCCACCTTATCTTCAGCGTTCTTCTGTAGCACCACATTTCGAAAGCTTCTATTCTCTTCTTGTCCAAACCGGTTATCGTCCATGTTTCACTTCCATACATGGGTACACTCCATACAAATACTTTCAGAAACGACTTCCTGACACTTAAATCTATACTCGATGTTAACAAATTTCTCTTCTCCAGAAACGATTTCCTTGCCATTGCCAGTCTACATTTTATATCCTCTCTACTTCGACCATCATCAGTTATTTTGCTCCCTAAATAGCAAAACTCCTTTATTACTTTAAATGTCTCATTTCCTAATCTAATCCCCTCAGCATCACCCGATTTAATTTGACTACATTCCATAATCCTCGTTTTGCTTTTGTTGATGTTCATCTTATATCCCCCTTTCAAGACACTGTCCATTCCGTTCAACTGCTCTTCCAAGTCCTTTGTTGTCTCTGACAGAATTACAATGTCATCGGCGAACCTCAAAGTTTTTACTTCTTCTCCATGGGTTTTAATACCTACTCCGAATTTTTCTTTTGTTTCCTTTACTGCTTGCTCAATATACAGATTGAATAACATCGGGGAGAGGCTACAACCCTGTCTCACTCCTTTCCCAAACACTGCTTCCCTTTCATGCCCCTCGACTCTTATAACTGCCATCTGGTTTCTGTACAAATTGTAAATAGCCTTTCGCTCCCTGTAGTTTACCCCTGCCACCTTCAGAATTTGGAAGAGAATATTCCAGTTAACGTTGTCAAGAGCTTTCTCTAAGTCTACAAATGCTAGAAACGTAGGTTTGCCTTTTCTTAATCTTTCTTCTAAGATAAGTCGTAAGGTTAGTATTGCCTCACGTGTTCCAACATTTCTACGGAATCCCAACTGATCTTCCCCGAGGTCCGCTTCTACCAATTTTTCCATTCGTCTGTAAAGAATTCGCGTTAGTATTTTGCAGCTGTGACTTATTAAACTGATAGTTCGGTAATTTTCACATCTGTCAACACCTGCTTTCTTTGGGATTGGAATTATTATATTCATCTTGAAGTCTGTGGGTATTTCGCCTGTATCATACATCTTGCTCACCACATGGTAGAGTTTTGTCATGACTGGCTCTCCCAAGGCCATCAGTAGTTCTAATGGAATGACGTCTACTCCCGGGGCCTTGTTTCGACTCAGGTCTTTCAGTGCTCTGTCAAACTCTTCACGCAGTATCTTATCTCCCATTTCATCTTCATCTACATCCTCTTCCATTTCCATAATATTGTCCTCAAGTACATCGCCCTTGTATAAACCCTCTATATACTCCTTCCACCTTTCTGCCTTCCCTTCTTTGCTTAGAACTGGGTTGCCATCTGAGCTCTTGATATTCATACAAGTGGTTCTCTTCTCTCCAAAGGTCTCTTTAACTTTCCTGTAGGCAGTATCTATATTACCCCTAGTGAGACAAGCCTCTACATCCTTACATTTGTCCTCTAGCCATCCCTGCTTAGCCATTTTGCACTTCCTGTCGATCTCATTTTTGAGACGTTTGTATTCCTTTTTGCCTGCTTCATTTACTCCATTTTTATATTTTCTCCCTTCATCAATTAAATTCAATATTTCTTCTGTTACCCAAGGATTTCTATTAGCCCTCGTCTTTTTACCTGCTGCCTTCACTACTTCATCCCTCAGAGCTACCCATTCTTCTTCTACTGTATTTCTTTCCGCCATTCCTGTCAATTGTTCCCTTATGCTCTCCCTGAAACTCTCTACAACCTCTGGTTCTTTCAGTTGATACAGGTCCCATCTCCTTAAATTCCCACCTTTTTGCAGTTTCTTCAGTTTCAATCTGCAGTTCATAACCAATAGATTGTGGTCAGAATCCACATCTGCCCCTGGAAATGTCTTACAATTTAAGACCTGGTTCCTAAATCTCTGTCTTACCATTATATAATCTATCTGATACCTTTTAGTATCTCCAGGGTTCTTCCAGGTATACAACCTTCTTTTATGATTCTTGAACCATGTGTTAGCTATGATTAAGTTATGCTCTGTGCAAAATTCTACAAGGCGGCTTCCTCTTTCATTTCTTCCCCCCAATCCATATTCACCTACTATGTTTCCTTCTCTCCCTTTTCCTACTGACGAATTCCAGTCACCCATGATTACTAAATTTTCGTCTCCCTTCACTTCCTGAATAATTTCTTTTATCTCGTCATACATTTCATCAATTTCTTCATCTGCAGAGCTAGTTGGCATATAAACTTGTACTACTGTAGTAGGCATGGGCTTTGTGTCTATCTTGGCCACAATAATTTGTTCACTATGCTGTTTGTAGTAGCTTACCCGCTCTGCTATTTTGTTATTCATTATTAAACCTACTCCTGCATTACCCCTATTTGATTTTGTATTTATAACCCTGTAATCACCTGACCAGAAGTCTTGTTCCTCCTGCCACCGAACGTCACTAATTCCCACTATATCTAATTTTAACCTATCCATTTCCCTTTTTAAATTTTCGAATCTACCTGCCCGATTAAGGGATTTGACATTCCACGCTCTGATCCGTAGAACGCCAGTTTTTTTTCTCCTGATAACGACGTCCTCTTGAGTAGTCCCCGCCCGGAGATCCGAATGGGGGACTATTTTACCTCCGGAATATTTTACCCAAGAGGACGCCATCATCATTTAATCATACAGTAAAGCTGCATGTCCTCGGGAAAAATTACGGCTGTAGTTTCCCCTTGCTTTCAGCCGTTCGCAGTACCAGCACAGCAAGGCCGTTTTGGTTAATGTTACAAGGCCAGATCAGTCAATCATCCAGAGTGTTGCCCCTGCAACTACTGAAAAGGCTGCTGCCCCTCTTCAGGAACCACATGTTTGTCTGGCCTCTCAACAGATACCCCTCCGTTGTGGTTGCACCTACGGTACAGCCATCTGCATCGCTGAGGCACGCAAGCCTCCCCACCAACGGCAAGGTCCATGGTTCATGGGGGGGATCAAAGGATAGGCTAACATTAAATACACTCCTGGAAATTGAAATAAGAACACCGTGAATTCATTGTCCAGGAAGGGGAAACTTTATTGACACATTCCTGGGGTCAGATACATCACATGATCACACTGACAGAACCACAGGCACATAGACACAGGCAACAGAGCATGCACAATGTCGGCACTAGTACAGTGTATATCCACCTTTCGCAGCAATGCAGGCTGCTATTCTCCCATGCAGACGATCGTAGAGATGCTGGATGTAGTCCTGTGGAACGGCTTGCCATGCCATTTCCACCTGGCGCCTCAGTTGGACCAGCGTTCGTGCTGGACGTGCAGACCGCGTGAGACGACGCTTCATCCAGTCCCAAACATGCTCAATGGGGGACAGATCCGGAGATCTTGCTGGCCAGGGTAGTTGACTTACACCTTCTAGAGCACGTAGGGTGGCACGGGATACATGCGGACGTGCATTGTCCTGTTGGAACAGCAAGTTCCCTTGCCGGTCTAGGAATGGTAGAACGATGAGTTCGATGACGGTTTGGATGTACCGTGCACTATTCAGTGTCCCCTCGACGATCACCAGTAGTGTACGGCCAGTGTAGGAGATCACTCCCCACACCATGATGCCGGGTGTTGGCCCTGTGTGCCTCGGTCGTATGCAGTCCTGATTGTGGCGCTCACGTGCACGGCGCCAAACACGCATACGACCATCATTGGCACCAAGGCAGAAGCGACTCTCATCGCTGAAGACGACACGTCTCCATTCGTCCCTCCATTCACGCCTGTCGCGACACCACTGGAGGCGGACTGCACGATGTTGGGGCGTGAGCGGAGACGGCCTAACGGTGTGCGGGACCGTAGCCCAGCTTCATGGAGACGGTTGCGAATGGTCCTCGCCGATACCCCAGGAGCAACAGTGTCCCTACTTTGCTGGGAAGTGGCGGTGCGGTCCCCTACGGCACTGCGTAGGATCCTACGGTCTTGGCGTGCATCCGTGCGTCGCTGCGGTCCGGTCCCAGGTCGACGGGCACGTGCACTTTTCGCCGACCACTGGCGACAACATCGATGTACTGTGGAGACCTCACGCCCCACGTGTTGAGCAATTCGGCAGTACGTCCACCCGGCCTCCAGCATGCCCACTATACGCCCTCGCTCAAAGTCCGTCAACTGCACATACGGTTTACGTCCACGCTGTCGCGGCATGCTACCAGTGTTAAAGACTGCGATAGAGCTCCGTATGCCACGGCAAACTGGCTGACACTGACGGCGGCGGTTCACAAATGCTGCGCAGCTAGCGCCATTCGACGGCCAACACCGCGGTTCCTGGTGTGTCCGCTGTGCCGTGCGTGTGATCATTGCTTGTACAGCCCTCTCGCAGTGTCCGGAGCAAGTATGGTGGGTCTGACACACCGGTGTCAATGTGTTCTTTTTTCCATTTCCAGGAGTGTATATTAGACCCTGTTGGATCAGAGGAAGCTTCTTGATTATTTTTCCTTTTTTTTCACAATGCTCTCATTTTTTTCTGCATGGGTTTTCTCCTTTCCTCTGTCCATTTTGTTCCTGCTTTCTTGGTAGCTCCGTTCTCTAACTTCCCATCTGCCAACTTTCTCCATAAATACCCTTCTGTCCAAAATATCTGAATAATTTATCTGAGCTTTGTAGGTCCTTTTTGACCTCTTGTATCCAGGCTATAGTTTGAAGTCCTTCTACGTGTTTAAGAATTTTTTTGTCTTGGTTTGGGAAGCCTAGAGACGTACCTATAAAATTTTAATCGCCTCTTTCTGATGTCTACTGCAAGGGTGGACAATTTCTCAGTTGTTTGACGAGGTTGTTGTCTACAGCCCTCTTCTTTTCTTTGGCTGTAGTATTTTCCTGATGATTTTACTTTCTTCCTTTAATAATATATGTAGCGTGCAGCACAAAATTTCGTCCTGCGAAAAAGGACGTTAAAGAGTGGAAGTCTGGCAACACTGTAACATGTGGAGTAACTACCTCTGTCAGCTTAAATTAATTGTGATGTACAGTTGGTGCAGTGGATACAGTTTTGAGTTAGCATGCAGGAAGTCGATGGTTCGATCCTAGGTTATGGCATATGCTTCTTACTTAGGTAAATTTAATCCAGGTGGTACAATATCTGGCATCTTAAGCGTCAACAGCGATTGCAGCGGGTCCTCTAGAAAACGTTTTCACTGACATACTACAATCGTAGAAATGGAAGACTGGTCAGCTTTGAAGGAAGCCCTTTCCAGGTCATGGGGCTCAACTTATTCGCACCGCTTCATCTACTAGGTGCGAAACCTCTTTTCTTTGCACCTCCTCCTATGGTCCCATAGATTAGTACCAACTACTGTTCTTGGCTCGTTCAGGTTGTAACGCCGGAAATGCATATCCTCATGTTTCCATCTATTGTACTATAATTTTTTTTCCTTATTTTGCTACCTGAAGATATGACATTTCTGTGTCTTTATATGTTGTAATTGTTTTGCATTTATGTCGATGTATAATTGGTTTGTTTTGTAAATATTATTTGTATTTTTACCCTGGGTCTGTCATAGGGAAAACTATGCTATCGAACGACTACATTGATAGGTCGTGTGGAGAACCAAAGTGTTTAGGATCTTTGGTAGTGTTAACTCTTCCGAGTGGAGCGCGGGCAGAGAGGAGTCTGGCTGGAGTTGGGCGGTGGAGCAGGTGTGTTGTGTGACGCTCCCGCGAGTTGCCGCGCTTTAGGGGTTTTGGCAGCATGTAATTGCGCTCGACTTGCTATGATAGTTTCGGACATGGTGTCGCGATCGGGAAGCGTTAGCTGGCACACATCAAGAGCCCATTTCGGCTGGAGACCGTGTCGAGAAGAAGGCGCGCCAACATCCAGCTTCTGCAACAGCGACGGCCGACAATGAGTGACTGTCGTCACCTCCTCGATCGACGACTTCAAACATTCAATCAACCAAAAAGGAAGCCTGGAAGCACGTAAAATTTTAGAAATGTATGGCAGACCTCAGCTTTTCAATCTGTTCAATTTGTCTCACAAAATTACAGGAACGTAGCATGAACCTTTGTTGCTCATTATCCCAGTTGCATTACCAAGCAGGGTCCCTTCCTTTTCCGGAACGAATCCGAGTGTTGTTGAAATTCAAACGCCAGCAATAAAGTAATATCATTCCGTTTCACTGTTTTAATTTCAAAGTTCAGTTAAAGTATTCATAGCTGGCTACAATATTTAGATTACAAAAGCACAAATTAAAAGTGCGAGTTTTGTTACCATATTTTAGCTTACCTGTGACTGCAGCTCAGCTTGGTACATACAAAATTTTACTATTGTTAATATTGTTCAGAATCATTTAATTCAAGTTCAAAGTTAAATCTCTTATTTCTAAATTGCGTAGATTCAAGTAGCTTTTGAAATGATTGTTGAGGTAGCCCAAGACTAACCTTATTTTATTGAATTTCGTAGTGCTTCAAGAACAATGTTCACTATTAATGTCAGTCACTAAATTAACTTTCAATTTTCCGGTTTTATTAATTGTTTTGCGAAATTAAGTCAGAGTGCAGCGAAATTTATTACTTCTGACGAACATTCAGTTTATACACAACACATGTCAACCTTCAGTTGCCACGCTTTCGGTGCTAATTATATGTGCATTAATCTTTCACTTTCAGTTATTATAGTAGTTGTCCATAGAACTTGCGACCGTAATTTTCCCAAATCTCAAATATCTAATTCACACCAATTAATTGTTAACGTAACGACCGCACATTTACTTTCTTTATGAATTTTACCCTTTTCTCAAAGTTAATTTCCACCAATTTCATTTGCCTTTTTCCTTTCATTTCGATGTAACCCTTTCCTCCCTCTTTACCTACAAATTAACTTCGGAGACGATTGATTTTCCCAAATTTCCATTAGGTGCACGCGGTTTAATTTTTCACTGCCATTAAGGTCGATAAGTGAGAGCCGGAGGTTACAAGGTCCATTACATTTCTTTAGAGCCTTACGTTGCCACTAGGACTAGCAACGTGCTTTACGAGTAGTGTCCAAACTCGATTACTATTTGTATGTGTTATCACCATGGTGCCCCTAATTAAGGCTGTCAACACTGAGTCTGGTAACCGCATGCTGTATGGTATGTATCTCAGGGCATTATTATTGTTATTATTACTATTATTATTATTATTCTATCGATGGGATTATGGAAACATAACTTCTATTAACATTAGGGAAACAGTGCAATTGGAAACCGAACGTCCCACAATTAGCGGTGTCGGGATGAATCATGCAGAACAATATCTGTTGGAAGGGTAATTTGCATTAGGTGGAAGAGCCGCGCAGGACTGACGGCGTGTTTATATTGTATGCGCTGTCCAGCAGACAGGGATTAGTTGCGAGCGGAGTAAGGCCCCCGTGACAGACTCCAATGTACATGCGTACACGATTCGAATTTTCTCATTGTAAACCTCTAACCATGCGTGACAGGCGTACGGCATACACAAACGATAAATATGTGGATAAACTTCTGGTATTTGGTGCATCTGATAACCGTTCTGGCGTTGCCGTTAGTGAATATGCTGCTAGATATCCTCGTCGACGTCATTCAGATAAAAATGTGTTTCGTCGCCTGGAGCTGCGCCTTCGGGAGTTAGCTTCTCTCTTTCCACCATGGCGTGACAGAAGTCGTCCACAGACTCGCCGTACTCCACTATGAAGGAAGCTATTATGGAGGCCATACACCAGGAACATCAGCAAAGTACACGTAGCGTAGCAAGGCAGATGCGTGTCTCGCAAAGCACGGTCATTAACGTGCTGCACGCAAGAGCATGGGATGCACCCCTATCACTCTGCATTCAACTAATACCTGCATCCTGCAGATCGGCATCAGTGGATGCAGTTCTGTGAATGGTTCCAACAACAGGAAGCTAACGATGACTTCGTGGACACCGTAATATGATCGGATGAAGCCGCATTCGCTCATGAAGATGACTTCATGTGAGGTTAAACTGCACGTCACCCTCGACCGTGGATATCGCTTTGGTATCAATGTCTGGCCCGTAAGATTGGGCGACAGGTGTCTGGACTCCTACATGTTGCCTGACCGATTGACTGCACGAAGGTATCATGCATTCCTCTCAGACTATCTGCCTGATATACTGGAAGATGTTCCACTACATGTTTGGCAGAGGATATAGTTCCAACATGATAGTGCACCTCCAGATGACAAGTAGATGTGGGATTATAATACTGTATCATCTTTAGCATCTCGAAATGGCTAATATTTTTGTAGTTATTCTGTCCTATGACAAGTTATTGGTTTCAACTGTCTGTTATTTGTCTAACCACGTATTTGTTATGTTCAGCGTTATAAATTTATGATAGATGTGACCTAAGAAACGGTGTATACTACAGTATGACATGTCAGAATGAAATTGCAGATAAAAAATGCGTCCTACCCCAGGATCGAACCCTCGACCTCCTGCCTACTAACATAGAATTCTGTTCAGTGCAAAAAATGGCTCTGAGCACTGTAGGACTCACCTTCTGAGGTCATTAGACCCCTAGAACTTAGAACTAGTTGAACCTAACTAACCTAAGGACATCACACACATCCATGCCCAACGCAGGATTCGAAACTGCGACTGTAGCGGTCTCGCGGTTCCAGACTGCAGCACCTGGAAGCGCACCGCCACTTCGGCCGGCTATTCACTGCACTAACTGTATAGCACAACTGTTATGTGCTGACAGAGGTTGTACCATTCATGCGGTTAGAGTGTTGCCAGATTACCACTCTTTAATGTCCTTTTTCTTCCAGATGTACTCGCTGGACGAAATTTCGTGGGGGGGACATTTTTTTATCCCTGGCATGTGAGGAGTCGCACTGCGAAGCCCGAATGCGCGAATTTCGCTTCACCCTATTTTTATTGGGAGACACAGTTCCATGGAAAGTGTGGGAAGATGAAGGAAACGGAAACACGTATTACATCAACAGCAAGGATGTTGGCCAAGTTGATGGAACGTTGTTGCCTAAGCCGACTATAGCACGTCGACGATTACAAAAAACTGTAAAATCATATAAAATCATTCACTTGTGTAGAAACTGTGAGGTATTACCAGGACTTGATTTTCACCATTTTTCAAATAATAACTGAGACCGTAACATTTTCCTACTATACTCTTTAATTCAAGTCATTGTAACCTAGATGGGGTCCGCACCTTTCATGTGTCTGCTAATCCAATAGTCTGTGAGAAGGAAAAGAACTGAATGAATAATTTAAAGTGTGCCAGTCTGCTTTGCTGGTTCAACTTTCGTTATCAGTAATGTATTACAGTTTGTCATAATCAAGCACATGATTAATTGCCAGTCATATAATCTTTCAACCTTTAAAAATTAATAAGGAATTCTATTACAATCTATTTAATTAAAGTTCAACTTATTTACGTTTTCTCTTAATCTGCTAGTATCAAGTAATCAGTAATATGCTGTTACGTATGTTTTGTGGTGAAAATAGTGAGCTTCAGTTTCACTGAATTCAGTCTCGTTTATTTCAAAGCGCATTTAAAATTATTTTATTTTACTGAAATATTTACCTAAAGTTATTATTGCAACATTCATTTACTTTTATCTTTCGCTTGTATTTTTAACAACACTTGTGCACAAGCTCTGCTGCCAGGCGATTGCTTCAATATTATTTCAAACAATTACTCTTTGGCTCACTACTTATTTACCAAACAGTAATTGTCTCAATGTGCTGCCAACTGTAATTATTAATCATCTTCAATCAAATGGTTCAAATGGCTCTGGGCACTATGGGACTTAACATCTGAGGTCATCAGTCCCCTAGAACTTAGAACTACTTAAACCTAACTAGCCTAAGGACATCACACATATCCATGCCCGAGGCAGGACTCGAACCTGCGACCTAGCAGCAGCGCGGTTCCGGACTGAAGTGCCTAGAACCGCTGGGCCACAGAGGCCAGCCGTATTTAATAATTTCACTTGAGTTGTGCCGTTGTCGATTCTTATCAATTGAAGACATGAAGTCTGTAAATGAGTGCACAATCATTTTATTTTTGGCCCTTTTATTTTCACGAGTCCGTCGTGACCACAGAGATTTCTTTACACTTTATTACCGGGTTCGGCTTACCGCCATCTTCAGATCTGTTGTGAATATAAACATTGTGTAAGCCACCAGGTTCAATTAGCTAAGACTAAATCTATACTGGTATTAATGATGCATGAAATACAAAATTATAATATATTTATAGCCATGTATAACAGCCATACATACCGTTAAAATATTCTGAAAAAAATTAATCATCAAGTTAAACATGTGAGTACATCGTACTTGCTGGTAATACTCAGATTGCGCGGGGTATTTATACAAGAAACTAATGCCAGCAGAGGGCACTTTAGCTATAGTACATGGTAAACCACTGTCGCCAATATAAAGATTAAAATGCAGTATGCACTGTCTTATCGTAGAAGAAAGATTAAGGAAGGACAAACCTACGTTTATAGCATTTGTAGACTTGGAGAAATGTTTTGACAATGTTGACTGGAATACTCTCATTCAAATTCTAAAGGTGTCAGAGGTAAAATACAGGGAGCGAAAGACTATTTACAACTTGTACAGAAACCAGATGGCAGTTATAAGAGTCGAGGGGTATGAAAGGGAAGCAGTGTTGGGAAGGGAGTGAGACAGGGTTGTAGCCTCTCACCGATGCTATCCAATCTCTATATTGAGCAAGCAGTAAAGGAAACAAAAGAAAAATTCGGAGTAGGTATTAAAATCCATGGAGAAGAAATAAAAACTTTGAGATTCGCCGATGACATTGTAATTCTGTCGGAGACAGCAAAAGACTTGGAAGAGCAGTTGAACGGAATGGACAGTGTCTTGAAAGAACGATATAAGATGAACATCAACAAAAGCAAAACGAGGATTATGGAATGTAGTCGAATTAAGTCGGGTGATGCTGAGGGAATTAGAATAAGAAATGAGACACTTAAAGTAGTAAAGGAGTTTTGCTATTTGGGGAGCAAAATAACTGATGATGATCGAAGTAGAGAGGATATATAATGTAGACTGGCAATGGGAAGGAAAGCGTTTCTGAAGTACAGAAATTAGTTATCATCGAGTATAGATTTAAGTATCAGGAAGTCGTTTCTGCAACTATTTGTATGGAGTGTAGCCATGTATGGAAGTGAAACATGGGCGATAACCGGTTTGGACAAGAAGAGAATAGAAGCTTTAGTAATGTGGTGCTACAGAAGAATGCTGAAGATTAGATGGGTAGATCACATCACTAATGAGGAGGTATTGAATAGAATTGGGGAGAAGAGGAGTTTGTGGCACAACTAGACAAGAAGAAGGGACCGGTTGGTAGGACATGTTCTGAGGCATAAAGGGATCACAAATTTAGCATTAGATGGCAGCGTGGAGGATAAAATTCATAGAGGGAGACCAAGAGATGAATACACAAAGCAGATTCAGAAGGATGTAGGTTGCAGTAAGTTCTGGGAGATGAAGAAGTTTGCACAGGATAGAGTATCACGGAGAGCTGCATCAAACCAGGCCCAGGACTCAAGACCACAACCACAACCACAACAACAACAACAACAACAAGCATTGTCTTTAGTTAAAATTTCTTTTCATTTGGCTAAATGAGCACCTGACTTTAAAAACACGGGCAATTGCACTAATTATCAAGTAAGACAACGTAAAGTATAACGGTAGCAAAGTGGTAAGAGAGGAATAAGTTATTTTTTGAAATAGGTTGTTGTGCACATCTTCCATCTAATCGGTGTCAGATTTATTTGTGAACAGTAGCCTTACTGAAAATCTTATCGTTTCTATTGCGTATACGAGAAAGACGGCCAAATTTCCACAGTAGATATTCGGGGGTGGGGTGGTGGGGGAGGGGGTGGCGTCGTTACGTCCAGTGAACAATAACGCATAAAATGAGACCACTGAGCTAGAAGGGAATTGAACAGAAAATATGCGGTGTGGAACTGTCGGAAATAAAAGCCAAACTGTGCTCCGTATCCATTTGTGGCATTTGCGCTACTCGGAATTTAATCGCGTAATGGATCGCATAGAGGGTAGGCAACCGTGCGACACGCAGATTGCCGGCTCGAGGAGGAACAAGTGTCAGGAGTGGCGCAGCCTCGGCGGTTCCCGCGAGCGCCGCCTCATTGGCAGCCGCCACACGCGCGGGGGCGGCGGCGGCCCCCGAGGGCGCGGCGCGACGCGGCCGGAATCCGAGCGCCGCCCCCTCCTCCATACGCCAGCGCGAGTCCGCAACTTGGCGTCGCGCGAGTTCCGTGCTGATCCTTCACCAGCCGCGGTACGGACTGGTGTGCTCATTCCTGAATGAAGCGCTAACAAGCCAAAAACTTTCACAGCCAGTTCATCTCCCCCATCACAGTGTCATAATCACGATCACGTATTACAACGTCCCATACAGACAATTTCGAAAAAATTCTCTCGCTGAAATATGATTTTGGCCCTGTCAGAAATAGAGATGGCCATAGATGAATACTGTACAAAATAACGAACAGTCCAATCAAATCACTGAGACCATCACCTGTGTTCTACGTCAATGTCAAATAATATCTCACAGGTGCAGATGGCAGCCGTAGCAGTGAAGTGTATCTACACTATGTGATGAAAAGTATCCGGACACTGCCAAAAACATACGTTTTTCATGTGAGGTGCATTGTGCTGCGACCTACTGACAGGTACTCCATATCAGTGACCTCAGTAGTCATTAGACATCGTGAGAAAGCGGAACGGGGCGCTCCGCGGAACTCACAAACTTCGAACATGGTTAGGTGATTGGGTGTCGCTTGTGTCATATGGCTGTACGCGAGATTTCCAAACTCCTAAACATCCCTAGCTCCACTGTTTTCGATGTAATAGTTGTCTATGTTTCTATTGTCTATTGTCAAACCACAATTTATGAAAGACGTTTACATTTTATTAATAGGATTAAGTAGGAATAATTAATATTTGTCATGTTGAAAATAATTGTGGTAGCAGGGAATGTCTGCACCAAAGTATTGTTGGCAAGTGAAATTGCAAATTGATATAATTTTAAAAAGGGCGGGAGAGACCGCGTATGGATACATTTTAAGAAAAGAGCGGGAAGAACCGCGCATTGATACATTTTGTAATGGTAGCAGGGATTGTCTGCACCAGAAAGCATTGTTGGCAGGAGAGACCGCACTTTAGCGTTCGTAGGAAGTCAGTACTAAGCGAGATGTGAAGCGAGTTGGTAGCAGGTTTGAAGCGAGAGATTGAGAGGAGCGGTGTGCCTGCCAGCCACCAGCTATGATTTATACGAGTTTATAAACGGATGTACAGAGACATCAGCTAACTATTATCGTAAGAGGAACTAATATTATTGAATTTTTTGAGAAACTGAAGACTACTGAAGGTATGTTTGCGCATTGCTAGTTGTAAGATTATTGTAAAAAGTAAGTCCCATTTGAACGTTTGTAAAATCATTTCATTCAGAATATAATTAATTTTTGCCAGCAATGTTGCATTACTGATTATAATCCATCTCAAAAACCATCAACGTAAAACTTCGCAAAATTTTATTGTTGTCAAGAAAAAGTGTAACTATGAATTACGTAACCTCTGTCAAATTAATTAGAGAATAACGTCAGCTTTGCTATTGACGAATAACATCAGCTTTGGTAATAAATACAGCCACTTATTATGACAGTCCACCAGCAGTTAATAGAGTATAGTAAAGCAGAGTAAGTATATTCATGTCGCAGTTCGATGTAGCAGTCAGATGGCGATCCAGTAACAGTAAAAAAGGTAAGGAACAATTTTGGGTTATTGCAGGGAACGACTGACGGCCACGACGACGACACATTCTATGTTTCGTCGAAATAATCAGAAAATCACTTTTAATAAGCAGCAATTAAATTTGCATGCGAAGATTGAGAAAGAGAATAAATTTGAAAGGGAAGATTTCATTTGTTATTATTAAGCAAGAGATAGAAATCCTGATGGAAGGTTAAATAGGTTATTGTAAAAGGGAAGGTTGCGTAGAAAAAGCGTAAAAAAAGAGATATAGAGGAGACGGGAAGGTTTCATGTTGTTGTTGTTGTGGTCTTCAGTCCTGAGACTGGTTTGATGCAGCTCTCCATGCTACTCTATCCTGTGCAAGCTTCTTCATCTCCCAGTACCTACTGCAACCTACATCCTTCTGAATCTGCTTAGTGTATTGATGTCTTGGTCTCCCTCTACGATTTTTACCCTCCACACTGCCCTCCAATGCTAAATTTGTGGTCCCTTGATGCCTCAAAACATGTCCTACCAACCGATCCCTTCTTCTAGTCAAGTTGTGCCACAAACTTATCTTCTCCCCAATCCTATTCAATACCTCCTCATTAGTTATGTGATCTACCCACCTTATCTTCAGCATTCTTCTGTAGCACCACATTTCGAAAGCTTCTATTCTCTTCTTGTCCAAACTGGTTATCGTCCATGTTTCACTTCCATACATGGCTACACTCCATACAAATACTTTCAGAAACGACTTCCTGGCACTTAAATCTATACTCGATGTTAACAAATTTCTCTTCTTCAGAAACGATTTCCTTGCCATTGCCGGTCTGCATTTTACATCCTCTCTACTTCGACCATCATCAGTTATTTTACTCCCTAAATAGCAAAACTCGTTTACTACTTTAAGTGTCTCATTTCCTAATCTAATCCCCTCAGCATCACCCGATTTAATTTGACTACATTCCATAATCCTCGTTTTGCTTTTGTTGATGTTCATCTTATATCCTCCTTTCAAAACACTGTCCATTCCGTTCAACTGCTCTTCCAAGTCCTTTGTTGTCTCTGACAGAATTACAATGTCATCGGCGAACCTCAAAGTTTTTATTTCTTCTCCATGGATTTTAATACCTACTCCGAATTTTTCTTTTGTTTCCTTTACTGCTTGCTCAATATACAGATTGAATAACATCGGGGAGAGGGTACAACCGTGTCTCACTCCTTTCCCAGCCACTGCTTCCCTTTCATGCCCCTCGACTCTTATAACTGCCATCTGGTTTCTGTACAAATTTAAATAGCCTTTCGCTCCCTGTAGTTTACCCCTGCCACCTTCAGAATTTGAAAGAGAATATTCCAGTTAACGTTGTCAAAAGCTTTCCCTAAGTCTACAAATGCTAGAAACGTAGGTTTGCCTTTTCTTAATCTTTCTTCTAAGATAAGTCGTAAGGTTAGTATTGCCTCACGTGTTCCAACATTTCTACGGAATCCAAACTGATCTTCCCCGAGGTCCACTTCTACCAGTTTTTCCATTCGTCTGTAAAGAATTTGCGTTAGTATTTTGCAGCTGTGACTTATTAAACTGACAGTTCGGTAATTTTCACATCTGTCAACACCTGCTTTCTTTGGGTTTGGAATTATTATATTCATCTTGAAGTCTGTGGGTATTTCGCCTGTCTCATACTTCTTGCTCACCAGATGGTAGAGTTTTGTCATGACTGGCTCTCCCAAGGCCATCAGTAGTTCTGATGGAATGTTGTCTACTCCCGGGGCCTTGTTTCGACTCAGGTCTTTCAGTGCTCTGTCAAACTCTTCACGCAGTATCTTATCTCCCATTTCATCTTCATCTACATCCTCTTCCATTTCCATAATATTGTCCTCAAGTACATCGCCCTTGTATAAACCCTCTATATACTCCTTCCACCTTTCTGCCTTCCCTTCTTTGCTTAGAACTGGGTTGCCATCTGAGCTCTTGATATTCATACAAGTGGTTCTCTTCTCTCCAAAGGTCTCTTTAATTTTCCTGTAGGCAGTATCTATCTTACCCCTAGTGAGACAAGCCTCTACATCCTTACATTTGTCCTCTAGCCATCCCTGCTTAGCCATTTTGCACTTACTGTCGATCTCATTTTTGAGACGTTTGTATTCCTTTTTGCCTGCTTCATTTACTGCATTTTTATATTTTCTCCTTTCATCAATTAATTTCAATATTACTTCTGTTACCCAAGGATTTCTATTAGCCCTCGTCTTTTTACCTACTTGATCCTCTGCTGCCTTCACTACTTCATCCCTCAGAGCTACCCATTCTTCATCTACTGTATTTCTTTCCGCCATTCCTGTCAATTGTTCCCTTATGCTCTCGCTGAAACTCTCTACAACCTCTGGTTCTTTCAGTTTATCCAGGTCCCATGTCCTTAAATTCCCGCCTTTTTGCAGTTTCTTCAGTTTCAATCTGCAGTTCATAACCGATAGATTGTGGTCAGAATCCACATCTGCCCCTGGAAATGTCTTACAATTTAAAACCTGGTTCCTAAATCTCTGTCTTACCATTATGTAATCTATCTGATACCTTTTAGTATCTCCAGGATTCTTCCAGGTATACAACCTTCTTTCATGATTCTTGAACCAAGTGTTAGTTATGATTAAGTTATGCTTTGTGCAAAATTCTACAAGGCGGCTTCCTCTTTCATTTCTTCCCCCCAATCCATATTCGCCTACTATGTTTCCTTCTCTCCCTTTTCCTACTGACGAATTCCAGTCACCCATGACTATTAAATTTTCGTCTCCCTTCACAACCTGAATAATTTCTTTTATCTCGTCATACATTTCATCAATTTCTTCATCATCTGCAGAGCTAGTTGGCATATAAACTTGTACTACTGTAGTAGTCATGGGCTTTGTGTCTATCTTGGCCACAATAATGCGTTCACTATGCTGTTTGTAGTAGCTAACCCGCACTCCTATTTTTTTCATTCATTATTAAACCTACTCCTGCATTACCCCTATTTGATTCTGTATTTATAACCCTGTAATCACCTGACCAAAAGTCTTGTTCCTCCTGCCACCGAACTTCACTAATTCCCACTATATCTAACTTTAACCTATCGATTTCCCTTTTTAACCTGCCCGATTAAGGGATTTGGCATTCCACGCTCCGATCCGTAGAACGCCAGTTTTTTTTCTCCTGATAACGACGTCCTCTTGAGTAGTCCCCGCCCGGAGATCCGAATGGGGGACTATTTTACCTCCGGAATATTTTAACCAAGAGGACGCCATCATCATTTAATCACACAGTAAAGCTGCATGTCCTCGGGAAAAATTACGGCTGTAGTTTCCCCTTGCTTTCAGCCGTTCGCAGTACCAGCAGGCCAGATCAGTCAATCATCCAGAGTGTTGCCCCTGCAACTACTGAAAAGGCTGCTGCCCCTCTTCAGGAACCACATGTTTGTCTGGCCTCTCAACAGATACCCCTCCGTTGTGGTTGCACCTACGGTACGGCCATCTGTATCGCTGGGGCACGCAAGCCTCCCCACCAACGGCAAGGTCCATGGTTCATGGGGCGGAAGGTTTCATAGTGAAGTAGAAATGTGAAGGGACACGTTCAGCAAAAAAGCTTACAGGCCGACCTCGTTTGTTGACTGACAGAGACAGGCGACAGTTGAAGAGTGTCGTTATATGTAATTGGCAGTCCTCTATCCATACCATCACACAGGAATTCCAAGCTGCATCAGCTTGCACTGCAAATACTGTGACAGTTAGGCGGGAAGTGAGGAAACCTGGATTTTATGGTCGAGCGGGTGCTCGTAGGCCACACGTCACGCCGGTAAATAACAAATGACGCCTCGGTTTCTGTAAGGAGAGTAAACACTGGACGATTGAACAGTGAGAAAACGTTGTGTGGAGTGACGAATCACGGTACATAATGTGGCGATCCGATGGGAGAGTGTAAGTACGGCGAAAGCCCGGTGAACGTCATCTGCCAGCGTGTGTAATGCCAACAGTAAAATTCGGAGCCGGTGGTGTTAGGGTGTGGTCGTGTTTTTCATGGATGGGTGTGCATCCCTTGTTGTTTTGCGTGGCACTATCACAGCACAGGCCTACATTGATGTTTTAAGCACCTTCTTGCCTCCCTCTGTTGCAGAGCAATTCTGGGATGGTTATAGGATCTATCAACACGATCGAGCACCTGTTCATAATGCACGGCCTGTGGTGGAGTGGTTACACGACAATAACATCCCTGTAATGGACCGTCCTACACAGAATCCAATCTGGGAAATTTTGGAAAGCCAACTTTGTCCCAGGCCTCACCGACCGACATCGATACCAGTCCTAAGTGCAGCACTCCGTGAAGAATGAGCTGCCGTTCCTCAAGAAACCTTCCAGCATCTGATTGAACGTATGCCTGCCAGAGTGGAAACTGTCATAAAGACGAAGGGTGGGCAAACACCATATTGTATTCCAGCATGACCGATGGAGGGCGCCACGAACTTGTAATTAATTTTCAGCATGGTGTCCGGATACATTTGATGACATGGTGTAAAGCGTGTCGGGGCGATGCGGAAAACAGTGTAGTCCTAGTCGTAATGGAAGCATTTCCGTAACGGCTAAGTTTGCAAACTGGTCGCAAGCCACCATGGTTAATGTATACCGGGCATAGCTAAACAGCAGTATCCACAATCGGCGCAAAAGGCAACTGTTGTGGACCACAGGCCATACATGGCATGGGCGAATGACGGCTGCGTAGACGTCTACAGACGAATAGAAGTGCAACTGTTGAGTAACTGATTGCACAGATGAACCAAAGGGATACCAACAATGGCTCCTCTACGAACACTTAGGGAACGTTAATGCGTATAGGCCTCCACAACATGCACCCGGTTCATGCTCCATACTGACAGCTGACAACTGTCGACGAAGACTGGAATTTTCACCCCATAGCAGGGTAAAATTCCTACAGACTTTGAGAAAAATATTATGATCCGCATTTCAAAGAAGGCAAATGCTACAAGATGTGAAAATTATAGGACGCCCAGCCTAGTTACTCACACCTCTAAAATAGTAACCTCAATTATCCTAAAACGCATGGAACAAAAAGTCGAAGCTACACTCTCCGAAGACCAGTTTGGATTCCGGAAAGATAGAGGAACCAGAGAAGCAATATTCGCTCTAAAACTAATAATAGAGAAACGACTAGATAAGAGCCTGACAACATACATAGCTTTCGTAGATGTAGAGAAAGCCTTTGATAATGTTAAATGGGATAAGATGTTTGAGGTACTCAAAAAAGTAGGAATAGACTATAAAGATAGAAAAACAAGAAAAGGTGCAGATACGGAAAGGTTTCCGACAAGGTTGCCCACTATCCCCTGTTATCTTTAACCTGTACACTGAAGAGGCGCTGAAAAAAGTAAGGGAAAATTCACAGACAGGTGTAGTAATTCATGGCCAACGTATAGATATGACAAGATATGCCGATGAAATAGCTGTCCTGGCTGAAAGTGAAGAAGATCTTGTAGTCCTACTGAATAGAATGTATAAAGTTATGGGCGAAGAATATAATATGAGAATGAACAAAGCAAAAACAAAAGCAATGGCATGAGACAAAAAAGATAAAGTGAAAGTCCAAGTTCATGTGGGCAATGACCTGCTTGAACAAGTTGATAAATTTGCTTATCTGCGCAGTAATATTACCAGGGATGGAAGGAGCAAGGCAGAAGTGAGAAGTAGAATTGCTCAAGCAAAGGCTGCTTTTAACAAGAAGAAAGACATCTTAACATCTAAGAGCATCAGCCTTGAAATCAGGACAAGATTTTTGAAATCATATGTGTGGAGTGTGGCATGCTATGGGTGTGAAACACGGACTCTCGCGACAGAGGAAGACTAGAAGCAAAATTCTTTTGAAATGTGGTGCTATAGATGCATGCTCAAAATAAAATGTATCGCTAGGTCACAAACGAAGTGCTTCTGGAAAAAGCAGGTGAGAAGAGAAGCTTCTGGAGTTTCATTGTTAAAAGAAGTGTGCAATTTACAGGCCATCTGTTAAGACATAAAGGACTCCTGAACACAATCATAGAGGGAGGAAAAAGACCAAGAGGAAGACCGCGACTGAGGTACATGGATCAAATGGTGAAAGATGTGGGATGTAACACCAATAAAGAAATGAAGAGAAAAGCTGAAAGACGCACAAAATGGAGACAAGCTGCCATTGTAGCTGTTGATAACCAATACTTGGATTGACCACTACAGAAGAAGAGAAGACGTCTACTGGGTGATGACAGATAGCCTTTTCAGATGAATCCTTTTATGCTCCAACGGAAAAATAGCCGTTGGCCTGTACGTCGTGAAACACCTGAAAGCTAGCAACGAGGGAGAGTTACGGTCTCGGGCATGTTGTAGTGGCATTTCGTAGGGTAATGTCTTCATTCTACAAGTCATAATGCATCAACACAGTTTAGCACCTATCCTTGTGCACCATATCCACCCCTATACGCAGTTTGTTTTCCCTCGGCAAGATGCCATCTACCAGCAGGACAACGCAACGTATCACACAGCATGCCGTGTGCATGCATAGTTTGAAGAGCACTATGATGCGTTTACCATACTCACCTGGCCATCGAATTCCCCAGATTTAAACTCGTGGAGAATCTGTAGAGCGCCGGCCACGGTGTCCCATCGGTTCTAGGTGCTTTAGCCCGGAACCGCGCGACTGCTACGGTCACAGATTCGAATTCTGCCTCGGGCATGTATGTGTGTGAAGTCCTTAGGTTAGTTAGGTTTAAGTAGTTCTAAGATCTACGGGACTGATGACCTCCGATGTTGAGCCCCATAATGGTCAGAGCCATTTGAACCAATCTGTAGACTCAGCTCGATCGAGCTGTTTGCATTATCGAACCTCAGTCGAGAAACCTAACACAGGAGGCCGCAGCACCAGAGTCGGCACGGCTCCACATCCGTGTCGGACACTTGCAGATCCTCACTGACTCTCATCCTACAGGTCTCGCTCTGGTCTGTGCTGCATAAGGTGGTTAATGAGGGTTTTGACCGGTGGTCGTATTATTGTGACTGGACGATATAAAAACGTGAGGGCTGAAGGTATTCATATGGCATCTCCAGTGGACGCCTGATGCCTTTGCCTCACGTACCGGGTGTTTCTGGAGGTGATAGCATAGACCGAGTGAATCATTGTGTATAACATGTGTTCAATTTTTACGGGTCATAGTGAGAGTGTTGTTGGAAAGTAAGTCGTATGAGGACCTCGACGGCCAAGAAACGTGACCATTTCTGCCGATCCATTTTCAGTAAAATGTTATGTCAAAGCGATAGTAATCTTCCTACTTAGGTAGACTTTTACAACCACCAGTACTGGAAGGTTACGTTGCAATGCTTGAGGTTCTGTTGCATAGCAGAATAGTAATTAAGTGGACCAATAAAATTTTCTGAGAAGCAGCTGGGACGACAGTTAGTGGAACACTTCCACCCCGTAGCCAACGGTGGCATATACAGTGTCAACACTCAGAGGAACTGAAGTACAGAAAATCAGGGAGCTCACTGCCTCATAGTGAGCGAAGGAGAACGTGAGGAACCCCTAATTCAGCACTTAGACAATAGTTTGGATTAGACAAAACGCTCAGCTCTAATGGAGCTATGTGTACTAATTTCATATAGGGATGACACAAGAATGACTTTCAGAATGCCAGCTTTGCACGAAGATGCTCTGAATGTAAATACTAGGCCAGTCAAATATGCTCACTGGTTGCCACCAGAAAGGGGGGGGGAAGGGGGAGGGGGAATCACGTCAACGACTGATACGAAATTCTAGTCTTCCTTTCAATAACTCTACTATTTTTTAGATGCCTGGAGAATACAACGAAGTGTCTACAGCCACCACACTCCACTGGTACGAGTCCATAGCCTCAAGGCAGTACAGATAACTTGAACTCTGTGAGCTGCTTCCCTGACGGTCACAACGGCGATCGACAGAAAATAAGGTTTGGGCTGATCTTCTGCGAATGAAGAACCGATCTGCCCATCAGCGAGCTGTTCAACTTGGCGAGCAGGGCACTTGGGACGCCATTCCTGGGCAGTACAACTGCTGTCTTACTGGTTACTGTTGAGCCTTCCGCCTACGTGGCACTTAGACAACTGACAACAGGGGCATGCAGAATTCTGGGGCTGAGCATATGTAGAGCTTCACATATGCTGAGGCCCCGACAGACGTCCACAGCCATGCCGCACTGTAGCGACGCGCCAGATGCCGGACTCTCACAGCCCACGACAGGAACGTGGCGGTGACCTCAGCTAACGTCAGTGGTGTCTGCAGATTCCTCCCCAGAACCTGATATGCTACCCCGTACCTTGGTAAAATGTGGGCTCAGTACAGTCACTGCTAGGCAGCACTAGCAGTAATACAACTTCCGGAAATAAATGTCTCTTAACTGAAGGAGTAATCCATAGGAAGTGACGCGTAATATACAACATGTACAAGAGCCAAGAGGGTACAGTAAGAGTGGACGACCAAGAAGGAACTGCTCGGATTAAAAAGGGTGTGAGACAGGAGTGTAGTCTTTCGCCCCTACTGTTCAATCTGTTCATGGAAGAAGCAATGACGGAAGTAAAAGGAAGGTTCAGGAGTGGAATTGAAATTTAGTGTGATAGGATATGAATGACACCATTCTCTGGTGACATTACAATCCTGAGAGAAAGTGAAGAAAAAATACGTGATCTGCTGAATGGAATTAGTTGTCAAATGTGTACAGAATATGTACTGGGGGTAAATCGAAGAAAGGTGAAAGTAATGACAAATAGGAGAAATATGAACAACGGGAAACGTAGCATCAGGATTGGTGGACAGGAAGTAGAATGAAATTAAGGAATTCAGCTACCTAGGATGCGAAACAACCAATAACGAACGGACGAAGAAGGATATCAAAAGCAGACTAGCACTGGAAAAAAGGGCATTCCTGGCCAAGAGAAGTCTACCAGTATCAACACAGGCCGTAACTTGAGGGAGAAATTTCTGGGAATGTATGTTTTGAGCACAGCATTGTATGGTAGCGAAACATGGTCTGTGGGAATCGAAGCATTTGAGATGTGGGACTGTAGACGAATGTTGAAAATTAGGTGCACTGATAAGGTATGGAATAAGGAGATTCTGCGGAGAATCAGAGAGGAAAGGAATATGTGGGCCGGCCAGAGTGGCCGAGCGGTTCTAGGCGCTTCAGTCTGGAACCGCGCGACCGCTACGGTCGCAGGTTCGAATCCGG
Source organism: Schistocerca serialis cubense (assembly GCF_023864345.2). Lineage (NCBI taxonomy): Eukaryota > Metazoa > Arthropoda > Insecta > Orthoptera > Acrididae > Schistocerca > Schistocerca serialis. The sequence goes on from NC_064645.1 coordinate 369,801,596, forward strand.
CCTCGGGCATGGATGTGTTTGATGTCCTTAGTTTAGTTAGGTTTAAGCAGTTCTAAGTTTTAGGGGACTGATGACCTCAGCAGTTAAGTCCCACAGTGCTCAGAGCCATTTGAACCATTTTGGAATATGTGGAAAACACTGACAAGGAAGAGGGATAGGGCGACAGGACGTTAAGACATTAGGGAAACACTACTGGAGGGAGGTGTAGAATTCGTGGCGGCCCGCATAAAACCAGCCAGAAGACTAAATAAATAAATAAATAAACAAAACAAAAAATAAGTATAAAATGTAATGGATGTCTCATTAACAAGTCGAAGTGCCACTTGACACCACCACCGCACATCCGTTTTTCTATCCAACACACTTAAGAGGAAACGTCTGGATCTCGTTTTCAGGGAATCCCAGATAAAGGGACACTGTAAGACGGTGCACTAACAACAGGTCCAATCTACTGACTGTCCATCGTAATACGCCACCAACTTATACGGAAGCGTTCTTGTAAGCATGCCTCCGCAACGACATGATGGTTTTCATGAGATCACCAATGTGAGTTACGAGTATTAATGAAACTGTCAGGAATGAAATGGCTTCATTAGTAAATAGTTCTAACGGAATTGTTCTTACGGGGACCACACCGTGGTTCAGGTCGAAAAAAATCGATTTTCGGTTTTCATCATATTTCTATAGATTAAGTTTTCATTTATGTACTTTGAAAAGGACGTTGCTGAAAAATTTTTTTCGAGCATTTAAAGAGCATTTCCTACCACGTGTGTTTATGTGTCACGCGCACTTTTCTGGGACCCACTTTTCTGCATATATTTTAGATTTTTGTATCCCTACATTGCACGTTAGGGATTTTTTTTATTCCCGAGTGTGTTGGCTATCCTTGGAATGCGACGGTCGGTATTCTTTGGTTTCTGCTGTTTGTAAACAACGCGCATTCAATTAGAAGATGGAAAATTGTTGACCGGACAGGGTCGGTTAACTAAACTTGCAGGTATACTATGGGCAAGCAATTATGAGGAATAAAAAAAATCTGGTGGCAATGAAGAGAGATGTTTGGCCCATATTCTTCCATAAGTCCTCTACTGATGATAAGCCATGTCATGGATTGTGTCCATCAAGAGAAAATTCGTGGTGCAAATACAATAGGGCTCAGGCAACTGGAGAATCTTATTCTCACCAGCACTCTCTTACTGTTGCTATTATTACAGAAATTAAACCTATTTTCAGAGACTTGGCTTATCCTGACTTTCTAAGGAAATGTCTGCATGGGCAGACACAGAACCCAAATAAATCTTTCAACAGCATAATTTGGAACCGCTTTCCTAAAACTGCATACAATGAAACTAGGAATTTATGATGCTGTTTTTACATTCAGTTATGGTAATATTGGAAAGTGTTGGGTACTGAAAAAACCGTGAATTAATCCTGGTGAAAATCTGATTACTGGGCTGCAACATTGCGATAAAATGAGGATAGCTTATGCAGACAGGTCTGCACCTAATACGGCCAAGAAAGCAAGACAAACATCCAGGAAGGTGAAAAAGAAGCTGGAAGACCTGATAGAGGCCAAAGAAGGGCCATCATATGCAGCAGGACAGTTTTAATTAACTGTAAGTAACAAATTTCAAAAGTTTTTCTTTAAGTCAATTTTCAGTACATATGCCCCATTATATCAGAAACTATCATAGATAAATGAATGGAATTTTCAGAGACTCTGCATAAAAAGCCACCTCTGGAACTACATTCAATAATGTTCCCCTATTAGGAAGTTCACAAAAAATATTTTCTGCAGAAAAAACTTAATATATTTTGTTAATACATTTATAAAAGTATTTCTTAAAAACTGTGAAATGGATACAGTATATTTTAGTACAGTTGACTCTATTATCATCATATAACATACAGTAAAAATATTAAGGTCCTGCATCAGATAGTTTTTTTCAGAAATTGGTCAAATACATGCCTAAATTAACATGGGTTGGATAGACAGGGTGTGGTCCCCTTAAATGTAAACGTGAACTATGTTGACAGGCCCTGTTCGCCCATCAGTGCGAATCGACCCATTTCTCACTCCCTGCCATTGCACTCAAGGAATGCGGACGGCATTTGGGGCTGTGATGTCATCACATCAGTCTGCTGGCCGTCTTCAGTTTTCGTCACCTACAGCCTCTACTCCTTGCTCAAGTAGCTCCCCCACTGACATCACGAGGATGAGTGCACCCTGTTCGACTCCATCCACAATGGTAAAACCTCACGAAGCGATGGTATTCGAAACTGAGTCCACTGCATGGCAATCAGCCACACTGTCCACTCAGCTATGGTGTCGGACAAAGTACTACTCGGCTTTTTTACAGTTTGGTAATGACAAAACTTCACGATAAAAGATGACAGCCAAAAAAGTTGCAGGATAAAGATTTACTCAAATTCTTGACCAAGGTGTCGGTATATACAAATATACCTTCATCAGAAGTAAAAATTCCTGAACAGGAAGACACTTTTATTAGCAAAACCTTAGAATCGGAAATGAGAAACACTAAAGCTTAAGTAACAGTGAAATTACCAGAGTAATACAGGCACAAAACCTTTTAGTTACTTACTAAAATAACATCATGCAATGGAGATTAAAGAAACAATTGTGCAAAGGCGTCGTCAATAATTAAGACATCTTCTCCATTTGTACAACATGATTAAAGGCACAGAGTCAATGTGAACAGTTTAGCACCAGTACTTCGCCTATGAACTATCGAGATGAGAGTGTGAAAGCACTAGGGCAGATGGTTTCGCCGCAAGAGGGCACTTGTGGTATGTGCCAGACACTCGCGCATATTAAAATCCATGTATACCTACATAAGCGCAACAAAATTATTAAAAGTTGTGCTAATTCGAGCCTTCTGTCTTAATAAATAAAACATCAGACCATTTAAGAACATTTATGTAAAATAAAAGACATGGAACCAATTTACCTGCCTCCTAGTGTTAAACAGATGAAGCTTGCGCTATGGAACACATCTAACGAGAGAGGGCACTAGTGTAATGCGCGAGAATCTCGCGTAACGTAGGCGGTGAAATACATACTAGCGAAAACAACCAAATTGCTACAGTAAAACGAAACCATCTGTCATTGTGAATAAAAACATACTAGCCAATTAACCACACATACACATCGAAAATCACAAACAGCAAACATGAAAAATACGTAAAATCCCAACAAGACAGGAAAAGAGCATTTCACCGGCATCAACAAGCAAGAAAACTAACTTCTAGTCAGCCAGACTATATTACATTAAGGCAAGGAGGGGTTTGAAACTATATAAAAAAAAAATTGTTTCTAAGCTGCACCTGTTCATTAAGAACAAAACCATCTTTCAGAGACAGATGCTTGAAAATCTCTAATTCTTCGAGAAAGTCCAGTTTGTAACCCTTATTGACTTCATGAAGCAATTCTACGTCATCCAGTTTACGTGGCATATACTGTAAGAGCCATAGATGTTCGGCAAACGTGGAATTATGTACGTTTTCCCCATTTTTACCTAGCATGTGTTCTTTATACCTTACTCTCAATCTTTTACCATTAATCAAAGGTTTTTAATTCACTGTAAATAACAAGGATAGAAGCCATACATACATAACGTACACCACAATCTTGTATGTGAAACACTGATGAGTTTAGAAATTCTGCGTATGCTTGATGAACGACTACGTCCTAGTAACTGAATAATGTCTCCTACTTCATCCACGCTACGTCGCGCTGCTGGCGTCAGTACCCTTTCTTGTACTGTCGTCTTTGCCATCGATTTCGCTTTGGTCGGCGGCGAGTCAGTTGTTCATCGCGGATTCGGTTACTTAAGTCGCAGCATCGAGGGAGCAGAGGTCCCTCCTCCATTTCTCCCCACTTCTCCCCCGGGCTCCCCCTCCTCTGTCCTCCTCTCATCTCCTCAGCCATTGGGATCTTTGTTCTCCCCTCTCCCCCCCTCCTCACCCTTCTTCCCCTCTTGGTAGGTCCCCAGACTCGCACACGCTACGTGGACATTCGCGCGCCGGAGATCATCGCCATATCAGTGTCTCATATGTGCCGTCGTGTTTAGTGTTCAGTGTTCACCGTCGCACTCCATCGTTCACCTGTGCCATCGACATCTTCAGTGTTTGTGCGTCGTGTCAACAGTTTGTAGTGTGGATAATCGTCGAGTGTGAACGGCTCCGTGTTTGTCTTTATGTGTCTATTGTTTTATTGCCCACCGTTATGTAACTTATGTGTGTTCTTTCTGTTGTTTCTTTGTCTATTCTGTGGCTGAAGAGCAGCGTAACATGCTGCTGACAGCCTGCCTCTTGTACGGGTTTAAAAATAACAATAAAGGGAAAAAAAAGGGAGCAGAGGGCACTGTGTGGTTTGGCGGTTGCTGTTACAGCACGGTCGGGAGGCAGGCTCTTACTTGATGTATCTGCTCATTGCGCATTGTATTACTGGAGTGCTGCGGCCGGAGACGGCGGAAAGGTTTGGGTTCCGGGACAAGGGGTGGTATTTGGCTTTTCTCACCACGCGCCGCATGTTGAGAAGAAGAGCTTGCTGTAGCGTTGCCTGGCATTAACCGATAGCCTGGGCCAATGGTTAACTAGTGTTGTCTTCAGTGATGAGTCTGATATGTCAATGTTATGTCACACGTGCCATGATAACGGGGCTTGGGGTTTCTATCTTAGTTTTGTAACACTTGAAGGACCTGCAGCCAGAAGGCCTATTTAAGGAAACCTGGTCAGATCCTTATTTTTGAGTGATGTTACAACTAAAATTGTTGTAATCTTGGTCATTAAGCACTCCGTCTTCAGGCCACAAGTGGCCCATCGGGACCATCCGACCGCCGCGTCATCCTCAACTGAGGATGCGGATAGGAGGGGCATGTGGTCAGCACACCACTCTCCCGGTCTTTACGATGGTTTTCTTTGACCGGAGCCGCTAGTATTCGGTCGAGTAGCTCCTCAATTGGCATCACGATGCTGAGTCCACCCGGAAAAATGGCAACAGTGCGTAGCGGCCCAAATGGTCACCCATCCAAGTGCCGGGCATCCCGGACAGCGCTTAACTTCAGTGATCTGACTGGAATGGGTGTACCCACTGTGGCAAGGCCGTTGCCAATCTTGGTCATTAAGTACCAAAATTTGCAACTTAACAAAAGACGAAGTTGTCTCATAAAACTACAACACATTTGATGAAAGTGTAGTTCTGATGGACTCTTACCCGTTTAAAGTAATACTCAGCTGTCGCCATTACCTTTCAAGGAACAATCTTATTTGCGCATGTACTGCAGTGTTTAAGTGAATTCTTAAGTATTAAGTTTAATTTTTTTTTTGATGTAATGTTTTATTATTCCGTGTAATGTGAATGTGCAATTGCATGTCTGCAGTTGTAGTTGATTTATGTTCCAGTTGTGCGGAGTGCAGTGTATTTCGTCCGGTACAGTAGGGCATAGCACCGGGGCTTGACTACTTGGCTGTTGTCAATGGAACTGTGTTTCATGAGACCGTGCTCCAGGTTCCTGGACTTCTGTTTCCATCTCGTCCTTAAGTTGACTATTGCTGTTCTCTTGGTTGCTCGTTCTGTCAGGTCGTTAAGCTATGTAGCTCGTACCTCCATCGCCTTCACGGACGCTGCTTTCGCGCGACATATGAATTTAAACTTCTGAAACTGGGTCACTCTGTAATTAGTGCCCGATCAGATTCTGGAGGCACCGCCTTATTAATTCTGTTTTCCCTTACCAGCCGTTTGTATCTTGTATGCTGATTGTGAAGTTTAATTTTATAAGGGAGCGTTTCATGTGCGTATGTTCTCAGGGAATGGTTAGATGCGGAGGAGTTGTTTTTTAATTGTTTCTTATTTAATAAGTGCTTACCTGTACTGGCATCAACTGGATTATTACTTAGTCATATGTTCGTGTACCCTGCGTCTTCATTACCGAACGTTGAAGTCTTAGAAGTTGCCTGATTGTTATTTGTGTGCCTTATATTATGTCTTAATGCTATACATTTGTATGAATTTATATTGTAAAAGAGAAGTCATTGTACAAGATAGTCTTGCGGTTTCAGAGTTTGGCAACTATTGATTGTATTAACTATTTGTAGCAGTGAAATTTATCTGTTTTATTTTATTTAAATTGTCCAAGCTAATACACATTGCTTCACAGAAGCTGTGTATGTTTGACTCTGCCGCTTCCTGTCGTATTATCGGACGCAAATAGCATGTTCCAATCCACACTCTGTTCATTTGCATGTTTAGATGAAACAAGACAAATGTGTGCTGCAGTAGTCTCACCTAGTTCAGAAAAAAAGTAGTAAATAACGTTGAACATGGTAATCTGTTGTTAGGGGATCGTCTACCTTATTTTCCACAACAAGCAGCAGCGTTCCCATTACAGAAGCCCTCGACATAATGCTGTATGGTATATTCATCATTGTAAATTCATGCAAAATGCGTAAACGATGCAGTCAACAGAACACGACAATGGATGACAAATTAAGTTATGTAAACTCAAGCACATCTCCAGAACTTGATTCAAAAGAAACAAGACAATCGACAAACAAACCAACAACAAACAGAATAACATAATGGGAAATGAAAACCTCGTAAAATATCAACTTGTAGCTGACAAACCCGACAGTGGCTGTGTGTCAATTTTAGCAATTTTCTATTAGAAACTCAAAAGAATGAACTGTGTTCGTAGTGCATTACTGAAGTAATGTCATTTCCATGTGTTCGTAAAACACCTCTGACATTGTGAAACAGCTGTACAAACTAATATGCATACTGTACAAATGTGTATATACAGTATCCAAATTAAAAAAAGAATCGTGCCGGACAGTTTCTATCCACTAGACAGAGCTGTTTTGCGTACCTGTAACGCGAACATGTAAATGTCTATGTCAACGCCTTTTCATAGCTCTATAGACGGCTATAGTTTTCACCTACAACCGCTGATCTCATGCAGCTGAAAGTTGCCAAAGTGCTAGTAGATGGTAGGTGTTTCCTTAAGGTCACTCGACTGTACGAGTGTCAGTAGTAGAGAATCGCTCTATTAGCACCAGACATGATGTGGCGTTTTTTCAAGTGTCTCAGTGTTTATGACATCATGTGTCTTGAACTATGTCTTGTACAGTGATATCTGTACAGGTAAATTGAGTGGGGTGTGTGGATACTGTCAGTGAGATATGTGGGGTGGAGGGTCAATAGCAAACAAGTCTGTCATGCATGATGTGATCGTTTTTCATGCATCTCAGTGTTTATGTTGTTATATCTCCTGAGTTATGTTTTATACAAATGATATACTGTTGTAGGTGCATTCAGCAGGTGCAGTTAGTAGAAAAGAAGTAATTAATTTAAATGACATGCACAATGCGGCAGTTTTTCATACATGTCAATGTTTATGACGTCATACCGCCTGGACTACTCGTGGTATCATGATACAGTTTTGTACGTACATTTAGCGGCATATGTGGATACTGACTACAGAAATTTATTCCAAATACGATTAGTAGCACGGAGGTAATACATTTAGACGCTATGCACCATGAGGCAGTTTTATACACATCTCACTGTTGTTGAATATCTCCTAAGCCATAATAAGTAGGTGGTTCTTACGTCCACAGCGACTGTTGATTGACTGTAAGGGACAAATGTACTAAGTTTGGTTGTAATAGCTTCAGTGGGTTAAAAGAAGATGTGCAACGTGGAACGAACACACACACACACACACACACACACACACATATTTTAACACTTATGGATTCCTTCTGAAACATCTCGTATATATTCCGTAACCCAGTATAAAATAAATTGCGTCGTACAAGTGTTATTGATTTCCTGTCCTGTCCTGTTCGCGTATAAAACAAGGAAAAAGAGGCTGCCTCTCTCTCTCTCTCTCTCTCTCTCTCTCTCTCTCTCTCTCTCTCTCTGTATTTACGTCCTTACCTTACCCTCGTGATCCCACCACTGGATATGCAATGGTGGCAGCGTCACACAGTGTTGTTCAGAGACAGATGCTGGAAATCTCAGGAGTCGAACCCAAGTCCACTGCATGGCAATCAGCCACCCTGTCCTTTACCCAACAAGTTACTGTCGCAACTACCTAGTGGTGCTCCCCGACCATTTTTGTTAAACTTTTTGTATGAGGGATTCTGACCTTTCAGCATTGTAGCAGCAAGTCTCTGAATTAGGTCCACGTCTGTCGTCGTGCCTACTTGATAAGGACTCCAAACACAATGTTCTAGAATTCAAATGTTTTCGATTTCATGACTCACTGTGTTTTCCCAGAATCCTTTCACATGAACTGTTTCTTTCACCTTCGCTAATAGTCTGCGTTAATGCATCTTAGTACCGACCCGGAATGTGTATAAAATGTGATGTGCTCAGGAGGTTAACCAATAATGGAAATTTAATTTATTAACATTTACAGCGAGAATCGCCAGAGAAAAATTTTACAGCTTTAGGATCCAACCTGGTAATTCATTTGCGTACACAGAGTAAAAGAGAGCCCTGTTACTATATCTAAGGCCACACACGACTCTACTCTTTTGTGTAGAAGACTCGCCATCCAATGTGGTGTACTGGATACGATTTGTCAAATATTCATTGAGCCACTAACGTATTTACGAAAGTACTTCGAATATCTTCTAAAGGTACTATCTGGAAAGCCTATCGGAAAACTACGAAGTCGGAATCCACAGTGACTGAAGAAAAAAGAAAAAAAGTATTCGTGTTTGAGCTTAAATGCTGATACATTCCAAGTCTGCGGGTTGTGATGTAGTATTTAACCACCTGATCAATGTCCTCAGTACGTTTCAAATGTCAGTCGTGGTGGGAACACTGATATCTGTAGTTGTGAGTGCGTCATGTCGGAGCTCAGTGCTTTCGAACGTCGGCAGGTTGTTGGTGATAGTATGGTGGGCACTTTCGTAACCTAGTGTGCCGGAGTATTTGGTGTTTCCAGAGGCACCGTATCGAATAATTATACCTAAAACATGGAAAACAGAGAAACATCATACGCTGTCACAACCCTGACGAAAAAGTGTGCTGAATGATCATGATAGACGGTCGCTGAGGAGGACTGGGACGAAAACTACCAGCACGAGAGCTGCGAGAGTCACTGCAGAACTGACTGTCGCATTCGCGAACCCTGGCAGCACCAGAACAACAGGGAGCTCCACAAGGAGGGAACTGTAGGGCGAGCTGGAGCCCCAAAAACCACACATCAGTGGTGCAGATGGCAGTGACAGGTAAACGGGGTACCGACGCTATAAAACCTGAACTATGAGCAATGGAAGTATCATTTGGTCGGATGAATCTCGCTTCACACTGCTTCCAGCTTCTGGCAAAGTTTACGACCGAAGAATGAAATGTGTCAGGGGTTCGGTGATGATTTCGACAAATATATCTCCCACGCCCGGGTTCCCGGGTTCGATTCCCGGCGGGGTCAGGGATTTTCTCTGCCTCGTGATGGCTGGGTGTTGTGTGCTGTCCTTAGGTTAGTTAGGTTTAGGTAGTTCTAAGTTCTAGGGGACTTATGACCACAGCAGTTGAGTCCCATAGTGCTCAGAGCCATTTTGAACAAATATATTGTGTTAGTGAATAGGCGCAATGCTTACTCTTCAAGGTCGCATTACTGTCAAAGATCATGTAACCAATCTGGATGATCAGATCCACCCCATGTTACATTCTTTGTTCCCCAATGGTGAAGCTGTGTTTGAGGAGGACAGGGCCGTGTTCGAACAGCTCGCGCCATCCATTACCAGTTTTGTAGGCACGAGGACGAATTGTCACATGTCTCCCCTGGCCGCCGTAGTCTCCAGACCTCAACATTACTGAGCCTATGTGGACTATTTTCGAGAGAAGGGTGCCACCATTATCGTTACCTGAACATTCCGCTGTTTTACAGGAAGAATGGTGTAAGGTTCCCTTGAAACCCATACAGGACCTGCATTCATCAATTCCGAAGCAACCGGAAGCTGATTTGAACGTCAACGGTTTTCCTTCTCCATACTAGTCAGGGTAATGTGGTGTGTTTCTCGTTTTACCGCATTTTTGTCCACCTGCTGCTCCTCTTCTCCTCTATCTATGGTTTGAAAGATCAAACAGTGACGCACCTCTACGGGTGGAATGGTAAGCAATTTGAGGACATGTACATATGGTTCTCGGGCGAGACGTTGGATGTCATAGTGAAAACGCCACAATATTTCATCAGCGCAACTGGCCGACATCTACAGGTGCAACGAACACACTCCTAAGGCAGTTTTTTTTTCTTTATTGTGATTTCATTCCCCTGCCCCATATGGGGCAGGGGAGGGCTGTCAGTGGCACAATCCGCCGCTCTTCAGCCGAGTGACATGACAACTAAAATAAGAATAAAATGTTACATACATAAAGTGATGAAAAAAGGGAACATAAAACGGAGTAATGGGAGAAAATGGAGGTAAAAATAGACTGACATGGAGACGTTCATGGGGGACAGTTAAAAAAGTCACCACAAAGTTAAAAAACACAGTTGGCGATTCTTAAAACACAGAAGTCACTGAATGGACATGCACAGGTTAAAAGTCGGCCACAGTACTGAAAACACTACAGAGCAACACACTTAAAACCCACTTGGAGCACACACGACGAAGAATAAAACTGCCAGGTATGACCTGCCGAGCGAAAGGTCAGAGAGGATGGGAAAGGAGGTGAGAGCAAGGGGCAGCAGGGCAAGCAGCGGGATGAAGAGAGTAGGGGTATCAGTGGGTACACTAAGAGGCAGGAGACACATCGGGCAGGAGATGAAGAGGGAAGACAAGGCAGGAGGTAGCGCGGAGACACTGAAAGGAGGCACAAGAGTGGGAGGGGGAGTAGGAGGGGGAAGCCGCTCAGGAGGAGGGAGGGGGAGGAGAGGGAGCCCTGAGGAGCAGGCAGGAAGATGGGGTTAGAGTTGGTAGGAAGGGTAGACGTCAGGGCGAAGCTCATCATCCGGGAGGTGTAGATGGTGGAAGCTGCGTTGGGAAAGGAGATGAAGGGTGTGGAGATGGAGAGATGGTGGGACACAACGGTAAAGGTGCGGCAACTGGGTGGGGGTGGGGAGGAAGGGAGACACCAGGGGGTGAGGGGAATCAAGGCGGCGGACCATATATAGTGTGCCGATGTGTTCAAGGAAAAGGAGAAGGTGGGGGAAGGGGATGAGGTCGTAGAGGATGCGCATGGGGGACGGAAGGCGGATGCAGAAGGCGAGGCGGAGTGCATGGCGTTTGAGGATTTGGAGGGCTTTATAGAACCGGGAAGGGGCGGATATCCAAGCTACGCTGGCATAACAGAGGATGGGGCGGATCAAGGATTTGTAGGTGTGAAGGATGGTGGAAGAATGCAGAACCCACGTCCGGCCGGACAGGAGTTTCAGGAGGCGGAGGCGGTTGTGAGCTTTGTGTTGGATGGTTCTAAGGCATAACTAGAGCCCCCTATTTATGCCAGTGTTAGGCAGGAAGCGCGCATGCGTGGAGGCGCCAAATTCGATGGCCAATAGCAACCGATAGCGGGAAGAACAGCAACGCCACCTACAGGATGAAAAACCAAAGACTTCGGCGCACGCGCGGAGGCTGCCACCGTTGCTCTGCGCTGCCATCGGCAGCCCCAGAGACCTCTGTCTGAAGCCGCAAACAAAAATGCGCGTCCGCGTAAGGCGCGTGACTATCGTCCCGTTGTCAACAGAATATTTATGTTGCTGGCGAATCGTTATCCGTCGTATGACCAATAGTACTCCTCTCTGCTCGATGCGACTTCAGTATGGCTACTGCTGGATCCCAAGCTGTATTGAGCTGAAAGCCCATGTCTCTGTTTACAAGATTCGTCGAGCTACGTATTTCCACTGCTTCCTTAATAACACTGTCCCAGTACGAACTCGTCGACGCGAGAATTTTGGTGTGTTGATAATTCGTAGAATGGCCTGTACTGAGACAATGCTCGGCCACTGCAGACTTCTCTGGTTGCTTCAGACGAGTGTAGCGTCGGTGTTCAGTACATCTCTCTTCTACAGTGCGACAAGTTTGTCGGATGTACGACACACCGTAGCTACAAGGAATGTCGTAAACATTGGGTCTTGCTAAGCCAAGGCTGTCCTTAAATGAGCCCAAGAGAGCTCTGAGTTTTGCCAGCGGACGAAAGACACATTTAACTTTATGCCTCTTCAGTAATCTCCCTATTTTTGAAGAGACACCGCCGATGTATGGCAGGATGACCATTCCCCCTTGTTCTTCGCCTTCTTCCAGTTCCTCACATAGGGTAACCAGCTTCGGGTGTAAGGCACGGCGAATCTCCCGTTCGGGGTATCCACTTTGTTGGAAAGTGGAACGCAGATGGAGTAGCTCATTGGATAAGTTGTCTGAGTCTGATGTGGCTAGTGCTTTGTGAACCAACGTCCTAAGTACGCCACTTCGTTGCGAAGGATGGTGACAGCTGTTGGCCTGTAAGTATAAGTCCGTGTGTGTTGGTTTACGGTACACTGCGTGACCTAATGTGCCATCTTCTTTTCTCCGTACCAACACGTCCAGGAATGGAAGTTCGCCGTTTTTCTCCATCTCCGTAGTGAATTTGATGTTGGGATGAAGCGAGTTAAGATGCTCAAGAAATACATTCAGCGATGCAGTGCCATGAGGCCCGATAACAAAGGTGTCGTCCACATATCGTAAAACACACGTAGGTTTCAAATCCGACGACTGGAGTGCTCTCTCCTCGAAGTCTTCCATAAAAAGATTAGCCACAATGGGTGACAATCATATATACAACATGTCCGTCTGGAAAGCCTCAAGTAACACAATTTGAGGACATAATATTAAATGACGTAGCTTCAAATCCGAGAAGATTTAGTATAGGCATAGAGCCGCTTAGGGCTCCCACAATAGCAGATAGGGAAGCCAGTGTCGGAATGCCTCGACAGCTGGGTCTCCGGGTGCATTCACGTGGTAAACCGTCAATGGAGGAGCTTTTCGACTACTGGGTGGATGAGTGAGCAAGATATTATGATGGTGGATTGTCGAAGCGTGCGTGCTAATGTAACATGTACTACACTAAACTAAACTCCGTCCGAAAAGGGCATGAAGGCCCAACGGTACCGACCGGCCACCGTGTCATCCTCCGCCCACAGGCGTCACTTGATGCATGTATGGAGGGGCATGTGGTCAGCACACCGCTTTCCCGACCGTATGTCAGTTTACGAGACAGAAGCCGCTACTTCTCAATCAAGTAGCTCCTCAGTTTGCCTCACAAGGACAAGGACAAGGAAGGAGCCTCCCAGAAGATTGTACAAGTACAGTCGGGCGTCCCCTGGGCAACGGTAAATACCGGCAGATCTTTCCACACACTGAGCTACGTCTAAAACGACATGTATTCAGAATCTAAAACGAAGGAAAGGCCCTTTTCAGAGCCATGTTTGACAGTCATATCTCTCAACATCGAGGGCCTATCATCTGAAAAAGAAGAACTTATATCCAACACATGTAAACTTCATTCCTGCGACGTCCTGTGCCTCCAGGAGACACATAGAGGGCCATACAACGTTGCCCAAATATTCCTGGGATGACCTTGGTGAAGGAGTGCCCTCACGACCAATATGGAAGTGCTCTGTTTATTCGGCCTAGAATCAAAGTATCCAACATTCAAGTTTACACCGTTAACAACACGTAAATCATTTCTGTTACTATCGGAAGCATTACGGTGTCATCAATATATAAACCGCCAGGGGAAAGGTTTGCTTTCAGCCAACATGTCTGTCACCCACAGCTAATAATGGGAGACTTTAACTGTCACAATAGAGTGTGGGGCTATCAAGACATAAATGAGGATGGAGAACTACTGGAAAGCTGGGCAGAAGAACACGAGCTGAATCTCATCCATGATCAGAAACAGCCTGCGTCATTCAACAGTGCAAGATGGAAGAGAGGGTATAACCCAGACCTCATATTTGTTTCCAAAACCTTGTCCAGGTCATGCAACAAATTCGTTCTCAACCCCATCCCAAAGACCCAACACAGACCAATCATGCTAAAGTTTAGACCAGTAATACTGCCACAAAAAGTACCCTTTAAAAGACGTTTTAACTTCAAAAAGGCCAACTGGAAAAAATTTGCGGTCATCTTAGACATGGAAATCGTAAATTTACCATCAAACACTGAAAACTACGGAAAGTTCGTCCAAGCTGTTAAAAGATCAGCAAGACTCAGCATACCTAGAGGCCGCAAAACACTCTACATTCCTGGAGTTTCCAACGACTTGAAACAAATCTATAACGAATACCTGGAGCAGTACAGCATGGACCCTTTCAGTGAAGAAACCATAAAACTTTGGGATCAGCGAATTGAAACTATAAGCAAAGACAGGCAAGAGTCCTGGAAACATACGTTGGAGAGTCTTGACATGAAGCACAGTAGCAGAAGAGCTTGGAACCTAATAAAGAGATTGTCCAGCGACCCGGCAGCCCCCAAGGATCAGGTTTCCGTAACAGCTAACCAAATCGCACATCAGCTCCTTTTGAATGGAACAGTACGAGTGCCATCTCATATAAGAGGCCACAAGTGACTGAAATACCACCTGAGCCATACTTCACTTCAATAGAATTGGAAGCTGCTATCAGTTCCTTGAAACCCAGGAAGGCCGCGGGTCCCGACGACGTCATTAATGAATTTATACAGAACCTAGGGCCCATAGCTAAGGAATGGCTTTTAGAACTCTATAATCTCTGCTGGTCAAACAAGACGATACCTAAGCTATGGTTGAAGGACAAGGTAGTAGCTATCCCAAAGCCAGGTAAACCAAGAGATGATGCTAAGAACTATATCGCTGCTGTGCTGCCCTTTCAAGCTATATGAACGTCTTATCTTGAATAAAATAGCACCACAACTAGAAAGGCAAATCATTCCACAACAAGCAGGATTCAGACCAGGTAAATCTTGCACTGACCAGGTCCTCTGCCTAACACAATACATAGAGGACGGTTTTGAGAAGGGAGAAAAAAATGGCGTGGTGTTTGTCGACTTATCAGCAGCTTACGACACGATAAACCACAAAATCCCCCTGGGAAAAATTTTCAAAATGATGGGAAACTACCACCTTACCGAAGTTGTGAGATCACTGATCTCCAACAGAAGATACTATGTGGACTTTCAAGAACAAAGAAGTCGCTGGAGCAACCAGAAGAACGGGCTCCCACAAGGTAGTGTTTTGTCCCCCCTACCTTTTAATCTGTATACAAATCACCAACCAGTTGGACCGACGACAAGAAGCTTTATCTATGCTGATGATGTAGTCATTGCATGCCAATCTAGATTAATCAAACAGATTGAGAGAAACCTAACATATGCCTTAGAAGAACTAACTGAATATTACAACGGGAACCAGCTTCGACCTAATCCAGCAAAGACGCAGACTTGTTTATTTCATCTAAACAACAGGGAATTACAATTGGAATGGAACTCAGTTAAACTTCAACACTGCCCAAACCCAGTTTATCTTGGAGTCACGTTAGATCGAACATTGTCTTACAAGAAACACGTAGAGAAAACTAGAGCGAAAGTCAACATACGGAACGGCATAATCCGTAAACTTACCAACTCGCACTGGGGAGCAAACCCTGAAATTCTACGTGCATCATCCCTGGCATTGTGCTTTGCTCCAGCTGAATATGCATGCCCCGTCTGGAGAAGATCGACACATGCTCAGAAGCTAGACGCATCACTGAATGCCTCATGTCGATTAATCACGGGACGGGTGAAGCCTACAAACCGTGATCTCCTTTATATGTGTTCTGGAATAGTCCCCCACAGATCAGACGGCAAACGTTGGCGATGGCCGAACGAAGCAGGCAGTGCGAAGATAGAAGACATCCCCTGTACGCATATCAGCCAGCGGAGGCAAGACTTAAATCTAGGAAAGACTTCATAAAAGTTGAACGTCCACTAACCGAAAGTCAGTCTACAACTAGAGAATCAATGTGGAAACAGAAATTGGATAAAGGCAGTCTGAAAAGTTGGAACATTAAAGAAAAACTTCCTGCTGGATCACAATTGGAATGGAGGGTCTGGAAGAGCCTAAATAGACTTAGATGTCAAATGGGAAGATCACAGGATAACCTGATCAAGTGGGGACACGCCGAAGAAGAGCCCTGCCAATGTGGAGGAAAACAAACCATGACACACCTGCTGACCTGTCCATCTTTGCTGGCCCCATGCACTTTCCAAGACCTGTGGTTGGCCAACGACGCTGCAGTGAAGTGTGCCGAACACTGGAGAGAGATATGAGCCTTGCTTTAGACAATAATGACGACTTACAATATGTGAAGATCATGAATGTATATATGAATGAATAACTATCATTTACTTGTATTTGTAATCTAGTATATATAGCGTATTAATTAATTACAGATGTAGCTCAGACACGATTAAATAAAATAAAGTTTGCCTCACAAGGGCTGGGTGCACCCCGCTTGCCAACAGAGCTCGGGAGACCGGATGGTAACCCATCCAAGTGCTGTCCCAGCCCAACAGCGCTTAAATTCGGTGATCTGACGGGAACCGGTATTACAATATAACATGTTATTAGTAAACTTATTGTAACTACTTTCTCAATGCACACGCATTTCACCTCAAAAATGGCTCTGAGCAGTATGGGACATAACATCTGAGGTCATCAGTCCCCTAGAACTTATAACTACCGAAACCTAACAAACCTATGGACATCACACACATCCATGCCCGAGGCAGGATTCGAACCTGCGACCGTAGCAGTCACACCGTTCCGGACTGAAGTGCCTAGAACCGCTCGCATTTCAGCTCCATACGCACGAAATACCTATGTTTGGCTACTAAAAATCACCTCGTGCCCTCAGCAAAGGACTTCTTATTGCAATAAATTTGCAGTGGCTGCAACTAATATTCCAATACCATGGCAATGCTGAATGTATCTGCGGGATCATGGTACGCATCTGAAAAGTGCTGACACTTGGCTCAGTTAAAAATTGGTCGGTGAATGGAAATTTAATGAATAAATTTTCAAGAAGTAGCAGATGATCCGTGTCTAAAGTGGAGATTTCGAAAATTTAGTTAATTATCATATAGGGTGATACAACTCAAATAGAGTATAAAGGTTTCTATAACGTACATATTTTAATGGAAACGCATTTATAGATACTGTTACGTAAGTCTTTCAGGAAAGAAGACCTAAGCCGGGAAAAATCTACTGTATTTAAAGATAATGCCACTGGAAGCTCCATTGCGCAGTGTGAAACGACGCACGCTAAAGCAGACAAGGAGTTCGTGTTTGAACTCATTGTATATGGGCGTAAGATGAGATCGCGAAATGTGCTTGTCGTCTTGGCCATCTGGGTGACACAACGTTAGCACGTTCGAAACCAACCGCGGGCTGTTAGGCAATTACTCCCACCCGCTACTCCTCGAGAGGAGGGGGGTTTAAAAACGGACAAAGTAACCGTGGGAGCTAACCATGGTGCGAAATCGCGAGTCCTAAAACTACAAGCAATTACCACAGTTAGTAATCCGCTTTAATACACTACTGGCCATTAAAATTGCTACACCACGAAGATGACGTGCTACAAACGCGAAATTTAACCGACAGGAAGAAGATGCCGTGGTATGTAAATGATTAGCTTTTCAGCGTATTCACACAAGGATGGCGCCGGAGGTGACACCTACAACGTGCTGACATGAGGAAAGTTTCCAACCGGTTTCTCGTACACAAACAGCAGTTGACCGGCGTTGCCTGGTGAAACGTTGTTGTGATGCCTAGTGTAAGGAGGAGAAATGCGTACCATCACGTTTCCGACTTTGATAACGGTCGGATTGTAGCCTATCGCGATTGCGGTTTATCGTATCGCGACATTGCTGCTCGCGTTGGTCGAGATCCAATGACTGTTAACAAAATATGGAATCGGTGGGTTCAGGAAGGTAATACGGAACGCCGTGCTGGACCCCAACGGCCTCGTATCACCAGCAGTAGAGGTGACAGGCATCTTATCCGCATGGCTGTAACGGATCGTGCTGCCACGTCTCGATCCCTGAGTCAACAGATGGGGACGTTTGCAAGACAAGAACCATCTGCACGAACAGTTCGATGACGTTTGCGGCAGCATGGACTATCAGCTCGGAGACCGTGGCTGCGGTTACCCTTGACGCTGTACCACAGACAGGAGCGCCAGCGATGGTGTACTCAACGACGAACCTGGGTTCACGAATGGCAAAACGTCACTTTTTGGATTAATCCAGGTTGTGTTTACAGCATCATGATGGTCGCATCCGTGTTTGGCGAGATCGCGGTGAACGCACATTGGAAGCGTGTATTCGTCATTGCCATACTGGCTATCACCCGGCGTGATGGTATGGGGTGCCATTGGTTACATGTTTCGGTCACCTCTTGTTCGCATTGACGGCACTTTGAACAGTGGACGTTACATTTCAGATGTGGCTCTACACTTCAATCTATTCCTGCGAAACCCTACATTTCAGCAGGATAATGCACGACCGCATGTTGTAGGTCCTGTACGGGCCTTTCTGGATACAGAATATGTTCGGCTGCAGCCCTGGCCAGCACATTCTACAGATCTCTCACCAATTGAAGTCTGGTCAATGGTGGCCGAACAATTGGCTTGTCACTATACGTCAGTCACTATTCTTGACGAACGGTGGTATCGTGTTGAAGTTTCAAGGGCAGCTGTACCTGTACACGCCATCCTTGCTCTGTTTGACTCAATGGCCAGGCGTATCAAGGCCGTTATTACGGTCAGAGGTGGTTGTTCTGGGTACTGATTTCTCTGTATCTATGTACCCAAATTGGGTGAAAATGTAATCACTTGTCAGTTCTAGTATAATATATTTGTCCAGTGAATACCCTTTTATCATCTGCATTTCTTCTTGGTGTAGCAATTTTAATGGCCAGTAGTGTAAATCAAAAAAGGACATGAGCTGCTACTAAAGGTAAACCTAAGTCTCGAGTTAAGTCTAATAAAATATTGTTGTTTTGCAACAAGCGGGATAGTAATTCGGTTTAATAAATAAAAAAATACATGAGCTCCTATTAAAAGAAGACATATGTGTCGAATTAAGACTAATAAAATATTGTCGTTTTGCAACAACGGAGATCTGGTGATCTCCTATTCGCTGAGTACTAAAACTAGCAACTGAGCGCTGTAGGGATAGAAGCCTGCTAAAATATTGTGGGACATTGCTTCACTTTTAGCTGCCTCTTGGTAGAAGACGGACATGTGCCCGAGATCTGCCTAATAGTGCTGTGTCATAAGTCCATGAAGGTATAGTACCACACATGGATGAGTTGAAGACGTTGAAATATCTCGAAAACTACACATCGAACGAAAGATACCTATAATTCCAATTTATTTGCCTCGGAGGGGACACCCAGTGATACAACATTCGAACCCCCATCGCATCCCGTGCGTTGGTGGTGGCTGGCAACTGCGAAATCTTCAACGGGAACCCTTGTTTTTTTATTGGCGATTGAAGTTCTTTGGCAAAATCTACAAACATTTTGTCTGAAGCATTTTCTTCGTTTCGCAGCAGATGGCGTTGTAATTGGAGGAACAGAAATGGGAATAGAATCGTAAATTACGACATGCTACTCAATGGCCCTTTAATATCCAATGGCATGTAGGACCCCACCTCCATGCTGCGAGGGTAGGACGGCTCAGTATTTCATAATTCCTAACTGAAAACACCGTTCGCAATGTTGCATTCCTCCGACATACAGGCGACTACTCAACGCGCCGCTGTGGCCGTGGCTCGAGACGAACGATACTTTACTTTTCCAATTAGAGTAAGTGTTCAAACGAAGCACCGTCAGCTTCAATACACTTAGTGTTCCGCTTTTCAGATGACCATATATAGGACAGAGGCATACCTGCGGGAATGTTAGCATAGGCGTTTCTGATGCCGTCGACCATGTCTTCACAGCCTATTGGCACTTGATCGTACACCTTATCTTTTATATATCCACACAGAAAGAAATCTGACGACGTCGAATCCGGTGATCAAGGGGGCGAATTAGTAGATTTATCTCTGCTGATCCACAGACCAGTGTAAACACGGTTTCATAACACGATCTCATACCTCCTGTGCTTCAGTTGCGCAATGCGCTGGACGATCGTCATGCTGAAACTACATACGTTGTCGAACTTCCAGGGCAACACCCTGCAGTAGTACCGGTATTTCTTATTCTAAAAACGTACGACATTTGCGTCCATTCAACGTGTCGTCAATACAACGAGGACGAATGAGCGTGTTCCCCATGATGTCACACCACAGTAACCGGGAAAGGACGTTGATGGTCAACTTACCGTAACCAATGGGGGATTATCTACAGTCCAATAATGTATGTTATGCCGGTTAACGTTACCATGGTTTGTGAATGTAGACTCATCGGAAAATAGTAGCTCGTCAGCGAACGTTGTGGTTGTCAGGATTTGTTGGGGCGCCCATTCACAAAACCAGTTGTGGAAAGCGGCGCCACAAAGTCCTTGATGCAGATGATGGTACTTATGATATATGGTAATATGACGCTTCAGTATTGTGATATTACTACCTATGAACATATCGGAATCGCGGTGTAATTTCCGGGCCCTTATGCGTGGGCTCAGGTGCATTGCCCTTAGTACAGTTATTTCATTAGCTTCTCCTGTAAACGTTTGCTTCGTTTCCTTTCGCCGGTCTGTACGCTGTCATCAGCCATAAACGCTTACACAACCTCGAGAAATAACGAACGAGAGCAATCTTTCTCCGGAAACCACTCGGCACACAACAGAAGCCTCAGAATTTCTCTTACATTCCCCGTAAATCAGAATAATTTCAATTTTTTACTCTGTGGTTGCAACATTCTTCAACCACTTGCACTTCTGTTCTCCAAATGGTAGGTAGGTGTGCAGACAATAAACACTGCGCACCTATTGTAACGTTTAGAGCTGCTATATGTTCCACGTTTTCACGATATGTGAGTTCTGGTGGCAGCGTACATACAGCCTGTTGATACGTCGTAGTTCGCTACATGGCCAAAGCGGCACGCCAGTACTCCCATGTCAGATATGTCGGAGGAATACAATCGGAGGAATACAACGTTGCGAATGGGGTTTCTAATTAGAAGATATGAACTACTGGCCTGTCCTACAATCGCAGTATGGAGGCACATTGGATACTCAAAGGTCTTTGAGTTGCATGTCATAAATTACAATTCTGTACCCATTTCTAGTTCTCCGATTATAGCGTCATCTGTTGCGAAACGAAGAAAATCCTTCAGACCAAACTATGTACATTTTGCCATAGAATGGTAATCTGCAATAAAAAGTGAATGTTCCTACTGAATATTTCAATGTTGCACCCAGCCACCCACGCGTACGGTATGGTGGGGGTGAGTGGGGAGGGAGGGTCGAGTGTAGTATCATTGAATGTCCCTCTTCTTTAATCAACGTGTAGTTTTCTAGATATTTCAATGAGATCAGTTAAACTGAGCAGCATGACACCATATATGGTGAGACAGTTCGATTCCGGTGCGAGCAGCGGCCACTTTAATCTCGCCGGCCGGTGTGGACGAGTGGTTCTAGGTTCTTCAGTCTGGAACCGCTCGACCTATACTGTCGTAGGTTGGAATCCTGCCTCGGGCATGAATGTGTGTGATGTCCTTAGGTTAGTTAGGCTTAAGTAGTTCTAAGTTCTAGGGGACTGATGACCTCAGATGTTAAGTCCCGTAGTGTTCAGAGCCATTTGAACCATTTGAACTTTAATGTTCCGCCGAGTGGCACACTCCCGGATCGGCACCGCCGTTGCCGTTGTCAGCGTGCGGGCAGAATCTTTCGGAGTGGAACGACGAAAACTTCTCATGGCTACAGACACGGCTGATGAAGAGTGGCTGCAGTCTTTTGTCCTGGTGATCCGCTGGGCTGGTCGGGGCATATGGTCGGTCAACCGGAGGTTACAAGCCACTGTTGGATCGAATGGGCATGGAGAATTTTATGAAGGAGCCCGCTGGAATTGCTGCATAGCTGCATTCACTGAGTTGTGGACTTTGAGCGACGTTAAATAGCCAAATATAAAAATGGTGATGTTCGTTGGATTTCCGTTTACAGTCGTTAGCCTATGTGGATTCGCGTGGCCGTTGCAGCTTGTAAAAGCCCATTTACTGCTCACGCGATTGAGTGACTTGGTTGTAGTGAAGTACGTTACTGGTGCGCATCGTGATTATTGAATTGAGTCCACGTGGCTGTGAATGCGCTTGCTTGTCTTACCAAGAACCATATTTGTAACATTGAGTACTGTGTATCCTGTTACTCATTTGATTATTGTGGAAAAAGTTATCGTTTACATTTTGGAAGCAGAGCTGCGTATGGGTGATATTAACGTGTTAGCTATCAATTCAAAGTAGTAATCGGCTTCTCTGTTGTGTAAAGATTCCCTGTGGTCATTTTAATATTATTTGTTCTGAAATGTAGACCGGTTAACTCAATACGTAAATTTAAATCTTCCTTGTTTATTGCTGGTGAGACCTGTGCTATTTTTGCCGCCCTCCCGCCGGAGGTCCGAGCCCTCCCTCGGGCACGGGTGTGTGTGTTGTTGGTAGTATAAGTTAGTTTAAGTAGCGTTTATGTCTAGGGACCGGTGACCTCAGCAGTTCGGTCCCTTAGGAATTCACACACATTTGAACATTTCCGTCTGCATGTTAGTTAATGGGATTGGTTCCTTATGTAAAGGCTGTGGGCGCTTTAAAATTGTTTATTCTAAATGCAAAAAGGTGAACCCAGTACATAACTTGAAAGTTTTTTGGTTGATTCCAAGTACGTTTGTCACTCTGTTTCATTAGCAGGTGTGTTAATATCAATAGGGGAATGAAAGTTTAAATTCGAATTTTCCCTTCTCATTGGTCTTAAAAGTTGTGTATACAAAAAAATTGTGTGATAACATTGTTTTATCGATTTCCTTGTAAGTCTAATGGGGGTTCACCTCTTCATTTTTCTGTTTAAATATTTGTGTGCAATAAAAGCTTGAAACTTTGCTCACTGGAATGTCATTACGCTTGCCTGTAAACCCTAGCATCACCCTTCCATTGCTACGTCACACCTTTTGTATGTGGTGTATGGAACTGCATTGAGTAGGATTAAAGAAAAAAGAGTATTGCTCAATTTGGGTTGATATTTTGCTGGTGGAACTCACTTGGCTTTTCGGACGCCACTCTTGCTGCTGTGTTTCAGCACGACTGCGAGGGAGCTGAAACAAGAGCTCGACTACGAGTTGTGCATTAGCGGCGGTGAGGCTGTAGGGTGCGTGGCTGAGGGAGGCAGTCGATCGGCCCGTCACCCTAGCGGACTTGGAGCAGGCCGTTTTGAGTGACACTGTCGCCAGGGTTCAGCGTGCGTCAGAGGAGCTTAGCTGGATAGTATCCTTTTTTGAAAGTGGGAAATTCTTCACACTCACAGGTTAGTAGACTTAGAGCACATGTTGTGCACTACGCTAAGAGAGTTCAGGATGTGCGCTATCAACAGTTGCACGACGCAGTTAACGAAATAGTTGCGAGAACTCGGGCGCTAAGTAATCGTGATACTGATGCTGAGACAGCTAGGGTAGCTGTAGCAGCAGAGGAGGGGCTCGTGACGCTATTGGTAAGAAACCCCGTGCTCCCTTTCTCTGTTGTTTATTGAAGTACCCAACCCACTACAAGGAATGTTTCGACAAGGGGGAATATTGTCAGTAGTGTCTAGCGGCGACTGTACTTTTTGTTAGAATTGCAGGATCGTGGGGACATGTTTGGTTGAAGTAATGTGTAACTACAATAAAGGGCCAAAGAAACTGGTACACCTGTCTAATGTCGTGTAGCGCCCCCCGAGGACGCAGAATTGCCGCAACACAAAGTGGCCTGGACTCGATTAATGTCTCAAGCAGTGCTCGAGGGAATTGACACCACGAATTCTGCAGGGCTGTACATAAATCTGTAAGAGAACGAGGGGTTGGAGATCTCTTCTGAACAGTACGTTGCAAGGTATTCCAGATAAGCTCAATAAATTTCATGTCTGGGGAGTTTGGTTGCCAAGTTTTTAAACTCAAGAGAGTGTTCCTGGAGCGACTCTGTAGCAATTCTGGACTTGTGAGGGGTCGCATTGTCCTGCTGGAATTGCCCAAGTCCTTCGAAATGCACAGTGGATATGAATGGATGCAGTTGATCAGACAGGATGTTTACGTAAGTGTCACCTGGCAGAGTCGTATCTAGACGCATCAGGTGTCCCATGTCAATCCAACTGAACACCTCCCACACCATTATAGGGCCTCCACCAGCTTGAACAGTCCCCTGCTGACATGCAGAGTCAGTCGATTCATGAGGTTGACTCCATACTCGTACACGTCCAACCGCTCGATTCAATTTGAAACGAGACTCGTCCGACCAGGCAACACGTTTCCAGTTTTCAGCTCTCCAGTGTCGGTGTTGATGGGCCCAGGCAGGGCCCAAATCTTTGTGTCGTGCAGTCATTAAGGGTACACGTGTGGGCCTTCAGGCCCGAAAGCCCATATCGATGCTGACACTTGTTGATGGCCCAGCACTGAAATCTGCAGCAGTCCGCAGCTCGTGGTTGTGCGGTAGCGTTCTCGCTTCCTGTGCCCTGGTTCCCGGGTTCGATTCCCGGAAGGGGCAGGGATTTTCTCTGCCTCGTGATGACTGGGTGTTGTGTGATGTCCTTAGGTTAGTTAGGTTTAAGTAGTTCTAAGTCCTAGGGGACTGATGACCATAGCTGTTAAGTCCCATAGTGCTCAGAGCCATTTGAACCAACCAAATCTGCAGCAATTTGCAAAATGGTCGCACTTCTGTCACGTTGAACGATTCTCTTCAGTCGTCGTTGGTCTCGTTCTTGCAGGATCTCTTTACGTCGCGGCGATGTTGGAGATTTGATGTTTTACCGGACTCCTGATATTCATGTTACACTCGTCAAACGGTCCTACGGAAAAATCCCCACTTTATCGCTACTCCGGAGATGCTGTGTCCAACCGCTTGTGCGCCGACTGTGACACCGCATTCAGACTCACTTAAATCAACCTGCCATTGCAGCAGCATTAACCTATCTAATAACTGCGCCAGGCAATTCTTGTCTTAAATAGACGTCCCCAACAGCAGCGCCTTATTCTGCATGTTTACGTATCTCTGTATTTCAATATGCATGCCTATACCAGTTTCTTTGGCGGTTCAGTGTATAATAAATACTGTGTCCTATTGTTAAGGGCCGTTTTGAGCAAACTTTGAAGACGCGATGTGCGCTATCCTGCCATACTCAGAATTTAGAATAAAAATGTGTATAGATTATTTGTCTTCACGTGACCGTCACCACTTCATTGAGGAAAATTGCGTTGGGGTGCAGGGACGCGATGTGCGCTATCCTGCCATACTCAGAATTTAGAATAAAAATGTGTATAGATTATTTGTCTTCACGTGACCGTCACCACTTCATTGAGGAAAATTGCGTTGGGGTGCAGGGACGTGACGAGTATTGGAAAGGCATGTGAAAAGCGTCAGGGTTGCCGTTAGAAGCCTGTCTTTAGATTTTCAGTAACATGAAATAATCGATAACATCTTGGAAGAATGCGTCTTAGTAATACGTCTGGAGTCGCTTTTAGCAGAAAGCCGAGGACTTCCGGCAGCTGGACAGGTTAATTTCGGAGGCTGAGGCCGTGTACCGTGTTGACTTATGAGCGAGGAAAAAATTCGGCGGCCGCCCGAGAGTGCGACGTCAGTGAGGAAATCAGGTTTTCCTGATTTGCGGTATTATAGGTTGAAGTGCACCTGGAGAGGAACTGTCCGCTACCTAGGAGCATCTGTGATATATGACGTAAGGGAATGGGGGCTTCGCCTCGACTTCCGAAGTTTTGTACAGAGGTCTTGGCCAACGCATGTTCAAGTGTTCCGTTTGTGTATGCGATTTTAATGATTAACCAGTTTTTGAGCTTTTGGATTCGGGCAGTCTTTGGGTTTGATTAACGAGGGTTGGTAGTTCGCACACGCTGCCTTATGAAGTATCCCTAGCTTGCTGGCCCTGGAAATCTGTGTAGATTAGGAGATGCTGTTGTTGGGGGATGTTACGGTTACGGTCCAGATTGAAAATTTCACATAGAGGATTAAGGTGAAGACGTCTCGGAACTTGCCAGTTTCTACTACTTTGCACAAAACTTTATCCGATATGTTGATCTGATTTCTGATTATAGGAGAGGCAAGTTTTCTTTTGGCTTTGACAGGGTGCAATATTATAAGTTTTGTAAGCACCGGCTGGGAAGGGCTACCGAGAATCATTTTGGAGTGATTGCAGTGGAGGGAGTTAAGGACAATTAAGATTTTAGTAATCTACCCCTTAGCAGGCACGGGGATTTCATCAGTTGTGTAATGAGTGTGGCGATGTACTGACCGAAAGTGTAGTGAAAGGGAAGGAGTACAAGATTGAGGTTACTGACAACATACCGGCACGACACCTGCCGTATTGTCTCTCTCTTCACCTCGTATTAACCAGCTCAAGCTGTCCATAGACTAAATATTGAGAGAGGGGGTTGTTAGGACGTCTACATCATCTTATACATCCCACGTATTTGTCGTGTCCAAGGGACATTACTGGATATGACCAGCAGTGGGTTATAGAGCTTTGAAGAAGAAGGTAGTTTTGCAGTCAGCACCGTTACATGATCTGCATACGTGTTTTGGCTGGTTTAAGAATCCCAACATTTTTACAGCTCTCGACTGTAATCAGACTACTACCAGGTTCCGTTAACCGAAGAATCTAAACACGTGACAGCTTTCATTATCGACTGGAATCTTTATGAGTACAACAGTGGGACGTCTGGGCTTTCCACAGGTATTGCAATCCTGTCTAGTATTTTAGATAATATTTTTTCTGGGTTAAAGTTTAGCTGCATTTATCATTATCTTATGTTTATTGTTGACAGTATTGGATCACTGTTTGTATACGCGACTATGTCGCAGTTGGTGGTACCATTATCTTGATGACCTAGTGATCCTTGGTGAGAATTTCGAAAAACATCTTCGACATATTAGAGAATTTTTAGTGTGACTAAGGAAGTCTTGTTCACTGCTAAATTGGCCAAAGTGAAGTTTGCCCGCTCTGAAATTTCCTAGTTACCAGCCAGGGGTTAAGGTAGATCAAAGCCGTACGGCGGCCATCCACTCGTTTCGTCCTCCAAAAAATGCGAAAGGGGTGGCATGTTAAATTGAGATGCTAAATCTCTTTAGGAAATTCGTACCCAACTTTGCCCAGTTATCGGCTCCTATAAATGGACCTAGGAAGAAAGGGGAAAATTAGAGTGGGGTCCATCCGACCATGCTTTGGTGAGCGGTCTGGTGGTGGCAACGTCTGAGTTCAACAAGGAGTGCAGACTGATGCCTCATAGCTGTCCTTTTCCAGGAAGAGGACGGGGGGCGCCGTGCTATTGTGTACACACTACACGCCCTCTCTCCGCTAGAAACGATTTATTGCGTGTATGAGATGGAGGCACTGGAAGTGTTATTTGCATTTGAAAAATTTAGAATCTATCGCGAACACTGTCCATTTGTGTTACAAACGGATAACCGTGCCCTTTGCTAGGTGCTGGCAAGACTGAGGTATCGGGCGCATTGCTATACAGCCGTGAGAATTTCGGCGTTCCAGTTCAAAGTAAGGCACATAAGAGACAGGGAGAATTTCGTTGCGGACAGTCTGAGCAGAATATTTGGAGATGACAAGATCGGTTCCCAGTTGAGGAAGTACGTGAATCAGATGAATCGGATGGTTCAGATCATGCAATTTTATTTAACGACATTGCCAGACGATAGTATACTGAGCGGGAGTTGTCAGGATTGAAGGAGAGAATTAGGAAAGACGATTGAGCCATATGATCTGAAAGGGGACATTCTGTGTCGCACGGTAGGAGGGAGCGGACATAATATTGCCTTCCTCTAGGATATGATATCTCTGGTTTTTTAGTACTTTCACGAATGCCAGGTGGGCCGTCATGGGTCTTCATCTGGGTGTTCTCCTTGGCGGAACCATTCTGTCCACTGCAAGGAAGTTTACGGTCTTTCAAGTAGTTACTAAGCTGTTTGTGTAAAATTGCTTAAAATATTTTGGAAAAGACTGTAACAACAGACACTGGTCCATAGTTCTAGAGAGATGTGGTAGAACCTTTAAAATTATGAGCTGCTCAGGGAAACTCCATATGCTAGGCATTTATTCATAATAAACGCAAGTGGTTTGCAAGTAAAGTGTATCGTCCCTTCTACTGTGGTTCAAATGGCTCTAAGCACTATAGGACTTAACTTCTCAGGTCATCAGTCCCCTAGAACTTATAACTACTTAAACCTAACTAACATAAGGACATCACACATATCCATGCCCGAAGCAGGATTCGAACCTGCGACCGTAGCAGTGGCGTGATTCTAGACTGTAGCGCCCAGAACCGCTCGGCCACTCCGCCTGTGTAGTTAGATAGCCAATAGTAGCCCATAGTTTTCGAGTTTGAAATTTTTTAACAGCATTTACTGTATACGGGTGTGACAACATCCCACAGCAAGTATCTCTACTGCTGATGCGTTTGACTGGTTAATTTTAGGTCTTAATTCCTATACAATCGTACTAAGGTATTTATTGAGCTCTTCTGGCTCAAACAGACCGTCTTCAGATTGGTTACTAGTGGTATCTTATCTTATAACACTGACTGAAGTTTATAGAATCTGAAAGATGTCTTACGACATCCGCACAGACCTAATGAGGAAAAATGACAAAGTAACAGCTAGAGAGATCGAACGAAAGAAAAGATGCTAAAATGCCAGACTTCATATCTAAAGGTCTCAGGTTCGATCGCCAGTCAATCCTAGAATCTTTATCTGCCACTTTCCACTTCTTGGACTTCTGACAGATTTCGATTATATGAAAGATGCCGAGTTGCACAGTGGATCGGAATCCACGTAAAACTGAAGGTCCTCCTACAACTAGTTGGGTAAGTCGTTCAGAGCTCGGAATAAGGTAGTCGCATACCAACAGGGCAGTGCCTAGTAAAGCACTGTGGTGTTCAATACAATCTTTGGAATGATTACTGCTGTACGTATTGTCAAAAGTACGAGCACCTCATTAATTCTCAGTCACGACATTGTCATTTAGTTTATGTATGGTATCTTATACATCGTCCTGGCTGTCCTGTGTCCTGACTGAAAATAGCTCCTATAGGTTTGATCTTAATATCTACATTACAGATTTCTGTAATGACGTATATACTTCTGGACGTACTAATAACTTCCCTTAAAATGTTACAGTATAAAATGCAAGTATTGTTGAACCTTAAATTCTTCTGGTATTTATATAAATTTGGCTCTTCCTTTTGCATGAGACTTTAATTCCCTTAGTTATCGACGACTTGCGGCTTTAATGGCTTTTCTGGATATGTTTCTCGGAAAGTTACTATTAAATTGTCAGACAAATTTAATATGGAATAAATCGAATTTGACATTTCCATCTATTTTGTACTAGCTGACCGGACAAACTCTGTTCCGCCTTAAAGCCAATAAATAGTCAGATTTTGAATGTTAACTTCAATTTTTTATTAGTAAATACAAATAAAAAATTAAGTATTTTAACGATTCTTTATTCTTTTATGTTTTTTAGTGCCTAGGTTCCACTCCTCAGTTAAGTATTGCAACTTGTCATATGAACGATGTGTTTCAGATATTCGTTGCAGTTGCCCAGTATCGCGACGTGTAAGCACAATATCGCGTGTTTCCAAGTGTTCACCAACAACCAGAATGGCAACTTCATCTATTGTTGGAGCGTTAAGTGTGCGTTCTTGTGTTCCAGATGGTCGTTTATCTGCTGTGATCACGACTTTATAGTCAACATTTGGCATGCGCTCTTGAACAGCGTGACCAACGCATGATGTTCGTGAAGTAGTTGCTGCAAATCTTGAACAGTTGCTCTTTTCATTGCTGCATTGATCTCTTGACGTCGATCAAGTTGATCTTCCATGTTGCCCATGAAGTATATTTGTAACAAGTTACGCTGTGCATCTTCGAGAGGTAGCAATGATCTAATTCGATGGTGAATCTGTCCTTGTATCTACAAAATAAAATATTACTGATTTATAAACATTTTTTTAAATTAGAGAACATAATAGTACGAATAAGTACAGTAAGTTATTCTTCTACCATATTGTGTGTAAGTACAAAAATAAATAACAAAATACCTTGAATGTCGGATTAAATCCTTGTTCTTCGATACTGTCTGCGCCAAATGAGGTCATTTGGAAACAATTACAATTAATGTATTTTTGGGTGTTTGCAAGAAAATGACGTAATTCGGGTGTTTCGCCACAAAGCAATGAATGCAATGGCTCAGGTGGCGGAGTCAATAATGGCAATTTCACTTTCCCACTAAGGCAGCACAATCCGTGCGTTTCTCCGGAAAACTTCAATGCGCCACAATACTCGCAAACAACGTCCATCGGCCCATTGCAAACGCAAGGATGCAAGCAGTAATCAAATGCTGCACTCGTATCTAAACGCTGCTAGATTCAAATCATCAAGTGATAAATCTCTTCTTGTGCGTGGAAAATTATCTACGTGTTGATCACTGTTGTTCGCTCGACGATTTTCCATTGCCAACCGAGTCGCTTCACGGGCTGCCTCACTTTGCTCTTGTGATTGAGAATCACGAAGTCGAGCCATACTAACGCGGCGCTCTACGTGGGCAATTTGTTGTTCTTCTTTAGACCTTTCATTCGCAATGTTTTGTATCCTTCTTGCATTACTGCGTCGTCGAGAAATATTCGATCGTCTTGGTCGTGGCATTGTTAATGGTGATTAAAAGAAAATACAAATTATTTGTTTAAATTTTTAATTAATGATATATACTGATGCTTAAGCATAGCTGTCACTTGCGTTTTGTTATTCCATGTCAGATGCGTTATTGTTATACCACGTTTTATAGTGACGTTTAGCTTACATTTGCGTTTTGTTGTTCCATGCCAGATGCGTTTTTTAGACCACGTTTTATAGCGGTCGAACGGAATAAAAAGTATCCTATGTCCGTCTAGTGGTTCTAAGCTACCTCTCCACCAATTTTCAGCCAAATCGGTCCAGCCGTTCTTGAGTTATACATAGTCTAACTAACACCACTTTCTTATATATATATTCCATACCACTTCTTTATCTTGCTCTTAAAACACTGTATTCTGCTCTCATTAATAAGTCTCACTGCTTTGTATGAAATTGTCCACAAATTACTGCCTGGTTTCCATAGACATAGATACTCATTAATCTCATTTACGTTATAGTGAGCTATGAACGGGATAATTCTAACAGCTTCTTTTAATGTTGTAAATACAGCATTATTAGAGTGTACTCGATAAAAACAAGAAAACATTACTACCAAATCATTGCTTGTCCACTACTATAATCCGTCAAACGTCTAATGATCCTTAACAGCTTTGGAATGAAACTCTCAGACTGGAACGTTAGCACATTTTTCTAAATCCGTGCACGACATCTGCTGTTGCCGAATGTCCAGAGAGGAGAGCCTGAGAGCACCACACCCGCGATGCCGTGTTCCACTCGCTGTGACGGTGACCGCCATGAATTTGCTGGGAGAACCATTAGCTAATGGCGCGTGGTAATTCAGACTGTTCACAGCCGCCAGATGTGTGAAATATGTGTCGGCTATTGAGAGCCTTCGAATCATGACTCCCATTCCCATCTAGCAATACATGTCCCATGTCGTATCAGATGGATTGCACATGTAGTTAACTGGACCATTCGTGCTTTCAGGCAAAGTCTTAAATGTTCACTGCACTGCAGTAATTGAAAGATGCTCGATTGAGTAATGAGAAACATTTTAGATCCGCTGTGATGAGGTAGTTTTATTCATGCATCAAAACATCCGTTTCAGATTATACATTGTAGCTAAATTAAACCTAAGGCTTATAGGAATATTGTGAAATAGCCTGCTTTCTCTTGTTGGAGACAACTTTTAATGTTTGCTAATGTACACATGCGTACAAGTGAGAATTTTCTCAGATGAATTAACTGTGACGCTCTCACTTGAAACGAATGAGAATACAATATTGACGATAATTTGTATTGTAGATAATTTTCAAGTGTAATTAGAAAGGGGAATAAACTGGTTCAGAACAAAATAATAGTAATAATAATAACAACAATAACGGTGTGAGGGATGCACGTAGAAACCTTTCTGTGGTTGTGCGCTCCCTACAAACGCTACCAGCCTTAGCAAAAATGGCTCTGAGCACTATGGGACTTAACATCTCAGGTCATCAGTCCCCTAAAACTTAGAACTACTTAAACCTAACTAACCTAAGGACATCACACACATCCATGCCCGAGGCAGGATTCGAACCAGCGACCGTAGTGGTCGCGCGGTTCCAGACTGAAGCGCCTAGGACCAGCCTTAGCAACTCACAATTGTTGCAAAACTACCGTGTGATATCGAAGTGGATATTTTAAAACACTGTTTTGCTATGAGACGTACACTTATCATTGCGCCGTTCATGTCCTATGCATTGTTCCTCCTCTACCTGTGAAAATGACGTTTCGTATTGATCGAAAAATAATCCCAAATGCTACTGCATTGTCCAGTGATTCCATACAACTGCAGAAGCAGTATCCTCAAAAACGTAATTCTTTGCTCGCATCCTAAGATGAACTACATATGCCTCTCTCAGCTGATACTGAATGGACTCACCGTCCATTAATGCAGCACTCATGTAGACCGTATCGAAACTTGCAGAATCTGTTCCATGGGAATGCATACTTGCTCTGGTATCAGAGTCACTTGATTTTCAGCAACAACCTGCCCTCGTCAACCACTTAGGCATCTGTTACACCCTCTTGTCTCCCACCTAGTAGCCCTCTACTTCTGTCCCTCACCCATCCACAAGTGGTGTGCGTGGGCTAATCAGAAAGGCTTTACCCCTACTTTTTATTAGCCGAAAAATGGTACATGCAGGTAACTACACACTGTTCTACTTACCTTATGCTATTTTTCCACCTATTACCCCCCCCCCCCCTTTCGGTTAAGACATTTGTCCCGTCACAGCAAATTTGAGATGCCCCTGTGGCACAATTCGTCCGGATGACTGTGAAATCACTATCGGACTGCCGCCTTGGCTTCATCGTTGAACACGAGTCACTGGCCTGCCAAGAGCATCTTCAGCGGAGCGAAAATGTGGAAATCGCTTCGGGCATCGTGAGGACTGCATGGTGTGTGGTCAAGACGTACGCGGTGAAACGACTGGAGCTGGTTGGCCGTTTGGGCACCACTTGTGGCCTCGCATTGTTATGAAGGATAACCACGCTGTTCACATCTAGAATCCTTCGCTACTCTTTCCTTATGGCAGCTTGCAGACGTAACTGTGTGGAACAGTAATTGTCGGCATTCTCGGCTGCACCCAGTGGCATGAAATCCAGCAGGAGCGGTCCGCGGTGATTCCAGGAGGCCGTTAACGTCACTTGAGCAATAGATGGCGCTGAACTGAGTGCCTTTTTTATGTCACAGGTGAAACGGAATGTTTGTACATCATGCTCTGCTGGTGAAATGCTTTGTGTATGGTCATCGCCAATAACAATGCGATCCAGGAAATTCTCACGTGCTTCGGCAAACCGTTGCGGATGATTCAGTGAAGCCTTTCATCAGTCATCCAACTTCTTAGGTATGCACCGATATGAAACCTTCCGGGACCCTAAGTACGCGAGAATAATGCTGTAAAAATTCTCTTACGAAATGCAAGAGGGAAATTTTGTCCTCAGTCAGAGATTAACGTGGTCACCCCGAACGCTGAAGGTCATGTAGGTTTCCACGGCCTTTTGCGAACTCACACCATCAACACCTCCACCTCCTCTTCCTTATCACTCTCCACCTCCTCCTCCTCCTCCTCCTCCTCTTCTTCTTCTTCTTCTCGCACATTTCAAAGCAAGATTTTTTCCCACGTGCGTCGGTTCCATTTCAGTGTGTATTCGACGAACGTTTGTGACTTGCTCTATAGAAAACGATTCAACTCCGTCACTCTCAAACTGTGGACGTGTGAAGCACAACCGTCGTCTTCAACAACTGACAACAGCGCCGTGTTGCGCAGCTACCCGTAGATAAGACCGAACCAAGAAAGGCCAACCGGTGGGAATTGATATGTTGACTTTACATTTGTAATCGTAATTTGGCTAAGAGAATAGGAATGAAGACTTTCTGATTCAGCCTCCTAGTGTCACATATTTATCTTTCGGAACATACATGTTGATGTTGTATGTAAATTGACCACTACGTCGAGATGTTTGCAGAAAGTTGTACCTTGTTTCAATTGTATCACTTGATTTCTGATCAGCAGCACTACGTAATGTTGTCGAAACGATAAGGAAAGAATAAACCGATGCCGCGCGGGATTAGCCGAGCGGTCCAAGGCGCTGCAGTCGTGGACTGTGTGGCTAGTCCCGGCGGAGGTTCGAGTCCTCCCTCGGGCATGGGTGTGTGTGTTTGTCCTTAGGATAATTTAGGTTAAGTAGTGTGTAAGCTTAGGGACTGATGACCTTAGCAGTCCCATAAGATTTCACAGACATTTGAAAGTTTTTTGAATAAACCGGCAGAAAGCGTGACAGCTACCTCACTTGGAAAAGAGTTTTGAAACATGCCCTTAGAAAAATTTACGAATTACTGTGCTGGTAAGCCTCTTACGTTATTTGATTTTCAAACAGCTCGTTACTTATTCTCATCATCACTAAACTGACACACAATATTTTTAGCGCAATGTAATCTGAATTTCAATAATAAAAAAAATGGCTTTGAGCACTATGGGACTTAACATCTATGGTCATCAGTCCCCTAGAACTTAGAACTACTTAAACCTAACTAACCTAAGGACATCATACACATCCATGCCCGAGGCTATTCGCATCCAAACGCCTAACACTACAATAGCAAATATTCCAACAATTCAAACCAGCCACAGACTGCTCACAGCACAGCCAGTCATTTTCATACAGAGCGCGACGTGGCGTTACCAAACCTAAACAGCCTACTTACAGCTTGAAAATGAAGTGAGAATCGAAATAAAAGCTGAAGAGTATGGCTTTAGGTGGCAACTTCCATCCTCTAAAGAAAGCAGAAACTCATTAGAGGGCAACGAGAAAATGGTACCAGTAAGTAAAACGCTTTTTTTTCCTAATTCTTCGTTCACTGTGTGAAAAGCCGTCATTAGCTACAAAATTGCACGTTTTTATATAGTGCAGTAAATGCCACGTAATAATGCTACAGCTCACACATAAAAAACGTAAAGCGTAAATGCAATGATATACGAAAAAACGCATTTGGAAACAGGTATTATTTCCCGAAGTAGTCATACAATAAATAAATAAATGAAGATCGTGATTATTCTGTTGTTTTATAATAAAGCAACACATTTTTTTTTTGCCTGTGTTTCCTGGTATTGTAAGTCAAATCTGGGTCTCGTCCTAAGACCGTGTATAGTTTTCTGATGAAGTCAGCAATGTTTTTCTGTAATGTAATAAACGGACTGGTAAGAATGCACAAGCCTTTAAATATTTCCATACAATGAGTTCGACCACTGTATTTAGTTATTGTCCTTATAGTTGTTTCCTGCAGTTTGCAATTGTATCCATGTTTTATGAATCTTATTATCCTCAAGAATATGCTATTTATTCAGCCCAAACTACTTCTCTTTGAAATAAGAATGGCACAGTGACGGAAGAAATATTGCTACAGGAAAAAGTACAACATCTTAGTGCGTTTATACCGCTGCAAGCAATTAATAGTAGTACCGAAGCTGGCCCCGCCGCGAACAGGCGCCGTTAATCTAAGACATCGCAGCTGCCGCCGGCTGCGCAATGTTGTACCTCAAAGCAGACGTATATCATTAGCTGAACTTTAATTACCGAGTGTCGGGCAGCGCGGGGAAATTGTGCGCTGCTGGTTGCAGAGACCGCAGGCGCTGCTGAATAATAACGCCGCCAGCACCGCGCAGCGGCGTGGGAGGCAACCACCATCCCAGCTGCTGCCCGGGGAAGCCCCGTACCCTGGCCCACACCCACATACTATGCCGACGTAATTATCAGAATTGCGTTCCCCACCGCTAAGCGCCCACGACGGTTCGGCTGCAAGGCGAGTGCCGCACCCAGCTCTTGACGTTTTTCTGTTGTAGCCGACACGATTATTCGCTGGAGAGAGAGATATGTACACTACGCAGATTTCTCGGGGAAAGTAAAGAAGAATCGAAAGAAATACTGATAACGGTCTAGTAATATCTTAGAAGAGAATTTGCGTTCAAGTTAAAGAAACCAATGTACTGTCGGGCGGAGACTAGAGGATGAGAACAACGATATAGTAAGCAATAGCTTTGGGAATATAGTATAGATCTAAGTAAATCGTATTAACTGGAAGGTGGATGTAAAACAGAGCTTCCGATAGAGTATAACACCCGAAGAACATGTCCTTCAATAAAATAGCTGCAGGTACGAGGGGCGTTCAATCAGTAATGCAACTCTTTTCTTGGTTAATTTCGTTTGATAAAAATGAGGAATTTATTGTGGGACATCATAGAATATTCCCTCTTCAGCCCCTACAGTTTCACGAATTTCCGGTAAGTGTCGGCGCTGTACGTAGCTTTCAAAATGGCGCCTGCAGCGGAGGTGTGTTGTCAGCAGAGAGCCGTCATTGCGCATTGAGTTTCTTTTGGCGGAAAACCAGAGCATGATAGATATTCACAGGTGCTTACAGAATCTCTGCAGAGGTCTGGCAGTGAAAAAAACCACGGTGAATCTGCAACGTGGAGCTTACGTGCAACCCGGTGACAAGTGAAATAATAACAAGTACAGAGGACTTGCAAGATACAACTAGACTTGTGGAATAATCGGGTCTACTGCCGGATGTTTGTGTCGCTCTGGCACAATATTTGGGCCACGTAACTTGTTGCCTTCTTCAGGTGCGACCTGAGACTGCCGTATTGGAGAATCTTGTCCAGTATTTATGCCCAGAGGGCGCTGGGTGCTCTCTCTGCCGTCCGCGCCTGTCTGGCGCTGCCTGTAACATGTTGTCTCTTCCCCGGTGCTCCCTCGGACGTCTGCGCCCAACTTGGTCGCCGTCTGTGGCAGCTGTCTGGGGCCCGTCCTGTGTCGGGCGTTCCGTTCGCGGTCCGCGCCCACCTGGTGCTGCTCCTGAGGTTTTGGCCCTTCCCTGGTGCTCCCACGAACGTCCGCGCCCGGCTCGTCCACCATCTGTAGTCGTGGCAGCTGTCTAGGGCCGGACTCGCGTTTGGCGAGCTTCAGGTAGCACCTGAAGAAGGCCACGGATTACGTGGCCGAAATATTGTGGCAGAGCGACACAAACATCCGGCAGTAGACCCGATTATTGCACATGTCAAGATCTCGTCAGGAGAGCCTGAAGAATTACATCAAGATACAAGTAATTTGTTACTGAGCAACAGTTTAACCTAAAGGGCACAGTATTTACCAAAAACTTTCTACAAGTGTCTCTTATTCACAAGCCAGAAAAATACATTACACAATAAATTTCTAATTGAATTAGGTGCAAACAGAAACTTCTTATAACTTCTATACTAACTGTAAGCACTTCAATAATAAAAGGTAAAATCAGTTTCATTTAGCAAGGGCACTTGAATAATAAAGGTGAAATAAGTTTCTTTTAAATAGGCAAGCGCAATAGGACAATTCACATAATTTCCAATTTCCGCTACCCATCAAGTATTTCTCTTTAACATGTATATAAGTTCAACTCCAGCTGCACGTAAGGTATAATTCAGAACACTAGTCTCCTTCCTTTATGGTTTTGAAGGTAAATATATAAGCAGTATAGCGAACGGAACAGACGCCTTGACGTCCCAATGCAGAGGAAACTTAATGCAAGATCCCCACTCACTGCCACCCGAAGAACTCCGTGGCCGCCGTATCGGTTGCCATTCTGCTAGCGGCCAAAATAACCTCCCGTTCCCTCTGGTATTGGTCGGCTAAGGCGTCGTGTTCCGGACATCGATTTAGACATGGACTAGGTGCCCGCTGCAGTGCTGCAACCGAAGAGCACAAACACACAGCCGCAGCCAAAAGAAACAATGTTAACAGCCCCAGAATATAGTAAGATAAAATTCCGCAAAGATAGATCACATCAAGACAAAGACAAATTAAAAATGGTTAAAGGAAATAACTGTAGACCTCAAATTTCAAAATATGTAAAATTGCCCCAGCACAAACAGACTAGTTTTAAAAGGGCAACGATAAGACAAAGCGTAATATTATTACACCAGTACGTCGCAGTTTCAATACATTATTGACACTCATAAGAAAAGGTAGAAGCTAGTGATAACACGGGTAGGCCCGAGTGCAAAACTAGAAAGCTTCAATGTCTACTTCCTCAATAAACAGCTGCGTGGTGCATAGTTCAACTCCACAAGCCAAAATGAATAACACATTTCTCAGCGTCCTGTGTTGAAGACCATGGCCCAGTCAAGCCTCAAGAACTTGCAATAACAGGTCTGCTTCCGCACTCCGAGGCACATTGTTGTTGTTGTTGTGGTCTTCAGTCTTGAGACTGGTTTGATGCAGCTCTCCATGCTACCCTATCCTGTGCAATCTTCTTCATCTCCCAGTACCTACTGCAACCTACATCCTTCTGAATCTGGTTAGTGTATTCATCTCTTGGTCTCCTTCTACGATTTTTACCCTCCACGCTGCCCTCCAATGCTAAATTTGTGATCTGTTGATGCCTCAGAACATGTCCTACGACCCGATCCCTTCTTCTAGTCAAGTTGTGCCACAAACTCCTCTTCCCCACAATTCTATTCAATACCTCCTCATTAGTTATGTGATCTACCCATATAATCTTCAGGATTCGTCTGTAGCACCACATTTCGAAAGCTTCTATTCTCTTCTTGTCCAAACTAGTTATCGTCCATGTATCACTTCCATACTTGGCTACACTCCATACAAATACTCTCAGAAACAACTTCCTGACACTTAAATATACACTCGATGTTAACAAATTTCTCTTATTCAGAAACGCTTTCCTTGCCATTGCCAGTCTACATTTTATATACTCTCTTCTTCGACCATTATCAGTTATTTTGCTCCCCAAATAGCAAAACTCCTTTACTACTTTAAGTGTCTCATTTCCTAATCTAATTCCCTCAGCATCACCTGACTTAATTCGACTACATTCCATTATCATCGTTTTGCTTTTGTTGATGTTCATCTTATACCCTCCTTTCGAGACACTGTCCATTCCGTTCAACTGCTCTCGCAAGTCCTTTGCTGTCTCCGACAGAATTACAATGTCATCGGCGGACCTCAAAGTTTTTATTTCTTCTCCATGGATTTTAATACCACATACTCTGGTCAAATCCAGCTAACTCCACGCAAACACAAGTTTCACCCTCTGAGCAGCGACACGTACCGGCCGTTCCGAAGCCAAAACCCAGTCTGCCCGCCAGCCTACCAGCACCACCACCACCGGCCAACGAGACAAAGGTAAGCAACGTCAGAGGGAAACAATCGATCCAGGTGAATCGAACGGAGAAAGCGACTGTCGCCAGCGCCTCCCCACGTATCAGAGTCCTAGGACGCAGCGTCAGCCCTCGTCACAATGTCGCGCAAGCCTGTCAGACTTCCCGCTTGGCCGGCGGGTCGCACACAGCTGTTGGAACGTACGAAACCTCTCGTTCGAGGTGATCGACAGATCGCAACTAAACACCACACTGCTGAAATGACCGTCTCTGTTGATAATTCTGGGATATTCTTTCACCGGTTGCGAACTCGAATTGTGTGCCCGCTAGGTTTCTCTCCGCTTAACATAAGACCATAAAGAGCAACGAAGTTTACTAGGTTGGTCGCCATAATTATTGTCAATCGTCGTCATTGCTGATGAAACATAGGTTCATCACTTCGAAGCGGAAACAAAATGGCAACACATGGAATGGCGCCACACCACCTCTGCTCCGAAGAAAGTGTTAAAAGCCGAACCCTTAGCCGGTGAACTCATTACGAGGGTCTTCTGGGACTCTGAAGGCGTAATTGTGGTTGATGTCCTTCACCATGGTGCAACGATCAGTTCTGAAGTGTATTGTGTTACTCT
Organism: Schistocerca serialis cubense; assembly: GCF_023864345.2. Classification (NCBI taxonomy): domain Eukaryota; kingdom Metazoa; phylum Arthropoda; class Insecta; order Orthoptera; family Acrididae; genus Schistocerca; species Schistocerca serialis. The sequence continues at coordinate 369,841,771 of NC_064645.1, forward strand.
CAGGAAACTGAGGAAACGATTTCAATGTGATTGTGGTGTGCATACTGTAAGACCTTCGGTACACACACCATCAGATTATTTGACTTGTCGCTCTAACGAAGTAGGCGAGTGTCAGCAATATGTCTCGTGGTCTTATCGTGGCGTGTTTATCTTCTGCCGTTAGGTCAGACGATAGAAATGCCACTTGCACACTTAGAGTAGCAGATTGACGAAGACCAACTTTAAACAGAACTTGATTAATTTTCACACACATTTATTAAAATAATAAAAATCATAGACATTACGTAACTTGATTCTGGATGCTGTTTACAAATGACGATCTGAAGTTCCTCTGGTCTTGGTACGTTAATCTTATTCTCACATATCTGATACTTGACAAAGTGTCTATTCATTTATCTTCATGGCTATGTACAGGAATATGGTAATCTTATTAGGCGCAGACTGAAACTTGACTATAGACTGGTACAGACAAATGCAGACTGATGCAGACTGATGTAGACTGGCTATTCGGAGGTCTGTACATTCGTTATAATACCTCGCGCGTTCAGGTATCACTGCGCGAGGAGAAAAGGTTCTACGTTAGCAGCAACCTCATTGGCTGCGTTACATATTAATACGGAGATCGGCGGAAGCAGAATTTGGTCCGTCTCAGGCAGCGCCATTTCGTAGTGCGGAGACGGATGAGCGCTGCGCCTGCGCTGTTGTGCTTAGCGGGGCGCGCTCTGGCGGGAAAGTTGTGTACGCGCTGACTACGCGGAACTATGTACACAACATTCCTCCCTTCCGGGGGAAGAAGCTTTTGAAGTTTGCTTGAAAAGCCTTTTTTTGCTGCTTCCTTGCTTTCCGTTGCTCCCCGTGGCATTCGCCCGCGGTCCGCTAGGAAAACCCACTCAAAACCTACGGAACAGGGAAACGGAGAAGCAAAAATTTTGTTACATAATTGCATGTCAACATCGGTACATTGGTCATAGCTTAAATCTATTTCTTCTTCGACGTCCATCTTCTTTGTTGATGTCGGCTGTGGACGGCTGGTGTAGTTGGCTGCCCATGAAGGTGCTGCGTCGGCGTCGGCGGCGGCGGCTGCGTTGGCTGCTGCTACTGCTGCTGCGGCGGCGGCGGCGGCGGCTGCCGCTGACGGCGTCTGGAATCCTTTGAGCTGCTCGGGGTTGACATCTGCTTCTGAGTCTGCAAAATGAAACAGCCTAGGAGTTCTGGCTATATGTGACTGCTGTTTTTGTTGCCGTAATTCATTAGTATGGCGAGTAACTATGCCGCTTTGCATTCTTATTCTATACATGACATTTCCAATGAATTCTACAATGGTTCCTTGTGTTGAAGTACGCTTTCCTCGACTGTAGACAGTTACGAGGACTTTGTCGGTTACGTTGGATCGTCGTCCTTTCGACGTTCGTTGATCATTTTCTGGATGCATTGTGGGTTTTAGGATAGACATCAAAGTCCTGTGTTGTCGCCCATGCAGTTTTCCTGCTGGTGACTGTGCCTCGAGCGGAGTAGCTCGGTATTGTGACAGAAAAATTAATAAGGAAGTCTCTCTGTTGTACTGTTGCACCAACTTTGTCATGTGTGCCTTGAACGTTCGTACGAATCGTTCGGCAAGTCCATTAGCCTCAGGGTGAAATGGTGCCGTCCTGTAATGTGCAATTCCGTTCATCTCTCAGAATGACTGGAATTCTTGCGAGGTAAATTGTGTGCCGTTATCGGTCACTATGGTTTGAGGCAATCCTTCAATTGAAAAGATCTTTGACAACGCTTGAATTGTTGTCGCTGAAGAAGTTGTACGCATTTGTAGTACAAAAGGGAATTTTGAAAATGCATCAATGACAATTAACGAAGAATTTCCAAGAAAGGGACCTGCATAGTCAATATGCAATCTTGACCAAGGTTCTGTTGCCCGTGGCCACGGAAAATATTGTCTTGGCGGAGCTGATTGATGCGTCTGACATAATTTACACTTAGAAAGCATTGTTTCAATATCTTTATCAATGTTCTTCCAGTAGCAATGTTCTCTGGCCATGCGTTTCGTGCGTGCTATGCCCAAATGACATTGGTGTAACATTTTTAACACTTTATTCCTAGGAGCTTTGGGTATAACTACTCTTGTTTTTCCCGTTTCACTGTGAACTAATATGACGCCTTTGTGCACTGTGAGAGCATGTCCCATTTTCCAATAAGATTTCACTTCTGGCTGAGCTAACATGTTCTTATCGGTTGGTCATTCCGTAAGAATATACTGCTTTATCTTTGATAACACTGGATCTGTGGGCACTAACTGAGCTATTAAGGTGGCATTGACGGGGAAATTTTCCACGACGTTGGCTCTGAGCTCTATGGGACTTAACAGCTGTGGTCATCAGTCCCCTAGAACTTAGAACTACTTAAACCTAACTAACCTAAGGACATCACACACATCCATGCCCGAGGCAGGATTCGAACCTGCGACCGTAGCAGTCGCGCGGTTCCGGACTGCGCGCCTAGAACCGCGAGACCACCGCTGCCGGCTTCCACGACGTCCTCCCTGATTACGTCTAATTTGTCAAAATGTTCATCTTGACCCGCCGGTAGACGTGAAAGTACATCGGCGTTGGCATGATTTGCCGTCGATCTATATAAGATCTCGTAATTGTAATTAGACAGTAGCAATGCCCAAAGTCGTAAACGCTGTGCTGTCTTAGGGGATACACTATTATGTGGTCCGAATATTGTCACCAATGGCTTATGGTCTGTGAGCAGAATAAATTTTCGTCCGTACATTTCTTCTTCCGTGTGTTTTTGTTTTTAGGAAGCTTTAATTGTCGAGTGCTAGTAATAGTTTTCCATAGATTTCGCGTTTGTTTTGAATACAGTCAGTCCCTTTAGTCAGCCACAGTGCCAGTAGTGCTAGTGTTTGTTTTGAATACAGTCCAGAGACAGGTAGCGCTATTTTCATTGATTTCTACAAGAAGTGGCTAGCAATCACAGTTTAGTCAACAATCAGCCGCTTTTAGTGAATTAGCAGTCTAGTTAAAAGTTGATTAACTCTCTACAGTAAATCGATTCCTTAGGATGGATAGGATGTGTGACTGCTGTGTACGGACGCAGGAGGAGCTGGCCACTGTTCGCGAACAGCTGTGCGTGTTGATGGCCGCGGTCAGCCGTCTTCAGGCTGCTGCCTCGGAGTGTAGCGGCAGTGGGGAGTCTGGTGCGTCGCATGGTACACCCCAGGTGTTACATGCTTCACCCACTGTCCGTGCTGTCGAGACATCTTCGCGGTTACCAGGCGCGGTTGGGCCACCCTCTCCCCAAGGGGAGTGGGGGGGGGGGGGGGTTCAGCGACGTTCGCGGCGCACGAGGCGGAGGGTAAATGTGGAGGCTGGCCGTGTGGCATCGCCCGCTCTGCCTGTGAGTGGACATGTGGCTGCTCCTTCAGCAAGATCCGAGCAGGCACACGGGGGGGGGGGGGGGAGGGGTTGTTAGTTATTGTGAGCTCCAACGTTAGGGGGGTGATGGAGCCTCTTAGGGAGATAGCGGAAAGGTCGGGGAAGAAGGCCAGTGTTCACTCTGTCTGCTTGCCGGGGGGTCTCATCCGAGATGTGGAGGAGGCCCTGCCGGCGGCGATAGAGAGCACTGGATGCATCCGACTGCAAATTGTTGCTCACGTCGGCACCAACGACTCCTGCCGTCTGGGTTCAGGGGTCATCCTCAGTTCGTACAGGTGGTTGGCAGAACTGGTGAAGGCGGAAAGCCTCGCTCGTGGGGTGAAATCAGAGCTAACTATTTGTAGTATCGTTCCCAGAACCGATCGCGGTCCTCTGGTTAGGAGCCGAGTGGAAGGCTTAAACCAGAGGCTCAGACGATTCTGCGGAGATCTGGGGTGCAAATTTCTCGACCTCCGCTATCGGGTGGAGAAATGTAGGGTCTCCCTGAATAGGTCAGGCGTGCACTACACGCAGGAAGCGGCTACAGGGGTAGCGGAGTACGTGTGGAGTGCACATGGGGGTTTTTTAGGTTATAGAATTCCCGCCCTAGGCCCGACAAGACGCCTCCTGAGACGCGGCGGGGTAAGAGTAGGCAAAATGCAACAGGGAATGTGCTAATAGTAAATTGCAGGTGCGTCTATAGAAAGGTCCCAGAACTGCTCTCATTAATAAACAGTCACAGCGCCCATATAGTACTAGGGACAGAAAGTTGGCTGAAACCAGACGTAAACAGTAATGAAATCCTAAACTCAGATTTGAATGTATACCGCAGAGACAGTCTGGACAGTGAAGGGGGAGGCGCGTTTATAGCCATTAGAAGTGCAATAGTATCGCATGAAATTGACGGAGATCCGAAGTGTGAAATGATTTGGGTGAAGGTCATGGCTAAAGCAGGCTCAGACATGGTAATAGGATGTCTGATGTGATAGAAGAAGAAACAGGAGTCGATTTAGAAGAGATAGGGGATCCAGTATTGGAATTTAAAAGAGCTTTGGAGGACTTACGGTCAAATTGTAAGTAGGCTGTTTTAGGTTTTTTTATTGGTAACGCCACCTCTGTATGAAAATCACTGGCTGTGCTGTGTGCAGTCTGTGGCTGCTTTGCATTGTTGTAATACTCGCCATTGTAGTGTTGGGCAGCGGCAGCTGGATGTGAACAGCGTGTAGCGTTGCGCAGTTGGAGGTGAGCCGCCAGCAGTGGTGGATGTGGGGAGAGAGATGGCGGAGGTTTGTAGTTTGTCATGAACTGCTATATTTATATATGATGATATCAAGGTAAATACATTGTTCGTTCTCTATTAATATCTTTCATTTGCTAACTATCCCTATCAGTAGTTAGTGCCTTCCATAGTTTGAATCTTTTATTTAGCTGGCAGTAGTGGCGCTGCTGTATTGCAGTAGCTTGAGCAGCGAAGATTTTTGTGAGGTAAGTGATTTGTGAAAGGTATAGTTTAATGTTAGTCAGGGCCATTCTTTTGTAGGGAATTTTGAAAGTCAGATTGCGTTGCGCTAACAAAATATTGTGTGTCAGTTTAAGCACAGTCCTGTATAGTTGTTCAAAGGGGACGTTTCATACGGCATTCCTTTGTAGAAAGCATCGCAAATATTACACGCTCATTACCTGAAAACATATGATTACTCGTACTTTGTGCTAATTACTGCAATGCTTATGAATTGATGGGAAATATTCGTACATCTGCACACCTGATTATGACAAGTGTCTTTCTATGAGAGTTGAGAGCTACTGACTTACGAAATGCCACATGACTATTGAATGATATTTTTATGCTTTGCTTTTCGTAGTTGCTTATTTCACTTGATATCTGGTTTCCAGCTGTGTTGCAGCATTGCTTTTATAAAATAAAATGCATTTGCTAATGTGAACACTTTCTGTCAACAGATCTATTAAATAATTATTTTATGATCCACATTCTTTAAAAAAGGAGCACTTGGAAAGGAAAGAACAATAAGAAGGAACTAGTAACAGTAACATATAATTTTCTTTTCAAGTACATGGTAATATTTCTTTTTACAATCAGTTGTTGTGGCGCACCACTTTAATTACATAGATATTAAGATGTGAATATACATTTTCCTTATCTGCATTGTTGTTTTTACTGTAATATTTTTTCTGCTTGAGCTTTGTCATGTATAGATATAAGTTTTATATTTTTTATATTTGCTGCTGCTGTTTGCCAGGCAGAGTGCTACCGAATTTTAAATTGTGTTACTCTGTTAAGCTAATTTTACTACTGACTTATTTTTCTTGCTACTGTACATTGGCTCATGTTAGTTGTAATGTTGCATTGCTTGGTAATTTATATTTACTGTAGCTTGCTTTGCAATTTTCCATTTTTTTTGCATTGCTGTTTGTGTTAATTTGTTATGTGCTGCTGCATTGCCTCGTCCCTTAGTTTAGTATCTGAGCTCAGTAGATTTAAGTTAGCTTAAGAGGAGACTATATAAGAAACTATTATAAATTTATAAGAAATGCATTGAGAAGCTATCAGAAAATGGTCTGGCAAAATAAAAAGGATACTGTACAGTGGAGAAAAACTATTATTGACAGAGGATGTGAACAGAATACAGAAAGCAGAGAGAAAAACTATTTTTGACAGAGGATGTGAACGAAATACAGAAGGCAGGCTTAGATAGGACTTTTGGGAATAATGATGAATGAAGGGAGATCTCCAAGAAGCAAAGAAAGTTTTGTTTGCAAAATACTGCAATGAAACAAACCCTGTCCTTTCCTTTTGTGTTATCCCACTATGTGTTTGGGTACCCTTGTGTATATATGTTCTTCCTGTCTTTATATGTTTACCTCATCAGACTTTTGTTGTAGAATTTTTCTCATACTCAGCTACATGAACTATGATGAGGAATACTGTTATCCTCAAATATAATTTGCGTTAATAATATGTTATTTACTTTGTAAAGATGTTAGACATTATTAATTCTGTTTTGTTTTAATGCTCCTGTGTAAAGTTGATGTTTCAAAAGTTATTCTGATCTTTTATGTATTTACTTATGTCATAATTCCTGTAACACTGATGTATATGTTTATTTCTATTCTTTTGTAAAGCCCCTATTACTACAAACGTTATCTGTATTATTATGTTTTTAATGATGTGTTTTGTACCTTTGTTATTGTATCCTTATGTTATAAAATTGTAATTGTCACCAGTTCATGATATTATTAACTTGTTAGTTACATTTCACTGCACACGTTTCTGTTGGTCATAGTATATGGACAATATGTGAGAAGTAGGGACTGATAGTGTTTGCACGTGTGTTAATGAAGACTCTTCAACGGTGATTGTGCACCTGCACAGTCACAACAGATGGCTGCTGGCTATCTCTCCAAGGACTACAGTGGGTCCACATCTTTGATGACCCACCAGTACCATTATCTCTACAAGGACTACAGTGGGTCTGCATCTATGATGACCCACCATGCCATTATTTCTACAAGGACTGCAGTGGGTCTGCACCTCTGGTGGCCCACCAATACCGTAATCTCTACCAGGACTACAGTGGGTCTACTCTGTGATGACCTACCTACCAATATTCTTCAAAATTTCGACTGACTGTGCTGTGGGTTTGCTCTGTTGTGGCCCATTACCTGTATGCATGTCAAGAGTCAGCACTGTCTTTCCGTTGGAAGGACAACACTACTTCTTCAAGACTGCATGGAAATCCACTACTTCCGTGTGCATTTTCTTTTACTGCTCAGACTTTGAGAAAAACACTGCTATTCTCCTGTTATGTACGATTAGGACTGTCTTTATGGACTGTGAGACAATTTTAGCTTTTGACCAACATTGTATCAATAAGTGTGTGCATTTGATTTCTTTGTTATTGTAATTATGAAAAATTTTTTTCAAATCTGTATTGGCCACTGCCCAATCCAATTTGTAAAAATTTTTGTGGGGAGCAAGGGGGCTATGTAAGTAGGCTGTTTTAGGTTTTTTTATTGGTAACGCCACCTCTGTATGAAAGTCACTGGCTGTGCTGTGTGCAGTCTGTGGCTGCTTTGCATTGTTGTAATACTCGCCATTGTAGTGTTGGGCAGCGGCAGCTGGATGTGAACAGCGCGTAGCGTTGCGCAGTTGGAGGTGAGCCGCCAGCAGTGGTGGATGTGGGGAGAGAGATGGCGGAGGTTTGTAGTTTGTCATGAACTGCTATATTTATATATGATGATATCAAGGTAAATACAGTGTTCGTTCTCTATTAATATCTTTCATTTGCCAACTATCCCTATCAGTAGTTAGTGCCTTCCATAGTTTGAATCTTTTATTTAGCTGGCAGTAGTGGCGCTCGCTATATTGCAGTAGCTTGAGCAGCGAAGATTTTTGTGAGGTAAGTGATTTGTGAAAGGTATAGTTTAATGTTAGTCAGGGCCATTATTTTGTAGGGAATTTTGAAAGTCAGATTGCGTTGCGCTAACAAAATATTGTGTGTCAGTTTAAGCACAGTCATGTATAATTATTCAAAGGGGACGTTTCAAAATAAGGCAGAAGGGATAGATAACATTCCATCAGAATTTCTAAAATCATTGGGTGAAGTGGCAACAAAACGACTATACACGTTGGTGTGTAGAATATATGAGTCTGGCGATATACCATCTGACTTTCGGAAAAGCATCATCCACACAATTACGAAGACGGCAAGAGCTGACAAGTGCGAGAATTATCGCACAATCAGCTTAGCAGCTCATGCATCGAAGCTGCTTACAAGAATAATATACAGAAGAATGGAAAAGAAAATTGAGAGTGCGCTAGGTGACGATCAGTTTGGCTTTAGGAAAAGCAAAGGGACGAGAGAGGCAATTCTGACGTTACGGCTAATAATGGAAGCAAGGCTAAAGAAAAATCAAGACACTTGTAAGTAGGCTGTTTATGTTTTCTCTATGTAAGTAGGCTGTTTATGTTTTCTTATTGGCAACGTTACGTAGCGCTCAATATGAAAATCACTGGCTGTGCTGTGTGCAGTCTGTGGCTAGTTTGCATTGTTGTCTGCCATTGTAGTGTTGGGCAGCGGCAGCTGGATGTGAACAGCGCGTAGCGTTGCGCAGTTGGAGGTGAGCCGCCAGCAGTGGTGGATGTGGCGAGAGAGATGGCGGAGTTTTGAAATTTGTCATGAACTGCTATATTTATATATGATGATATCAAGGTAAATACATTGTTCGTTCTCTATTAATATCTTTCATTTGCTAACTATCCCTATCAGTAGTTAGTGCCTTCCATAGTTTGAATCTTTTATTTAGCTGGCAGTAGTGGCGCTCGCTGTATTGCAGTAGCTTGAGCAGCGAAGATTTTTGTGAGGTAAGTGATTTGTGAAAGGTATAGTTTAATGTTAGTCAGGGCCATTCTTTTGTAGGGAATTTTGAAAGTCAGATTGCGTTGCGCTAACAAAATATTGTGTGTCAGTTTAAGCACAGTCTTGTATAATTGTTGAAAGGGGACGTTTCATATTGTAAAATTTTTTGTGGGGAGCATGGGGGCTATGTAAGTAGGCTGTTTATGTTTTCTCTATGTAAGTAGGCTGTTTATGTTTTCTTATTGGCAGCGTTACGTAGCGCTCAATATGAAAATCACTGGCTGTGCTGTGTGCAGTCTGTGGCTAGTTTGCATTGTTGTCTGCCATTGTAGTGTTGGGCAGCGGCAGCTGGATGTGAACAGCGCGTAGCGTTGCGCGGTTGGAGGTGAGCCGCCAGCAGTGGTGGATGTGGGGAGAGAGATGGCGGAGTTTTGAAATTTGTCATGAACTGCTATATTTATATATGATGATATCAAGGTAAATACATTGTTTGTTCTCTATTAATATCTTTCATTTGCTAACTATCCCTATCAGTAGTTAGTGCCTACCATAGTTTGAATCTTTTATTTAGCTGGCAGTAGTGGCGCTCGCTGTATTGCAGTAGCTTGAGCAGCGAAGATTTTTGTGAGGTAAGTGATTTGTGAAAGGTATAGTTTAATGTTAGTCAGGGCCATTCTTTTGTAGGGAATTTTGAAAGTCAGATTGCGTTGCGCTAACAAAATATTGTGTGTCAGGTTAAGCACAGTCCTGTATAATTGTTCTAAGGGGACGTTTCACACTTTCATAGGATTTGTCGACCTGGAAAAGCGTTCTACAATATAAAATGGTGCAAGCTGTTCGAGATTCTGAAAAAAAGTAGGGGCAAGCTATAGGGAGAGACGGGTCATATACAATACGTACAACAACCAAGACGGAATAATAAGAGTGGACGATCAAGACCGAAGTGCTCGTATTAAGAAGGTTGTAAGCCAAGGCTGTAGCCTTTCGCCCCTACTCTTCAATCTGTACATCGAGGAAGCAATGATGGAAATAAAAGAAAGGTTCAGGAGTGGAATTAAAATACAAGGTGAAAGGATATCAATGATACGATTCGCTGATGACATTGCTATCCTGAGTGAAAGTGAAGAAGAATTAAATGATCCGCTGAACGGAATGAACAGTCTAATGAGTACACAGTATGGTTTGAGAGTAAATCGGAGAAAGACGAAGGGAATGAGAAGTAGTAGAAATGAGAACAGCGAGAAACTTAACATCAGGATTGATGGTCACGAAGTCAATGAAGTTAAGGAATTCTGCTACCTAGGCAGTAAAATAACCAATGACGGACGAAGCAAGGAGGACATCAAAAGCAGACTCGCTATGGCAAAAAAGGCATTTCTGGCCAAGAGAAGTCTAATAATATCAAATACCGGCCTTAATTTGAGGAAGAAATTTCTGAGGATGTACGTCTGGAGTACAGCATTGTATGGTAGTGAAACATGGACTGTGGGAAAACCGGAACAGAAGAGAATCGAAGCATTTGAGATGTGGTGCTATAGACGAATGTCGAAAATTAGGTGGACTGATAAGGTAAGGAAAGAGGAGGTTCTACGCAGAATCGGAGAGGAAAGGAATATGTGGAAAACACTGGTAAGGAGAAGGGACAGGATGATAGGACATCGGCTAAGACATGAGGGAATGACTTCCATGGTACTAGAGGGAGGTGTAGAGGGCAAAAACTGTAGAGGAAGACAGAGATTGGAATACGTCAAGCAAATAATTGAGGACGTAGGTTGCAAGTGCTACTCTGAGATGAAGAGGTTAGCAGAGGAAAGTAATTCGTGGCGGGCCGCATCAAACCTGTCAGTATACTGATGACCAAAACATAAATAGGCCCACTGGCTCAGCAGCTGTTGTGGCTTAGCACCTGAAGGATAATTTGTAAAATATTTCGAGTAGATATCCCCACCATGTTATAGTTCTGGGTGGAGATTTTAATTTGCCGGATATAGACTGGGAGACTCAAACGTTCATAACGGGTGGCACGGTCGAAGAATCCAGTGAAATTTTTTAAGTGCTTCATCTGAAAACTACCTTGAGCAGTTAAACAGAGAACCGACTCGTGGCGATAACATATTAGACCTTCTGGTGACAAACAGACCCGAACTATTTGAAACAGTTAACGTAGAACAGGGAATCAGCGATCATAAAGCGGTTACGGCATCGATGATTTCAGCCGTAAATAGAAATATTAAAAAAGGTAGGAAGATTTTTCTGTTTAGCAAAAGTGACAAAAAGCAGATTACAGAGTACCTGACGGCTCAACACAAAAATTTTGTCTCACGTACAGATAGTGTTGAGGATCAGTGGACAAAGTTCAAAACCATCGTACAATATGCGTTAGATGAGTATGTGCCAAGCAAGATCGTAAGAGATGGAAAAGAGCCACCGTGGTACAACAGCCGGGTTAGAAAACAGCTGCGGAAGCAAAGGGAACTTCACAGCAAACATAAACTTAGCCAAAGCCTTGCAGACAAACAAAAATTACGCGAAGCGAAATGTAGTGTGAGGAGGGCTATGAGAGAGGCGTTCAATGAATTCAAAAGTAAAGTTCTATGTACTGACTTGGAAGAAAATCCTAAGAAATTTTGGTCTTATGTCAAAGCAGTAGGTGGATTAAAACAAAATGTCCAGACACTCTGTGACCAAAATGGAACTGAAACAGAGGATGACAGACTAAAGGCCGAAATACTAAATGTCTTTTTCCAAAGCTGTTTCACAGAGGAAGACTGCGCTGTAGTTCCTTCTCTAGATTGTCGTACAGATGACAAAATGGTAGATATAGAAACAGACGACAGAGGGATAGAGAAACAATTAAAATCTCTCAAAAGAGGAAAGGCCGCTGGACCTGATGGGATACCAGTTCGATTTTACACAGAGTACGCGAAGGAACTTGCCCCCCTTCTTACAGCGGTGTACCGTAGGTCTCTAGAAGAGCGTAGCATTCCAAAGGATTGGAAAAGGGCACAGGTCATCCCCGTTTTTAAGAAGGGACGTCGAACAGATGTGCAGAACTATAGACCTATATCGATCAGTTGTAGAGTTTAGGAACACGTATTATTTTCGAGTATAATGACTTTTCTGGAGACTAGAAATATACTCTGTAGGAATCAGCATGGGTTTCGAAAAAGACGGTCGTGTGAAACCCAGCTCGCGCTATTCATCCACGAGACTCAGAGGGCCATAGACACGGGTTCACAGGTAGATGCCGTGTTTCTTGACTTCCGCAAGGGGTTCGATACAGTTCCCTACAGTCGTTTAATGAACAATGTAAGAGCATATGGACTATCAGACCAATTGTGTGATTGGATTGAAGAGTTCCTGGATAACAGAACGCAGCATTTCATTCTCAGTGGAGAGAAGTCTTCCAAAGTGAGAGTGATTTCAGGTGTGCCACAGGGGAGTGTCATAGGACCGTTGCTATTCACAATATACATAAATGACCTTGTGGATGACATCGGAAGTTCACTGAGGCTTTTTGCAGATGATGCTGTGGTGTATCGAGAGGTTGTAATAATGGAAAATTGTACTGAAATACAAGAGGATCTGCAGTGAATTGACGCATGCTGCAGGGAATAGCAATTGAATCTCTATGTAGACAAGCGTAATGTGCTGCGAATACATAGACAGATAGATCCCTTATCATTTAGCTAGAAAATAGCAGGTCAGCAACTGGAAGCAGTTAATTCCATAAATTATCTGGGAGTACGCATTAGGAGTGATTTAAAATGGAATGATCATATAAAGTTGATCGTTGGTAAAGCAGATGCCAGACTGAGATTCATTGGAAGAATCCTAAGGAAATGCAATCCGAAAACAAAGGAAGTAGGTTGCAGTACGCTTGTTCGCCCACTGCTTGAATACCGCTCAGCAGTGTGGGATCCGTACCAGATAGGGTTGATAGAAGAGAGAGAGAAGATCCAACGGAGTGCAGCGCGTTTCGTTACAGGATCATTTAGTAATCGCGAAAGCGTTACGGAGATGATAGATAAACTCCGGTGGAAGACTGCAGGAGAGACGCTCAGTAGCTCGGTGAGGGCTTTTGTTAAAGTTTCTAGAACATACCTTCACCGAAGAGTCAAGCAGTATATTGCTTCCTCCTACGTATATCTCGCGAAGAGACCATGAGGATAAAATCAGAGGGATTAGAGCCCACACAGAGGCATACCGACAATCCTTCTTTCCACGAACAATGCGAGACTGGAATAGAAGGGAAAACCGATAGAGGTACTCAGGGTACCCTCCGCCACACACCGTCAGGTGACTTGCGGAGTATGGATGTAGAGGTAGATGTAGATATGTAGTCATGAAACTTCTGCACGGCAAAGATAATTGTTAGTGCCTCTTTTTCTGATTGGCTATAGTTTCGTTGACTTGAGTTTAAAGTTTTCGACGTGTATGCAATCGGTCGTTCAATTCCTTGATGTTTATGGGACATGACTGCACCGATCCCGTAATCTGACGAGTCCGCCGCAATAGTGATCAACTTTTGCTGGTCATACGTCGTAAGACATTTTGCGTCTGCTAAACTTTGTTTCTGTTTGTCGAATGCGCGCTGGCATTCTCTGGACCAATTCCACGCGACTCCTTTGCGAAGCAATCTGTGCAACGGATCGGAAATTTCAGCTGCTTTCGGTATGAATTGCCGGTAATAATTAATTTGGTCTAATAAAGCTCTTAGTTGCTTTAAGTCTTTCGGAGCTGACAATTTCTGTATTGCTTCTATGTGCTGTGGTGTCGGACTGATTCCGTTATTTGACAATATATGTCCTAAATACTGAATTTTCTTGACAAAAAATATACATTTGTCCTTGTTGCACCTGAGATTCGCCTTTCAGAGAACCTTGAACAGTTCTTCCTGGTTAATTAGTAAATCTTGCGGAGTTTTTCCCGAGACGATTATGTCATCGAGATAGTTAACTGCGTTAGGACAGTTTCTAATTAATTGTTCCAAGTAACGTTGAAAGAGGCTTGGTGCGCTAGCGATACCAAATGGTAAGCGCTTGTATCTGTAAAATCCAAATGGAGTATTTATGACCATAAACTTTTGTGTATCTTTGTCTAAAGGGATATGCAGATATGCTTCCTTTAAATCCAGTTCGGCGAAATAAACACCCCCTGCTAACTTATACATCAGTTCTTCCGGTTTCGGAATCGGGTATGTATCTATAATGCACTGTGATTTGATAGTATTCTTGAAATCTCCACAGATACGTAAGGATCCATTTGGCTTTTCTATTACAACGATTGGTGTTGCCCCGGCGCTACATGTGACTGGTTCGATAATACCATTGCCTTCTAAACGATCAAGTTCTCGTTTTACGCGTTCTTTCATTGCGTAAGGGACAGTTCTAGCTTTGTAAAACTTCGGCACTGCATTCGGTGTCAGCGTAATATGTGCCTGGTAATCAGTTACACTGCCTGTCGCGGAGGAAAAAATATCTTCGTACTTCTGAAACTCCGGCCGGTGTGGCCGAGCGGTTCTAGGCGCTACAGTCTGGAACCGCGCGACCGCTGCGGTCGCAGGTTCGAATCCTGCCTCGGGCATGGATGTGTGTGATGTCCTTAGGTTAGTTAGGATTAAGTAGTTCTAGGTTCTAGGGGACTGATGACCTCAGAAGTTGAGTCCCATAGTGCTCAGAGCCATTTGAACCATTTTTAACTTCTGCAACGTTGTTCGTAATTTTCCTTTCGGAACTTCATGTGTGACATGTTTCGCTTCATGGATTGTGAAGCCTAATTCTATAAAGAGAGCCAGACCCAGCAAGTTTGATGCCTTATGGGTGTGAACTACTGCTAAAGTAGCTGTCTTGGTAAACTGTTTGCAAGTTACTTCCATCGTCAGTGCACCTTTGACTGGAATTTGTTCATTACTGTAGCTGTACAGTGAGCTGTCAAAATGCTGCAATTTAGGAGAACCTAGCCGTTTATGCGTGTGCAGATGTATGATAGAGATCGACGATCCTGTTTCAGTCTGGAATTTGACGGGTATTTTGTTCACCAGTAATGTGACATACAAAGATTTGTTCCTATTTTGTACAATAGCATTAACGTTATGTTTAACTTTTGAAACCTGAATATAGTCTTACCTATTCATATCGTCAGACGCACTATGGGTATACTTCTTAAAATGAAGCACTTTCTTATTGCTAAACCTATTTCTAGACTGTACACTTTTCTTATTACACACTTCTAATTTGTGCCCTTTTCGTTTTCAAAAGTCACAATGTGCGTTACGATAGTAACAATTGTCTCTGTGACGATTGATTTCACATTTAAGACATGATTTCTGTTGTGACTTGGCAAGACAGCCAAGTCACTATGAGAGGAAGCCGAAAGGCACGCACTTAAGCTCACGCAGGCTGGTGCGAGGTCTGGAACAGTTAAGGGAATTAATAGTAGCAAATAAAGTACGTAGTTGATGTAATACTTAACTTTAATCCACAATTGGAGAACATCGCTCTTGTTTAGATATTATTACAATCTCAATATAACTGGTAATGGCGCCGTGCTAGGTCGTAGCAAATGACGTAGCTGAAGGCTATGCTAACTATCGTCGCGGCAAATGAGAGCGTATTTGTCAGTGATCCATTCCTAGCAAAGTCGGCTGTACAACTGGGGCGAGTGCTAGGAAGTTTCTCTAGACCTGCCGTGTGGTGGCGCTCGGTCTGCAATCACTGACAGTGGCGACACGGGGGTCCGACGTATACTAATGAACCGCGGCCGATTTAAAGGCTACCACCTAGCAAGTGTGGTGTCTGGCGGTGACACCACAATTTCAACTTTAGTCGTTTAGTTTGGGTGTGTGATCCGTTCTTAGATCGCGTGAGCCTAGCCTTGCTGTCCTGTTTACGGTCTTGAGTACGCGGGCCGCGTTGCCCCGTTGCGCGTGCCTGTGTCGCGAACACGTCACAGCCGTCGTCGTGTGCCACACTCACAGAAGCTTGGCTTTGTTCGTGTGCTCGAATGATTGGTAAACAATCTTGCAAGGACGCATTGAGTAAACTAAGGAGCTCTTTCCTTAATTTCTCGTCTGGTGAATGCATTATGAGCATATCACGTATTAAAGAATCTGCATAGGACTTTTTACACTTTTCGTTTTCACAAATAAATTTGCAGTTCCTAGTTAATTCTTGCAACTGTGTAATGCATTTCGTGTATGTCTGCTGTGCCTTTTTCTTGCATAAGTACAATTTATGCCTTGCAGCAGCGACATGCATTTGCTTGTCGAAGTATTTTTCGAGCAAGTCTTTAATAGCTGGGAATAACAAATTTGTCAGTTCACAAGTCGGACTCAGTTTTAAGAGAAGGTTGTAGATAGCTGCGGCGCAATTTGCCAAAAAATGAGATCTTTATTCTACATCACCTGATATCTGGTGTGTGAGGAAGTGCTGTTCCAGGCGTGCTGCATAGTCCGGCAACGCTTCTTCCTTGCTGTTGTAAACTGCGAATGGTGGTGGCGGAAGTTTAATTTGTAGCGTAGACGCTACGGCAGGCTGCGACTCCAAACGTTCCACTCTTGTAAGCAACGCTTGTAGCGTCTGTTGTATTTGTGCCACGAGATTTACGATCTGCGCCGTGATGTCCATGCTTATCTCAAAATTCCAAGTGCGAATAGATTACTGGAATAATGATATTTTAGCTGCAAGAGAGCGGGTTAACAGCAAGTATGTATCATCCCGAAGTCCACCGTAATTTATTTTATTTCAGGCCACAGGAGGTCATCCGTAATTGTGCTGAAATCATCTGTTTCCTTAGTATCTCGTCGCCAATGTGGTGTGTGTACTGTAAGACCTTCGGTACACACACCATCAGATTATTTGACTTGTCGCTCTAACGAAGTAGGCGAGTGTCAGCAATATGTCTCGTGGTCGTATCGTGGCGTGTTTATCTTCTGCCGTTAGGTCAGACGATAGAAATGCCACTTGCACGCTTAGAGTAGCAGATTGACGAAGACCAACTTTAAACAGAACTTGATTAATTTTCACACACATTTATTAAAATAATAAAAATCATAGACATTACGTAACTTGATTCTAGATGCTGTTTACAAATGACGATCTTATTCTCACATATCTGATACTTGACAAAGTGTCTATTCATTTATCTTCATGGCTATGTACAGGAATATGGTAATCTTATTAGGCGCAGACTGAAACTTGACTATAGACTGGTACAGACAAATGCAGACTGATACAGACTGATGTAGACTGGCTAATCGGAGGTCTGTACATTCGTTATAATACCTCGCGCGTTCAGGTATCACTGCGCGAGGAGAAAAGGTTCTACGTTAGCAGCAACCTCATTGGCTGCGTTACATATTAATACGGGGATCGGCGGAAGCAGAATTTGGTCCGTCTCAGGCAGCGCCATTTCGTAGTGCGGAGACGGATGAGCGCTGCGCCTGCGCTGTTGTGCTTAGCGGGGCGCGCTCTAGTGGGAAAGTTGTGTACGCGCTGACTACGCGGAACTATGTACACAACAGTGTTCGTCAACATAAAAACGCAAACGAACTTGTCCTTGTCCATGACAATGCAAGTTCTCATTGACGTCTGTGGGCCCGACAGGAGCACACAAAATTTCATTGTGTTGCTCTTCCTCGTCAACACTATAGACTGGATCTCTCAACTTCCGACTTCCAGCTGTTGGGCCCGAGGAAGGATGCAGTCCGGGGGAAGCAGTACGTGGATGATGGGGAAGTTACTGACGGAGAAGGACGTTGGCTCCAACATGGACCGGTAGAATGACACCGAAAGGGCATACAGACCTTCCCAGCAAGGTAGCGTAACGTTATCGAACTGAAGGAAGAACTGAAGGGTTTTGTACCCAGAACAGTTGGGAATAACATGATGTTTCGGAATCCTGAATAAAACCAACCCTCTCTAAGAAAGAAATGTGTTGCACTGCTCATTGAACGTTCCTTGTAGAAATACCGAAACTGAACAGGTGACGTGTTCCCTGGAGCTGTTGATTTGGAACGCGACGTTGCATACCAACGAATCGTGTACATTGAGCCATACTGAGAAGACAAAAATCGATGGATCTGTATAGAACCTGATTAAAAAATGGAAATAAACGTTTACCAAAAGATCGAAGTAATTACAAATTTATCAGTTACTTGTTATGAGAGCCTTGAGGTTTCGGGCGTATTATAGTATTTGAGAGTTGTAGCATCGCGTTTTAGTACCTGAATAGTGTAAATTCGCGTAGTCGTTTGTCTACTGTTTTTGCTTTGAACGGCCAGTGTCGGTTGGTCACAGTCAGTGTGCTCCCTGCCGCCGTTGGATAAGCAGCTGAGCAGCAAGTCGTATACTCCTAGCTCACTCATTTGTTACATAGTTTAATTCTTAATTTCTTTGCGTGTTTTTGGTACTTGCATTGTTTAATTCATAAATTTCGGGCGTATTATAGTATTTGAGAGTGTAGCATCGCGTTTTAGTACCTGAAAAGTGTAATTTCGCTTAGTCTCCTTCCGCCACCGAGCAGTGTCAGCAGTGCGCAAGTAGCAGCATTACTGCATTTACTAGGCAATCTTGTATTTTAATAACCGTTTAAATTTTGTCGATTTGTTTGCGCTCTCTGTAGATTAGTACAGACGTTCTTTGCAAAACAGTGTTTAGCATGGATAGGGACTGCAACTGCTGTGTTCGGATGCAGGCTGAGTTGGCATCCCTTCGCTCCCAGCTTCAGGCAGTGTTGGCTTCGGTCACACAGCTTGAGGCTGTTGCCAATGGGCATCACTGTGGGGGTCCGGATGGGGGTTTGTCGGGGATGGCCAGCTCGTCCCACGCATCCTCCGATCGGACTACGACTGTGGTTGCCCGGGATACTGCCCGCATTGAGGCTGATCCCTCACCTGTGGTAGAGTGGGAGGTCGTTTCAAGGTGTGGCAGGGGGCGAAAGACATTCCGGAGGGCTGAACGGAAAGCCTCTCCAGTTTGTCTGACGAACCGGTTTCAGGCTCTGTCTCAGGCTGATACTGATCTTCGGCCTGACATGGCTGCTTGTCCTGTTCCAGAGGTTGCCCCTCAGTCTGCAAGATCCGGGCAGTTGCAGAGGGTGGGCTTACTGGTAGTTGGGAGCTCCAACGTCAGGCGCGTAATGGGGCCCCTTACGGAAATGGCAGCAAGAGAGGGGAAGAAAACCAATGTGCACTCCGTGTGCATACCGGGGGGAGTCATTCCAGATGTGGAAAGGGTCCTTCCGGATGCCATGAAGGGTACAGGGTGCACCCATCTGCAGGTGGTCGCTCATGTCGGCACCAATGATGTGTGTCGCTATGGATCGGAGGAAATCATCTCTGGCGTCCGGCGGCCATCTGATTTGGTGAAGACTGCCAGTCTCGCTAGCGGGATGAAAGCAGAGCTCACCATCTGCAGCATCGTCGACAGGACTGACTGCGGACCTTTGGTACAGAGCCGAGTGGAGGGTCTGAATCAGAGGCTGAGACGGTTCTGCGACCGTGTGGGCTGCAGATTCCTCGACTTGCGCCATAGGGTGGTGGGGTTTCGGGTTCCGCTGGATAGGTCAGGAGTCCACTACACGCAACATGCGGCTACACGGGTAGCAGGGGTTGTGTGGCGTGGGATGGGCGGTTTTTTAGGTTAGATGGCCTTGGGCAAGTACAGAAAGGGCAACAGCCTCAACGGGTGCGGGGCAAAGTCAGGACATGCGGGGACCAAGCAGCAATCGGTATTGTAATTGTCAACTGTCGAAGCTGCGTTGGTAAAGCACCGGATCTTCAAGCGCTGATAGAAAGCACCGAAGCTGAAATCGTTATAGGTACAGAAAGCTGGCTTAAGCCAGAGATAAATTCTGCCGAAATTTTTACAAAGGTACAGACGGTGTTTAGAAAGGATAGATTGCATGCAACCGGTGGTGGAGTGTTCGTCGCTGTTAGTAGTAGTTTATCCTGTAGTGAAGTAGAAGTGGATAGTTCCTGTGAATTATTATGGGTGGAGGTTACACTAAACAACCGAACTAGGTTAATAATTGGCTCCTTTTACCGACCTCCCGACTCAGCAGCATTAGTGGCAGAACAACTGAGAGAAAATTTGGAATACATTTCACATAAATTTTCTCAGCATGTTATAGTCTTAGGTGGAGATTTCAATTTACCAGATATAGACTGGGACACTCAGATGTTTAGGACGGGTGGTAGGGACAGAGCATCGAGTGACATCATACTGAGTGCACTATCCGAAAATTACCTTGAGCAATTAAACAGAGAACCGACTCGTGGAGATAACATCTTGGACCTACTGATAACAAACAGACCCGAACTTTTCGACTCTGTATGTACAGAACAGGGAATCAGTGATCATAAGGCCGTTGCAGCATCCCTGAATATGGAAGTTAATAGGAATATAAAAAAAGGGAGGAAGGTTTATCGGTTTAGCAAGAGTAATAGAAGGCGGATTTCAGACTACCTAACAGATCAAAACGAAAATTTCTGTTCCGACACTGACAATGTTGAGTGTTTATGGAAAAAGTTCAAGGCAATCGTAAAATGCGTTTTAGACAGGTACGTGCCGAGTAAAACTGTGAGGGACGGGAAAAACCCACCGTGGTACAACAACCAAGTTAGGAAACTACTGCGAAAGCAAAGAGAGCTCCACTCCAAGTTTAAACGCAGCCAAAACCTCTCAGACAAACAGAAGCTAAACGATGTCAAAGTTAGCGTAAGGAGGGCTCTGCGTGAAGCGTTCATTGAATTCGAAAGTTAAATTCTATGTACCGACTTGACAGAAAATCCTAGGAAGTTCTGGTCTTACGTTAAATCAGTAAGTGGCTCGAAACAGCATATCCAGACACTACGGGATGATGATGGCATTGAAACAGAGGATGACACGCGTAAAGCTGAAATACTAAACACCTTTTTCCAAAGCTGTTTCACAGAGGAAGACCGCACTGCAGTTCCTTCTCTAAATCCTCGCACAAACGAAAAAATGGCTGACATCGAAATAAGTGTCCAAGGAATAGAAAAGCAACTGGAATCACTCAATAGAGGAAAGTCCACTGGACCTGACGGGATACCAATTCGATTCTACACAGAGCACGCGAAAGAACTTGGCCCCCTTCTAACAGCCGTGTACCGCAAGTCTCTAGAGGAGCGGAGGGTTCCAAATGATTGGAAAAGAGCACAGATAGTCCCAGTCTTCAAGAAGGGTCGTCGAGCAGATGCGCAAAACTATAGACCTATATCTCTTACGTCGATCTCTTGTAGAATTTTAGAACATGTTTTTTGCTCGCGTATCATGTCATTTCTGGAAACCCAGAATCTACTATGTAGGAATCAACATGTATTCCGGAAACAGCGATCGTGTGAGACCCAACTCGCCTTATTTGTTCATGAGACCCAGAAAATATTAAATACAGGCTGCCAGGTAGATGCTATTTTTCTTGACTTCCGGAAGGCGTTCGATACAGTTCCGCACCTGTCGCCTGATAAACAAAGTAAGAGCCTACGGAATATCAGACCAGCTGTGTGGCTGGATTGAAGAGTTTTTAGCAAACAGAACACAGCATGTTGTTATCAATGGAGAGGCGTCTACAGACGTTAAAGTAACCTCTGGCGTGCCACAGGGGAGTGTTATGGGACCATTGCTTTTCATAATTTATATAAATGACCTAGTAGATAGTGTCGGAAGTTCCATGCGGCTTTTCGCGGATGATGCTGTAGTATACAGAGAAGTTGCAGCATTAGAAAATTGTAGCGAAATGCAGGAAGATCTGCAGCGGATAGGCACTTGGTGCAGGGAGTGGCAACTGACCCTTAACATAGACAAATGTAATGTATTGCGAATACATAGAAAGAAGGATCCTTTATTGTATGATTATATGATAGCGGAACAAACACTGGTAGCAGTTACTTCTGTAAAATATCTGGGAGTATGCGTGCGGAACGATTTGAAGTGGAATGATCACATAAAATTAATTGTTGGTAAGGCGGGTACCAGGTTGAGATTCATTGGGAGAGTGCTTAGAAAATGTAGTCCATCAACGAAGGAGGTGGCTTACAAAACACTCGTTCGACCTATACTTGAGTATTGCTCATCAGTGTGGGATCCGTACCAGATCGGTCTGACGGAGGAGATAGAGAAGATCCAAAAAAGAGCGGCGCGTTTCGTCACAGGGTTATTTGGTAACCGTGATAGCGTTACGGAGATGTTTAACAAACTCAAGTGGCAGACTCTGCAAGAGAGTCGCTCTGCATCGCGGTGTAGCTTGCTCGCCAGGTTTCGAGAGGGTGCGTTTCTGGATGAGGTATCGAATATATTGCTTCCCCCTACTTATACCTCCCGAGGAGATCACGAATGTAAAATTAGAGAGATTAGAGCGCGCACGGAGGCTTTCATACAGTCGTTCTTCCCGCGAACCATACGCGACTGGAACAGGAAAGGGAGGTAATGACAGTGGTACGTAAAGTGCCCTCCGCCACACACCGTTGGGTGGCTTGCGGAGTATCAATGTAGAATGTAGATGTAGATGCAAGGAGAAACAGGATGGAGCAGCCGTAAAAGGAGCAGAGCAAATTTTGGAAGTTAGTACCTTATCGTGAAGAATATTGTCGATGAGAAGGGATGCGAAGGTGCAAGGACAAGTAAGATGTAACCAAACCAAGCGAATTTCGCCTTAGCTGAAGAAGATATGAAGAAAAACGAATAAAACGTGTGTAGATTAAGATGACATTAAAATGAGATTGGACTTCGGATTTGCCTAGAGTTCAAGGCAAGTGTTCTGTCCAACATATCATGGAGGGCCGTTCCATCCACCACTAAACGGAACTAATGAAGTGCAATATTAAGCGATGAATGATCTTGTAGTCCAATCTATTTCTGTTCGACACTTACTCATGCCATTTGGTTTACATTAGATTCAAACTATATTGTATTCAATTAGTATTCCTAAGTGAGCTGAACGTACTGTGTGCATGTAGATACCAGATATCTGAACATTTACCACAGAAGAATCACCAAGATCCTCTATGCTTTTAGAAGCAGTTATTTTATGCCGGCCGGGGTGGCTGAGCTGTTCTAGGCGCTACAGTCTGGAACCGCGCGATCGCTAAGGTCGGAGGTTCGAATCCTGCCTCGGACATGGGTGTGTGTGATGTCCTTAGGTTAGTTAGCTTACTTAGGTTTAAGTAGTCCATGAACCATGGACCTTGCCGTTGGTGGGGAGGCTTGCGTGCCTCAACGATACGGATAGCCATACCGTGGGTGCAACAGCAACGGAGGGGTATCTGTTGAGAGGCCAGACAAACGTGTGGTTCCTGAAGAGGGGCAGCAGCCTTTTCAGTAGTTGTAGGGTCAATAGTCCGGTTGATTGACTGATCTGGAATTGTAACACTAACCAAAATGGCCTTGCTGTTCTGGTACAGCGAACGGCTGAAAGCAAGGGGAAACTACAACCGTAATTTTTCCCGAGGACATGCAGCTTTACTGTATAATTAAATGATGATGGCGTCCTCTTGGGTAAAATATTCCGCAGGTAAAATAGTCCTCCATTCGTATCTCCGTGAGGGGACTACTCAAGAGGACGTCGTTCTCAGGAGAAAGAAAACTGGCGTTCTACGGATCGGAGCGTGGAATGTCAGATCCCTTAATCGGGCAGGTAGGTTAGAAAATTTAAAAAGGGAAATGGATAGGTTGAAGTTAGATATAGTGGAAATTACTGAAGATCGGTGGCAGGAGGAACAAGACTTTTGGTCAGGTGAATACAGGGTTATAAATACAAAATCAAATAGGGGTAATGGAGGAGTAGGTTTAATAATGAACAAAAAAATAGGAGTGCGGGTAACCTACTACGAACAGCATAGTGGACGCATTATTGTGGCTAAGATAGACACGAAGCCCACTACTACTACAGTAGTGTCCGCAGCTCGTGGTCGTGCGGTAGCGTTCTCGCTTCCCTCGCCCGGGTTCCCGGGTTCGATCCCCGGCGAGGATAGGGATTTTCTCTGCTTTGTGATGACTGGGTGTTGTGTGATGTCCTTAGGTTAGTTATATTTAAGTAGTTCTAAGTTCTAGGGGACTGATGACCACAGATGTTAAGTCCCATAGTGCTCAGAGCCATTTGATCTATTTTTTTACTGCAGTAGTACAAGTTTATATGCCAACTAGCTCTGCAGATGACGAAGAAATTGATGAAATGTATGATGAGATAAAATAAATTATTCAGGTAGTGGAAGGAGACGAAAATTTAATAGTCGTGGGTGATTGGAATTCGAGAGTAGGAAAAGGAAGAGAGGGAAACTTAGTAGATGAATATGGATTGGGGCTAAGAAATGAAAGAGGAAGCCGCCTGGTAGAATTTTGCACAGAGCATAACTGAATCATAGCTAACACGTGGTTCAAGAATCATGAAAGAAGGTTGTATACATGGAAGGACCCTGGAGATACTAAAAGGTATCAAATAGATTATATAATGGTAAGACAGAGATTTAGGAACCAGGTTCTAAATTGTAAGACATTTCCAGGGACAGATGTGGACTCCGACCACAATCTATCGGTTATGAACTGTAGATTAAAACTGATGAAACTGCAAAAATGTGGGAATTTAAGGAGATGGTACCTGGAATAACTGACTAAACCAGAGGTTGTACAGAGCTTCAGGGAGAGCATAAGTGAACAAGTGGGAGGAATGGGGGAAAGAAATGCAGTAGAAGAAGAATGGGTAGCTCTGAGGGATGAAATAGTGAAGGTAGCAGAGGATCAAATAGGTAGAAAGACGAGGGCTAGTAGAAACCCTTTGGTAACAGAAGAAATATTGAATTTAATTGATGAAAGGAGAAATTATAAACATGCAGTAAATGAAGCAGGCAATATGGAATACAAACGTCTCAAAAATGATATTGTCAGGAAGTGCAAAATGGCTAAGCAGGGATAGCTAGAGGACAAATGTAAGGATGTAGAGGCTTCTCTCACTAGGGGTAAGATAGATCCTGCCTACAGGAAAATTAAAGAGACCTTTGGAGAAAGGAGAACCACTTTCATGAACATCAAGAGCTTTGATGGAAACCCAGTTCTAAGCAAAGAAGGGAAAGCAGAAAGGTGGAAGGAGAATATAGAGGGTCTGTAGAAGTGCGATGTACTTGAGGACAATATTATGGAAAAGGAAGAGGATGTAGATGAAGAGGAAATGGGAGATATGATACTGCGTGAAGAGTTTGACAGAGCACTGAAAGACCTAAGTCGAAACAAGGCCCCTGGAGTAGACATCATACCATTAGAACAACTGACAGCCTTTGGAGAGCCAGACAAAACTCTATCATCTGGTGAGCAAGATGTATGAGACAGGAGAAATACCCTCAGACTTCAAGAAAAATATAATAATCTCAATCCCAAAGAAAGCAGGTGTTGACAGATGTGAAAGTTACCGAACTACCAGTTTAATAAGTCTCAGCTGCAAAATACTAACGCGAATTCTTAACAGACGAATGGAAAAACTGATAGAATCCGACCTCGGGGAAGATCAGTTTGGATTCCGTAGAAATGTTGGAACACGTGAGGCAATACTGACCCTACGACTTATCTTAGAAGAAAGATTAAGGAAAGGCAAACCTACGTTTCTAGAGTTTGTAGACTTAGAGAAAGATTTTGACAATGTTGATTGGAATACTCTCAAATTCTGAAGGTGGCAGGAGTAAAATACAGGGAGCGAAAGGCTATTTTCAATTTGTACAGAAAGCAGATGGTAGTTATAGAAGTCGAGGGGTATGAAAAGGAAGCAGTCGTTGGGAAGGGAGTGAGATAGGGTTGCAGCCTATCCCCGATGTTATTCAATCTGTATATTGAACAAGCAATAAATGAAACAAAAGAAAAGTTCGGAGTAGATGTTAAAATCCATGGAGAAGAGGTAAAAACTTTGAGGTTCGCCGATGACATTGTAATTCTGTCAGAGACAGCAAAGGACTTGGAAGAGCAGTTGAACGGAATGGACAGTGTCTTGAAAGGAGGATATAAGATGAATATCAACAAAAGCAAAACGAGGATAATGGAATGTAGTCGAATTAAGTCGGGTGATGGTGGGGGAATTAGATTAGGAAATGAGACACTTAAAGTAGTAAAGGAGTTTTGCTATTTGGGGAGCAAGATAACTGATGGTGGCCGAAGTAGAGAGGATATAAAATGTAGACTGGCAATGGCAAGGAAAGCATTTCTGAAGAAGAATAGTTTGTTAACATCGAGTATAGATTTAAGTGTCAGCAACTCGTTTCTGAAAGTATTTGTATGGAGTGTAGCTATGTATGGAAGTGAAGCATGGACGATAAATAGTTTGGACAAGAAGAGAATATAAGCTTTCGAAATGTGGTGCTAGAGAAGAATGCTGAAGATTAGATGGGTAGATCACGTAACTAATGAGGAGTATTGAATAGAATTGGGGAGAAGAGGAGCTTGCGGCACAATTTGACTAGAAGAAGCGATCGATTGGTAGGACATGTTATGAGACATCGAGGGATCACCAATTTAGTATTGGAGGGCAGCGTGGAGGGTAAAAATCGTAGAGGGAGACCAAGAGATGAATATACTAAGCAGATTCAGAAGGATGTAGGCTGCAGTAGGTACTGGGAGATGAAGGAGCTTGCACAGGATGGAGTAGCACGGAGAGCTGCATCAAACCAGTCTCAGGACTGAAGACCACAACAACAGCAACAACAAGTTCTAGGGGACTGATGACCTCAATTGTTAAGTCCAATAGTTCTCAGAGCTATTTGAACCATTTGAATTGGTAAAATTTCGGCGGTAATTTGGAGTGCAGACAAGCTCTTGTGGAGGAAGTGGAGTTCCATCTCATACATTAGGTGTTCTCCATGCCTCCGAGGTGTCAACGCTTGGAGATTATCGATGGAAGTTTTGACGCGGGATATAGAGTACTCGTTTTCCTGGATGTAGCCTATATTACTGCCCAAATACTCTGAACACTTTGGGTGAGCTGGCCAACATGTCGCCACAAGCGATAGCGTGGGCGGTCAGTAAAGAGTCCCATGCAACAACCCGACGTGGGGGGATGGAGGAGGACAGACCACTCATGAGCTGCCCACATGCTTATGTGAGGGCAGCAGCTATTTAGTGCCCTAGGTATCTGCTGCCCAGACTCACTCTGTATAACAGTGTTATTTCGATCCTGACTGCCTCGCCGTGTCTCAGCAAATGATCTCGTCAGGTCCAGCATGCATAAGTATGCGAATTAATTTAAGATATTTTTGTTGGATGGAAGTTGTAACTTCTCTAATGATTACATAAGATTCATTTCTGTATCGACACCTGGATTGTACTAACATGGAATCGGAGAAAATCTTACTAGTTCTTGACTGAGTAACTAATACTCTTAATAAAAATGAAAACAACGGGCTGCCGCTAGACGTGTCATTAAGCATAAAATATTTTCTTTCAGAAGATATTGAAGAACTCACAGGCTCCCCTATTTTATCCAGATGAAAGCCGTTGGAAGGCGCTATCGAGATTAAGTAGGTGTTCCATCTAGCATCTCCGCAGATTTGTTAATAATTGAAACACAGGAGGATCGTGCTGAAGAGATTATTTCTGTGGCGGAATAATACATAGCATGTCCCGTAGGGATAGAATACTCAGCTGTGTCTAACTTACTGCGTTGGTTGGTTGTTTGGTTGATGTGGGGAAGGAGACCAAACAGCGAGGTCATTGGTCCCATATCGGATCGGGGACCGTAGGCTTTGAGACATTGCCATTGTATTCTGTAGATTAAATCTTTGCAGAGCACAAATCTTTGCTGGTGGTCGGAAGATTTCTTTAACAGGAAGTTTCCCCAGAATTTTGCCTAATCTCGACGAAATGTTGCCGACATTTGGAAGGGACGTCCTGACCTTTAACAGCTGCTTCTCCTCTTGTGAGTGGTCACATTGCTTTCCCCTTGAAGCTGTGCTGACCTGATGCAGAGAATACGTGCCGGCCGAAGTGGCCGAGCGGTTCTAGGCGCTACAGTCTGGATCCGCGCGACCGCTACGGTCGCAGGTTCGAATCCTGCCTCGGGCATTGATGTGTGTGATGTCCTTAGGTTAGTTAGGTTTAAGTAGTTCTAAGTTCTAGGGGACTGATGACCACAGTAGTTAAGTCCCTTAGTGCTCAGAGCCATTTGAATCACTTGAACCAAAAGAGAAAGGTTTTCTGCACAGTGTCAGTATATCAATTTAGATTTTGTAATCAAAACATTCCCACCCTTTCCTCAAACATCAACTAAGTATTTGCTAGTCGAATCTGGTTCTCCTTCCTATAAGACGAAGTTGTCAAATATTTTACGAACATTCTTAACAGGAGCTTGAGAATGCCACTGACAGCTTTAAAGTGCAAGTAATAACCATAAAGAACTCACAAAATCAAACCTATTAGAAACGTCACTAGGCATAGTATAGTAATATGAGTGGTGATAGTTAACTAAGGAATATTCTTTGTATACTGAGCAGAGCTGCCAGGTTGTTTAGTATTTTATACACCTTCAGCGAATTTAGTCGCATATAATGAAACAATAAGCAACCAGTTGCAAAAAAGAAATTTAATTTCTTTACCGGTTTCGGGCACTTAGTGTCCTTCTTCTGAGGGTTATCCCTATCGCATTATTTGAGAGTGTCAATAATAAAGTGCTAGAGGCATAACCTTCTGAAGAAGCACACTAAGTGCCCGAAACCGGTAAAGAAATTTCTTGTATGCAACTGGTCGCTTATTATTTCATTATAACAGGTTGTTACACATTTGTGCAAGCGTGTACTCTTAGTTCACATGGGATCTGTACTTTCTAGATTCCTCGGAGGCTACCGCATAGTGGATTGGCGTCTCTCCTCCGAGTTTAGTTTAAATTAAATTGCTGTTTGACACCTCTATTTACATCGGATGTTGAAAATTGCGGCCCTCGGGAATCCTTACTCCTTCCTAACGCAATAACAAACGCTCGTCGAATTTCAGCTGCCAAAACTCCCTAATTCACAACGAAATAACGAGTTCTGTTTGAGTTTACGGGGATTATTTGGTTGCCCATTATCGTTTAACAGAAAAATCATAAAACATAAATATGACATTGATGTACAGGTTGAGGGAGCTAAGACAGGCCACTCAAAATATACCCAGATTGAGTAAATACATTCAGATACTGCTTTTTCCACGTTATAAAAGGTAATTTCTTGACGTTCGCAAATAATTTTAAACGTTCATAGTCGTCGAATTACGACAATGACTTTTTTTCTCCTTCCTGATGGAACTATATATTTTTTCTTCGGCATTTGAAAGGAGCTTCTAACTTATTTCATTCTCTATGGGACTTGTTCAAAGTGTATCAAGATAACAGCCCCAAAAAACCACTGTCCCTCCGTCAGGCGAAGAGGTTCCACAAAAGTCCGCCCTGTTATACCAAATGTGAACAAACTTTTGACTCACATACGTATCGTATGTTTATTACCGCAGCTGTCATACGGAGTGCTCAAAATTTTCACTTTCATCTTTGCTACACGCTACAAAATGTTTCTGGTGAAACAATACTGACTCTGAATTTCATTTGGAGTTAACGGCACCACAGGCCCTTGTATTCCTTCGGGAGTCGTCGGCGTTTCCTAATAGACCTCATGCTTGAATTTTCACCTCAGTTAAATCTACACAACAGCTAAAGCCTGCAAGTGCACAGAAAATTCTGTGTTTTCTGAGTGAATGCTCTCCACATGCTTTCTTAAGAGGATCTGTCATTACATGCGCGGAATGGGAGGGAGGTTGGCAGCCCTGCATCCAGGAGGACGCGCGTGTACGAAGCTTTCACTAAGTTAAGCGATTAATATTGAAATAAGAGCTAATTTAGTTAATATTACATTTTAGACTAGTGCATTTACTTCTTATCTAATCTATCTATTGAAGGTTTCGCTTTTCTAAACGTAGTTACATCGAAACGGAAGTATTTCCTAAAGGCCGGCAGTTGCGAGTTTGTTTAAATACTGCGTAAATTTCGTATGAGCGTAGATATTTGTTTTTGACTAGATTTAGCGCTTCAAAGTTAAATTAATTCGTGTCTCTCATCCAGAATTTGTGTCCTTAATTAAAAGTTTCTGAAGTAAGTTTATAAGTATGTTTACATTATTGTTTAGTTACGTATTAGTACAGGTTACGAAACTATTTTGTTGTTGAAGTTATTGCCGCGCGGGATTAGCCGAGCGGTCTGAGGCGTTGCAGTCATGGACTGTGCGGCTGGTCCCGGCGGAGGTTCGAGTTCTCCCCTAGGGCATGGGTGTGTGTTTGTCCTTAGGATAATTTATGTTAATTAGTGTGTAAGCTTAGGGTCTGATGACCTTAGCAGTTAAGTCCCATAAGATTTCACACACATTTGAACATTTTTTTGAAGTTATTTTCTGCTTTTTTGTTACGTTTTACTATCAAACCATGTGTGACATGTGTGGTGGTTGCCGTAGAAATTTGAAAGAGGGGGTGTTCAGTATAGACTGTAGATTGTGGCTTCATTGGGGCGAGTGCAGTCGAGAGGAAACGAGGGTAGGTAATGAGGCTTTTCCAAGGCAGTGTAGGTTGTGTAGAAAGGACAGAAAAATCGCGGAACAGGAGGCAAAGATTTGTGCCCTTAAGGCTGATTAGAAATAACGTATTTGGAATTATGTAATGGGATACTTAGTAAATCACAGTTGGGATTTCAGAAATGCTGTTCCACTGAGACAACAATATACAATTTCACTGTCCTCATAATAGAGTCTTTAAATAGTAATATGTCACCAGTAGGAATATTGTGTGACTTATCCAAAGCATTTGATTGTGTGAACCATCACATTATGTTAGAGAAATTACAATTCTATGGTATAAATGGAACAGCATATGAGTGGTTTAAGTCATATCTACAGAACAGAAAGCAAAAGGTCTCTTTATATGCTTCGAGTGATTCAAAGGAGTTTGCCACTTCATCCAACTGGGGTGAAATTACATTAGGTGTTCCACAAGGTTCGATCATAGGTCCTCTCCTGTTCTTGATACATGTGAATAACCTCCCTTCTTATGTGAAACGAAATGCTGAACTTACACTGTTTGCTGATGATAAAGGCATAATTATTAATCCAGTAAAAAAAAGTCCGATAGAAAATTATACAAATAAGGTCTTTCGAAAAGTTATTAATTGGTTTTCTGCGAATGGGCTTGCTCTGAACTTTGAAAAAAAACAGTACATCCAATTTTCTGCTGTAAAAAGGATAATTCATTCAATAAACATAACACATCAAAAGACGTCAGTAGCCAGGGTAGAGCATACTAAGTATTGGGTGTACATATACATGAGATTCTTAATTGGAAAAGTCATATTTTGGATCCCCTAAAGCGACTAGGCTCAGCAACTTTTGCAATCAGAATAATTGTCAGTTTTGAGGATGTAGAAATTAGTAAGCTAACATACTTTGCATACTTCCAGTCTCTGACGTGATACGGAATAATATTCTAGGGCAACTCAACACTTAGGCGAAAGGTATTCACTGCTCAAAAGAAAGTAGTTAGAATAATGTGTGGGGTTCATAGTCGCACATCTTGTAGGCTGACTGTCTTATGTCCATAGGAATGGCTTCCGAGAACTGCGACAGCTGCATATTCTTGAGAACTCGTGAAACTTGAGTGTATTCTGAGTCCCATTAATAAAACAGCGACCAATGATGTGGGTCTTGAAAAACGCGCTCCAAACGTTGTTAGAGTCCAAGAGCGTTGTTTTCATCCTCGTCTTTGAGTCAGTGTGGATTTTCAAGTGACGATTAGAGCACATTGCGAAGACTAACTTGCTTGATTCTTCCTTCAACAAAATTTTACATAGATTTGCGGCATCACTTTGCACTTTTCATAGTTAGCGTTCGGAGAACCGTAACTAGTTTTGCAAGTCTTTGTCACGAAGCCGAATTGCAGCGAAATGTGAAGAGGTTGAAATGCGAGGGTGCGTAGTGCTCGCAGACAACCGTTTGGATGATCACTCTTGTAATGATCCCTCTTGTACTTTGGAGAAACCAAACAAATGTGAGCTCTTATCTCTTTTACGTCATTGCAATAACTGTTACCACGTAGAGCACATCTCTATGAGACTTTTTTGGAATCAGCTGTGTTCTTTTCTTGTACCTATTACGACGTTTTGGATCTTCTGTCAGACAGAAAAGAAAATTATTTTTACTTAATTGATCTGATTTTGCCTCAAATCCTTTGAAGATGTTCCACGGCTGAAACTGGTAGATACTGATGTTAAAATACAATGAGCTGATGGTTAACAAGCGTTTCTTCGATACTTATACAACTAGTGGCAGTTGGAACGGAATATGAAGCTCTGGACGGGATTGTTATGGAAGTGTACTTTGTAAAAGTTTTCCTCAACATAAAGATTAACATATATCCCTTGTCTTCGTTGATCCATTATGGACCGTGGGACGACGGCTGGCATGAACCTCTTGATTCAATAATTTACCAACAGCCGTATGTATTGTAGAAATTTATTTTATTTTATGAACTTCTATGTGCTACTAGTTTCGCCATTACATTGATGCCATCTTCAGGCCCCCCTCGTCATAGTCGTAAAATCGCAATACACGGAAGGAGCCAGATAAGTTGATCCATGAATCAATTGTCCTGCGTCAGCTCTTGGTGGAGGCCCTAAAATCGTAACTGTTAGAGGTGTTTCTAGAACTACTAAATGGTGCAATCTGGGACCGCGAGAATCTAAGTCTCGCCTCTGGGGCAGAGAAACGTAGTGACAGCGTAGGAGCCTAACTACTAACGGGTGTCTCATCGGCGGATATGCCGTCACATGTGTACTTTCATGTGCCGCTAGCACAATTCTTGGGGAAACTACCATTGTTCTGGACTTCTTCCGTTGTTTGTCCTACACATAGTCGCTCTTACAGGAAGCTTTCCTCTTAACACGAGCTGCGCGGCTCTGCTTCCTTCCGACCTATTATTTATCGGTGTGTGGAGGTTTCCCGGCAGTCTAAAGACTTTAACCCGTCCAGCAGCTAGATCTACTACATTGTTACAGGATCGTGGTAAAATGTAGCATCACCTACAGCTTCACCTGTACCTGTTCGCCCATTATTCGCGACGCCATACACGTTTAAGAAGTTATGTCAGATATTGTTGCATTTGGATGAGCCGCCCTGGGTGGCCGAGCGGTTCAAGTCGCTACAGTCTGGACCGCGCGACCGCTACGATCGCAGATTCGAATCCTGCCTCGGGCATGGGTGTGTGTGATGTCCTTAGGTTAGTTAGGTTTAAGGAGTTCTAAGTTCAAGGGGACTGATAACCTCAGACGTTAAGTCCCATAGTGCTCAGAGCCATTTGAACCATGTGGATGAAACGCTGCAGTAAGTTGTGAGTTCTTTCAAACACCTCCGTTGTTGTTGTTGTGGTCTTCAGTCCTGAGACTGGTTTGATGCAGCTCTCCATGCTACTCTATCCTCTGCAAGCTTCTTCACCTCGCAGAACCTACTGCAACCTACATCCTCCTGAATCTGCTTGGTGTATTCATCTCTTGGTCTCCCTCTACCGTTTTTACCCTCCACGCTGCCCTCCAATACTAAATTGGTGATCCCTTGATGCCTCAGAACATGTCCTACCAACCGACCCGTTCTTCTAGTCAAGTTGTTATTTATTTATTTTTATTTATTTATTTATTGTTCCATGGGACCAAATTAAGGAGAAGTCTCCATGGTCATGGAACGAGTCAATACATGAAATTATAACACGATATTAGAAACATATAAAATGAAATATAAAACAACATATTCAGGTGACAAGTCGTAAGTTTAAATAAAGAAAATCAACAATGTAACACTGGAATTTGCTTAATTTTTTAGCTCTTCCAGGAGCTCATCGACAGACTAGAAGGAGTGAGCCACGAGGGAACTCTTCAGTTTAGACTTAAAAGAGTTTGGGCTACTGCTAAGATTTTTGAGTTCTTGTGGTAGCTTATTGAAAATGGATGCAGCAGAATACTGCACTCCTTTCTGCACAAGAGTCAAGGAAGTGCATTCCACATGCAGATTGGATTTCTGCCTAGTATTAACCGAGTGAAAGCTGCTAACTCTTGGGAATAGGCTAATGCTGCTAACAAAACGACATGAAAGAAAATATATACTGTGAGGGCAATGTCAGAATTCCCAGACTATTGAATAGGGGTCGATAAGAGGTTCTCGAACTTACACCACATATAGCTCGCACAGCCCGTTTTTGAGGCAAAAATACCCTTTTTGAATCAGAAGAATTACCCCAAAAAATAATACCATACGACATAAGCGTATGAAAATATGCGAAGTAGACTACTTTTCGTGTTGAAGTGTCACTTATTTCTGATACTGTTCTAATGGTAAATAAAGCAGTATTTAGTTTCTGAACAAGATCCTGGACATAGGCTTTCCACAACAGCTTACTATCTATCCGAACGCCTAGGAACTAGAACTGTTACTTCTCGCTTATAATATGCCCATTCTGTCTGATCAAAATATCGGTTCTTGTTGAATTGTGAGTTAGAAACTGTAAAAACAGAGTGTTACTGTGATTTGGCATCAAATTATTCTCCACAAGCCACGAACTTATTTAACGAACTACATTTTTTGATACTGTTTCAATATTACACACAAGATCCTTCACTACCAAGCTGGTGTCATCAGCAAACAGAAATATTTTTGAATCACCTGTAATACTAGAAGATATATCATTTATATATATAAGAAACAGCTGTGGTCCCAGCACCGACCCTTGGGGAACGCCCCAGTTAACAGTGCCCCATTGGGACTGAACATCACTACCACTCTCAATATTGCGGAGAATTACCTTTTGCTTTCTGTTCTTAAAGTAAGAGGCGAACAAATTTTAAGCTACTCCCCTTACGCCATAATGGTCCAACTTCTGCAGTAGTATTTTGTGGTCAACACAGTCAAAAGCCTTCGTTAAATCAAAGAAAACACCTAGCGTTCGCAACCTTTTGTTTAATCCGTCCAAAACCTCACAGAGAAAAGAGAATATAGTATTTTCAGTCGTTAAACCATTTCTAAAACCAAAATGAACATTTGACAGCAAATTATGCGGATTTAAATGCTCCAGTAACCTTGTATATACAACCTTCTCGATAACTTTAGCAAACACCGATGGCATAGAAATAGGTCTAAAATTGTCAACAGTATCAATCTCTCCCTTTTTATAAAGTGGCTTCACTACCGAATACTTTAATCGGTCAAGAAACCGACCACTCCTAAAGGAAAAGTTACAGATATGGCTAAGTACTGGGATAACATACATAGAACAATACTTCAGTATTCTTCTAGATACCCCGTCATATCCATGAGAGTTCTTGGTCTTTAGTGATTTAATTATTAACTCAATCTCTCTCTTGTCACTATCATGGAGGAGCATTTCAGGCAACAGTCTCGGAACACTTTTTTCTAAGAGCGCTATATGATTCCCTGTTGGGACTAGCTTTCTGTTTAGTTCACCTGCTATATTCAGAAAGTGATTATTAAATACTGTACATATATGCGACTTATCAGTAACACGGACATTCCCACTACGCACTGATTCTATATCCTCGACCTGTCTCTGCAGACCAGCCACTTCCTGTACGACTGACCATATGGTGTTAATTTTATCCTGAGGCTTAGCTAATCTATTTGCATACCACATACTTTTTGCCTTCCTAATAACGTTTTTAAGCACCTTACAATACTGTTTGTAATGGGCTGCTGCGTTTCTAGCGTTTTGATATAATTGCCACTTTGATCTACAAGTTATTC
The DNA here is from genome assembly GCF_023864345.2 of Schistocerca serialis cubense. Classification (NCBI taxonomy): domain Eukaryota; kingdom Metazoa; phylum Arthropoda; class Insecta; order Orthoptera; family Acrididae; genus Schistocerca; species Schistocerca serialis. Next base: position 369,877,365 of record NC_064645.1, read on the forward strand.
TTATCCCTCTAGTCAGCCGCCCAGGCTGCCTGTTTGTGCTAGTACCCTTTTTTGAACGTTCTAACGGAAAGCAACTTTCAAAGAGCACGAGAAAAGTCTTGAGAAAATCATTATATTTATCGTCTACTGTATCAGCGCTATAAATATCTTGCCACTCTTGTTCCTTGATAAGGTTTACGAAGGCCACTACAGCAACTGGATCAGCTTTCCTAAACAGCTCATGACTATATTTAACACGTGTTGCAGCACAAAAATCTTTTAGAGTTAAAATTTGTGCATCATGATCTAAAAGGCCATTCACCTTTTTGCTAACAGAATGCCCTTCTAGTAATGAGGAATGAACAAAAATGTTGTCTATGATAGTTCTACTGTTCCCTTGCACTCTCGTCGGAAAGAATACGGTTTGCATAAGATTATGTGAATTAAGGAGGTCTACCAGCATCCTCTTCCTTGAACAATCACTTATACAATTAATATTGAAGTCACCACATATAACTAACTTTTTGTGTTTCCTATAAAGTGAACCAAGAACCTCCTATAGCTTTAGCAAAAATGTTGTGAAATTGGAGTCTGGGGATCTATAAATAGCAACAGTTAGAAGTTTAGCTCCATTAAATTTAAACACACCTGCACAACATTCAAACACCTTTTCAGTGCAGTACTTTGCAACATCAATTGACTCAAATGAGATGGCGTTTGTCACATAAATGGCCTCTCCCCCACACCGCAAAGAGCTCCTCAAAAAGCTGCCAGCCAACCTATTTCCTGGTAAAGGTAGCCTCTGAATTATCTCCTTATTTAAGAAGTGTTCAGATGCACCAATAATTTCAGAGTCAACATCTATAAGCAGTTCACTAACTTTAATACATTGTATATTTTTATCAAATATACTAATTCCCTCATTACTCGGATACCTAAGCTTTGTCAAAAGTGGTTCCTTTGTTAGAGAGACTTCCCTTAAGCAGGAATACCTATTAGCCGACTTCAATCTAAAAAAGATGCAGCTTTAACACCCACTACTGCAGGAATTTTCCCATGAGTCATCCCACCAACCCCACCTATGCTGTGCCACAAACTTATCTTCTCCCCAATCCTATTCAATACCTCCTCATTAGTTATGTGATCTACCCATCTAACCTTCAGCATTCTTCTGTAGCACCACATTTCGAAATCTCCCATTCTCTTCATGTCCAAACTATTTATCGTCCATGTTTCACTTCCATACATGGCTACATTCTATACAAATACTTTCGGAAAAGACTTCCTGACACTTAAATCTATACGCGATGTTAACAAATTCTTCTTCTTCAGAAACGCTTTCCGTGCCATTGCCAGTCTACATGTTATATCCTCCCTACTTCAACCACCATCAGTTATTTTGCTCCCCAAATAGCAAAACTCCTTTACTACTTTAAGTGTCTCACTTCCTAATCTAATTCCCTCAGCATCACCCGAGTTAACTCGACTACATTCCATTATCCTCGTTCTGCTTTTATTGATGTTCATCTTATATCCTCCTTTCAAGACACTGCCCATTCCGTTCAACTGTTCTTCCAAGTCCTTTGCTGCCTCTGACAGAATTTCAGTGTCATCAGCGAACCTCAAAGCTTTTGTTTCTTCTCCATGGCTTTTAATTGCTCTTCCGAATTTTTCTGATGTTTCTTTCACTGCTTGCTCAATATACAGATTGAGTAACATCGGAGAGAGGCTACAACCCTGTCTCACACCCTTCCGAACCACTGCTTACCTTTCATGTCCTTCGACTCTTATAACTGCCATCTGCTTTCTGTACAAATTGAAAATAGCCTTCCGCTCCCTGTATTTTACCCCTGCCATCTTCAGAATTTGAGAGTATTCCAGTCAACATTGTCAAAAGCTTTCTCTAAGTCTACAAATGCTAGAAACGTAGGTTTGCCTTTCCTTAATCTAGCTTCTAAGACAAGTCTTAGGGTCCGTATTACCTCACGTGTTCCAATATTTTTACGGAATCCAAACTGATCGTCCCCAAGGTCGGCTTCTACTAGTTTTTCCATTCGTCTGTAAGGAATTCGCGTTAGTATTTTGCAGCAGTGACTTATTAAACTGATAATTCGGTCATTTTCACATCTGTCAACACCTGCTTTCTTTAGAATTGGAATAATTATATTCTTCTTGAAGTCTGAGGGTATTTGACCTGTCTCGTACATTTTGCTCACCAGACGGTAGAGGTTTGGCATGACTGGCTCTCCCAAGGCTGTTAGTAGTTCTAAGGCAATGTTGTCTACTCCGGGGGCCTTGTTTCGACTCAGGTCTTTCAGTGCTCTGTCAAACTCTTCACGCAGAATCATATCTCCCATTTCATTTTCATCTACATCCTCTTCCATTTCCATAATATTGTCTTCAAGTACATCGCCCTTGTATAGACCCTCTATATACTCCTTTCACCTTTCTGCTTTCCCTTCTTTGCTTAGAACTGGGTTTCCATCTGAGGTCTTGATATTCATACAAGTGGTTCTCTTTTCTCCAAAGGTCTCTTTAATTTTCCTGTAGGCTGTATCTATTTTACCCGCAGTGAGAGAAGCCTCTACATCCTTACATTTGTCCTCTAGCCATCCCTGCTTAGTTATTTTGCACTACCTGTCGATCTCAATTTGATACGTTTGTATTCCTTGTTGCCTGCTTCATTTACTGCATGTTTATATTTTCTCCTTTCATCAATTAAATTCAATATTTCTTCTGTTTCCCAAGGATTTCTAATAGCCCTTGTCTTTTTACCTACTCGATCGTCTGCTGCCTTCACTACTTCATCCCTCATAGCCACCCATTCTTCTTCTACTGTATTTCTTTCCCCCATTCCTGTCAATTGTTCCCTTATGCTCTCCCTGAAACTCTGTACAACCTCTGGTTTAGTCAGTTTATCCAGGCCCCATCTTCTTAAATTCTCACCTTTTTGCAGTTTGTTCAGTTTTAATCTACAGTTCATAACTAATAGATCGTGGTCAGAGTCCACATCTGCCCCTGGAAATGTCTTACAATTTAATACCTGGTTCCTAAATCTCTGTCTTACCATTATATAATCTATCTGATACCTTTTAGTATCTCCAGGATTCTTCCATGTGTACAACCTTCTTTTATGATTCTTGAACCAAGTGTTAGCTATGATTATATTGTCCTCTGTGCAAAATTCTACCAGGCGGCTTCCTCTTTCACTTCTTACCCCCAATCCATAGTCACCTACTACGTTTCCTTCTCTCCCTTTTCCTACTACCGAATTCCAGTCACCCATGACTATTAAATTTTCGTCTCCCTTCACTATCTGAATAATTTCTCTGATTTCATCATACATTTCTTCAATTTCTTCGTCATCTGCAGAGCTAGTTGGCATATGAACTTGTACTGCTGTAGTAAGCGTTGGCTTCGTGTCTATCTTGGCCACAATGACGCGTTCACTATGCTGTTTGTAGTACCATATCCGCACTCCTATTTTTTTATTCATTATTAAACCAACTCCTGCATTACCCCTACTTGATTTTGTTTTTATAACCCTGTACTCACCTGACCAAAAGTCTTGTTGCTCCCACCACCGAACTTCACTAATTCCCACTATATCTAACTTTTACCTATCCATTTCCCTGTTTAAATTTTCTAAACTACCTGCCCGATTATGGGATCTGACATTCCACACCGTTGGGTGGCTTGCGGAGTATAAATGTAGATGTAAATCCGTAGAACACCAGTTTTCTTTCTCCTGATAACGACGTCCTCTTGAGTAGTCCCCGCCCGCAGATCCGAATGGGGGACTATTTTACCTCCGGAATATTTAACCCAAAAGGACGCCATCATCATTTAACCATTCCGTTAGCTGCATGCCCTGGGAAAAATTACGGCTGTAGTTTCCCCTTGCTTTCAACCGTTCGCAGTACCAGCCCAGCAAGGCGTCTATCTGTATCACTGCGGCAAGCAAGCCTCCCCACCAACTGCAAGGTCCATGGTTCATGGGGGGGACACCTCCGTATCACGTTGCAAATCTGGACAAGACTGTACAGTTCGCTACTCCAGTTCATGAAAGTAGTCAACGTAGCTGTGAAACGACCCCTTTTAAAAAAATCCATAGGACTGAAATCAGCCCATCTACGAGGCCAAGGTACAGGCCCTATGCATCTAGGACGACATTCGCACTTTATATGTCATACATCGGAAGCAAAATGTCGCAGTGCCCCATCATGGATGTTTCACATTCTCCAACTATAGACTAGGGATGCAATACTTACTTTTACTTTCAAGTGCTTCTCCATTCTTCATAAGATGTCCGGTATTCCCATTTGGCAGCTTTCTCGATCGTGGCAGTCTTCCTCTATCAGATATCTCTCTTTCTCTCTCTCTCATCGTTGGAGCTACTCCCTCTCTCCCTGTTAGTTGCGGCCGTCTGCGCTTCCTCCTTCCTGTCGGCGACCATTCTAGGACTGCTTTTGGCCATCGGCCTTGCTCAATTCGCCGTACATGGCCATAACGTAGAAGAGCTCTGTTCTCAATTCCTCCCTAATTTCCCTATTTCTTCTTTGCTCGGTTGTGGATAGCCTGGCTGCCTTCATTATTCCATCAATTTCTGCTGCCCGTACTTTGCTTGTCTGCTGCTCCCCTGGAATCCTTCTGCACGTACTTTAGTTTGCTTTCCACAGCCATTTACAGAACACTCTTCTTTGTTTCTTTTACTGTTGCCTGATTCCAGAGAACTCCATTTAGGATTTTAATCGCACCTCTTGTCTGCTCGATCCTACATTCCACATCTGCTTCTCAGCTTTTTGAGGAATAAGTAACTGATTCTAAGTATTTAAACTTCTTTACAGCTTCAACAGTTCCTTGCCGCAGTGCTATATACTTTCAATCTCCTCCCACTACTAAATATTGTGTTTTGCTCATATGTGCTATAAGCCCGCCTCGTTAATGGCGGTTCCCCCCCGTCGGAGGTTCGAGTCCTCCCTCGGGCATGGGTGTGTGTTTTGTCCAAAGTGTTAGTTAAAGTTAGATTAAGTAGCGCGAAAGCCTAGGGACCGATGACCTCAGCAGTTTGGTCCCACAGTCCTTACCGCAAATTTCCACATTTCTTCGTTAATGCTACTATTAACTTGACAACCTCTCTATTTTTTGCTATCAGTACTTGATCATCGACAAGTAATAATGAGTGAATAGTACCTCCGTGTGACTGATTCCACTGTTCCAGCATATATCGCACATATATTTTAAACAGAGTCGGTGACGTAGTACAGCCCTGTGTAAATCCTTCCGATGATTTGAATGTCTCACTCAACTTTCTCCCTACTTTAACTGCAGCATAGGATTGGTGGTGTATTTTCTGAACTGGTGATGGTGATGTTGTGTTTCTACGTCTGTATACTCCACTGCTCCCTACAATGCGTTGTTGGGTACACAATCATAGATATTTTCTAAATCCACAAATATTAGGTGTACTTCTTGACACTTTGAATACACCTTCTCATTTGTCTAAGTCTCCAGGTATGATCCATACAAGAACGTCCAACTGTAAGTCTGCTGATAGATGTCGTAACACTAATTTCCCATCTCTATTTTGGTGCTTGTTGTTTCTTTCTTATAGAGAGTAAATATGTATGATATACCACAAGGAAGAAATACGAGCGGAAGTAGGTGCTAACTTAAAGGGAAGTTACTGCGACAGTGTCTCATACTGTAGTAAGTGGTGGCTCGGAACCTTGCAGTTATCTCGAAAGTAGCTCGTTTGTGAACGTACATTTTTGGAAAACATTTTCTTCTTTCGTCTTAAAGGGGCAACGACCTTGCCGCAGTGGATACGCCGGTTCCCGTTAGATCACCGAAGTTAAGAGCTATCGGGCGTGGTCGGCACTTGGGTGGGTGACCATCCAGGCCGCTGTGCGCTGTTGCCATTTTTCGGGGTGCACTCAGCCTCGTGATGCCAATTGAGGAGCTGCTCGACCGAATAGTAGCGGCTCCGGTCAAGAATACCATCATAACGACCGGAAGAGCGGTGTGCTGACCCCACGCCCTTCCTATCCGCCTCCTCCAATGAGGATGACACGGCGGTCGGATGGTCACGGTAGGCCACTCGTGGCCTGAAGACGGAGTGCTCTATTCCATTAAATTCTCAACTTCGTTAGTTTTCGCTATTAGTTGTGATGAAATTGTACAGCCAATAAAAGTGAAACTATAGAGTCATATGTAATTCAATGTGGCTTCTGCTTAATCCTCTCTAAGATGTAGAAGAATTCTTGCACTGGCTCACATTATGCTAAACAACAACAACAACAACAAAAACTGACACGCTTGATCCTGTTGCGACTGCTCCGAAGTGCTTCTGAAAATGTGTGCATCACTTTACGACTTCATAAACGCGTCGTTTTGTGTGGTGACGCCCTCGTTTACAGGCCACGAGAACGCAGCTTAGCTGTTAGAATCGTTGGAAGAGAAGGTGAGTATTTGCCGAACGACTGCACTTGACACGAATCCCCACAGACACGTCATCTTCCCCTTCTCGCTGCCTTTGTGGGTCTACCTTACTCCTCCTTCAGCCAGTTTATTAACGGACTGGAGGCTGTGGCGCTGATACTGGATTAAGAGGCGGGACGACAAGATAGCTGGCAGTACTGGGAGCCGTGTGGCCGCCGTTACGGCCGGTGACACGTTTACGGCGCAGATCGGACGCTTAACGACCGCAGCAACACAGCAGCACCGATAAAACGCTATCGCGACATTATCTGTCCATTAAGACGCGCCGGAATGCCTCGGAACAGGTAACGCCTCACTACGCCGCGTCTGGTCGGGTCAGGAAACTTCTCGACGGGACTTGTCTGCACTGCTAAGACAACGCCTGCAGACCCGTATCAGCCCAGTCTGAACGGCGAGATTCCTCAAACACTTTCAAAGCCTCAGCCATAGGCATTTCAAAACGCCGTCTCCTTCTTAGGGCTAGGATACACGACAGAGTCTGTTGCTCTCAGACAGTTCGGTAGTCCGACAGTACTCGCAAAACTTGCAGTATGGGCGAATTTGCACTGATAGTTACTATCTGACAGTACCTTGCGAGTGTTTCATGCAAGTGACTGAGAGTCCTGCGAGAGCGGATGTCGGAAGAGTTTACACGCACAATGAAATTTTCACTCTGCAGCGGAGTGTTCGCTGATAGAAACTTCCTGGCATATTGCCAGCCGGGGCGGCCGAGCGGTTCTAGACGCTACAGTCTGGAACCGCGCGACCGCTACGGGTCGCAGGTTCGAATCCTGCCTCGGGCATGGATGTGTGTGATATCCTTAGTTTAGTTAGGTTTAAGTAGTTCTAAGTTTTAGGGGACTGATGACCTCAGATGTTAAGTCCCATAGCGCTCAGAGCCATTTGAACCATTTCGAGTTCGAGTCTCGGTCCGCTACAGAGTTTTAAAGTGCTAGGAAGTTTCATATCAGTGAACACTCCGCTGCAGAGTGAAAATTTCATTCTATAATCACTCCTCTGGCTGTGGCAAAGCCATGTCTCCACAATATCTTTTTTTTCAGGAGTGCTGGTTCTGCAAAGTTCGCGGGAGTACTTCTGTGAAGGTTCGCAGGAGAGCTTCTGTAAAGTTTGGAAGGTAGGAGACGAGGTACTGGTTGGTTGTTTGTTTTGGGGAAGGAGACCAGACAGCGTGGTCATCGGTCTCATCGGATTAGGGAAGGACGAGGAAGGAAGTCGGCCGTGCCCTTTCAGAGGAACCATCCCGGCATTTGCCTGGAGTGATTTAGGGAAATCACGGAAAACCTAAATCAGGATGGCCGGACGCGGGATTGAACCGTCGTCCTCCCGAATGCGAGTCCAGTGTCTAACCACTGCGCCACCTCGCTCGGTAGACGAGGTACTAGCAGAAGTAAAGCTTTGAGGACGGGGCGTGAGTCGTGATTGGGTAGCTCAGTTGGTAGAGCACTTGCCCGCGAAAGGCAAAGGTCCCGAGTTCGAGTCTCGGTCCAGCACACAGCTTTAATCTGCCAGGAAGTTTCAACTTCAGTGAAGTTCGGGGGGTAGGAGGCGAGGTACTGACAGAGTTGAAGCGGTGGGGACGGGTCGCGGGTGGGTAGCTGACATGGTAGAGCACTTGTCTGCAATAGGCAAAGGTTCTTTAGATCGAGTCTCGCTTCGGCACACAGTTTTAATATGCCACGGAGTTTCGGTTTATACACAGTCGGGTGAGTGTGTGTGTGAGACTTGAGAGATCAGTCTAAGCGAGATTTTACCTGTCGTAGTTCTGTCCGTGAAAGAGGAGGGTGAAATGGAAGAATGACGGGCTGCAGCTGCACTATTAATACTTTTAGTAGCTAAGAGAAAAACGTACGCGACCGGTCTCCTTTTTTATAAGAGCGCAGGTAGGCAGCAGGATAATTTTATAGCATGTAAGAATCTCACTGCAGAGCTTGTGGTGGTAAATCCACGCCAGTATCCAAATTTTACGAGAATAGTAGCTATGGGGATGGAAGAAATACTCTTTGCAGTTCGACTCAACATTGCAAATCTAGATACTGTTATGCGTAAATCTCTTATGGTTGTGACAGTAATATTTCTAGAATCAGTTAAGTCTATTCTCTATAATATTTCGTAACAACTGCAGTGAAATGACGTTACAACAATTTCATCTTGGTACCAAATACCTGCCAAATAGGGCAGGCATCTGATAAATAAAACATTTATTTGAACATTTTTAGTTCTACTGACTTAAGGAACCACTCAGAAATTCACGAAGGTCCATTCAGTACTCAATATAATAATATAATCAATAAATACTACGTCATATAAAATTATAGATACATGTGTATTACGTGCAATTAATTCCAAAAGATTACTTTCAAACGTAGCTTCACTTGTTTCTCCATGTTAATTATTTTGTTATAAAATCCTCGAACTGTGAAAATTATAGTAGAAGTCTCCTGTGCAGATGTTATAAACTGCGGCCATTTCAGGCTACAAACTTTGCATCTTATCTCAGTTTCTGTAGTTCAGTGACTGTAGATTCCATAACACTGGCCTCTCCTCTTAGAAACTAAATAAATCCACTACATCGTCCTCAGCCACTTTCTGGCAGCTTTCATCACTTTTTTGCCGACATTTCGCTGACATTCACTCACAATGCGTACTAGTCGGAACGGTTGCCACAATTGTCGCGTCACTTCCTGTGCACGTTTATGAAGCACATTGTTGAAGTGTTGCTGTGTTATTATAGTTGGAATCACTAACGCTGCCGGTCGAGTTTAGGCTTGTTCTGCGCATCGACGTCACGTATCCTCCGACAGCCAATGAGCGTTCAGAAGTGTTCTGAGCACACAGCTGTAAATGCCGTAGCTAATGCGAGCATTCAACATGATCGTACGAGTTGTTCAGTGAATTTCTATTCCATTTGTAGCGAGTTGTCATCGCTGATGGTGGTGGTAAGTGATAAATTCTGCATAAGCAGGCGAGAGACATAATCTGCAGCATTTACGGCTTTCTTCAAGCGGAAAGCACGCGCATGCGCGAACTGCAACTGTTGCATGGAATCACCAACAACACAGTTACCGTCCGTGCGCGAAACGCCATCATTCGTGAATCGGATATAATTTGGGATCCAGTCTCTTCAGTGACCAATTTTTTATTTTCGTTTGTCAGTTCTATATCGTATGTCTATAATGTTTTTATATGTTATTGGTTGCCTACCGTTGCTTAGTGCAGAACATTCGAAATAGGCTGTAAGTGCTGCTCGTTTGGGAGGTAAAACGGACTATTTCTTAGAAACATGACAGGGCCACATATTATGACTCAGGACATGCAGGTTCTTTTGTTGAATGTGTGTATAACTACAGCGAAATACCGGTTAATCAAAAAGTGAGTATAAATTTGAAAACTAAATAAACCACGGAATAATGTAGATAGAGAGGTAAAAATTGACACACATGCTTGGAATGACATGAGGTTTTATTAGAACAAAAAAAAAAACAATGTTCGTTAATGTCCGACAGATGGCTTGGACAGCAAAACGACAGTGACTGCGCATTACACTCGTGTATAAAAGGAGCTGTAATGAGAGAGAGAATCAGATGCGCCATCAGTTGCAGCGTATTGACGTTACCTGAAAAGGCGCTTTTAGTGAAGCTGTATTATCATAATGGGGAATATACTAGTTCAGCGTTACGATCCTATCGCCATAGGAAGGGCATTCGAACGGGTAAAGGTCCGTTGACAAATGCAGCTGTGGCGAGAATGATTTCAAAGTTCGAAGTCACGGGTTGCTCAGACGATAGACCCCGTAATGGCCGACCGAGCACAGGACAGTTCAGGAAGAAATGGGGACTGTAGCGGGTTCGTCTTTGCACGGGGAAGTCAGCACTCGTGCAGTCGCACGTCGCACCGGCATTCCATATACTACTGTTTGGTTGGCGCTTGTGTGTCAATTTTTACCTCTTTATCGACATTATTCCGTGGTTTATAAAGTTTTCAAATTTATACTGACGTTATGATTACCCAGTACATAATGTGGGTGTGGCAACGCCCAGAGTGTAAAATAAGGCACAAATCTGGTCTCTCAGTACTCTAAAAAGTACTACCAGCCCTCCACACAATACCGGAATAGGTTTTCTCGTCTGAGAGCTACGTTGAGCAGCCATCGACAGACAGAGGTTGCCTCTACACGATAGTTCTTTACACCTACACGAGTAGTCTCGACTCGCAGAGGGCGACGCAGCGCTGTTCACACGGAATGTGTTACTTGTAAAAGCTCTCTGAGACTAAAAATCTCTGTCACGTATGCCTAGCTTTAACGGGGAAGGGGTATATCGGCAGTAGGCCGACTACGTTACACTTTCAGCACGTCGTCATCGACCTGCGGGTTGCTTACCCTCGCACGCAGGCGTCACTCCTGTGAAGACTATTTACAAATACCACGAATGCATCGTGTGTTGTGGACACGGTACTGTACACAAACAGTCTGTTGATGCTCCGTTTATTACAAGCTCCACCATGGAGCAGCAGCAAAGCTTCCGAGTATCGCGTGCGTCGGGGAATTGGCGGTGCTGCTTTCGAGGAAGCGAGCACCGTACCCATATCAGGTGGTCGCGAACTTATTTCTGCCAGTATGTCCACTTTTGGGACGGACAACGGCGTTGATCCGTCGTGACATGAAAGGAATGAGGCCTTGGTAGGTCGCTGGAGGGACTTGGGATCACATCTACACAAAGTCACCTAATTCCCGTAAATTCCGGGTATGAGGTTGGAGGAGGTGTGTGTGTGGGGGGGGGGGGGGGGGGGGGGGAAGGTTGATGAGCTATGACGCCACGTTCAATCACATTCCAGAAGCATTCGATCGCGTTCAGATCTGTCGAGTTCGGGGCCCAATACATCAACTCGCCGCTGTATTCCTCGAACCCTCCATCCCAGTCGTGAACTTGTGACATGGCCCATTATCTTGTTGAAAAATGCCACTGCCGCCGGGAAATATATTGTCATGAAGGGGTTGTACGTGGTCTGGTGTACTACGAGCCACTAATCCGAAGTCCAGTGTCAATGTTCATGTGCCCATTTCAGTTGTGGTTGCCAATTTCATGGTGTTAACACTGACATATGCATGGGTCGTTGGATGCGGAGGCCCATTGTTGGGTGTGACTGATGTGTTCAGACACACTTGTACTCTGCCCTGAATCAAAGTTTGATGTTAGTTTCCCCACAGTTCGCCGCTTGTCCCGTTTAACCAGTCTGCCCAGACTGCGATGTTCAACATCTGTAATGAGGGGATATAACGTCAAATCAAACACCTTTCAGCCGTCTAAATTGTTATTTTATTAGGCTACCAGTCTCGGCGATATATTACGCCATCTTCAGGCCCCCTGACCGGCGAGGATTGCCACCTTTGGTGCAGTCAATATAGGAGCCAACATTCAATTCCTGGTGTCTGTAGATTTTTGAGACAGTGATAACATCAAGCATCACCTGCCGACCTTGATGACGGGTAGCTGGCCAACCCACGATATCTGGACGTGGTTTCACCTTGGTTTCGCCAAGTGACGAAGACATCCAGCAAGTCATGCAGTTTCCCAAAAGTCCGTGCCCTGCCTCCATGTCCTCGGTTTAATTCAGATAGATCGTACGCCTTCCCCATTCTAAATACGGACAACAAGCTCACGATACTACATACGCTGTGCGTATGTTTGACTAGGAGTGAAGCTGCTATCGCCTGGACGGGTTTATATGTATAGTAGGTCGGCGGTCATAAAGTTCTGGTTGATCAGTGTATGGCTCAGTTCCGAGCCGGGGTACATCTCTTAGTTTGTCAATGACTACTCACCGAGACCAACCCGGACTCTCTGCTCTACATTGCATTGTCTCCGCACTGCTTCGCGTTACTCCATACGGCGTGGCCCCTGCAGATGCTGTCATAGTAGCCACCTGGGTGTCGGGCTTCCCTCGGAATTAAAATATTATCGCCTCAGTTAACTGTGTTTCCGTTGTTCTCTAGTGATGACGAACTATCTTCCAGTTCTTGTTAGAACTAACTTATTTGTGAAATTGTGCCGTGAGTAAAGTGTTCTCTATGGAAGTTAGGAATTCTCGTTTAGTATGGCACGCATCACCAAGGACGGAATATGAGGCTTTTCTTCAACTGTGTTTATATGTTGTTAGCTGCGTATTGCTTTTGTGGAGCAGGATTCCGTTTTTCTGAGTTGTCTGTGTGGTTTCCACAGAAAGGTTTCACTTGTGTATTAGTTCGTTTTGCTGGTACAGTATATTCTTGCTTATTATACTGTGGCAATCTGTAGTCAGTGGTGTTAGTCATAATAAGTGAGGCCTACTATAGTGCAAGTGTGTTCTGGACATGCTCTGTACTCGGAATCGGTAGTTGTGTGCCGATTTAGCTGTCCTATTTTGGTATGTGTTCGTTGCGAAAATGGCGTTCAAGTATCTTTATGTTGTATAGATATTCGTAAAGAGGTTGTCGATTAGGATACGCTAATTAGTCGAACCAACTTTGTCATGTTTCTATTTTCTGCACGGTTTGTGCTGTCTGCTTAAGTTTTGTTGCCGTAGGTATTCGCTAAGAGATACTCTTCGTCCGCATTGTTTACAGTAATTAAAAGTACTGTTTCCAGTGCACTGGCGGTTTGTTTTCACACATGGTTTATGAGTACATTTTAATTAAGATACCTGTCCAATCATCGAAATTTCTTTCTCTCAAGTCTTTCAGTTATAGGATCAGTAGTTTCAGAAACCGTTCTAGAGGGTAACTCAGCTCACTCATGTTATGAATACGTTGGGCGCGTCTTGGCAAATTGCCCCAAATTCTGCATTTCCGAGAGATTGATGGTCAGAAAGAGACTGAGCCATATACCGTCAACAATTGAAGATGCACTTCATAACGTGTAGCATACAAGTTACTCAACACATTGCTCAATTTGATGCAAGAGCGGGTCCTGAGGTCTTTTATTTGTGGTCTCTGGCTTTCACAGACTTCCATTTGGTGGATATAGGCAATTAGTGGAACATGTCTTCTGGTAAACCTTGCGGGATGTAAGGTCGTGGTCCATGAAACTCTTCAGCTCCTGACGTTTCGTCCAGTGCTTCGCTGGACATCTTCAGAGGGGTGTTTCTCCTCCGGTGAGTCTTGCCGACTGACGGCTCGGACGTCTGAGAGCGACTTATGTATCGTAGAAAGTGGGCGTGACCAACGAAGAAAATTTGTCATGTTCTTCGGTCTGTAAAAGATAAACGCGCTCCCCTATCAGCCAGTGGCGTATATAAAATTCCGTGTACATGTGGTAAAGTTTATGTTGGAACAACAAAAAGAAGCGTAAATACACGGTTAAAAGAACACAGAAGTCTTTGCCGATTAGGAAAAACAGATAAATCGGCTGTAGCAGAACACGCTTTTCAGCCAGGAAATCATCAAGTGAAGTTTTCCGAAACAAAAATTTTATCTACGACGACGAACTATTACCCACGGCTTTGTAGAGAAGCAATTGAAATATATAAACATAGGGATAATTTTAATCGGAAAGAAGAGACCATGAAACTTAGTGATATTTGGACAGTAGCACTACAGAATTGCTAGACAGTTTTATCCGTGACAAGATTACGATCGATAGTTAAGTTTTATCTCTGACAAAGGTTATCTCTGCATATCACGTGTAACTCTGGTCACGCCCACTTTCTACGATACATAAGTCGCTCTCAGACGTCCGACCCGTCAGTCGGCAAGACTCACCGAAGGAGAAACACCCCTCTGAAGATGTCCAGCGAAGCACTGGACGAAACGTCAGGAGCTGAAGAGTTTCATGGACCACGACCTTACATCCCGCAAGGTTTACCAGAAGACATGTCATCCGGTCGTGAAAGCCTTCATACTAGAATTAGTGGAACAGTTGGGTGAGCACTATTGTAGTGAGTGTCACCTCTAGTTGCCCCAAGCGTAAATCAATGGCTAGGTTAATGATGGACAGTCATCTCCACAGTATACAAGTGATCATGGTCATGACCAGCATATGAGAGAGGAGTCCAATAGCTTTATGTGTGGAAAAACGGGCTACAATCAGCCAGTTTCTTTACAATACCGTGTGGCATTCAGGTTCCTGTTCATTGAATTCTATGATGTAAGTCGCACTATCTTCTGTCCTGCCCTTGCATGTGTCACCTTACAGTTGTTGCCAGCCCTGTGAAACCACACTGCGTGGATTCTCGTCAGTCCACTACTCGCTTCCCTGTCACGGGCTGCCTCTTGTCAACACAAATTGTGTTGCCACTTTTGCCAGCTGCTCTTATGTTCAGTCATCGCTGACCAATGATGGCATACCTGTGGGTGATGTTGCCAGCCTTCTTGTCAGTCCATTTGTCGCTGGCTCTGTCGCAACCTGCCCTCCTGTCATAGCCAGCTCTGACGACGATGTTGCCAGTCTTCTCGTCAGGACATTCATTATTGTCCCTGTCACAGTATGCCCTCTTGTCATGGTCAGGCCCTTCTACATCTGCATCTACATTTATACTCCGCTAGCCACCCAACGGTGTGTGGCGGAGGGCACTTTACATGCCACTGTCATTACCTCCCTTTCCTGTTCCAGTCGCCGGGCGGAGTGGCCGTGCGGTTCTAGGCGCTACAGTCTGGATCCGGACGACCGCTACGGTCGCAGGTTCGAATCCTGCCTCGGGCATGAATGTGTGTGATGTCCTTAGGTTAGTTATGTTTAATTAGTTCTAAGTTCTAGGCGACTGATGACCTCAGATGTTAAGTCGCTTAGTGCTCAGAGCCATTTGAACCAACCTGTTCCAGTCGCTTAAAGAACGACTGCCGGGAAGAACGACTGCCGGAAAGCCTCTGTGCGCCCTCGAATCTCTCTAATTTTACATTCGTGAAATCCTCGAGAGTTATAAGTAGGGGGAAGCAATATATTTGATACCTGATCAAGACACGCACCATCTCGAAACCTGGACAGCAAGCTACACCGCGATGCAGAGCGCCTCTCTTGCAGAGTCTGCCACTT
Source organism: Schistocerca serialis cubense (assembly GCF_023864345.2). Taxonomy (NCBI): domain Eukaryota; kingdom Metazoa; phylum Arthropoda; class Insecta; order Orthoptera; family Acrididae; genus Schistocerca; species Schistocerca serialis. The sequence goes on from NC_064645.1 coordinate 369,892,850, forward strand.
GAGTTTGCTAAACATCTCCGTAACGCTATTACGCTTACCAAATAACCCTGTGACGAAACGCGCCGCTCTTCTTTGGATCTTCTCTATCTCCTGTGTCAGCCCGACCTGGTACGGATTCCACACTGATGAGCAATACTCAAGTATAGGTCGAACGAGTGTTTTGTAAGCCACCTCCTTGTTGATGGACTACATTTTCTAAGGACTCTCCCAATGAATCTCAACCTGGCACCCGTCTTAGCAACAATTAATTTTATATGATCATTTCTCTTCAAATTGTTCCGTACGCATATCCCCAGGTATTTTACAGAAGTAACTGCTGCCAGTATTTGTTCTTCTATCATATAATCATGCAATAAAGGATACTTCTTTCTATGTATTTGCAATACATTACATTTGTCTTTGTTAGGGGTCAGTTGCCACTCCCTGCACCAAGTGCCTATCTGCTGCATATCTTCCTGCATCATGCTGCAATTTTCTAATGCTGCAACTTCTCTGTATACTACAGCATCATCCGCGAAAAGCCTGGTGGAACTTACCACACTATCTACTAGGTCATTTATATATACTGTGAAGAGCAATGGTCCCATAACACTCCCCTGTGGCACGCCGGAGGTTACTCCAACGTCAGTAGACGCCTCTCCATTGAGAACAATATGCTGTGTTCTGTTTGCTAAAAACTCTTCAATCCAGCCACACAGCTGGTCTGATATTCCGTAGGCTCTTACTTAGTTTGTCAGGCCACACTGCGGAATTGTATCGAACGCCTTCCGGAAGTCAAGGAAAATGGCATCTATCTGGGAGCCTGTATCGAATATTTTCTGGGTCTCGTGAACAAATAAAGCGAGTTGGATCTCACACGATCGCTGTTTCCAGAATGCATGTTGATTCCTACAGAGTAGATTCTGGGTTTCCAGAAATGACATGATACGCCAGGAAAAAACATGTTCTAAAATTCTGCAACAGATCGATGTCACAGATATAGGCCAATAATTTTGCGCAAATGCTCGACGACCCCTCTTGAAAACTGGAACTACCTGTGCTCTTTTCCAATCTTTTGGAACCTTCCGTTCCTCTAGAGACTTGCGGTATACTGCTGTTAGAAAGTGGGCATGTTCTTTCACGTATTCTGTGTAGAATCGAATTGGTATCCCGTAAGGTCCAGTGGACCTTCCTCTGTTGAGTGATTTCAGTTGCTCCTCTATTCCTTGGACACTTATTTCGTTGTCAGCCATTTTTTCGTTCGTGTGAAGAAGAAGATGCCAGCCTTCTCGTCAGTCATGTCACAGCCTGCCCTCCTACCATCGTGCTCCCTGTCGACGATGTTGCCAGCCTTCTTGTCAGTCCATTTGTCGCTGGCTCTGTCGCAGCCTGCTCTCCTGTCATTGCCAGCCCTGACGACGATGTTGCCAGTCTTCTCGTCAGGCCATTTACTATTGTCCCTGTCACAGTCTGCCCTCTTGTCATCTCCAGGCCATTCGACGATATTGCAACCTTCTCATCAGTCATGTCACAGCCGGCACTCCTACCATCGAGCGCCCTGTTCGACGATGTTGCCAGCCTTCTCATCGCTCCAGTCGTCGCTGACTCTGTTGCAGCCTGCCCACCTGTCATTGCCAGCCCTGACGACGATGTTGTCAGTCTTCTCGTCAGGCCATTTACTATTGTCCCTGTCACAATCTGCCCTCATGTCATCCTCAGGCCATTCGACGACATTGCTACCCTACTCATCAGTCATGTCACAGCTGGCACTCCTACCATCGAGCGCCCTGTTCGACGATGTTGCCAGCCTTCTCATCGCTCCAGTCGTCGCTGACCCTGTTGCAGCCTGCCCACCTGACATTGCCAGCCCTGACGACGATGTTGTCAGTCTTCTCGTCAGGCCATTTACTATTGTCCCTGTCACAATCTGCCCTCATGTCATCCTCAGGCCATTCGACGACATTGCTACCCTACTCATCAGTCATGTCACAGCTGGCACTCCTACCATCGAGCGCCCTGTTCGACGATGTTGCCAGCCTTCTCATCGCTCCAGTCGTCGCTGACCCTGTTGCAGCCTGCCCACCTGTCATTGCCAGCCCTGACGACGATGTTGTCAGTCTTCTCGTCAGGCCATTTACTATTGTCCCTGTCACAATCTGCCCTCATGTCATCCTCAGGCCATTCGACGACATTGCTACCCTACTCATCAGTCATGTCACAGCTGGCACTCCTACCATCGAGCGCCCTGTTCGACGATGTTGCCAGCCTTCTCATCGCTCCAGTCGTCGCTGACCCTGTTGCAGCCTGCCCACCTGACATTGCCAGCCCTGACGACGATGTTGTCAGTCTTCTCGTCAGGCCATTTACTATTGTCCCTGTCACAATCTGCCCTCATGTCATCCTCAGGCCATTCGACGACATTGCTACCCTACTCATCAGTCATGTCACAGCTGGCACTCCTACCATCGAGCGCCCTGTTCGACGATGTTGCCAGCCTTCTCATCGCTCCAGTCGTCGCTGACCCTGTTGCAGCCTGCCCACCTGACATTGCCAGCCCTGACGACGATGTTGTCAGTCTTCTCGTCAGGCCATTTACTATTGTCCCTGTCACAATCTGCCCTCATGTCATCCTCAGGCCATTCGACGACATTGCTACCCTACTCATCAGTCATGTCACAGCTGGCACTCCTACCATCGAGCGCCCTGTTCGACGATGTTGCCAGCCTTCTCATCGCTCCAGTCGTCGCTGACCCTGTTGCAGCCTGCCCACCTGACATTGCCAGCCCTGACGACGATGTTGTCAGTCTTCTCGTCAGGCCATTTACTATTGTCCCTGTCACAATCTGCCCTCATGTCATCCTCAGGCCATTCGACGACATTGCTACCCTACTCATCAGTCATGTCACAGCTGGCACTCCTACCATCGAGCGCCCTGTTCGACGATGTTGCCAGCCTTCTCATCGCTCCAGTCGTCGCTGACCCTGTTGCAGCCTGCCCACCTGACATTGCCAGCCCTGACGACGATGTTGTCAGTCTTCTCGTCAGGCCATTTACTATTGTCCCTGTCACAATCTGCCCTCATGTCATCCTCAGGCCATTCGACGACATTGCTACCCTACTCATCAGTCATGTCACAGCTGGCACTCCTACCATCGAGCGCCCTGTTCGACGATATTGCCAGCCTTCTCATCGCTCCAGTCGTCGCTGACCCTGTTGCAGCCTGCCCACCTGACATTGCCAGCCCTGACGACGATGTTGTCAGTCTTCTCGTCAGGCCATTTACTATTGTCCCTGTCACAATCTGCCCTCATGTCATCCTCAGGCCATTCGACGACATTGCTACCCTACTCATCAGTCATGTCACAGCTGGCACTCCTACCATCGAGCGCCCTGTTCGACGATGTTGCCAGCCTTCTCATCGCTCCAGTCGTCGCTGACTCTGTTGCAGCCTGCCCACCTGTCATTGCCAGCCCTGACGACGATGTTGACAGTCTTCTCGTCAGGCCATTTACTTTTGTCCCTGACACAGTCTGCCCTCTTGTCATCCCAAGGCCATTCGACGACATTGCCAGCCTTCTCATCAGTCATGTCACAGCCAGCACTCCTACCATCGAGCGCCCTGTTCGACGATGTTGCCAGCCTTCTCATCGCTCCAGTCGTCGCTGACCCTGTTGCAGCCTGCCCACCTGACATTGCCAGCCCTGACGACGATGTTGTCAGTCTTCTCGTCAGGCCATTTACTATTGTCCCTGTCACAATCTGCCCTCATGTCATCCTCAGGCCATTCGACGACATTGCTACCCTACTCATCAGTCATGTCACAGCTGGCACTCCTACCATCGAGAGCCTTGTTCGACGATGTTGCCAGCCTTCTCATCGCTCCAGTCGTCGCTGACCCTGTTGCAGCCTGCCCACCTGACATTGCCAGCCCTGACGACGATGTTGTCAGTCTTCTCGTCAGGCCATTTACTATTGTCCCTGTCACAATCTGCCCTCATGTCATCCTCAGGCCATTCGACGACATTGCTGCCCTACTCATCAGTCATGTCACAGCTGGCACTCCTACCATCGAGCGCCCTGTTCGACGATGTTGCCAGCCTTCTCATCGCTCCAGTCGTCGCTGACCCTGTTGCAGCCTGCCCACCTGACATTGCCAGCCCTGACGACGATGTTGTCAGTCTTCTCGTCAGGCCATTTACTATTGTCCCTGTCACAATCTGCCCTCATGTCATCCTCAGGCCATTCGACGACATTGCTACCCTACTCATCAGTCATGTCACAGCTGGCACTCCTACCATCGAGCGCCCTGTTCGACGATGTTGCCAGCCTTCTCATCGCTCCAGTCGTCGCTGACCCTGTTGCAGCCTGCCCACCTGACATTGCCAGCCCTGACGACGATGTTGTCAGTCTTCTCGTCAGGCCATTTACTATTGTCCCTGTCACAATCTGCCCTCATGTCATCCTCAGGCCATTCGACGACATTGCTACCCTACTCATCAGTCATGTCACAGCTGGCACTCCTACCATCGAGCGCCCTGTTCGACGATGTTGCCAGCCTTCTCATCGCTCCAGTCGTCGCTGACCCTGTTGCAGCCTGCCCACCTGTCATTGCCAGCCCTGACGACGATGTTGTCAGTCTTCTCGTCAGGCCATTTACTATTGTCCCTGTCACAATCTGCCCTCATGTCATCCTCAGGCCATTCGACGACATTGCTACCCTACTCATCAGTCATGTCACAGCTGGCACTCCTACCATCGAGCGCCCTGTTCGACGATGTTGCCAGCCTTCTCATCGCTCCAGTCGTCGCTGACCCTGTTGCAGCCTGCCCACCTGTCATTGCCAGCCCTGACGACGATGTTGTCAGTCTTCTCGTCAGGCCATTTACTATTGTCCCTGTCACAATCTGCCCCCATGTCATCCTCAGGCCATTCGACGACATTGCTACCCTACTCATCAGTCATGTCACAGCTGGCACTCCTACCATCGAGCGCCCTGTTCGACGATGTTGCCAGCCTTCTCATCGCTCCAGTCGTCGCTGACCCTGTTGCAGCCTGCGCACCTGACATTGCCAGCCCTGACGACGATGTTGTCAGTCTTCTCGTCAGGCCATTTACTATTGTCCCTGTCACAATCTGCCCTCATGTCATCCTCAGGCCATTCGACGACATTGCTACCCTACTCATCAGTCATGTCACAGCTGGCACTCCTACCATCGAGCGCCCTGTTCGACGATGTTGCCAGCCTTCTCATCGCTCCAGTCGTCGCTGACCCTGTTGCAGCCTGCCCACCTGACATTGCCAGCCCTGACGACGATGTTGTCAGTCTTCTCGTCAGGCCATTTACTATTGTCCCTGTCACAATCTGCCCTCATGTCATCCTCAGGCCATTCGACGACATTGCTACCCTACTCATCAGTCATGTCACAGCTGGCACTCCTACCATCGAGAGCCTTGTTCGACGATGTTGCCAGCCTTCTCATCGCTCCAGTCGTCGCTGACCCTGTTGCAGCCTGCCCACCTGACATTGCCAGCCCTGACGACGATGTTGTCAGTCTTCTCGTCAGGCCATTTACTATTGTCCCTGTCACAATCTGCCCTCATGTCATCCTCAGGCCATTCGACGACATTGCTACCCTACTCATCAGTCATGTCACAGCTGGCACTCCTACCATCGAGCGCCCTGTTCGACGATGTTGCCAGCCTTCTCATCGCTCCAGTCGTCGCTGACTTTGTTGCAGCCTGCCCACCTGTCATTGCCAGCCCTGACGACGATGTTGTCAGTCTTCTCGTCAGGCCATTTACTATTGTCCCTGTCACAATCTGCCCTCATGTCATCCTCAGGCCATTCGACGACATTGCTACCCTTCTCATCAGTCATGTCACAGCTGGCACTCCTACCATCGAGCGCCCTGTTCGACGATGTTGCCAGCCTTCTCATCGCTCCAGTCGTCGCTGACCCTGTTGCAGCCTGCCCACCTGTCATTGCCAGCCCTGACGACGATGTTGACAGTCTTCTCGTCAGGCAATTTACTATTGTCCCTGTCACAGTCTGCCCTCTTGTCATCGCCAGTCCCTTCGACGACATTGCCGGCCTTCTCATCAGTCATGTCACATCCTGCCCTCCTATCATCGTGCGCCCTATCGTCAATATGGCCAGCTTTCTCGAGTCGTCACTGCCCCTGTCACGACCAGACTGCCTGTCGTTACCAACATTGTCGATGTTGACACCAGCGCTCTTATGAATGTGATGCTCACAGGCCCTCTTGCAACAGGCAACTTCGACGCCGACACTGAAGCGTTCACAGCCATCCATGCCCAGCCACCACTGGCGCCACAGCGGCGGCCGCTTTGACCACTCCCAGAGTCAGTGCCGGACAACCTGTCGTCCCCCTATCCCGTCGTGTGATCTTCCGATCATTGGATTGCGCTTATGCGGAAATTTAGCCGTAACATCTGCCTGCGCCCGGTCTTCTCCGACGCGTCAGGTGGACAGTTACCCTCCTCCTTCTCCTTCTTCATCTTCTCCTTCTTGCGTTACGGCCTCTGTAGGACCACGGGTAGCCCCTTTGTGGACTGCATTTTCCTCTTCTTCTCCCAGAACCTCTTCAGTCTCTCTCTTCTTCTCTCCCGCTCTTCTTCCTAGATCTTCAGTTTCCGTTTTTCCTCTTGGTCTACTGGTGACACTCTAATCTATTCCTGTATTCTTCTCTGTCAATGATCTCCGACATATTGGTCGGTGTATATTTGTTCCTCCAATTGTCCTTTCCTTCGACCTTGATCCCCAATTCCAACCAGTCCTTCAGAAGTTCAACAACCCACTTGGTTCCTGGCTTTACCCTTGTCCTCCCTGTTGTTTCCCACACTCTCTTCGTCATTTTGTCCATACTCATCCTAACTACATGTCCAGCAAACCTTGCCCTTTTGAGTCTCATTTCCCGGATATTGTTCTCATGTTCCGGTACAATTCTTCCCTAGGTCTTCGCATCCACCTCTCTCCACCTCTTTCGGGACCTAGTATTTTTCTCAGTATTTTTCTCTCTTCTTTCTCTAGTTGTTCTGCCCCATTTCTTCCTAGTGTCATCGTCTGAGTAGCATATAATACTGCATTCCTCACTGTTGCCTTGTAGTGGCTTATCTTTGCCTCTGTGGATATATTCTTGTTATTGTATATGTCTTTCGTCATGCAGAAGGCTGACCTAATCTTCTTTATCCTCTCTGTTATTCCCTCGTTGCTACTGCTCCTTCCTGTTATAAATTCTCCTAGGTATTTAAATCTGTCCACCATTTGCACAGTGCCTTCTGGTGCTTCCCAGACTGCAGTGGTATTTGATGTCTTTGTCTTGTTATAGGCGATCCTCAGTCCCACCTTTCTGGCTACCTTACTTAAGTTGTCGAGTTGTGTCTTTGCGTCTTCTTCCGTCTCACGTACTATTGCTGTCTCGCCTGCAAAGGCTAGGCAGTCCACTTGAGCCCTGTTGTCCTTTTTGCCCCCCACATGGGTCTTTGGTATTCCCATTTCCTCGTTTATTGCTCTCCACTGCCTGATCACTTCGTCCAATGCTATATTGAACAACAATGGTGACAATCCATCTCCCTGTTTAACACCAGTCTTGATCTCAAATTCTTCTGACAGCGCTCCTCTGAATCTCATCCTTGCTTTTGTGTGCGTCAGAATTTCTTTTATGAGTTCTTGTGTAGTTCCATCAAGTCCTCTGTTCTTCAGGATCCTCACAAGAGTCTCTCTGTCGATGGAGTCATATGCCTTTGTGAAGTCACCGAAGGTTATTACTGTCTTTTTGTTTTTTAAGGCCCTTACCCTTACATAGACCATGTTTGCTTGTTATGTGGGTATCATATTGTCGTGTAGCTTCGTCATTCAGTACATTCACGCACTTTGCCCTTAGATTTTGGACTTTATTCTGAGATAGTTTTAATGAGATTCTTTTTATTATTTCATGTCAGCCGCCAGTAGTTATGCCACGCATGCTCAGCGGTCTTTCTCATTGTATCCTGCATTCGTATTCTAAGATTTGTGGGATTTCAGGGGTTCTGTTTACGTGTTGTGTGTTGGGTGAGTTCAATGCTTGTGGGACACAAGGTTGCGTTACAGTATTCAATGACTTTTCCAAGTTTTCAGGTTACGTTTTCGTGGTTCTACCAAATGCCAACGCGCAATTCAAGAGTTTCTTATGCAATCTTTCACGTTTTCCGCATCCCCCTGCCCCCTCCCCCCTTTCACCATTACAACGGTGGCACAGCCAGTGTCTGCTGTCCACAGGTATTGTCCACAGGTACCAGTGTCCGCACCGCAATGTCATCGGCACCTCCGCGCTCCAGGCATCGCATTAGTCCAGCACTGATTTCGGAAAAAAACACTCATGTGGGAAAACAACTTGTAACAAAAACCAGTAGATCTTCTTACATTTCCGAAAGGCGTTGGAAGCTATAACACTATGTTGTCTGCAAACCATAATCTGATCATATGGAGCATCATCTTCAGTATGATTTGCTCGAGGAATATTAGGCTAATAGAATCCAGTATTTGTAAATAATAAATTTCAGCTATCAGTCGTTCTTTTTAAATTTTATTGCCAGATCTAGATTTCAGCTAGAAACTAGCCATTCTCAATGCACCATAATTTTTGATCAATGCATGTAATGCCTGTTGGTTGGGCTTCATCCACAGTTCAATGAGCTGATGATCAAAAATGATAGTGCATTTAGAATGGATATTTTCTAGCTGAAATCTAGATCTGCCAATAAAACATAAAAAGGACGACTGATAGCTGAAATCTGTTATTTACAAGTCAATATAACAGTCGCTGCGTGCAATAGCCTTCTGAATGGAAGGTAACCTGATGAGGATCCAGTATGTTATACTGGTCGGTGAATGTGGTACAGAAACAAGGGTAACTTTGGATGTACCTGACCCGTGCGCAGCTCGCGGTCATGCCGTTTATTGCTCGTTCTTTTGTTTTTGTGGTTTGGTCGCCTCTTTCTTATTCTATAATTTGGGCGTCACCAAGTTGCTGGTTTGCTTGCCCGTGAGTGGCAGCAGCAGCGCTTATCGATAAGTCCACTGTCGTACTATCTCTGGACCGTTAGCATTTCCGGGTCGTCGTCTGTCGGGAGTTGAGTTGGGGGAACGGAGCGCCAGTGAGGGGCGGACAGCCAGTACTTGCCGACCGCTGCCCACACAAATGAACTATCCGACGGAAGGAGTTTGGAGCGGGAACGACCTTTGGTTGGTCGTTCGGTTGGTCGTCTTATCGGGCGACTTGTATTTGGTCTTTTGACCGTTTCTCGGCCTGGTCAGTTGTCCATCTTGCCGGACGTGGCTCGGTTCCTTCCTTGTGCAGAGATGTCGTGGCCAATGGGCTTGAGTTACATCGGCGTGATTGGGTCCGAGCCAGTGTGCCCGGGTCGCCGTGTCTCCGAGTTCCGAACAGACATCGAGTTCAGTCGGGTTGGAGCTGCAGTGAGCTCCGGACAGCCAATACTCGCCCAGCCGTTGCCGACACACATAACTTGAGTGAGAACGACCTTGGTGGTCGTTCGGTCAGTCGTCTCATCACACGACGTGTATTTGGTCGGCGACCGCTTATGGAAGCTCTGTGTGTGTCTGACTTGTCATTTCTCCTAGTTGTTCCACAGTGACTGGTTTTTAGGATTGTCGAAGTTCTTGGTGCAAGTGTTTACGCGGAACTGTCTGTAGCTGAGCAGATGAATGCTGTTTGCGTACTGTAGTAGCCAGTTGGTCGGTTGCGACAAAGCAGCGGGGAAGTCTCCGCGGCATGAGGTGGGAATTAAGTTGTTGGTCGGTTCTTCAGCCGTCGTGCTGCTAGCCGATTATTTAGTGTTACGCTTGGCTACCTGTCTCACCTAAACTGTTGTTTGAGTTTCCTCCACAGGCCGAACCTTGGAACACTTCTGAGCACCACTGTTCTATTGTTTGTGATTGTGATTTTCTTTTGTCGCAAGTACTGAGCCAGGCCTTCAACTGTGTATTAATTTTGTCTGTCCTATGTTCACTATATGGCCTTCAGCCGAACCTTATGTGAAGTACTTGAAACGTCCCCTTAGAAAATTGTAAATGACTGTGCTGAAACTGACACACAATATTTTTAGCGCAACGCAATCTGACTTTCAAAAATCCCTGACTAACAATAACCTATACCTTTCATGAATCACTTACCTCACAAAAATCTTAATCGAACTACTGCAATACAGCGAGCGCCAATACTGCCAGCTAAATAAAAGATTCTAACTACTGAAGGCACTGACTACTGATTGGCGTAGTTAGCAAGCGAAAGATTTTGATAGAGAACAAACAATGTATTTACCTTAATAATGTTCAAAAGTCATTTTATATATATATATATATATCTCTCATTTCATGACATCCAGTCTTACAAATTTACTGTCTCTGATGGACACACATCCACCACTGCTGGCGGCTCACCTCCAACTGCGTAACACTATGCGCTGTTAACATCCAACTGCCCAAAACTACAATAGCAAATTCCAACAATGCAAACCAGCCACAGACTGCACACAGCACTGCCAGTGGTTTTCATACAGAGCGCTACGTGACGTTACCAACATAAAAACCTAAACAGCCTCCTTACATATTTTAAGATTAGGCCTTCAGCATTGTTTTATTTAAAATTCTTGTTTGCTCTGTATTTAGGCTTTCAGCCGCGTTTGTTTTCAAATTTGTGGCTTTCAACCGTAATGTGTAAATTACTGTCAATAAGGTGTCTCTTTAATTCTCTTGAATTCTTAAAATGGCGTTCAGCCCTACTGTGTATGTACTTATCTTAAGGTTAGTCTTTAATTATTTTGAATAATTTCAAGTTTTCTAAAGATGGGTTTCTGTTGTATTGTGTAAATGTTTGTCTATGAAGGTTGCCTTTATTATGCTGAAATATTATTGGGCTTTCAGCATAGGAATTAATTCAAAAATGTTCAAATGTGTGTGAAATCTTACGGGACTTAACTGCTAAGGTCATCAGTCCCTAAGCTTACACACTAATTAACCTAAATTATCCTAAGGACAAACACACACACCCATGCCCGAGGGAGGAGTCGAATCTCCGCCGGGACCAGCCGCACAGTCCATGACTGCAGCGCCTCAGACCGCTCGGCTAATCCCGCGTGGCAGGAATTCATTCAAATTTTCCTTAATATGGCTTTTAGCGGAAATTGGTAAATGCTTGCGTTTTAAAGAATTTCCTTTGTTGATCTGAAATATTATTCGGCCCTTTAGCCGAGAAGACATTTTAATTTTACTTAAGTAAGGCCTTCAGCCGTTTGTATAAATTCTTGTGCCTTAAAAGGAATTATTTAAGGATATTTTAATTTTTCTTAAGAAAGGCCTTCAGCCGTTTCTCTAAATCCTTGTGTTTTAAAAGGAATTATTTAAACTTTATTATTGAGAAGTTACTTGGGCCCTAAGCCGTGAACTGATCCTTGTTGTCTTAAAGAGAAAACTGTGCCTTGTGTTTTCGAGGAATAAAGTTCTGTGTTCTTGTGTAACTAACAGTAACTGATCTTGGCCCCTTTCCACATCCTCATCCGCTCTGTCCTGCGACACCAGATATTTCAGTACCCTGAGGAAGTGTAATAGGACCTCATTACCATGTATAATCAATTTGAAATTTCCTGGCAGATTAAAACTGTGTGCCAGACCGAGGCTCGAAGTGTGGAAGGTAGGAGACGAGGTACTGGCGGAAGTAAAGCTGTGAGGACGGAGCGTGAGTCGTGCTTGGGTAGCTAGCTCAGTTGGAGCGGGCACAATAGCTCACCGTGTTCGGTCAGAGGCGTGTCTGGTCTCTGTAATAAAAAAAAAGTGAAAGGATCAACAACGAACTTCAATGGATGTCATGTGAAGTCCGCTACGACCAAATAAACAACAAAAAAATGCAAAAAAGGGTCGGTACAGCACTTGCCCGCAAAAGACAAAGGCCCCGAGTTCAAGTCTCGGTACGGCACATAGTTTTAACCTGCCAGGAAGTTTCATATCAGCGCACATGCGCTTCATTCTGGGGATATAATCGGTTTGTCAGGAGCAGCAGAACCGTAAGGGGGTTCGCTGACAATGTTGATGTCTAGAGGCAAGGAAATTTAGGCAGACTTAAGCTAAAATTTCCACTTTTTGTAATGAATGACAGCCTTCTTTTAAAAAAAAGAAACGTGTAGAGAGTCCTTCTTAGATATGGATAACTACAAGATAATGCCCATGCCAGGGAGAAAGAGCGCTATGGGATCTGTTTACAGTACTAGTGGCGAACATCTTAAGCAGATCACCTAGTGTAGGACTTTTGAAGATCGTACTAAGAAGTGATATAAAGTAGGCCAATGACGTAAAATAATTATTAAGGAACCCGAAGGGAAGACAGATTTGTTGGAGAGGTTCTGAAAAAATAAATTGCACACGTAAAGCAAACCTTGTACAGTAAGCTACTGGTACACAAAGTATTCTGCCAATATTTGAAATGTTTATTCAGTAGGCGTGACAAAAGACGTCGAGCAACTTCGGAGACGCCCGTAACAGGTCGATATAGCCCATATGAAAGTGGAACAGAAATGCTCTGGGAAGTGAAACTGAAACTTGTAAGAAAGAAAACTTAATTTTTGTGAAACCTTGTCAAGTAAATATATAGAATCAGTATTCGAAGAAGACAGTACGAACATTTTACATCTGCCATCGTATATCTGGGGTAGAAACAATAAGAACAAAATACAAGAGACTAGGACGAGGACAAACGCGTATAGACAGTCATTTACAATCGCTCGACACGGGAGTCGACAGAAAACAGTTACTGTGCCTGCACAGGGTGAACCCAAAGTTGACAGAAAGAGTTTCTGAAGTTGTTCAGGGATATTACATGAGTATTTGGGTATTAGAGACTTGGGGTCACTGGTGTTTCTTTACAGAGTCTGTGGGTTTCATCTGACATCTTACACCCAGCGATGTTTCTGTCTGTACCTTCCTGCAGATATCTGCATGCTAGGATTAAGCCGTAGATTATTGCACGGAAGGATTACGAATCATAGGGGGTGCCGCGGTCCGGTAAAGTTTTTCGACACGCTTGTCAACAAGAACCGTAAGCTGGACCAACCACATAATGATGAGGAGATAATGCGACACTGCTACGTGACACTACCATTGAGGCACTAGGAACTGCTTATTGGCATATGTTATGACACAACAGAGTCGTTCAAGAGCACTCTACGAGAGTTAGACTTTGGAAAAGAAGAACAAAACACGAGGGACCGAATGAGACATTATGAACGAATTCATGCGGTGCATCTGGAGGCAATAATGACGGGCAAAATACAAATAGGAGCAGGTAAACAAGAAATCAGTGTCAAGGCTAAAGATTTAATAATGAGGCTCAGTCGAATCGTGGAAGGAGACGGGGAACGTAGGGCGGTAACGTTCACGGAAATGGAAATAACAACAGGAAGGAAATGCAAAATTCTAATCACATCGTGCTGCCGATCTGGAACTCAGTAAAAAACAAGGAACAATGGAGGGATTAGTAGGCGAAGTGCGCAACGTGATTACCAGAATGAAGCAGTGGAAACCAGACCACCTAACCTCTCAAACAGAAACCACAGCAGAAATCCGCGTAGGAATTGACAGTCGGCCGCTGACGTCTCGTTATATCATTAAGTTAGTGTTAAGAATCATTTGTCTCCAGTTCATTTGTGTAGATGCTTAGTGTACTGTTCTTATTTGTTTACTCTTACACTTTGAGGATGATTTAAGCCGCTAATTATAATAATAATTAACGGATAAGCTCTTGTCCTGTGACATCTGATCAGTGTGTTTGGTGTTCGTAATTTTCTGTGCAGCGTTTCCACTTTGATGATTTACCACAAATTTGTGGCGTACTGATACCCTCTCACGTTTCACAGACATAATCTGATTTCGTTGATAGGAATGTGCCGATTTCTCGGCGGAAACATCTCGGGTTTATGAGGTAACTATCTGGTTCAACACTTGGGCATTGCTGTATAAATAGCTTGTCACGCCACAGTAAAGGGATGTGTTGGAACAACGCTAAAATTGCATTTTTTGTTCAGGAATAACTACATAAGCCTTGGAGCCATAATTCTTCTCAGAATTCTTCTTTGAATGTAGCAGTGGTTTGGTTCCCTCCGATGATATTGTGTGCATTGCCGGTGTGGTGTATGCACGGTTCGTGAGGAGACGATAGTGGTGCCACATAAGTTGATTTGTACCCCTTGATAGTGGTTCTTAGCGTGATTTGGATCATGCTATCGATATCAGTGGGGGTGTCTTGCGAGATGTACATGGGTTGCCTCAAATGGCTCTGAGCACTATGGAACTTAACTTCTTAGGTCATCAGTCCCCTAGAACTTAGAACTACTTAAACCTAACTAACCTGAGGGCATCACACACATCCATGCCCGAGGCAGGATTCGAACCTGCGACCGTAGCAGTGGAGCGGTTCCAGACTGTAGCGCCTAGAACCGCTCGGCTACTCCGGCCGGCTACATGGGTTGTTCACGCCGGAGGCATGTTGACTTTCAAGTATGATAAATTTTCTGTATGGTTATTTTTCTCGCTGTGGTTCGATTAGGGTTATCGCCAGTGGAGGGATGTTTTCTCATTGGTAGTTCAAATGGTTCAAATGGCTCTGAGCACTATGGGACTTACCATCTGTGGTCATCAGTCCCCTAGAACTTAGAACTACTTAAACCTACCTAACCTAAGGACATCACACACATCCATGCCCGAGGCAGGATTCGAACCTGCGACCGTAGCAGTCGCGCGGTTCCGGTCTGAGCGCCTAGAACCGCTAGACCACCGCGGCCGGCCATTGGTAGTTTTCGAGAGTGGTTACGCTTATGGATAATCGACTATCGTGGGATATTTTTCGCTGGAGGCACTTTTACGTCTGTGGTTATCGTTTATGAGTTATCGCCAGGAGTGCGAAGAGGTTCGTCTTGAGGTCTTTCGATGTAGATCGCCAGCACCAGACGTGCATCATCGTCAAAGATTTGCATTACGTTTCGTGAGTACATGGAGAGCAAGTCACAGTAGTTCGTTTTCAGATGAATAGGAAGGAAATGGCGAGTGCGACCAGATGAAAACGGAATATAGTAATCGTCCTGAACTAAAAGTTATTAATAAGACCTGGTATGTTTGTACCATTGCAGCAGCTATTAATTGAAGATATCTATATGTCGATGTTTGGGAGTTTTTGGTCAGTTTTGGTGGCAAAGGTGAATTCGTGCCGATGTCTGATCTATGCCGACAACACAGAGAGGAATGCACAGATGGCGGTAAGCAGTATTCGACCCAGATTCTGCGCCGGACATCTTCATTAGCGTCATCATCCAATACGTTGGCGTCAGGAGAGCACCAAAGTCCAGAGTAGCGTAAAATAGAAAGTATTAGATGTAGCTTAACTTGGTAGTGGGTAGAATAATTAGAAGTAAGTGTTACACGGTGTGAGAGTGGTTGAGTTATGAATGTGCAGGCTGTGCTGGCGTAGCCCATTGGGTTGCATGAGGGATGTTGGCAAACTAACATGACACTGACGTACACACAGTAATGGTGAAACAAATAGAAAATGATTAGATTAGGTGTTTTTTAGGTAAGAAATTAATGATCGATGTTTCGTTCTCTATTCAAAGGAAAGATAGCAGCAACGCGCTATCTTCTCCATTAATGTTAATGTTTAGTGACAATCTGTTCATATATTTGTTATAATTTTCTATGTATGTGTTTTTGTAAACGTTTATTGTAAGAGCACAGCATTAAAACATGTGCTAAGGGCTGTGCAGAGGTCTATGGCGTTCCAAACGGCGACTAAGTAGAAGATCGTGGCTCGGCGCAACACAGGCCCCAATTTCGCAGCGTCGGCAGACGGGGCTCGGGTGTCACAGTGAGACCCCGGGCGCGGCTGCCAGCGTGACGTCACAGCAGGGGCGACGTCCCCGGGCGAGAGACCAGCTGACGTGACGTCGCCGCAGGGGTGCCTAGCCTGCAGCCAGCAGGTAACGGAGCCTCGCCACTAACGTCACGCGACCACCTGGGACCACCACAGTCTGACGCAAGAGTCTCGAGGGACCTGACCTAAATGTAACGCCGCTGCCGACCAGAAAGGAGGGACTGGACTGCTCCCAATCAAGCGATTGACGTCTCCGGGGCACTTGCCACGACTCTGACAACTGCTGCTGGAAGACTGTCTTCAACAAAAGCAACTTTTTGTCATCTGCTGCCCCATCTCTGGTCTGTCAGTAGTCCAGATGCCTACCTGTTGCTGCCTTAGGTTGGAGACAGGTGCTGCCCCGACACTGTTGCCACCACTGACGATGTAAAGGGGTAACTCTTTTCTTAGCATCCACTCTTCTGCTATATTTGCCACATCCAACCAGTTACACTCCTCTTGAGTGTAGTGTTGTGTTTCTATGTAAGTCTAATGTTAAAGCTAATTTTTAGACTCCATAAAGACCCTTGAAAAGAGAGCAGTAGAAGACGTAAAATATGTTCGTGTTTTTAATTCTTATTTCTGTGTGCCTTGCTGTATTTATTTTATTAGCTTAAAAGTAATCTTTTAAGGGAGAAAACCATTTTTAGATGTGTACTAGGCCATAAGGTCACTCTCATCTATAATCTAACATTGACAAAAGATCATACAATACACTAATATTCAAACCACCTGATGAAACTAAATTATATATTTATTTTTTCTTTGTCGCTTGTTTATTTTGTGTTAATATCGTTTTCTCTATTGTACTAAAAGATCTAGTTTGGCTGGATGCTTGGACAGAATTGGTCATGTTATTGTCTCTATGAAAGATTGTTTCGTTGTGAATGCAGAGAATGCTCAGTGATATTGTGTTGTGGTTAGGGAAACCAAGCATCTCCGACGTTAGAGAATGCTCAATGATACTGTATTGTGGATAGGAAAACCAATCATCTCTGAACTCATCTTCATTGTAAATAGTTAAATGTCTGCATGACCTGTTAACTGTTCAGTCATTGCATTTATAGTCAGAGGTGTGAGTCAAAGACCTGAGGGTTCACAGGAACAATTCTCATATCCTGAAAACCCCTGGTTGAACGAGGACAAAAAGGGTGCGATGTTTTTGTTTTTTGGTTGATTTTTGTTTAGCAAAGCTGTCATGATCCAATCTAGTTAGTGTGTCATAATTTCTTCTGGTCCGTGTTACACAAACCTCTTTTATGAGTGTGACATTCCCCATGCAGAAATTATTCAATGAAGGGGAGGTAGTGAGAGATGCCTTGCACCTGGTAGGGACTCGGGTAGGCGCACCGCCCCTGGATTGAATCCGCCTGGCAGACTACTGACGACGGCTGGTGTGCTGGCTAGCCTGGATGTGGTTTTTAGGCGGTTTTCCACATCCTACTAGGTGAATACCGGGCTGGTCCCCGCGTCCCGCCTCAGTCTCACGGCTCACAGAGATTTGACACACATTCACACTATTTCACGATTTACACTAGACGCAGACAGTTGGGGTACACTACTTCCGTCCTGGGGGGTATGGGATGGCGGTAGGAAGGGCATCCGGCCACCCCTTAAAAGTAACCATGCCAATTCCATACTAAACCCTGACGACCCTGCGCACAATGTGGGATAAAGGCGGTAGGAAAAGAAGAAGAAGAAGAAAAAGAGGAAGAAGTGAGAGATGGCATGCCGCTCTCTCACTTTAACTACACTGTCGGTTGGATTAATATCCATATTTCAGTTCATGATATCTGGGTTCCCCAGTGCTACATTAGGTATGTGTGATTTATGACTTTTTTACGTCAGGAAACCGTGGGCAGAATGTTCATATGCCTGCTGTATAGCCTGTACATAATTTGCACCCGAGGGGCCATAGTGGAGGAATGGAGAACGGGGAGAGAGATGGATTATGGGCCAAAATGTTGTGTCCATTGACCTGGCTATCTGAGTGATTTGGGGAGGCAGCGTGCTATGGTTTGTGCCTGCAGAAGGCCTTCGGGCTATGGAACTCGACTCATCCCACTTAGGGTCGGAGCAGGAGGGTGCCGGCTTGCAAAACATTTTACCTGGGCCAGGGGACAGACCGCTGCAGACGGGGCCAGTTGACGGAAAGAGGGTGGTGGAAGCCATTTAAGAGGGAGACCGCTGTAATCTGGCCTTTTGTAGAAACATCGGGATGCTCATAAAACTAGAAGCAGTCTCATGTTACATGACTGGGTGACATGAGCGCGACTGGTGCACGTGTTTAGCGGAGGCAAAACGTAACTCCCCTGACGCCAGGAAGTCGTCAGGCTCTTTGAGCGAGTGGAAAAAACGTATATTTCATGGGAATAAGTGTCTGGGAAGCTTAATAGCCTCCTTTTCAGAAATAGGAAATGGTCGTTCTGGAAAGATTAGATCGCTTTGTAAATGAGGGACTGTGGTCCATTCAAGATAGGGTTAGATCTCTCCATAAATGAGATAACGTCTAAGTAGACTTTTTGCCGAAACACGGCCATACTTACCGTGCGAACGACGCCTCTCTAGTCTAAAATCTTCTTTTTACAGACAAGAGAGATTTTGAGTCGCTGATCAGCTCGACTGCAGTTATACACTGAAGAGCCGATGGAACTGGTATGCCTTCCTAAATACGTGTAAGGGCCTCGCGAGCACGCCGAAGTGCCGCAACACGATGTGGCAAGAACTGCACCCGTCTGAAATAGTGCTGGAGGCAAGTGACATCATGAATTCTGCAGGGCTGTCTATAAATCCCTAAGAGTAAAATGTGGTGGAGATCTCTTCTGAACAGCACGTTGCAAGTCATCCCAGATATGCTCAATAATGTGCACGTCTGAGGAGTTTGGTGGCCACCGGAAGTGTTTGAAACCAGAAGAGTGTTCCTGGAGTCTCTTTGTAGCAATTATGGGCATGTGGGGTGTCGCATTGTTCTTGCTGGAACTGCCAAAGTCCGTCGGAATGCACAATGGACATGAATGGATGCGAGTGAACGGACAGCATGCATACGTAAGTGTCACACATCAGAGTCGTATCTAGAGTATCAGGGGTCCAACATCACTCCAACTGCACACCCCCACACCGTTACAGAGCATCCACGAGCTTGAACATTCCCCTGCTGACTTGCAGGGTCCATGGATTCATGTTGTTGTCTCCATACCCGTACACACACATCAGCTCGATACAATTTAAGACGAGGATCGTCAGACCAGGCAAGATGTTTCCAGTCAGCAACAGTCCAATGTCGGTGTTGCCGGGCCCAGGCGAGGCGTAAAGCTTTGTGTCGAGCAGTCATCAAGGGTACAGAAGTGGACCTTCGGCTTAGAAAGCCCATACCGATTATGTTTCGTTGAATCGTTCGTACGCTGACACTTCTTGATGGCCCAGCATTGAAAACTGCACCAATTTGCGGAAGGGTTGCATTTCTGTCAGGTTGAACGACTCTCTTCAGTCGCCTTTGGTCCCGTTCTAGCAGGAACTTTTTCCAGCCGTAGCGACGTCGAAGATTTGATGTTTTGCCGGATACCTGATATTCGCGGTACACTCGTAAAATAGTCGTACGGGAAAATAAGCACTTCATTGCTACCGCACAGATGGTGCGCTCCATCGCATTTGCTCCGACTATAACACCATGTTAAAATTCACTTAAATCTTGATAACCTGCTATTGTAGCAACAGTAACCGATCTAACAACTGCGCCCGTTGTCTTACATAGGCGTAGCAGACCGCAGCGCCGTTTTCTGCCTGTTTACGTATCTCTGTATTTGAATACGCATGCCTATACCAGTTTCTTTCGCGCTTCTGTTTATAAGGATGAATAATATCTTGGTATTATTTTTGTTTACCTATATATCCCGCTGTTCTCATTTGTACTCCTCCAACCATTAACTGTTTTTATTTTATGGTGGTGATACATGGATATATCAGAAATTCAGAATGTAATCGTACTAAATTAATTAATTTGATGATTAATCTGATTTCTGGAAGCGACTGCACACATAGACATAGACAACAGAAGTGCCATGAGTAAATTCATTAATTTAAGAAAAGTGTAAGTGCTTAGCTCATGATTCGAAGACTGTTGAGATGGTAGTACTTTATTTGATGTGTAGGTAGTAACATTTACCATAATCTGGACATACGTTTATAATTAAAGAAAGTGACCACTTGCACCACTACTTGACTAAACGAGGGGATAGTTTAAGAGGAGTCACATTGAGGCCTCAGAATGTAATCGTACTAAATTAATTAATTTGATGATTAATCTGATTTCTGGAAGCGACTGCAGACATAGACATAGACAACAGAAGTGCCATGAGTAAATTCATTAATTTAAGAAAAGTGTAAGTGCTTAGCTCATGATTCGAAGACTGTTGAGATGGTAGTACTTTATTTGATGTGTAGGTAGTAACATTTACCATAATCTGGACATACGTTTATAATTAAAGAAAGTGACCACTTGCACTACTACTTGACTAAACGAGGGGATAGTTTGAGAGGAGTCACATTCAGACCTCAGAATGTAATCGTACTAAATTAATTAATTTGATGATTAATCTGATTTCTGGAAGCGACTGCAGACATAGACATAGACAACAGAAGTGCCATGAGTAAATTCATTAATTTAAGAAAAGTGTAAGTGCTTAGCTCATGATTCGAAGACTGTTGAGATGGTAGTACTTTATTTGATGTGTAGGTAGTAACATTTACCATAATCTGGACATACGTTTATAATTAAAGAAAGTGACCACTTGCACCACTACTTGACTAAACGAGGGGATAGTTTAAGAGGAGTCACATTGAGGCCTCAGAATGTAATCGTACTAAATTAATTAATTTGATGATTAATCTGATTTCTGGAAGCGACTGCAGACATAGACATAGACAACAGAAGTGCCATGAGTAAATTCATTAATTTAAGAAAAGTGTAAGTGCTTAGCTCATGATTCGAAGACTGTTGAGATGGTAGTACTTTATTTGATGTGTAGGTAGTAACATTTACCATAATCTGGACATACGTTTATAATTAAAGAAAGTGACCACTTGCACCACTACTTGACTAAACGAGGGGATAGTTTGAGAGGAGTCACATAGAGACCTCAGAATGTAATCGTACTAAATTAATTAATTTGATGATTAATCTGATTTCTGGAAGCGACTGCAGACATAGACATAGACAACAGAAGTGCCATGAGTAAATTCATTAATTTAAGAAAAGTGTAAGTGCTTAGCTCATGATTCGAAGACTGTTGAGATGGTAGTACTTTATTTGATGTATAGGTAGTAACATTTACCATAATCTGGACATACGTTTATAATTAAAGAAAGTGACCACTTGCACGACTACTTGACTAAACGAGGGGATAGTTTGAGAGGAGTCACATTGAGACCTCAGAAAGTAATCGTACTAAATTAATTAATTTGATGATTAATCTGATTTCTGGAAGCGACTGCAGACATAGACATAGGCAACAGAAGTGCCATGAGTAAATTCATTAATTTATGAAAAGTGTAAGAGCTTAGCTCATGATTCGAAGACTGTTGAGATGGTAGTACTTTATTTGATGTGTAGGTAGTAACATTTACCATAATCTGGACATACGTTTATAATTAAAGAAAGTGACCACTTGCACGACTACTTGACTAAACGAGGGGACAGTTTGAGAGGAGTCACAGAGAGACCTCAGAATGTAAACGTACTAAATTAATTAATTTGATGATTAATCTGATTTCTGGAAGCGACTGCAGACATAGACATAGACAACAGAAGTGCCATGAGTAAATTCATTAATTTAAGAAAAGTGTAAGTGCTTAGCTCATGATTCGAAGACTGTTGAGATGGTAGTACTTTATTTGATGTGTAGGTAGTAACATTTACCATAATCTGGACATACGTTTATAATTAAAGAAAGTGACCACTTGCACTACTACTTGACTAAACGAGGGGATAGTTTGAGAGGAGTCACATTCAGACCTCAGAATGTAATCGTACTAAATTAATTAATTTGATGATTAATCTGATTTCTGGAAGCGACTGCAGACATAGACATAGACAACAGAAGTGCCATGAGTAAATTCATTAATTTAAGAAAAGTGTAAGTGCTTAGCTCATGATTCGAAGACTGTTGAGATGGTAGTACTTTATTTGATGTGTAGGTAGTAACATTTACCATAATCTGGACATACGTTTATAATTAAAGAAAGTGACCACTTGCACTACTACTTGACTAAACGAGGGGATAGTTTGAGAGGAGTCACATTGAGACCTCAGAATGTAATCGTACTAAATTAATTAATTTGATGATTAATCTGATTTCTGGAAGCGACTGCAGACATAGACATAGACAACAGAAGTGCCATGAGTAAATTCATTAATTTAAGAAAAGTGTAAGTGCTTAGCTCATGATTCGATGACTGTTGAGATGGTAGAACTTTATTTGATGTGTAGGTAGTAACATTTACCATAATCTGGACATACGTTTATAATTAAAGAAAGTGACCACTTGCACGACTACTTGACGAAACGAGGGGATAGTTTGAGAGGAGTCACATTGAGACCTCAGATTGTAATCGTACTAAATTAATTAATTTGATGATTAATCTGATTTCTGGAAGCGACTGCAGACATAGACATAGACAACAGAAGTGCCATGAGTAAATTCATTTATTTAAGAAAAGTGTAAGTGCTTAGCTCATGATTCGAAGACTGTTGAGATGGTAGTACTTTATTTGATGTGTAGGTAGTAACATTTACCATAATCTGGACATACGTTTATAATTAAAGAAAGTGACCACTTGCACCACTACTTGACTAAACGAGGGGATAGTTTGAGAGGAGTCACATAGAGACCTCAGAATGTAATCGTACTAAATTAATTAATTTGATCATTAATCTGATTTTTGGAAGCGACTGCAGACATAGACATAGACAACAGAAGTGCCATGAGTAAATTCATTAATTTAAGAAAAGTGTAAGTGCTTAGCTCATGATTCGAAGACTGTTGAGATGGTAGTACTTTATTTGATGTGTAGGTAGTAACATTTACCATAATCTGGACATACGTTTATAATTAAAGAAAGTGACCACTTGCACGACTACTTGACTAAACGAGGGGATAGTTTGAGAGGAGTCACATAGAGACCTCAGAATGTAAACGTACTAAATTAATTAATTTGATGATTAATCTGATTTCTGGAAGCGACTGCAGACATAGACATAGACAACAGAAGTGCCATGAGTAAATTCATTAATTTAAGAAAAGTGTAAGTGCTTAGCTCATGATTCGAAGACTGTTGAGATGGTAGTACTTTATTTGATGTGTAGGTAGTAACATTTACCGTAATCTGGACATACGTTTATAATTAAAGAAATTGACCACTTGCACTACTACTTGACTAAACGAGGGGATAGTTTGAGAGGAGTCACATTGAGACCTCAGAATGTAATCGTACTAAATTAATTAATTTGATGATTAATCTGATTTCTGGAAGCGACTGCATACGTAGACATAGACAACAGAAGTGCCATGAGTAAATTCATTAATTTAAGAAAAGTGTAAGTGCTTAGCTCATGATTCGAAGACTGTTGAGATGGTAGTACTTTATTTGATGTGTAGGTAGTAACATTTACCATAATCTGGACATATGTTTATAATTAAAAAAAGTGACCACTTGCGCTACTACTTGACTAAACGAGGGGATAGTTTGAGAGGAGTCACATTGAGACCTCAGAATGTAATCGTACTAAATTAATTAATTTGATGATTAATCTGATTTCTGGAAGCGACTGCAGACATAGACATAGACAACAGAAGTGCCATGAGTAAATTCATTAATTTAAGAAAAGTGTAAGTGCTTAGCTCATGATTCGAAGACTGTTGAGATGGTAGTACTTTATTTGATGTGTAGGTAGTAACATTTACCATAATCTGGACATACGTTTATAATTAAAGAAAGTGACCACTTGCACGACTACTTGACTAAACGAGGGGATAGTTTGAGAGGAGTCACATTGAGACCTCAGATTGCAATCGTACTAAATTAATTAATTTGATGATTAATCTGATTTCTGGAAGCGACTGCAGACATAGACATAGACAACAGAAGTCCCATGAGTAAATTCATTAATTTAAGAAAAGTGTAAGTGCTTAGCTCATGATTCGAAGACTGTTGAGATGGTAGTACTTTATTTGATGTGTAGGTAGTAACATTTACCATAATCTGGACATACGTTTATAATTAAAGAAAGTGACCACTTGCACGACTACTTGACTAAACGAGGGGATAGTTTGAGAGGAGTCACATTGAGACTTCAGAATGTAATCGTACTAAATTAATTAATTTGATGATTAATCTGATTTCTGGAAGCGACTGCAGACATAGACATAGACAACAGAAGTGCCATGAGTAAATTCATTAATTTAAGAAAAGTGTAAGTGCTTAGCTCATGATTCGAAGACTGTTGAGATGGTAGTACTTTATTTGATGTGTAGGTAGTAACATTTACCATAATCTGGACATACGTTTATAATTAAAGAAAGTGACCACTTGCACGAATACTTGACTAAACGAGGGGATAGTTTGAGAGGAGTCACATTGAGACCTCAGAATATAATCGTACTAAATTAATTAATTTGATGATTAATCTGATTTCTGGAAGCGACTGCAGACATACACATAGACAACAGAAGTGCCATGAGTAAATTCATTAATTTAAGAAAAGTGTAAGTGCTTAGCTCACGGATCGAAGACTGTTGAGATGGTAGTACTTTATTTGATGTGTAGGTAGTAACATTTAGCGTAATCTGGACATACGTTTATAATTAAAGAAAGTGACCACTTGCACGTCTACTTGACTAAATGAGGGGATAGTTTGAGAGGAGTCACATTGAGACCTCAGAATGTAATCGTACTAAATTAATTAATTTGATCATTAATCTGATTTCTGGAAGCGACTGCAGACATAGACATAGACAACAGAAGTGCCATGAGTAAATTCATTAATTTAAGAAAAGTGTAAGTGCTTAGCTCATGATTCGAAGACTGTTGAGATGGTAGTACTTTATTTGATGTGTAGGTAGTAATATTTAGCGTAATCTGGACATACGTTCATAATTAAAGAAAGTGACCACTTGCACTACTACTTGACTAAACGAGGGGATAGTTTGAGAGGAGTCACATTGAGGCCTCAGAATGTAATCGTACTAAATTAATTAATTTGATGATTAATCTATTTTCTGGAAGCGACTGCAGACATAGACAACAGAAGTGCCATGAGTAAATTCATTAATTTAAGAAAAGTGTAAGTGCTTAGCTCATGATTCGAAGACTGTTGAGATGGTAGTACTTTATTTGATGTGTAGGTAGTAATATTTACCATAATCTGGACATACGTTTATAATTAAAGAAAGTGACCACTTGCACCACTACTTGACTAAACGAGGGGATAGTTTGAGAGGAGTCACATTGAGACCTCAGAATGTAATCGTACTAAATTAATTAATTTCATGATTAATCTGATTTCTGGAAGCGACTGCAGACATAGTCATAGACAACAGAAGTGCCATGAGTAAATTCATTAATTTAAGAAAAGTGTAAGTGCTTAGCTCATGATTCGAAGACTGTTGAGATGGTAGTACTTTATTTGATGTGTAGGTAGTAACATTTAGCGTAATCTGGACATACGTTTATAATTAAAGAAAGTGACCACTTGCACTACTACTTGACTAAACGAGGGGATAGTTTGAGAGGAGTCACATTGAGGCCTCAGAATGTAATCGTACTAAATTAATTAATTTGATGATTAATCTGATTTCTGGAAGCGACTGCAGACATAGACATAGACAACAGAAGTGCCATGAGTAAATTCATTAATTTAAGAAAAGTGTAAGTGCTTAGCTCATGATTCGAAGACTGTTGAGATGGCAGTACTTTATTAAACGTGTAGGTAGTAACATTTACCATAATCTGGACATACGTTTATAATTAAAGAAAGTGACCACTTGCACGACTACTTGACTAAACGAGGGGATAGTGTGAGAGGAGTCATATTGGGACCTCAGAATGTAATCATACTAAATTAATTAATTTGATGATTAATCTGATTTCTGGAAGCGACTGCAGACATAGACATAGACAACAGAAGTGCCATGAGTAAATTCATTAATTTAAGAAAAGTGTAAGTGCTTAGCTCATGATTCGAAGACTGTTGAGATGGTAGTACTTTATTTGATGTGTAGGTAGTAACATTTAGCGTAATCTGGACATACGTTTATAATTAAAGAAAGTGACCACTTGCACGACTACTTGACTAAACGAGGGGATAGTTTGAGAGGAGTCACATTGAGACCTCAGATTGTAATCGTACTAAATTAATTAATTTGATGATTAATCTGATTTCTGGAAGCGACTGCAGACATAGACATAGACAACAGAAGTGCCATGAGTAAATTCATTAATTTAAGAAAAGTGTAAGTGCTTAGCTCATGATTCGAAGACTGTTGAGATGGTAGTACTTTGTTTGATGTGTAGGTAGTAACATTTAGCGTAATCTGGACATACGTTTATAATTAAAGAAAGTGACCACTCGCACGACTACTTGACTAAACGAGGGGATAGTTTGAGAGGAGTCACATTGAGACCTCAGAATGTAATCGTACTAAATTAATTAATTTGATGATTAATCTGATTTCTGGAAGCGACTGCAGACATAGACATAGACAACAGAAGTGCCATGATAAATTCATTAATTTAAGAAAAGTGTATGTGCTTAGCTCATGTTTCGAAGACTGTTGAGATGGTAGTACTTTATTTGATGTGTAGGTAGTAACATTTAGCGTAATCTGGACATACGTTTATAATTAAAGAAAGTGACCACTTGCAGGACTACTTGACTAAAAGAGGGGATAGTTTTAGAGGAGTCACATTGAGACCTCAGAATGTAATCGTACTAAATTAATTAATTTGATGATTAATCTGATTTCTGGAAGCGACTGCAGACATAGACATAGACAACAGAAGTGCCATGAGTAAATTCATTAATTTAAGAAAAGTGTAAGTGCTTAGCTCATGATTCGAAGACTGTTGAGATGGTAGTACTTTATTTGATGTGTAGGTAGTAACATTTACCATAATCTGGACATACGTTTATAATTAAAGAAAGTGACCACTTGCACGACTACTTGACTAAACGAGGGGATAGTTTGAGAGGAGTCACATTGAGACCTCAGATTGCAATCGTACTAAATTAATTAATTTGATGATTAATCTGATTTCTGGAAGCGACTGCAGACATAGACATAGACAACAGAAGTCCCATGAGTAAATTCATTAATTTAAGAAAAGTGTAAGTGCTTAGCTCATGATTCGAAGACTGTTGAGATGGTAGTACTTTATTTGATGTGTAGGTAGTAACATTTACCATAATCTGGACATACGTTTATAATTAAAGAAAGTGACCACTTGCACGACTACTTGACTAAACGAGGGGATAGTTTGAGAGGAGTCACATTGAGACTTCAGAATGTAATCGTACTAAATTAATTAATTTGATGATTAATCTGATTTCTGGAAGCGACTGCAGACATAGACATAGACAACAGAAGTGCCATGAGTAAATTCATTAATTTAAGAAAAGTGTAAGTGCTTAGCTCATGATTCGAAGACTGTTGAGATGGTAGTACTTTATTTGATGTGTAGGTAGTAACATTTACCATAATCTGGACATACGTTTATAATTAAAGAAAGTGACCACTTGCACGACTACTTGACTAAACGAGGGGATAGTTTGAGAGGAGTCACATTGAGACCTCAGAATGTAATCGTACTAAATTAATTAATTTGATGATTAATCTGATTTCTGGAAGCGACTGCAGACATAGACATAGACAACAGAAGTGCCATGAGTAAATTCATTAATTTAAGAAAAGTGTAAGTGCTTAGCTCACGATTCGAAGACTGTTGAGATGGTAGTACTTTATTTGATGTGTAGGTAGTAACATTTAGCGTAATCTGGACATACGTTTATAATTAAAGAAAGTGACCACTTGCACGTCTACTTGACTAAATGAGGGGATAGTTTGAGAGGAGTCACATTGAGACCTCAGAATGTAATCGTACTAAATTAATTAATTTGATGATTAATCTGATTTCTGGAAGCGACTGCAGACATAGACATAGACAACAGAAGTGCCATGAGTAAATTCATTAATTTAAGAAAAGTGTAAGTGCTTAGCTCATGATTCGAAGACTGTTGAGATGGTAGTACTTTATTTGATGTGTAGGTAGTAATATTTAGCGTAATCTGGACATACGTTCATAATTAAAGAAAGTGACCACTTGCACTACTACTTGACTAAACGAGGGGATAGTTTGAGAGGAGTCACATTGAGGCCTCAGAATGTAATCGTACTAAATTAATTAATTTGATGATTAATCTATTTTCTGGAAGCGACTGCAGACATAGACATAGACAACAGAAGTGCCATGAGTAAATTCATTAATTTAAGAAAAGTGTAAGTGCTTAGCTCATGATTCGAAGACTGTTGAGATGGTAGTACTTTATTTGATGTGTAGGTAGTAATATTTACCATAATCTGGACATACGTTTATAATTAAAGAAAGTGACCACTTGCACCACTACTTGACTAAACGAGGGGATAGTTTGAGAGGAGTCACATTGAGACCTCAGAATGTAATCGTACTAAATTAATTAATTTCATGATTAATCTGATTTCTGGAAGCGACTGCAGACATAGACATAGACAACAGAAGTGCCATGAGTAAATTCATTAATTTAAGAAAAGTGTAAGTGCTTAGCTCATGATTCGAAGACTGTTGAGATGGTAGTACTTTATTTGATGTGTAGGTAGTAACATTTAGCGTAATCTGGACATACGTTTATAATTAAAGAAAGTGACCACTTGCACTACTACTTGACTAAACGAGGGGATAGTTTGAGAGGAGTCACATTGAGGCCTCAGAATGTAATCGTACTAAATTAATTAATTTGATGATTAATCTGATTTCTGGAAGCGACTGCAGACATAGACATAGACAACAGAAGTGCCATGAGTAAATTCATTAATTTAAGAAAAGTGTAAGTGCTTAGCTCATGATTCGAAGACTGTTGAGATGGCAGTACTTTATTAAACGTGTAGGTAGTAACATTTACCATAATCTGGACATACGTTTATAATTAAAGAAAGTGACCACTTGCACGACTACTTGACTAAACGAGGGGATAGTGTGAGAGGAGTCACATTGAGACCTCAGAATGTAATCATACTAAATTAATTAATTTGATGATTAATCTGATTTCTGGAAGCGACTGCAGACATAGACATAGACAACAGAAGTGCCATGAGTAAATTCATTAATTTAAGAAAAGTGTAAGTGCTTAGCTCATGATTCGAAGACTGTTGAGATGGTAGTACTTTATTTGATGTGTAGGTAGTAACATTTAGCGTAATCTGGACATACGTTTATAATTAAAGAAAGTGACCACTTGCACGACTACTTGACTAAACGAGGGGATAGTTTGAGAGGAGTCACATTGAGACCTCAGATTGTAATCGTACTAAATTAATTAATTTGATGATTAATCTGATTTCTGGAAGCGACTGCAGACATAGACATAGACAACAGAAGTGCCATGAGTAAATTCATTAATTTAAGAAAAGTGTAAGTGCTTAGCTCATGATTCGAAGACTGTTGAGATGGTAGTACTTTGTTTGATGTGTAGGTAGTAACATTTAGCGTAATCTGGACATACGTTTATAATTAAAGAAAGTGACCACTCGCACGACTACTTGACTAAACGAGGGGATAGTTTGAGAGGAGTCACATTGAGACCTCAGAATGTAATCGTACTAAATTAATTAATTTGATGATTAATCTGATTTCTGGAAGCGACTGCAGACATAGACATAGACAACAGAAGTGCCATGATAAATTCATTAATTTAAGAAAAGTGTATGTGCTTAGCTCATGTTTCGAAGACTGTTGAGATGGTAGTACTTTATTTGATGTGTAGGTAGTAACATTTAGCGTAATCTGGACATACGTTTATAATTAAAGAAAGTGACCACTTGCAGGACTACTTGACTAAAAGAGGGGATAGTTTTAGAGGAGTCACATTGAGGCCTCAGAATGTAATCGTACTAAATTAATTAATTTGATGATTAATCTGATTTCTGGAAGCGACTGCAGACATAGACATAGACAACAGAAGTGCCATGAGTAAATTCATTAATTTAAGAAAAGTGTATGTGCTTAGCTCATGATTCGAAGACTGTTGAGATGGTAGTACTTTATTTGATGTGTAGGTAGTAACATTTACCATAATCTGGACATACGTTTATAATTAAAGAAAATGACCACTCGCACGACTACTTGACTAAACGAGGGGATAGTTTGAGAGGAGTCACATTGAGACCTCAGAACGTAATCATACTAAATTAATTAATTTGATGATTAATCTGATTTCTGGAAGCGACTGCAGACATAGACATAGACAACAGAAGTGCCATGAGTAAATTCATTAATTTAAGAAAAGTGTAAGTGCTTAGCTCATGATTCGAAGACTGTTGAGATGGTAGTACTTTATTTGATGTGTAGGTAGTAACATTTAGCGTAATCTGGACATACGTTTATAATTAAAGAAAGTGACCACTTGCACGTCTACTTGACTAAATGAGGGGATAGTTTGAGAGGAGTCACATTGAGACCTCAGAATGTAATCGTACTAAATTAATTAATTTGATGATTAATCTGATTTCTGGAAGCGACTGCAGACATAGACATAGACAACAGAAGTGCCATGAGTAAATTCATTAATTTAAGAAAAGTGTAAGTGCTTAGCTCATGATTCGAAGACTGTTGAGATGGTAGTACTTTATTTGATGTGTAGGTAGTAACATTTAGCGTAATCTGGACATATGTTTATAATTAAAGAAAGTGATTACTTGCACGACTACTTGACTAAACGAGGGGGTAGTTTGAGAGGAGTGACATTGAGGCCTCAGAATGTAATCGTACTAAATTAATTAATTTGATGATTAACCTGATTTCTGGAAGCGACTGCAGACATAGACATAGACAACAGAAGTGCCATGAGTAAATTCATTAATTTAAGAAAAGTGTAAGTGCTTAGCTCATGTTTCGAAGACTGTTTAGATGGTAGTACTTTATTTGATGTGTAGGTAGTAACATTTACCATAATCTGGACATACGTTTATAATTAAAAAAAGTGACCACTCGCACGACTACTTGACTAAACGAGGGGATAGTTTGAGAGGAGTCACATTGAGACCTCAGAATGTAATCGTACTAAATTAATTAATTTGATGATTAATCTGATTTCTGGAAGCGACTGCAGACATAGACATAGACAACAGAAGTGCCATGATAAATTCAGTAATTTAAGAAAAGTGTATGTGCTTAGCTCATGTTTCGAAGACTGTTGAGATGGTAGTACTTTATTTGATGTGTAGGTAGTAACATTTAGCGTAATCTGGACATACGTTTATAATTAAAGAAAGTGACCACTTGCACCACTACTTGACTAAACGAGGGGATAGATTGAGAGGAGTCACATTGAGACCTCAGAATGTAATCGTACTAAATTAATTAATCTGATGATTAATCTGATTTCTGGAAGCGACTGGAGACATAGACATCGACAACAGAAGTGCCATGAGTAAATTCATTAATTTAAGAAAAGTGTATGTGCTTAGCTCATGATTGGAAGACTGTTGAGATGGTAGTACTTTATTTGATGTGTAGGTAGTAACATTTACCATAATCTGGACATACGTTTATAATTAAAGAAAGTGACCACTTGCAGGACTACTTGACTAAACGAGGGGATAGTTTGAGAGGAGTCACATTGAGACCTCAGAATGTAATCGTACTAAATTAATTAATTTGATGATTAATCTTATTTCTGGAAGCGATTGCAGACATAGACATAGACAACAGAAGTGCCATGAGTAAATTCATTAATTTAAGAAAAGTGTAAGTGCTTAGCTCATGATTCGAAGACTGTTGAGATGGTAGTACTTTATTTGATGTGTAGGTAGTAACATTTACCATAATCTGGACATACGTTTATAATTACAGAAAGTGAACACTTGCACCACTACTTGACTAAACGAGGGGATAGTTTGAGAGGAGTCACATTGAGACCTCAGAATGTAATCGTACTAAATTAATTAATTTGATGATTAATCTGATTTCTGGAAGCAACTGCAGACATAGACAACAGAAGTGCCATGAGTAAATTCATTAATTTAAGAAAAGTGTAAGTGCTTAGCTCATGTTTCGAAGACTGTTGAGATGGTAGTACTTTATTTGATGTGTAGGTAGTAACATTTAGCGTAATCTGGACATACGTTTATAATTAAAGAAAGTGACCACTTGCACGACTACTTGACTAAACGAGGGGATAGTTTGAGAGGAGTCACATTGAGACCTCAGAATGTAATCGTACTAAATTAATTAATTTGATGATTAATCTGATTTCTGGAAGCGACTGCAGACATAGACATAGACAACAGCAGTGCCATGAGTAAATTCATTAATTTTAGAAAAGTGTAAGTGCTTAGCTCATGTTTCGAAGACTGTTGAGATGGTAGTACTTTATTTGATGTGTAGGTAGTAACATTTAGCGTAATCTGGACATACGTTTATAATTAAAGAAAGTGACCACTTGCACGACTACTTGACTAAACGAGGGGATAGTTTGAGAGGAGTCACATTGAGACCTCAGAATGTAATCGTACTAAATTAATTAATTTGATGATTAATCTGATTCCTGGAAGCGACTGCAGACATAGACATAGACAACAGAAGTACCATGAGTAAATTCATTAATTTAAGAAAAGTGTAAGTGCTTAGCTCATGTTTCGAAGACTGTTGAGATGGTAGTACTTTATTTGATGTGTAGGTAGTAACATTTAGCGTAATCTGGTCATACGTTTATAATTAAAGAAAGTGACCACTTGCACGACTACTTGACTAAACGAGGGGATAGTTTGAGAGGAGTCACATTGAGACCTCAGAATGTAATCGTACTAAATTAATTAATTTGATGATTAATCTGATTTCTGGAAGCGACTGCAGACATAGACATAGACAACAGAAGTGCCATGAGTAAATTCATTAATTTAAGAAAAGTGTAAGTGCTTAGCTGATGTTTCGAAGACTGTTGAGATGGAAGTACTTTATTTGATGTGTAGGTAGTAACAATTACCATAATCTGGACATACGTTTATAATTAAAGAAAGTGACCACTTGCACGACTACTTGACTAAACGAGGGGATAGTTTGAGAGGAGTCACATTGAGACCTCAGAATGTAATCGTACTAAATTAATTAATTTGATGATTAATCTGATTTCTGGAAGCGACTGCAGACATAGACATAGACAACAGAAGTGCCATGAGTAAATTCATTAATTTAAGAAAAGTGTAAGTACTTAGCTCATGATTCGAAGACTGTTGAGATGGTAGTACTTTATTTGATGTGTAGGTAGTAACATTTACCATAATCTGGACATACGTTTATAATTAAAGAAAGTGACCACTTGCACGACTACTTGACTAAACGAGGGGATAGTTTGAGAGGAGTCACATTGAGACCTCAGAATGTAATCGTACTAAATTAATTAATTTGATGATTAATCTGATTTCTGGAAGCGACTGCAGACATAGACATAGACAACAGAAGTGCCATGAGTAAATTCATTAATTTAAGAAAAGTGTAAGTGCTTAGCTCATGTTTCGAAGACTGTTGAGATGGTAGTACTTTATTTGATGTGTAGGTAGTAACATTTAGCGTAATCTGGACATACGTTTATAATTAAAGAAAGTGACCACTTGCACGACTACTTGACTAAACGAGGGGATAGTTTGAGAGGAGTCACATTGAGACCTCAGAATGTAATCGTACTAAATTAATTAATTTGATGATTAATCTGATTTCTGGAAGCGACTGCAGACATAGACATAGACAACAGAAGTGCCATGAGTAAATTCATTAATTTAAGAAAAGTGTAAGTGCTTAGCTCATGATTCGAAGACTGTTGAGATGGTAGTACTTTATGTGATGTGTAGGTAGTAACGTTTACCATAATCTGGACATACGTTTATAATTAAAGAAAGTGACCACTTGCACGACTACTTGACTAAACGAGGGGATAGTTTGAGAGGAGTCACATTGAGACCTCAGAATGTAATCGTACTAAATTAATTAATTTGATGATTAATCTGATTTCTGGAAGCGACTGCAGACATAGACATAGACAACAGAAGTGCCATGAGTAAATTCATTAATTTAAGAAAAGTGTAAGTGCTTAGCTCATGATTCGAAGACTGTTGAGATGGTAGTACTTTATTTGATGTGTAGGTAGTAACATTTACCATAATCTGGACATACGTTTACAATTAAAGAAAGTGAACACTTTCACCACTACTTGACTAAACGAGGGGATAGTTTGAGAGGAGTCACATTGATACCTCAGAATGTAATCGTACTAAATTAATTAATTTGATGATTAATCTGATTTCTGGAAGCGACTGCAGACATAGACATAGACAACAGAAGTGCCATGAGTAAATTCATTAATTTAAGAAAAGTGTAAGTGCTTAGCTCATGATTCGAAGACTGTTGAGATGGTAGTACTTTATTTGATGTGTAGGTAGTAACATTTAGCGTAATCTGGACATACGTTTATAATTAAAGAAAGTGACCACTTGCACTACTACTTGACTAAACGAGGGGATAGTTTGAGAGGAGTCACATTGAGGCCTCAGAATGTAATCGTACTAAATTAATTAATTTGATGATTAATCTGATTTCTGGAAGCGACTGCAGACATAGACATAGACAACAGAAGTGCCGTGAGTAAATTCATTAATTTAAGAAAAGTGTAAGTGCTTAGCTCATGTTTTGAAGACTGTTGAGATGTAGTACTTTATTTGATGTGTAGGTAGTAACATTTACCATAATCTGGACATACGTTTATAATTAAAGAAAGTGACCACTTGCACGACTACTTGACTAAACGAGGGGATAGTTTGAGAGGAGTCACATTGAGACCCAGAATGTAATCGTACTAAATTAATTAATTTGATGATTAATCTGATTTCTGGAAGCGACAGCAGACATAGACATAGACAACAGAAGTGCCATGAGTAAATTCATTAAATTAAGAAAAGTGTAAGTGCTTAGCTCATGATTCGAAGACTGTTGAGATGATAGTACTTTATTTGATGTGTAGGTAGTAACATTTACCATAATCTGGACATACGTTTATAATTAAAGAAAGTGACCACTTGCACGACTACTTGACTAAACGAGGGGATAGTTTGAGAGGAGTCACATTGAGACCTCATAATGTAATCGTACTAAATTAATTAATTTGATGATTAATCTGATTTCTGGAAGCGACTGCAGACATAGACATAGACAACAGAAGTGCCATGAGTAAATTCATTAATTTAAGAAAAGTGTAAGTGCTTAGCTCATGATTCGAAGACTGTTGAGATGGTAGTACTTTATTTGATGTGTAGGTAGTAACATTTACCATAATCTGGACATACGTTTATAATTAAAGAAAGTGACCACTTGCACAACTACTTGACTAAACGAGGGGATAGTTTGAGAGGAGTCACATTGAGACCTCAGAATGTAATCGTACTAAATTAATTAATTTGATGATTAATCTGATTTCTGGAAGCGACTGCAGACATAGACATAGACAACAGAAGTGCCATGAGTAAATTCATTAATTTAAGAAAAGTGTAAGTGCATAGCTCATGATTCGAAGACTGTTGTGATGGTAGTACTTTATTTGATGTGTAGGTAGTAACATTTAGCGTAATCTGGACATACGTTTTTAATTAAAGAAAGTGACCACTTGCACGACTACTTGACTAAACGAGGGGATAGTTTGAGAGGAGTCACATTGAGACCTCAGAATGTAATCGTACTAAATTAATTAATTTGATGATTAATCTGATTTCTGGAAGCGACTGCAGACATAGACATAGACAACAGAACTGCCATGAGTAAATTCATTAATTTAAGAAAAGTGTCAGTGCTTAGCTCATGATTCGCAGACTGTTGAGATGGTAGTACTTTATTTGATGTGTAGGTAGTAACATTTACCATAATCTGGACATACGTTTATAATTGAAGAAAGTGACCACTTGCACGACTACTTGACTAAACGAGGGGATAGTTTGAGAGGAGTCACATTGAGACCTCAGAATGTAATCGTACTAAATTAATTAATTTGATGATTAATCTGATTTCTGGAAGCGACTGCAGACATAGACATAGACAACAGAAGTGCCATGAGTAAATTCATTAATTTAAGAAAAGTGTAAGTGCTTAGCTCATGATTCGAAGACTGTTGAGATGGTAGTACTTTATTTGATGTGTAGGTAGTAACATTTACCATAATCTGGACATACGTTTATAATTAAAGAAAGTGGCCACTTGCACGACTACTTGACTAAACGAGGGGATAGTTTGAGAGGAGTCACATTGAGACCTCAGAATGTAATCGTACTAAATTAATTAATTTGATGATTAATCTGATTTCTGGAAGCGACTGCAGACATAGACATAGACAACAGAAGTGCCCTGAGTAAATTCATTAATTTAAGAAAAGTGTAAGTGCTTAGCTCATGATTCGAAGACTGTTGAGATGGTAGTTCTTTATTTGATGTGTAGGTAGTAACATTTACCATAATCTGGACATACGTTTATAATTAAAGAAAGTGACCACTTGCACGTCTACTTGACTAAAAGAGGGGATAGTTTGAGAGGAGTCACATTGAGACCTCAGAATGTAATCGTAGTAAATAAATTAATTTGATGATTAATCTGATTTCTGGAAGCGACTGCAGACATAGACATAGACAACAGAAGTCCCATGAGTAAATTCATTAATTTAAGAAAAGTGTAAGTGCTTAGCTCATGATTCGAAGACTGTTGAGATGGTAGTACTTTATTTGATGTGTAGGTAGTAACATTTACCATAATCTGGACATACGTTTATAATTAAAGAAAGTGACCACTTGCACGACTACTTGACTAAACGAGGGGATAGTTTGGAGGAGTCACATTGAGACTTCAGAATGTAATCGTACTAAATTAATTAATTTGATGATTAATCTGATTTCTGGAAGCGACTGCAGACATAGACATAGACAACAGAAGTGCCATGAGTAAATTCACTAATTTAAGAAAAGTGTAAGTGCTTAGCTCATGATTCGAAGACTGTTGAGATGGTAGTACTTTATTTGATGTGTAGGTAGTAACATTTACCATAATCTGGACATACGTTTATAATTAAAGAAAGTGACCACTTGCACGACTACTTGACTAAACGAGGGGATAGTTTGAGAGGAGTCACATTGAGACCTCAGAATGTAATCGTACTAAATTAATTAATTTGATGATTAATCTGATTTCTGGAAGCGACTGCAGACATAGACATAGACAACAGAAGTGCCATGAGTAAATTCATTAATTTAAGAAAAGTGTAAGTGCTTAGCTCATGATTCGAAGACTGTTGAGATGGTAGTACTTTATTTGATGTGTAGGTAGTAACATTTACCATAATCTGGACATACGTTTATAATTAAAGAAAGTGACCACTTGCACGACTACTTGACTAAACGAGGGGATAGTTTGAGAGGAGTCACATTGAGACCTCAGAATGTAATCGTACTAAATTAATTAATTTGATGATTAATCTGATTTCTGGAAGCGACTGCAGACATAGACATAGACAACAGAAGTGCCATGAGTAAATTCATTAATTTAAGAAAAGTGTAAGTGCTTAGCTCATGATTCGAAGACTGTTGAGATGGTAGTACTTTATTTGATGTGTAGGTAGTAACATTTACCATAATCTGGACATACGTTTATAATTAAAGAAAGTGACCACTTGCACGACTACTTGACTAAACGAGGGGATAGTTTGAGAGGAGTCACATTGAGACCTCAGAATGTAATCGTACTAAATTAATTAATTTGATGATTAATCTGATTTCTGGAAGCGACTGCAGACATAGACATAGACAACAGAAGTGCCATGAGTAAATTCATTAATTTAATAAAAGTGTAAGTGCTTAGCTCATGATTTGAAGACTGTTGAGATGGTAGTACTTTATTTGATGTGTAGGTAGTAACATTTACCATAATCTGGACATACGTTTATAATTAAAGAAAGTGACCACTTGCACGACTACTCGCCTAAACGAGGGGATAGTTTGAGAGGAGTCACATTGAGACCTCATAATGTAATCGTACTAAATTAATTAATTTGATGATTAATCTGATTTCTGGAAGCGACTGCAGACATAGACATAGACAACAGAAGTGCCATGAGTAAATTCATTAATTTAAGAAAAGTGTAAGTGCTTAGCTCATGATTCGAAGACTGTTGAGATGGTAGTACTTGATTTGATGTGTAGGTAGTAACATTTACCATAATCTGGACATACGTTTATAATTAAAGAAAGTGACCACTTGCACGACTACTTGACTAAACGAGGGGATAGTTTGAGAGGAGTCACATTGAGACCTCAGAATGTAATCGTACTAAATTAATTAATTTGATGATTAATCTGATTTCTGGAAGCGACTGCAGACATAGACATAGACAACAGAGGTGCCATGAGTAAATTCATTAATTTAAGAAAAGTGTAAGTGCTTAGCTCTTGATTCGAAGACTGTTGAGATGGTAGTACTTTATTTGATGTGTAGGTAGTAACATTTACCATAATCTGGACATACGTTTATAATTAAAGAAAGTGACCACTTGCACGACTACTTGACTAAACGAGGGGATAGTTTGAGAGGAGTCACATTGAGACCTCAGAATGTAATCGTACTAAATTAATTAATTTGATGATTAATCTGATTTCTGGAAGCGACTGCAGACATAGACATAGACAACAGAAGTGCCATGAG
This sequence comes from Schistocerca serialis cubense, assembly GCF_023864345.2. NCBI lineage: Eukaryota > Metazoa > Arthropoda > Insecta > Orthoptera > Acrididae > Schistocerca > Schistocerca serialis. The sequence goes on from NC_064645.1 coordinate 369,931,825, forward strand.
TAAATTCATTAATTTAAGAAAAGTGTAAGTGCTTAGCTCATGATTCGAAGACTGTTGAGATGGTAGTACTTTATTTGATGTGTAGGTAGTAACATTTACCATAATCTGGACATACGTTTATAATTAAAGAAAGTGACCACTTGCACGACTACTTGACTAAACGAGGGGATAGTTTGAGAGGAGTCACATTGAGACCTCAGAATGTAATCGTACTAAATTAATTAATTTGATGATTAATCTGATTTCTGGAAGCGACTGCAGACATAGGCATAGACAACAGAGGTGCCATGAGTAAATTCATTAATTTAAGAAAAGTGTAAGTGCTTAGCTCATGATTCGAAGACTGTTGAGATTGTAGTACTTTATTTGATGTGTAGGTAGTAACATTTACCATAATCTGGACATACGTTTATAATTAAAGAAAGTGACCACTTGCACGACTACTTGACTAAACGAGGGGATAGTTTGAGAGGAGTCACATTGAGACCTCAGAATGTAATCGTACTAAATTAATTAATTTGATGATTAATCTGATTTCTGGAAGTGACTGCAGACATAGACATAGACAACAGAAGTGCCATGAGTAAATTCATTAATTTAAGAAAAGTGTAAGTGCTTAGCTCATGATTCGAAGACTGTTGAGATGGTAGTACTTTATTTGATGTGTAGGTAGTAACATTTACCATAATCTGGACATACGTTTATAATTAAAGAAAGTGACCACTTGCATGACTACTTGACTAAACGAGGGGATAGTTTGAGAGGAGTCACATTGAGACCTCAGAATGTAATCGTACTAAATTAATTAATTTGATGATTAATCTGATTTCTGGAAGCGACTGCAGACATAGACATAGACAACAGAAGTGCCATGAGTAAATTCATTAATTTAAGAAAAGTGTAAGTGCTTAGCTCTTGATTCGAAGACTGTTGAGATGGTAGTACTTTATTTGATGTGTAGGTAGTAACATTTACCATAATCTGGACATACGTTTATAATTAAAGAAAGTGACCACTTGCACGACTACTTGACTAAACGAGGGGATAGTTTGAGAGGAGTCACATTGAGACCTCAGAATGTAATCGTACTAAATTAATTAATTTGATGATTGATCTGATTTCTGGAAGCGACTGCAGACATAGACATAGACAACAGAAGTGCCATGAGTAAATTCATTAATTTAAGAAAAGTGTAAGTGCTTAGCTCATGATTCGAAGACTGTTGAGATGGTAGTACTTTATTTGATGTGTAGGTAGTAACATTTACCATAATCTGGACATACGTTTATAATTAAAGAAAGTGACCACTTGCACGACTACTTGACTAAACGAGGGGATAGTTTGAGAGGAGTCACATTCAGACCTCAGAATGTAATCGTACTAAATTAATTAATTTGATGATTAATCTGATTTCTGGAAGCGACTGCAGACATAGACATAGACAACAGAGGTGCCATGAGTAAATTCATTAATTTAAGAAAAGTGTAAGTGCTTAGCTCATGATTCGAAGACTGTTGAGATGGTAGTACTTTATTTGATGTGTAGGTAGTAACATTCACCATAATCTGGACATACGTTTATAATTAAAGAAAGTGACCACTTGCACGACTACTTGACTAAACGAGGGGTTAGTTTGAGAGGAGTCACATTGAGACCTCAGAATGTAATCGTACTAAATTAATTAATTTGATGATTAATCTGATTTCTGGAAGCGACTGCAGACATAGACATAGACAACAGAAGTGCCGTGAGTAAATTCATTAATTTAAGAAAAGTGTAAGTGCTTAGCTCATGATTCGAAGACTGTTGAGATGGTAGTACTTTATTTGATGTGTAGGTAGTAACATTTACCATAATCTGGACATACGTTTATAATTAAAGAAAGTGACCACTGGCACGACTACTTGACTAAACGAGGGGATAGTTTGAGAGGAGTCACATTGAGACCTCAGAATGTAATCGTACTAAATTAATTAATTTGATGATTAATCTGATTTCTGGAAGCGACTGCAGACATAGACATAGACAACAGAAGTGCCATGAGTAAATTCATTAAATTAAGAAAAGTGTAAGTGCTTAGCTCATGATTCGAAGACTGTTGAGATTGTAGTACTTTATTTGATGTGTAGGTAGTAACATTTACCATAATCTGGACATACGTTTATAATTAAAGAAAGTGACCACTTGCACGACTACTTCACTAAACGAGGGGATAGTTTGAGAGGAGTCACATTGTGACCTCAGAATGTAATCGTACTAAATTAATTAATTTGATGATTAATCTGATTTCTGGAAGCGACTGCAGACATAGACATAGACAACAGAAGTGCCATGAGTAAATTCATTAATTTAAGAAAAGTGTAAGTGCTTAGCTCATGATTCGAAGACTGTTGAGATGGTAGTACTTTATTTGATGTGTAGGTAGTAACATTTACCATAATCTGGACCTACGTTTATAATTAAAGAAAGTGACCACTTGCACCACTACTTGACTAAACGAGGGGATAGTTTGAAGGAGTCACATTGAGACCTCAGAATGTAATCGTACTAAATTAATTAATTTGATGATTAATCTGATTTCTGGAAGCGACTGCAGACATAGACATAGACAACAGAGGTGCCATGAGTAAATTCATTAAATTAAGAAAAGTGTAAGTGCTTAGCTCATGATTCGAAGACTGTTGAGATGGTAGGACTTTATTTGATGTGTAGGTAGTAACATTTACCATAATCTGGACATACGTTTATAATTAAAGAAAGTGACCACTTGCACGACTACTTGACTAAACGAGGGGATAGTTTGAGAGGAGTCACATTGAGACCTCAAAATGTAATCGTCCTAAATTAATTAATTTGATGATTAATCTGATTTCTCGAAGCGAATGCAGACATAGACATAGACAACAGAAGTGCCATGAGTAAATTCATTAATTTAAGAAAAGTGTAAGTGCTTAGCTCATGATTCGAAGACTGTTGAGATGGTAGTACTTTATTTGATGTGTAGGTAGTAACATTTACCATAATCTGGACATACGTTTATAATTAAAGAAAGTGACCACTTGCACGACTACTTGACTAAACGAGGGGATAGTTTGAGAGGAGTCACATTGAGACCTCAGAATGTAATCGTACTAAATTAATTAATTTGATGATTAATCTGATTTCTGGAAGCGACTGCAGACATAGACATAGACAACAGAGGTGCCATGAGTAAATTCATTAATTTAAGAAAAGTGTAAGTGCTTAGCTCTTGATTCGAAGACTGTTGAGATGGTAGTACTTTATTTGATGTGTAGGTAGTAACATTTACCATAATCTGGACATACGTTTATAATTAAAGAAAGTGACCACTTGCACGACTACTTGACTAACCGAGGGGATAGTTTGAGAGGAGTCACATTGAGACCTCAGAATGTAATCGTTCTAAATTAATTAATTTGATGATTAATCTGATTTCTGGAAGCGACTGCAGACATAGACATAGACAACAGAAGTGCCATGAGTAAATTCATTAATTTAAGAAAAGTGTAAGTGCTTAGCTCATGATTCGAAGACTGTTGAGATGGTAGTACTTTATTTGATGTGTAGGTAGTAACATTTACCATAATCTGGACATACGTTTATAATTAAACAAAGTGACCACTTGCACGACTACTTGACTAAACGAGGGGATAGTTTGAGAGGAGTCACATTGAGACCTCAGAATGTAATCGTACTAAATTAATTAATTTGATGATTAATCTGATTTCTGGAAGCGACTGCAGACATAGACATAGACAACAGAGGTGCCATGAGTAAATTCATTAATTTAAGAAAAGTGTAAGTGCTTAGCTCATGATTCGAAGACTGTTGAGATGGTAGTACTTTATTTGATGTGTAGGTAGTAACATTTACCATAATCTGGACATACGTTTATAATTAAAGAAAGTGACCACTTGCACGACTACTTGACTAAACGAGGGGATAGTTTGAGAGGAGTCACATTGAGACCTCAGAATGTAATCGTACTAAATTAATTAATTTGATGATTAATCTGATTTCTGGAAGCGACTGCAGACATAGACATAGACAACAGAAGTGCCATGAGTAAATTCATTAATTTAAGAAAAGTGTAAGTGCTTAGCTCATGATTCGAAGACTGTTGAGATGGTAGTACTTTATTTGATGTGTAGGTAGTAACATTTACCATAATCTGGACATACGTTTATAATTAAAGAAAGTGACCACTTGCACGACTACTTGACTAAACGAGGGGATAGTTTGAGAGGAGTCACATTGAGACCTCAGAATGTAATTGTACTAAATTGATTAATTTGATGATTAATCTGATTTCTGGAAGCGACTGCAGACATAGACATAGACAACAGAAGTGCCATGAGTAAATTCATTAATTTAAGAAAAGTGTAAGTGCTTAGCTCATGATTCGAAGACTGTTGAGATGGTAGTACTTTATTTGATGTGTAGGTAGTAACATTTACCATAATCTGGACATACGTTTATAATTAAAGAAAGTGACCACTTGCACGACTACTTGACTAAACGAGGGGATAGTTTGAGAGGAGTCACATTGAGACCTCAGAATGTAATCGTACTAAATTAATTAATTTGATGATTAATCTGATTTCTGGAAGCGACTGCAGACATAGACATAGACAACAGAAGTGCCATGAGTAAATTCATTAATTTAAGAAAAGTGTAAGTGCTTAGCTCATGATTCGAAGACTGTTGAGATGGTAGTACTTTATTTGATGTGTAGGTAGTAACATTTACCATAATCTGGACATACGTTTATAATTAAAGAAAGTGACCACTTGCACGACTACTTGACTAAACGAGGGGATAGTTTGAGAGGAGTCACATTGAGACCTCAGAATGTAATCATACTAAATTAATTAATTTGTTGATTAATCTGATTTCTGGAAGCGACTGCAGACATAGACATAGACAACAGAGGTGCCATGAGTAAATTCATTAATTTAAGAAAAGTGTAAGTGCTTAGCTCATGATTCGAAGACTGTTGAGATGGTAGTACTTTATTTGATGTGTAGGTAGTAACATTTACCATAATCTGGACATACGTTTATAATTAAAGAAAGTGACCACTTGCACGACTACTTGACTAAACGAGGGGATAGTTTGAGAGGAGTCACATTGAGACCTCAGAATGTAATCGTACTAAATTAATTAATTTGATGATTAATCTGATTTCTGGAAGCGACTGCAGACATAGACATAGACAACAGAAGTGCCGTGAGTAAATTCATTAATTTAAGAAAAGTGTAAGTGCTTAGCTCATGATTCGAAGACTGTTGAGATGGTAGTACTTTATTTGATGTGTAGGTAGTAACATTTACCATAATCTGGACATACGTTTATAATTAAAGAAAGTGACCACTTGCACGACTACTTGACTAAACGAGGGGATAGTTTGAGAGGAGTCACATTGAGACCTCAGAATGTAATCGTACTAAATTAATTAATTTGATGATTAATCTGATTTCTGGAAGCGACTGCAGACATAGACATAGACAACAGAAGTGCCATGAGTAAATTCATTAATTTAAGAAAAGTGTAAGTGCTTAGCTCATGATTCGAAGACTGTTGAGATGGTAGTACTTTATTTGATGTGTAGGTAGTAACATTTACCATAATCTGGACATACGTTTATAATTAAAGAAAGTGACCACTTGCACGACTACTTGACTAAACGAGGGGATAGTTTGAGAGGAGTCACATTGAGACCTCAGAATGTAATCGTACTAAATTAATTAATTTGATGATTAATCTGATTTCTGGAAGCGACTGCAGACATAGACATAGACAACAGAAGTGCCATGAGTAAATTCATTAATTTAAGAAAAGTGTAAGTGCTTAGCTCATGATTCGAAGACTGTTGAGATGGTAGTACTTTATTTGATGTGTAGGTAGTAACATTTACCATAATCTGGACATACGTTTATAATTAAAGAAAGTGACCACTTGCACGACTACTTGACTAAACGAGGGGATAGTTTGAGAGGAGTCACATTGAGACCTCAGAATGTAATCGTACTAAATTAATTAATTTGATGATTAATCTGATTTCTGGAAGCGACTGCAGACATAGACATAGACAACAGAAGTGCCATGAGTAAATTCATTAATTTAAGAAAAGTGTAAGTGCTTAGCTCATGATTCGAAGACTGTTGAGATGGTAGTACTTTATTTGATGTGTAGGTAGTAACATTTACCATAATCTGGACATACGTTTATAATTAAAGAAAGTGACCACTTGCACGACTACTTGACTAAACGAGGGGATAGTTTGAGAGGAGTCACATTGAGACCTCAGAATGTAATTGTACTAAATTGATTAATTTGATGATTAATCTGATTTCTGGAAGCGACTGCAGACATAGACATAGACAACAGAAGTGCCATGAGTAAATTCATTAATTTAAGAAAAGTGTAAGTGCTTAGCTCATGATTCGAAGACTGTTGAGATGGTAGTACTTTATTTGATGTGTAGGTAGTAACATTTACCATAATCTGAACATACGTTTATAATTAAAGAAAGTGACCACTTGCACGACTACTTGACTAAACGAGGGGATAGTTTGAGAGGAGTCACATTGAGACCTCAGAATGTAATCGTACTAAATTAATTAATTTGATGATTAATCTGATTTCTGGAAGCGACTGCAGACATAGACATAGACAACAGAAGTGCCATGAGTAAATTCATTAATTTAAGAAAAGTGTAAGTGCTTAGCTCATGATTCGAAGACTGTTGAGATGGTAGTACTTTATTTGATGTGTAGGTAGTAACATTTACCATAATCTGGACATACGTTTATAATTAAAGAAAGTGACCACTTGCACGACTACTTGACTAAACGAGGGGATAGTTTGAGAGGAGTCACATTGAGACCTCAGAATGTAATCATACTAAATTAATTAATTTGTTGATTAATCTGATTTCTGGAAGCGACTGCAGACATAGACATAGACAACAGAGGTGCCATGAGTAAATTCATTAATTTAAGAAAAGTGTAAGTGCTTAGCTCATGATTCGAAGACTGTTGAGATGGTAGTACTTTATTTGATGTGTAGGTAGTAACATTTACCATAATCTGGACATACGTTTATAATTAAAGAAAGTGACCACTTGCACGACTACTTGACTAAACGAGGGGATAGTTTGAGAGGAGTCACATTGAGACCTCAGAATGTAATCGTACTAAATTAATTAATTTGATGATTAATCTGATTTCTGGAAGCGACTGCAGACATAGACATAGACAACAGAAGTGCCGTGAGTAAATTCATTAATTTAAGAAAAGTGTAAGTGCTTAGCTCATGATTCGAAGACTGTTGAGATGGTAGTACTTTATTTGATGTGTAGGTAGTAACATTTACCATAATCTGGACATACGTTTATAATTAAAGAAAGTGACCACTTGCACGACTACTTGACTAAACGAGGGGATAGTTTGAGAGGAGTCACATTGAGACCTCAGAATGTAATCGTACTAAATTAATTAATTTGATGATTAATCTGATTTCTGGAAGCGACTGCAGACATAGACATAGACAACAGAAGTGCCATGAGTAAATTCATTAATTTAAGAAAAGTGTAAGTGCTTAGCTCATGATTCGAAGACTGTTGAGATGGTAGTACTTTATTTGATGTGTAGGTAGTAACATTTACCATAATCTGGACATACGGTTATAATTAAAGAAAGTGACCACTTGCACGACTACTTGACTAAACGAGGGGATAGTTTGAGAGGAGTCACATTGAGACCTCAGAATGTAATCGTACTAAATTAATTAATTTGATGATTAATCTGATTTCTGGAAGCGACTGCAGACATAGACATAGACAACAGAAGTGCCATGAGTAAATTCATTAATTTAAGAAAAGTGTAAGTGCTTAGCTCATGATTCGAAGACTGTTGAGATGGTAGTACTTTATTTGATGTGTAGGTAGTAACATTTACCATAATCTGGACCTACGTTTATAATTAAAGAAAGTGACCACTTGCACCACTACTTGACTAAACGAGGGGATAGTTTGAGAGGATTCACATTGAGACCTCAGAATGTAATCGTACTAAATTAATTAATTTGATGATTAATCTGATTTCTGGAAGCGACTGCAGACATAGACATAGACAACAGAGGTGCCATGAGTAAATTCATTAATTTAAGAAAAGTGTAAGTGCTTAGCTCATGATTCGAAGACTGTTGAGATGGTAGTACTTTATTTGATGTGTAGGTAGTAACATTTACCATAATCTGGACATACGTTTATAATTAAAGAAAGTGACCACTTGCACGACTACTTGACTAAACGAGGGGATAGTTTGAGAGGAGTCACATTGAGACCTCAGAATGTAATCGTACTAAATTAATTAATTTGATGATTAATCTGATTTCTGGAAGCGACTGCAGACATAGACATAGACAACAGAAGTGCCATGAGTAAATTCATTAATTTAAGAAAAGTGTAAGTGCTTAGCTCATGATTTGAAGACTGTTGAGATGGTAGTACTTTATTTGATGTGTAGGTAGTAACATTTACCATAATCTGGACATACGTTTATAATTAAAGAAAGTGACCACTTGCACGACTACTTGACTAAACGAGGGGATAGTTTGAGAGGAGTCACATTGAGACCTCAGAATGTAATCGTACTAAATTAATTATTTTGATGATTAATCTGATTTCTGGAAGCGACTGCAGACATTGACATAGACAACAGAAGTGCCATGAGTAAATTCATTAATTTAAGAAAAGTGTAAGTGCTTAGCTCATGATTCGAAGACTGTTGAGATGGTAGTACTTTATTTGATGTGTAGGTAGTAACATTTACCATAATCTGGACATACGTTTATAATTAAAGAAAGTGACCACTTGCACGACTACTTGACTAAATGAGGGGATAGTTTGAGAGGAGTCACATTGAGACCTCAGAATGTAATCGTACTAAATTAATTAATTTGATGATTAATCTGAGTTCTGGAAGCGACTGCAGACATAGACATAGACAACAGAGGTGCCATGAGTAAATTCATTAATTTAAGAAAAGTGTAAGTGCTTAGCTCTTGATTCGAAGACTGTTGAGATGGTAGTACTTTATTTGATGTGTAGGTAGTAACATTTACCATAATCTGGACATACGTTTATAATTAAAGAAAGTGACCACTTGCACGACTACTTGACTAAACGAGGGGATAGTTTGAGAGGAGTCACATTGAGACCTCAGAATGTAATCGTACTAAATTAATTAATTTGATGATTAATCTGATTTCTGGAAGCGACTGCAGACATAGACATAGACAACAGAAGTGCCGTGAGTAAATTCATTAATTTAAGAAAAGTGTAAGTGCTTAGCTCATGATTCGAAGACTGTTGAGATGGTAGTACTTTATTTGATGTGTAGGTAGTAACATTTACCATAATCTGGACATACGTTTATAATTAAAGAAAGTGACCACTTGCACGACTACTTGACTAAACGAGGGGATAGTTTGAGAGGAGTCACATTGAGACCTCAGAATGTAATCGTACTAAATTAATTAATTTGATGATTAATCTGATTTCTGGAAGCGACTGCAGACATAGACATAGACAACAGAAGTGCCATGAGTAAATTCATTAATTTAAGAAAAGTGTAATTGCTTAGCTCATGATTCGAAGACTGTTGAGATGGTAGTACTTTATTTGATGTGTAGGTAGTAACATTTACCATAATCTGGACATACGTTTATAATTAAAGAAAGTGACCACTTGCACGACTACTTGACTAAACGAGGGGATAGTTTGAGAGGAGTCACATTGAGACCTCAGAATGTAATCGTACTAAATTAATTAATTTGATGATTAATCTGATTTCTGGAAGCGACTGCAGACATAGACATAGACAACAGAAGTGCCATGAGTAAATTCATTAATTTAAGAAAAGTGTAAGTGCTTAGCTCATGATTCGAAGACTGTTGAGATGGTAGTACTTTATTTGATGTGTAGGTAGTAACATTTACCATAATCTGGACCTACGTTTATAATTAAAGAAAGTGACCACTTGCACCACTACTTGACTAAACGAGGGGATAGTTTGAGAGGAGTCACATTGAGACCTCAGAATGTAATCGTACTAAATTAATTAATTTGATGATTAATCTGATTTCTGGAAGCGACTGCAGACATAGACATAGACAACAGAGGTGCCATGAGTAAATTCATTAATTTAAGAAAAGTGTAAGTGCTTAGCTCATGATTCGAAGACTGTTGAGATGGTAGTACTTTATTTGATGTGTAGGTAGTAACATTTACCATAATCTGGACATACGTTTATAATTAAAGAAAGTGACCACTTGCACGACTACTTGACTAAACGAGGGGATAGTTTGAGAGGAGTCACATTGAGACCTCAGAATGTAATCGTACTAAATTAATTAATTTGATGATTAATCTGATTTCTGGAAGCGACTGCAGACATAGACATAGACAACAGAAGTGCCATGAGTAAATTCATTAATTTAAGAAAAGTGTAAGTGCTTAGCTCATGATTTGAAGACTGTTGAGATGGTAGTACTTTATTTGATGTGTAGGTAGTAACATTTACCATAATCTGGACATACGTTTATAATTAAAGAAAGTGACCACTTGCACGACTACTTGACTAAACGAGGGGATAGTTTGAGAGGAGTCACATTGAGACCTCAGAATGTAATCGTACTAAATTAATTATTTTGATGATTAATCTGATTTCTGGAAGCGACTGCAGACATAGACATAGACAACAGAAGTGCCATGAGTAAATTCATTAATTTAAGAAAAGTGTAAGTGCTTAGCTCATGATTCGAAGACTGTTGAGATGGTAGTACTTTATTTGATGTGTAGGTAGTAACATTTACCATAATCTGGACATACGTTTATAATTAAAGAAAGTGACCACTTGCACGACTACTTGACTAAATGAGGGGATAGTTTGAGAGGAGTCACATTGAGACCTCAGAATGTAATCGTACTAAATTAATTAATTTGATGATTAATCTGAGTTCTGGAAGCGACTGCAGACATAGACATAGACAACAGAGGTGCCATGAGTAAATTCATTAATTTAAGAAAAGTGTAAGTGCTTAGCTCTTGATTCGAAGACTGTTGAGATGGTAGTACTTTATTTGATGTGTAGGTAGTAACATTTACCATAATCAGGACATACGTTTATAATTAAAGAAAGTGACCACTTGCACGACTACTTGACTAAACGAGGGGATAGTTTGAGAGGAGTCACATTGAGACCTCAGAATGTAATCGTACTAAATTAATTAATTTGATGATTAATCTGATTTCTGGAAGCGACTGCAGACATAGACATAGACAACAGAAGTGCCATGAGTAAATTCATTAATTAAAGAAAAGTGTAAGTGCTTAGCTCATGATTCGAAGACTGTTGAGATGGTAGTACTTTATTTGATGTGTAGGTAGTAACATTTACCATAATCTGGACATACGGTTATAATTAAAGAAAGTGACCACTTGCACGACTACTTGACTAAACGAGGGGATAGTTTGAGAGGAGTCACATTGAGACCTCAGAATGTAATCGTACTAAATTAATTAATTTGATGATTAATCTGATTTCTGGAAGCGACTGCAGACATAGACATAGACAACAGAGGTGCCATGAGTAAATTCATTAATTTAAGAAAAGTGTAAGTGCTTAGCTCATGATTCGAAGACTGTTGAGATGGTAGTACTTTATTTGATGTGTAGGTAGTAACATTTACCATAATCTGGACATACGTTTATAATTAAAGAAAGTGACCACTTGCAAGACTACTTGACTAAACGAGGGGATAGTTTGAGAGGAGTCACATTGAGACCTCAGAATGTAATCGTACTAAATTAATTAATTTGATGATTAATCTGAGTTCTGGAAGCGACTGCAGACATAGACATAGACAACAGAGGTGCCATGAGTAAATTCATTAATTTAAGAAAAGTGTAAGTGCTTAGCTCTTGATTCGAAGACTGTTGAGATGGTAGTACTTTATTTGATGTGTAGGTAGTAACATTTACCATAATCTGGACATACGTTTATAATTAAAGAAAGTGACCACTTGCACGACTACTTGACTAAACGAGGGGATAGTTTGAGAGGAGTCACATTGAGACCTCATAATGTAATCGTACTAAATTAATTAATTTGATGATTAATCTGATTTCTGGAAGCGACTGCAGACATAGACATAGACAACAGAAGTGCCATGAGTAAATTCATTAATTAAAGAAAAGTGTAAGTGCTTAGCTCATGATTCGAAGACTGTTGAGATGGTAGTACTTTATTTGATGTGTAGGTAGTAACATTTACCATAATCTGGACATACGTTTATAATTAAAGAAAGTGACCACTTGCACGACTACTTGACTAAACGAGGGGATAGTTTGAGAGGAGTCACATTGAGACCTCAGAATGTAATCGTACTAAATTAATTAATTTGATGATTAATCTGATTTCTGGAAGCGACTGCAGACATAGACATAGACAACAGAGGTGCCATGAGTAAATTCATTAATTTAAGAAAAGTGTAAGTGCTTAGCTCATGATTCGAAGACTGTTGAGATGGTAGTACTTTATTTGATGTGTAGGTAGTAACATTTACCATAATCTGGACATACGTTTATAATTAAAGAAAGTGACCACTTGCAAGACTACTTGACTAAACGAGGGGATAGTTTGAGAGGAGTCACATTGAGACCTCAGAATGTAATCGTACTAAATTAATTAATTTGATGATTAATCTGATTTCTGGAAGCGACTGCAGACATAGACATAGACAACAGAAGTGCCATGAGTAAATTCATTAATTTAAGAAAAGTGTAAGTGCTTAGCTCATGATTCGAAGACTGTTGAGATGGTAGTACTTTATTTGATGTGTAGGTAGTAACATTTACCATAATCTGGACATACGTTTATAATTAAAGAAAGTGACCACTTGCACGACTACTTGACTAAACGAGGGGATAGTTTGAGAGGAGTCACATTGAGACCTCAGAATGTAATCGTACTAAATTAATTAATTTGATGATTAATCTGATTTCTGGAAGCGACTGCAGACATAGACATAGACAACAGAAGTGCCATGAGTAAATTCATTAATTTAAGAAAAGTGTAAGTGCTTAGCTCATGATTCGAAGACTGTTGAGATGGTAGTACTTTATTTGATGTGTAGGTAGTAACATTTACCATAATCTGGACATACGTTTATAATTAAAGAAAGTGACCACTTGCACGACTACTTGACTAAACGAGGGGATAGTTTGAGAGGAGTCACATTCAGACCTCAGAATGTAATCGTAATAAATTAATTAATTTGATGATTAATCTGATTTCTGGAAGCGACTGCAGACATAGACATAGACAACAGAAGTGCCATGAGTAAATTAATTAATTAAAGAAAAGTGTAAGTGCTTAGCTCATGATTCGAAGACTGTTGAGATGGTAGTACTTTATTTGATGTGTAGGTAGTAACATTTAGCGTAATCTGGACATACGTTTATAATTAAAGAAAGTGACCACTTGCACGACTACTTGACTAAACGAGGGGATAGTTTGAGAGGAGTCACATTGAGACCTCAGAATGTAATCGTACTAAATTAATTAATTTGATGATTAATCTGATTTCTGGAAGCGACTGCAGACATAGACATAGACAACAGAAGTGCCGTGAGTAAATTCATTAATTTAAGAAAAGTGTAAGTGCTTAGCTCATGATTCGAAGACTGTTGAGGTGGTAGTACTTTATTTGATGTGTAGGTAGTAACATTTACCATAATCTGGACATACGTTTGTAATTAAAGAAAGTGACCACTTGCACGACTACTTGACTAAACGAGGGGATAGTTTGAGAGGAGTCACATTGAGACCTCAGAATGTAATCGTACTAAATTAATTAATTTGATGATTAATCTGATTTCTGGAAGCGACTGCAGACATAGACATAGACAACAGAAGTGCCATGAGTAAATTCATTAATTTGAGAAATGTGTAAGTGCTTAGCTCATGATTCGAAGACTGTTGAGATGGTAGTACTTTATTTGATGTGTAGGTAGTAACATTTACCATAATCTGGACATACGTTTATAATTAAAGAAAGTGACCACTTGCACGACTACTTGACTAAACGAGGGGATAGTTTGAGAGGAGTCACATTGAGACCTCAGAATGTAATCGTACTAAATTAATTAATTTGATGATTAATCTGATTTCTGGAAGCGACTGCAGACATAGGCATAGACAACAGAAGTGCCATGAGTAAATTCATTAATTTAAGAAAAGTGTAAGTGCTTAGCTCATGATTCGAAGACTGTTGAGATGGTAGTACTTTATTTGATGTGTAGGTAGTAACATTTACCATAATCTGGACATACGTTTATAATTAAAGAAAGTGACCACTTGCACGACTACTTGACTAAACGAGGGGATAGTTTGAGAGGAGTCACATTGAGACCTCAGAATGTAATCGTACTAAATTAATTAATTTGATGATTAATCTGATTTCTGGAAGCGACTGCAGACATAGACATAGACAACAGAAGTGCCATGAGTAAATTCATTAATTTAAGAAAAGTGTAAGTGCTTAGCTCATGATTCGAAGACTGTTGAGATGGTAGTACTTTATTTGATGTGTAGGTAGTAACATTTACCATAATCTGGACATACGTTTATAATTAAAGAAAGTGACCACTTGCACGACTACTTGACTAAACGAGGGGATAGTTTGAGAGGAGTCACATTCAGACCTCAGAATGTAATCGTAATAAATTAATTAATTTGATGATTAATCTGATTTCTGGAAGCGACTGCAGACATAGACATAGACAACAGAAGTGCCATGAGTAAATTCATTAATTAAAGAAAAGTGTAAGTGCTTAGCTCATGATTCGAAGACTGTTGAGATGGTAGTACTTTATTTGATGTGTAGGTAGTAACATTTAGCGTAATCTGGACATACGTTTATAATTAAAGAAAGTGACCACTTGCACGACTACTTGACTAAACGAGGGGATAGTTTGAGAGGAGTCACATTGAGACCTCAGAATGTAATCGTACTAAATTAATTAATTTGATGATTAATCTGATTTCTGGAAGCGACTGCAGACATAGACATAGACAACAGAAGTGCCGTGAGTAAATTCATTAATTTAAGAAAAGTGTAAGTGCTTAGCTCATGATTCGAAGACTGTTGAGGTGGTAGTACTTTATTTGATGTGTAGGTAGTAACATTTACCATAATCTGGACATACGTTTATAATTAAAGAAAGTGACCACTTGCACGACTACTTGACTAAACGAGGGGATAGTTTGAGAGGAGTCACATTGAGACCTCAGAATGTAATCGTACTAAATTAATTAATTTGATGATTAATCTGATTTCTGGAAGCGACTGCAGACATAGACATAGACAACAGAAGTGCCATGAGTAAATTCATTAATTTAAGAAATGTGTAAGTGCTTAGCTCATGATTCGAAGACTGTTGAGATGGTAGTACTTTATTTGATGTGTAGGTAGTAACATTTACCATAATCTGGACATACGTTTATAATTAAAGAAAGTGACCACTTGCACGACTACTTGACTAAACGAGGGGATAGTTTGAGAGGAGTCACATTGAGACCTCAGAATGTAATCGTACTAAATTAATGAATTTGATGATTAATCTGATTTCTGGAAGCGACTGCAGACATAGGCATAGACAACAGAAGTGCCATGAGTAAATTCATTAATTTAAGAAAAGTGTAAGTGCTTAGCTCATGATTCGAAGACTGTTGAGATGGTAGTACTTTATTTGATGTGTAGGTAGTAACATTTACCATAATCTGGACATACGTTTATAATTAAAGAAAGTGACCACTTGCACGACTACTTGACTAAACGAGGGGATAGTTTGAGAGGAGTCACATTGAGACCTCAGAATGTAATCGTACTAAATTAATTAATTTGATGATTAATCTGATTTCTGGAAGCGACTGCAGACATAGACATAGACAACAGAGGTGCCATGAGTAAATTCATTAATTTAAGAAAAGTGTAAGTGCTTAGCTCATGATTCGAAGACTGTTGAGATGGTAGTACTTTATTTGATGTGTAGGTAGTAACATTTACCATAATCTGGACATACGTTTATAATTAAAGAAAGTGACCACTTGCACGACTACTTGACTAAACGAGGGGATAGTTTGAGAGGAGTCACATTGAGACCTCAGAATGTAATCGTACTAAATTAATTAATGTGATGATTAATCTGATTTCTGGAAGCGACTGCAGACATAGACATAGACAACAGAAGTGCCATGAGTAAATTCATTAATTTAAGAAAAGTGTAAGTGCTTAGCTCACGATTCGAAGACTGTTGAGATGGTAGTACTTTATTTGATGTGTAGGTAGTAACATTTACCATAATCTGGTCATACGTTTATAATTAAAGAAAGTGACCACTTGCACGACTACTTGACTAAACGAGGGGATAGTTTGAGAGGAGTCACATTGAGACCTCAGAATGTAATCGTACTAATTTAATTAATTTGATGATTAATCTGATTTCTGGAAGCGACTGCAGACATAGACATAGACAACAGAAGTGCCATGAGTAAATTCATTAATTTAAGAAAAGTGTAAGTGCTTAGCTCATGATTCGAAGACTGTTGAGATGGTAGTACTTTATTTGATGTGTAGGTAGTAACATTTACCATAATCTGGACATACGTTTATAATTAAAGAAAGTGACCACTTGCACGACTACTTGACTAAACGAGGGGATAGTTTGAGAGGAGTCACATTGAGACCTCAGAATGTAATCGTACCAAATTAATTAATTTGATGGTTAATCTGATTTCTGGAAGCGACTGCAGACATAGACATAGACAACAGAAGTGCCATGAGTAAATTCATTAATTAAAGAAAAGTGTAAGTGCTTAGCTCATGATTCGAAGACTGTTGAGATGGTAGTACTTTATTTGATGTGTAGGTAGTAACATTTAGCGTAATCTGGACATACGTTTATAATTAAAGAAAGTGACCACTTGCACGACTACTTGACTAAACGAGGGGATAGTTTGAGAGGAGTCACATTGAGACCTCAGAATGTAATCGTACTAAATTAATTAATTTGATGATTAATCTGATTTCTGGAAGCGACTGCAGACATAGACATAGACAACAGAAGTGCCATGAGTAAATTCATTAATTAAAGAAAAGTGTAAGTGCTTAGCTCATGATTCGAAGACTGTTGAGATGGTAGTACTTTATTTGATGTGTAGGTAGTAACATTTACAATAATCTGGACATACGTTTATAATTAAAGAAAGTGACCACTTGCACGACTACTTGACTAAACGAGGGGATAGTTTGAGAGGAGTCACATTGAGACCTCAGAATGTAATCGTACTAAATTAATTAATTTGATGATTAATCTGATTTCTGGAAGCGACTGCAGACATAGACATAGACAACAGAAGTGCCATGAGTAAATTCATTAATTAAAGAAAAGTGTAAGTGCTTAGCTCATGATTCGAAGACTGTTGAGATTGTAGTACTTTATTTGATGTGTAGGTAGTAACATTTAGCGTAATCTGGACATACGTTTATAATTAAAGAAAGTGACCACTTGCACGACTACTTGACTAAACGAGGGGATAGTTTGAGAGGAGTCACATTGAGACCTCAGAATGTAATCGTACTGAATTAATTAATTTGATGATTAATCTGATTTCTGGAAGCGACTGCAGACATAGGCATAGACAACAGAAGTGCCATGAGTAAATTCATTAATTTAAGAAAAGTGTAAGTGCTTAGCTCATGATTCGAAGACTGTTGAGATGGTAGTACTTTATTTAATGTGTAGGTAGTAACATTTACCATAATCTGGACATACGTTTATAATTAAAGAAAGTGACCACTTGCATGACTACTTGACTAAACGAGGGGATAGTTTGAGAGGAGTCACATTCAGACCTCAGAATGTAATCGTACTAAATTAATTAATTTGATGATTAATCTGATTTCTGGAAGCGACTGCAGACATAGACATAGACAACAGAAGTGCCATGAGTAAATTCATTAATTAAAGAAAAGTGTAAGTGCTTAGCTCATGATTCGAAGACTGTTGAGATGGTAGTACTTTATTTGATGTGTAGGTAGTAACATTTAGCGTAATCTGGACATACGTTTATAATTAAAGAAAGTGACCACTTGCACGACTACTTGACTAAACGAGGGGATAGTTTGAGAGGAGTCACATTGAGACCTCAGAGTGTAATCGTACTGAATTAATTAAATTGATGATTAATCTGATTTCTGGAAGCGACTGCAGACATAGGCATAGACAACAGAAGTGCCATGAGTAAATTCATTAATTTAAGAAAAGTGTAAGTGCTTAGCTCATGATTCGAAGACTGTTGAGATGGTAGTACTTTATTTAATGTGTAGGTAGTAACATTTACCATAATCTGGACATACGTTTATAATTAAAGAAAGTGACCACTTGCATGACTACTTGACTAAACGAGGGGATAGTTTGAGAGGAGTCACATTCAGACCTCAGAATGTAATCGTACTAAATTAATTAATTTGATGATTAATCTGATTTCTGGAAGCGACTGCAGACATAGACATAGACAACAGAAGTGCCATGAGTAAATTCATTAATTAAAGAAAAGTGTAAGTGCTTAGCTCATGATTCGAAGACTGTTGAGATGGTAGTACTTTATTTGATGTGTAGGTAGTAACATTTAGCGTAATCTGGACATACGTTTATAATTAAAGAAAGTGACCACTTGCACGACTACTTGACTAAACGAGGGGATAGTTTGAGAGGAGTCACATTCAGACCTCAGAATGTAATCGTACTAAATTAATTAATTTGATGATTAATCTGATTTCTGGAAGCGACTGCAGACATAGACATAGACAACAGAAGTGCCATGAGTAAATTCATTAATTAAAGAAAAGTGTAAGTGCTTAGCTCATGATTTGAAGACTGTTGAGATGGTAGTACTTTATTTGATGTGTAGGTAGTAACATTTACCATAATCTGGACATACGTTTATAATTAAAGAAAGTGACCACTTGCACGACTACTTGACTAAACGAGGGGATAGTTTGAGAGGAGTCACATTCAGACCTCAGAATGTAATCGTACTAAATTAATTAATTTGATGATTAATCTGATTTCTGGAAGCGACTGCAGACATAGACATAGACAACAGAAGTGCCATGAGTAAATACATTAATTAAAGAATAGTGTAAGTGCTTAGCTCATGATTCGAAGACTGTTAAGATGGTAGTACTTTATTTGATGTGTAGGTAGTAACATTTACCATAATCTGGACATACGTTTATAATTAAAGAAAGTGACCACTTGCACGACTACTTGACTAAACGAGGGGATAGTTTGAGAGGAGTCACATTCAGACCTCAGAATGTAATCGTACTAAATTAATTAATTTGATGATTAATCTGATTTCTGGAAGCGACTGCAGACATAGACATAGACAACAGAAGTGCCATGAGTAAATTCATTAATTAAAGAAAAGTGCAAGTGCTTAGCTCATGATTCGAAGACTGTAGAGATGGTAGTACTTTATTTGATGTGTAGGTAGTAACATTTAGCGTAATCTGGACATACGTTTATAATTAAAGAAAGTGACCACTTGCACGACTACTTGACTAAACGAGGGGATAGTTTGAGAGGAGTCACATTGAGACCTCAGAATGTAATCGTACTGAATTAATTAATTTGATGATTAATCTGATTTCTGGAAGCGACTGCAGACTTAGACATAGACAACAGAGGTGCCATGAGTAAATTCATTAATTAAAGAAAAGTGTATGTGCTTAGCTCATGATTCGAAGACTGTTGAGATGGTAGTACTTTATTTGATGTGTAGGTAGTAACATTTAGCGTAATCTGGACATACGTTTATAATTAAAGAAAGTGACCACTTGCACGACTACTTGACTAAACGAGGGGATAGTTTGAGAGGAGTCACATTGAGACCTCAGAATGTAATCGTACTGAATTAATTAATTTGATGATTAATCTGATTTCTGGAAGCGACTGCAGACATAGGCATAGACAACAGAAGTGCCATGAGTAAATTCATTAATTTAAGAAAAGTGTAAGTGCTTAGCTCATGATTCGAAGACTGTTGAGATGGTAGTACTTTATTTGATGTGTAGGTAGTAACATTTACCATAATCTGGACATACGTTTATAATTAAAGAAAGTGACCACTTGCACGACTACTTGACTAAACGAGGGGATAGTTTGAGAGGAGTCACATTCAGACCTCAGAATGTAATCGTAGTAAATTAATTAATTTGATGATTAATCTGATTTCTGGAAGCGACTGCAGACATAGACATAGACAACAGAAGTGCCATGAGTAAATTCATTAATTAAAGAAAAGTGTAAGTGCTTAGCTCATGATTCGAAGACTGTTGAGATGGTAGTACTTTATTTGATGTGTAGGTAGTAACATTTAGCGTAATCTGGACATACGTTTATAATTAAAGAAAGTGACCACTTGCACGACTACTTGACTAAACGAGGGGATAGTTTGAGAGGAGTCACATTGAGACCTCAGAATGTAATCGTACTAAATTAATTAATTTGATGATTAATCTGATTTCTGGAAGCGACTGCAGACTTAGACATAGACAACAGAGGTGCCATGAGTAAATTCATTAATTAAAGAAAAGTGTAAGTGCTTAGCTCATGATTCGAAGACTGTTGAGATGGTAGTACTTTATTTGATGTGTAGGTAGTAACATTTACCATAATCTGGACATACGTTTATAATTAAAGAAAGTGACCACTTGCACGACTACTTGACTAAACGAGGGGATAGTTCGAGAGGAGTCACATTCAGACCTCAGAATGTAATCGTACTAAATTAATTAATTTGATGATTAATCTGATTTCTGGAAGCGACTGCAGACATAGGCATAGACAACAGAAGTGCCATGAGTAAATTCATTAATTTAAGAAAAGTGTAAGTGCTTAGCTCATGATTCGTAGACTGTTGAGATGGTAGTACTTTATTTGATGTGTAGGTAGTAACATTTACCATAATCTGGACATACGTTTATAATTAAAGAAAGTGACCACTTGCACGACTACTTGACTAAACGAGGGAATAGTTTGAGAGGAGTCACATTCAGACCTCAGAATGTAATCGTACTAAATTAATTAATTTGATGATTAATCTGATTTCTGGAAGCGACTGCAGACATAGGCATAGACAACAGAAGTGCCATGAGTAAATTCATTAATTTAAGAAAAGTGTAAGTGCTTAGCTCATGATTCGAAGACTGTTGAGATGGTAGTACTTTATTTGATGTGTAGGTAGTAACATTTACCATAATCTGGACATACGTTTATAATTAAAGAAAGTGACCACTTGCACGACTACTTGACTAAACGAGGGGATAGTTTGAGAGGAGTCACATTCAGACCTCAGAATGTAATCGTACTAAATTAATTAATTTGATGATTAATCTGATTTCTGGAAGCGACTGCAGACATAGGCATAGACAACAGAAGTGCCACGAGTAAATTCATTAATTTAAGAAAAGTGTAAGTGCTTAGCTCATGATTCGAAGACTGTTGAGATGGTAGTACTTTATTTGATGTGTAGGTAGTAACATTTACCATAATCTGGACATACGTTTATAATTAAAGAAAGTGACCACTTGCACGACTACTTGACTAAACGAGGGGATAGTTTGAGAGGAGTCACATTCAGACCTCAGAATGTAATCGTACTAAATTAATTAATTTGATGATTAATCTGATTTCTGGAAGCGACTGCAGACATAGACATAGACAACAGATGTGCCATGAGTAAATTCATTAATTTAAGAAAAGTGTAAGTGCTTAGCTCATGATTCGAAGACTGTTGAGATGGTAGTACTTTATTTGATGTGTAGGTAGTAACATTTAGCGTAATCTGGACATACGTTTATAATTAAAGAAAGTGACCACTTGCACGACTACTTGACTAAACGGAGGGATAGTTTGAGAGGAGTCACATTCAGCCCTCAGAATGTAATCGTACTAAATTAATTAATTTGATGATTAATCTGATTTCTGGAAGCGACTGCAGACATAGACATAGACAACAGAAGTGCCATGAGTAAATTCATTAATTAAAGAAAAGTGTAAGTGCTTAGCTCATGATTCGAAGACTGTTGAGATGGTAGTACTTTATTTGATGTGTAGGTAGTAACATTTAGCGTAATCTGGACATACGTTTATAATTAAAGAAAGTGACCACTTGCACGACTACTTGACTAAACGAGGGGATAGTTTGAGAGGAGTCACATTCAGACCTCAGAATGTAATCGTACTAAATTAATTAATTTGATGATTAATCTGATTTCTGGAAGCGACTGCAGACATAGACATAGACAACAGAAGTGCCATGAGTAAATTCATTAATTTAAGAAAAGTGTAAGTGCTTAGCTCATGATTCGAAAACTGTTGAGATGGTAGTACTTTATTTGATGTGTAGGTAGTAACATTTACCATAATCTAGACATACGTTTATAATTAAAGAAAGTGACCACTTGCACGACTACTTGACTAAACGAGGGGATAGTTTGAGAGGAGTCACATTCAGACCTCAGAATGTAATCGTACTAAATTAATTAATTTGATGATTAATATGATTTCTGGAAGCGACTGTAGACATAGACATAGACAACAGAAGTGCCATGAGTAAATTCATTAATTAAAGAAAAGTGTAAGTGCTTAGCTCATGATTCGAAGTCTGTTGAGATGGTAGTACTTTATTTGATGTGTAGGTAGTAACATTTAGCGTAATCTGGACATACGTTTATAATTAAAGAAAGTGACCACTTGCACGACTACTTGACTAAACGAGGGGATAGTTTGAGAGGAGTCACATTCAGACCTCAGAATGTAATCGTACTAAATTAATTAATTTGATGATTAATCTGATTTCTGGAAGCGACTGCAGACATAGACATAGACAACAGAAGTGCCATTAGTAAATTCATAAATTACGAAAAGTGTAAGTGCTTAGCTCATGATTCGAAGACTGTTGAGATGGTAGTACTTTATTTGATGTGTAGGTAGTAACATTTACCATAATCTGGACATACGTTTATAATTAAAGAAAGTGACCACTTGCACGACTACTTGACTAAACGAGGGGATAGTTTGAGAGGAGTCACGTTCAGACCTCAGAATGTAATCGTACTAAATTAATTAATTTGATGATTAATCTGATTTCTGGAAGCGACTGCAGACATAGACATAGACAACAGAAGTGCCATGAGTAAATTCATTAATTAAAGAAAAGTGTAAGTGCTTAGCTCATGATTCGAAGACTGTTGAGATGGTAGTACTTTATTTGATGTGTAGGTAGTAACATTTAGCGTAATCTGGACATACGTTTATAATTAAAGAAAGTGACCACTTGCACGACTACTTCACTAAACGGAGGGATAGTTTGAGAGGAGTCACATTCAGACCTCAGAATGTAATCGTACTAAATTAATTAATTTGATGATTAATCTGATTTCTGGAAGCGACTGCAAACTTAGACATAGACAACAGAGGTGCCATGAGTAAATTCATTAATTAAAGAAAAGTGTAAGTGCTTAGCTCATGATTCGAAGACTGTTGAGATGGTAGTACTTTATTTGATGTGTAGGTAGTAACATTTACCATAATCTGGACATACGTTTATAATTAAAGATAGTGACCACTTCCACGACTACTTGACTAAACGAGGGGATAGTCTGAGAGGAGTCACATTCAGACCTCAGAATGTAATCGTACTAAATTAATTAATTCGATGATTAATCTGATTTCTGGAAGTGACTGCAGACATAGGCATAGACAACAGAAGTGCCATGAGTAAATTCATTAATTTAAGAAAAGTGTAAGTGCTTAGCTCATGATTCGAAGACTGTTGAGATGGTAGTACTTTATTTGATGTGTAGGTAGTAACATTTAGCGTAATCTGGACATACGTTTATAATTAAAGAAAGTGACCACTTGCACGACTACTTGACTAAACGAGGGGATAGTTTGAGAGGAGTCACATTCAGACCTCAGAATGTAATCGTACTAAATTAATTAATTTGATGATTAATCTGATTTCTGGAAGCGACTGCAGACATAGGCATAGACAACAGAAGTGCCATGAGTAAATTCATTAATTTAAGAAAAGTGTAAGTGCTTAGCTCATGATTCGAAGACTGTTGAGATGGTAGTACTTTATTTGATGTGTAGGTAGTAACATTTACCATAATCTGGACATACGTTTATAATTAAAGAAAGTGACCACTTGCACGACTACTTGACTAAACGAGGGGATAGTTTGAGAGGAGTCACATTGAGACCTCAGAATGTAATCGTACTAAATTAATTAATTTGATGATTAATCTGATTTCTGGAAGCGACTGCAGACATAGGCATAGACAACAGAAGTGCCATGAGTAAATTCATTAATTTGAGAAAAGTGTAAGTGCTTAGCTCATGATTCGAAGACTGTTGAGATGGTAGTACTTTATTTGATGTGTAGGTAGTAACATTTACCATAATCTGGACATACGTTTATATTTAAAGAAAGTGAACACTTGCACGACTACTTCACTAAACGAGGGGATAGTTTGAGAGGAGTCACATTCAGACCTCAGAATGTAATCGTACTAAATTAATTAATTTGATGATTAATCTGATTTCTGGAAGCGACTGCAGACTTAGACATAGACAACAGAGGTGCCATGAGTAAATTCATTAATTAAAGAAAAGTGTAAGTGCTTAGCTCATGATTCGAAGACTGTTGAGATGGTAGTACTTTATTTGATGTGTAGGTAGTAACATATACCATAATCTGGACATACGTTTATAATTAAAGAAAGTGACCACTTGCACGACTACTTGACTAAACGAGGGGATAGTTTGAGAGGAGTCACATTCAGACCTCAGAATGTAATCGTACTAAATTAATTAATTTGATGATTAATCTGATTTCTGGAAGCGACTGCAGACATAGACATAGACAACAGAAGTGCCATGAGTAAATTCATTAATTTAAGAAAAGTGTAAGTGCTTAGCTCATGATTCGAAGACTGTTGAGATGGTAGTACTTTATTTGATGTGTAGGTAGTAACATTTAGCGTAATCTGGACATACGTTTATAATTAAAGAAAGTGACCACTTGCACGACTACTTGACTAAACGGAGGGATAGTTTGAGAGGAGTCACATTCAGCCCTCAGAATGTAATCGTACTAAATTAATTAATTTGATGATTAATCTGATTTCTGGAAGCGACTGCAGACATAGACATAGACAACAGAAGTGCCATGAGTAAATTCATTAATTAAAGAAAAGTGTAAGTGCTTAGCTCATGATTCGAAGACTGTTGAGATGGTAGTACTTTATTTGATGTGTAGGTAGTAACATTTAGCGTAATCTGGACATACGTTTATAATTAAAGAAAGTGACCACTTGCACGACTACTTGACTAAACGAGGGGATAGTTTGAGAGGAGTCACATTCAGACCTCAGAATGTAATCGTACTAAATTAATTAATTTGATGATTAATCTGATTTCTGGAAGCGACTGCAGACATAGACATAGACAACAGAAGTGCCATGAGTAAATTCATTAATTTAAGAAAAGTGTAAGTGCTTAGCTCATGATTCGAAAACTGTTGAGATGGTAGTACTTTATTTGATGTGTAGGTAGTAACATTTACCATAATCTGGACATACGTTTATAATTAAAGAAAGTGACAACTTGCACGACTACTTGACTAAACGAGGGGATAGTTTGAGAGGAGTCACATTCAGACCTCAGAATGTAATCGTACTAAATTAATTAATTTGATGATTAATATGATTTCTGGAAGCGACTGTAGACATAGACATAGACAACAGAAGTGCCATGAGTAAATTCATTAATTAAAGAAAAGTGTAAGTGCTTAGCTCATGATTCGAAGTCTGTTGAGATGGTAGTACTTTATTTGATGTGTAGGTAGTAACATTTAGCGTAATCTGGACATACGTTTATAATTAAAGAAAGTGACCACTTGCACGACTACTTGACTAAACGAGGGGATAGTTTGAGAGGAGTCACATTCAGACCTCAGAATGTAATCGTACTAAATTAATTAATTTGATGATTAATCTGATTTCTGGAAGCGACTGCAGACATAGACATAGACAACAGAAGTGCCATTAGTAAATTCATAAATTACGAAAAGTGTAAGTGCTTAGCTCATGATTCGAAGACTGTTGAGATGGTAGTACTTTATTTGATGTGTAGGTAGTAACATTTACCATAATCTGGACATACGTTTATAATTAAAGAAAGTGACCACTTGCACGACTACTTGACTAAACGAGGGGATAGTTTGAGAGGAGTCACGTTCAGACCTCAGAATGTAATCGTACTAAATTAATTAATTTGATGATTAATCTGATTTCTGGAAGCGACTGCAGACATAGACATAGACAACAGAAGTGCCATGAGTAAATTCATTAATTAAAGAAAAGTGTAAGTGCTTAGCTCATGATTCGAAGACTGTTGAGATGGTAGTACTTTATTTGATGTGTAGGTAGTAACATTTAGCGTAATCTGGACATACGTTTATAATTAAAGGAAGTGACCACTTGCACGACTACTTCACTAAACGGAGGGATAGTTTGAGAGGAGTCACATTCAGACCTCAGAATGTAATCGTACTAAATTAATTAATTTGATGATTAATCTGATTTCTGGAAGCGACTGCAAACTTAGACATAGACAACAGAGGTGCCATGAGTAAATTCATTAATTAAAGAAAAGTGTAAGTGCTTAGCTCATGATTCGAAGACTGTTGAGATGGTAGTACTTTATTTGATGTGTAGGTAGTAACATTTACCATAATCTGGACATACGTTTATAATTAAAGATAGTGACCACTTCCACGACTACTTGACTAAACGAGGGGATAGTCTGAGAGGAGTCACATTCAGACCTCAGAATGTAATCGTACTAAATTAATTAATTCGATGATTAATCTGATTTCTGGAAGTGACTGCAGACATAGGCATAGACAACAGAAGTGCCATGAGTAAATTCATTAATTTAAGAAAAGTGTAAGTGCTTAGCTCATGATTCGAAGACTGTTGAGATGGTAGTACTTTATTTGATGTGTAGGTAGTAACATTTAGCGTAATCTGGACATACGTTTATAATTAAAGAAAGTGACCACTTGCACGACTACTTGACTAAACGAGGGGATAGTTTGAGAGGAGTCACATTCAGACCTCAGAATGTAATCGTACTAAATTAATTAATTTGATGATTAATCTGATTTCTGGAAGCGACTGCAGACATAGGCATAGACAACAGAAGTGCCATGAGTAAATTCATTAATTTAAGAAAAGTGTAAGTGCTTAGCTCATGATTCGAAGACTGTTGAGATGGTAGTACTTTATTTGATGTGTAGGTAGTAACATTTACCATAATCTGGACATACGTTTATAATTAAAGAAAGTGACCACTTGCACGACTACTTGACTAAACGAGGGGATAGTTTGAGAGGAGTCACATTGAGACCTCAGAATGTAATCGTACTAAATTAATTAATTTGATGATTAATCTGATTTCTGGAAGCGACTGCAGACATAGGCATAGACAACAGAAGTGCCATGAGTAAATTCATTAATTTGAGAAAAGTGTAAGTGCTTAGCTCATGATTCGAAGACTGTTGAGATGGTAGTACTTTATTTGATGTGTAGGTAGTAACATTTACCATAATCTGGACATACGTTTATATTTAAAGAAAGTGAACACTTGCACGACTACTTGACTAAACGAGGGGATAGTTTGAGAGGAGTCACATTCAGACCTCAGAATGTAATCGTACTAAATTAATTAATTTGATGATTAATCTGATTTCTGGAAGCGACTGCAGACTTAGACATAGACAACAGAGGTGCCATGAGTAAATTCATTAATTAAAGAAAAGTGTAAGTGCTTAGCTCATGATTCGAAGACTGTTGAGATGGTAGTACTTTATTTGATGTGTAGGTAGTAACATTTACCATAATCTGGACATACGTTTATAATTAAAGAAAGTGACCACTTGCACGACTACTTGACTAAACGAGGGGATAGTTTGAGAGGAGTCACATTCAGACCTCAGAATGTAATCGTACTAAATTAATTAATTTGATGATTAATCTGATTTCTGGAAGCGACTGCAGACATAGGCATAGACAACAGAAGTGCCATGAGTAAATTCATTAATTTAAGAAAAGTATAAGTGCTTAGCTCATGATTCGAAGACTGTTGAGATGGTAGTACTTTATTTGATGTGTAGGTAGTAACATTTACCATAATCTGGACATACGTTTATAATTAAAGAAAGTGACCACTTGCACGACTACTTGACTAAACGAGGGGATAGTTTGAGAGGAGTGACATTCAGACCTCAGAATGTAATCATACTAAATTAATTAATTTGATGATTAATCTGATTTCTGGAAGCGACTGCAGACATAGGCATAGACAACAGAAGTGCCATGAGTAAATTCATTAATTTAAGAAAAGT
Organism: Schistocerca serialis cubense; assembly: GCF_023864345.2. Taxonomy (NCBI): domain Eukaryota; kingdom Metazoa; phylum Arthropoda; class Insecta; order Orthoptera; family Acrididae; genus Schistocerca; species Schistocerca serialis. Next base: position 369,960,462 of record NC_064645.1, read on the forward strand.
GTAAGTGCTTAGCTCATGATTCGAAGACTGTTGAGATGGTAGTACTTTATTTGATGTGTAGGTAGTAACATTTACCATAATCTGGACATACGTTTATAATTAAAGAAAGTGACCACTTGCACGACTACTTGACTAAACGAGGGGATAGTTTGAGAGGAGTCACATTCAGACCTCAGAATGTAATCGTACTAAATTAATTAATTTGATGATTAATCTGATTTCTGGAAGCGACTGCAGACATAGGCATAGACAACAGAAGTGCCATGAGTAAATTCATTAATTTAAGAAAAGTGTAAGTGCTTAGCTCATGATTCGAAGACTGTTGAGATGGTAGTACTTTATTTGATGTGTAGGTAGTAACATTTACCATAATCTGGACATACGTTTATAATTAAAGAAAGTGACCACTTGCACGACTACTTGACTAAACGAGGGAATAGTTTGAGAGGAGTCACATTCAGACCTCAGAATGTAATCGTACTAAATTAATTAATTTGATGATTAATCTGATTTCTGGAAGCGACTGCAGACATAGACATAGACAACAGAAGTGGCATGAGTAAATTCATTAATTTAAGAAAAGTGTAAGTGCTTAGCTCATGATTCGAAGACTGTTGAGATGGTAGTACTTTATTTGATGTGTAGGTAGTAACATTTAGCGTAATCTGGACATACGTTTATAATTAAAGAAAGTGACCACTTGCACGACTACTTGACTAAACGGAGGGACAGTTTGAGAGGAGTCACATTCAGACCTCAGAATGTAATCGTACTAAATTAATTAATTTGATGATTAATCTGATTTCTGGAAGCGACTGCAGACATAGACATAGACAACAGAAGTGCCATGAGTAAATTCATTAATTAAAGAAAAGTGTAAGTGCTTAGCTCATGATTCGAAGACTGTTGAGATGGTAGTACTTTATTTGATGTGTAGGTAGTAACATTTAGCGTAATCTGGACATACGTTTATAATTAAAGAAAGTGACCACTTGCACGACTACTTGACTAAACGAGGGGATAGTTTGAGAGGAGTCACATTCAGACCTCAGAATGTAATCGTACTAAATTAATTAATTTGATGATTAATCTGATTTCTGGAAGCGACTGCAGACATAGACATAGACAACAGAAGTGCCATGAGTAAATTCATTAATTAAAGAAAAGTGTAAGTGCTTAGCTCATGATATGAAGACTGTTGAGATGGTAGTACTTTATTTGATGTGTAGGTAGTAACATTTACCATAATCTGGACATACGTTTATAATTAAAGAAAGTGACCACTTGCACGACTACTTGACTAAACGAGGGGATAGATTGAGAGGAGTCACATTCAGACCTCAGAATGTAATCGTACTAAATTAATTAATTTGATGATTAATCTGATTTCTGGAAACGACTGCAGACATAGACATAGACAACAGAAGTGCCATGAGTAAATTCATTAATTAAAGAAAAGTGTAAGTGCTTAGCTCATGATTCGAAGACTGTTGAGATGGTAGTACTTTATTTGATGTGTAGGTAGTAACATTTAGCGTAATCTGGACATACGTTTATAATTAAAGAAAGTGACCACTTGCACGACTACTTGACTAAACGAGGGGATAGTTTGAGAGGAGTCACATTCAGACCTCAGAATGTAATCGTACTAAATTAATTAATTTGATGATTAATCTGATTTCTGGAAGCGACTGCAGACATAGACATAGACAACAGAAGTGCCATGAGTAAATTCATTAATTAAAGAAAAGTGTAAGTGCTTAGCTCATGATTTGAAGACTGTTGAGATGGTAGTACTTTATTTGATGTGTAGGTAGAAACATTTACCATAATCTGGACATACGTTTATAATTAAAGAAAGTGACCACTTGCACGACTACTTGACTAAACGAGGGGATAGTTTGAGAGGAGTCACATTCAGACCTCAGAATGTAATCGTACTAAATTAATTAATTTGATGATTAATCTGATTTCTGGAAGCGACTGCAGACATAGACATAGACAACAGAAGTGCCATGAGTAAATACATTAATTAAAGAATAGTGTAAGTGCTTAGCTCATGATTCGAAGACTGTTGAGATGGTAGTACTTTATTTGATGTGTAGGTAGTAACATTTACCATAATCTGGACATACGTTTATAATTAAAGAAAGTGACCACTTGCACGACTACTTGACTAAACGAGGGGATAGTTTGAGAGGAGTCACATTCAGACCTCAGAATGTAATCGTACTAAATTAATTAATTTGATGATTAATCTGATTTCTGGAAGCGACTGCAGACATAGACATAGACAACAGAAGTGCCATGAGTAAATTCATTAATTAAAGAAAGGTGCAAGTGCTTAGCTCATGATTCGAAGACTGTAGAGATGGTAGTACTTTATTTGATGTGTAGGTAGTAACATTTAGCGTAATCTGGACATACGTTTATAATTAAAGAAAGTGACCACTTGCACGACTACTTGACTAAACGAGGGGATAGTTTGAGAGGAGTCACATTGAGACCTCAGAATGTAATCGTACTGAATTAATTAATTTGATGATTAATCTGATTTCTGGAAGCGACTGCAGACTTAGACATAGACAACAGAGGTGCCATGAGTAAATTCATTAATTAAAGAAAAGTGTATGTGCTTAGCTCATGATTCGAAGACTGTTGGGATGGTAGTACTTTATTTGATGTGTAGGTAGTAACATTTAGCGTAATCTGGACATACGTTTATAATTAAAGAAAGTGACCACTTGCACGACTACTTGACTAAACGAGGGGATAGTTTGAGAGGAGTCACATTGAGACCTCAGAATGTAATCGTACTGAATTAATTAATTTGATGATTTATCTGATTTCTGGAAGCGACTGCAGACATAGGCATAGACAACAGAAGTGCCATGAGTAAATTCATTAATTTAAGAAAAGTGTAAGTGCTTAGCTCATGATTCGAAGACTGTTGAGATGGTAGTACTTTATTTGATGTGTAGGTAGTAACATTTACCATAATCTGGACATACGTTTATAATTAAAGAAAGTGACCACTTGCACGACTACTTGACTAAACGAGGGGATAGTTTGAGAGGAGTCACATTCAGACCTCAGAATGTAATCGTAGTAAATTAATTAATTTGATGATTAATCTGATTTCTGGAAGCGACTGCAGACATAGACATAGACAACAGAAGTGCCATGAGTAAATTCATTAATTAAAGAAAAGTGTAAGTGCTTAGCTCATGATTCGAAGACTGTTGAGATGGTAGTACTTTATTTGATGTGTAGGTAGTAACATTTAGCGTAATCTGGACATACGTTTATAATTAATGAAAGTGACCACTTGCACGACTACTTGACTAAACGAGGGGATAGTTTGAGCGGAGTCACATTGAGACCTCAGAATGTAATCGTACTAAATTAATTAATTTGATGATTAATCTGATTTCTGGAAGCGACTGCAGACTTAGACATAGACAACAGAGGTGCCATGAGTAAATTCATTAATTAAAGAAAAGTGTAAGTGCTTAGCTCATGATTCGAAGACTGTTGAGATGGTAGTACTTTATTTGATGTGTAGGTAGTAACATTTACCATAATCTGGACATACGTTTATAATTAAAGAAAGTGACCACTTGCACGACTACTTGACTAAACGAGGGGATAGTTTGAGAGGAGTCACATTCAGACCTCAGAATGTAATCGTACTAAATTAATTAATTTGATGATTAATCTGATTTCTGGAAGCGACTGCAGACATAGGCATAGACAACAGAAGTGCCATGAGTAAATTCATTAATTTAAGAAAAGTGTAAGTGCTTAGCTCATGATTCGTAGACTGTTGAGATGGTAGTACTTTATTTGATGTGTAGGTAGTAACATTTACCATAATCTGGACATACGTTTATAATTAAAGAAAGTGACCACTTGCACGACTACTTGACTAAACGAGGGAATAGTTTGAGAGGAGTCACATTCAGACCTCAGAATGTAATCGTACTAAATTAATTAATTTGATGATTAATCTGATTTCTGGAAGCGACTGCAGACATAGGCATAGACAACAGAAGTGCCATGAGTAAATTCATTAATTTAAGAAAAGTGTAAGTGCTTAGCTCATGATTCGAAGACTGTTGAGATGGTAGTACTTTATTTGATGTGTAGGTAGTAACATTTACCATAATCTGGACATACGTTTATAATTAAAGAAAGTGACCACTTGCACGACTACTTGACTAAACGAGGGGATAGTTTGAGAGGAGTCACATTCAGACCTCAGAATGTAATCGTACTAAATTAATTAATTTGATGATTAATCTGATTTCTGGAAGCGACTGCAGACATAGGCATAGACAACAGAAGTGCCACGAGTAAATTCATTAATTTAAGAAAAGTGTAAGTGCTTAGCTCATGATTCGAAGACTGTTGAGATGGTAGTACTTTATTTGATGTGTAGGTAGTAACATTTACCATAATCTGGACATACGTTTACAATTAAAGAAAGTGACCACCTGCACGACTACTTGACTAAACGAGGGGATAGTTTGAGAGGAGTCACATTCAGACCTCAGAATGTAATCGTACTAAATTAATTAATTTGATAATTAATCTGATTTCTGGAAGCGACTGCAGACATAGACATAGACAAAATTCATTAATTTAAGAAAAGTGTAAGTGCTTAGCTCATGATTCGAAGACTGTTGAGATGGTAGTACTTTATTTGATGTGTAGGTAGTAACATTTAGCGTAATCTGGACATACGTTTATAATTAAAGAAAGTGACCACTTGCACGACTACTTGACTAAACGGAGGGATAGTTTGAGAGGAGTCACATTCAGCCCTCAGAATGTAATCGTACTAAATTAATTAATTTGGTGATTAATCTGATTTCTGGAAGCGACTGCAGACATAGACATAGACAACAGAAGTGCCATGAGTAAATTCATTAATTAAAGAAAAGTGTAAGTGCTTAGCTCATGATTCGAAGACTGTTGAGATGGTAGTACTTTATTTGATGTGTAGGTAGTAACATTTAGCGTAATCTGGACATACGTTTATAATTAAAGAAAGTGACCACTTGCACGTCTACTTGACTAAACGAGGGGATAGTTTGAGAGGAGTCACATTCAGACCTCAGAATGTAATCGTACTAAATTAATTAATTTGATGATTAATCTGATTTCTGGAAGCGACTGCAGACATAGACATAGACAACAGAAGTGCCATGAGTAAATTCATTAATTTAAGAAAAGTGTAAGTGCTTAGCTCATGATTCGAAAACTGTTGAGATGGTAGTACTTTATTTGATGTGTAGGTAGTAACATTTACCATAATCTGGACATACGTTTATAATTAAAGAAAGTGACCACTTGCACGACTACTTGACTAAACGAGGGGATAGTTTGAGAGGAGTCACATTCAGACCTCAGAATGTAATCGTACTAAATTAATTAATTTGATGATTAATCTGATTTCTGGAAGCGACTGCAGACATAGACATAGACAACAGAAGTGCCATGAGTAAATTCATTAATTAAAGAAAAGTGTAAGTGCTTAGCTCATGATTCGAAATCTGTTGAGATGGTAGTACTTTATTTGATGTGTAGGTAGTAACATTTAGCGTAATCTGGACATACGTTTATAATTAAAGAAAGTGACCACTTGCACGACTACTTGACTAAACGAGGGGATAGTTTGAGAGGAGTCACATTGAGACCTCAGAATGTAATCGTACTGAATTAATTAATTTGATGATTAATCTGATTTCTGGAAGCGACTGCAGACTTAGACATAGACAACAGAGGTGCCATGAGTAAATTCATTAATTAAAGAAAAGTGTATGTGCTTAGCTCATGATTCGAAGACTGTTGGGATGGTAGTACTTTATTTGATGTGTAGGTAGTAACATTTAGCGTAATCTGGACATACGTTTATAATTAAAGAAAGTGACCACTGAACGACTACTTGACTAAACGAGGGGATAGTTTGAGAGGAGTCACATTGAGACCTCAGAATGTAATCGTACTGAATTAATTAATTTGATGATTTATCTGATTTCTGGAAGCGACTGCAGACATAGGCATAGACAACAGAAGTGCCATGAGTAAATTCATTAATTTAAGAAAAGTGTAAGTGCTTAGCTCATGATTCGAAGACTGTTGAGATGGTAGTACTTTATTTGATGTGTAGGTAGTAACATTTACCATAATCTGGACATACGTTTATAATTAAAGAAAGTGACCACTTGCACGACTACTTGACTAAACGAGGGGATAGTTTGAGAGGAGTCACATTCAGACCTCAGAATGTAATCGTAGTAAATTAATTAAGTTGATGATTAATCTGATTTCTGGAAGCGACTGCAGACATAGACATAGACAACAGAAGTGCCATGAGTAAATTCATTAATTAAAGAAAAGTGTAAGTGCTTAGCTCATGATTCGAAGACTGTTGAGATGGTAGTACTTTATTTGATGTGTAGGTAGTAACTTTTAGCGTAATCTGGACATACGTTTATAATTAAAGAAAGTGACCACTTGCACGACTACTTGACTAAACGAGGGGATAGTTTGAGCGGAGTCACATTGAGACCTCAGAATGTAATCGTACTAAATTAATTAATTTGATGATTAATCTGATTTCTGGAAGCGACTGCAGACTTAGACATAGACAACAGAGGTGCCATGAGTAAATTCATTAATTAAAGAAAAGTGTAAGTGCTTAGCTCATGATTCGAAGACTGTTGAGATGGTAGTACTTTATTTGATGTGTAGGTAGTAACATTTACCATAATCTGGACATACGTTTATAATTAAAGAAAGTGACCACTTGCACGACTACTTGACTAAACGAGGGGATAGTTTGAGAGGAGTCACATTCAGACCTCAGAATGTAATCGTACTAAATTAATTAATTTGATGATTAATCTGATTTCTGGAAGCGACTGCAGACATAGGCATAGACAACAGAAGTGCCATGAGTAAATTCATTAATTTAAGAAAAGTGTAAGTGCTTAGCTCATGATTCGTAGACTGTTGAGATGGTAGTACTTTATTTGATGTGTAGGTAGTAACATTTACCATAATCTGGACATACGTTTATAATTAAAGAAAGTGACCACTTGCACGACTACTTGACTAAACGAGGGAATAGTTTGAGAGGAGTCACATTCAGACCTCAGAATGTAATCGTACTAAATTAATTAATTTGATGATTAATCTGATTTCTGGAAGCGACTGCAGACATAGGCATAGACAACAGAAGTGCCATGAGTAAATTCATTAATTTAAGAAAAGTGTAAGTGCTTAGCTCATGATTCGAAGACTGTTGAGATGGTAGTACTTTATTTGATGTGTAGGTAGTAACATTTACCATAATCTGGACATACGTTTATAATTAAAGAAAGTGACCACTTGCACGACTACTTGACTAAACGAGGGGATAGTTTGAGAGGAGTCACATTCAGACCTCAGAATGTAATCGTACTAAATTAATTAATTTGATGATTAATCTGATTTCTGGAAGCGACTGCAGACATAGGCATAGACAACAGAAGTGCCACGAGTAAATTCATTAATTTAAGAAAAGTGTAAGTGCTTAGCTCATGATTCGAAGACTGTTGAGATGGTAGTACTTTATTTGATGTGTAGGTAGTAACATTTACCATAATCTGGACATACGTTTATAATTAAAGAAAGTGACCACCTGCACGACTACTTGACTAAACGAGGGGATAGTTTGAGAGGAGTCACATTCAGACCTCAGAATGTAATCGTACTAAATTAATTAATTTGATAATTAATCTGATTTCTGGAAGCGACTGCAGACATAGACATAGACAACAGAAGTGCCATGAGTAAATTCATTAATTTAAGAAAAGTGTAAGTGCTTAGCTCATGATTCGAAGACTGTTGAGATGGTAGTACTTTATTTGATGTGTAGGTAGTAACATTTAGCGTAATCTGGACATACGTTTATAATTAAAGAAAGTGACCACTTGCACGACTACTTGACTAAACGGAGGGATAGTTTGAGAGGAGTCACATTCAGCCCTCAGAATGTAATCGTACTAAATTAATTAATTTGGTGATTAATCTGATTTCTGGAAGCGACTGCAGACATAGACATAGACAACAGAAGTGCCATGAGTAAATTCATTAATTAAAGAAAAGTGTAAGTGCTTAGCTCATGATTCGAAGACTGTTGAGATGGTAGTACTTTATTTGATGTGTAGGTAGTAACATTTAGCGTAATCTGGACATACGTTTATAATTAAAGAAAGTGACCACTTGCACGACTACTTGACTAAACGAGGGGATAGTTTGAGAGGAGTCACATTCAGACCTCAGAATGTAATCGTACTAAATTAATTAATTTGATGATTAATCTGATTTCTGGAAGCGACTGCAGACATAGACATAGACAACAGAAGTGCCATGAGTAAATTCATTAATTTAAGAAAAGTGTAATTGCTTAGCTCATGATTCGAAAACTGTTGAGATGGTAGTACTTTATTTGATGTGTAGGTAGTAACATTTACCATAATCTGGACATACGTTTATAATTAAAGAAAGTGACCACTTGCACGACTACTTGACTAAACGAGGGGATAGTTTGAGAGGAGTCACATTCAGACCTCAGAATGTAATCGTACTAAATTAATTAATTTGATGATTAATCTGATTTCTGGAAGCGACTGCAGACATAGACATAGACAACAGAAGTGCCATGAGTAAATTCATTAATTAAAGAAAAGTGTAAGTGCTTAGCTCATGATTCGAAATCTGTTGAGATGGTAGTACTTTATTTGATGTGTAGGTAGTAACATTTAGCGTAATCTGGACATACGTTTATAATTAAAGAAAGTGACCACTTGCACGACTACTTGACTAAACGAGGGGATAGTTTGAGAGGAGTCACATTCAGACCTCAGAATGTAATCGTACTAAATTAATTAATTTGATGATTAATCTGATTTCTGGAAGCGACTGCAGACATAGACATAGACAACAGAAGTGCCATTAGTAAATTCATAAATTACGAAAAGTGTAAGTGCTTAGCTCATGATTCGAAGACTGTTGAGATGGTAGTACTTTATTTGATGTGTAGGTAGTAACATTTACCATAATCTGGACATACGTTTATAATTAAAGAAAGTGACCACTTGCACGACTACTTGACTAAACGAGGGGATAGTTTGAGAGGAGTCACGTTCAGACCTCAGAATGTAATCGTACTAAATTAATTAATTTGATGATTAATCTGATTTCTGGAAGCGACTGCAGACATAGACATAGACAACAGAAGTGCCATGAGTAAATTCATTAATTAAAGAAAAGTGTAAGTGCTTAGCTCATGATTCGAAGACTGTTGAGATGGTAGTACTTTATTTGATGTGTAGGTAGTAACATTTAGCGTAATCTGGACATACGTTTATAATTAAAGAAAGTGACCACTTGCACGACTACTTGACTAAACGGAGGGATAGTTTGAGAGGAGTCACATTCAGACCTCAGAATGTAATCGTACTAAATTAATTAATTTGATGATTAATCTGATTTCTGGAAGCGACTGCAGACTTAGACATAGACAACAGAGGTGCCATGAGTAAATTCATTAATTAAAGAAAAGTGTAAGTGCTTAGCTCATGATTCGAAGACTGTTGAGATGGTAGTACTTTATTTGATGTGTAGGTAGTAACATTTACCATAATCTGGACATACGTTTATAATTAAAGATAGTGACCACTTCCACGACTACTTGACTAAACGAGGGGATAGTCTGAGAGGAGTCACATTCAGACCTCAGAATGTAATCGTACTAAATTAATTAATTCGATGATTAATCTGATTTCTGGAAGTGACTGCAGACATAGGCATAGACAACAGAAGTGCCATGAGTAAATTCATTAATTTAAGAAAAGTGAAAGTGCTTAGCTCATGATTCGAAGACTGTTGAGATGGTAGTACTTTATTTGATGTGTAGGTAGTAACATTTACAATAATCTGGTCATACGTTTATAATTAAAGAAAGTGACCACTTGCACGACTACTTGACTAAACGAGGGGATAGTTTGAGAGGAGTCACATTCAGACCTCAGAATGTAATCGTACTAAATTGATTAATTTGATGATTAATCTGATTTCTGGAAGCGACTGCAGACATAGGCATAGACAACAGAAGTGCCATGAGTAAATTCATTAATTTAAGAAAAGTGTAAGTGCTTAGCTCATGATTCGAAGACTGTTGAGATGGTAGTACTTTATTTGATGTGTAGGTAGTAACATTTACCATAATCTGGACATACGTTTATAATTAAAGAAAGTGACCACTTGCACGACTACTTGACTAAACGAGGGGATAGTTTGAGAGGAGTCACATTGAGACCTCAGAATGTAATCGTACTAAATTAATTAATTTCATGATTAATCTGATTTCTGGAAGCGACTGCAGACATAGGCATAGACAACAGAAGTGCCATGAGTAAATTCATTAATTTGAGAAAAGTGTAAGTGCTTAGCTCATGATTCGAAGACTGTTGAGATGGTAGTACTTTATTTGATGTTTAGGTAGTAACATTTACCATAATCTGGACATACGTTTATATTTAAAGAAAGTGAACACTTGCACGACTACTTGACTAAACGAGGGGATAGTTTGAGAGGAGTCACATTCAGACCTCAGAATGTAATCGTACTAAATTAATTAATTTGATGATTAATCTGATTTCTGGAAGCGACTGCAGACTTAGACATAGACAACAGAGGTGCCATGAGTAAATTCATTAATTAAAGAAAAGTGTAAGTGCTTAGCTCATGATTCGAAGACTGTTGAGATGGTAGTACTTTATTTGATGTGTAGGTAGTAACATTTACCATAATCTGGACATACGTTTATAATTAAAGAAAGTGACCACTTGCACGACTACTTGACTAAACGAGGGGATAGTTTGAGAGGAGTCACATTCAGACCTCAGAATGTAATCGTACTAAATTAATTAATTTGATGATTAATCTGATTTCTGGAAGCGACTGCAGACATAGGCATAGACAACAGAAGTGCCATGAGTAAATTCATTAATTTAAGAAAAGTATAAGTGCTTAGCTCATGATTCGAAGACTGTTGAGATGGTAGTACTTTATTTGATGTGTAGGTAGTAACATTTACCATTATCTGGACATACGTTTATAATTAAAGAAAGTGACCACTTGCACGACTACTTGACTAAACGAGGGGATAGTTTGAGAGGAGTCACATTCAGACCTCAGAATGTAATCATACTAAATTAATTAATTTGATGATTAATCTGATTTCTGGAAGCGACTGCAGACATAGGCATAGACAACAGAAGTGCCATGAGTAAATTCATTAATTTAAGAAAAGTGTAAGTGCTTAGCTCATGATTCGAAGACTGTTGAGATGGTAGTACTTTATTTGATGTGTAGGTAGTAACATTTACCATAATCTGGACATACGTTTATAATTAAAGAAAGTGACCACTTGCACGACTACTTGACTAAACGAGGGGATAGTTTGAGAGGAGTCACATTCAGACCTCAGAATGTAATCGTACTAAATTAATTAATTTGATGATTAATCTGATTTCTGGAAGCGACTGCAGACATAGGCATAGACAACAGAAGTGCCATGAGTAAATTCATTAATTTAAGAAAAGTGTAAGTGCTTAGCTCATGATTCGAAGACTGTTGAGATGGTAGTACTTTATTTGATGTGTAGGTAGTAACATTTACCATAATCTGGACATACGTTTATAATTAAAGAAAGTGACCACTTGCACGACTACTTGACTAAACGAGGGAATAGTTTGAGAGGAGTCACATTCAGACCTCAGAATGTAATCGTACTAAATTAATTAATTTGATGATTAATCTCATTTCTGGAAGCGACTGCAGACATAGACATAGACAACAGAAGTGCCATGAGTAAATTCATTAATTTAAGAAAAGTGTAAGTGCTTAGCTCATGATTCGAAGACTGTTGAGATGGTAGTACTTTATTTGATGTGTAGGTAGTAACATTTAGCGTAATCTGGACATACGTTTATAATTAAAGAAAGTGACCACTTGCACGACTACCTGACTAAACGGAGGGATAGTTTGAGAGGAGTCACATTCAGACCTCAGAATGTAATCGTACTAAATTAATTAATTTGATGATTAATCTGATTTCTGGAAGCGACTGCAGACATAGACATAGACAACAGAAGTGCCATTAGTAAATTCATTAATTTAAGAAAAGTGTAAGTGCTTAGCTCATGATTCGAAGACTGTTGAGATGGTAGTACTATATTTGATGTGTAGGTAGTAACATTTACCATAATCTGGACATACGTTTATAATTAAAGAAAGTGACCACTTGCACGACTACTTGACTAAACGAGGGGATAGTTTTAGAGGAGTCACGTTCAGACCTCAGAATGTAATCGTACTAAATTAATTAATTTGATGATTAATCTGATTTCTGGAAGCGACTGCAGACATAGACATAGACAACAGAAGTGCCATGAGTAAATTCATTAATTAAAGAAAAGTGTAAGTGCTTAGCTCATGATTCGAAGACTGTTGAGATGGTAGTACTTTATTTGATGTGTAGGTAGTAACATTTAGCGTAATCTGGACATACGTTTATAATTAAAGAAAGTGACCACTTGCACGACTACTTGACTAAACGAGGGGATAGTTTGAGAGGAGTCACATTCAGACCTCAGAATGTAATCGTACTAAATTAATTAATTTGATGATTAATCTGATTTCTGGAAGCGACTGCAGACATAGACATAGACAACAGAAGTGCCATGAGTAAATTCATTAATTTAAGAAAAGTGTAAGTGCTTAGCTCATGATTCGAAGACTGTTGAGATGGTAGTACTTTATTTGATGTGTAGGTAGTAACATTTACCATAATCTGGACATACGTTTATAATTAAAGAAAGTGACCACTTGCACGACTACTTGACTAAACGAGGGGATAGTTTGAGAGGAGTCACATTCAGACCTCAGAATGTAATCGTACTAAATTAATTAATTTGATGATTAATCTGATTTCTGGAAGCGACTGCAGACATAGACATAGACAACAGAAGTGCCATGAGTAAAATTCATTAATTAAAGAAAAGTGTAAGTGCTTAGCTCATGATTCGAAGACTGTTGAGATGGTAGTACTTTATTTGATGTGTAGGTAGTAACATTTAGCGTAATCTGGACATACGTTTATAATTAAAGAAAGTGACCACTTGCACGACTACTTGACTAAACGAGGGGATAGTTTGAGAGGAGTCACATTCAGACCTCAGAATGTAATCGTACTAAATTAATTAATTTGATGATTAATCTGATTTCTGGAAGCGACTGCAGACATAGACATAGACAACAGAAGTGCCATTAGTAAATTCATTAATTTAAGAAAAGTGTAAGTGCTTAGCTCATGATTCGAAGACTGTTGAGATGGTAGTACTTTATTTGATGTGTAGGTAGTAACATTTACCATAATCTGGACATACGTTTATAATTAAAGAAAGTGACCACTTGCACGACTACTTGACTAAACGAGGGGATAGTTTGAGAGGAGTCACATTCAGACCTCAGAATGTAATCGTACTAAATTAATTAATTTGATGATTAATCTGATTTCTGGAAGCGACTGCAGACATAGGCATAGACAACAGAAGTGCCATGAGTAAATTCATTAATTTAAGAAAAGTATAAGTGCTTAGCTCATGATTCGAAGACTGTTGAGATGGTAGTACTTTATTTGATGTGTAGGTAGTAACATTTACCATAATCTGGACATACGTTTATAATTAAAGAAAGTGACCACTTGCACGACTACTTGACTAAACGAGGGGATAGTTTGAGAGGAGTCACATTCAGACCTCAGAATGTAATCGTACTAAATTAATTAATTTGATGATTAATCTGATTTCTGGAAGCGACTGCAGACATAGGCATAGACAACAGAAGTGCCATGAGTAAATTCATTAATTTAAGAAAAGTATAAGTGCTTAGCTCATGATTCGAAGACTGTTGAGATGGTAGTACTTTATTTGATGTGTAGGTAGTAACATTTACCATTATCTGGACATACGTTTATAATTAAAGAAAGTGACCACTTGCACGACTACTTGACTAAACGAGGGGATAGTTTGAGAGGAGTCACATTCAGACCTCAGAATGTAATCATACTAAATTAATTAATTTGATGATTAATCTGATTTCTGGAAGCGACTGCAGACATAGGCATAGACAACAGAAGTGCCATGAGTAAATTCATTAATTTAAGAAAAGTGTAAGTGCTTAGCTCATGATTCGAAGACTGTTGAGATGGTAGTACTTTATTTGATGTGTAGGTAGTAACATTTACCATAATCTGGACATACGTTTATAATTAAAGAAAGTGACCACTTGCACGACTACTTGACTAAACGAGGGGATAGTTTGAGAGGAGTCACATTCAGACCTCAGAATGTAATCGTACTAAATTAATTAATTTGATGATTAATCTGATTTCTGGAAGCGACTGCAGACATAGGCATAGACAACAGAAGTGCCATGAGTAAATTCATTAATTTAAGAAAAGTGTAAGTGCTTAGCTCATGATTCGAAGACTGTTGAGATGGTAGTACTTTATTTGATGTGTAGGTAGTAACATTTACCATAATCTGGACATACGTTTATAATTAAAGAAAGTGACCACTTGCACGACTACTTGACTAAACGAGGGAATAGTTTGAGAGGAGTCACATTCAGACCTCAGAATGTAATCGTACTAAATTAATTAATTTGATGATTAATCTCATTTCTGGAAGCGACTGCAGACATAGACATAGACAACAGAAGTGCCATGAGTAAATTCATTAATTTAAGAAAAGTGTAAGTGCTTAGCTCATGATTCGAAGACTGTTGAGATGGTAGTACTTTATTTGATGTGTAGGTAGTAACATTTAGCGTAATCTGGACATACGTTTATAATTAAAGAAAGTGACCACTTGCACGACTACCTGACTAAACGGAGGGATAGTTTGAGAGGAGTCACATTCAGACCTCAGAATGTAATCGTACTAAATTAATTAATTTGATGATTAATCTGATTTCTGGAAGCGACTGCAGACATAGACATAGACAACAGAAGTGCCATTAGTAAATTCATTAATTTAAGAAAAGTGTAAGTGCTTAGCTCATGATTCGAAGACTGTTGAGATGGTAGTACTATATTTGATGTGTAGGTAGTAACATTTACCATAATCTGGACATACGTTTATAATTAAAGAAAGTGACCACTTGCACGACTACTTGACTAAACGAGGGGATAGTTTGAGAGGAGTCACGTTCAGACCTCAGAATGTAATCGTACTAAATTAATTAATTTGATGATTAATCTGATTTCTGGAAGCGACTGCAGACATAGACATAGACAACAGAAGTGCCATGAGTAAATTCATTAATTAAAGAAAAGTGTAAGTGCTTAGCTCATGATTCGAAGACTGTTGAGATGGTAGTACTTTATTTGATGTGTAGGTAGTAACATTTAGCGTAATCTGGACATACGTTTATAATTAAAGAAAGTGACCACTTGCACGACTACTTGACTAAACGAGGGGATAGTTTGAGAGGAGTCACATTCAGACCTCAGAATGTAATCGTACTAAATTAATTAATTTGATGATTAATCTGATTTCTGGAAGCGACTGCAGACATAGACATAGACAACAGAAGTGCCATGAGTAAATTCATTAATTTAAGAAAAGTGTAAGTGCTTAGCTCATGATTCGAAGACTGTTGAGATGGTAGTACTTTATTTGATGTGTAGGTAGTAACATTTACCATAATCTGGACATACGTTTATAATTAAAGAAAGTGACCACTTGCACGACTACTTGACTAAACGAGGGGATAGTTTGAGAGGAGTCACATTCAGACCTCAGAATGTAATCGTACTAAATTAATTAATTTGATGATTAATCTGATTTCTGGAAGCGACTGCAGACATAGACATAGACAACAGAAGTGCCATGAGTAAAATTCATTAATTAAAGAAAAGTGTAAGTGCTTAGCTCATGATTCGAAGACTGTTGAGATGGTAGTACTTTATTTGATGTGTAGGTAGTAACATTTAGCGTAATCTGGACATACGTTTATAATTAAAGAAAGTGACCACTTGCACGACTACTTGACTAAACGAGGGGATAGTTTGAGAGGAGTCACATTCAGACCTCAGAATGTAATCGTACTAAATTAATTAATTTGATGATTAATCTGATTTCTGGAAGCGACTGCAGACATAGACATAGACAACAGAAGTGCCATTAGTAAATTCATTAATTTAAGAAAAGTGTAAGTGCTTAGCTCATGATTCGAAGACTGTTGAGATGGTAGTACTATATTTGATGTGTAGGTAGTAACATTTACCATAATCTGGACATACGTTTATAATTAAAGAAAGTGACCACTTGCACGACTACTTGACTAAACGAGGGGATAGTTTGAGAGGAGTCACGTTCAGACCTCAGAATGTAATCGTACTAAATTAATTAATTTGATGATTAATCTGATTTCTGGAAGCGACTGCAGACATAGACATAGACAACAGAAGTGCCATGAGTAAATTCATTAATTAAAGAAAAGTGTAAGTGCTTAGCTCATGATTCGAAGACTGTTGAGATGGTAGTACTTTATTTGATGTGTAGGTAGTAACATTTAGCGTAATCTGGACATACGTTTATAATTAAAGAAAGTGACCACTTGCACGACTACTTGAATAAACGGAGGGATAGTTTGAGAGGAGTCACATTGAGACCTCAGAATGTAATCGTACTAAATTAATTAATTTGATGATTAATCTGATTTCTGGAAGCGACTGCAGACTTAGACATACACAACAGAGGTGCCATGAGTAAATTCATTAATTAAAGAAAAGTGTAAGTGCTTAGCTCATGATTCGAAGACTGTTGAGATGGTAGTACTTTATTTGATGTGTAGGTAGTAACATTTACCATAATCTGGACATACGTTTATAATTAAAGAAAGTGACCACTTGCACGACTACTTGACTAAACGAGGGGATAGTTTGAGAGGAGTCACATTCAGACCTCAGAATGTAATCGTACTAAATTAATTAATTTGATGATTAATCTGATTTCTGGAAGCGACTGCAGACATAGGCATAGACAACAGAAGTGCCATGAGTAAATTCATTAATTTAAGAAAAGTGTAAGTGCTTAGCTCATGTTTCGAAGACTGTTGAGATGGTAGTACTTTATTTGATGTGTAGGTAGTAACATTTACCATAATCTGGACATACGTTTATAATTAAAGAAAGTGACCACTTGCACGACTACTTGACTAAACGAGGGGATAGTTTGAGAGGAGTCACATTCAGACCTCAGAATGTAATTGTACTAAATTAATTAATTTGATGATTAATCTGATTTCTGGAAGCGACTGAAGACATAGGCATAGACAACAGAAGTGCCATGAGTAAATTCATTAATTTAAGAAAAGTGTAAGTGCTTAGCTCATGATTCGAAGACTGTTGAGATGGTAGTACTTTATTTGATGTGTAGGTAGTAACATTTTCCATAATCTGGACATACGTTTATAATTTAAGAAAGTGACCACTTGCACGACTACTTGACTAAACGAGGGGATAGTTTGAGAGGAGTCACATTCAGACCTCAGAATGTAATCGTACTAAATTAATTAATTTGATGATTAATCTGATTTCTGGAAGCGACTGCAGACATAGGCATAGACAACAGAAGTGCCATGAGTAAATTCATTAATTTAAGAAAAGTGTAAGTGCTTAGCTCATGATTCGAAGACTGTTGAGATGGTAGTACTTTATTTGATGTGTAGGTAGTAACATTTACCATAATCTGGACATACGTTTATAATTAAAGAAAGTGACCACTTGCACGACTACTTGTCTAAACGGAGAGATAGTTTGAGAGGAGTCACATTGAGACCTCAGAATGTAATCGTACTACATTAATTAATTTGATGATTAATCTGACTTCTGGAAGCGACTGCAGACTTAGACATAGACAACAGAGGTGCCATAAGTAAATTCATTAATTAAAGAAAAGTGTAAGTGCTTAGCTCATGATTCGAAGACTGTTGAGATGGTAGTACTTTATTTGATGTGTAGGTAGTAACATTTACCATAATCTGGACATACGTTTATAATTAAAGAAAGTGACCACTTGCACGACTACTTGACTAAACGAGGGGATAGTTTGAGAGGAGTCACATTCAGACCTCAGAATGTAATCGTACTAAATTAATTAATTTGATGATTAATCTGATTTCTGGAAGCGACTGCAGACATAGACAGACAACAGAAGTGCCATGAGTAAATTCATTAATTAAAGAAAAGTGTAAGTGCTTAGCTCATGATTCGAAGACTGTTGAGATGGTAGTACTTTATTTGATGTGTAGGTAGTAACATTTAGCGTAATCTGGACATACGTTTATAATTAAAGAAAGTGACCACTTGCACGACTACTTGACTAAACGAGGGGATAGTTTGAGAGGAGTCACATTCAGACCTCAGAATGTAATCGTACTAAATTAATTAATTTGATGATTAATCTGATTTCTGGAAGCGACTGCAGACATAGACATAGACAACAGAAGTGCCATGAGTAAATTCATTAATTAAAGAAAAGTGTAAGTGCTTAGCTCATGATTCGAAGACTGTTGAGATGGTAGTACTTTATTTGATGTGTAGGTAGTAACATTTAGCGTAATCTGGACATACGTTTATAATTAAAGAAAGTGACCACTTGCACGACTACTTGACTAAACGAGGGGATAGTTTGAGAGGAGTCACATTCAGACCTCAGAATGTAATCGTACTAAATTAATTAATTTGATGATTAATCTGATTTCTGGAAGCGACTGCAGACATAGACATAGACAACAGAAGTGCCATGAGTAAATTCATTAATTAAAGAAAAGTGTAAGTGCTTAGCTCATGATTCGAAGACTGTTGAGATGGTAGTACTTTATTTGATGTGTAGGTAGTAACATTTAGCGTAATCTGGACATACGTTTATAATTAAAGAAAGTGACCACTTGCACGACTACTTGACTAAACGAGGGGATAGTTTGAGAGGAGTCACATTGAGACCTCAGAATGTAATCGTACTAAATTAATTTATTTGATGATTAATCTGATTTCTGGAAGCGACTGCAGACTTAGACACAGACAACAGAGGTGCCATGAGTAAATTCATTAATTAAAGAAAAGTGTAAGTGCTTAGCTCATGATTCGAAGACTGTTGAGATGGTAGTACTTTATTTGATGTGTAGGTAGTAACATTTACCATAATCTGGACATACGTTTATAATTAAAGAAAGTGACCACTTGCACGACTACTTGACTAAACGAGGGGATAGTTTGAGAGGAGTCACATTGAGACCTCAGAATGTAATCGTACTAAATTAATTAATTTGATGATTAATCTGATTTCTGGAAGCGACTGCAGACATAGACATAGACAACAGAAGTGCCATGAGTAAATTCATTAATTAAAGAAAAGTGTAAGTGCTTAGCTCATGATTCGAAGACTGTTGAGATGGTAGTACTTTATTTGATGTGTAGGTAGTAACATTTAGCGTAATCTGGACATACGTTTATAATTAAAGAAAGTGACCACTTGCACGACTACTTGACTAAACGAGGGGATAGTTTGAGAGGAGTCACATTCAGACCTCAGAATGTAATCGTACTAAATTAATTAATTTGATGATTAATCTGATTTCTGGAAGCGACTGCAGACATAGGCATAGACAACAGAAGTGCCATGAGTAAATTCATTAATTTAAGAAAAGTGTAAGTGCTTAGCTCATGATTCGAAGACTGTTGAGATGGTAGTACTTTATTTGATGTGTAGGTAGTAACATTTACCATAATCTGGACATACGTTTATAATTAAAGAAAGTAACCACTAGCACGACTACTTGACTAAACGAGGGGATAGTTTGAGAGGAGTCACATTCAGACCTCAGAATGTAATCGTACTAAATTAATTAATTTGATGATTAATCTGATTTCTGGAAGCGACTGCAGACATAGACATAGACAACAGAAGTGCCATGAGTAAATTCATTAATTAAAGAAAAGTGTAAGTGCTTAGCTCATGATTCGAAGACTGTTGTGATGATAGTACTTCGTTTGATGTGTAGGTAGTAACATTTAGCGTAATCTGGACATACGTTTATAATAAAAGAAAGTGACCACTTGCACGACTACTTGACTAAACGAGGGGATAGTTTGAGAGGAGTCACATTGAGACCTCAGAATGTAATCGTACTAAATTAATTAATTTGATGATTAATCTGATTTCTGGAAGCGACTGCAGACTTAGACATAGACAACAGAGGTGCCATGAGTAAATTCATTAATTAAAGAAAAGTGTAAGTGCTTAGCTCATGATTCGAAGACTGTTGAGATGGTAGTACTTTATTTGATGTGTAGGTAGTAACATTTACCATAATCTGGACATACGTTTATAATTAAAGAAAGTGACCACTTGCACGACTACTTGACTAAACGAGGGGATAGTTTGAGAGGAGTCACATTGAGACCTCAGAATGTAATCGTACTAAATTAATTAATTTGATGATTAATCTGATTTCTGGAAGCGACTGCAGACATAGGCATAGACAACAGAAGTGCCATGAGTAAATTCATTAATTTAAGAAAAGTGTAAGCGCTTAGCTCATGATTCGAAGACTGTTGAGATGGTAGTACTTTATTTGATGTGTAGGTAGTAACATTTACCATAATCTGGACATACGTTTATAATTAAAGAAAGTGACCACTTGCACGACTACTTGACTAAACGAGGGGATAGTTTGAGAGGAGTCACATTCAGACCTCAGAATGTAATCGTACTAAATTAATTAATTTGATGATTAATCTGATTTCTGGAAGCGACTGCAGACATAGGCATAGACAACAGAAGTGCCATGAGTAAATTCATTAATTTAAGAAAAGTGTAAGTGCTTAGCTCATGATTCGAAGACTGTTGAGATGGTAGTACTTTATTTGATGTGTAGGTAGTAACATTTACCATAATCTGGACATACGTTTATAATTAAAGAAAGTGACCACTTGCACGACGACTTGACTAAACGAGGGAATAGTTTGAGAGGAGTCACATTCAGACCTCAGAATGTAATCGTACTAAATTAATTAATTTGATGATTAATCTGATTTCTGGAAGCGACTGCAGACATAGACATAGACAACAGAAGTGCCATGAGTAAATTCATTAATTTAAGAAAAGTGTAAGTGCTTAGCTCATGATTCGAAGACTGTTGAGATGGTAGTACTTTATTTGATGTGTAGGTAGTAACATTTAGCGTAATCTGGACATACGTTTATAATTAAAGAAAGTGACCACTTGCACGACTACTTGACTAAACGGAGGGATAGTTTGAGAGGAGTCACATTCAGACCTCAGAATGTAATCGTACTAAATTAATTAATTTGATGATTAATCTGATTTCTGGAAGCGACTGCAGACATAGACATAGACAACAGAAGTGCCATGAGTAAATTCATTAATTAAAGAAAAGTGTAAGTGCTTAGCTCATGATTCGAAGACTGTTGAGATGGTAGTACTTTATTTGATGTGTAGGTAGTAACATTTAGCGTAATCTGGACATACGTTTATAATTAAAGAAAGTGACCACTTGCACGACTACTTGACAAAACGACGGGATAGTTTGAGAGGAGTCACATTGAGACCTCAGAATGTAATCGTACTAAATTAATTAATTTGATGATTAATCTGATTTCTGGAAGCGACTGCAGACTTAGACATAGACAACAGAGGTGCCATGAGTAAATTCATTAATTAAAGAAAAGTGTAAGTGCTTAGCTCATGATTCGAAGACTGTTGAGATGGTAGTACTTTATTTGATGTGTAGGTTGTAACATTTACCATAAGCTGGACATACGTTTATAATTAAAGAAAGTGACCACTTGCACGACTACTTGACTAAACGAGGGGATAGTTTGAGAGGAGTCACATTGAGACCTCAGAATGTAATCGTACTAAATTAATTAATTTGATGATTAATCATATTTCTGGAAGCGACTGCAGACATAGGCATAGACAACAGAAGTGCCATGAGTAAATTCATTAATTTAAGAAAAGTGTAAGTGCTTAGCTCATGATTCGAAGACTGTTGAGATGGTAGTACTTTATTTGATGTGTAGGTAGTAACATTTACCATAATCTGGACATACGTTTATAATTAAAGAAAGTAACCACTAGCACGACTACTTGACTAAACGAGGGGATAGTTTGAGAGGAGTCACATTCAGACCTCAGAATGTAATCGTACTAAATTAATTAATTTGATGATTAATCTGATTTCTGGAAGCGACTGCAGACATAGACATAGACAACAGAAGTGCCATGAGTAAATTCATTAATTAAAGAAAAGTGTAAGTGCTTAGCTCATGATTCGAAGACTGTTGAGATGATAGTACTTTGTTTGATGTGTAGGTAGTAACATTTAGCGTAATCTGGACATACGTTTATAATTAAAGAAAGTGACCACTTGCACGACTACTTGACTAAACGAGGGGATAGTTTGAGAGGAGTCACATTGAGACCTCAGAATGTAATCGTACTAAATTAATTAATTTGATGATTAATCTGATTTCTGGAAGCGACTGCAGACTTAGACATAGACAACAGAGGTGCCATGAGTAAATTCATTAATTAAAGAAAAGTGTAAGTGCTTAGCTCATGATTCGAAGACTGTTGAGATGGTAGTACTTTATTTGATGTGTAGGTAGTAACATTTACCATAATCTGGACATACGTTTATAATTAAAGAAAGTGACCACTTGCACGACTACTTGACTAAACGAGGGGATAGTTTGAGAGGAGTCACATTGAGACCTCAGAATGTAATCGTACTAAATTAATTAATTTGATGATTAATCTGATTTCTGGAAGCGACTGCAGACATAGGCATAGACAACAGAAGTGCCATGAGTAAATTCATTAATTTAAGAAAAGTGTAAGCGCTTAGCTCATGATTCGAAGACTGTTGAGATGGTAGTACTTTATTTGATGTGTAGGTAGTAACATTTACCATAATCTGGACATACGTTTATAATTAAAGAAAGTGACCACTTGCACGACTACTTGACTAAACGAGGGGATAGTTTGAGAGGAGTCACATTCAGACCTCAGAATGTAATCGTACTAAATTAATTAATTTGATGATTAATCTGATTTCTGGAAGCGACTGCAGACATAGGCATAGACAACAGAAGTGCCATGAGTAAATTCATTAATTTAAGAAAAGTGTAAGTGCTTAGCTCATGATTCGAAGACTGTTGAGATGGTAGTACTTTATTTGATGTGTAGGTAGTAACATTTACCATAATCTGGACATACGTTTATAATTAAAGAAAGTGACCACTTGCACGACGACTTGACTAAACGAGGGAATAGTTTGAGAGGAGTCACATTCAGACCTCAGAATGTAATCGTACTAAATTAATTAATTTGATGATTAATCTGATTTCTGGAAGCGACTGCAGACATAGACATAGACAACAGAAGTGCCATGAGTAAATTCATTAATTTAAGAAAAGTGTAAGTGCTTAGCTCATGATTCGAAGACTGTTGAGATGGTAGTACTTTATTTGATGTGTAGGTAGTAACATTTAGCGTAATCTGGACATACGTTTATAATTAAAGAAAGTGACCACTTGCACGACTACTTGACTAAACGGAGGGATAGTTTGAGAGGAGTCACATTCAGACCTCAGAATGTAATCGTACTAAATTAATTAATTTGATGATTAATCTGATTTCTGGAAGCGACTGCAGACATAGACATAGACAACAGAAGTGCCATGAGTAAATTCATTAATTAAAGAAAAGTGTAAGTGCTTAGCTCATGATTCGAAGACTGTTGAGATGGTAGTACTTTATTTGATGTGTAGGTAGTAACATTTAGCGTAATCTGGACATACGTTTATAATTAAAGAAAGTGACCACTTGCACGACTACTTGACTAAACGAGGGGATAGTTTGAGAGGAGTCACATTGAGACCTCAGAATGTAATCGTACTAAATTAATTAATTTGATGATTAATCTGATTTCTGGAAGCGACTGCAGACTTAGACATAGACAACAGAGGTGCCATGAGTAAATTCATTAATTAAAGAAAAGTGTAAGTGCTTAGCTCATGATTCGAAGACTGTTGAGATGGTAGTACTTTATTTGATGTGTAGGTTGTAACATTTACCATAAGCTGGACATACGTTTATAATTAAAGAAAGTGACCACTTGCACGACTACTTGACTAAACGAGGGGATAGTTTGAGAGGAGTCACATTGAGACCTCAGAATGTAATCGTACTAAATTAATTAATTTGATGATTAATCATATTTCTGGAAGCGACTGCAGACATAGGCATAGACAACAGAAGTGCCATGAGTAAATTCATTAATTTAAGAAAAGTGTAAGTGCTTAGCTCATGATTCGAAGACTGTTGAGATGGTAGTACTTTATTTGATGTGTAGGTAGTAACATTTACCATAATCTGGACATACGTTTATAATTAAAGAAAGTAACCACTAGCACGACTACTTGACTAAACGAGGGGATAGTTTGAGAGGAGTCACATTCAGACCTCAGAATGTAATCGTACTAAATTAATTAATTTGATGATTAATCTGATTTCTGGAAGCGACTGCAGACATAGACATAGACAACAGAAGTGCCATGAGTAAATTCATTAATTAAAGAAAAGTGTAAGTGCTTAGCTCATGATTCGAAGACTGTTGAGATGATAGTACTTTGTTTGATGTGTAGGTAGTAACATTTAGCGTAATCTGGACATACGTTTATAATTAAAGAAAGTGACCACTTGCACGACTACTTGACTAAACGAGGGGATAGTTTGAGAGGAGTCACATTGAGACCTCAGAATGTAATCGTACTAAATTAATTAATTTGATGATTAATCTGATTTCTGGAAGCGACTGCAGACTTAGACATAGACAACAGAGGTGCCATGAGTAAATTCATTAATTAAAGAAAAGTGTAAGTGCTTAGCTCATGATTCGAAGACTGTTGAGATGGTAGTACTTTATTTGATGTGTAGGTAGTAACATTTACCATAATCTGGACATACGTTTATAATTAAAGAAAGTGACCACTTGCACGACTACTTGACTAAACGAGGGGATAGTTTGAGAGGAGTCACATTCAGACCTCAGAATGTAATCGTACTAAATTAATTAATTTGATGATTAATCTGATTTCTGGAAGCGACTGCAGACATAGGCATAGACAACAGAAGTGCCATGAGTAAATTCATTAATTTAAGAAAAGTGTAAGTGCTTAGCTCATGATTCGAAGACTGTTGAGATGGTAGTACTTTATTTGATGTGTAGGTAGTAACATTTACCATAATCTGGACATACGTTTATAATTAAAGAAAGTGACCACTTGCACGACTACTTGACTAAACGAGGGGATAGTTTGAGAGGAGTCACATTGAGACCTCAGAATGTAATCGTACTAAATTAATTAATTTGATGATTAATCTGATTTCTGGAAGCGACTGCAGACTTAGACATAGACAACAGAGGTGCCATGAGTAAATTCATTAATTAAAGAAAAGTGTAAGTGCTTAGCTCATGATTCGAAGACTGTTGAGATGGTAGTACTTTATTTGATGTGTAGGTAGTAACATTTACCATAATCTGGACATACGTTTATAATTAAAGAAAGTGACCACTTGCACGACTACTTGACTAAACGAGGGGATAGTTTGAGAGGAGTCACATTGAGACCTCAGAATGTAATCGTACTAAATTAATTAATTTGATGATTAATCTGATTTCTGGAAGCGACTGCAGACATAGGCATAGACAACAGAAGTGCCATGAGTAAATTCATTAATTTAAGAAAAGTGTAAGCGCTTAGCTCATGATTCGAAGACTGTTGAGATGGTAGTACTTTATTTGATGTGTAGGTAGTAACATTTACCATAATCTGGACATACGTTTATAATTAAAGAAAGTGACCACTTGCACGACTACTTGACTAAACGAGGGGATAGTTTGAGAGGAGTCACATTCAGACCTCAGAATGTAATCGTACTAAATTAATTAATTTGATGATTAATCTGATTTCTGGAAGCGACTGCAGACATAGGCATAGACAACAGAAGTGCCATGAGTAAATTCATTAATTTAAGAAAAGTGTAAGTGCTTAGCTCATGATTCGAAGACTGTTGAGATGGTAGTACTTTATTTGATGTGTAGGTAGTAACATTTACCATAATCTGGACATACGTTTATAATTAAAGAAAGTGACCACTTGCACGACGACTTGACTAAACGAGGGAATAGTTTGAGAGGAGTCACATTCAGACCTCAGAATGTAATCGTACTAAATTAATTAATTTGATGATTAATCTGATTTCTGGAAGCGACTGCAGACATAGACATAGACAACAGAAGTGCCATGAGTAAATTCATTAATTTAAGAAAAGTGTAAGTGCTTAGCTCATGATTCGAAGACTGTTGAGATGGTAGTACTTTATTTGATGTGTAGGTAGTAACATTTAGCGTAATCTGGACATACGTTTATAATTAAAGAAAGTGACCACTTGCACGACTACTTGACTAAACGGAGGGATAGTTTGAGAGGAGTCACATTCAGACCTCAGAATGTAATCGTACTAAATTAATTAATTTGATGATTAATCTGATTTCTGGAAGCGACTGCAGACATAGACATAGACAACAGAAGTGCCATGAGTAAATTCATTAATTAAAGAAAAGTGTAAGTGCTTAGCTCATGATTCGAAGACTGTTGAGATGGTAGTACTTTATTTGATGTGTAGGTAGTAACATTTAGCGTAATCTGGACATACGTTTATAATTAAAGAAAGTGACCACTTGCACGACTACTTGACTAAACGAGGGGATAGTTTGAGAGGAGTCACATTGAGACCTCAGAATGTAATCGTACTAAATTAATTAATTTGATGATTAATCTGATTTCTGGAAGCGACTGCAGACTTAGACATAGACAACAGAGGTGCCATGAGTAAATTCATTAATTAAAGAAAAGTGTAAGTGCTTAGCTCATGATTCGAAGACTGTTGAGATGGTAGTACTTTATTTGATGTGTAGGTTGTAACATTTACCATAAGCTGGACATACGTTTATAATTAAAGAAAGTGACCACTTGCACGACTACTTGACTAAACGAGGGGATAGTTTGAGAGGAGTCACATTGAGACCTCAGAATGTAATCGTACTAAATTAATTAATTTGATGATTAATCATATTTCTGGAAGCGACTGCAGACATAGGCATAGACAACAGAAGTGCCATGAGTAAATTCATTAATTTAAGAAAAGTGTAAGTGCTTAGCTCATGATTCGAAGACTGTTGAGATGGTAGTACTTTATTTGATGTGTAGGTAGTAACATTTACCATAATCTGGACATACGTTTATAATTAAAGAAAGTAACCACTAGCACGACTACTTGACTAAACGAGGGGATAGTTTGAGAGGAGTCACATTCAGACCTCAGAATGTAATCGTACTAAATTAATTAATTTGATGATTAATCTGATTTCTGGAAGCGACTGCAGACATAGACATAGACAACAGAAGTGCCATGAGTAAATTCATTAATTAAAGAAAAGTGTAAGTGCTTAGCTCATGATTCGAAGACTGTTGAGATGATAGTACTTTGTTTGATGTGTAGGTAGTAACATTTAGCGTAATCTGGACATACGTTTATAATTAAAGAAAGTGACCACTTGCACGACTACTTGACTAAACGAGGGGATAGTTTGAGAGGAGTCACATTGAGACCTCAGAATGTAATCGTACTAAATTAATTAATTTGATGATTAATCTGATTTCTGGAAGCGACTGCAGACTTAGACATAGACAACAGAGGTGCCATGAGTAAATTCATTAATTAAAGAAAAGTGTAAGTGCTTAGCTCATGATTCGAAGACTGTTGAGATGGTAGTACTTTATTTGATGTGTAGGTAGTAACATTTACCATAATCTGGACATACGTTTATAATTAAAGAAAGTGACCACTTGCACGACTACTTGACTAAACGAGGGGATAGTTTGAGAGGAGTCACATTGAGACCTCAGAATGTAATCGTACTAAATTAATTAATTTGATGATTAATCTGATTTCTGGAAGCGACTGCAGACATAGGCATAGACAACAGAAGTGCCATGAGTAAATTCATTAATTTAAGAAAAGTGTAAGTGCTTAGCTCATGATTCGAAGACTGTTGAGATGGTAGTACTTTATTTGATGTGTAGGTAGTAACATTTACCATAATCTGGACATACGTTTATAATTAAAGAAAGTGACCACTTGCACGACTACTTGACTAAACGAGGGGATAGTTTGAGAGGAGTCACATTCAGACCTCAGAATGTAATCGTACTAAATTAATTAATTTGATGATTAATCTGATTTCTGGAAGCGACTGCAGACATAGACATAGACAACAGAAGTGCCATGAGTAAACTCTTTAATTAAAGAAAAGTGTAAGTGCTTAGCTCATGATTCGAAGACTGTTGAGATGGTAGTACTTTATTTGATGTGTAGGTAGTAACATTTAGCGTAATCTGGACATACGTTTATAATTAAAGAAAGTGACCACTTGCACGACTACTTGACTAAACGAGGGGATAGTTTGAGAGGAGTCACATTGAGACCTCAGAATGTAATCGTACTAAATTAATTAATTTGATGATTAATCTGATTTCTGGAAGCGGCTGCAGACTTAGACATAGACAACAGAGGTGCCATGAGTAAATTCATTAATTAAAGAAAAGTGTAAGTGCTTAGCTCATGATTCGAAGACTGTTGAGAAGGTAGTACTTTATTTGATGTGTAGGTAGTAACATTTACCATAATCTGGACATACGTTTATAATTAAAGAAAGTGACCACTTGCACGACTACTTGACTAAACGAGGGGATAGTTTGAGAGGAGTCACATTCAGACCTCAGAATGTAATCGTACTAAATTAATTAATTTGATGATTAATCTGATTTCTGGAAGCGACTGCAGACATAGGCATAGACAACAAAAGTGCCATGAGTAAATTCATTAATTTAAGAAAAGTGTAAGTGCTTAGCTCATGATTCGAAGACTGTTGAGATGGTAGTACTTTATTTGATGTGTAGGTAGTAACATTTACCATAATCTGGACATACGTTTATAATTAAAGAAAGTGACCACTTGCACGACTACTTGACTAAACGAGGGGATAGTTTGAGAGGAGTCACATTCAGACCTCAGAATGTAATCGTACTAAATTAATTAATTTGATGATTAATCTGATTTCTGGAAGCGACTGCAGACATAGACATAGACAACAGAAGTGCCATGAGTAAATTCATTAATTAAAGAAAAGTGTAAGTGCTTAGCTCATGATTCGAAGACTGTTGAGATGGTAGTACTTTATTTGATGTGTAGGTAGTAACATTTAGCGTAATCTGGACATACGTTTATAATTAAAGAAAGTGACCACTTGCACGACTACTTGACTAAACGAGGGGATAGTTTGAGAGGAGTCACATTGAGACCTCAGAATGTAATCGTACTAAATTAATTAAATTGATGATTAATCTGATTTCTGGAAGCGACTGCAGACATAGACATAGACAACAGAAGTGCCATGAGTAAACTCTTTAATTAAAGAAATGTGTAAGTGCTTAGCTCATGATTCGAAGACTGTTGAGATGGTAGTACTTTATTTGATGTGTAGGTAGTAACATTTAGCGTAATCTGGACATACGTTTATAATTAAAGAAAGTGACCACTTGCACGACTACTTGACTAAACGAGGGGATAGTTTGAGAGGAGTCACATTGAGACCTCAGAATGTAATCGTACTAAATTAATTAATTTGATGATTAATCTGATTTCTGGAAGCGGCTGCAGACTTAGACATAGACAACAGAGGTGCCATGAGTAAATTCATTAATTAAAGAAAAGTGTAAGTGCTTAGCTCATGATTCGAAGACTGTTGAGAAGGTAGTACTTTATTTGATGTGTAGGTAGTAACATTTACCATAATCTGGACATACGTTTATAATTAAAGAAAGTGACCACTTGCACGACTACTTGACTAAACGAGGGGATAGTTTGAGAGGAGTCACATTCAGACCTCAGAATGTAATCGTACTAAATTAATTAATTTGATGATTAATCTGATTTCTGGAAGCGACTGCAGACATAGGCATAGACAACAAAAGTGCCATGAGTAAATTCATTAATTTAAGAAAAGTGTAAGTGCTTAGCTCATGATTCGAAGACTGTTGAGATGGTAGTACTTTATTTGATGTGTAGGTAGTAACATTTACCATAATCTGGACATACGTTTATAATTAAAGAAAGTGACCACTTGCACGACTACTTGACTAAACGAGGGGATAGTTTGAGAGGAGTCACATTCAGACCTCAGAATGTAATCGTACTAAATTAATTAATTTGATGATTAATCTGATTTCTGGAAGCGACTGCAGACATAGACATAGACAACAGAAGTGCCATGAGTAAATTCATTAATTAAAGAAAAGTGTAAGTGCTTAGCTCATGATTCGAAGACTGTTGAGATGGTAGTACTTTATTTGATGTGTAGGTAGTAACATTTAGCGTAATCTGGACATACGTTTATAATTAAAGAAAGTGACCACTTGCACGACTACTTGACTAAACGAGGGGATAGTTTGAGAGGAGTCACATTGAGACCTCAGAATGTAATCGTACTAAATTAATTAATTTGATGATTAATCTGATTTCTGGAAGCGACTGCAGACTTAGACATAGACAACAGAGGTGCCATGAGTAAATTCATTAATTAAAGAAAAGTGTAAGTGCTTAGCTCATGATTCGAAGACTGTTGAGATGGTAGTACTTTATTTGATGTGTAGGTTGTAACATTTACCATAATCTGGACATACGTTTATAATTAAAGAAAGTTACCACTTGCACGACTACTTGACTAAACGAGGGGATAGTTTGAGAGGAGTCACATTGAGACCTCAGAATGTAATCGTTTTAAATTAATTAATTTGATGATTAATCTGATTTCTGGAAGCGACTGCAGACATAGGCATAGACAACAAAAGTGCCATGAGTAAATTCATTAATTTAAGAAAAGTGTAAGTGCTTAGCTCATGATTCGAAGACTGTTGAGATGGTAGTACTTTATTTGATGTGTAGGTAGTAACATTTACCATAATCTGGACATACGTTTATAATTAAAGAAAGTGACCACTTGCACGACTACTTGACTAAACGAGGGGATAGTTTGAGAGGAGTCACATTGAGACCTCAGAATGTAATCGTACTAAATTAATTAATTTAATGATTAATCTGATTTCTGGAAGCGACTGCAGACATAGGCATAGACAACAGAAGTGCCATGAGTAAATTCATTAATTAAAGAAAAGTGCAAGTGCTTAGCTCATGATTCGAAGACTGTTGAGATGGTAGTACTTTATTTGATGTGTAGGTAGTAACATTTACCATAATCTGGACATACGTTTATAATTAAAGAAAGTGACCACTTGCACGACTACTTGACTAAACGAGGGGATAGTTTGAGAGGAGTCACATTCAGACCTCAGAATGTAATCGTACTAAATTAATTAATTTGATGATTAATCTGATTTCTGGAAGCGACTGCAGACGTAGACATAGACAACAGAAGTGCCATGAGTAAATTCATTAATTAAAGAAAAGTGTAAGTGCTTAGCTCATGATTCGAAGACTGTTGAGATGGTAGTACTTTATTTGATGTGTAGGTAGTAACATTTAGCGTAATCTGGACATACGTTTAAAATTAAAGAAAGTGACCACTTGCACGACTACTTGACTAAACGAGGGGATAGTTTGAGAGGAGTCACATTGAGACCTCAGAATGTAATCGTACTAAATTAATTAATTTGATGATTAATCTGATTTCTGGAAGCGACTGCAGACTTAGACATAGACAACAGAGGTGCCATGAGTAAATTCATTAATTTAAGAAAAGTGTAAGTGCTTAGCTCATGATTCGAAGACTGTTCAGATGGTAGTACTTTATTTGATGTGTAGGTAGTAACATTTACCATAATCTGGACATACGTTTATAATTAAAGAAAGTGACCACTCGCACGACTACTTGACTAAACGAGGGGATAGTTTGAGAGGAGTCACATTGAGACCTCAGATTGTAATCGTACTAAATTAATTAATTTGATGATTAATCTGATTTCTGGAAGCGACTGCAGACATAGACATAGACAACAAAAGTGCCATAAATAAATTCATTAATTTAAGAAAAGTGTATGTGCTTAGCTCATGATTCGAAGACTGTTGAGATGGTAGTACTTTATTTGATGTGTAGGTAGTAACATTTACCATAATCTGGACATACGTTTATAATTAAAGAAAGTGACCACTTGCACGACTACTTGACTAAACGAGGGGATAGTTTGAGAGGAGTCACATTGAGACATCAGAATATAATCGTACTAAATTAATTAATTTGATGATTAATCTGATTTCTGGAAGCGACTGCAGACATAGACATAGACAACAGAAGTGCCATGAGTAAAATCATTAATTTAAGAAAAGTGTAAGTGCTTAGCTCATGATTCAAGACTGTTGAGATGGTAGTACTTTATTTGATGTGTAGGTAGTAACATTTAACATAATCTGGACATACGTTTATAATTAAAGAAAGTGACCACTTGCACCACTACTTGACTAAACGAGGGGATAGTTTGAGAGGAGTCACATTGAGACCTCAGAATGTAATCGTACTAAATTAATTAATTTGATGATTAATCTGATTTTTGGAAGCGACTGCAGACATAGACATAGACAACAGAAGTGCCATGTGTAAATTCATTAATTTAAGAAAAGTGTAAGTGCTTAGCTCATGATTCGAAGACTGTTGAGATGGTAGTACTTTATTTGATGTGTAGGTAGTAACATTTAGCGTAATCTGGACATACGTTTATAATTAAAGAAAGTGACCACTTGCACGTCTACTTGACTAAATGAGGGGATAGTTTGAGAGGAGTCACATTCAGACCTCAGAATGTAATCGTACTAAATTAATTAATTTGATGATTAATCTGATTTCTGGAAGCGACTGCAGACATAGACATAGACAACAGAAGTGCCATGAGTCAATTCATTAATTTAAGAAAAGTGTAAGTGCTTAGCTCATGATTCGAAGACTGTTGAGATGGTAGTACTTTATTTGATGTGTAGGTAGTAATATTTAGCGTAATCTGGACATACGTTCATAATTAAAGAAAGTGACCACTTGCACTACTACTTGACTAAACGAGGGGATAGTTTGAGAGGAGTCACATTGAGACCTCAGAATGTAATCGTACTAAATTAATTAATTTCATGATTAATCTGATTTCTGGAAGCGACTGCAGACATAGTCATAGACAACAGAAGTGCCATGAGTAAATTCATTAATTTAAGAAAAGTGTAAGTGCTTAGCTCATGATTCGAAGACTGTTGAGATGGTAGTACTTTATTTGATGTGTAGGTAGTAACATTTAGCGTAATCTGGACATACGTTTATAATTAAAGAAAGTGACCACTTGCACTACTACTTGACTAAACGAGGGGATAGTTTGAGAGGAGTTACATTGAGGCCTCAGAATGTAATCGTACTAAATTAATTAATTTGATGATTAATCTGATTTCTGGAAGCGACTGCAGACATAGACATAGACAACAGAAGTGCCATGAGTAAATTCATTAATTTAAGAAAAGTGTAAGTGCTTAGCTCATGATTCGAAGACTGTTGAGATGGCAGTACTTTATTTGACGTGTAGGTGGTAACATTTAGCGTAATCTGGACATACGTTTATAATTAAAGAAAGTGACCACTTGCACGACTACTTGACTAAACGAGGGGATAGTGTGAGAGGAGTCACATTGAGACCTCAGAATGTAATCATACTAAATTAATTAATTTGATGATTAATCTGATTTCTGGAAGCGACTGCAGACATAGACATAGACAACAGAAGTGCCATGAGTAAATTCATTAATTTAAGAAAAGTGTAAGTGCTTAGCTCATGATTCGAAGACTGTTGAGATGGTAGTACTTTATTTGATGTGTAGGTAGTAACATTTAGCGTAATCTATACACACGTTTATAATTAAAGAGAGTGACCACTTGCACGACTACTTGACTAAACGAGGGGGTAGTTTGAGAGGAGTCACATTGAGGCCTCAGAATGTAATCGTACTAAATTAATTAATTTTATGATTAATCTGATTTCTGGAAGCGACTGTAGACATAGACATAGACAACAGAAGTGCCATGAGTAAATTCATTAATTTAAGAAAAGTGTAAGTGCTTAGCTCATGTTTCGAAGACTGTTGAGATGGTAGTACTTTATTTGATGTGTAGGTAGTAACATTTACCATAATCTGGACATACGTTTATAATTAAAAAAAGTGACCACTCGCACGAGTATTTGACTAAACAAGGGGATAGTTTGAGAGGAGTCACATTGAGACCTCAGAATGTAATCGTACTAAATTAATTAATTTGATGATTAATCTGATTTCTGGAAGCGACTGCAGACATAGACATAGACAACAGAAGTGCCATGATAAATTCATTAATTTAAGAAAAGTGTATGTGCTTAGCTCATGTTTCGAAGACTGTTGAGATGGTAGTACTTTATTTGATGTGTAGGTAGTAACATTTAGCGTAATCTGGACATACGTTTATAATTAAAGAAAGTGACCACTTGCACGACTACTTGACTAAACGAGGGGATAGTTTGAGAGGAGTCACATTGAGGCCTCAGAATGAAATCGTACTAAATTAATTAATTTGATGATTAATCTGATTTCTGGAAGCGACTGCAGACATAGACATAGACAACAGAAGTGCCATGAGTAAATTCATTAATTTAAGAAAAGTGTATGTGCTTAGCTCATGTTTCGAAGACTGTTGAGATGGTAGTACTTTATTTGATGTGTAGGCAGTAACATTTACCATAATCTGGACATACGTTTATAATTAAAGAAAATGACCACTCGCGCGACTACTTGACTAAACGAGGGGATAGTTTGAGAGGAGTCACATTGAGACCTCAGAATGTAATCATACTAAATTAATTAATTTGATGATTAATCTGATTTCTGGAAGTGACTGCAGACATAGACATAGACAACAGAAGTGCCAGGAGTAAATTCATTAATTTAAGAAAAGTGTAAGTGCTTAGCTCATGATTCGAAGACTGTTGAGATGATGGTATTTTGTTTGATGTGTAGGTAGTAACATTTAGCGTAATCTGGACATACGTTTATAATTAAAGAAAGTGACCACCTGCACGACTACTTGACTAAGCGAGGGGATAGTTTGAGAGGAGTCACATTGAGGCCTCAGAAAGTAATCGTACTAAATTAATTAATTTGATGATTAATCTGATTTCTGGAAGCGACTGCAGACATTGACATAGACAACAGAAGTGCCATGAGTAAATTCATTGATTTAAGAAAAGTGTAAGTGCTTAGCTCATGATTCGAAGACTGTTGAGATGGTAGTACTTTATTTGATGTGTAGGTAGTAACATTTACCATAATCTGGACATACGTTTATAATTAAAGAAAGTGACCACTTGCACCACTACTTGACTAAACGAGGGGGTAGTTTGAGAGGAGTCACATTGAGACCTCAGAATGTAATCGTACCAAATTAATTAATTTGATGATTAATCTGATTTCTGGAAGCGACTGCAGACATAGACATAGACAACAGAAGTGCCATGAGTAAATTCATTAATTTAAGCAAAGTGTAAGTGCTTAGCTCATGATTCGAAGACTGTTGAGATGGTAGTACTTTATTTGATGTGTAGGTAGTAACATTTACCATAATCTGGACATACGTTTATAATTAAAGAAAGTGAACACTTGCACCACTACTTGACTAAACGAGGGGATAGTTTGAGAGAAGTCACATTGAGACCTCAGAATGTAATCGTACTAAATTAATTAATTTGATGATTAATCTGATTTCTGGAAGCGACTGCAGACATAGACATAGACAACAGAAGTGCCATGAGTAAATTCATTGATTTAAGAAAAGTGTAAGTGCTTAGCACATGATTCGAAGACTGTTGAGATGGTAGTACTTTGTTTGATGTGTAGGTAGTAACATTTACCATAATCTGGATATACGTTTATAATTAAAGAAAGTGAACACTTGCACCACTACTTGACTAAACGAGGGGATAGTTGAGAGGAGTCACACTGAGACCTCAGAATGTAATCGTACTAAATTAATTAATTTGATGATTAATCTGATTTCTGGAAGCGACTGCAGACATAGACATAAACAACAGAAGTGCCATGAGTAAATTCATTAATTTAAGAAAAGTGTAAGTGCTTAGCTCATGATTCGAAGACTGTTGAGATGGTAGTACTTTATTTGATGTGTAGGTAGTAACATTTAGCGTAATCTGGACATACGTTTATAATTAAAGAAAGTGACCACTTGCAGGACTACTTGACTAAACGAGGGGATAGTTTGAGAGGAGTCACATTGAGACCTCAGAATGTAATCGTCCTAAATTAATTAATTTGATGATTAATCTGATTTCTGGAAGCGACTGCAGACATAGACATAGACAACAGAAGTGCCATGAGTAAATTCATTAATTTAAGAAAAGTGTAAGTGCTTAGCTCATGATTCGAAGACTGTTGAGATGGTAGTACTTTATTTGATGTGTAGGTAGTAACATTTACCATAATCTGGACATACGTTTATAATTAAAGAAAGTGAACACTTGCACCACTCCTTGACTAAACGAGGGGATAGTTTGAGAGGAGTCACATTGAGACCTCAGAATGTAATCGTACTAAATTAATTAATTTGATGATTAATCTGATTTCCGGAAGCGACTGCAGACATAGACATAGACAACAGAAGTGCCATGAGTAAATTCATTAATTTAAGAAAAGTGTAAGTGCTTAGCTCATGATTCGAAGACTGTTGAGATGGTAGTACTTTATTTGATGTGTGGGTAGTAACATTTAGCGTAATCTGGACATACGTTTATAATTAAAGAAAGTGACCACTTGCAGGACTACTTGACTAAACGAGGGGATAGTTTGAGAGGAGTCACATTGAGACCTCAGAATGTAATCGTACTAAATTAATTAATTTGATGATTAATCTGATTTCTGGAAGCGACTGCAGACATAGACATAGACAACAGAAGTGCCATGAGTAAATTCATTAATTTAAGAAAAGTGTAAGTGCTTAGCTCATGATTCGAAGACTGTTGAGATGGTAGTACTTTATTTGATGTGTAGGTAGTAACATTTACCATAATCTGGACATACGTTTATAATTAAAGAAAGTGAACACTTGCACCACTACTTGACTAAACGAGGGGATAGTTTGAGAGGAGTCACATTGAGACCTCAGAATGTAATCGTACTAAATTAATTAATTTGATGATTAATCTGATTTCTGGAAGCGACTGCAGACATAGACATAGACAACAGAAGTGCCATGAGTAAATTCATTGATTTAAGAAAAGTGTAAGTGCTTAGCTCATGATTCGAAGACTGTTGAGATGGTAGTACTTTATTTGATGTGTAGGTAGTAACATTTACCATAATCTGGACATACGTTTATAATTAAAGAAAGTGACCACTTGCACTACTACTTGACTAAACGAGGGGATAGTTTGAGAGGAGTCACATTGAGACCTCAGAATGTAATCGTACTAAATTAATTAATTTGATGATTAATCTGATTTCTGGAAGCGACTGCAGACATAGACATAGACAACAGAAGTGCCATGAGTAAATTCATTAATTTAAGAAAAGTGTAAGTGCTTAGCTCATGATTCGAAGACTGTTGAGATGGTAGTACTTTATTTGATGTGTAGGTAGTAACATTTACCATAATCTGGATATACGTTTATAATTAAAGAAAGTGAACACTTGCAGCACTACTTGACTAAACGAGGGGGTAGTTTGAGAGGAGTCACATTGAGACCTCAGAATGTAATCGTACTAAATTAATTAATTTGATGATTAATCTGATATCTGGAAGCGACTGCAGACATAGACATAGACAACAGAAGTGTCATGAGTAAATTCATTAATTTAAGAAAAGTGTAAGTGCTTAGCTCATGATTCGAAGACTGTTGAGATGGTAGTACTTTATTTGATGTGTAGGTAGTAACATTTAGCGTAATCTGGACATACGTTTATAATTAAAGAAAGTGACCACTTGCACGACTACTTGACTAAACGAGGGGATAGTTTGAGAGGAGTCACATTGATACCTCAGAATGTAATCGTACTAAATTAATTAATTTGATGATTAATCTGATTTCTGGAAGCGACTGCAGACATAGACATAGACAACAGAAGTGCCATGAGTAAATTCATTAATTTAAGAAAAGTGTAAGTGCTTAGCTCATGATTCGAAGACTGTTGAGATGGTAGTACTTTATTTGATGTGTAGGTAGTAACATTTAGCGTAATCCGGACATACGTTTATAATTAAAGAAGGTGACCACTTACACTACTACTTGACTAAACGAGGGGATAGTTTGAGAGGAGTCACATTGAGGCCTCAGAATGTAATCGTACTAAATTAATTAATTTGATGATTAATCTGATTTCTGGAAGCGACTGCAGACATAGACATAGACAACAGAAGTGCCATGAGTAAATTCATTAATTTAAGAAAAGTGTAAGTGCTTAGCTCATGATTCGAAGACTGTTTAGATGGTAGTACTTTATTTGATGTGTAGGTAGTAACATTTAGCGTAATCTGGACATACGTTTATAATTAAAGAAAGTGACCACTTGCACGACTACTTGGCTAAACGAGGGGATAGTTTGAGAGTAGTCACATTGAGACCTCAGAATGTAATCGTACTAAATTAATTAATTTGATGATAAATCTGATTTCTGGAAGCGACTGCAGACATAGGCATAGACAACAGAAGTGCCATGAGTAAATTCATTAATTTAAGAAAAGTGTAAGTGCTTAGCTCATGATTCGAAGACTGTTGAGATGGTAGTACTTTATTTGATGTGTAGGTAGTAACATTTAGCGTAATCTGGACATACGTTTATAATTAAAGAAAGTGACCACTTGCACTACTACTTGACTAAACGAGGGGATAGTTTGAGAGGAGTCACATTGAGGCCTCAGAATGTAATCGTACTAAATTAATTAATTTGATGATTAATCTGATTTCTGGAAGCGACTGCAGACATAGACATAGACAACAGAAGTGCCATGAGTAAATTCATTAATTTAAGAAAAGTGTAAGTGCTTAGCTCATGATTCGAAGACTGTTGAGATGGTAGTACTTTATTTGATGTGTAGGTAGTAACATTTACCATAATCTGGACATACGTTTATAATTAAAGAAAGTGAACACTTGCACCACTACTTGACTAAACGAGGGGATAGTTTGAGAGGAGTCACATTGAGACCTCAGAATGTAATCGTACTAAATTAATTAATTTGATGATTAATCTGATTTCTGGAAGCGACTGCAGACATAGACATAGACAACAGAAGTGCCATGAGTAAATTCATTGATTTAAGAAAAGTGTAAGTGCTTAGCTCATGATTCGAAGACTGTTGAGATGGTAGTACTTTATTTGATGTGTAGGTAGTAACATTTAGCGTAATCTGGACATACGTTTATAATTAAAGAAAGTGACCACTTGCACTACTACTTGACTAAACGAGGGGATAGTTTGAGAGGAGTCACATTGAGGCCTCTGAATGCAATCGTACTAAATTAATTAATTTGATGATTAATCTGATTTCTGGAAGCGACTGCAGACATAGACATAGACAACAGAAGTGCCATGAGTAAATTCATTAATTTAAGAAAAGTGTAAGTGCTTAGCTCATGATTCGAAGACTGTTGAGATGGTAGTACTTTATTTGATGTGTAGGTAGTAACATTTACCATAATCTGGACATACGTTTATAATTAAAGAAAGTGAACACTTGCACCACTACTTGACTAAACGAGGGGATAGTTTGAGAGGAGTCACATTGAGACCTCAGAATGTAATCGTACTAAATTAATTAATTTGATGATTAATCTGATTTCTGGAAGCGACTGCAGACATAGACATAGACAACAGAAGTGCCATGAGTAAATTCATTGATTTAAGAAAAGTGTAAGTGCTTAGCTCATGATTCGAAGACTGTTGAGATGGTAGTACTTTATTTGATGTGTAGGTAGTAACATTTAGCGTAATCTGGACATACGTTTATAATTAAAGAAAGTGACCACTTGCAGGACTACTTGACTAAACGAGGGGATAGTTTGAGAGGAGTCACATTGAGACCTCAGAATGTAATCGTACTAAATTAATTAATTTGATGATTAATCTGATTTCTGGAAGCGACTGCAGACATTGACATAGACAACAGAAGTGCCATGAGTAAATTCATTGATTTAAGAAAAGTGTAAGTGCTTAGCTCATGATTCGAAGACTGTTGAGATGGTAGTACTTTATTTGATGTGTAGGTAGTAACATTTACCATAATCTGGACATACGTTTATAATTAAAGAAAGTGACCACTTGCACTACTACTTGACTAAACGAGGGGATAGTTTGAGAGGAGTCACATTGAGACCTCAGAATGTAATCGTACTAAATTAATTAATTTGATGATTAATCTGATTTCTGGAAGCGACTGCAGACATAGACATAGACAACAGAAGTGCCATGAGTAAATTCAATAATTTAAGAAAAGTGTAAGTGCTTAGCTCATGATTCGAAGACTGTTGAGATGGTAGTACTTTATTTGATGTGTAGGTAGTAACATTTACCATAATTTGGACATACGTTTATAATTAAAGAAAGTGAACACTTGCAGCACTACTTGACTAAACGAGGGGATAGTTTGAGAGGAGTCACATTGAGACCTCAGAATGTAATCGTAC
The DNA here is from genome assembly GCF_023864345.2 of Schistocerca serialis cubense. Classification (NCBI taxonomy): domain Eukaryota; kingdom Metazoa; phylum Arthropoda; class Insecta; order Orthoptera; family Acrididae; genus Schistocerca; species Schistocerca serialis. The sequence continues at coordinate 370,001,509 of NC_064645.1, forward strand.
TAAATTAATTAATTTGATGATTAATCTGATATCTGGAAGCGACTGCAGACATAGACATAGACAACAGAAGTGTCATGAGTAAATTCATTAATTTAAGAAAAGTGTAAGTGCTTAGCTCATGATTCGAAGACTGTTGAGATGGTAGTACTTTATTTGATGTGTAGGTAGTAACATTTAGCGTAATCTGGACATACGTTTATAATTAAAGAAAGTGACCACTTGCACGACTACTTGACTAAACGAGGGGATAGTTTGAGAGGAGTCACATTGATACCTCAGAATGTAATCGTACTAAATTAATTAATTTGATGATTAATCAGATTTCTGGAAGCGACTGCAGACATAGACATAGACAACAGAAGTGCCATGAGTAAATTCATTAATTTAAGAAAAGTGTAAGTGCTTAGCTCATGATTCGAAGACTGTTGAGATGGTAGTACTTTATTTGATGTGTAGGTAGTAACATTTAGCGTATTCTGGACATACGTTTATAATTAAAGAAAGTGACCACTTACACTACTACTTGACTAAACGAGGGGATAGTTTGAGAGGAGTCACATTGAGGCCTCAGAATGTAATCGTACTAAATTAATTAATTTGATGATTAATCTGATTTCTGGAAGCGACTGCAGATATAGACATAGACAACAGAAGTGCCATGAGTAAATTCATTAATTTAAGAAAAGTGTAAGTGCTTAGCTCATGATTCGAAGACTGTTTAGATGGTAGTACTTTATTTGATGTGTAGGTAGTAACATTTAGCGTAATCTGGACATACGTTTATAATTAAAGAAAGTGACCACTTGCACGACTACTTGGCTAAACGAGGGGATAGTTTGAGAGTAGTCACATTGAGACCTCAGAATGTAATCGTACTAAATTAATTAATTTGATGATAAATCTGATTTCTGGAAGCGACTGCAGACATAGGCATAGACAACAGAAGTGCCATGAGTAAATTCATTAATTTAAGAAAAGTGTAAGTGCTTAGCTCATGATTCGAAGACTGTTGAGATGGTAGTACTTTATTTGATGTGTAGGTAGTAACATTTATCGTAATCTGGACATACGTTTATAATTAAAGAAAGTGACCACTTGCACTACTACTTGACTAAACGAGGGGATAGTTTGAGAGGAGTCACATTGCGGCCTCAGAATGTAATCGTACTAAATTAATTAATTTGATGATTAATCTGATTTCTGGAAGCGACTGCAGACATAGACATAGACAACAGAAGTGCCATGAGTAAATTCATTAATTTAAGAAAAGTGTAAGTGCTTAGCTCATGATTCGAAGACTGTTGAGATGATAGTACTTTATTTGATGTGTAGGTAGTAACATTTACCATAATCTGGACATACGTTTATAATTAAAGAAAGTGACCACTTGCACGACTACTTGACTAAACGAGGGGATAGTTTGAGAGGAGTCACATTGAGATCTCAGAATGTAATCGTACTAAATTAATTAATTTGATGATTAATCTGATTTCTGGAAGCGACTGCAGACATAGACATAGACAACAGAAGTGCCATGAGTAAATTCATTAACTTAAGAAAAGTGTAAGTGCTTAGCTCATGATTCGAAGACTGTTGTGATGGTAGTACTTTATTTGATGTGTAGGTAGTAACATTTACCATAATCTGGACATACGTTTATAATTAAAGAAAGTGACCACTTGAACGACTACTTGACTAAACGAGGGGATAGTTTGAGAGGAGTCACATTGAGGCCTCAGAATGTAATCGTAGTAAATTAATTAATTTGATGATTAATCTGATTTCTGGAAGTGACTGCAGACATAGACATAGACAACAGAAGTGCCATGAGTAAATTCATTAATTTAAGAAAAGTGTAAGTGCTTAGCTCATGATTCGAAGACTGTTGAGATGGTAGTACTTTATTTGATGTGTAGGTAGTAACATTTACCATAATCTAGACTTACGTTTATAATTAAAGAAAGTGACCACTTGCACGACTACTTGACTAAACGAGGGGATAGTTTGAGAGGAGTCACATTTGAGACCTCAGAATGTAATCGTACTAAATTAATTAATTTGATGATTAATCTGATTTCTGGAAGCGACTGCAGACATAGACATAGACAACAGAAGTGCCATGAGTAAATTCATTAATTTAAGAAAAGTGTAAGTGCTTAGCTCATGATTCGAAGACTGTTGAGATGGTAGTACTTTATTTGATGTGTAGGTAGTAACATTTACCATAATCTGGACATACGTTTATAATTAAAGAAAGTGACTACTTGCACCACTACTTGACTAAACGAGGGGATAGTTTGAGAGGAGTCACATTGAGGCCTGAGAATGTAATCGTACTAAATTAATTAATTTGATGATTATTCTGATTTCTGGAAGCGACTGCAGACATAGACATAGACAACAGAAGTGCCATGAGTAAATTCATTAATTTAAGAAAAGTGTAAGTGCTTAGCTCATGATTCGAAGACTGTTGAGATGGTAGTACTTTATTTGATGCGTAGGTAGAAACATTTACCATAATCTGGACATACGTTTATAATTAAAGAAAGTGACCACTTGCACGACTACTTGACTAAACGAGGGGATAGTTTGAGAGGAGTCACATTGAGACCTCAGAATGTAATCGTACTAAATTAATTAATTTGATGATTAATCTGATTTCTGGAAGCGACTGCAGACATAGACATAGACAACAGAAGTGCCATGAGTAAATTCGTTAATTTAAGAAAAGTGTAAGTGCTTAGCTCATGATTCGAAGACTGTTGAGATGGTAGTACTTTATTTGATGTGTAGGTAGTAACATTTAGCGTAATCTGGACATACGTTTATAATTAAAGAAAGTGACCACTTGCACGACTACTTGACTAAACGAGGGGATAGTTTGAGAGGAGTCACATTGAGACCTCAGAATGTAATCGTACTAAATTAATTAATTTGATGATTAATCTGATTTCTGGAAGCGACTGCAGACATAGACATAGACAACAGAAGTGCCATGAGTAAATTCATTAATTTAAGAAAAGTGTAAGTGCTTAGCTCATGATTCGAAGACTGTTGAGATGGTAGTACTTTATTTGATGTGTAGGTAGTAACATTTGGCGTAATCTGAACATACGTTTATAATTAAAGAAAGTGACCTCTTGCACGACTACTTGACTAAACGAGGGGATAGTTTGAGAGGAGTCACATTGAGACCTCAGAATGTAATCGTACTAAATTAATTAATTTGATGATTAATCTGATTTCTGGAAGCGACTGCAAACATAGACATAGACAACAGTAGTGCCATGAGTAAATTCATTAACTTAAGAAAAGTGTAAGTGCTTAGCTCATGATTCGAAGACTGTTGAGATGGTAGTACTTTATTTGATGTGTAGGTAGTAACATTTAGCGTAATCTGGACATACGTTTATAATTAAAGAAAGTGACCACTTGCACTACTACTTGACTAAACGAGGGGATAGTTTGAGAGGAGTCACATTGAGGCCTCAGAATGTAATCGTACTAAATTAATTAATTTGATGATTAATCTGATTTCTGGAAGCGACTGCAGACATAGACATAGACAACAGAATTGCCATGAGTAAATTCATTAATTTAAGAAAAGTGTAAGTGGTTAGCTCATGTTTTGAAGACTGTTGAGATGTAGTACTTTATTTGATGTGTAGGTAGTAACATTTACCATAATCTGGACATACGTTTATAATTAAAGAAAGTGACCACTGGCACGACTACTTGACTAAACGAGGGGATAGTTTGAGAGGAGTTACATTGAGACCTCAGAATGTAATTGTACTAAATTAATTAATTTGATGATTAATCTGATTTCTGGAAGCGACTGCAGACATAGACATAGACAACAGAAGTGCCATGAGTAAATTCATTAACTTAAGAAAAGTGTAAGTGCTTAGCTCATGATTCGAAGACTGTTGAGATGGTAGCACTTTATTTGATGTGTAGGTAGTAACATTTAGCGTAATCTGGACATACGTATATAATTAAAGAAAGTGACCACTTGCACTACTACTTGACTAAACGAGGGGATAGTTTGAGAGGAGTCACATTGAGGCCTCAGAATGTAATCGTACTAAATTAATTAATTTGATGATTAATCTGATTTCTGGAAGCGACTGCAGACATAGACATAGACAACAGAAGTGCCATGAGTAAATTCATTAATTTAAGAAAAGTGTAAGTGCTTAGCTCATGTTTTGAAGACTGTTGAGATGTAGTACTTAATTTGATGTGTAGGTAGTAACATTTACCATAATCTGGACACACGTTTATAATTAAAGAAATTGACCACTGGCACGACTACTTGACTAAACGAGGGGATAGTTTGAGAGGAGTCACATTGAGACCTCAGAATGTAATCGTACTAAATTAATTAATTTGATGATTAATCTGATTTCTGGAAGCGACTGCACACATAGACATAGACAACAGAAGTGCCATGAGTAAATTCATTAAATTAAGAAAAGTGTAAGTGCTTAGCTCATGATTCGAAGACTGTTGAGATGATAGTACTTTATTTGATGTGTAGGTAGTAACATTTACCATAATCTGGACATACGTTTATAATTAAAGAAAGTGACCACTTGCAAGACTACTTGACTAAACGAGGGGATAGTTTGAGAGGAGTCACATTGAGACCTCAGAATGTAATCATACTAAATTAATTAATTTGATGATTAATCTGATTTCTGGAAGCGACTGCAGACATAGACATAGACAACAGAAGTGCCATGAGTAAATTCATTAATTTAAGAAAAGTGTAAGTGCTTAGCTCATGATTCGCAGACTGTTGAGATGGTAGTACTTTATTTGATGTGTAGGTAGTAACATTTATCATAATCTGGACATACGTTTATAATTAAAGAAAGTGACCACTTGCACGACTACTTGACTAAACGAGGGGATAGTTTGAGAGGAGTCACATTGAGGCCTGAGAATGTAATCGTACTAAATTAATTAATTTGATGATTATTCTGATTTCTGGAAGCGACTGCAGACATAGACATAGACAACAGAAGTGCCATGAGTAAATTCATTAATTTAAGAAAAGTGTAAGTGCTTAGCTCATGATTCGAAGACTGTTGAGATGGTAGTACTTTATTTGATGCGTAGGTAGAAACATTTACCATAATCTGGACATACGTTTATAATTAAAGAAAGTGACCACTTGCACGACTAGTTGACTAAACGAGGGGATAGTTTGAGAGGAGTCACATTGAGACCTCAGAATGTAATCGTACTAAATTAATTAATTTGATGATAAATCTGATTTCTGGAAGCGACTGCAGACATAGACATAGACAACAGAAGTGCCATGAGTAAATTCGTTAATTTAAGAAAAGTGTAAGTGCTTAGCTCATGATTCGAAGACTGTTGAGATGGTAGTACTTTATTTGATGTGTAGGTAGTAACATTTAGCGTAATCTGGACATACGTTTATAATTAAAGAAAGTGACCACTTGCACGACTACTTGACTAAACGAGGGGATAGTTTGAGAGGAGTCACATTGAGACCTCAGAATGTAATCGTACTAAATTAATTAATTTGATGATTAATCTGATTTCTGGAAGCGACTGCAGACATAGACATAGACAACAGAAGTGCCATGAGTAAATTCATTAACTTAAGAAAAGTGTAAGTGCTTAGCTCATGATTCGAAGACTGTTGAGATGGTAGCACTTTATTTGATGTGTAGGTAGTAACATTTAGCGTAATCTGGACATACGTATATAATTAAAGAAAGTGACCACTTGCACTACTACTTGACTAAACGAGGGGATAGTTTGAGAGGAGTCACATTGAGGCCTCAGAATGTAATCGTACTAAATTAATTAATTTGATGATTAATCTGATTTCTGGAAGCGACTGCAGACATAGACATAGACAACAGAAGTGCCATGAGTAAATTCATTAATTTAAGAAAAGTGTAAGTGCTTAGCTCATGTTTTGAAGACTGTTGAGATGTAGTACTTTATTTGATGTGTAGGTAGTAACATTTACCATAATCTGGACATACGTTTATAATTAAAGAAATTGACCACTGGCACGACTACTTGACTAAACGAGGGGATAGTTTGAGAGGAGTCACATTGAGACCTCAGAATGTAATCGTACTAAATTAATTAATTTGATGATTAATCTGATTTCTGGAAGCGACTGCACACATAGACATAGACAACAGAAGTGCCATGAGTAAATTCATTAAATTAAGAAAAGTGTAAGTGCTTAGCTCATGATTCGAAGACTGTTGAGATGATAGTACTTTATTTGATGTGTAGGTAGTAACATTTACCATAATCTGGCCATACGTTTATAATTAAAGAAAGTGACCACTTGCAAGACTACTTGACTAAACGAGTTGATAGTTTGAGAGGAGTCACATTGAGACCTCAGAATGTAATCATACTAAATTAATTAATTTGATGATTAATCTGATTTCTGGAAGCGACTGCTGACATAGACATAGACAACAGAAGTGCCATGAGTAAATTCATTAATTTAAGAAAAGTGTAAGTGCTTAGCTCATGATTCGCAGACTGTTGAGATGGTAGTACTTTATTTGATTTGTAGGTAGTAACATTTATCATAATCTGGACATACGTTTATAATTAAAGAAAGTGACCACTTGCACGACTACTTGACTAAACGAGGGGATAGTTTGAGAGGAGTCACATTGAGACCTCAGAATGTAATCGTACTAAATTAATTAATTTGATGATTAATCTGATTTCTGGAAGCGACTGCAGACATAGACATAGACAACAGAAGTGCCATGAGTAAATTCATTAATTTAAGAAAAGTGTAAGTGCTTAGCTCATGATTCGAAGACTGTTGAGATGGTAGTACTTTATTTGATGTGTAGGTAGTAACATTTACCATAATCTGGACATACGTTTATAATTAAAGAAAGTGACCACTTGCTCGACTACTTGACTAAACGAGGGGATAGTTTGAGAGGAGTCACATTGAGACCTCAGAATGTAATCGTACTAAATTAATTAATTTGATGATTAATCTGTTTTCTGGAAGCGCCTGCAGACATAGACATAGACAACAGAAGTGCCATGAGTAAATTCATTAATTTAAGAAAAGTGTAAGTGCTTAGCTCATGATTCGAAGACTGTTGAGATGGTAGTACTTTATTTGATGTGTAGGTAGTAACATTTACCATAATCTGGACATACGTTTATAATTAAAGAAAGTGACCACTTGCACGACTACTTGACTAAACGAGGGGATAGTTTGAGAGGAGTCACATTGAGACCTCAGAATGTAATCGTACTAAATTAATTAATTTGATGATTAATCTGATTTCTGGAAGCGACTGCAGACATAGACATAGACAACAGAAGTGCCATGAGTAAATTCATTAATTTAAGAAAAGTGTAAGTGCTTAGCTCATGATTCGCAGACTGTTGAGATGGTAGTACTTTATTTGATGTGTAGGTAGTAACATTTACCATAATCTGGACATACGTTTATAATTAAAGAAAGTGACCACTTGCACGACTACTTGACTAAACGAGGGGATAGTTTGAGAGGAGTCACATTGAGACCTCAGAATGTAATCGTACTAAATTAATTAATTTGATGATTAATCTGATTTCTGGAAGTGACTGCAGACATAGACATAGACAACAGAAGTGCCATGAGTAAATTCATTAATTTAGGAAAAGTGTAAGTGCTTAGCTCATGATTCGCAGACTGTTGAGATGGTAGTACTTTATTTGATGTGTAGGTAGTAACATTTACCATAATCTGGACATACGTTTATAATTAAAGAAAGTGACCACTTGCACGACTACTTGACTAAACGAGGGGATAGTTTGAGAGGAGTCACATTGAGACCTCAGAATGTAATCATACTAAATTAATTAATTTGATGATTAATTTGATTTCTGGAAGCGACTGCAGACATAGACATAGACAACAGAAGTGCCATGAGTAAATTCATTAATTTAAGAAAAGTGTAAGTGCTTAGCTCATGATTCGAAGACTGTTGAGATGGTAGTACTTTATTTGATGTGTAGGTAGTAACATTTACCATAATCTGGATATACGTTTATAATTAAAGAAAGGGACCACTTGCACGACTACTTGACTAAACGAGGGGATAGTTTGAGAGGAGTCACATTGAGACCTCAGAATGTAATCGTACTAAATTAATTAATTTGATGATTAATCTGATTTCTGGAAGCGACTGCAGACATAGACATAGACAACAGAAGTGCCATGAGTAAATTCATTAATTTAAGAAAAGTGTAAGTGCTTAGCTCATGATTCGAAGACTGTTGAGATCGTAGTACTTTATTTGATGTGTAGGTAGTAACATTTACCATAATCTGGACATACGTTTATAATTAAAGAAAGTGACCACTTGCACGACTACTTGACTAAACGAGGGGATAGTTTGAGAGGAGTCACATTGAGACCTCAGAATGTGATCGTACTAAATTAGTTAATTTGATGATTAATCTGATTTCTGGAAGCGACTGCAGACATAGACATAGACAACAGAAGTGCCATGAGTAAATTCATTAATTTAAGAAAAGTGTAAGTGCTTAGCTCATGATTCGAAGACTGTTGAGATGGTAGTACTTTATTTGATGTGTAGGTAGTAACATTTACCATAATCTGGACATACGTTTATAATTAAAGAAAGTGACCACTTGCACGACTACTTGACTAAACGAGGGGATAGTTTGAGAGGAGTCACATTGAGACCTCAGAATGTAATCGTACTAAATTAATTAATTTGATGATTAATCTGATTTCTGGAAGCGACTGCAGACATAGACATAGACAACAGAAGTGCCATGAGTAAATTCATTAATTTAAGAAAAGTGTAAGTGCTTAGCTCATGATTCGCAGACTGTTGAGATGGTAGTACTTTATTTGATGTGTAGGTAGTAACATTTACCATAATCTGGACATACGTTTATAATTAATGAAAGTGACCACTTGCACGACTACTTGACTAAACGAGGGGATAGTTTTAGAGGAGTCACATTGAGACCTCAGAATGTAATCGTACTAAATTAATTAATTTGATGATTAATCTGATTTCTAGAAACGACTGCAGACATAGACGTAGACAACAGAAGTGCCATGAGTAAATTCATTAATTTAAGAAAAGTGTAAGTGCTTAGCTCATGATTGGAAGACTGTTGAGATGGTAGTACTTTATTTGATGTGTAGGTAGTAACATTTACCATAATCTGGACATACGTTTATAATTAAAGAAAGTGACCACTTGCACGACTACTTGACTAAACGAGGGGATAGTTTGAGAGGAGTCACATTGAGACCTCAGAATGTAATCATACTAAATTAATTAATTTGATGATTAATCTGATTTCTGGAAGCGACTGCAGACATAGACATAGACAACAGAAGTGCCATGAGTAAATACATTAATTTAAGAAAGTGTAAGTGCTTAGCTCATGATTCGAAGACTGTTGAGATGGTAGTACTTTATTTGATGTGTAGGTAGTAACATTTACCATAATCTGGATATACGTTTATAATTAAAGAAAGTGACCACTTGCACGACTACTTGACTAAACGAGGGGATAGTTTGAGAGGAGTCACATTGAGACCTCAGAATGTAATCGTACTAAATTAATTAATTTGATGATTAATCTGAGTTCTGGAAGCGACTGCAGACATAGACATAGACAACAGAAGTGCCATGAGTAAATTCATTAATTTAAGAAAAGTGTAAGTGCTTAGCTCATGATTCGAAGACTGTTGAGATGGTAGTACTTTATTTGATGTGTAGGTAGTAACATTTAGCGTAATCTGGACATACGTTTATAATTAAAGAAAGTGACCACTTGCACAACTACTTGACTAAACGAGGGGATAGTTTGAGAGGAGTCACATTGAGACCTCAGAATGTAATCGTACTAAATTAATTAATTTGATGATTAATCTGATTTCTGGAAGCGACTGCAGACATAGACATAGACAACAGAAGTGCCATGAGTAAATTCATTAATTTAAGAAAAGTGTAAGTGCTTAGCTCATGATTCGAAGACTGTTGAGATGGTAGTACTTTATTTGATGTGTAGGTAGTAACATTTAGCGTAATCTGGACATACGTTTATAATTAAAGAAAGTGACCACTTGCACTACTACTTGACTAAACGAGGGGATAGTTTGAGAGGAGTCACATTGAGGCCTCAGAAGTAATCGTACTAAATTAATTAATTTGATGATTAATCTGATTTCTGGAAGCGACTGCAGACATAGACATAGACAACAGAAGTGTCATGAGTAAATTCATTAATTTAAGAAAAGTGTAAGTGCTTAGCTCATGATTCGAAGACACTTGAGATGGTAGTACTTTATTTGATGTGTAGGTAGTAACATTTAGCGTAATCTGGACATACGTTTATGATTAAAGAAAGTGACCACTTGCACGACTACTTGACTAAACGAGGGGATTGTTTGAGAAGAGTCACATTGAGACCTCAGAATGTAATCGCACTAAATTAATTAATTTGATGATTAATCTGATTTCTGGAAGCGACTGCAGACATAGACATAGACAACAGAAGTGCCATGAGTAAATTCATTAATTTAAGAAAAGTGTAAGTGCTTAGCTCATGATTCGAAGACTGTTGAGATGGTAGTACTTTATTTGAAGTGTAGGTAGTTACATTTAGCGTAATCTGGACATACGTTTATAATTAAAGAAAGTGACCACTTGCACGACTACTTGACTAAACGAGAGGATAGTTTGAGAAGAGTCACATTGAGACCTCAGAATGTAATCGTACTAAATTAATTAATTTGATGATTAATCTGATTTCTGGAAGCGACTGCAGACATAGACATAGACAACAGAAGTGCCATGAGTAAATTCATTAATTTAAGAAAAGTGTAAGTGCTTAGCTCATGATTCGAAGACTGTTGAGATGGTAGTACTTTATTTGATGTGTAGGTAGTAACATTTACCATAATCTGGACATACGTTTATAATTAAAGAAAGTGACCACTTGCACGACTACTTGACTAAACGAGGGGATAGTTTGAGAGGAGTCACATTGAGACCTCAGAATGTAATCGTACTAAATTAATTAATTTGATGATTAATCTGATTTCTGGAAGCGACTGCAGACATAGACATAGACAACAGAAGTGCCATGAGTAAATTCATTAATTTAAGAAAAGTGTAAGTGCTTAGCTCATGATTCGAAGACTGTTGAGATGGTAGTACTTTATTTGATGTGTAGGTAGTTACATTTACCATAATCGGGACATACGTTTATAATTAAAGAAAGTGACCACTTGCACGACTACTTGACTAAACGAGGGGATAGTTTGAGAGGAGTCACATTGAGACCTCAGAATGTAATCGTACTAAATTAATTAATTTGATGATTAATCTGATTTCTGGAAGCGACTGCAGACATAGACATAGACAACAGAAGTGCCATGAGTAAATTCATTAATTTAAGAAAAGTGTAAGTGCTTAGCTCATGATTCGAAGACTGTTGAGATGGTAGTACTTTATTTGATGTGTAGGTAGTAACATTTACCATAATCTGGACATTCGTTTATAATTAAAGAAAGTGACCACTTGCACGACTACTTGACTAAACGAGGGGATAGTTTGAGAGGAGTCACATTGAGACCTCAGAATGTAATCGTACTAAATTAATTAATATGATGATTAATCTTATTTCTGGAAGCGACTGCAGACATAGACATAGACAACAGAAGTGCCATGAGTAAATTCATTAATTTAAGAAAAGTGTAAGTGCTTAGCTCATGATTCGAAGACTGTTGAGATGGTAGTACTTTATTTGATGTGTAGGTAGTTACATTTACCATAATCTGGACATACGTTTATAATTAAAGAAAGTGACCACTTGCACGACTACTTGACTAAACGAGGGGATAGTTTGAGAGGAGTCACATTGAGACCTCAGAATGTAATCGTACTAAATTAATTAATTTCATGATTAATCTGATTTCTGGAAGCGACTGCAGATATAGACATAGACAACAGAAGTGCCATGAGTAAATTCATTAATTTAAGAAAAGTGTAAGTGCTTAGCTCATGATTCGAAGACTGTTGAGATGGTAGTACCTTATTTGATGTGTAGGTAGTTACATTTACCATAATCTGGACATACGTTTATAATTAAAGAAAGTGACCACTTGCACGACTACTTGACTAAACGAGGGGATAGTTTGAGAGGAGTCACATTGAGACCTCAGAATGTAATCGTACTAAATTAATTAACTTGATGATTAATCTGATTTCTGGAAGCGTTCGCAGACATAGACATAGACAATAGAAGTGCCATGAGTAAATTCATTAATTTAAGAAAAGTGTAAGTGCTTAGCTCATGATTCGAAGACTGTTGAGATGGTAGTGCTTTATTTGATGTGTAGGTAGTAACATTTACCATAATCTGGACATACGTTTATAATTAAAGAAAGTGACCACTTGCACGACTACTTGACTAAACGAGGGGATAGTTTGAGAGGAGTCACATTGAGACCTCAGAATGTAATCGTACTAAATTAATTAATTTGATGATTAATCTGATTTCTGGAAGCGACTGCAGACATAGACATAGACAACAGAAGTGCCATGAGTAAATTCATTAATTTAAGAAAAGTGTAAGTGCTTAGCTCATGATTCGAAGACTGTTGAGATGGTAGTACTTTATTTGATGTGTAGGTAGTAACATTCACCATAATCTGGACATACGTTTATAATTAAAGAAAGTGACCACTTGCACGACTACTTGACTAAACGAGGGGATAGTTTGAGAGGAGTCACATTGAGACCTCAGAATGTAATCATACTAAATTAATTAATTTGATGATTAACCTGATTTCTGGAAGCGACTGCAGACATAGACATAGACAACAGAAGTGCCATGAGTAAATACATTAATTTAAGAAAAGTGTAAGTGCTTAGCTCATGATTCGAAGACTGTTGAGATGGTAGTACTTTATTTGATGTGTAGGTAGTAACATTTACCATAATCTGGATATACGTTTATAATTAAAGAAAGTGACCACTTGCACGACTACTTGACTAAACGAGGGGATAGTTTGAGAGGAGTCACATTGAGACCTCAGAATGTAATCGTACTAAATTAATTAATTTGATGATTAATCTGATTTCTGGAAGCGACTGCAGACATAGACATAGACAACAGAAGTGCCATGAGTAAATTCATTAATTTAAGAAAAGTGTAAGTGCTTAGCTCATGATTCGAAGACTGTTGAGATGGTAGTACTTTATTTGATGTGTAGGTAGTAACATTTAGCGTAATCTGGACATACGTTTATAATTAAAGAAAGTGACCACTTGCACAACTACTTGACTAAACAAGGGGATAGTTTGAGAGGAGTCACATTGAGACCTCAGAATGTAATCGTACTAAATTAATTAATTTGATGATTAATCTGATTTCTGGAAGCGACTGCAGACATAGACATAGACAACAGAAGTGTCATGAGTAAATTCATTAATTTAAGAAAAGTGTAAGTGCTTAGCTCATGATTCGAAGACTCTTGAGATGGTAGTACTTTATTTGATGTGTAGGTAGTAACATTTAGCGTAATCTGGACATACGTTTATGATTAAAGAAAGTGACCACTTGCACGACTACTTGACTAAACGAGGGGATTGTTTGAGAAGAGTCACATTGAGACCTCAGAATGTAATCGCACTAAATTAATTAATTTGATGATTAATCTGATTTCTGGAAGCGACTGCAGACATAGACATAGACAACAGAAGTGCCATGAGTAAATTCATTAATTTAAGAAAAGTGTAAGTGCTTAGCTCATGATTCGAAGACTGTTGAGATGGTAGTACTTTATTTGAAGTGTAGGTAGTTACATTTAGCGTAATCTGGACATACGTTTATAATTAAAGAAAGTGACCACTTGCACGACTACTTGACTAAACGAGAGGATAGTTTGAGAAGAGTCACATTGAGACCTCAGAATGTAATCGTACTAAATTAATTAATTTGATGATTAATCTGATTTCTGGAAGCGACTGCAGACATAGACATAGACAACAGAAGTGCCATGAGTAAATTCATTAATTTAAGAAAAGTGTAAGTGCTTAGCTCATGATTCGAAGACTGTTGAGATGGTAGTACTTTATTTGATGTGTAGGTAGTAACATTTACCATAATCTGGACATACGTTTATAATTAAAGAAAGTGACCACTTGCACGACTACTTGACTAAACGAGGGGATAGTTTGAGAGTAGTCACATTGAGACCTCAGAATGTAATCGTACTAAATTAATTAATTTGATGATTAATCTGATTTCTGGAAGCGACTGCAGACATAGACATAGACAACAGAAGTGCCATGAGTAAATTCATTAATTTAAGAAAAGTGTAAGTGCTTAGCTCATGATTCGAAGACTGTTGAGATGGTAGTACTTTATTTGATGTGTAGGTAGTTACATTTACCATAATCGGGACATACGTTTATAATTAAAGAAAGTGACCACTTGCACGACTACTTGACTAAACGAGGGGATAGTTTGAGAGGAGTCACATTGAGACCTCAGAATGTAATCGTACTAAATTAATTAATTTGATGATTAATCTGATTTCTGGAAGCGACTGCAGACATAGACATAGACAACAGAAGTGCCATGAGTAAATTCATTAATTTAAGAAAAGTGTAAGTGCTTAGCTCATGATTCGAAGACTGTTGAGATGGTAGTACTTTATTTGATGTGTAGGTAGTAACATTTACCATAATCTGGACATTCGTTTATAATTAAAGAAAGTGACCACTTGCACGACTACTTGACTAAACGAGGGGATAGTTTGAGAGGAGTCACATTGAGACCTCAGAATGTAATCGTACTAAATTAATTAATATGATGATTAATCTGATTTCTGGAAGCGACTGCAGACATAGACATAGACAACAGAAGTGCCATGAGTAAATTCATTAATTTAAGAAAAGTGTAAGTGCTTAGCTCATGATTCGAAGACTGTTGAGATGGTAGTACTTTATTTGATGTGTAGGTAGTTACATTTACCATAATCTGGACATTCGTTTATAATTAAAGAAAGTGACCACTTGCACGACTACTTGACTAAACGAGGGGATAGTTTGAGAGGAGTCACATTGAGACCTCAGAATGTAATCGTACTAAATTAATTAATTTGATGATTAATCTGATTTCTGGAAGCGACTGCAGACATAGACATAGACAACAGAAGTGCCATGAGTAAATTCATTAATTTAAGAAAAGTGTAAGTGCTTAGCTCATGATTCGAAGACTGTTGAGATGGTAGTACTTTATTTGATGTGTAGGTAGTTACATTTACCATAATCGGGACATACGTTTATAATTAAAGAAAGTGACCACTTGCACGACTACTTGACTAAACGAGGGGATAGTTTGAGAGGAGTCACATTGAGACCTCAGAATGTAATCGTACTAAATTAATTAATTTGATGATTAATCTGATTTCTGGAAGCGACTGCAGACATAGACATAGACAACAGAAGTGCCATGAGTAAATTCATTAATTTAAGAAAAGTGTAAGTGCTTAGCTCATGATTCGAAGACTGTTGAGATGGTAGTACTTTATTTGATGTGTAGGTAGTAACATTTACCATAATCTGGACATTCGTTTATAATTAAAGAAAGTGACCACTTGCACGACTACTTGACTAAACGAGGGGATAGTTTGAGAGGAGTCACATTGAGACCTCAGAATGTAATCGTACTAAATTAATTAATATGATGATTAATCTTATTTCTGGAAGCGACTGCAGACATAGACATAGACAACAGAAGTGCCATGAGTAAATTCATTAATTTAAGAAAAGTGTAAGTGCTTAGCTCATGATTCGAAGACTGTTGAGATGGTAGTACTTTATTTGATGTGTAGGTAGTTACATTTACCATAATCTGGACATACGTTTATAATTAAAGAAAGTGACCACTTGCACGACTACTTGACTAAACGAGGGGATAGTTTGAGAGGAGTCACATTGAGACCTCAGAATGTAATCGTACTAAATTAATTAATTTCATGATTAATCTGATTTCTGGAAGCGACTGCAGATATAGACATAGACAACAGAAGTGCCATGAGTAAATTCATTAATTTAAGAAAAGTGTAAGTGCTTAGCTCATGATTCGAAGACTGTTGAGATGGTAGTACCTTATTTGATGTGTAGGTAGTTACATTTACCATAATCTGGACATACGTTTATAATTAAAGAAAGTGACCACTTGCACGACTACTTGACTAAACGAGGGGATAGTTTGAGAGGAGTCACATTGAGACCTCAGAATGTAATCGTACTAAATTAATTAACTTGATGATTAATCTGATTTCTGGAAGCGTTCGCAGACATAGACATAGACAATAGAAGTGCCATGAGTAAATTCATTAATTTAAGAAAAGTGTAAGTGCTTAGCTCATGATTCGAAGACTGTTGAGATGGTAGTGCTTTATTTGATGTGTAGGTAGTAACATTTACCATAATCTGGACATACGTTTATAATTAAAGAAAGTGACCACTTGCACGACTACTTGACTAAACGAGGGGATAGTTTGAGAGGAGTCACATTGAGACCTCAGAATGTAATCGTACTAAATTAATTAATTTGATGATTAATCTGATTTCTGGAAGCGACTGCAGACATAGACATAGACAACAGAAGTGCCATGAGTAAATTCATTAATTTAAGAAAAGTGTAAGTGCTTAGCTCATGATTCGAAGACTGTTGAGATGGTAGTACTTTATTTGATGTGTAGGTAGTAACATTCACCATAATCTGGACATACGTTTATAATTAAAGAAAGTGACCACTTGCACGACTACTTGACTAAACGAGGGGATAGTTTGAGAGGAGTCACATTGAGACCTCAGAATGTAATCATACTAAATTAATTAATTTGATGATTAACCTGATTTCTGGAAGCGACTGCAGACATAGACATAGACAACAGAAGTGCCATGAGTAAATACATTAATTTAAGAAAAGTGTAAGTGCTTAGCTCATGATTCGAAGACTGTTGAGATGGTAGTACTTTATTTGATGTGTAGGTAGTAACATTTACCATAATCTGGATATACGTTTATAATTAAAGAAAGTGACCACTTGCACGACTACTTGACTAAACGAGGGGATAGTTTGAGAGGAGTCACATTGAGACCTCAGAATGTAATCGTACTAAATTAATTAATTTGATGATTAATCTGATTTCTGGAAGCGACTGCAGACATAGACATAGACAACAGAAGTGCCATGAGTAAATTCATTAATTTAAGAAAAGTGTAAGTGCTTAGCTCATGATTCGAAGACTGTTGAGATGGTAGTACTTTATTTGATGTGTAGGTAGTAACATTTAGCGTAATCTGGACATACGTTTATAATTAAAGAAAGTGACCACTTGCACAACTACTTGACTAAACAAGGGGATAGTTTGAGAGGAGTCACATTGAGACCTCAGAATGTAATCGTACTAAATTAATTAATTTGATGATTAATCTGATTTCTGGAAGCGACTGCAGACATAGACATAGACAACAGAAGTGTCATGAGTAAATTCATTAATTTAAGAAAAGTGTAAGTGCTTAGCTCATGATTCGAAGACTCTTGAGATGGTAGTACTTTATTTGATGTGTAGGTAGTAACATTTAGCGTAATCTGGACATACGTTTATGATTAAAGAAAGTGACCACTTGCACGACTACTTGACTAAACGAGGGGATTGTTTGAGAAGAGTCACATTGAGACCTCAGAATGTAATCGCACTAAATTAATTAATTTGATGATTAATCTGATTTCTGGAAGCGACTGCAGACATAGACATAGACAACAGAAGTGCCATGAGTAAATTCATTAATTTAAGAAAAGTGTAAGTGCTTAGCTCATGATTCGAAGACTGTTGAGATGGTAGTACTTTATTTGAAGTGTAGGTAGTTACATTTAGCGTAATCTGGACATACGTTTATAATTAAAGAAAGTGACCACTTGCACGACTACTTGACTAAACGAGAGGATAGTTTGAGAAGAGTCACATTGAGACCTCAGAATGTAATCGTACTAAATTAATTAATTTGATGATTAATCTGATTTCTGGAAGCGACTGCAGACATAGACATAGACAACAGAAGTGCCATGAGTAAATTCATTAATTTAAGAAAAGTGTAAGTGCTTAGCTCATGATTCGAAGACTGTTGAGATGGTAGTACTTTATTTGATGTGTAGGTAGTAACATTTACCATAATCTGGACATACGTTTATAATTAAAGAAAGTGACCACTTGCACGACTACTTGACTAAACGAGGGGATAGTTTGAGAGTAGTCACATTGAGACCTCAGAATGTAATCGTACTAAATTAATTAATTTGATGATTAATCTGATTTCTGGAAGCGACTGCAGACATAGACATAGACAACAGAAGTGCCATGAGTAAATTCATTAATTTAAGAAAAGTGTAAGTGCTTAGCTCATGATTCGAAGACTGTTGAGATGGTAGTACTTTATTTGATGTGTAGGTAGTTACATTTACCATAATCGGGACATACGTTTATAATTAAAGAAAGTGACCACTTGCACGACTACTTGACTAAACGAGGGGATAGTTTGAGAGGAGTCACATTGAGACCTCAGAATGTAATCGTACTAAATTAATTAATTTGATGATTAATCTGATTTCTGGAAGCGACTGCAGACATAGACATAGACAACAGAAGTGCCATGAGTAAATTCATTAATTTAAGAAAAGTGTAAGTGCTTAGCTCATGATTCGAAGACTGTTGAGATGGTAGTACTTTATTTGATGTGTAGGTAGTAACATTTACCATAATCTGGACATTCGTTTATAATTAAAGAAAGTGACCACTTGCACGACTACTTGACTAAACGAGGGGATAGTTTGAGAGGAGTCACATTGAGACCTCAGAATGTAATCGTACTAAATTAATTAATATGATGATTAATCTGATTTCTGGAAGCGACTGCAGACATAGACATAGACAACAGAAGTGCCATGAGTAAATTCATTAATTTAAGAAAAGTGTAAGTGCTTAGCTCATGATTCGAAGACTGTTGAGATGGTAGTACTTTATTTGATGTGTAGGTAGTTACATTTACCATAATCTGGACATACGTTTATAATTAAAGAAAGTGACCACTTGCACGACTACTTGACTAAACGAGGGGATAGTTTGAGAGGAGTCACATTGAGACCTCAGAATGTAATCGTACTAAATTAATTAATTTGATGATTAATCTGATTTCTGGAAGCGACTGCAGACATAGACATAGACAACAGAAGTGCCATGAGTAAATTCATTAATTTAAGAAAAGTGTAAGTGCTTAGCTCATGATTCGAAGACTGTTGAGATGGTAGTACCTTATTTGATGTGTAGGTAGTTACATTTACCATAATCTGGACATACGTTTATAATTAAAGAAAGTGACCACTTGCACGACTACTTGACTAAACGAGGGGATAGTTTGAGAGGAGTCACATTGAGACCTCAGAATGTAATCGTACTAAATTAATTAACTTGATGATTAATCTGATTTCTGGAAGCGTTCGCAGACATAGACATAGACAATAGAAGTGCCATGAGTAAATTCATTAATTTAAGAAAAGTGTAAGTGCTTAGCTCATGATTCGAAGACTGTTGAGATGGTAGTACTTTATTTGATGTGTAGGTAGTAACATTTACCATAATCTGGACATACGTTTATAATTAAAGAAAGTGACCACTTGCACGACTACTTGACTAAACGAGGGGATAGTTTGAGAGGAGTCACATTGAGACCTCAGAATGTAATCGTACTAAATTAATTAATTTGATGATTAATCTGATTTCTGGAAGCGACTGCAGACATAGACATAGACAACAGAAGTGCCATGAGTAAATTCATTAATTTAAGAAAAGTGTAAGTGCTTAGCTCATGATTCGAAGACTGTTGAGATGGTAGTACTTTATTTGATGTGTTGGTAGTAACATTTACCATAATCTGGACATACGTTTATAATTAAAGAAAGTGACCACTTGCACGACTACTTGACTAAACGAGGGGATAGTTTGAGAGGAGTCACATTGAGACCTCAGAATGTAATCGTACTAAATTAATTAATTTGATGATTAATCTGATTTCTGGAAGCGACTGCAGACATAGACATAGACAACAGAAGTGCCATGAGTAAATTCATTAATTTAAGAAAAGTGTAAGTGCTTAGCTCATGATTCGAAGACTGTTGAGATGGTAGTACTTTATTTGATGTGTTGGTAGTAACATTTACCATAATCTGGACATACGTTTATAATTAAAGAAAGTGACCACTTGCACCACTACTTGACTAAACGAGGGGATAGTTTGAGAGGAGTCACATTGAGACCTCGGAATGTAATCGTACTAAATTAATTAATTTGATGATTAATCTGATTTCTGGAAGCGACTGCAGACATAGACATAGACAACAGAAGTACCATGAGTAAATTCATTAATTTAAGAAAAATGTAAGTGCTTAGCTCATGATTCGAAGACTGTTGAGATGGTAGTACTTTATTTGATGTGTAGGTAGTAACATTTACCATAATCTGGACATACGTTTATAATTAAAGAAAGTGACCACTTGCACCACTACTTGACTAAACGAGGGGATAGTTTGAGAGGAGTCACATTGAGACCTCGGAATGTAATCGTACTAAATTAATTAATTTGATGATTAATCTGATTTCTGGAAGCGACTGCAGACATAGACATAGACAACAGAAGTACCATGAGTAAATTCATTAATTTAAGAAAAATGTAAGTGCTTAGCTCATGATTCGAAGACTGTTGAGATGGTAGTACTTTATTTGATGTGTAGGTAGTAACATTTACCATAATCTGGACATACGTTTATAATTAAAGGAAGTGACCACTTGCACCACTACTTGACTAAACGAGGGGATAGTTTGAGAGGAGTCACATTGAGACCTCAGAATGTAATCATACTAAATTAATTAATTTGATGATTAATCTGATTTCTGGAAGCGACTGCAGACATAGACATAGACAACAGAAGTGCCATGAGTAAATTCATTAATTTAAGAAAAGTGTAAGTGCTTAGCTCACGATTCGAAGACTGTTGAGATGGTAGTACTTTATTTGATGTGTAGGTAGTAACATTTACCATAATCTGGACATACGTTTATAATTAAAGAAAGTGACCACTTGCACGACTACTTGACTAAACGAGGGGATAGTTTGAGAGGAGTCACATTGAGACCTCAGAATGTAATCGTACTAAATTAATTAATTTGATGATTAATCTGATTTCTGGAAGCGACTGCAGACATAGACATAGACAACAGAAGTGTCATGAGTAAATTCATTAATTTAAGAAAAGTGTAAGTGCTTAGCTCATGATTCGAAGACTGTTGAGATGGTAGTACTTTATTTGATGTGTAGGTAGTAACATTTGCCATAATCTGGACATACGTTTATAATTAAAGAAAGTGACCACTTGCACGACTATTGACTAAACGAGGATATAGTTTGAGAGGAGTCACATTGAGACCTCAGAATGTAATCGTACTAAATTAATTAATTTGATGATTAATCTGATTTCTGGAAGCGACTGCAGACATAGACATAGACAACAGAAGTGCCATGAGTAAATTCATTAAATTAAGAAAAGTGTAAGTGCTTAGCTCATGATTCGAAGACTGTTGAGATGATTGTACTTTATTTGATGTGTAGGTAGTAACATTTACCATAATCTGGACATACGTTTATAATTAAAGAAAGTGACCACTTGCATGACTACTTGACTAAACGAGGGGATAGTTTGAGAGGAGTCACATTGAGACCTCAGAATGTAATCGTACTAAATTAGTTAATTTGATTATTAATCTGATTTCTGGAAGCGACTGCAGACATAGACATAGACAACAGAAGTGCCATGAGTAAATTCATTAATTTAAGAAAAGTGTAAGTGCTTAGCTCATGATTCGAAGACTGTTGAGATGGTAGTACTTTATTTGATGTGTAGGTAGTAACATTTACCATAATCTGGACATACGTTTATAATTAAAGAAAGTGACCACTTGCACAACTACTTGACTAAACGAGGGGATAGTTTGAGAGGAATCACATTGAGACCTCAGAATGTAATCGTACTAAATTAATTAATTTGATGATTAATCTGATTTCTGGAAGCGACTGCAGACATAGACATAGACAACAGAAGTGCCATGAGTAAATTCATTAATTTAAGAAAAGTGTAAGTGCTTAGCTCATGATTCGAAGACTGTTGAGATGGTAGTACTTTATTTGATGCGTAGGTAGTTACATTTACCATAATCTGGACATACGTTTATAATTAAAGAAAGTGACCACTTGCACGACTACTTGACTAAACAAGGGGATAGTTTGAGAGGAGTCACATTGAAACCTCAGAATGTAATCGTACTAAATTAATTAATTTGATGATTAATCTGATATCTGGAAGCGACTGCAGACATAGACATAGACAACAGAAGTGCCATGAGTAAATTCATTAATTTAAGAAAAGTGTAAGTGCTTAGCTCATGATTCGAAGACTGTTGAGATGGTAGTACTTTATTTGATGTGTAGGTAGTAACATTTAGCGTAATCTGGACATACGTTTATAATTAAAGAAAGTGACCACTTGCACTACTACTTGACTAAACGAGGGGATAGTTTGAGAAGAGTCACATTGAGACCTCAGAATGTAATCGTACTAAATTAATTAATTTGATGATTAATCTGATTTCTGGAAGCGACTGCAGACATAGACATAGACAACAGAAGTGCCATGAGTAAATTCATTAATTTAAGAAAAGTGTAAGTGCTTAGCTCATGATTCGAAGACTGTTGAGATGGTAGTACTTTATTTGATGTGTAGGTAGTAACATTTACCATAATCTGGACATACGTTTATAATTAAAGAAAGTGACCACTTGCACGACTACTTGACTAAACGAGGGGATAGTTTGAGAGGAGTCACATTGAGACCTCAGAATGTAATCGTACTAAATTAATTAATTTGATGATTAATCTGATTTCTGGAAGCGACTGCAGACATAGACATAGACAACAGAAGTGCCATGAGTAAATTCATTAATTTAAGAAAAGTGTAAGTGCTTAGCTCATGATTCGAAGACTGTTGAGATGGTAGTACTTTATTTGATTTGTAGGTAGTAACATTTACCATAATCTGGACTTGCTTTTATAATTAAAGAAAGTGACCACGTGCACGACTACTTGACTAAACGAGGGGATAGTTTGAGAGGAGTCACATTGAGACCTCAGAATGTAATCGTACTAAATTAATTAATTTGATGATTAATCTGATTTCTGGAAGCGACTGCAGACATAGACATAGACAACAGAAGTACCATGAGTAAATTCATTAATTTAAGAAAAGTGTAAGTGCTTAGCTCATGATTCGAAGACTGTTGAGATGGTAGTACTTTATTTGATGTGTAGGTAGTAACATTTACCATAATCTGGACATACGTTTATAATTAAAGAAAGTGGCCACTTGCACCACTACTTGACTAAACGAGGGGATAGTTTGAGAGGAGTCACATTGAGACCTCAGAATGTAATCGTACTAAATTAATTAATTTGATGATTAATCTGATTTCTGGAAGCGACTGCAGACATGGACATAGACAACAGAAGTGCCATGAGTAAATTCATTAATTTAAGAAAAGTGTAAGTGCTTAACTCATGATTCGAAGACTGTTGAGATGGTAGTACTTTATTTGATGTGTAGGTAGTAACATTTACCACAATCTGGACATACGTTTATAATTACAGAAAGTGACCACTTGCACGACTACTTGACTAAACGAGGGGATAGTTTGAGAGGAGTCACATTGAGACCTCAGAATGTAATCGTACTAAATTAATTAATTTGATGATTAATCTGAATTCTGGAAGCGACTGCAGACATAGACATAGACAACAGAAGTGCCATGAGTAAATTCATTAAATTAAGAAAAGTGTAAGTGCTTAGCTCATGATTCGAAGACTGTTGAGATGATAGTACTTTATTTGATGTGTAGGTAGTAACATTTACCATAATCTGGACATACGTTTATAATTAAAGAAAGTGACCACTTGCACGACTACTTGACTAAACGAGGGGATAGTTTGAGAGGAGTCACATTGAGACCTCAGAATGTAATCGTACTAAATTAATTAATTTGATGATTAATCTGATTTCTGGAAGCGACTGCAGACATAGACATAGACAACCGAAGTGCCATGAGTAAATTCATTAATTTAAGAAAAGTGTAAGTGCTTAGCTCATGATTCGAAGACTGTTGAGATGATAGTACTTTATTTGATGTGTAGGTAGTAACATTTACCATAATCTGGACATACGTTTATAATTAAAGAAAGTGCCCACTTGCACGACTACTTGACTAAACGAGGGGATAGTTTGAGAGGAGTCACATTGAGGCCTCAGAATGTAATCGTACTAAATTAGTTAATTTGATGATTAATCTGATTTCTGGAAGCGACTGCAGACATAGACATAGACAACAGAAGTGCCATGAGTAAATTCATTAATTTAAGAAAAGTGTAAGTGCTTAGCTCATGATTCGAAGACTGTTGAGATGGTAGTACTTTATTTGATGTGTAGGTAGTAACATTTACCATAATCTGGACATACGTTTATAATTAAAGAAAGTGACCACTTGCACGACTACTTGACTAAACGAGGGGATAGTTTGAGAGGAGTCACATTGAGACCTCAGAATGTAATCGTACTAAATTAATTAATTTGATGATTAATCTGATTTCTGGAAGCGACTGCAGACATAGACATAGACAACAGAAGTGCCATGAGTAAATTCATTAAATTAAGAAAAGTGTAAGTGCTTAGCTCATGATTCGAAGACTGTTGAGATGATAGTACTTTATTTGATGTGTAGGTAGTAACATTTACCATTATCTGGACATACGTTTATAATTAAAGAAAGTGACCACTTGCACGACTACTTGACTAAAAGAGGGGATAGTTTGAGAGGAGTCACATTGAGGCCTCAGAATGTAATCGTACTAAATTAATTAATTTGATGATTAATCTGAATACTGGAAGCGACTGCAGACATAGACATAGACAACAGAAGTGCCATGAGTAAATTCATTAATTTAAGAAAAGTGTAAGTGCTTAGCTCATGATTCGAAGACTGTTGAGATGGTAGTACTTTGTTTGATGTGTAGGTAGTAACATTTACCATAATCTGGACATACGTTTATAATTAAAGAAAGTGACCACTTGCACGACTACTTGACTAAACGAGGGGATAGTTTGAGAGGAGTCACATTGAGACCTCAGAATGTAATCGTACTAAATTAATTAATTTGATGATTAATCTGATTTCTGGAAGCGACTGCAGACATAGACATAGACAACAGAAGTGCCATGAGTAAATTCATTAATTTAAGAAAAGTGTAAGTGCTTAGCTCATGATTCGAAGACTGTTGAGATGGTAGTACTTTATTTGATTTGTAGGTAGTAACATTTACCATAATCTGGACTTGCTTTTATAATTAAAGAAAGTGACCACGTGCACGACTACTTGACTAAACGAGGGGATAGTTTGAGAGGAGTCACATTGAGACCTCAGAATGTAATCGTACTAAATTAAGTAATTTGATGATTAATCTGATTTCTGGAAGCGACTGCAGACATAGACATAGACAACAGAAGTACCATGAGTAAATTCATTAATTTAAGGAAAGTGTAAGTGCTTAGCTCATGATTCGAAGACTGTTGAGATGGTAGTACTTTATTTGATGTGTAGGTAGTAACATTTACCATAATCTGGACATACGTTTATAATTAAAGAAAGTGACCACTTGCACCACTACTTGACTAAACGAGGGGATAGTTTGAGAGGAGTCACATTGAGACCTCAGAATGTAATCGTACTAAATTAATTAATTTGATGATTAATCTGATATCTGGAAGCGACTGCAGACATGGACATAGACAACAGAAGTGCCATGAGTAAATTCATTAATTTAAGAAAAGTGTAAGTGCTTAACTCATGATTCGAAGACTGTTGAGATGATAGTACTTTATTTGATGTGTAGGTAGTAACATTTACCACAATCTGGACATACGTTTATAATTACAGAAAGTGACCACTTGCACGACTACTTGACTAAACGAGGGGATAGTTTGAGAGGAGTCACATTGAGACCTCAGAATGTAATCGTACTAAATTAATTAATTTGATGATTAATCTGAATTCTGGAAGCGACTGCAGACATAGACATAGACAACAGAAGTGCCATGAGTAAATTCATTAAATTAAGAAAAGTGTAAGTGCTTAGCTCATGATTCGAAGACTGTTGAGATGATAGTACTTTATTTGATGTGTAGGTAGTAACATTTACCATAATCTGGACATACGTTTATAATTAAAGAAAGTGACCACTTGCACGACTACTTGACTAAACGAGGGGATAGTTTGAGAGGAGTCACATTGAGACCTCAGAATGTAATCGTACTAAATTAATTAATTTGATGATTAATCTGATTTCTGGAAGCGACTGCAGACATAGACATAGACAACAGAAGTGCCATGAGTAAATTCATTAATTTAAGAAAAGTGTAAGTGCTTAGCTCATGATTCGAAGACTGTTGAGATGATATACTTTATTTGATGTGTAGGTAGTAACATTTACCATAATCTGGACATACGTTTATAATTAAAGAAAGTGACCACTTGCACGACTACTTGACTAAACGAGGGGATAGTTTGAGAGGAGTCACATTGAGGCCTCAGAATGTAATCGTACTAAATTAGTTAATTTGATGATTAATCTGATTTCTGGAAGCGACTGCAGACATAGACATAGACAACAGAAGTGCCATGAGTAAATTCATTAATTTAAGAAACGTGTAAGTGCTTAGCTCATGATTCGAAGACTGTTGAGATGGTAGTACTTTATTTGATGTGTAGGTAGTAACATTTAGCGTAATCTGGACATACGTTTATAATTAAAGAAAGTGACCACTTGCACGACTACTTGACTAAACGAGGGGATAGTTTGAGAGGAGTCACATTGAGACCTCAGAATGTAATCGCACTAAATTAATTAATTTGATGATTAATCTGATTTCTGGAAGCGACTGCAGACATAGACATAGACAACAGAAGTGCCATGAGTAAATTCATTAAATTAAGAAAAGTGTAAGTGCTTAGCTCATGATTCGAAGACTGTTGAGATGATAGTACTTTATTTGATGTGTAGGTAGTAACATTTACCATTATCTGGACATACGTTTATAATTAAAGAAAGTGACCACTTGCACGACTACTTGACTAAACGAGGGGATAGTTTGAGAGGAGTCACATTGAGACCTCAGAATTTAATCGTACTAAATTAGTTAATTTGATTATTAATCTGATTTCTGGAAGCGACTGCAGACATAGACATAGACAACAGAAGTGCCATGAGTAAATTCATTAATTTAAGAAAAGTGTAAGTGCTTAGCTCATGATTCGAAGACTGTTGAGATGGTAGTACTTTATTTGATGAGTAGGTAGTAACATTTAGCGTAATCTGGACATACGTTTATAATTAAAGAAAGTGACCACTTGCACGACTACTTGACTAAACGAGGGGATAGTTTGAGAGGAGTCACATTGAGGCCTCAGAATGTAATCGTACTAAATTAGTTAATTTGATGATTAATCTGATTTCTGGAAGCGACTGCAGACATAGACATAGACAACAGAAGTGCCATGAGTAAATTCATTAATTTAAGAAAAGTGTAAGTGCTTAGCTCATGATTCGAAGACTGTTGAGATGATAGTACTTTATTTGATGTGTAGGTAGTAACATTTACCATAATCTGGACATACGTTTATAATTAAAGAAAGTGACCACTTGCACGACTACTTGACTAAACGAGGGGATAGTTTGAGAGGAGTCACATTGAGACCTCAGAATGTAATCGCACTAAATTAGTTAATTTGATTATTAATCTGATTTCTGGAAGCGACTGCAGACATAGACATAGACAACAGAAGTGCCATGAGTAAATTCATTGAATTAAGAAAAGTGTAAGTGCTTAGCTCATGATTCGAAGACTGTTGAGATGGTAGTACTTTATTTGATGTGTAGGTAGTAACATTTAGCGTAATCTGGACATACGTTTATAATTAAAGAAAGTGACCACTTGCACTACTACTTGACTAAACGAGGGGATAGTTTGAGAGGAGTCACATTGAGGCCTCAGAATGTAATCGTACTAAATTAATTAATTTGATGATTAATCCGATTTCTGGAAGCGACTGAAGACATAGACATAGACAACAGAAGTGCCATGAGTAAATTCATTAATTTAAGAAAAGTGTAAGTGCTTAGCTCATGATTCGAAGACTGTTGAGATGGTAGTACTTTATTTGATGTGTAGGTAGTAACATTTAGCGTAATCTGGACATACGTTTATAATTAAAGAAAGTGACCACTTGCACTACTACTTGACTAAACGAGGGGATAGTTTGAGAGGAGTCACATTGAGGCCTCAGAATGTAATCGTACTACATTAATTAATTTGATGATTAATCTGATTTCTGGAAGCGACTGCAGACATAGACATAGACAACAGAAGTGCCATGAGTAAATTCATTAATTTAAGAAAAGTGTAAGTGCTTAGCTCATGATTCGAAGACTGTTGAGATGGTAGTACTTTATTTGATGTGTAGGTAGTAACATTTACCATAATCTGGACATACGTTTATAATTAAAGAAAGTGACCACTTGCACGACTACTTGACCAAACGAGGGGATAGTTTGAGAGGAGTCACATTGAGACCTCAGAATGTAATCGAACTAAATTAATTAATTTGATGATTAATCTGATTTCTGGAAGCGACTGCAGACATAGACATAGACAACAGAAGTGCCATGAGTAAATTCATTAAATTAAGAAAAGTGTAAGTGCTTAGCTCATGATTCGAAGACTGTTGAGATGGTAGTACTTTATTTGATGTGTAGGTAGTAACATTTAGCGTAATCTGGACATACGTTTATAATTAAAGAAAGTGACCACTTGCACTACTACTTGACTAAACGAGGGGATAGTTTGAGAGGAGTCACATTGAGGCCTCAGAATGTAATCGTGCTAAATTAATTAATTTGATGATTAATCTGATTTCTGGAAGCGACTGCAGACATAGACATAGACAACAGAAGTGCCATGAGTAAATTCATTAATTTAAGAAAAGTGTAAGTGCTTAGCTCATGATTCGAAGACTGTTGAGATGGTAGTACTTTATTTGATGTGTAGGTAGTAACATTTACCATAATCTGGACATACGTTTATAATTAAAGAAAGTGACCACTTGCACAACTACTTGACTAAACGAGGGGATAGTTTGAGAGGAGTCACATTGAGACCTCAGAATGTAATCGTACTAAATTAATTAATTTGATGATTAATCTGATTTCTGGAAGCGACTGCAGACATAGACATAGACAACAGAAGTGCCATGAGTAAATTCATTAATTTAAGAAAAGTGTAAGTGCTTAGCTCATGATTCGAAGACTGTTGAGATGGTAGTACTTTATTTGATGTGTAGGTAGTAACATTTACCATAATCTGGACATACGTTTATAATTAAAGAAAGTGACCACTTGCACTACTACTTGACTAAACGAGGGGATAGTTTGAGAGGAGTCACATTGAGGCCTCAGAATGTAATCGTACTAAATTAATTAATTTGATGATTAATCTGATTTCTGGAAGCGACTGAAGACATAGACATAGACAACAGAAGTGCCATGAGTAAATTCATTAATTTAAGAAAAGTGTAAGTGCTTAGCTCATGATTCGAAGACTGTTGAGATGGTAGTACTTTATTTGATGTGTAGGTAGTAACATTTAGCGTAATCTGGACATACGTTTATAATTAAAGAAAGTGACCACTTGCACTACTACTTGACTAAACGAGGGGATAGTTTGAGAGGAGTCACATTGAGGCCTCAGAATGTAATCGTACTAAATTAATTAATTTGATGATTAATCTGATTTCTGGAAGCGACCGCAGACATAGACATAGACAACAGAAGTGCCATGAGTAAATTCATTAATTTAAGAAAAGTGTAAGTGCTTAGCTCATGATTCGAAGACTGTTGAGATGGTAGTACTTTATTTGATGTGTAGGTAGTAACATTTACCATAATCTGGACATACGTTTGTAATTAAAGAAAGTGACCACTTGCACGACTACTTGACTAAACGAGGGGATAGTTTGAGAGGAGTCACATTGAGGCCTCAGAATGTAATCGAACTAAATTAATTAATTTGATGATTAATCTGATTTCTGGAAGCGACTGCAGACATAGACATAGACAACAGAAGTGCCATGAGTAAATTCATTAATTTAAGAAAAGTGTAAGTGCTTAGCTCATGATTCGAAGACTGTAGAGATGGTAGCACTTTATTTGATGTGTAGGTAGTAACATTTACCATAATCTGGACATACGTTTATAATTAAAGAAAGTGACCACTTGCACTACTACTTGACTAAACGAGGGGATAGTTTGAGAGGAGTCACATTGAGGCCTCAGAATGTAATCATACTAAATTAATTAATTTGATGATTAATCTGATTTCTGGAAGCGACTGCAGACATAGACATAGACAACAGAAGTGCCATGAGTAAATTCATTAAATTAAGAAAAGTGTAAGTGCTTAGCTCATGATTCGAAGACTGTTAAGATGGTAGTACTTTATTTGATGTGTAGGTAGTAACATTTAGCGTAATCTGGACATACGTTTATAATTAAAGAAAGTGACCACTTGCACGACTACTTGACTAAACGAGGGGATAGTTTGAGAGGAGTCACATTGAGGCCTCAGAATGTAATCGTACTAAATTAATTAATTTGATGATTAATCTGATTTCTGGAAGCGACTGCAGACATAGACATAGACAACAGAAGTGCCATGAGTAAATTCATTAATTTAAGAAAAGTGTAAGTGCTTAGCTCATGATTCGAAGACTGTTGAGATGGTAGTACTTTATTTGATGTGTAGGTAGTAACATTTACCATAATCTGGACATACGTTTATAATTAAAGAAAGTGACCACTTGCACGACTACTTGACTAAACGAGGGGATAGTTTGATAGGAGTCACATTGAGACCTCAGAATGCAATCGTACTAAATTAATTAATTTGATGATTAATCTGATTTCTGGAAGCGACTGCAGACATAGACATAGACAACAGAAGTGCCATGAGTAAATTCATTAATTTAAGAAAAGTGTAAGTGCTTAGCTCATGATTCGAAGACTGTTGAGATGGTAGTACTTTATTTGATGTGTAGGTAGTAACATTTACCATAATCTGGACATACGTTTATAATTAAAGAAAGTGACCACTTGCACGACTACTTGACTAAACGAGGGGATAGTTTGAGAGGAGTCACATTGAGGCCTCAGAATGTAATCGTACTAAATTAATTAATTTGATGATTAATCAGATTTCTGGAAGCGACTGCAGACATAGACATAGACAACAGAAGTGCCATGAGTAAATTCATTAATTTAAGAAAAGTGTAAGTGCTTAGCTCATGATTCGAAGACTGTTGAGATGGTAGTACTTTATTTGATGTGTAGGTAGTAACATTTACCATAATCTGGACATACGTTTATAATTAAAGAAAGTGACCACTTGCACGACTACTTGACTAAACGAGGGGATAGTTTGAGAGGAGTCACATTGAGACATCAGAATGTAATCGTACTAAATTAATTAATTTGATGATTAATCTGATTTCTGGAAGCGACTGCAGACATAGACATAGACAACAGAAGTGCCATAAGTAAATTCATTAATTTAAGAAAAGTGTAAGTGCTTAGCTCATGATTCGAAGACTGTTGAGATGGTAGTACTTTATTTGATGTGTAGGTAGTAACATTTACCATAATCTGGACATACGTTTATAATTAAAGAAAGTGACCACTTGCACGACTACTTGACTAAACGAGGGGATAGTTTGAGAGGAGTCACATTGAGACCTCAGAATGTAGTTGTACTAAATTAATTAATTTGATGATTAATCTGATTTCTGGAAGCGACTGCAGACATATACATAGACAACAGAAGTGCCATGAGTAAATTCATTAATTTAAGAAAAGTGTAAGTGCTTAGCTCATGATTCGAAGACTGTTGAGATGGTAGTACTTTATTTGATGTGTAGGTAGTAACATTTACCATAATCTGGACATACGTTTATAATTAAAGAAAGTGACCACTTGCACGACTACTTGACTAAACGAGGGGATAGTTTGAGAGGAGTCACATTGAGGCCTCAGAATGTAATCGTACTAAATTAATTAATTTGATGATTAATCTGATTTCTGGAAGCGACTGAAGACATAGACATAGACAACAGAAGTGCCATGAGTAAATTCATTAATTTAAGAAAAGTGTAAGTGCTTAGCTCATGATTCGAAGACTGTTGAGATGGTAGTACTTTATTTGATGTGTAGGTAGTAACATTTACCATAATCTGGACATACGTTTATAATTAAAGAAAGTGACCACTTGCACGACTACTTGACTAAACGAGGGGATAGTTTGAGAGGAGTCACATTGAGACCTCAGAATGTAATCGTACTAAATTAGTTAGTTTGATTATTAATCGGATTTCTGGAAGCGACTGCAGACATAGACATAGACAACAGAAGTGCCATGAGTAAATTCATTAATTTAAGAAAAGTGTAAGTGCTTAGCTCATGATTCGAAGACTGTTGAGATGGTAGTACTTTATTTGATGTGTAGGTAGTAACATTTAGCGTAATCTGGACATACGTTTATAATTAAAGAAAGTGACCACTTGCACTACTACTTGACTAAACGAGGGGATAGTTTGAGAGGAGTCACATTGAGGCCTCAGAATGTAATCGTACTAAATTAATTAATTTGATGATTAATCTGATTTCTGGAAGCGACTGCAGACATAGACATAGACAACAGAAGTGCCATGAGTAAATTCTTTAATTTAAGAAAAGTGTAAGTGCTTAGCTCATGATTCGAAGACTGTTGAGATGGTAGTACTTTATTTGATGTGTAGGTAGTAACATTATCATAATCTGGACATACGTTTATAATTAAAGAAAGTGACCACTTGCACGACTACTTGACTAAACGAGGGGATAGTTTGAGAGGAGTCACATTGAGGCCTTAGAATGTAGTTGTACTAAATTAATTAATTTGATGATTAATCTGATTTCTGGAAGCGACTGCAGACATAGACATAGACAACAGAAGTGCCATGAGTAAATTCATTAAATTAAGAAAACTGTAAGTGCTTAGCTCATGATTCGAAGACTGTTGAGATGGTATTACTTTATTTGATGTGTAGGTAGTAACATTTACCATAATCTGGACATACGTTTATAATTAAAGAAAGTGACCACTTGCACGACTACTTGACTAAACGAGGGGATAGTTTGAGAGGAGTCACATTGAGACCTCAGAATGTAATCGTACTAAATTAATTAATTTGATGATTAATCTGATTTCTGGAAGCGACTGCAGACATAGACATAGACAACAGAAGTGCCATGAGTAAATTCATTAATTTAAGAAAAGTGTAAGTGCTTAGCTCATGATTCGAAGACTGTTGAGATGGTAGTACTTTATTTGATGTGTAGGTAGTAACATTTACCATAATCTGGACATACGTTTATAATTAAAGAAAGTGACCACTTGCACGACTACTTGACTAAACGAGAGGATAGTTTGAGAGGAGTCACATTGAGGCCTCAGAATGTAATCGTACTAAATTAATTAATTTGATGATTAATCTGATTTCTGGAAGCGACTGCAGACATAGACATAGACAACAGAAGTGCCATGAGTAAATTCATTAAATTAAGAAAAGTGTAAGTGCTTAGCTCATGATTCGAAGACTGTTGAGATGGTAGTACTTTATTTGATGTGTAGGTAGTAACATTTACCATAATCTGGACATACGTTTATAATTAAAGAAAGTGACCACTTGCACGACTACTTGACTAAACGAGGGGATAGTTTGTGAGGAGTCACATTGAGACCTCAGAATGTAATCGTACTAAATTAATTAATTTGATGATTAATCTGATTTCTGGAAGCGACTGCAGACATAGACATAGACAACAGAAGTGCCATGAGTAAATTCATTAATTTAAGAAAAGTGTAAGTGCTTAGCTCACGATTCGAAGACTGTTGAGATGATAGTACTTTATTTGATGTGTAGGTAGTAACATTTACCATAATCTGGACATACGTTTATAATTAAAGAAAGTGACCACTTGCACGACTACTTGACTAAACGAGGGGATAGTTTGAGACTAGTCACATTGAGACCTCAGAATGTAATCGTACTAAATTGATTAATTTGATGATTAATCTGATTTCTGGAAGCGACTGCAGAGATAGACATAGACAACAGAAGTGCCATGAGTAAATTCATTAATTTAAGAAAAGTGTAAGTGCTTAGCTCATGATTCGAAGACTGTTGAGATGGTAGTACTTTATTTGATGTGTAGGTAGTAACACTTGCAATAATCTGGGCATACGTTTATAATTAAAGAAAGTGACCACTTGCACGACTACTTGACTAAACGAGGGGATAGTTTGAGAGGAGTCACATTGAGGCCTCAGAATGTAATCGTACTAAATTAATTAATTTGATGATTAATCTGATTTCTGGAAGCGACTGCAGACGTAGACGTAGACAACAGTAGTGCCATGAGTAAATTCATTAATTTAAGAAAAGTGTAGGTGCTTAGCTCATGATTCGAAGACTGTTGAGATGATAGTACTTTATTTGATGTGTAGGTAGTAACATTTAGCGTAATCTGGACATACGTTTATAATTAAAGAAAGTGACCACTTGCACGACTACTTGACTAAACGAGGGGATAGTTTGAGAGGAGTCACATTGAGGCCTCAGAATGTAATCGTACTAAATTAATTAATTTGATGATTAATTTGATTTCTGGAAGCGACTGCAGACATAGACATAGACAACAGAAGTGCCATGAGTAAATTCATTAATTTAAGAAAAGTGTAAGTGCTTAGCTCATGATTCGAAGACTGTTGAGATGGTAGTACTTTATTTGATGTGTAGGTAGTAACATTTAGCGTAATCTTGACATACGTTTATAAATAAAGAAAGTGACCACTTGCACTACTACTTGACTAAACGAGGGGATAGTTTGAGGGGAGTCACATTGAGGCCTCAGAATGTAATCGCACTAAATTAATTAATTTGATGATTAATCTGATTTTTGGAAGCGACTGCAGACATAGACATAGGCAACAGAAGTGCCATGAGTAAATTCATTAATTTAAGAAAAATGTAACTGCTTAGCTCATGATTCGAAGACTGTTGAGATGGTAGTACTTTATTTGATGTGTAGGTAGTAACATTTACCATAATCTGGACATACGTTTATAATTAAAGAAAGTGACCACTTGCACCACTACTTGACTAAACGAGGGGATAGTTTGAGAGGAGTCACATTGAGACCTCAGAATGTAATCGTACTAAATTAATTAATTTGATGGTTAATCTGATTTCTGGAAGCGGCTGCAGAGATAGACATAGACAACAGAAGTGCCATGAGTAAATTCATTAATTTAAGAAAAGTGTAAGTGCTCAGCTCATGATTCGAAGACTGTTGAGATGGTAGTACTTTATTTGATGAGTAGGTAGTAACATTTACCATAATCTGGACATACGTTTATAATTAAAGAAAGTGACCACTTGCACCACTACTTGACTAAACGAGGGGATAGTTTGAGAGGAGTCACATTGAGACCTCAGAATGTAATCGTACTAAATTAATTAATTTGATGATTAATCTGATTTCTGGAAGCGACTGCAGACGTAGACGTAGACAACAGAAGTGCCATGAGTAAATTCATTAATTTAAGAAAAGTGTAAGTGCTTAGCTCATGATTCGAAGACTGTTGAGATGGTAGTACTTTATTTGATGTGTAGGTAGTAACATTTACCATAATCTGGACATACGTTTATAATTAAAGAAAGTGACCACTTGCACGACTACTTGACTAAACGAGGGGATACTTTGAGAGGAGTCACAATGAGACCTCAGAATGTAATCGTACTAAATTAATTAATTTGATGATTAATCTGATTTCTGGAAGCGACTGCAGACATAGACATAGACAACAGAAGTGCCATGAGTAAATTCATTAATTTAAGAAAAGTGTAAGTGCTTAGCTCATGATTCGAAGACTGTTGAGATGGTAGTACTTTATTTGATGTGTAGGTAGTAACATTTAGCGTAATCTGGACATACGTTTATAATTAAAGAAAGTGACCACTTGCACTACTACTTGACTAAACGAGGGGATAGTTTGAGAGGAGTCACATTGAGACCTCAAAATGTAATCGTACTAAATTAATTAATTTGATGATTAATCTGATTTCAGGAAGCGACTGCAGACATAGATATAGACAACAGAAGTGCCATGAGTAAATTCATTAATTTAAGAAAAGTGTAAGTGCTTAGCTCGTGATTCGAAGACTGTTGAGATGGTAGTACTTTATTTGATGTGTTGGTAGTAACATTTACCATAATCTGGACATACGTTTATAATTAAAGAAAGTGACCACTTGCACGACTACTTGACTAAACGAGGGGATAGCTTGAGAGGAGTCACATTGAGACCTCAGAATGTAATCGTACTAAATTAATTAATTTGATGATTAATCTGATTTCTGGAAGCGACTGCAGACATAGACATAGACAACAGAAGTGCCATGAGTAAATTCATTAATTTAAGAAAAGTGTAAGTGCTTAGCTCATGATTCGAAGACTGTTCAGATGGTAGTACTTTATTTGATGTGTAGGTAGTAACATTTACCATAATCTGGACATACGTTTATAATTAAAGAAAGTGACCACTTGCACGACTACTTGACTAAACGAGGGGATAGTTTGAGAGGAGTCACATTCAGACCTCAGAATGTAATCGTACTAAATTAATTAATTTGATGATTAATCTGATTTCTGGAAGCGACTGCAGACATAGACATAGACAACAGAAGTGCCATGAGTAAATTCATTAATTTAAGAAAAGTGTAAGTGCTTAGCTCATGATTCGAAGACTGTTGAGATGGTAGTACTTTATTTGATGTGTAGGTAGTAACATTTAGCGTAATCTGGACATACGTTTATAATTAAAGAAAGTGATCACTTGCACGACTACTTGACTAAACGAGGGGATAGTTTGAGAAGAGTCACATTGAGACCTCAGAATGTAATCGTACTAAATTAATTAATTTGATGATTAATCTGATTTCTGGAAGCGACTGCAGACATAGACATAGACAACAGAAGTGCCATGAGTAAATTCATTAATTTAAGAAAAGTGTAAGTGCTTAGCTCATGATTAGAAGACTGTTGAGATGGTAGTACTTTATTTGATGTGTAGGTAGTAACATTTACCATAATCTGGACATACGTTTATAATTAAAGAAAGTTACCACTTGCACGACTACTTGACTAAACGAGGGGATAGTTTGAGAGGAGTCACATTGAGACCTCAGAATGTAATCTTACTAAATTAATTAATTTGATGATTAATCTGATATCTGGAAGCGACTGCAGACATAGACATAGACAACAGAAGTGCCATGAGTCAATTCATTAATTTAAGAAAAGTGTAAGTGCTTAGCTCATGATTCGAAGACTGTTGAGATGGTAGTACTTTATTTGATGTGTAGGTAGTAACATTTACCATAATCTGGACATACGTTTATAATTAAAGAAAGTGACCACTTGCACGACTACTTGACTAAACGAGGGGATAGTTTGAGAGGAGTCACATTCAGACCTCAGAATGTAATCGTACTAAATTAATTAATTTGATGATTAATCTGATTTCTGGAAGCGACTGCAGACATAGACATAGACAACAGAAGTGCCATGAGTAAATTCATTAATTTAAGAAAAGTGTAAGTGCTTAGCTCATGATTCGAAGACTGTTGAGATGGTAGTACTTTATTTGATGTGTAGGTAGTAACATTTACCATAATCTGGACATACGTTTATAATTAAAGAAAGTGACCACTTGCACGACTACTTGACTAAACGAGGGGATAGTTTGAGAGGAGTCACATTCAGACCTCAGAATGTAATCGTACTAAATTAATTAATTTGATGATTAATCTGATTTCTGGAAGCGACTGCAGACATAGACATAGACAACAGAAGTGCCATGAGTAAATTCATTAATTTAAGAAAAGTGTAAGTGCTTAGCTCATGATTCGAAGACTGTTGAGATGGTAGTACTTTATTTGATGTGTAGGTAGTAACATTTAGCGTAATCTGGACATACGTTTATAATTAAAGAAAGTGATCACTTGCACGACTACTTGACTAAACGAGGGGATAGTTTGAGAAGAGTCACATTGAGACCTCAGAATGTAATCGTACTAAATTAATTAATTTGATGATTAATCTGATTTCTGGAAGCGACTGCAGACATAGACATAGACAACAGAAGTGCCATGAGTAAATTCATTAATTTAAGAAAAGTGTAAGTGCTTAGCTCATGATTAGAAGACTGTTGAGATGGTAGTACTTTATTTGATGTGTAGGTAGTAACATTTACCATAATCTGGACATACGTTTATAATTAAAGAAAGTTACCACTTGCACGACTACTTGACTAAACGAGGGGATAGTTTGAGAGGAGTCACATTGAGACCTCAGAATGTAATCTTACTAAATTAATTAATTTGATGATTAATCTGATATCTGGAAGCGACTGCAGACATAGACATAGACAACAGAAGTGCCATGAGTCAATTCATTAATTTAAGAAAAGTGTAAGTGCTTAGCTCATGATTCGAAGACTGTTGAGATGGTAGTACTTTATTTGATGTGTAGGTAGTAACATTTACCATAATCTGGACATACGTTTATAATTAAGGAAAGTGACCACTTGCACCACTACTTGGCTAAACGAGGGGATAGTTTGAGAGGAGTCACATTGAGACCTCAGAATGTAATCGTACTAAATTAATTAATTTGATGATTAATCTGATTTCTGGAAGCGACTGCAGACATAGACATAAACAGAAGTGCCATGAGTAAATTCATTAATTTAAGAAAAGTGTAAGTGCTTAGCTCATGATTCGAAGACTGTTGAGATGGTAGTACTTTATTTGATGTGTTGGTAGTAACATTTACCATAATCTGGACATACGTTTATAATTAA
Organism: Schistocerca serialis cubense; assembly: GCF_023864345.2. NCBI lineage: Eukaryota > Metazoa > Arthropoda > Insecta > Orthoptera > Acrididae > Schistocerca > Schistocerca serialis. The sequence continues at coordinate 370,040,833 of NC_064645.1, forward strand.
AGAAAGTGACCACTTGCACGACTACTTGACTAAACGAGGGGATAGTTTGAGAGGAGTCACATTGAGACCTCAGAATGTAATCGTACTAAATTAATTAATTTGATGATTAATCTGATTTCTGGAAGCGACTGCAGACATAGACATAGACAACAGAAGTGCCATGAGTAAATTCATTAATTTAAGAAAAGTGTAAGTGCTTAGCTCATGATTCGAAGACTGTTGAGATGGTAGTACTTTATTTGATGTGTAGGTAGTAACATTTACCATAATCTGGACATACGTTTATAATTAAAGAAAGTGACCACTTGCACTACTACTTGACTAAACGAGGGGATAGTTTGAGAAGAGTCACATTGAGGCCTCAGAATGTAATCGTACTAAATTAATTAATTTGATGATTAATCTGATTTCTGGAAGCGACTGCAGACATAGACATAGACAACAGAAGTGCCATGAGTAAATTCATTAATTTAAGAAAAGTGTAAGTGCTTAGCTCATGATTCGAAGACTGTTGAGATGGTAGTACTTTATTTGATGTGTAGGTAGTAACATTTACCATAATCTGGACATACGTTTATAATTAAAGAAAGTGACCACTTGCACTACTACTTGACTAAACGAGGGGATAGTTTGAGAAGAGTCACATTGAGGCCTCAGAATGTAATCGTACTAAATTAATTAATTTGATGATTAATCTGATTTCTGGAAGCGACTGCAGACATAGACATAGACAACAGAAGTGCCATGAGTAAATTCATTAATTTAAGAAAAGTGTAAGTGCTTAGCTCATGATTCGAAGACTGTTGAGATGGTAGTACTTTATTTGATGTGTAGGTAGTAACATTTACCATAATCTGGACATACGTTTATAATTAAAGAAAGTGACCACTTGCACAACTACTTGACTAAACGAGGGGATAGTTAGAGAGGAGTCACATTGAGACCTCAGAATGTAATCGTACTAAATTAATTAATTTGATGATTAATCTGATTTCTGGAAGCGACTGCAGACATAGACATAGACAACAGAAGTGCCATGAGTAAATTCATTAATTTAAGAAAAATGTAAGTGCTTAGCTCATGATTCGAAGACTGTTGAGATGGTAGTACTTTATTTGATGTGTAGGTAGTAATATTTACCATAATCTGGACATACGTTTATAATTAAAGAAAGTGACCACTTGCACGACTACTTGACTAAACGAAGGGGATAGTTTGAGAGGAGTCACATTGAGACCTCAGAATGTAATCGTACTAAATTAATTAATTTGATGATTAATCTGATTTCTGGAAGTGACTGCAGACATAGACATAGACAACAGAAGTGCCATGAGTAAATTCATTAATTTAGGAAAAGTGTAAGTGCTTAGCTCATGATTCGAAGACTGTTGAGATGGTAGTACTTTATTTGATGTGTAGGTAGTAACATTTACCATAATCTGGACATACGTTTATAATTAAAGAAAGTGACCGCTTGCATCACTACTTGACTAAACGAGGGGATAGTTTGAGAGGAGTCACATTGAGACCTCAGAATGTAATCGTACTAAATTAATTAATTTGATGATTAATCTGATTTCTGGAAGCGACTGCAGACATAGACATAGACAACAGAAGTGCCATGAGTAAATTCATTAATTTAAGAAAAGTGTAAGTGCTTAGCTCATGATTCGAAGACTGTTGAGATGGTAGTACTTTATTTGATGTGTAGTTAGTAACATTTACCATAATCTGGACATACGTTTATAATTAAAGAAAGTGACCACTTGCACTACTACTTGACTAAACGAGGGGATAGTTTGAGAGGAGTCACATTCAGACCTCAGAATGTAATCGTACTAAATTAATTAATTTGATGATTAATCTGATTTCTGGAAGCGACTGCAGACATAGACATAGACAACAGAAGTGCCATGAGTAAATTCATTAATTTAAGAAAAGTGTAAGTGCTTAGCTCATGATTCGAAGACTGTTGAGATGGTAGTACTTTATTTGATGTGTAGGTAGTAACATTTAGCGTAATCTGGACATACGTTTATAATTAAAGAAAGTGACCACTTGCACTACTACTTGACTAAACGAGGGGATAGTTTGAGAGGAGTCACATTGAGGCCTCAGAATGTAATCGTACTAAATTAATTAATTTGATGATTAATCTGATTTCTGGAAGCGACTGCAGACATAGACATAGACAACAGAAGTGCCATGAGTAAATTCATTAATTTAAGAAACGTGTAAGTGCTTAGCTCATGATTCGAAGACTGTTGAGATGGTAGTACTTTATTTGATGTGTAGGTAGTAACATTTACCATAATCTGGACATACGTTTATAATTAAAGAAAGTGACCACTTGCACGACTACTTGACTAAACGAGGGGATAGTTTGAGAGGAGTCGCATTGAGACCTCAGAGTGTAATCGTACTAAATTAATTAATTTGATGATTAATCTGATTTCTGGAAGCGACTGCAGACATAGACATGGACAACAGAAGTGCCATGAGTAAATTCATTAATTTAAGAAAAGTGTAAGTGCTTAGCTCATGATTCGAAGACTGTTGAGATGGTAGTACTTTATTTGATGTGTAGGTAGTAACATTTACCATAATCTGGACATACGTTTATAATTAAAGAAAGTGACCACTTGCACGACTACTTGACTAAACGAGGGGATAGTTTGAGAGGAGTCACACTGAGACCTCAGAATGTAATCGTACTAAATTAATTAATTTGATGATTAATCTGATTTCTGGAAGCGACTGCAGACATAGACATAGACAACAGAAGTGCCAGGAGTAAATTCATTAATTCAAGAAAAGTGTAAGTGCTTAGCTCATGATTCGAAGACTGTTGAGATGGTAGTACTTTATTTGATGGGTAGGTAGTAACATTTACCATAATCTGGACATACGTTTATAATTAAAGAAAGTGACCACTTGCACCACTACTTGACTAAACGAGGGGATAGTTTGAGAGGAGTCACATTGAGGCCTCAGAATGTAATCGTACTAAATTAATTAATTTGATGATTAATCTGATTTCTGGAAGCGACTGCAGACATAGACATAGACAACAGAAGTGCCATAAGTAAATTCATTAATTTAAGAAAAGTGTAAGTGCTTAGCTCATGATTCGAAGACTGTTGAGATGGTAGTACTTTATTTGATGTGTAGGTAGTAACATTTAGCGTAATCTGGACATACGTTTATAATTAAAGAAAGTGACCACTTGCACTACTACTTGACTAAACGAGGGGATAGTTTGAGAGGAGTCACATTGAGGCCTCAGAATGTAATCGTACTAAATTAATTAATTTGATGATTAATCTGATTTCTGGAAGCGCCTGCAGACATAGACATAGACAACAGAAGTGCCATGAGTAAATTCATTAATTTAAGAAAAGTGTAAGTGCTTAGCTCATGATTCGAAGACTGTTGAGATGGTAGTACTTTATTTGATGTGTAGGTAGTAACATTTAGCGTAATCTGGACATACGTTTATAATTAAAGAAAGTGATCACTTGCACGACTACTTGACTAAACGAGGGGGTAGTTTGAGAAGAGTCACATTGAGACCTCAGAATGTAATCGTACTAAATTAATTAATTTGATGATTAATCTGATTTCTGGAAGCGACTGCAGACATAGACATAGACAACAGAAGTGCCATGAGTAAATTCATTAATTTAAGAAAAGTGTAAGTGCTTAGCTCATGATTCGAAGACTGTTGAGATGGTAGTACTTTATTTGATGTGTAGGTAGTAACATTTACCATAATCTGGACATACGTTTATAATTAAAGAAAGTGACCACTTGCACGACTACTTGACTAAACGAGGGGATAGTTTGAGAGGAGTCACATTGAGACCTCAGAATGTAATCGTACTAAATTAATTAATTTGATGATCAATCTGACATCTGGAAGCGACTGCAGACATAGACATAGACAACAGAAGTGCCATGAGTAAATTCATTAATTTAAGAAAAGTGTAAGTGCTTAGCTCATGATTCGAAGACTGTTGAGATGGTAGTACTTTATTTGATGTGTAGGTAGTAACATTTACCATAATCTGGACATACGTTTATAAATAAAGAAAGTGACCACTTGCACCACTACTTGGCTAAACGAGGGGATAGTTTGAGAGGAGTCACATTGAGACCTCAGAATGTAATCGTACTAAATTAATTAATTTGATGATTAATCTGATTTCTGGAAGCGACTGCAGACATAGACATAAACAGAAGTGCCATGAGTAAATTCATTAATTTAAGAAAAGTGTAAGTGCTTAGCTCATGATTCGAAGACTGTTGAGATGGTAGTACTTTATTTGATGTGTTGGTAGTAACATTTACCATAATCTGGACATACGTTTATAATTAAAGAAAGTGACCACTTGCACGACTACTTGACTAAACGAGGGGATAGTTTGAGAGGAGTCACATTGAGACCTCAGAATGTAATCGTACTAAATTAATTAATTTGATGATTAATCTGATTTCTGGAAGCGACTGCAGACATAGACATAGACAACAGAAGTGCCATGAGTAAATTCATTAATTTAAGAAAAGTGTAAGTGCTTAGCTCATGATTCGAAGACTGTTGAGATGGTAGTACTTTATTTGATGTGTAGGTAGTAACATTTACCATAATCTGGACATACGTTCATAATTAAAGAAAGTGACCACTTGCACTACTACTTGACTAAACGAGGGGATAGTTTGAGAAGAGTCACATTGAGGCCTCAGAATGTAATCGTACTAAATTAATTAATTTGATGATTAATCTGATTTCTGGAAGCGACTGCAGACACAGACATAGACAACAGAAGTGCCATGAGTAAATTCATTAATTTAAGAAAAGTGTAAGTGCTTAGCTCATGATTCGAAGACTGTTGAGATGGTAGTACTTTATTTGATGTGTTGGTAGTAATATTTACCATAATCTGGACATACGTTTATAATTAAAGAAAGTGACCACTTGCACTACTACTTGACTAAACGAGGGGATAGTTTGAGAGGAGTCACATTGAGGGCTCAGAATGTAATCGTACTAAATTAATTAATTTGATGATTAATCTGAATACTGGAAGCGACTGCAGACATAGACATAGACAACAGAAGTGCCATGAGTAAATTCATTAATTTAAGAAAAGTGTAAGTGCTTAGCTCATGATTCGAAGACTGTTGAGATGGTAGTACTTTATTTGATGTGTAGGTAGTAACATTTACCATAATCTGGACATACGTTTATAATTAAAGAAAGTGACCACTTGCACTACTACTTGACTAAACGAGGGGATAGTTTGAGAAGAGTCACATTGAGGCCTCAGAATGTAATCGTACTAAATTAATTAATTTGATGATTAATCTGATTTCTGGAAGCGACTGCAGACATAGACATAGACAACAGAAGTGCCATGAGTAAATTCATTAATTTAAGAAAAGTGTAAGTGCTTAGCTCATGATTCGAAGACTGTTGAGATGGTAGTACTTTATTTGATGTGTAGGTAGTAATATTTACCATAATATGGACATACGTTTATAATTAAAGAAAGTGACCACTTGCACGACTACTTGACTAAACGAAGGGGATAGTTTGAGAGGAGTCACATTGAGACCTCAGAATGTAATCGTACTAGATTAATTAATTTGATGATTAATCTGATTTCTGGAAGTGAATGCAGACATAGACATAGACAACAGAAGTGCCATGAGTAAATTCATTAATTTAAGAAAAGTGTAAGTGCTTAGCTCATGATTCGAAGACTGTTGAGATGGTAGTACTTTATTTGATGTGTAAGTAGTAACATTTACCATAATCTGGACATACGTTTATAATTAAAGAAAGTGACCACTTGCACCACTACTTGACTAAACGAGGGGATAGTTTGAGAGGAGTCACATTGAGACCTCAGAATGTAATCGTACTAAATTAATTAATTTGATGATTAATCTGATTTCTGGAAGCGACTGCAGACATAGACATAGACAACAGAAGTGCCATGAGTAAATTCATTAATTTAAGAAAAGTGTAAGTGCTTAGCTCATGATTCGAAGACTGTTGAGATGGTAGTACTTTATTTGATGTGTAGTTAGTAACATTTACCATAATCTGGACATACGTTTATAATTAAAGAAAGTGACCACTTGCACGTCTACTTGACTAAACGTGGGGATAGTTTGAGAGGAGTCACATTGAGACCTCAGAATGTAATCGTACTAAATTAATTAATTTGATGATTAATCTGATTTCTGGAAGCGACTGCAGACATAGACATAGACAACAGAAGTGCCATGAGTAAATTCATTAATTTAAGAAAAGTGTAAGTGCTTAGCTCATGATTCGAAGACTGTTGAGATGGTAGTACTTTATTTGATGTGTAGGTAGTAACATTTAGCGTAATCTGGACATACGTTTATAATTAAAGAAAGTGACCACTTGCACTACTACTTGACTAAACGAGGGGATAGTTTGAGAGGAGTCACATTGAGGCCTCAGAATGTAATCGTACTAAATTAATTAATTTGATGATTAATCTGATTTCTGGAAGCGACTGCAGACATAGACATAGACAACAGAAGTGCCATGAGTAAATTCATTAATTTAAGAAACGTGTAAGTGCTTAGCTCATGATTCGAAGACTGTTGAGATGGTAGTACTTTATTTGATGTGTAGGTAGTAACATTTACCATAATCTGGACATACGTTTATAATTAAAGAAAGTGACCACTTGCACGACTACTTGACTAAACGAGGGGATAGTTTGAGAGGAGTCACATTGAGACCTCAGAGTGTAATCGTACTAAATTAATTAATTTGATGATTAATCTGATTTCTGGAAGCGACTGCAGACATAGACATAGACAACAGAAGTGCCATGAGTAAATTCATTAATTTAAGAAAAGTGTAAGTGCTTAGCTCATGATTCGAAGACTGTTGTGATGGTAGTACTTTATTTGATGTGTAGGTAGTAACATTTACCATAATCTGGACATACGTTTATAATTAAAGAAAGTGACCACTTGCACGACTACTTGACTAAACGAGGGGATAGTTTGAGAGGAGTCACACAGAGATCTCAGAATGTAATCGTACTACATTAATTAATTTGATGATTAATCTGATTTCTGGAAGCGACTGCAGACATAGACATAGACAACAGAAGTGCCAGGAGTAAATTCATTAATTCAAGAAAAGTGTAAGTGCTTAGCTCATGATTCGAAGACTGTTGAGATGGTAGTACTTTATTTGATGGGTAGGTAGTAACATTTACCATAATCTGGACATACGTTTATAATTAAAGAACGTGACCACTTGCACCACTACTTGACTAAACGAGGGGATAGTTTGAGAGGAGTCACATTGAGGCCTCAGAATGTAATCGTACTAAATTAATTAATTTGATGATTAATCTGATTTCTGGAAGCGACTGCAGACATAGACATAGACAACAGAAGTGCCATGAGTAAATTCATTAATTTAAGAAAAGTGTAAGTGCTTAGCTCATGATTCGAAGACTGTTGAGATGGTAGTACTTTATTTGCTGTGTAGGTAGTAACATTTAGCGTAATCTGGACATACGTTTATAATTAAAGAAAGTGACCACTTGCACTACTACTTGACTAAACGAGGGGATGGTTCGAGAGGAGTCACATTGAGGCCTCAGAATGTAATCGTACTAAATTAATTAATTTGATGATTAATCTGATTTCTGGAAGCGACTGCAGACATAGACATAGACAACAGAAGTGCCATGAGTAAATTCATTAATTTAAGAAAAGTGTAAGTGCTTAGCTCATGATTCGAAGACTGTTGAGATGGTAGTACTTTATTTGATGTGTAGGTGGTAACATTTACCATAATCTGGACATACGTTTATAATTAAAGAAAGTGACCACTTGCACTACTACTTGACTAAACGAGGAGATAGTTTGAGAGGAGTCACATTGAGGCCACAGAATGTAATCGTACTAAATTAATTAATTTGACGATTAATCTGATTTCTGGAAGCGACTGCAGACATAGACATAGACAACAGAAGTGCCATGAGTAAATTCATTAATTTAAGAAAAGTGTAAGTGCTTAGCTCATGATTCGAAGACTGTTGAGATGGTAGTACTTTATTTGATGTGTAGGTAGTAACATTTACCATAATCTGGACATACGTTTATAATTAAAGAAAGTGACCACTTGCACTACTACTTGACTAAACGAGGGGATAGTTTGAGAGGAGTCACATTGAGGCCTCAGAATGTAATCGTACTAAATTAATTAATTTGATGATTAATCTGAATTCTGGAAGCGACTGCAGACATAGACATAGACAACAGAAGTGCCATGAGTAAATTCATTAATTTAAGAAAACTGTAAGTGCTTAGCTCATGATTCGAAGACTGTTGAGATGGTAGTACTTTATTTGATGTGTAGGTAGTAACATTTACCATAATCTGGACATACGTTTATAATTAAAGAAAGTGACCACTTGCACCACTACTTGACTAAACGAGGGGATAGTTTGAGAGGAGTCACATTGAGGCCTCAGAATGTAATCGTACTAAATTAATTAATTTGATGATTAATCTGATTTCTGGAAGCGACTGCAGACATAGACATAGACAACAGAAGTGCCATGAGTAAATTCATTAATTTAAGAAAAGTGTAAGTGCTTAGCTCATGATTCGAAGACTGTTGAGATGGTAGTACTTTATTTGATGTGTAGGTAGTAACATTTAGCGTAATCTGGACATACGTTTATAATTAAAGAAAGTGACCACTTGCACTACTACTTGACTAAACGAGGGGATAGTTTGAGAGGAGTCACATTGAGGCCTCAGAATGTAATCGTACTAAATTAATTAATTTGACGATTAATCTGATTTCTGGAAGCGACTGCAGACATCGACATAGACAACAGAAGTGCCATGAGTAAATTCATTAATTTAAGAAACGTGTAAGTGCTTAGCTCATGATTCTAAGACTGTTGAGATGGTAGTACTTTATTTGATGTGTAGGTAGTAACATTTACCATAATCTGGACATACGTTTATAATTAAAGAAAGTGACCACTTGCACGACTACTTGACTAAACGAGGGGATAGTTTGAGAGGAGTCACATTGAGACCTCAGAATGTAATCGTACTAAATTAATTAATTTGATGATTAATCTGATTTCTGGAAGCGACTGCAGACATAGACATAGACAACAGAAGTGCCATGAGTAAATTCATTAATTTAAGAAAAGTGTAAGTGCTTAGCTCATGATTCGAAGACTGTTGAGATGGTAGTACTTTATTTGATGTGTATGTAGTAACATTTACCATAATCTGGACATACGTTTATAAATAAAGAAAGTGACCACTTGCACCACTACTTGACTAAACGAGGGGATAGTTTGAGAGGAGTCACATTGAGGCCTCAGAATGTAATCGTACTAAATTAATTAATTTGATGGTTAATCTGATTTCTGGAAGCGACTGCAGACACAGACATAGACAACAGAAGTGCCATGAGTAAATTCATTAATTTAAGAAAAGTGTAAGTGCTTAGCTCATGATTCGAAGACTGTTGAGATGGTAGTACTTTATTTGATGTGTAGGTAGTAACATTTAGCGTAATCTGGACATACGTTTATAATTAAAGAAAGTGACCACTTGCACTACTACTTGACTAAACGAGGGGATAGTTTGAGAGGAGTCACATTGAGGCCTCAGAATGTAATCGTACTAAATTAATTAATTTGACGATTAATCTGATTTCTGGAAGTGGCTGCTGACATAGACATAGACAACAGAAGTGCCATGAGTAAATTCATTAATTTAAGAAAAGTGTAAGTGCTTAGCTCATGATTCGAAGACTGTTGAGATGGTAGTACTTTATTTGATGTGTAGGTAGTAACATTTACCATAATCTGGACATACGTTTATAAATAAAGAAAGTGACCACTTGCACCACTACTTGACTAAACGAGGGGATTGTTTGAGAGGAGTCACATTGAGGCCTCAGAATGTAATCGTACTAAATTAATTAATTTGATGATTAATCTGATTTCTGGAAGCGACAGCAGACATAGACATAGACAACAGAAGTGCCATGAGTAAATTCATTAATTTAAGAAAAGTGTAAGTGCTTAGCTCATGATTCGAAGACTGTTGAGATGGTAGTACTTTATTTGATGCGTAGGTAGTAACATTTACCATAATCTGGACATACGTTTATAATTAAAGAAAGTGACCACTTGCACCACTACTTGACTAAACGAGGGGATAGTTTGAGAGGAGTCACATTGAGGCCTCAGAATGTAATCGTACTAAATTAATTAATTTGATGATTAATCTGATTTCTGGAAGCGACTGCAGACATAGACATAGACAACAGAAGTGCCATGAGTAAATTCATTAATTTAAGAAAAGTGTAAGTGCTTAGCTCATGATTCGAAGACTGTTGAGATGGTAGTACTTTATTTGATGTGTAGGTAGTAACATTTAGCGTAATCTGGACATACGTTTATAATTAAAGAAAGTGACCACTTGCACTACTACTTGACTAAACGAGGGGATAGTTTGAGAGGAGTCACATTGAGGCCTCAGAATGTAATCGTACTAAATTAATTAATTTGACGATTAATCTGATTTCTGGAAGCGACTGCAGACATAGACATAGACAACAGAAGTGCCATGAGTAAATTCATTAATTTAAGAAAAGTGTAAGTGCTTAGCTCATGATTCGAAGACTGTTGAGATGGTAGTACTTTATTTGATGTGTAGGTAGTAACATTTACCATTATCTGGACATACGTTTATAATTAAAGAAAGTGACCACTTGCACGACTACTTGACTAAACGAGGGGATAGTTTGAGAGGAGTCACATTGAGACCTCAGAATGTAATCGTACTAAATTAATTAATTTGATGATTAATCTGATTTCTGGAAGCGACTGCAGACATAGACATAGACAACAGAAGTGCCATGAGTAAATTCATTAATTTAAGAAAAGTGTAAGTGCTTAGCTCATGATTCGAAGACTGTTGAGATGGTAGTACTTTATTTGATGTGTATGTAGTAACATTTACCATAATCTGGACATACGTTTATAAATAAAGAAAGTGACCACTTGCACCACTACTTCACTAAACGAGGGGATAGTTTGAGAGGAGTCACATTGAGGCCTCAGAATGTAATCGTACTAAATTAATTAATTTGATGATTAATCTGATTTCTGGAAGCGACTGCAGACACAGACATAGACAACAGAAGTGCCATGAGTAAATTCATTAATTTAAGAAAAGTGTAAGTGCTTAGCTCATGATTCGAAGACTGTTGAGATGGTAGTACTTTATTTGATGTGTAGGTAGTAACATTTAGCGTAATCTGGACATACGTTTATAATTAAAGAAAGTGACCACTTGCACTACTACTTGACTAAACGAGGGGATAGTTTGAGAGGAGTCACATTGAGGCCTCAGAATGTAATCGTACTAAATTAATTAATTTGACGATTAATCTGATTTCTGGAAGTGGCTGCTGACATAGACATAGACAACAGAAGTGCCATGAGTAAATTCATTAATTTAAGAAAAGTGTAAGTGCTTAGCTCATGATTCGAAGACTGTTGAGATGGTAGTACTTTATTTGATGTATAGGTAGTAACATTTACCATAATCTGGACATACGTTTATAAATAAAGAAAGTGACCACTTGCACCACTACTTGACTAAACGAGGGGATTGTTTGAGAGGAGTCACATTGAGGCCTCAGAATGTAATCGTACTAAATTAATTAATTTGACGATTAATCTGATTTCTGGAAGCGACTGCAGACATCGACATAGACAACAGAAGTGCCATGAGTAAATTCATTAATTTAAGAAAAGTGTAAGTGCTTAGCTCATGATTCGAAGACTGTTGAGATGGTAGTACTTTATTTGATGTGTAGGTAGTAACATTTACCATAATCTGGACATACGTTTATAATTAAAGAAAGTGACCACTTGCACGACTACTTGACTAAACGAGGGGATAGTTTGAGAGGAGTCACATTGAGACCTCAGAATGTAATCGTACTAAATTAATTAATTTGATGATTAATCTGATTTCTGGAAGCGACTGCAGACATAGACATAGACAACAGAAGTGCCATGAGTAAATTCATTAAATTAAGAAAAGTGTAAGTGCTTAGCTCATGATTCGAAGACTGTTGAGATGGTAGTACTTTATTTGATGTGTATGTAGTAACATTTACCATAATCTGGACATACGTTTATAAATAAAGAAAGTGACCACTTGCACCACTACTTGACTAAACGAGGGGATAGTTTGAGAGGAGTCACATTGAGGCCTCAGAATGTAATCGTACTAAATTAATTAATTTGATGATTAATCTGATTTCTGGAAGCGACTGCAGACACAGACATAGACAACAGAAGTGCCATGAGTAAATTCATTAATTTAAGAAAAGTGTAAGTGCTTAGCTCATGATTCGAAGACTGTTGAGATGGTAGTACTTTATTTGATGTGTAGGTAGTAACATTTAGCGTAATCTGGACATACGTTTATAATTAAAGAAAGTGACCACTTGCACTACTACTTGACTAAACGAGGGGATAGTTTGAGAGGAGTCACATTGAGGCCTCAGAATGTAATCGTACTAAATTAATTAATTTGACGATTAATCTGATTTCTGGAAGTGGCTGCTGACATAGACATAGACAACAGAAGTGCCATGAGTAAATTCATTAATTTAAGAAAAGTGTAAGTGCTTAGCTCATGATTCGAAGACTGTTGAGATGGTAGTACTTTATTTGATGTATAGGTAGTAACATTTACCATAATCTGGACATACGTTTATAAATAAAGAAAGTGACCACTTGCACCACTACTTGACTAAACGAGGGGATTGTTTGAGAGGAGTCACATTGAGGCCTCAGAATGTAATCGTACTAAATTAATTAATTTGATGATTAATCTGATTTCTGGAAGCGACTGCAGACATAGACATAGACAACAGAAGTGCCATGAGTAAATTCATTAATTTAAGAAAAGTGTAAGTGCTTAGCTCATGATTCGAAGACTGTTGAGATGGTAGTACTTTATTTGATGTGTAGGTAGTAACATTTACCATAATCTGGACATACGTTTATAATTAAAGAAAGTGACCACTTGCACCACTACTTGACTAAACGAGGGGATAGTTTGAGAGGAGTCACATTGAGGCCTCAGAATGTAATCGTACTAAATTAATTAATTTGATGATTAATCTGATTTCTGGAAGCGACTGCAGACATAGACATAGACAACAGAAGTGCCATGAGTAAATTCATTAATTTAAGAAAAGTGTAAGTGCTTAGCTCATGATTCGAAGACTGTTGAGATGGTAGTACTTTATTTGATGTGTAGGTAGTAACATTTAGCGTAATCTGGACATACGTTTATAATTAAAGAAAGTGACCACTTGCACTACTACTTGACTAAACGAGGGGATAGTTTGAGAGGAGTCACATTGAGGCCTCAGAATGTAATCGTACTAAATTAATTAATTTGACGATTAATCTGATTTCTGGAAGCGACTGCAGACATCGACATAGACAACAGAAGTGCCATGAGTAAATTCATTAATTTAAGAAAAGTGTAAGTGCTTAGCTCATGATTCGAAGACTGTTGAGATGGTAGTACTTTATTTGATGTGTATGTAGTAACATTTACCATAATCTGGACATACGTTTATAATTAAAGAAAGTGACCACTTGCACGACTACTTGACTAAACGAGGGGATAGTTTGAGAGGAGTCACATTGAGACCTCAGAATGTAATCGTACTAAATTAATTAATTTGATGATTAATCTGATTTCTGGAAGCGACTGCAGACATAGACATAGACAACAGAAGTGCCATGAGTAAATTCATTAATTTAAGAAAAGTGTAAGTGCTTAGCTCATGATTCGAAGACTGTTGAGATGGTAGTACTTTATTTGATGTGTATGTAGTAACATTTACCATAATCTGGACATACGTTTATAAATAAAGAAAGTGACCACTTGCACCACTACTTCACTAAACGAGGGGATAGTTTGAGAGGAGTCACATTGAGGCCTCAGAATGTAATCGTACTAAATTAATTAATTTGATGATTAATCTGATTTCTGGAAGCGACTGCAGACACAGACATAGACAACAGAAGTGCCATGAGTAAATTCATTAATTTAAGAAAAGTGTAAGTGCTTAGCTCATGATTCGAAGACTGTTGAGATGGTAGTACTTTATTTGATGTGTAGGTAGTAACATTTAGCGTAATTTGGACATACGTTTATAATTAAAGAAAGTGACCACTTGCACTACTACTTGACTAAACGAGGGGATAGTTTGAGAGGAGTCACATTGAGGCCTCAGAATGTAATCGTACTAAATTAATTAATTTGACGATTAATCTGATTTCTCTAAGTGGCTGCTGACATAGACATAGACAACAGAAGTGCCATGAGTAAATTCATTAATTTAAGAAAAGTGTAAGTGCTCTGCTCATGATTCGAAGACTGTTGAGATGGTAGTACTTTATTTGATGTATAGGTAGTAACATTTACCATAATCTGGACATACGTTTATAAATAAAGAAAGTGACCACTTGAACGACTACTTGACTAAACGAGGGGATAGTTTGAGAGGAGTCACATTGAGGCCTCAGAATGTAATCGTACTAAATTAATTAATTTGATGATTAATCTGATTTCTGGAAGCGACTGCAGACATAGACATAGACAACAGAAGTGCCATGAGTAAATTCATTAATTTAAGAAAAGTGTAGGTGCTTAGCTCATGATTCGAAGACTGTTGAGATGGTAGTACTTTATTTGATGTGTAGGTAGTAACATTTACCATAATCTGGACATACGTTTATAATTAAAGAAAGTGACCACTTGCACGACTACTTGACTAAACGAGGGGATAGTTTGAGAGGAGTCACATTGAGACCTCAGAATGTAATCGTACTAAATTAATTAATTTGATGATTAATCTGATTTCTGGAAGCGACTGCAGACATAGACATAGACAACAGAAGTGCCATGAGTAAATTCATTAATTTAAGAAAAGTGTAAGTGCTTAGCTCATGATTCGAAGACTGTTGAGATGGTAGTACTTTATTTGATGTGTAGGTAGTAACATTTACCATAATCTGGACATACGTTTATAATTAAAGAAAGTGACCACTTGCACGACTACTTGACTAAACGAGGGGATAGTTTGAGAGGAGTCACATTGAGGCCTCAGAATGTAATCGTACTAAATTAATTAATTTGACGATTAATCTGATTTCTGGAAGCGACTGCAGACATAGACATAGACAACAGAAGTGCCATGAGTAAATTCATTAATTTAAGAAAAGTGTAAGTGCTTAGCTCATGATTCGAAGACTGTTGAGATGGTAGTACTTTATTTGATGTGTAGGTAGTAACATTTACCATAATCTGGACATACGTTTATAAATAAAGAAAGTGACCACTTGCACCACTACTTGACTAAACGAGGGGATAGTTTGAGAGGAGTCACATTGAGGCCTCAGAATGTAATCGTACTAAATTAATAATTTGATGATTAATCTGATTTCTGGAAGCGACTGCAGACATAGACATAGACAACAGAAGTGCCATGAGTAAATTCATTAATTTAAGAAAAGTGTAAGTGCTTAGCTCATGATTCGAAGACTGTTGAGATGGTAGTACTTTATTTGATATGTAGGTAGTAACATTTACCATAATCTGGACATACGTTTATAATTAAAGAAAGTGACCACTTGCACGACTACTTGACTAAACGAGGTGATAGTTTGAGAGGAGTCACATTGAGGCCTCAGAATGTAATCGTACTAAATTAATTAATTTGATGATTAATCTGATTTCTGGAAGCGACTGCAGACATAGACATAGACAACATAAGTGCCATGAGTAAATTCATTAATTTAAGAAAAGTGTAAGTGCTTAGCTCATGATTCGAAGACTGTTGAGATGGTAGTACTTTATTTGATGTGTAGGTAGTAACATTTACCATAATCTTTACATACGTTTATAATTAAAGAAAGTGACCACTTGCACGACTACTTGACTAAACGAGGGGATAGTTTGAGAGGAGTCACATTGAGGCCTCAGAATGTAATCGTACTAAATTAATTAATTTGATGATTAATCTGATTTCTGGAAGCGACTGCAGACATAGACATAGACAACAGAAGTGCCATGAGTAAATTCATTAATTTAAGAAAAGTGTAAGTGCTTAGCTCATGATTCGAAGACTGTTGAGATGGTAGTACTTTATTTGATGTGTAGGTAGTAACATTTAGCGTAATCTGGACATACGTTTATAATTAAAGAAAGTGACCACTTGCACTACTACTTGACTAAACGAGGGGATAGTTTGAGAGGAGTCACATTGAGGCCTCAGAATGTAATCGTACTAAATTAATTAATTTGACGATTAATCTGATTTCTGGAAGCGACTGCAGACATAGACATAGACAACAGAAGTGCCATGAGTAAATTCATTAATTTAAGAAAAGTGTAAGTGCTTAGCTCATGTTTCGAAGACTGTTGAGATGGTAGTACTTTATTTGATGTGTAGGTAGTAACATTTACCATAATCTGGACATACGTTTATAATTAAAGAAAGTGACCACTTGCACGACTACTTGACTAAACGAGGGGATAGTTTGAGAGGAGTCACATTGAGGCCTCAGAATGTAATCGTACTAAATTAATTAATTTGACGATTAATCTGATTTCTGGAAGCGACTGCAGACATAGACATAGACAACAGAAGTGCCATGAGTAAATTCATTAATTTAAGAAAAGTGTAAGTGCTTAGCTCATGATTCGAAGACTGTTGAGATGGTAGTACTTTATTTGATGTGTAGGTAGTAACATTTACCATAATCTGGACATACGTTTATAAATAAAGAAAGTGACCACTTGCACCACTACTTGACTAAACGAGGGGATAGTTTGAGAGGAGTCACATTGAGGCCTCAGAATGTAATCGTACTAAATTAATTAATTTGATGATTAATCTGATTTCTGGAAGCGACAGCAGACATAGACATAGACAACAGAAGTGCCATGAGTAAATTCATTAATTTAAGAAAAGTGTAAGTGCTTAGCTCATGATTCGAAGACTGTTGAGATGGTAGTACTTTATTTGATGTGTAGGTAGTAACATTTAGCGTAATCTGGACATACGTTTATAATTAAAGAAAGTGACCACTTGCACTACTACTTGACTAAACGAGGGGATAGTTTGAGAGGAGTCACATTGAGGCCTCAGAATGTAATCGTACTAAATTAATTAATTTGACGATTAATCTGATTTCTGGAAGCGACTGCAGACATAGACATAGACAACAGAAGTGCCATGAGTAAATTCATTAATTTAAGAAAAGTGTAAGTGCTTAGCTCATGATTCGAAGACTGTTGAGATGGTAGTACTTTATTTGATGTGTACGTAGTAACATTTACCATAATCTGGACATACGTTTATAATTAAAGAAAGTGACCACTTGCACGACTACTTGACTAAACGAGGGGATAGTTTGAGAGGAGTCACATTGAGACCTCAGAATGTAATCGTACTAAATTAATTAATTTGATGATTAATCTGATTTCTGGAAGCGACTGCAGACATAGACATAGACAACAGAAGTGCCATGAGAAAATTCATTAATTTAAGAAAAGTGTAAGTGCTTAGCTCATGATTCGAAGACTGTTGAGATGGTAGTACTTTATTTGATGTGTAG
This sequence comes from Schistocerca serialis cubense, assembly GCF_023864345.2. Taxonomy (NCBI): domain Eukaryota; kingdom Metazoa; phylum Arthropoda; class Insecta; order Orthoptera; family Acrididae; genus Schistocerca; species Schistocerca serialis. Next base: position 370,058,601 of record NC_064645.1, read on the forward strand.
GTAGTAACATTTACCATAATCTGGACATACGTTTATAAATAAAGAAAGTGACCACTTGCACCACTACTTGACTAAACGAGGGGATAGTTTGAGAGGAGTCACATTGAGGCCTCAGAATGTAATCGTACTAAATTAATAATTTGATGATTAATCTGATTTCTGGAAGCGACTGCAGACATAGACATAGACAACAGAAGTGCCATGAGTAAATTCATTAATTTAAGAAAAGTGTAAGTGCTTAGCTCATGATTCGAAGACTGTTGAGATGGTAGTACTTTATTTGATGTGTAGGTAGTAACATTTACCATAATCTGGACATACGTTTATAATTAAAGAAAGTGACCACTTGCACAACTACTTGACTAAACGAGGGGATAGTTTGAGAGGAGTCACATTGAGACCTCAGAATGTAATCGTACTAAATTAATTAATTTGATGATTAATCTGATTTCTGGAAGCGACTGCTGACATAGACATAGACAACAGAAGTGCCATGAGTAAATTCATTAATTTAAGAAAAGTGTAAGTGCTTAGCTCATGATTCGAAGACTGTTGAGATGGTAGTACTTTATTTGATGTGTAGGTAGTAACATTTACCATAATCTGGACATACGTTTATAATTAAAGAAAGTGACCACTTGCACTACTACTTGACTAAACGAGGGGATAGTTTGAGAGGAGTCACATTGAGACCTCAGAATGTAATCGTACTAAATTAATTAATTTGATGATTAATCTGATTTCTGGAAGCGACTGCAGACATAGACATAGACAACAGAAGTGCCATGAGTAAATTCATTAATTTAAGAAAAGTTTAAGTGCTTAGCTCATGATTCGAAGACTGTTGAGATGGTAGTACTTTATTTGATGTGTAGGTAGTAACATTAACCATAATCTGGACATACGTTTATAAATAAAGAAAGTGACCACTTGCACCACTACTTGACTAAACGAGGGGATAGTTTAAGAGGAGTCACATTGAGGCCTCAGAATGTAATCGTACTAAATTAATTAATTTGATGATTAATCTGATATCTGGAAGCGACTGCAGACATAGACATAGACAACAGAAGTGCCATGAGTAAATTCATTAATTTAAGAAAAGTGTAAGTGCTTAGCTCATGATTCGAGGACTGTTGAGATGGTAGTACTTTATTTGATGTGTAGGTAGTAACATTTACCATAATCTGGACATACGTTTATAATTAAAGAAAGTGACCACTTGCACTACTACTTGACTAAACGAGGGGATAGTTTGAGAGGAGTCACATTGAGACCTCAGAATGTAATCGTACTAAATTAATTAATTTGATGATTAATCTGATTTCTGGAAGCGACTGCAGACATAGACATAGACAACAGAAGTGCCATGAGTAAATTCATTAATTTAAGAAAAGTTTAAGTGCTTAGCTCATGATTCGAAGACTGTTGAGATGGTAGTACTTTATTTGATGTGTAGGTAGTAACATTTACCATAATCTGGACATACGTTCATAATTAAAGAAAGTGACCACTTGCACCACTACTTGACTAAACGAGGGGATAGTTTGAGAGGAGTCACATTGAGGCCTCAGAATGTAATCGTACTAAATTAATTAATTTGATGATTAATCTGATTTCTGGAAGCGACTGCAGACATAGACATAGACAACAGAAGTGCCATGAGTAAATTCATTAATTTAAGAAAAGTGTAAGTGCTTAGCTCATGATTCGAAGACTGTTGAGATGGTAGTACTTTATTTGATGTGTAGGTAGTAACATTTAGTGTAATCTGGACATACGTTTATAATTAAAGAAAGTGACCACTTGCACTACTACTTGACTAAAGGAGGGGATAGTTTGAGATGAGTCACATTGAGACCTCAGAATGTAATCGTACTAACTTACTAACTCCGTCGTCAGGCCACGAATGGCCTACCGGGACCATCCGACCGCCGTGTCATCCTCCGAGGAGGATGCGGATAGGAGGGGCGTGGGGTCAGCACACCGCTCTCCCGGTCGTTAAGATGGTTTTCTTTGACCGGAGCCGCTACTATTCGGTCGAGTAGCTCCTCAATTGGCATCACGAGGCTGAGTGCACCCCGAAAAATGGCAACAGCGCATGGCGGCTGGATGGTCACCCATCCAAGAGCCGGCCACACCCAACAGCGCTTAACTTCGGTGATCTCACGGGAACCGGTGTATCCACTGCGGCAAGGCCGTTGCCCCAGAATGTAATCGTACTAAATTAATTAATTTGATGATTAATCTGATTTCTGGAAGCGACTGCAGACATAGACATAGACAACAGAAGTGCCATGAGTAAATTCATTAATTTAAGAAAAGTGTAAGTGCTTAGCTCATGATTCGAAGACTGTTGAGATGGTAGTACTTTATTTGATGTGTAGGTAGTAACATTTAGCGTAATCTGGACATACGTTTATAATTAAAGAAAGTGACCACTTGCACTACTACTTGACTAAACGAGGGGATAGTTTGAGAGGAGTCACATTGAGGCCTCAGAATGTAATCGTACTAAATTAATTAATTTGATGATTAATCTGATTTCTGGAAGCGACTGCAGACATAGACATAGACAACAGAAGTGCCATGAGTAAATTCATTAATTTAAGAAAAGTGTAAGTGCTTAGCTCATGATTCGAAGACTGTTGAGATGGTAGTACTTTATTTGATGTGTAGGTAGTAACATTTAGCGTAATCTGGACATACGTTTATAATTAAAGAAAGTGACCACTTGCACTACTACTTGACTAAACGAGGGGACAGTTTGAGAGGAGTCACATTGAGGCCTTAAGAAATAATCAGTGTGCTAAATGAAGGGAAGTGTGCGCTTTAAAGATTGTAGAGGGAGCACAAAGGCTGAATACAGTTAGCAGGTTCACGTGATTGCAGTTGGTACACACAAATGAAGGAACGTGTACGTGACAGTGTGGGGCGCTGAACGAAACCAGTCTTCGTACTGACGGTCACATCAATTTTATGTGCAATGAGACGAGCCACTAGAGACGTCTCTTATACCTTAAGAATTTTGCCACCCGACTGCGGAGTTCCTGTTCACCTTCTATAGATGAAGATTAGCTTAGCACTTGCTGCTTCGCTCACGTAAACTGCAAGGCCTGCATGGATTTCGTGTCGGTTTATTTTTCTTCCATGGAATTTCTAGGTTGTTCACAAACTGCAATGCCTTCTAAGCTTTTCACGCTAAATAATGTTATAGAAACATGGTCTTTACCGAATGTACTTATGACCAAAAGGCGAATCTGGTAGCTCGAGCCGGCCGCGGTGGTCTCGCGGTTCTAGGCGCGCAGTCTGGAACCGCGCGACTGCTACGGTCGCAGTTTCGAATCCTGCCTCGGGCATGGATGTGTGTGTTGTCTCTAGGTTAGTTAGGTTTAAGTAGTTCTAAGTTCTAGGGGACTGTTAAGTCCCATAGTGCTCAGAGCCATTTCTTTGGTAGCTCGAATCCAAGGTTATTGTTAATCATACTTTTTGCGTTCTTACTGTGGTATTTCCATCAAGTGTTTACCCCTAACATATATTTCTTTATAACTAATCGAGAAGTGAAATACTAACTTTTATAGACTTAACTTTAAAACTTACGTAATGTACCGAAATAGTTTCTTAAAACCTTTATCCTCAATTTTACACTGTTACAGTTTGAGTTTCTAAAAATGCTGAAACACGTAGTTTTTTATTTATTACTGAGGTAGTATATACTAGTTTTCCTAGTTTTAGCAAAAGGCTTACTAGTGATATACGAGGGTTGGAACTTAAATAGTGGCAACTATTTATTTACAACCGATACAAAAGAGTTAGCACTTGTTACGGTCCTTCAAAGTAGTCACCAGCGTTGTGTAGAACCCGTTGCCAGCGGTGTGGAAGGCTTAGTACACCGCCGGCCGCTGTGGCCGAGCGGCTGTAGGTGCTTCAGTCCGGAACCACGCATCTGCTACGGTCGCAGGTTCGAATCCTGCCTCGGGCATGGATGTTTGTAATGTCCTTAGCTTAGTTAGGTTTAAGTAGTTCTAAGTCTAGGGGACTGATGAGCTCAGATGTTAAGTCCCATAGTGCTTAGCGCCATTTGAACCAGTCGTAGTATACCGTTAGCAGAGCCTGTTCTGTTTATGTTGCGAATGGAGTGATCTACAGTTATGGTAATTCTCGTGTACGACTCTGTTGATGTTTTCATATCGCATTACGTTCCTCCAGGGCAGACCGTCAATGCACAGTACTACCGTTCGTTTTTGGAGCATCTGTTCGGTCGATAGGACAGGGAAGTCTGTACCATACTCACCAGACTTAAGTATCTTACTGTTCTGAGTATTTTCTCGACACCCGTCTCACTATGTTACTGAGCGGGAGCTGAAGACCTTGCTGTCGTGCGCCCCAAAACACCTTCTACTACTACTACTGGTACTACTGCGACTTCGATTTGATTCCGAATGAAGGCATCACTTCGTGGCATTCGCTTCAGCACTGCTCCAGAGATTCGACAGGCAATAGACCGCACCATCAACAGAAAAGGCTCTGTTAACGGTACACTACGTCTTCCACATCGCTGGCAACGGGTTTTACAAGACGCTGGTGACTACTTTGAAAAACAGTAACAGGGGCAAACATGTAACTCTTTTATATCGGCTGTGAATAAATAATTACCACTTTTTAAGTTCCAACACTCGTATTTTCAAAAAGCCTTTCATTCTCTATTGCCCCCACCCCCTTAGCAGTCGAATTAAAGAGATCTCAAAAGACGTGGAAAGTGTAGAATCAACACTCTCTCTGCAAATTCCAAGTTTCTGACCTTAGTGGTTTAGGTTGGCCGATGTCGATCATTCGGGACGTTGCCTTCTATATACTGTACAGTATATATATGTAGGTAACGCTTTTCGGGGAGCAGTAACATGGCGGTACCTGTAAATGCACACTGGCAATGTTCAGCATTTCAGCAGTCTGTCCAATTATTGCTTTGCAGGCCAGAGGTACAGGATTAACCAAACTGCGCGCTCTCTGGTTTCCTGTCGCCGTACACGGTTTCTGGCGTCAGAGATCGCTGGGGAAAGAAATAAATCTGGGCGTGGAGTTCCACGTGACCGGGCGCGCAGCGCAAAACCACACAGGCCTGTGAAATACGGCCGCAGCAGGCCAATAATCTGGAGTGCGCAGTTATTTCAGCGCGGACGTCGCGGCCTGCGCTGCCGGGCTGCGATAGCTGCATGAAACGGCCGAGGACTACCATCGCAGCCCGTTACTCGGATAGTTAACCAACAAAAAGACTGCTGTTTCTTTCAATGGTATGGATAATATGAAGCTATATTTTGAGAAATTAAGTTCTGTAATGATCACTATTCTAAGCCATAATGTCACAAACTGCTTTCAATTTTCGTTTGTAATGCAGAAAGAGAAGCAGAGAAAAACAGCAGTTTACCATGGAGATAGAGGAAGATGGTGGTCTGCCATTTTTAGACGTCTTGGTGCGACGGAAGAGTGACGGCACACTTGGTCACTCAGTGTACATAAAGCCCACTCATACAGACCTGTATCTACCAGCTACTAGTTGCCACCATCCAGCACAAACAATGAGCGTTCTCAAAACCTTGATCCACCGTGCCCATACCATCTCTGACGCCGACAGTCTTCAAGCGGAACTGGAACACCTGCGAAAAATATTTCTGAAGAATGGCTTTTCACCTAGGCAGGTGAACAGAGTGATGAGGACCTACAAACGACGGAAAAAGGAAGAGGCCTTCAGGTCGACTGTTCATCTACCATTTATTGGGAATATTTCTTCACAGATAAGCAGAATATTGAGAAAGTATCAAGTGAGAGTCATATTTCGCCCTCCTTCCAAAATTTCATCATTAATGGGATCCGTTAAAGACGACCTGGGCCTGCGTAAACCAGGTGTTTACAAAATTCCGTGTGAATGCGGCAAATCATATATAGGGCAAACAATACGAACTGTGCAGGAACGCATTGTGGAACATCAACGGCATACTCGCCTTCTCCAACCCACCAAATCCGCAATCGCCGAACATTGTATTTCCACAGACCATTCCATGAATTACAACGACACAAAAATTTTGGCCCATACATCAAACTTCTGGAGCTCGATCATCAATGAATCTGTGGAAATAAGATTGTCTGACAACGAGACTCTCATCAATCGAGATAGCGGTTATCAGCTAAACTCTGCTTGGAATCCTGTTATAGAGAAACTTCGTAGTCGACGTAGTTATCTGCATAAAGATGGAAATCGACCTGACACCGATACGCCAGGCTTTCACAGTGGAGGGCGCGAGGCGCAGCGCACGGAGCTGTACGAACGCGCACGCTGAGCAGCGCATGCGCAATGTCACCTCAGTATGGTTTTAAATAGCGGAGCTCAGCGCGTACTCGCCAGTACTACTACAGTGGCAGTCACCTGAAGATGGCCAGAAGACTCTGCGCCGAAATATCGTGGCAGGACGTTACTGATATCCGGCAGTTCTCCCGTGTTTTTATGGAACAACAGTATGCTTCTAATCAGAGACAAAATATAAATGTTTCTGAAATGATCTCCTTTGGGGTGTCCACATCTACGACTACGTTTATACTCTGCGAGCCAGTTTACAATCCGTGCATTTCCGGTACGAGGACTAATGGTACGCGCGAAGAACGCTCGCTGCTAATTATCCGCGTGAGCTCAAACCTCCCTAATATTACCTCTGTCGTCTTTTCACGAGATATACGTAGGAGGAAACGATGTATCGGGTGGCTCGTCTACGAACGTACATTCTGGGAAGAGTAACAGTAAACCACACGGTGATGACCAACGCTTCTCTTGTAGTATCTGCCACTGGGGCAGATGAGCACCTCCAGAACACTCTCGCAGTTACACAGTTTACCTGTGACGGAACGCGCTGTTTCTCTTTGGTCGTTCTCAAATGGTTCTGAGCACTATGCGACTTAACTTCTGAGGTCATCAGTTGCCTAGATCTTAGAACTAATTAAACCTAACTAACCTAAGGACATCACACACATCCATGCCCGAGGCAGGATTCGAACCTGCAACCGTAGCGGTCGCCCGGTTCCAGACTGTACCGCCTAGAACCGCAAGGCCACTTCGGCCGGCTGGTCGTTCTCTATTCCTTAACAGTATCTTCAGAGTGCTGAAAATTACTCAGACATCGGTCGAAAAGACTTTTGTAAGCTAACTGCTTGATGCCTCCCTTGTGTTTCTTGAAATCAATCCATCCGCAGCGCAGTGGGTAGCACACTGGACTCGCATTCGGAAGGACGACGGTTCAATCCCGCGTCTGGCCATCCTGATTTAGGTTTTCCGTGATTTCTCTAAATCGCTCCAGGCAAATGCTAGCTTGGTTCCTTTGGAAGGGCACGGTTGACTTCCTTCCCTAATCCTCTGAGACCGATGACCTCGCCGTCTGGTCTCCTCCAAACAACCCTAGAACCAATCCCTCCACACATACACTAAACAGTTGTTTAAAGAAGGTGATCGCTATCAATGATATTTCGGGCATCTTGTGATCATACAATAACAGGTTTTTCCGCCTGTTTACGGGTAATAAGCAACATTTGCGTATGTCGAAGGCCAATTGCTAGTCCTTGCAGCAAGCGTCTATTCTCTGCAGATCTTTGTTTAATTCGCTACAAGTTTGGAACGTTGCGGCTTATCTTTATACAGCAGTATCATCCACAAGCAGTGACACGGATCTTCCAACGCTACTCCCCAGACGCAGAAGTATATCCATTAAGAATGACATTCAGTGCTCTAGAAGACCACGAGAGTTCTATCGCTGTTCCACTACTTTTCTTGGCGTATCTAAGGTCTGCCACTAAACGTGATAGTACATTAAAATTAATTAGATTGTAATTACGCACATCATTGCTCCTGATGACTTGCAGTGAATTATTTGCATCAAACATCATGAGGGAATGTATGCAGTGTGAGACAGCAGTGAAAATGATCAACTATTTAAGAGAGGATGTAACGTAAAACGTAAACATTTATTTAAAAAATCATTACAGCCATATTTCTTAATGAAAAAATTTAAAATTTCGAATGTGTAAATGCATAGATCTAGGTTTTAACGAAAAAATATAATGAAATATGCAGGATTAATATTTTTCCAGAAATATGAATTTTAATTTTTTAACGTCTTTTTTATAAAAAGCCATAATTGAAATTCTGATCATACAATTAATCTGAAAATTTTATTGTAGTGTCCTGAGGAGGTTGTAAGACCACTGAACTACAGTTATTAACTTATGGTGCAAACTATGTACAAGGAGCTTTAATTTTACACATTCAAAATTAACTTTTTCATACATGTTTTTCCTGTGGTCTTCAGTCCTGAGACTGGTTTTATGCAGCTCTCCATGCTACTCTATCCTGTGCAAGCTTCTTCATCTCCAAGTTCTTACTGCAACCCACATCCTTCTGAATCTGCTTAGTGTATTCATCTCTTGGTCTCCCTCTACGATTTTTACCCTCCATGCTGCCCTCCAATGCTAAATTTGTGATCCCTTCATGCCTCCGAACATGTCCTACTAACCGGTCCCTTCTGCTTGTCAATTTGGGCCACAAACTCCTCCCCAACTCTATTCTATACCTCCTCAATAGTTATGTGATCTACCCATCTAATCTTCAGCATTATTCTGTAGCACCACATTTCGAAAGCTTCTATTCTCTTCTTGCCCAAACTATTTATCGTCCATGTTTGACTTCCATACATGGCTACACTCCACACAAATACTTTCAGAAACGACTTCCTGACACTTAAATCTGTACTCGATGTCAACAAATTTCTCTTCTTCAGAAACGCTTTCCTTGCCATTGCCAGTCTACATCTTATATCCTCTCTACTTCGACCATCATAAGTTATTTTGCTCCCCAAATAGCAAAACTCCTTTACTACTTTAAGTGCCTCATTTCCTAATCGAATTCCCTCAGCATCAGCCGACTTTATTCGACTACTTTCCATTATCCTCGTTTTGCTTTTGTTTGTGTTCATCTTATACCCTCCTTTCAAGACACTCTCCATTCCGATCAGTTGATCTTCAAAGTCCTTTGCTGTCTCAGACAGAATTACAATGTCATCGGCAAACCTCAAAGTTTTTATTTCTTCTCCATGGATTTTAATACCTACTCCGAATTTTTCTTTTGTTTCCTTTACTGCTTGCGAAATATACAGATTGAATAACATCGGGGAGAGGCTATAACCCTGTCTCACTCCCTTCCCAACCACAGCTTCCCTTTCGTGCCCCCAGACTCTTATAACTGCCATTTGGTTTCTGTACAAATTGTAAATAGCCTTTCGCTCCCTGTGTTTTACCCCTGCCACCTTTAGAATTTGAAAGAGAGTATTCCAGTCAACATTGTCAAAAGCTTTATCTAAGTCTACAAATGCTAGAAACGTAGACTTGCCTTTCCTTAATACACTCCTGGAAATGGAAAAAAGAACACATTGACACCAGTGTGTCAGACCCACCATACTTGCTCCGGACACTGCGAGAGGGCTGTACAAGCAATGATCACACGCACGGCACAGCGGACACACCAGGAACCGCGGTGTTGGCCGTCGAATGGCGCTAGCTGCGCAGCATTTGTGCACCGCCGCCGTCAGTCTCAGCCAGTTTGCCGTGGCATACGGAGCTCCATCGCAGTCTTTAACACTGGTAGCATGCCGCAACAGCGTGGACGTGAACCGTATGTGCAGTTGACGGACTTTGAGCGAGGGCGTATAGTGGGCATGCGGGAGGCCGGGTGGACGTACCGCCGAATTGCTCAACACGTGGGGCGTGAGGTCTCCACAGTACATCGATGTTGTCGCCAGTGGTCGGCGGAAGGTGCACGTGCCCGTCGACCTGGGACCGGACCGCAGCGACGCACGGATGCACGCCAAGACCGTAGGATCCTACGCAGTGCCGTAGGGGACCGCACCGCCACTTCCCAGCAAATTAGGGACACTGTTGCTCCTGGGGTATCGGCGAGGACCATTCGCAACCGTCTCCATGAAGCTGGGCTACGGTCCCGCACACCGTTAGGCCGTCTTCCGCTCACGCCCCAACATCGTGCAGCCCGCCTCCAGTGGTGTCGCGACAGGCGTGAATGGAGGGACGAATGGAGACGTGTCGTCTTCAGCGATGAGAGTCGCTTGTGCCTTGGTGCCAATGATGGTCGTATGCGTGTTTGACGCCGTGCAGGTGAGCGCCACAATCAGGACTGCATACGACCGAGGCACACAGGGCCAACACCCGGCATCATGGTGTGGGGAGCGATCTCCTACACTGGCCGTACACCACTGGTGATCGTCGAGGGGACACTGAATAGTGCACGGTACATCCAAACCGTCATCGAACCCATCGTTCTACCATTCCTAGATCGGCAAGGGAACTTGCTGTTCCAACAGGACAATGCACGTCCGCATGTATCCCGTGCCACCCAACGTGCTCTAGAAGGTGTAAGTCAACTACCCTGGCCAGCAAGATCTCCGGATCTGTCCCCCATTGAGCATGTTTGGGACTGGATGAAGCGTCGTCTCACGCGGTCTGCACGTCCAGCACGAACGCTGGTCCAACTGAGGCGCCAGGTGGAAATGGCATGGCAAGCCGTTCCACAGGACTACATCCAGCATCTCTACGATCGTCTCCATGGGAGAATAGCAGCCTGCATTGCTGCGAAAGGTGGATATACACTGTACTAGTGCCGACATTGTGCATGCTCTGTTGCCTGTGTCTATGTGCCTGTGGTTCTGTCAGTGTGATCATGTGATGTATCTGACCCCGGGAATGTGTCATTAAATTTCCCCTTCCTGGGACAATGAATTCACGGTGTTCTTATTTCAATTTCCAGGAGTGTATTTCATCGAAGATAAGTCGTAAGGTCAGTATTGCCTCACGTGTTCCAATACTTCTACGGAATCCAATCTGATCTACCCCGAGGTCGGCTTCTACCAGTTTCTCCATTCGTCTGTAAAGAATTCGCGTTAGTATTTTGCATCTGTGACTTAGTAAACTGATAGTTCGGTAATTTTCACATCTGTCAACACCTGCTTTCTTTGGGTTTTGAATTATTATATTCTTCTTGAAGTCTGAGAGAATTTCGCCTGTCTCATACATCTTGCTCACCAGATGGTAGAGTTTTGTCAGGATTGGCTCTCCCAAGGCCGTCAGTAGTTCCAATGGAATGTTGTCTACTCCCGGGGCCTTGTTTCGACTCAGGTCTTTCAGTGCTCTGTAATACTCTTCACGCAGTATCATATCTCCCATTTCATCTTCATCTACATCCTCTTCCATTTCCATAGTATTGTCCTCAAGTACATCGCCCTTGTATAGACCCTCTATATACTCCTTCCACCTTTCTGCTTTCCGTTCTTTGCTTAGAACTGGGTTTCCATCGGATCTCTTGATATTCATACAAGTGGTTATCTTTTCTCCAAACGTCTCTTTCATTTTCCTGTAGGCAGTATCTATTTTACCCCCAGTGAGATCAGCCTCTACATCCTTACATTTGTCCTCTAGCCATCCCTGCTTAGCCATTTTGCACGTCCTGTCGATCTCATATTTGAGACGTCTGTATTCCTTTTTGCCCGTTTCATTTACTGCATTTTTATATTTTCTCCTTTCATCAATTGAGTTCTATATTTCTTCTGTTACCCAAGGAGTTCTACTAGCCCCCGTCTTTTTACCTACTAGATCCTCTGCTGCCTTCACTACTTCATCCCACAGAACTACCCATTCTTCTTCTACTGTACTTCTTTCTCCCATTCCTGTCAGTTGTTCCCTTATGCTCTCCCTGAAAGTCTCTATAACCTCTGGTTCTTTCAGTTTATCCAGGTCCCATCTCCATAACTTCCCACCTTTTTGCAGTTTCTTCAGTTTTAATCTACAGTTCATAACCAATAGATTGTGGTCAGAGTCCACATCTGCCCCTGGAAATGTCTTACAATTTAAAACCTGGTTCCTAAATCTCTGTCCTACCATTATATAATCTACCTTCTACTATCTCCAGGATTGTTCCATGTATACAACCTTCTTTCATGAATCTTGAATCAAGTGACATACAATCATCTAAAAATCAGAATGTAATTGGAGGATCTCGTATGTTTTACTTCCAGGGAGACAGAAATACATTGCGAACAGTTCCTGAAAATTTCATAGCGTTAGCGCATATCATTTTTGAGAAAAGGCTTCTAATAACGTAAGAAATGTAAAACAGAGAAAATGTCGTTGAAAGAGTTTTCTTCTCATACTTCCTCATCTCGTAGTTCCTCATCCTCCAGGTTTCACTTCTCTCTTCTTCAAATTTGCCTGTCCTGTATTTGCTGCTAAGACACTGATCTGTTAGCTTTCTTGACCCTGCTCTCGTCGATGGTGTAAAATGCTTTGTTGTAAACACACCAGAATCTATACCAACTCTCTTCAGCACTTCATTTCTGCCATTATTTCCGTTATCGTAACGTAAAACTGCACCATAGGCACCTATTTTGAGTTTTTCAAATGCACGGAATGTCGTTTTTGAGCATCTAATCTAAATTAAATTATCGAGGCCTTCATTTGCATTTTGTGTCTTTCCGTGAAGACACTTGCTCAATAAATCAGGATTTGCAGGAAACCTGAATATGGGTTTAATTGCATTCAAAACAGTTTCTGGTAATGAGTGTTAACGTGAATACGTCTCTTTTTTTTTTTTTTTTTTAACTTACTCCAATCGTCTTTCGGACACAGGTTGTGCGTTGGTGTTTGGTCAGTGGATAGTTTGTGGAAAAAAACTGCCCACACAGCACGCCTCATTGCCTCTACACTATGTGTGTTTTTCCTGATAGCTCTTCCATAAAATAACTGAAGAGAATCAATTTCTTTCAGAGTAACACCGCCTTTTCCTCCTAGAGGTTTATATCCTCAAGATTGTATTCTACGGAATTTTATCTGTTACAGCTTTGAATGAAGAGGAGTTCCCAAGGTACATCTACATCTACATTTATACTCCGCAAGCCACCCAACGGTGTGTGGCGGAGGTATTGAGTATATCTAACACCATACTGGTCCTCAGATCTGGAGAACATCTTCACAACTGCAGAAGCATCCGCTTGAGCCACTATAATTTTTAGAGCATGCTACTGCATGCTTTTCTTGCCGCAGTTTCTCACTGTCTTCATTGTTGGACATTTTCCTTGCTGCACGCTGCTGGTAGTATTTAGATATAACTTCATCCAAAACTTTATCTGAGTCAATACCAATACCAATAAATCAATAAGCCTCAATCCGGCGGAATCCATATCAACATAATTCACGCACCTGTACAATTCTCCTGTCCCAAGTTTAGATGCTGAAGCTGAGATCCTATATTCTTCGTTTGGAGCTGCTTGCTCTTTTCTGCTGGTAAACCGATTTCCATGAAACCTCCGTTTCCTAAACACAGTTTTTCCACCTTCCATTATGCATAAATCTTGACTTCCACGTAACGGTTTGCGAGTTCAGTCTTCCACCTATTAATATGTGTTAGTATTATCAAAACGTAGATAAACCACATGCAAGAAAGTTTTCAGGCAAAGATACAGATGTCAGCCAGATATATATAGATGTCAGGCAAATTATCGAAAGAAAGTAGCCTTCACACTGACAAAAACTGCGATGAAGCAAGCAGTTTCCCAAATGCCGGAAAAGGTGGGGTGGTCACCAGTGCGGTGTTAATCTGTTTAACAATTTAAAGGCACTTTTAAAGCTACTACCGCGATAAAATTCACACACAACATAGATGAAGCTGCTTGGATCAAGAAAAAAATAATTTTGAAGCATCGATTTTCAGGACCAAAATCCATTCCATCCCCCCTTAAATAGATGAACGAAAAACCAGTTCAAAATTGCAAGTTTTATTTTTTTATTCACTCGATGACTAGTTTCGGGGCGACACCCATTTTCAAATAATCGTAACATGGTCAAAAACGGTATTTACGAAGATGTGAAAATGACTAGTTTCGAGGCGACACCCATTTTCAAATAATCGTAACATAGTCAAAAACGGTATTTCCGAAGATGTGAAAACAACTTCAGAAATGAGCAACGAATAGCTACAGCGCAGTTAATTCCGTAACTGTTCATTCCACATTTTTGACGTGGTTTTCACATCTTCGGAAATACCGTTTTTGAGTATATTACGATGATTTGAAAATGGGTCTCCGCCCGAAACTAGAGTGAAGAAAAAGTAAAATTTGCAGCTTTGGACTGGTTTTTTGTTGTACTGATTAACAGAAGTTGCTGACCCACAGGTATTCCAGCATACAGGAAGTTCCGCCTCAAAGAGATGTCCACAAGATTATCGAAGGTGCGCACCGCACATTACTTGCATTCTGACGGCACGTGTAATGTGAAGACTTTCTTTTTTAAAGATGAGTTATCCCAGAACATTATCCCATATGGTGTATATTGAATGAAAGTATGCAAAATATATCAACTTACTGATTTGTTTCCGTCCAAGATTTGCAATGATTCTAAGTGAAAATGTGGCTGAACTAAATTGCTTTATGAGTTCCAAAATGTGCTTTTTTCTGTTTAAACTGTAATCAGTGTGGAGATGTAAGAATTTTAATTTTTACACTATTTATTATTTCATCAGCATTTGTTGTACTTGTCAGTGGTGTAGTGTCTCTACAAGTGCAGAACTGAACGTGTCACGTTTTCTGAAACTGATACCATTAGCAGAGAATCCGTAAAGCATACTTATAACAACATAATTTACAATTTCCTCTGTTGGCCCTCTTTCGGAATGATTACGGAATTAGTGTTATCGAAAAAATGGACGAATTCTGCTTGTTCTATGTTAGTAAGAACATTGTTCACGTATATCAGGAATAATGGCGGATCTAAGATTGAGCCTTGAGGAACTCCATTCGTTATTCGTCCCCAGTCAGAAGTATCTTCCCCGATTGCATTGCTTGGATTAGAAAATAAAACTTTCTGTGCCCGCTTAGTAATATGTGACCATATCCTTTAGTTGGCTATACCATCAATTCCGTAAGACCTAAGTTTATCTAGGAGAATACTGTGAAATTAGAAAGTGAAATTAACAACCAGTGTTATTTCGTTATTTAATTCTTGTGAAATCTGGCGAGTGAACATGTAAATGACATTTTCATTGGAGCAGTTGTTCTGAAATCGAAACTGTGATGTATGGAGGACGTTATATTCTATATACTATCCTAGAGTAGATTACCTTCTAAAAATTTTGGAAAATGATGTCAGCAGTCAAAAAGGTTGGTAGTTACTGACTTTTCCCCATTACCTTTCTTGTGAAGGTGTTAACAATGACAAACTTCAATCTCTGGAAAAATGTATTGAGATGCATAAGGAGAAGCTTATTGTATGGGCACAAATAACTGATACTCTATTGGAAATACTAACAAATACAAATGAACTTTTATTTTTGAGAGAGTGTGCACTAAAAGGAAATTAAAAGAAATGACGGACTACGAAGAAATTATGCAAATGAGACTGAAACCGGCAGAAGTGATGAGCTTAGAAACAGATTATTACAATTTTAGAAAACAATGGGTGATTTATTGAAGAGGAAGTGCTTCACGAATTGAACAAGACAATAACATGTTGGTCCGCGTCTGGCCCTTAAGCAAGCAGTTCGGCTTAGAATAGATTGACAGAGTTGTTAGATGTCATGAGGGATATCCTGTCAATTTATCTCCAATTCGCGCTTGAGACCGTCAAACTTTCGAGGTTCGTTGGAGGGACCTGCTCTCAATTAGGAATGGATCAGACGACGTTGTTGGCGAGGACAGGGTTCGGTAAACACGAAGACAAGCAACAGAATTTCTCGCTGTTTGTGCAAGCGATCATCATATTGCTGAAATGTAAGCTCAGGATGGTTGTCGAGGCGTACGGCGTCTGCTGTCAGTTTGGTATCGCACCGCTATTCGGGGTATCCCAGACACATATTCAACGCGCCAGTGGGGCAGAACCTGGGTCGATATCCTTCAGGAGGGCGTGCAGCAACTCTATCAATCAGTGCCAAGACCAGTAATTGCTTGCATTAGGGCCAGAGGTGGACCAACGCTGTGTTGACTTGCTCAGTCTGTGAAGTACTTTTGTTTTCTTTCTCTTTGACAAATCTTCAAATTTTTCTTAACTTGTAATCATTTCTTTGCCTGTACGTGCACATCACGTCTACCTATTTCCGTCCATTTCGGCTAATTTCTTCATGGCGCTTTGTCTTTTTGTTTTTTGTTTCTTTTAGAGCGTTCAGAGGGAGAAGTTAGTCATACACTACTGGCCATTAAAATTGCTGCACCACGCAGATGACGTGCTACAGATGCGAGGAAGAAGATACTGTGATATCAAATGATTAGCTTTTCAGAGCATTCACACAAGCTTGGCGCCAGTGCCGACACCTACAACGTGCTGACATGAGAAAAGTTTCCAACCGATTTCTCATACACAAACAGCAGTTGACCGGCGTTGCCTGGTGAAAGGTTGTTGTGATGCCTCGTGTAAGGAGGAGAAACGCGTACCAACATGTTTCCGACCTTGATAAAGTCGGATTGTAGCCTATCGCGATTGCGGTTTATCGTATCGTGCCATTGCTACTCCCCATGGTCGAGATCCAATGACTGTTAGCAGAATGTGGAATCGGTGGTTTCAGGAGGGTAATACGGAAAGACGTGCTGGATCCCAACGGCCTCGTATCACTAGCAGTCGAAATGATAGGCATCTTATCTGCATGGCTGTAACGGATCGTGCAGCCACGTGTCGATCTCTGAGTCGACAGGTGGGGACGTTTGCAAGATAACAACCATCTGCACAAACAGTTCAACGACGTTTGTAGCAGCATGGACTACAGCTCGGTGACCATGGCTGCGGTTGCCCTTGACGCTGCATCACAGGCAGGAGCGCCTGCGATAGTGTACTCAACGACGAACCTGAGTGAACAAATGGCAAAACGTCATTTTTTCGGATGAATCCTAGTTCTGTTTACAGTATCATGATGGTAGCATCCGTGTTTGGCGTAATCGTGGTGAACACACATTAGAAGAGTGTATTTGTCATCGCCATACTGGCGTATGACCTGGCGTGATGGTATGTGGTGCCA
This sequence comes from Schistocerca serialis cubense, assembly GCF_023864345.2. NCBI lineage: Eukaryota > Metazoa > Arthropoda > Insecta > Orthoptera > Acrididae > Schistocerca > Schistocerca serialis. Next base: position 370,075,696 of record NC_064645.1, read on the forward strand.
TTGGTTACACGTCTTGCTCACGTCTTGTTCGCATTGACGGCACTTTGAACAGTGAATGTTACAGTTCAGATGTGTTATGACACGTGGCTCTACCCTTCATTCGATCCCTGCGAAACTCTACATTTTAGCAGGATAATGCACGACGGCATGTTGCAGGTCCTGTACGGGCCTTTCTGGATACGGAAAATGTTCGACTGCTGCCGTGGCAAGCACATTCTCCAGATCTCTCACCAACTGAAAACGTCTGGTCAATGGTGGCCGATCAACTGGCTCGTCACAATACGCCGGTCACTACTTTTGATGAACTTTGGTATCGTGTTGAAGCTGCATGGGCAGCTGTACCTGTAGAAGACTTCCAAGCTCTGTCTGACTCAATGCGGAGGCGTATCAAGACCGTTATTATGGCCAGAGGTGGTTGTTCTGGGTGCCGATTTCTCAAGATCTATGCGCCCAAATTGCGTGAAAATGTAATCACACGTGAGTTCTAGTTTAATATATTTGTCCAATGAATACCCGTTTATCATCTGCTTTTCTTCTTGGTGTAGCAATTTTAATGGCCAGTAGTGCACATTCATATGATTGAGTTGAACGAAAAGTGCGTTTTCAATTTATTACTGTGATTCAGCACTCAATAACATAGCTCAAATTGTAAAGACAAGGTGCCAAATTGATCTATACGTTCTCAATTCTTTACAGTCTCTCTCACTAGGGAGACAAACGCCGAGGAACGGGAGTAATCACCGAAGCTGCGTCCTCGTGTTTGCGGTTTACGGCCGTTTCATTGTGTGGCGAATCGGAGAGCGCGGGCTGCGAAAACCGGAACCCGCGGCCTTTTCCCAGCGGGCGTCAGCCGTGTCTCAATAACCGGCGGGGCTGCTTCCTGCATCTGCAATGGACGCTCGGGCGCCAACCGGGGGCCTCATTTACATCACAAACAGTCGGAGTGATTGCGGAACAGTTGCCGGGTCCCCAGCCGGCGGGGCGTACTTAATTCATACGCCGGTCGGATTGTTGGCAGTATATTCTGGCGGAGCGCCGAATTAGCGGTTCGACGTAACTGCCGCGCAGATCTGCTACGCGATTACGAGTGACGTTCTGTGGAAACTACACTACTGGCCATTGAAATTGCTACACCATGAAGAAATGCAGATGATAAACGGGTATTCATTGGACAAATATATTATACTATAACTGACATGTGATTACATTTTCACGCAATTTGGGTGCATAGATCCTGAGAAATCAGTACCCAGAACAACCACCTCTGGCCGTAATAACTGCCTTGATACGCCTGGGAATTGACTCAAACAGGGCTTGGATGGAGTGAACAGGTACAGTTGCCCATGCAGCTTCAACACTATACCACAGTTCGTCAGGAGTAGTGATTGGCGTATAGTGACGAGCCAGTTGCTCGGCCACCATTGACCAGACGTTTTCAGTTGGTGAGATATCTGGAGAATATGCCGGCCAGGGCAACACTCGAACGTTTTCTCTATCCAGAAAGGCCCGTACAGGATCTGCAACAAGGGGACGTGCGTTATCCTGCTGAAATGTAGGGTTTCACAGGGATCGAATGACGGGTAGAGCCACGGGTCGTAACACATCTGAAATGTAACGTCCACTGTTCAAAGTGCCGTCAATGCGAACAAGAAGTGACCGATACAGGTAACCCATGGCACCCCATATCATCACGCTGGGCGATACGCCAGTATGGCGATGACGATTACACGCTTCCAATGTGCGTTCACCGCGATGTCTCCAAACACGGGTTCTACCATCATGGTCCTGTAAGCAGAATCTGGATGCATCCGAAAAAATGACGTTTTGCCATTCGTGCACTTAGGTTCGTCGTTGAGTACACCATCGCAGGCGCTCCTGTCTGTGATGCAGCGTCAAGGGTAACCGCAGCCATGTTCACCGAGCTGATAGTCCGTGCTGCTGCCAACGTCGTCGAACTATTCGTGCAAATGGTTGTTGTTTTGTAAACGTCCCCATCCGTTGACTCAGGGATCGAGACGTGGCTGCAGTCTTTTACAGCCATGCGGATAAGATGCCTGTCATTTCGACTGCTAGTGATACGAGGCCGTTGGGATCCAGCACGGCGTTCCGTATCACCCTCCTGAACCCGTTTCCATATTCTGCTAACAGTCATTGGATCTCGACCAACGCGAGCAGCAATATCGCAATACGATAAACCGCAATCGCGATAGGCTACATTCCGACCTTTATCAAAGTCGGAAACGTGATGGTACGCAATTCTCCTCCTTACACGGGGCATCACAGCAACGTTTCAGCAGGCAACGCCGGTCAACTGCTGTTTGTGTATGAGAATTCGGTTGGAAACTTTCGTCATGTCAGCACGTTGTAGGGGTCGCCACCGGCGCCAAGCTTGTGTGAATGCTCTGAAATGCTAATCATTTGCATATCAGAGCATGTTCTTCCTGTCGGTTAAATTTCGCGTATGTAGCACGTCATCTTCGTCGTGTAGCAATTTTAATGGCCAGTAGTGTATTCTTGCTTTTCCCTAGAACCTACCGAAATATAAATTGGCCAGTTCTGATAAGAAGGCGCTGAAGTCAGCAATATATTGTTTATTTTATGATGGCACCTGTAAGAATGAAGTGGCTGCGATTAGGTATTTTCGTCAGAAAAAAAACCAAAAATTAGAAATGGTGTGAGAAAACAACGTGCTCCCTCTCTTCTTACACAGTCTAATCGGACAAATGTGACCAGAGGAAAGTTGGCAGTACTAGCGGTGGAGAGCATATAAAGCATGTCGAGAACACGAGGAAAACAATGCAGTCGTTTTCGTAATGCGGAAACGGAGCAATTTATCTGACGTCCAAAAGCGGTTTGCTGTTGGCTTTAGGACCAAGGATGGAGACCTTCTGAAACAGCTAAGTCTGTAACGTCTTCAGGTGCCGCTGAGGTTATAGCATACCGTGCATGGCAAAATGGCTCTGTCCAAAATGGAGGCGAAGATAGTGTGGTGCGTCATGGGCCATTGATGACATGGATGAACGGCGGTTTTGGAGATGTGTACGGGTGAACAGACATGCAGCTGTTGAGAAACTGAGCAACCAGATGAACCAAGGGCTGCCAGTTGTCATCAACGACCGATCAGCAAACGTTTCTCCGTAAGGGCCTCCACAGAAGGCGTCTGACGAAGGCTGATACTTCAGTTCCGCAACTGTACTGACTGGCGACAGGTGGCCGTTTCAGGTGAATCACGTTTTATGCCCCATCGACATCCTGCAATCGGGAGGGAACCTTATGGTCTGGGGAATGTTTTCGTGGATTACGCTGGGCGATCCGTTCATTCTGGCAGGCAAAATGGATCAATACAAGAATGCACTCTATCCTTGAGACAATATCCATTCCTACATGCAGTTTGTTTCCACTCTGCACGATGGCATCTACCAGCAGAAAAATGCAACGTGTCACGTAGCTCGAGTATATTTGTATGTCTCGGAGAGCAGCAGGATGAGTTTACTTTACTACCCTGGCTACCAAACTCCCCAGTTTAAACCCAATCGAAAATCTGGGTTCACCTTCATCGGGCTGTCAGCGCCACGCATCCTCATTCCAGAAAGGTTGCGCAGCTGGTCAGGCCACTGGAGTCGGCTTGGTTCCACATCCTTGCCGGTACCTTCCAGGATCTCACTGACCTTCTTCCTGCACGTCTCTCTATGCAATTTTGGTCATTCAGGCTTTTGACAGATTGTCACATTAATGTGACACGACAGTGGACATACTGCTTTCTAACAGAATGACATTAAATTATTTATCTGAGTGGTCTATATTAAACAGAAAATACCATGCTTTAATTTTACCGTTGAAGTTGGAGAACATTTTCGCCAGTTGGCGACGGCTCACCTGAAGATGACTGGCAGGTGCCCAGTTGAAATATCGTGCGAAGTATTGAACGACGACCAGCTGCAAGCCCGAAATTAAGCTAGTTTTTTGTTCCTTAACTGATGTGTTGCCAGTTGAAGATTACAAAAAAATGGCTCAAATGGCTCTGAGCACTATGCGATTTAACATCTTAGGTCATCAGTCCCCTAGAACTTAGAACTACTTAAACCTAACTAACCTCAGGACATGACACACATCCATGCCCGAGGCAGGACTCGAACCTGCGACCATAGCAGTCGCGCGGTTCCGGACTGAAGCGCCTAGAGCCGCTCGGCCACCGCGGCCGGCTTGAAGTTTATAGCTACAGATAATTTTTAGGTAATACTTTTTGATGCATTCCTTCGAGTGCCATATCAAGGTGTGTTATGCTACATTTTCAGGACACCTTAATTTTTGGTGCCGATACCCGAGACAGAGCGAACCGAGAAGAAAAGAACAGATCTACGCAGATTAGTTGAATAACAAGAACAGACATGCATTTCTCCTACAATACAGACACCGTACAACTACAAAACCGCAATACGATCGGAGTACCACAGAGTGTCTATTGCACTAATGAGTTAATTTGATGCTCAGGATATGAGGTACTGCGTATCGGTTGTGTTTCCGGCGCAGTTTATATCAAACCGTTGTTTCGCTCGTAATTGTAATATGCCCTATTCTGTAACGATACTGCGAATGCGTATGGAAATAGATCACGCCATCGCACGGCTGTTCGTCGTACTAATTCGAGTAGCAATCCTAAAATAACATCGATTCCGGAATAGCTGATCGCCATCAGTCACTGCCGTACATTTCTGAATGTGCTACGGTTTCGATATGGCGGACGACAATTCGGAAGCCCTCATATCGGTACTACAGAGGAAACGCGTCAGAGAAAGAACGAAAATTAAGTGTTTGGTCGTGGAAGTTGACAGGTTGTCCGACACTGCGTAACTCGAGGATCGTGTATTTTGAACCGGTTCACCAAATTAGATGAGGGGATGCATGGCCTGTTAGACGGTGACGAGTACGAGGCACACATTAGAAAAGGCGAAGAGTATATAGACACCGCAAAACGCACTACGTCTCGAATGTCGCACGAAATAGAGAAACAGCTAGCAAAATCTGCACCAGACTCAAACAACCACGAAATCCTCACATCAAAGAATGTTCCTTCAACTTCAATAAGACTTCCGCCGGTCAAGCTTGAATCCTTTTCAAGTGATGCGCTGATATGGACTCACTTCTGGTAGCGGACTGATTCAGTTGGTCGACAGGGAACCGTCAGTAGTTACCATTAATAAAGATATTTTTCAGGAGAGCCGAAACATTTAGTTGAAGGTACAATGCGATGGCAGCTGAGACGTTCACAAAAATGAAGAGGAACCTTCAATCTCATTGTGACAACAAGGATTGAATAATTGAAACTCATCAACATTACAGAGAAGCCATAAAATCCATACAGTTGGTCCCCCAGAAAAACTCAATTCACCATTCGTTGGATGCCAGAGCTGTATTCAGGCTCTTTGGGAAGACGTGGACAGTTATGATCGAGTCCTCGCGCTGAAAATTATCTGTGTTTTTTTTGGATGTCGTTGTCGCTGGATATTTCTCGCCACGCTTACCAGACTATCCGAAGAGGATATTTTGCAGCTAATAGAGTTTCTGACCGAGGAAGTTGACCGGCCTTTACCTCGCCGAAGCTACATCTGCATCTACAACTACATCTTTACTCTGCAATTCACTTTTAAGTGCTTGATAGAGGGTTCATCGAACCACAATCATACTATCTCTCTACCATTCCACTCCCGAACAGCGCGCGGGAAAAATGAACACCTAAAACTTTCAGTTCGAGCTCTGATTGCTCTTATTTTATTTTGATGACCATTCCTGCCTGTGTAGGTTGGGCTCAACAAAATATTTTCGCATTCGGAAGAGAAAGTTGGTGACTGAAATTTCGTAAATAGATCTCGCCGCGACGAAAAACGTCTTTGCTTTATTGACTTCGATCCCAACTCGGGTATCATATCTGCCACACTCTCTCCCCTATTACGTGATAATACAAAACGAGCTGCCCTTTTTGGCACCCTTTCGATGTCCTCCGTCAATCCCACCTGGTAAGGATCCCACACCGCGCAGCAATATTCTAACAGCGGACGAACGAGTGTAGTGTAAGCTGTCTCTTTAGTGGACTTGTTGCATCTTCTAAGTGTCCTGCCAATGAAACGCAACCTTTGGCTCGCCTTCCCCACAATATTATCTATGTGGTCTTTCCAACTGAAGTTGTTCGTAACTTTAACATCCGTGTACTTAGTTGAATTGATAGCCTTGAGAATTATACTATTTATCGAGTAATCGAATTCAAACGGATTTCTTTTGGAACTCATGTGGATCACCTCACACTTTTCGTTATTTAGCGTCAACTACCACCTGCCACACCATACAGCAATCTTTTCTAAATCGCTTCGCAACTGATACTGGTCTTCGGGTGACCTTACTGGACGGTAAATTACAGCATCATCTCAGAACAACCTAAGAGAACTGCTCAGATTGTCACCCAGGTCATTTATATAGACCAGGAACAGCAGAGGTCCCAGGACGCTTCCCCGGGGGAACACCTGATATCACTTCAGTTTTACTCGATGATTTGCCGTCTATTACTACGAACTGCGACCTTCCTGACAGGACATCACGAATCCAGTCGCACAACTGAGACGATACCCCATAGGCCCGCAGCTTGATTAGAAGTCGCTTGTGAGGAACGGTGTCAAAAGCTTTCCGGAAATCCAGAAATACGGAATCAACTTGAGATCCCCTGTCGATAGCGGCCATTACTTCGTGCGAGTAAAGAGCTAGCTGCGTTGCACAAGAACGATGTTTTCTGAAACCATGCTGATTACGTATCAATAGATCGTTCCATTCGAGGTGATTCATAATGTTTTAATACCGTATGTGCTCCAAAACCCTACGCGGTGATGTTACCACCAACTCTAGCACAACCACTGCTGCTGCACTCCTGGCGCATGCGGAATCTGAAAGACCAACCCCGAAGCGGATAGAGTAGGAGACCTATTCTGCGGGAACTGGGCATATGACTGCAGGGGGAAAATCTGGGTCAGTGAGCGAGTACACAGACTGAAACGACCAAACAGTTGTTTTCTTTGTATCCAATGTGAGCATATAGTCTCAGGTTGCAGGAAGAAGGTAAAGGCCATAACGTAACACTACCAGATTCAAAAACCAACTCAACGGGAGCTATTCTCGTATCTCTCGTAGAAGGAGAGTTCTACTGCAAAATAGCGAAGGGAAGTTGACCAATACGTATCTCTGAATCTTTAGTGTCAGTTCGTTCCCTATTTCGTTGGATACATAGTGGCAACAAGTGAGCACCCTGTCTGCATGCAACTGTGGTGAACTCTATTCATGCTGACTCGGTTCCTCTGTCCTCTGATACCAACTTTAGACAATTTTTGGACTTGTAGATCATAGTAATTACTACCAATCAAGATCGTTCCGTTAACAACGAGCACGTGTGTTCAGAGCAGCATTTTTCACAAAGGATGAACGAACAATTAATTGTCTCTCGCTCGAATCATCACAGATGTTCCTAAACGTATATGAAAAGTATAGTTAAAACTCATGTGGATATAGCACCAGTTAATATTTCGTTGTATTCAGTGTGAGCACATAGTCTCAGGTTGCAAGAAGAAGGTAAATGCCATAACGTAACACTACCAGAATGTAGTTGAATGTGAAGTAATAAAACCCGGAACTTCGGATCGTGGTTTCGTCTCGAATTCCAATATAAGATAACAAGCATAATGTTTTGCTGATGAAAACTTATACTAGAACTAGAATCCTGTGACCAGGCCTTTCTGCCTGGGATGTTATCTCGCAACCTTGAGCAAATCTGAAGGTGAAATATATTAAATTTTTCGTAGTGGTCGCATAGCTCGTGGAATCTGTTAGAATTCTAACCGGCAGCACGTCTCGGAGATGACCTGAAACAAAATTAATAATTATTTTCTAGTATGGAACCTAACAAATGCCGATGTTCCTTTAAGGCTATGTCTACTCACGACACTAAAGGTTTAGCCTTACAAATCATTACATACCGTACACAAATTCTAAGTCATGAACAACTATATTTTAGTTTCGTTTACAACTTACATAGACTGTTACAGCAAGATGAACCTCAGGCAATCGTTCTTTCCTATTCGAGCCCAAGAACAGAAAAAGAAAAAAATTCAGAATCTCGAATGTCCATGGAATATATTGCAACACAATGCATTCGTTTATAGTCTGACATACTCGTCAGTTATTCATACAATAATTATCACTACATGGAATTTACAAATTTCAAATTCATGACCACCCTAGGAGATACAGTAGAGAAAGCAATTCTGCTTCTCTGAACGATGTACCAGAGGCAGGACAGAATCTATTACCAGAGATTCTAGAAATTTTACTGCAATTCCGACTACATTCAATTGCAGTTGTCACTGGCATCAACCAGGGATTCCGTCAACTGGTGTTGAATGAAGAAGACAATGAACCGAGTCTTCTGGTTCAGGACTAACTGGAACGAAACGGGAGATCTTCAAACGACGGACGATACAATACAACACCAGGCTCCCATCCAGCCTAGCCTGCAGCCCATTTTTACTCTCACCAACTTTAAGACAACACGTCAGCAAGTGTATTGCATCCTTATTGCATGATTTCCCATTGTGGTACCCCTTATAAACAAGAAAACATGCGCGGAAGACTTTGCGATCGCTGCAGAAAGCGATAATATGGTGATCGCCATACTCGTATACTGTTAACTTGCAGCGAAATGGGCTACCATCTCTGAAAAACCTATATCTATTTGGAAAGCGGAAGGGTAAGAACAAAGTACAGAGACAAGTTTTAGGTGTAGAGTGGAACACCGAGGATGACTACTTTTTATCGACTCCAGTGAAATCACCAGAAAGTCATCAAAAGAGCTAGCCACCAAATGACACCTCTTTCAATAAACTGCTAGGTTGTACGATCAATTTGGACCTACTCTGCGGGAAATTGTTATTGTTCGGGCGTAACGACAAGCGCCGACACGAAGCTCGAGAACGTAACCACAGAGAAGGCTGTGAGACGACATCAGCCAATAGTACGCTGACTAGGACCGCACAAAGAAGACGAAGTAAATATTCATGAATTCCAATCAAGAACAACTGCCAAGATGAGAAACATAGAAGTAGATAGAGTAACGAAGCAGCTTAAATCATTCAATAAAGGTAAGGCATCCGGTTCAGATTGTATACCAGTCAGGTTCCTCTCAGAGTATGCTGATAAAATAGCTCCATATTTAGCAATTATATACAACCACTCGCTCACAGAAAGATCAGTACCTAAAAACTGGAAAATTGCTCAAGTCACACCAATACCCAAAAAGGGAACTATGAGTAATCCCCTGAATTACAGGCCTATATCACTAACGTCGGTTTGCAGTAGGGTTTTGGAACATATACTGTATTCGAACATTATGAAGTACCTCGAAGAAAATGATTTATTGACACGTAGTCAGCACGGTTTCAGAAAATATCGTTCTTGTGAAACACATCTAGCCTTTTATACTCATGAAGTAATAAGTGCTATCGACATGGGATGTTAAATTGATTCCATATTTTTAGATTTCCAGAAGGCTTTCGACACAGTTCCTCGCAAGCGTCTTCTAACCAAACTGCGTGACTATGGAATATCGCCTCAGTTGTGCGACTGGATTCGTGATTTCCTGTCAGAAGGGCCACAGTTCGTAGTAACAGACGGAAAGTCATCGAGTGAAACAGAAGTAATATCCAGCGTTCCCCATGGAAGTGTTATAGGCCCTATATTGTTCCTGATCTATATCAACAACATACGAGACAATCTGAGTAGCCGTCTTAGATTGTTTGCAGATGTTGCTGTCATTTACCGTCTTGTAAAGTCATCGGATGATCGAAACGACTTGCAAAATGATTTAGGTAAGATATCTATATGGTGCGAAAAGTGGCAGTTGACCCTGAATAAGGAAAAGTGTAAAGTTATTCACATGAGTACTAAAAGAAATCAGCTAAATTTCGATTACGCGATAAGTCACACAAATCAAGCCTGTAAATTCAACTAAATTCTTAGGGATTACAGTTACAAATAACCTAAATTGGAACGATCACATAGATAATATTGTGGGTAGAGCAAACCAAAGACTGCAATTCATTGGCAGAACACTTAGAAGGTGCAACAGGCCTACTGAAGAGACTGCTTACACAACGCTTGTCCACCCTATTCTGGAGTACTGCTGTGCGGTTTGGGATCCGCATCAGGTGGGACTGACGGTGACATTGAAAAAATACAAAGAAAGGCAGCCCGTTTTGTACTATCGGGAAATAGGAGAGATAGTGTCACAGACATGATACGTGAATTGGAGTGGCAATCATTAAAACAAAGGCGTTTTTCGTTGCGACGGGATCTTCTCATGAAATTTGAATCACCAGTTTTCTCCTCCGATTGCGAAAACGTTCTGTTGGCACCCACCTACAAAGGGAGAAATGATCATCACGATAAAATAAGAGAAATCAGGGCCCGCACAGAAAAATTTAAGTGCTTGTTTTTCCCGCGTGCCGTCGAGAGTGGAACGGTAGAGATACAGCTTAAAGGTGGTTCATTGAACGCTTTGCCAGGTACTTTATTGTGAATAGCAGGGTAATCACGTAGATGAAGATGTAGACAACGACAGAGGCGACCTCTATACGAAAAGAATATAACCGTCGCTCCTGCCATACTCGAGCGGTTACTAGGAGACCCGGATCAGACAAGAGCCGTGACTTGTGATCCATACGAACTTGTGTGATTAACTTCCATGAATATTGTATATAGCGAAGGACATTGCCTAATTACATGTGCCGGCCGGAGTGGACGAGCGGTTCTAGGCGCTTCAGTCTGGAACTGCGCGACCGCTACGGTCGCAGGATCGAATCCTGCCTCGGGCATGGATGTATATGATGTCCTTAGGTTAGTTAGGTTTAAGTAGTTCGAAGTCCTAGGGGACTGATGACCTCCGCTGTTAAGTGCCATAGTGCTCAGAGCCAATTACATGTCGCCAACTGCTTGCGAAAACTCATTGTAAATACAAAGTTTTGTCAAGTCAATTACTGTAATGAACTCCATTGATATGATTTGCTTTTATCTGTCTAGTTATCCAAGAAAACAATTTTCTAAGCACCGTATAAGGGATGAATGGGCAGGATACCACAGTTATTCCAGGTCATATGGCGCAAGGGAATGAACTCATGCCTGGGACCTAAGTTTACCATAACTGTCCCCAAATGGCAAGCCGCAGCTCTTGGAAGAGAGACTCAGGTGCACGTGTTCCGCAAGGCATTCCGTAAAGCCTTAGAGAAAAACGTCCTGATCCATTTAATCTGTAGCAAGAATAGACCTGCTTCTACTAAGAAGATGACGTTACCACAATTGTAGCTTTTAGCGGCAGTAGTAGGAACCCGACTACTCGTTACTTCTGCGATGCAACAGAATTCAAAATTGCTCAGACGACGTTGCGGGCAGAAGCTACAGTCACGCTGAGTTGATTCGCTGTGATACGAACAGATATAACACAAAAACTTACACTCATTGGAGACACTGCTCAGGACAGAACAGTCCAGCTGACCATCTTTCACCTCGAGGTCAAATACATATCCCATGGAAACTCCTATACGATTCAGACAGACAACGGGCAAACATACCACGCCACAGAATTCTGAATTCAAGGTCCGTCTTACAAGGAGATGATGTCGATACACTTCCTGTTTTCGGAGAGAAACTGGGAACACGAACCCAGAAAAAGAATTGCCGAGGCAGAAATTCTCAGACAGCTTTGGAAACATTACTCGGAAGAATACCAGTCCGAGTTCAGGAACTTCGATGAAGTTAAATGTCCACCGGGATGGTTCATCAAATTCCGCACAGAGGTCGTCGTCGTGGTACAAGAGCATCTCCGCAAAATTCGTATGTGGAGGAAGGTGAGAACAGAGAGAGAGAGAGCACGACCAGGTAGAGACGGGAAGAGAAAAACGACAGAATGTCATACGATCAGTCGCCCTGTGAAGCTGGTCGTTGCCTTAGACGTCTACCAATTTGGGGAACACGATGCAGAATGAGATACCTGTTACGAGAGATACTATCTGATTATTCTCAGAAGAAGTATCACTGACTTGTTCACATACGTAGTCAGCAAGAATAACAGTTTAGATGCCTAGCTTCTCAATTACAGTATCTAAACTGAGATGGACTATGTGTTTCTCCATGTTTTAGACAAATATTATAATTCCACACTGATGATATCTTTGAATCTAACATCCGTCTTTCCGCCATAAACTTGCAGATTCCTTACATTTTGTTTGTATACCAAGCCTTTCGAATTTTCCTGATAAAATATTTATTTGAACGTTATGGTGTGAATCACGAATACTCAAAATCGCATAAATTAATATTTCTTTTGGATGAAAAGCTCTGAGATATGAGCAGACCACAGGTTAAATTATCTAGTGTTGGTTTCGTACTGAAATCAACTTTCAGACTATGACACAGAATTCCTGCCTGCTGGAGCACACAGCGGAGACCAAAATGGGGCAGCAAGTGAGCCGCTATCTGCAGAATTATTCGATAGGCTTGTGCATCCCATCCACGTTTGCAACATTCCAAGTATTATTTGTGGGTGTTGCAACTTTCGTTTGTGTTTGTGTGCAAGTACACATGCAGAAGGATATTGTGATTTTAAGAAACATTGGATGCAAAGTTTCGTGAAATTAATGTGGTATAACAAGTACCACACGAGAATACATTCTCAGTGTTAATGTGTATTGATGGGTTCAGATCAAAGGTATGCACCTGTTTTAGCATACAGTAGTAGTCTGTGGCAAAGACGTGATTCTGTGTGAGTGCTGAATAAATACGCCGAAAATTGTCTTAATTCAATTAAATGAATTTTTAAAGAATCTGTACGGTGCGAACGACCCGTCGCCTTCTTGTTGCAGCAATTAACAACGGGCGCAGCTTCCGTGTCTGCCAGTGGTAATTACGCTTGGAGGGCAGCCAAATTCTGTCCACCAGTTAAACGCCTTTTAACTTACATCCCCCGCAGGCTACTATTTTATCCCTTTTTCGCCGTTTTATTCGTGGGTCTGCCTTAAAACTCAGCGTGGAGCAATTATTCCTTGCTCATGTTGAACACCTAATGCATTTAATGTATTTAAAAATGGAGACTGTATACTGTCGCGTATTTTCAAGATGGGATAAAAAAGTCGTTATGTCCTGCGTGGCTTGTGTTATATCGTCAATTGATCAGGTAGGAAGCGGGTGATGTTAGTGGTAAGGTGCTGGGCACATTAAACCCAAAAATGTAATTTAACACTCTTTATTAAAACATCAGTTAAAGTACGCTTAGCCCAAAGCAATACAGGTTTAATGAAGACAGAAAATTTAAGATAATTTCTATATGGAATGAAGGCTTTCACGACGAGATGACATTGCTGCTGCTTAACCTTTCTTCTGTTCCTAACGTTTAGTCCAGAACTACGCTGGACGTCTTCAGAGGCGTTGCTTCTCCAGATGAGTCGTACCGACTGACAAGACGGACAGCGACATATATATACTGCAGGAAAGGGGCAAGGCCGGAGTTACTCGTGATAAGCAGTGATTATCCTTGTGAAAGATAAAACTTAACTATCGATTGTCGTCCTGTTAAAGATAAGAAACCATTCAGCGCGTCTACAGAGCTACTGAGCTACTTTCCATATGTTGTTAAGTTTCGTGGTCTCTATTATCCCCATGTTGATATATTTCAATGCTTCTCTACATAGCCGTTGATAATACTTCGTCGTCGTAGATAACATTTTTGTTTCAGAAGACTTCACTTCGTGTCTTAAGAGCAGACTCTGTGTAAGTAGGCTGTTTAGGTTTTTATGTTGGTAATGCCACGTAGCGCTCTGTATGAAAATCACTGACTGTGACTGGTTGGCACTGTTGGAATATTCGCTATTGTAGTGTTGGGCAGTTGGATGTGAACATGGCGTAGCGTTGCGCAGTAGGAGGTGAGCCGCCAGCAGGGGTGGATGTGGGGTGAGAGATGGCAGAGTTTTGAGAGCGGACGATCTGGACGCGTGTCTGTCACAAAAAGGAAATTTGTAAGACTGGATGTCATAAGCTGGCACTATTGGCGCTAGCTGTATTGCAGTAGTTCGAGTAAAGAAGATTTTTGTGAGGTAAGTGATTCATGAAAGGTATAGGTTATTGTTAGTCAGGGCCATTGTTTTATAGAGATTATTGAAAGTCAGAATGCGTTGCGGTAAAAATATTGTGTGTCAGTTTAGTGTTGATCACAATAAGTGAAGAGAGAAATGTCTGAGTACGTTCAGTTTTGCTCAGCTGTTTGAGAAATCAAATAACGTAGCGGTTTACCAGCACAGTCATTCTTAATTTTTTTTAAGCGTATGTTTCATATGGCCATCTGGTACAACTGATCTGTCTACTCTCCCTAGTCGGCAGAGACTTTTGTGTTTGTTTACTTGTGTATTCACGCTTCTCTTGGTTATTCCAATATAAACTTTACCACATGTATACCGAATTTTATATACACCACCTACAGACAGAGGAGGGCGTTTATCCTTTACAGATCGGAGTGCTTTATCTATTTTCTTTGTTGGTGTGAAAACAGGTCTAATGTCGTGTCTCTGTAATAGTAGAGAAGCTACTGAAATATATAAACATAGAGATAATTTTAATAGGAAAGAAGAAAGCACGAAACTTAACGACTTATGGACAGTATGCTTATCACGTGTAGCTCCGAGCACGCCTGTCTTTTCTGCAGTATATATGTCTCTCCCAGACAAGCGACCCGTCAATCGGTAAGACTCGACGGAAGAGCAAGGCCTCTCAAGATGTCCAGCACAGTTCTGGAGGAAATGTCACGAACAGAAGAGTATCGTGGACCACGACCTTATACTCTGAAAGGTTCACCAGCAGCAATTATTATATAGCCCGTACCAACGTTGAAATCTTGGAAGCAATTATTACGTAACTCGGTAGACAAATACAGTGTTAAGGTACAGATTCAAGAAACAATTTTCCTCGACCACTCATATAACTTTGTCTCTGAATCGATTGACCTTTAACAAGTTTTAAATATCATGACAATTCATCATTTTCAGATAAAAACTGGAAAAAAAGTCGGCATATCGCAGCTACACACTGTTGCCACGGTCCCACGGCTCAAATAAAAGATATGACGGTAGTAAAATAAAAGAAAATAGTAATTTCAGTGAAAAGGTAGTCGAGTTCTGGGCAAAGAAGTAATGATTAACTGCTATAACGGCCAGCGACCCGTTTCAGAACCGGAAGAAAGAACTTCCAGGACAAATAACCACCGTTAACACAAATCTTGAATCAGCTTTCACAATGTAAACCGAGCTTTAAACGTGACGCGGGTCACTTCAAGCAGTCAATGCAACAAACAGACAGCAGAGCATAGTAGTGTCTTATGTGAGGTGGTAAACAATATATCAGTAAGCTGTATCAATTTACACTATTTAAGAGGAACAGTACAGAATTATGATTTTTGGAGGCACCATCTAAACGAGTAACGTAACACTGGTTACATCAAGTGGAGAGATATCAGAGGCAATTTTCTATCACGTAACGGTTACTCACAGTAACGGCCAACTGTCAGTTTTAGGTTTGAGAAAAGTTAGTGACAGAAAAATAAGTGACCCAATACAATGTGTAACAACAGAGCCGATTAGAGTCATAAAGTAGTAGATTACTGCTAATGACGCGGTCTGCTAAGTTTCAGTAGATAACACAATCAACACAGTATTAGGAAATTTGAGGCATTGTTTATAGTCCACAATGTTTCGAATGAAAGGGCCACAATAGAGATGGTAGAGCTCTTGCCCGCGAAAGGCAAAGGTCCCGAGTTCGAGTCTCGGTCCGGCACACAATTCTAATCTGCCAGGAAGTTTCATATCAGCGCACACTCCGCTACCGAGTGAAAATCTCGTTCTGAAGTTTCAGGGCCACAATAGTATGTGAACAAGTCAGGCGGAGGAAAACGTGACGCAATGTAAGCACGTAACGGCGTCCACAGCAAACATATTTGATTATAGTAATAGTACTAAGGTGTCCACAAATGAAAACTCAGCTCCTGAGGGTCACACAGTTTTGTCACGTAAACCAGCTAGTAAGTTACGTTAAAACATACCTATGGACTACCCTGAACATACAAGATTATATGGTATCAAGACACTCGCCTTTTGAGAGACCGGCATTGGCAACAGATAAATAACCACAGATGTACATTCAACTAAGACCGCTCGTTTAAGATCTCCACAGCATACGTTCAAGTCGGTGGTGACTATGAATTGTGCCTATCGAGGTTTTGATGGCCCAGGAACTTAAAGCCGCGGCCGCCTGCAACTTATGACACGAATTATACACTCCAAAGAAACCACACAAAAGAAATGGAAATTCACTGTACGAAACAGTATAATCGCACACACACATATGTACAGATCGCTACAGTTACGGGCACATTAAAACCGGAAAACAATTTAATAATTCTTGAAACGCCACTAAGTATTACGCGATTCCTATATTCAGTGTGCGCTGACATGAAACTTCCTGGCAGATTAAAACTGCGTGCTGGACCGAGACACGAACTCGGGACGTTTGCCTTTCACGGGCAAGAGCTCTACCATCTCTATTGTCGCCCTTTCATTTGAAACGTTGTGGACTGTAATCAATACCTCAAATTTCTTAATACTGTGTTGACCCAAAGAAGGGAAGACAGAAAGGTGGAAGGAGTATATAGAGGGTCTATACAAGGTCGATGTACTTGAGGACAATACTATGGAAATGGAAGAGGATGTAGATGAAGATGAAATGGGAGATATGATACTGCGTGAAGAGTTTGACAGAGCACTGAAAGACCTGAGTCGAAACAAGGCCCCGGGAGTAGACAACATTCCATTAGAACTACTGACGGCCTTGGGAGAGCCAGTCCTGACAAAACTCTACCATCTGATGAGCAAGATGTATGAGACAGGCGAAATTCTCTCAGACTTCAAGAAGAATATAATAATTCCAATCCCAAAGAAAGCAGGTGTTGACAGATGTGAAGATTACCGATCAATCAGTGTACTAAGCCACAGCTACAAAATACTAACGCGAATTTTTTACAGACGAATAGAAAAACTAGTAGAAGCTGACCTCGGGGAAGATCAGTTTGGATTCCGTAGAAATACTTTAACACGTGAGGCAATACTGACCCTACGACTTAGCTAGATTAAGGAAAGGCAAACCTACGTTTCTAGCATTTGTAGACTTAGAGAAAGCGTTTGACAATGTTGACTGGAATACTCTCTTTCAAATTATGAAGGTGGCAGATGTAAAATACAGGGAGCGAAAGGCTATTTACAATTTGTACAGAAACCAGATGGCAGTTATAAGAGTCGAAGGGCATCAAAGGGAAGCGGTGGTTGGGAAGGGAGTGAGACAGAGTTGTAGCCTTTCCCGATGTTATTCAATCTTTATATTGAGCAAGCAGTGAAGGAAACAAAAGAAAAATTCGGAGTAGGTATTAAAATCCGTGAAGAAGTAATAAAAACTTTGAGGTTTGCTGATGACATTGTAATTCTGTCAGAGACAGCAAAAGACTTGGAACAGCAGTTGAACCGAATGGATAGTGTCTTGAAAGGAGGATGTAAGATGAACATCAACAAAAGCAAAACGAAGTTATGGAATGTAGTCGAATTAAGTTGGGTGATGCTGAGGGAATTAGATTAGGAAATGAGACACTTAAAGTAGTAAAGGAGTTTTGCTATTTGGGGAGCAAAATAACTGATGATGGTCGAAGTAGAGAGGATATAAAATGTAGACTGGCAATGACAAGGAAAGCGTTTCTAAGAAGAGAAATCTGATAACATCGAATATAGATTTAAGTGTCAGGAAATCATTTCTCAAAGTATTTGTATGGAGCGTAGCCATGTATGGAAGTGAAACGTGGATGGTAGATAGTTTGGACAAGAAGAGAATAGAAGCTTTCGAAATGTGGTGCTACAGAATAATGCTGAAGATTAGATGGGTAGATCACATAACTAATGAGGAGGTATTGAATAGAATTGGGGAGAAGAGGAGTTTGTGGCCCAAATTGACAAGCAGAAGGGACCGGTTAGTAGGACATGTTCTGAGGCATCAAGGGATCACAAATTTAGCATTGGAGGGCAGCGTGGAGGGTAAAGATCGTAGAGGGAGACCAAGAGATGAATACACTAAGCAGATTCAGAAGGATATAGGCTGCAGTAGGTACTGGGAGATGAAGAAGCTTGCACAGGATAGATTAGCATGGAGAGCTGCATCAAACCAGTCTCAGGACTGAAGACCACAACAACAACACATATTCAGTGTGCACAGTAATGGCACCTCCCGAACAGAATGGTCAACTATTACAGACCGACTAAATACACAGGTCTGTTCCAGAAAGTGCAGTAAGTAGAGCGAATCCACTGTGAGTCCGCTCAACAGACTTTAACTAAAACTTGAGAGACACATCAGACCCCAGCTGCCGCCATAGGCATTGCTCAGCCGAACTGATAAACATCCATAGCCACGGTCTCGTACGCTCCATCAGGCGCCACCTCAGGTGTTTTCACTCACACCGTACCGACCTCTAGCGGTGGGCCACCTGCCACAGGTATTCCAGCTTGTCGCTACATCGATACCAACCTCCATAGATACAGAAATACCTGGCACACGACACATCGCTCTACGCTCTTCTGAATAAAGATTACGACTGTGAGCTAATTTCTGACATAATGAAAGGCTGTGTGTACAGCCGCGGGTACAGGGAGATCAGAATTGTTCTGAAAAGCTTGTACAGGGTTTTCAGAGTAGCCTGTGCTGAGAAACAATTGCTTAAAAAAGTTCGATATGTTGCGTCTTTTGCGAGATAATTAGTATTAAAGTTGGCCGGTCAGGCAGTTGCCCGTGCGAAATCAAGCGGCCCGCCACAGGCGGTGTCACCAAACGTGTTCTTCGGTTTTTGGTTTACTGAAACCAAACAAAAGAGCGATACAAAATCTGGACATAGGATGGTAGTAAGGATCGAACACGAGCTGAAGGCAGAGCAGCCTCATGCGCTGCCACGTACACTTTCAGAACAACTGGGGCTAATTGTATCTGGCGGCTGCCCACCTCTGTGCTAACAGCAGATTAAGTTCATAGCTCTTACTTACTTACTTTTAGGTTACTTACGTAACTAATGTTTTTATGTCTCCTGTACTCTTCATCCAGATCTAGACTCCGCCACTAAGGCGAAGGGTACCTTGTACCACTAACAGTCATTTCTTTCATTGCTACATTTGTAGACAGCGCGAAGGAAAGACGATTGTCTTGATCCTTCCGCACGAGAACTAATTTCTCTTATCTTAGTGGTTCTTACGCGAAATATACGTTGCCGGCAGTAGCTTCAAATGCCGGTTCCCTAAATTTTCTCAGTAATGCTTCGCTAAAAGAACGTCATTTTCCCTACAGGGTCTTCCACTTGAGTTCACGAAGCATCTCCGTAATACTGGCGCGTTGATATAACCTACCTGCAACGAACCTAGCGATTGGTCTCTGAATCCCTCCGATGCCTATCTTCACAAAAGAAGACGAAGTAAACATTGCAGAATTCGAATCGAGGACAGCTGCCAGCATGAGTAACGTACAAGTAAATATCCTAGGAACAAGTGAAGCAATTTAAATCACTTAATAAAATCAAGTCTTTGGTCCAGACCGTAATCCAACTAGGTTCCTCTCGGAGTATGCTGATGCATTCGCTCCATACTTAACAATCACGTACAAAAGTCTGTTCGACCAAGATTCGTACCCAAAGACTGCAAAGTTGTACAGGTCACACCAATAATCAAGAAAGGTAGCAGGAGTAATCCACTAAATTACAGGCCCATATCGTTAACGTCGATATGCAGCAGGATTTTGGAACGTATATTATGTTCGAACATTATGAATTACCTCGAAGAAAACTGTCTATTGACACACAGTCAACATGGATTTAGAAAACATCGTTCGCGTCAAACACAACTAGCTTTTTATTCACAGGAAGTGTTGAGTGCTATTGACAATGGATTTCAGATCGATTCCGTATTTCTGCATTTCCGGAAGGCTTTTGACACTGTACCACACAAGTTGCTTGTAGTGAAATTGCTTGCTTATGGAATATCGTCTCAGTTATGTGACTGGATTCTGGATTTCCTCTCAGAGAGGTCACATTTCGTATTAATTGACGGAAAGTCATCGAGTAAAACAGAGGTGATTTATGGCGTTCCTCAAGGTAGCATTATAGGCCCTTTGCTGTTCCTTATCTATGTAAACGATTTGGGAGACAATCTGAGCAACCGTCTTAGGTTGTTTGCAGATGACGCTGTCATTTATCGACTAATAAAGTCATCAGAAGATTAAAACATATTGCAAAAGGATTTAGAAAAGATATCTGAATGGTATGAAAATTGGCAGTTGACCCTAAATAACGGAAAGTGTGAGGTCATCCACATAAGTGCTAAAAGGAATGCGTTAAACTTCGGTCACAGGATCATTCAGTCTAATCTAAAAGCCGTAAATTCAATTAAATAGCTAGGTATTACAATTACGAACAACTTAAATTGGAAGGAACACATAGAAAATGTTGTGGATAAAGCTAACCAAAGACTGCGTTTTAACGGCTGGACACTTAGAAAATGTAACAGGCCTACTAAGGAGACTGCCTCACTACACTTGTCCGTCCTCTTTTAGAATACTGCTGCATAGTGTGAGGTCCTTACCAGATAGGACTGACGGAGTACATCGAAAAAGTTCAAAGAAGGGCACCACGTTTTGTATTGTCGCTAAATATGGGCGAGAGTGTCACAGAAATGATACAGGATTTGGGCTGGACATCATTAAAAGAAATGCGTTTTTCGCTGCGACGTAATCTTCTCACGAAAATCCAATAACCAACTTACTCCTTTGAATGCGAAAGTATTTTGTTGACACCGTCCAACATAGGGAGAAACGATCACCACGATAAAATAAAGGAAATCAGAGCTCGTACGGAAAGACATAGGTGTTCGTTCATTCTGCGCGCTATACGACATTGGAATAATAGAGAATTATGAAGGTGGTTCGATGAACCCTCTACCAGGCACTTAAATGTGATTTGCAGGGTATCCATGTAGATGTAGATGTAGACCTCGTGGCTATCCAAAACATTCTTTTACGGGCTTGCTTTTCCTGCACATTCGTTAAGTTACACTTTTATACTCTTACAGCAAGCTACCATCCATTACATTAACTACTAATTTTGGTTAGGTCATCTTGCTTCGCAGAGTTCTGCTTGCCTTATCGGTCAGATCATTGATATATATAGAGAATAAGAACCTTCTTGTCACACTTCCCTGGGGAACATCTGACGATACTCTTGTCAGTGTACGGCACTCGTCTTGAGGGCAATGAACCGGGATTTACAATATAATAAGTCTTGAAGACACGTAAATATATGGCGAAATCTATTCCGTATGCGCATACGTTCGTTAATTGTCAGCACTGGAGTACCGTGTGAAGTGATTTCCTCAAATAAAGAATATAGAATTTGCCCTTGCCCTTCATACATGGTTCGCAGGATGTCATGCGAGAAAATACAAGCCGAGTTTCGCACGAGCGTGGTTTCCTGTACTGGGTGACATATAAGGAATGCCCCCTAATGTCATGTCGGACCGACGTGATATGGACTTAACAAGTAGTCGAAAATCCCCTGCAGAAATACTGTAACATACAGCTTCTATAGCCGTCCACAATTGCGAAAGTGTTTCCCGTGCATGATTTTGTGCACGAACTGATTTCTCGATAATGTCCCATAAATATTATTGGGATCCAAATCGGGCGACCTGGCTGGTCAAATCATTCGCTTTTATTGTCAAGAATGCTCTTCAAACCAGTCGCTAACAAGGCGCATTGTCATCCATACATATTTCATCTTTGGTTGAGACATGAAGTTCTTGTCTCCAAGTAGCCGAGCACAGCCATTTGCAGTCAATGACTGGTTCAGTTGGACCAGAGGACCCTGTCCATTCCATGCAAACACAGCCCACAATATTATGGAGCCAGCACCAGCTTGCACAATACCTTGTTGACGGGTCCATGGCTTCGTGTGGCCTGCACCTCACACGAACTCTACTGACAGCTGTTATCAGCCGAAATCGGTAATCGCCTGGCCAGACCGCGGTTTTCCAATTGTTTAGGGTCCAACCGATATGGTCACCAGCCCAGGAGAGGCGACGACGTCCTGCTAGCAAAGGCACTCGCTCCGATCGTCAGCTGCCGTAGAGATTAATTCCAAATTCGCCGCACTCTCCTAACAGATACGTTCGCCGTATGTCCCACATTGATATCTGCACTTATTTCACGCAGTGTTGCTTGTCCGTTAGTACTGATAACAACACAAATACCGCTGCTCTCGGTAGTTAAGGCCGTAGGACATTGCGTGGTCCATGGTAAGAAGTAATTCCAGGAATTTGGTATTCTTGACTCAGTGGATCTCATACTAGTGAATTCCCTAACTATTTCCGAATCGGAGTGTCGCATGTGTCTAGCTCCAATTGCCATTCCGCGTTCAAAGTGTGGCCACAATCACGCCGGAAACCTTTTCACGTTAATCTTTTGTGCAGAAAGGACGGCTCCGCCAATGCACTGCCCTTCTGAACCTTGTGTGTGCGATACTACGCCATCTGTGTGTAGGCATATCACCCATCTGTATGTAGGGATATCGCTATCCCGTTACTTTTGGCATCTCAGTGTAAATCGGTACTGATCTGTGGACAGCAGCTCATCCGTCTCAAGGACACTTGTTATGTTCTCTATGCATACATGTACAGGATAAGGGAAACATGCACGGAAGGAATATCCATTTACAGAATTAAAACATGACGTCTAAGATGACTGGCAACACGGAGACACAAATAAATGTTTCATTAACACTCACAGTCTTTATGGTCAGCTCCTGCGGTTAATAATAAAGGTTTTTATGTGAAGTTATGCGTACCACGAACATACTGTCGCAATCGAAAACCGGACTTCCGTTTGGTGGCACTTTTCATTAGCTTCTTCTCTCCAACAACCACTGAAATTGCATTTGAGACTGCAGTGTATATTAAGCCACCCTTCTGCGGTTAGAACGCGACATGAATGGAGAGAGAGAGAGAGAGAGAGGCAGTAGAGAATAGAGGAAAGGCTTGTGCTGACCCACATTCGCGAGAGATACATTGCACCGAGCACCTCTTTTCATCGTCCCTGCCGTTACACATCTCTTTATTCAGGGCGACGGCTTTAATTAAAACGGAAAACGTAACAATGACTCAGTTAAGTGGATTCATAACTGCAGATCTGTATAGATGGAACCACTGAAATTCTGTCGCTGGAACAGTGGTGCGTCAATTGTGCTTGTCTTTACACGACCGCTTTACTGCTATCCGACAAGCTTTTCAGTGTGCTGAAAACAGTAAAACTGTCATTTGCTCCTCCCGCTCTGTAGCGCTTATTTTTTTCTCTTTTTATTTCGCGTCGAAAGTGCTACAATGTTCTATAAAATACAGAAACGTATCAAATTACGGCACAGAGGATGAGCTGCTTCACTTACTACGCAAACACAAATACTGGTACATAGGTGGAATTTGAAAACAGTGTGTACTTGACGCGTGTGAACACAGAACGAAATACAGACGTTTACATATTAAGAGGTGAGAAGAGTATTTTCATTTTACCCATTCAACAAATTCTGCCAAGAAGTTAAATATGTCAGTAATATATCCTGCAAGGGCACAGTTCTTAGAGCATTACTTTCGCAGTACATCGCATTAACTTAGCTATTTTTCATTAATTTCGAAACGGTCTATCGTCTCTTTACTAGAACTGTAAACTCACAAACTTCTTTTTGTTTTGTTTGTACGATGGCATGTTAACTGAAACAGATAAGTCTCACTGATCATTATTCGACATGGTTCGTAGGATTAGACTCCTTATTCACTGGAGTTATTTTAAATTAATCTAATATAGACGATTTCAATGTAGGACTTTCTGCCTTTGGCGCTATTAACTTCACAAATTTCTTAGGCTGTCAAAGGGAGGTACTAAGTTTCAAAAATTGTTCAAGTGGCTCTGAGCACTATGGGACTCAACATCTGAGGTCATCAACCCCTATAACTTGAAATAGAAACGAAGTCCCATGCTTCTTTACAGAGCGTAGGGGAACGACGCGGGAGACCTGCACCGCCGTACTAGGCAAGGTCCTAATGGAGGTGGTTTGCCGTTGCCTTCCTCCGACCGTGATGAATGATGATGATGAAGACGACACAACAACACCCAGTCCTCTCAAGGCAGGTGAAAATCCCTGACCCCGCCAGGAATCGAACCCTGGACCTCGTTCTTAGGAAGCGAGAACACTACCGCGAGACCACGAACTTAGAACTGCTTAAACCTAACTAGCCTAAGGACATCACACACATCCATGCCCGAGGCAGGACTGGAACCTGCGACCGCAGCGGTCGCGCGGGTCCAGACTGAAGGGCCTAGAACCGCTCGGTGACACCGGCCGGCTACTACTCGTACATTCCATCAGGAGTTACACCATTCTACTACTTTGTCAAATAGCTGGCGAAATTTAAGTAGATTTTTTGTGATTTCCTTTCAGAGACTTGTTACATGGCTTGCATCTATCCTCTCTTATACTCATCGACTCACCTTCATTTCTTCGCTATTACATTATGTAATTTCTTACTCCGCCGGTATTCTATCCGTCAAGTTGTGTAGGAAGTTTTATTCATTCGTTTGTTTATTCAGCGATAACTAGTTTCGGACCGTTCTTCCATTCAAATCATCCATGTATGTAAGTTTTGCGTTACAACGAGGCGTGAATTACATGCCACAAAACATGTCAACTTGGCACAGTACTATTCGTGTAACCCTTCCGTTTCTTGCCCAGATCTCTCTAAATTTTTGCTGACATTCCTTTTCTCTCATTCATCTCTTTCCACATCTCTTGGAGACACGAACTAGTTCAAGTTTTTGTTCGACGCAACATCTAATTGCTGATTTGAATTGTGAGATCTTCATACGTTCTCTCTAATCTTCCTATGGTGCATGGTATGTTAGAGATTATGTTTCTGGATTCTCACTTCTAAACTCTTACCTACTATAGTCTCGTGTGAAGCCATCCTGACTTTTCTCTCTCCAAGTACACTGTCACCAAACGATGGAAAATGACAATTTCTGTATCTCCGGCATGCTGGGGTTGAACAGGTCAGCAAATTCTACGTGATTACAGTAATTGTAAGAGGAACCATTTTAAGTTGCATAGAAAATTATGTTTATTCATTGATGACTACTTTCAGAAGATTCGTCCATTATCAAATCATCCATGTACCTAAGTTTTCCACTAAAATCAGACGTGCATTACAGCCGACAAAACATGTCACCGTGGCAATTGTACAGCGTAACGCCAACGCATGCATCGCTACATGTCAAAAGGTAACGTGGCCTGTAATGCACGTCTGGTTGTAACGTAAAACTTACGTATCTGGATGAATTGACAATGGACGAGTCGTCATCAGCAAATAAGTAAAACTTCCTTCGCCACTTGAGACAGTCCCTTTAACAATTATTGTAAAAATTGACAGAGTTTAAGAAGGCTTGACATACTAAATTGTTATCATGTGTTTTTACTGAAGTCCGCTGTTGCATTTATTTTCGCAATGAGCAGCAGTTTCGTTCTTTACAGAACGTTTTCAGGTCTGCAAAAATAAATAAAAAACATTATGGATTTGATCGTTCCTAGCTTACCTGAAGCACATATGACCATAGATACTTCGATATTATTTTTATGACTCAGTGCTTGAAGGTACAAAATACGACGTGTTAAACTCTCTAGCGATATTGTATGATCGAAAGCTGATTTCTAGCACAATAGAAACTGATAATTTCAACTTATGAATTCGCGACCTTGACAAATAAAAGTTACATTCAAACTCAAATTGTGAATACGCTGCATAGATCCAGAAATCTGTGCAGTGGCAGGTCTGTAAGGTGACTATAATTTCGCACCTTACAAGCACTCATCTACATACTTTGCCATTCTTTACAACCGGAATTAGGTATCATTTGATAGGCTGTACATCGTATACAAGAATATTTAAAGAAGACTTACTTTGTCATGTACACCTTGTGAATAGTTGTTAACGCTTATTGCATGAAAGTTGATGGAGTGTCATTATTTTCAGAATGGCGTAAAGAATGATTGCCTATACTAGTAGAGGTTGGAACGCCAGTGGAAATGAGATGGCAGGCCCTGGGTGTGTTGGTCCTGCTTAACACAGGAAGTAACCTAAGACAGACTTGGGGCACCTGAGAGCTGAAGTATAACACAGAGGCGGCCGGCCGGTGGTGTAGTGGGGCCAGAAGGATAAGTGGATAATACTTTGGAAACTCTGAAAATCTTGGACGCAGCAGAGAGGAACGAGGAAGCGTTACCTCGAAAATCACGCACGCTGTGTTATTTCCGAAGATTTTTACTCTGAGAAGCGTACCATTGTATGAATTCCTAATTAACGGGTATAGGTATTTCATCGCAAACTTTCCACACTGGACCGGCTGTTGTGGCCAAGCAGTTCTAGGCGCTTCAGTCTGGAACCGTGTGAGCACAACGGTCGCAGGTTCGAATCCTGCCTCGGGCATAGATGTGTGTCATGTCCTTAGGTTAGTTAGGTTAAGTAGTTCTAAGTTCTAGGGGGCTGATGACCTCAGATGTTAAGTCCCATAGTGCTCAGAGCCATTTTTTCCGCAATAGGCGACAAAGATTAAAATATGTTATGTCAGCGTTCGGAAGAATCTGTAGAGAGGGAGAATATCCCTTGGTTTCAAGAATATGATCCGCCTTCTGCAGTTAAGAGGGAGGGGAGCTGAGCTTTGCAAGGAAGCCAGTGGTAGAGAGAAGGAGGTCTTCCGTTTTGAGCGCCCGTGCTTGATGGTCGTTCAGTATCAGCTTTTGTTGGAACACACTGACTTGCTGTCTTTGCTCTCAGGAGATTTTGTAGTTATAACGGTTAGTCACTGTACTATTGTGAACTTATACGGTTCTGGACTTCGCCTCCGGGCAGGGAGTCGTCGTTGAGTACGCAATGTTCAGTGACTGAAAACACTTCTTCTGCCTCTACTCACGTTGAGACGTTGTGTGAACTCTGTCCTTGTGGCTGGGAGTTCGCGTTTCTCGCCTGTAGAACTCATAGAGGAGAAGATAGTATTAGATTATACTAGTCAGAGGACCGTCTTCTACCATCCTAGTGTTGAATGAGTTTTTTTTTTATTTTTGTGGCTGGAGTTCTTCCGTCGTTGCAGACGTGTACGAGAACCATCACTCCGACGCACCGGAAGCAGTATCTACGGTGATACTGCTAATTGCTTCGGCTTAATAGGGCCATAAAGCTAAACAGCTGTGATCACGTAAATTTTATTTACACTGAGGTTGTCCACTACTGTATATCATCTTTGAAAGTAGTGTCTTCTAGTGTTTTGTACGTAGGTGATGTCAGTTATCTCGCATTATCTATGTTAGTTCGCATAGCCATAAAAAGGGACAGATTAGAGTAATTGAACAATCATATTAGTTAGGAAATCCATTTGTATCTCTTTATGTCCATTGAACATTTGTAATATATAAAGGGCCTTTAAACCACGATAAATGTGTGAGGAGAAACAGCATTTATCATTTGTAGTTACTAGTTCCTTTAATCATTCATTTATGTTTATGCTGTAAATTGTGTATTAAAGAGCAAGAAGGAGAAGATAATATCACCATTAAGAGATCCTAAGCTCTGCTTCAGAGGGTAGTCAGACAGGACCAGATGTTCATTTCGTGTTCAATATTTTCCTTTGCACACATTCATTTTACACCGGCCTGGAGTAGCACCTTGCAAGTCTGCCGTTACGTCGGAGGTCCCGAGTACTAGCATACCTACGTGACCAGGTAATGTGTTTGCTAAACGACTGACCACATTGCGATCAACAGGGTAATCCTCATGTATATTCTTCACCGTCTTGTTAATGTTTGTCACTGCATCGTTCTCACAACACGAGAACCCTACAACAGTACGTTGTTTCAGATGAAAGTCAAGAGCAGCAACTACCTTGAGGGAGTGTTACTAGAGTGCGCATGTGGAAACTTGTTTAATCAAATCTGAATACAAGCAGAAAAACTGTTTCTATGATCTCTGAAAATAGCAAAATTGTAGAACAACATCAACCCCGCGACTGCTACGGTCGCAGGTTCGAATCCTGCCTCGGGCATATATGTGTGTGATGTCCTTAGGTTAGTTAGTTTTAAGTAGTTCTAGGGGACTGATGACCTCAGAGGTTAAGTCCCATAGTGCTTAGAGCCATTTGAACCATTTTTTGTAGAATAAAATCTGGATTTTTGAGAAAGAAAAATGTTCGAATTTATTTTCGAGTGACCCTGCGTGATCATACTAGTGCAATTCCTGCTGCGCAAAGAAATGTGGAGTGGACAGCTTTTTTTGGGATGAGATGGGTGATTCATTGTTGGAAGAAACGGTAGATGTCAAGAACGAGTTCATTATCTAGGATGGGAAGGCGACTGAAATCACACTGGGAAAGGACACGGAGTGTCGGAAGGATGATGACGATGTTTGGCTTGTGGGGCGTTCAACTGCGCGGTTATCAGTGCTCGTACAAATTCCCAAACTTTTCTCAGCCCAGTCTCGCCACTTTCATGAATGATGATGAAATGATGAGGACAACACGAACACCCAGTCATTTCGAGGCAGGTGAAAATCCCTGACCCCGCCGGGAATCGAACCCGGGACCTCATGCTCGGGAAGCGGGAACGCGACCGAGAGACCACGAACTGCGGACAATGTGTAGGAAGGAAGGTGGGACGTGTTCATAACATGAACGATACAACATCACGACTTATAAAGCAGTGGAGGAAAGAACATTGGGAAGTGCCGTCATCTACATGTGGGATACCAAAAATTATAAAATCTGAAAGACGACAAAGATAAAATTAAAGATTGTATGCAAAGTGATAATTAGATTAGAAAAAAAATTGTTATATTCCGTACTTCGAACACAGTTCATGAAATATTGTCATTGAGGGTACTTCTTTACAGAGATGTTTCACTTCCAACAGGGGGCGTCGTTTACCATAGCTCGTGAGTGCAGTACGATATCTGACAGTGTCAGCTCAGCGTCGTCGGTATGCTCACATTGGCAAGTGTAGCGGTAGACGCCTGTAAAACAGTAATAAAGTTCGAAGAAGCTATGTATCTGAAGCTCGGTTTTTCCTTGAGAAGTCTGTCTGGATCATTCAAGTGATCCATGACTGTTTGAAATTCGTCCAGTATCTTAAGAAATCGGCTTTATTACTTACTTCCGCGTCCAGTTCTACGTTTTGTGTCTTCTGTTTCGCGGGATTTAGGATTGCACTTGACGTAATTTTGTTATTTGTGCCTATGCGTTTGTTAAATTGAGCATTGCATCTAGTCTACATCTACATCCATACTCCGCAAGCCACCTAACGGTGTGTGGCGGAGGGTACCCTGAGTACCTCTATCGGCTCTCCCTTCTATTCCAGTCTCGTATTGTTCGTGGAAAGAAGGATTGTCGGTATGCTTCTGTGTGGGCTATAACCTCTCTGATTTTATCCTCATGGTCTCTCCGCGAGATATACGTAGGAGGGAGCAATATACTGCTCGACTCTTCGGTCAAGGAGTGTTCTCGAAACTTCAACAAAAACCCGTACCGAGCTACTGAGCGTCTCTCCTGCAGAGTCTTCCACTGGAGCTTATCTATCATCTCCGTAACGCTTTCGCGATTACTAAATGATCCTGTAACGAAGAGCGCTGCTCTCCGTTGGATTTTCTCTATCTCTTCTATCACCCTATCTGGTACGGATCCCAGTAGTGTCAGTGTCGTCGTAACTGCCCTCCACTTCACGTCTGTTGTGCAGCGATCTACCTTAATTTAAGTATTAACTGTATTTTTCTTACTTGTCACTTCTTCTTCCGTGTGTTTTTGCTTTTAGGAAGCTTTAATTGTCGAGTGCTAGTAATAGTGTTCCATAGATTTCGTGTTTGTTTTGAATACAGTCAGAGAGAGAGTCATTTTAGTCAACCATAGTGCCAGTAGTGCTAGTGTTTATTTTCAATACAGTCCAGAGACAGGTAGTGCTATTTTCATTGTTTTCTACAAGAAGTGGCTCGCAACCTCAGATTAGTCAGTTTAGTCAGCCGACTTTAGTGAATTAGCAGTCTAGTTAAAATGTGATTAACTCTCAACAGTAAATTGATTTCTTAGGATGGACAGGATGTGTGACTGCTGTGTACAGACGCAGGAGGAGCTGGCCACTGTTCGCGAATAGCTGAACGTGTTGATGGCCGCGGTCAGCCGTCTCCAGCCTGTTGCCTCGGAGTGTAGCGGCAGTGGGGAGTCTGGTGCGTCGCATGGTACACCCCAGTTGCTTCACCCACTGTCCCTGCTGTCGAGACATCTTTGCGGGTACCGGGCGCGGTTGGGCAACCCTCTCCCCAAGGGGAGTGGCGGGTTCAGCGGCGTTCGCGGCGCACGAGGCGGAGGGTCAATGTGGAGGCTGGCCGTGTGGCATCGCCCGCTCTGCCTGTGAGTGGACATGTGGCTGCTCCTTCAGCAAGGTCCGAGCAGGCACACTTGGGGAGGGGTTTATTAGTTATTGGGATCTCCAACGTTAGGCGGGTGATGGAGCCCCTTAGGGAAATAGGGGAAAGGTCGGGGAAGAAGGCCAGTGTTCACTCTGTCTGCTAGCCGGGGGTCTCATCTGAGATGTGGAGGAGGCCCTGCCGGCGGCGATAGAGAGCACTGGGTGCACCCGACTGCAAGTTGTTGCTCATGTCGGCACCAATGACTCCTGCCATCTGGGTTCAGAGGTCATCCTCAGTTCGTACAGGCGGTTGGCGGAATTGGTGAAGGCGGAAAGCCTCGCTCGCGGGGTGGATCAGAGCTAACTATTTACAGTATCGTTCCCAGAACCGGTCGCGGTCCTCTGGTTTGGAGCCAAGTGGAAGGCTTAAACGAGAGGCTCAGACGATTCTGGGGAGATCAGGGGTGCAAATTTCTCGACCTCCGCTATTGGGTGGAGAAATGTAGGGTCCCCATGAATAGGTCAGGCGTGCACTACACGCCGGAAGCAGCTACAAGGGTAGCGGAGTACGTGTGGAGTGCACATGTGGGTTTTTTAGGTTAGAGAATTTCCTCCCTAGGCCCGACAAGACGCCTCCTGAGACACGGCGAGGTAGGAGTAGGCAAAATGCAACATGGAATAACAATATTGATGTGCTAATAGTAAGGAGCGTCTATAGAAAGGTCCCAGAACTGCTCTCACTAATAAACGCTCACAACGCCCATGTAGTACTAGGGACAGAAAGTTGGCTGAAACCAGACGTAAACAGTAATGAAATCCTAAACTCAGATGGAATGTATACCGTAGAGACAGGATGGACAGTGAAGGGGAAGGCGTGTTTATGGCGATAAGATGTGCAGTAGTATCGAAGGAAATTGACGGAGTCCGAATTGTGAAATAATTTGGGTGAAGGTCACGGTTAAAGCAGGCCCAGACATGGTAATTGGATGTCTCTATAGGCCCCTGGCTCAGCAGCTGTTGTGGCCGAGCATCTGAAGGATAATTTGGATAATTTAGAGTAGATTTCCCCAGCATGTTATAGTTCTGGGTGGAGATTTTAATTTGCCGGATATAGACTGGGAGACTCAAACGTTCATAACGGGTGGCAGGGTCAAAGAATCCAGTGAAATTTTTTTAAGTGCTTTATCTGAAAACTGCCTTGAGCAGTTAAACAGAGAACCGACTCGTGGCGATAACATATTAGACCTTATGGTGACAAGCAGACCCGAACTACACTCCTGGAAATTGAAATAAGAACACCGTGAATTCATTGTCCCAGGAAGGGGAAACTTTATTGACACATTCCTGGGGTCAGATACATCACATGATCACACTGACAGAACCACAGGCACATAGACACAGGCAACAGAGCATGCACAATGTCGGCACTAGTACAGTGTATATCCACCTTTCGCAGCAATGCAGGCTGCTATTCTCCCATGGAGACGATCGTAGAGATGCTGGATGTAGTCCTGTGGAACGGCTTGCCATGCCATTTCCACCTGGCGCCTCAGTTGGACCAGCGTTCGTGCTGGACGTGCAGACCGCGTGAGACGACGCTTCATCCAGTCCCAAACATGCTCAATGGGGGACAGATTCGGAGATCTTGCTGGCCAGGGTAGTTGACTTACACCTTCTAGAGCACGTTGGGTGGCACGGGATACATGCGGACGTGCATTGTCCTGTTGGAACAGCAAGTTCCCTTGCCGGTCTAGGAATGGTAGAACGATGGGTTCGATGACGGTTTGGATGTACCGTGCACTATTCAGTGTCCCCTCGACGATCACCAGTGGTGTACGGCCAGTGTAGGAGATCGCTCTCCACACCATGATGCCGGGTGTTGGCCCTGTGTGCCTCGGTCGTATGCAGTCCTGATTGTGGTGCTCACCTGCACAGCGCCAAACAAGCATACGACCATTATTGGCACCAAGGCAGAAGCGACTCTCATCGCTGAAGACGACACGTCTCCATTCGTCCCTCCATTCACGCCTGTCGCGACACCACTGGAGGCGGGCTGCACGATGTTGGGGCGTGAGCGGAAGACGGCCTAACGGTGTGCGGGACCGTAGCCCAGCTTCATGGAGACGGTTGCGAATGGTCCTCGCCGATACCCCAGGAGCAACAGTGTCCCTAATTTGCTGGGAAGTGGCGGTGCGGTCCCCTACGGCACTGCGTAGGATCCTACGGTCTTGGCGTGCATCCGTGCGTCGCTGCGGTCCGGTCCCAGGTCGACGGGCACGTGCACCTTCCGCCGACCACTGGCGACAACATCGATGTACTGTGGAGACCTCACGCCCCACGTGTTGAGCAATTCGGCGGCACGTCCACCCGGCCTCCCGCGTGCCCACTATACGCCCTCGCTCAAAGTCCGTCAACTGCACATACGGTTCACGTCCACGCTGTCGCGGCATGCTACCAGTGTTAAAGACTGCGATGGAGCTCCGTATGCCACGGCAAACTGGCTGACACTGACGGCGGCGGTGCACAAATGCTGCGCAGCTAGCGCCATTCGACGGCCAACACCGCGGTTCCTGGTGTGTCCGCTGTGCCGTGCGTGTGATCATTGCTTGTACAGCCCTCTCGCAGTGTCCGGAGCAAGTATGGTGGGTCTGACACACCGGTGTCAATGTGTTCTTTTTTCCATTTCCAGGAGTGTATTTGAAATAGTTAACGCAGAACACGGAATCAGCGATCATAAAGCGGTTACGGCATCGATGATTTCAGCCGTAAATAGAAATATTAAAAAAGGTAGGAAGATTTTTCTGTTTAGCAAAAGTGACAAAAAGCAGATTACAGAGTACCTGACGGCTCAACACAAAAATTTTGTTTCACGTACAGATAGTGTTGAGGATCAGTGGACAAAGTTCAAAACCATCGTACAATATGCGTTAGATGAGTATGTGCCAAGCAAGATTGTAAGAGATGGAAAAGAGCCACCGTGGTACGACAGCCGAGTTAGAAAACAGCTGCGGAAGCAAAGGGAACTTCACAGCAAACATAAACTTAGCCAAAGCCTTGCAGACAAACAAAACTTACGGGAAGCGAAATGTAGTGTGAGGAGGGCTATGCGAGAGGCGTTCAATGAATTCGAAAGTAAAGTTCTATGTACTGACTTGGCAGAAAATCATAAGAAATTTTGGTCTTATGTCAAAGCGGTAGGTGGCTCTAAAGAAAATGTCCAGACACTCTGTGACAAAAATGGTACTGAAACAGAGGATGACAGACTGCGAGCCGAAATACCAAATGTCTTTTTCCAAAGCTGTTTCACAGAGGAAGACTGCACTGTAGTTCCTTCTCTAGATTGTCGCACAGATGACAGAATGGTAGATATCGAAATAGACGACAGAGGGATAGAGAAACAATTAAAATCGCTCAAAAGCGAAAAGGCCGCTGGACCTGATGGGATACCACTTCGATTTTACAGAGTACGCGAAGGAACTTGCCCCTCTTCTTGCAGCGGTGTACCGTAGGTCTCTAGAAGAGCGTAGCGTTCCAAAGGATTGGAAAAGGGCACAGGTCATCCCCGTTTTCAAGAAGGGACGTCGAACAGATGTACAGAACAATAGACCTATATCTCTAACGTCGATCAGTTGTAGAATTTTGGAACACGTATTATGTTCGAGTATAATGACTTTTCTGGAGACTAGAAATCTACTCTGTAGGAATCAGCATTGCTTTCGAAAAAGACGGTCGTGTGAAACCCAGCTCGCGCTATTCGTCCACGAGACTCAGAGAGCCATAGACACGGGTTCACAGGTAGATGCAGTGTTTCTTGACTTCCGGAAGGCGTTCGATACAGTTCCCCACAGTCGTTTAATGAAGAAAGTAAGAGCACATGGACCATCAGACCAATTGTGTGATTGGATTGAAGAGTTCCTAGATAACAAAACGCAGCATGTCATTCTCAATGAAAAGAAGTCTTCCGAAGTAAGATTTCAGGTGCGCCGCAGGGGAGTGTCATAGGACCGTTGCTATTCACAATATTCATAAATGACCTTGTGGATGACATCAGAAGTTCACTGAGGCTTTTTGGAGATGATGCTGTGGTGTATCGAGAGGTTGTAACAATGGAAAATTGTACTGAAATGCAGGAGGATCTGCAGCGAATAGACGCATGGTGCAGGGAATGGCAATTGAATCTCAACGTAGACAAGTGTAATGTGCTGCGAATACATAGAAAGATAGTTCCCTTATCATTTAGCTACAATATAGCAGGTCAACAACTGGAAGCAGTTAATTCCATAAATTATCTGGGAGTACGCATTAGGAGTGATTTAAAATCGAAGAATCCTAAGGAAATGCAATCCGAAAACAAAGGAAGTAGGTTGCGTATGTGGAACTTCTCACACTCTTCAAATATTATTTTAAACGCCTACTGAATTTTTCTGCATCCTCGTCTGTCGTAGCTACATTCATTCTAATACGACCTGATATTCACTCTGTGAACCGCCAGATTCGCCTCTGTTCTGTTTTTAACTTAATATATCGTTCACTGTGTTTTCTTTGTAATTGTTTTGCTTTAAATATGACTTCTGATCTTGATACCCAGCACATGGAGGACGACCTTGCTAATCAGCAACCCAGCCATTCCACCAAAAATCTTTTAAAGTTTAGTGATCGTTATATGTGTAGCTCAATTACCCATGGACCATTTGTACAGAACACGAAATCAACTGATTGCACAGCAACTACAATCGTGTCGTATACATTGATTTGTCATATGTGTGTTACGTAGGTACTCTCGAACTTAGCCAATCTTATTTATTTCAACTGATCCAAAGATGATCTATGACGACTGAAACTGTTCATAAATGTGATAATGAGTACGGCAGTAGTGTGAAATAAACGGTTGTAATGTTGATATCAAAAATGGTACAAGCGACACTACAATTACTTTAATCGATGATACAAGGGCACAAAGAAGTCTTATTGCAATAACTGAGAAGAACCAAAAATTTTCAAGACCACACGCAGGTATACAACAAAAACATACTCCATAGTGTACTCCATTTTTTAGAAGAGAATTTTATTAACTTTCCATAGTTGAGGAAACTCTCAGAAATAACTCTTCCCGAAATATATTTTCATTCTTTTTTATTTAGTCACATCTAGTTTGTAGGCTGACATTCCCAGTCAGATTACATCTAACATTTATCCTTGATTATTGACCACTGAAGAAAGACATGGAAGATCTGAGCTGTTTCATGTGTATGCCAGGTACGACAGTTTGTGTCTGAAATCAACAACCACGTCTATTCGTTAATGATTCATAGGTATGGGAACAGGGTGTGACCAAATACATAAAGAAATGAACTGTATCTGTGGAAGAGTTAATTCTGGTGCCACAGTGCCTACGAGTTAAGAAGTGACGTTCAAACTGAGGAACATGAGCCTTTCAATGGTACAAGACTAGAGCCTGGGAGAACTGGAGTTTAAGTTCCCTCCATCTGGAATCCTACTGTGTCAGGCTATTTGTGTATGTAAAATAGTTTGAAGAAATCAGCGAAAGCTGGTACATTACTTGAAAGCAACAAGAGAACTACACCACAACAGCATTTTTCAAGTGCTAAAACGTACAGTGGTCATCTGTTGCGATGATTTTGTTGAAATCGGCCATGGCATCATTCAACAGTCCGTATCTAGGTCATGATGCTTGGTTTGGGGGCCCTCAACTGCGCGGTCATGAGAGCCCGTACAAAGTCTAAGTTTTGCACAGTTTATTTTCGTTTCACAATCCAATCTAGTCACTTTCACAAATGATGATGACGATGAAATGATGAGGACAACACAAACACCCGTCCCCGGGCAGAGAAATTCCCCAACCCGGCCGTGAATTGAACCCCGTGATCCAGAGGCAGCAACGCTACCCGCTAGACCACGAACTGCGGACTCTAGGTCGTTAGTTCAACCTCTTCCTTCCACAACCATTTCCTTTACGCACAGTGATCAAATACTTTCCGCAATCCTTTTTGGCTCTATTTGATGCGATCTTGTGCTTGATCGGAGTGGATTACTGGTATGTAGAGGTCTTTATGGAGGTTGTCTCGGTTTTCCAGTACGTCGTTAACAATCGAATTTCAATTCAAGGCCACAGTTTCCTATTGTTTCTTTACTTGCAGGAGGTACTTGTCAACATTTCATGATTATGAAGTATCAAGACAGAAGTTCACCGAATCATTTTAGTCTCCAATAAAACAAATCGTTACTCTGGTTCTTTTGTCATAGGTTGCAAAGAAACAGGAGCCCACATAACATTACTCTACTTTTCCCGGAAATGATCACGTTCATATAAAAAATCTAATAATCAAAATAACTTTTCATCCAAATTTGATCAAAAGTTGACAAACGAAATTAAAAATGGAAGAAACCTGGCACGTTTCTAATGAAATTAGACTTCCAAAATGAAATTGGAATAAACAAAATCGTAAAATTTTGAATAATCCCAGAATTTTACGAACAAGGTATTCCACTCGCTCGGACTGAAACAATTGCTGACATTGACCACGACAGATAAGCAAGATTCCTCAATGGCTCTGGAATACGATAGCATGACGAGTTCTCATTCATAGACAAACACCAGCCAACATCACTGAATTTTATGCTTGATCAACGAAAATAAAAATTCTGTATAAAATGTATGTTTGACTATCAGCTGCTTTTATTTTAAACCCAAATATCAACCGGTTTCAGTCTTCGGCCATACTCACGGATAAGGGCTGAAATGGTTTAAGCCACCACATTACGTTTGTCATTACTTAAATAATGCGTAGAGCATGTCATGGACATCAATATACGACACAGGAGTTTTAGAAGCAAACATAACAAATACTAAATATATACAGAGCAGTGGGTTTAAAATAAAAGCAGCTGATGGTCAGACGTGCACACATTACTTTACGGCTGTTGACAGTCACCCTCCAAAAATGTTCAATTCAAATGCTCTTTTATGGGTGGTCATATACAACTGGACACTATATGATGCTCATAGATGACTAGCGCACTGCATAAAGCAGCACACAATTCGACATTAAATTTGTATAAACGTACAGAAGAATAAAAAGCACTCTCAAGCACTGGAAAAAATCATCATAAGCAATAAAAGATGAAGAAAATATAGAGGATGTAAAAGGTATAAGCTGGTGACAAAGGACTGTATACTGAAAAACTTTGCATCAGCACGTACGGTATTTACAGACTAGTAATTACAACCATTACAAGTCCTATATTTTTAGGCTGATGAGTATCTCAAAGTACAAGGGGCAAGAGCAAGCCATTAATGCTAATCTTACCCTGGGTACCAGGTCAAATGCTGAAGTTAGGATGCGTGGATGCAAAACAGTTAGCCTATACAAACAGGCGCGGTCGAGAAACATCAGATTGTAAATTTTGTGACTTGTTTGTGGGAAGACTGTTTGATGAAGAGGAAACAACCTACCAGCACACTGATGCGTGTACATATTAAGGTACCACATATAAAAACATATGCACTTAACAGCTGTCACAGCCTGTATAATAGAAAATTCCGTACCACTGCAGATGAATGTGCACCATATTTAAATGCTACAAGAATTCGCAAATATATACTCGTGTGTAACGTTTAAGGACGAAAGTAACTTTCGTATGATGTCTTACTGCCAAGTAATATAGCCTGGTAAAACTTCGACCAAACACAAAAATGCTCACTGAAAGGTACACACAGTACCTCGAAAACTCTCAGTAACTGTCGAGTATCTACGGATGAGCCGAGGCGAGTCTTCTCTTATTGTTACCCCACTTTCACTGAGCGAAGTGTCTGTGTAATTGGGTTATGGCACATGTTGTGTTCTCCTCGTAAGCGTAACTCACACTGTGCTTACTAAGGAATCTACACCAAAGTGCAATGTTGGTCATATCAGCGTTACTAAAAGTAACGCGTCAATAGTAAAACTTTGGTTAAAGTATGGCTGTTAGAGGTGTCCATTACAATCAGCTATCTTTCCATATATTGTTTTTACGTAGCTTTCCCGCGAGTAATTTTCCTTCCTGTTATATCTGTGGCACATTGATTAGCTTCCGCATATTCTACATCTACATCTACATGGATACTCTGCAAATCACATTTAAGTGCCTGACAGAGGGTTCATCGAACCACCTTCGCAATTCTCTATTATTCCCATCTCATATAGCGCGCGGAAAGAACGAACACCTATAACTTTCCGTATGAGCTCTGATTTCCCTTATTTTATCGTGATGATCGTTCCTCCCTATGTAGGTCGGTGTCAACAAAATATTTTCGCATTCGGAAAAGAAAGTTGGTGACTGGAATTTCGTGAGAAGATTCCGTCGCAACGAAAAACGCCTTTCTTGTGATGATTTCCAGCCCAAATCCTGTATCATTTCTGTGACACTCTCTCCCATATTTCGCGATAACACAAGACGTGCTGCCTTTCTTTGAACTTTTTCCATGTACTCCGTCAGTCCTATTTGGTAAGGATCCCAAACCGTGCAATAGTATTCTAAAAGAGGACGGACAAGCGTAGTATAGGCAGTCTCCTTAGTAGGTCTTTACATTTTCTAAGTGTCCTGCCAATAAAACGCAGTCTTTGGTTAGCGTTCCCAACAACATTTTCTACGTGTTCCTTTCAATTTAAGTTGTTCCTATTGTAATACGTAGGTATTTAGTTGAATTTACAGCTTTTAGATTAGACTGATTTATCGTGCAACCAAAGTTTAACGAGTTCCTTTAACACTCATGTGGATGACCTCACACATTTCGTTATTTAGGGTCAACTGCAACTTTCCGCACCATTCCGATATTTCTTCTAAATCGTTTTCCAGTTTTTTTATCTTCTGATGACTTTATTAGCCGATAAACGACAGCATCATCTGCAAACAATCGAAGACGGCTGCTCAGATTGTCTCCCAAAACGGTTATATAGATAAGGAACAGCAAAGGGCCTATAAAACTACCTTGGGGAACGCCAGAAATCACTTCTGTTTTACTCGATGACTTTCCGTCACTTACTACGAACCGTGACCCCTCTGACGGGAAATCACAGATCGAGTCAGATAACTGAGACGATATTCCATAAGCACGCAATTTCACTGCGAGCCGCTTGTGTGGTACAGTGTCAAAAGCCTTCGGGAAATCCAGAAACACGGAATTGATCTGAAACCCCTTGTCAATAGCACTCAACACTTCATATGAATAAAGAGCTATTTGTGTTTCGCAAAGAACGATGTTTTCTGATCTCATGTTGAGTACGTGTCAATTCCAGTCTTTGGGTACGGATCTTTCGTCGAGCGAACGGTTGTATATGGTTGTTAAGTATGGAGCTAATGCATCAGCATACTCCGAGAGGAACCTAATTAGTATACAGTCTGTACCAGAAGACTTGCTTTTATTAAGTGATTTAAGTTGCTTCACTACTCCGAGGATATTTACTTACACGTTACTCGTGGTGGCAGCTGTTCTCGATTCGAATTCTGGAATATTTACTTCGTCTTCTTTTGTGAAGTCATTTCGGAAGGCTGTGTTTAGTAACTCTGCTCTGGCAGCACTGGCTTCAATAGTATCTCCATTGCTACTGTGCACAGAAGGCAATGATTGTTTCTTGCCGCTAACATACTTCACATACGACCAGAATCGCTTTGGATTTTTGTGCTTTCTGCGGCTTCACGAGTGTATCTGCCTGCCTCTGAGGGAAGAATGGCTTTGGCTAGTGAACAGTGAGGGCGTCATCTCCACAGGTGGCTTGCCGCTTTGGATGAGGAACAAAGCGTTTGGTTTCCGTTTGTTACGTTCGAGCTGCTCCGGAGTGAAGTTTTGTTTCGCTCGTGTCTGTTACTGAGTGCTACCGGACGTTGCTCTTTTAACATACACATATCGGCCAGAATATTATGACCACCTAATAGCCGGTCTGTCCAACTTTCGCACAGATAACAGTGACGACGCTTCCAGCATGGCAGCAGTGAGGCCTTGACAGGTCACTGGAGGGAGTTGGCACCACATCTGCACACACAAGTCGCCTAATTTCAGTAAATTCCGGGGAGGGGGGCGATGAGCTCTGACTCCACGTTCAACAACGTACCAACTGTGGTCGATCACGTTCAGATCTGTCGAATTGGGCGCCAGCACGTCAATTCGAACTCTCCACTGTATTTCTGGAGCCACTCCATCACACTCCTGGCCCTGTGAAATGGCGCATTATCTTTGTGAAAAATGCGAGTGCCATCGTGAAACACAGTTGTCAAGCAGGACTGTACGTGGTCTGCAACCAGTGTGCGATACTCCTTGGCTCCCGTGGTGCCTTGTAGGAGCTACATTAGACCCATGGCATAATGGAGCCGCTGCTAGCTTGTCTGCGCTCCCCAGTACACGGGTCAATGAGCTGTTCGCCTGGAAGACGACTAATTCGCGGCCTCCCATCGGCATGAAGAAGGGGGTGTCAGGATTCATCAGACCATGCGACGTTCTACCACTGCGCCAACGTCCAGTGCCGATGCTCACGTGCCCATCTCAGTCGTAGTGGCTGATGTGGTGTTGACATTGGCACATGCATGTGTCGTCGGCTGCGAACGCTCATCGTTAGGAGTGTTCTGTGCACTATGTGTTAAGAAAACTTGTTCTCCGTCCAGCATCAATGTCTGATGTTACTTCTGCCACATTCACCGCCTGTCCTGTTTTACCAGTGTGCCAAGCCTACGATATCCGACATCTGTAATGAGGGGTGGTCCCCCAATCCCACTATGTCTGGACGTGATTTCACCTTGGTTTCGCCACCTGTTGAAGACACCACTGCGCTCCTCAAATACCCGACGTCTTCCTGTTTCCGAAATGCTCGTTCCAAGCGTCCAGACGGTCACAATCTTGCCTCGGTCAAACGCAGATAGTTTGAGTGCCTTCCCCATTCTGCATACGGACAGCACGCTCACTGATACTAGATGCACGGCGCGTGTGTCTCACTAGCAGTCATTCCTCGCCAGGTGACTTTGCCATCGCCTGGACGAGCTTATATCGATAATAGATCACTAGTCATAATGTTCTGGCTGATCGGTGCATATTGAGAAAGAGAATATGGAGTCATGTATGAAAGCAGCAATTGGCTTGTATTGACGAAATGATTATAAGAAGCATACAACTCCTCACTGTGCTTACATTCTGAAACAAAAGGTAATGTTTTTCTTAATTTTACGACCTGCCGAGCTATATAGCAGCTGTGTGGTTGCTTAGACAATGTTGTCGACTGAGCGACAGTCGCAGTTACGGTCAATGTTGCGCAGAATCTGATTTTTTTACCTGTTGCATCTGATTCCAGATTGGGTTTAACAAGCCTATATCTCATTCATCAAAGTGTTTTACATTTTATAGTTTTTCAAATCCATGTTACGGAGCGGGTCTATGTCTGATTTTGCTGATATCACGATGTAAATCGTATAACATTCAGGTGATTATTCTGTCTAGAATGCCTGCGCTTTTTGGGATCAAGTAAGAACAATATTCAAATGTCTGTGAAGGGACCAAACTGCTGAGGTCATCGGTCCCTAGACTTACACACTTCTTAAATTAACTTAAATTTACTTTTGCTAAGAACAACATACGCACCCATGCCCGCGTAAACCGTGACATGGCGCCCTAAACCGCACGGCCACACTATTCGGCTAAGAACAATGAAGTTAAAATAAAAATGTCATGTCATTATTGCTATTTCGTTCATTTCGTCAGTTTAATTAAAAATCATTAAATTACTTTTGCAAAACAACAGCATCGAATAGTCCCAATGCTTGCACTGATGTCTTATGCTGAGGTAATTACAAAGATCCATGCATGAATTGGGATCACTGCTGCTCCAAGCAATTTATTCAAATGTTAATCATATCGTAGCATTAGTAAATTTTTTTCATATCATGGGATGTAGGTTTGCTTCTAGAGCTACACGACAACGACAGCTTCAACGTCTCATTACTATGTCAACATAATCAACAGTAGATCATTTCGTATTCCAAGAGGAATACCACTGCCTTACGCGTACGTGCCTGCGATGTATTATTTCTGACAAGGGAACCTCCCCATCGCACCCCCCACAGGTTTAGTTATAAGTTGGCACAGTGGATAGACCTTGAAAAACTGAACACAGATCAATCGAGAAAACAGGAAAAAGTTGTGTGGAACTATGAAAAAAATAAGCAAAATATACAAACTGAGTAGTTGCCTATCTTGTGCATGGACTACTCAGTTTGTATATTTAGCCTATTTTTTTCATAGTTCCACACAACCTCTTCCTGTTTTCTCGATTTATCTGTGTTCAGTTTTTCAAGGCCTATCCACTGTGCCAACTTATAACTAAATCTGAGGGGGGTGCGATGGGGAGGTTCCCTTGTGAGGATAGACAGATATCGTGATAATTTTCATTTGGGTTTTATTCACTCGTAAAGAGGGCATGCTTAATTAGGGCAATTTAAAGTGGAACTTTAATGTCCACTGCTATTAGCGCAGTCAGATCTAATTTAACAGATACAATACTAGTGTTGTTTAAAACAAGCAGGAGAGATCGTCTTGTGAAACACCTTTACGACACGATAATTACATCTACATCTACATCCACACTCCGTAAG
The DNA here is from genome assembly GCF_023864345.2 of Schistocerca serialis cubense. Lineage (NCBI taxonomy): Eukaryota > Metazoa > Arthropoda > Insecta > Orthoptera > Acrididae > Schistocerca > Schistocerca serialis. The sequence continues at coordinate 370,119,005 of NC_064645.1, forward strand.
CCACCTGACGGTGTGTGGCGGAGGGTACTTTGAGTACCTCTATCGGTTCTCCGTTGTATTTCAGTCTCGTATTGTTCGTGGAAAGAAGGATTGTCGGTATGCTTCTGTGTGGGCCCTAATCTCTCTGATTTTATCCTTATGGTCTCTTCGCGAGATATGCGTAGGAGGGAGCAATATACTGCTTGACTCCTCGGTGAAGGTATGTTCTCGAAACTTCGGCAAAATCCCGTAACGAGCTACTGAGCGTCTCTCCTGCAGAGTCTTCCACTGGAGTTTATCAATCATCTCCGTAACGCTTCCAAGATTACTAAATGATCCTGTAACGAAGCAGGCTGCTCTCCGTTGGATCTTCTCTCTCTCTTCTATTAACCCTATCTGGTACGGATCCCACACTGCTGAGCAGTATTCAAGCAGTGTGCGAACAAACGTACTGTAACCTACTTCCTTTGTTTTCGGATTGTATATCCTTAGGATTCTTCCAATGAATCTGAGTCTGGAATCTGATTTACCAACAATCAACTTTATATGATCATTCCATATTAAATCACTCCTAATGCGTACTCCCAGATAATTTATGGAATTAACTGCTTCCAGTTCCTGACCTGCTATATTGTAGCTGAATGATAAGGGATCTTTCTTTCTATGTATTCGCAGCACATTACACTTGTCTACATTGAGATTCAATTGCCATTCCCTGCAGCATGCGTCAATTCGTTGCAGATCCTCCTGCATGTCAGTACAATTTTCCATTGTTACAACCTCTCGACATACCACAGCATCATCCGCAAAAAGCCGCAGTGACCTTCCGGTGTCATCCACAAGGTCATTTATGTATATTGAGAATAGCAACGGTCCTACGACACTCCCCTGCGGCACACCTGAAATCACTCTTACTTCGGAAGACTTCTCTCCGTTGAGAATGACGTGTTGCGCTCTGTTATTTAGGAACTATTCAATCCAATCACACAACTGGTCTGATAGTCCATATGCTCCTACTTTGTTCATTAAACGACTGTGGGGAACTGTATCGAACGCCTTGCGGAAGTCTACCTGGGAACCCGTGTCTGTGGCCCTCTGAACCTCGTGGACGAATAGCGCGAGCTGGGTTTCACACGACCGTCCTTTTCGAAACCCGTGCTGATTCCTACAGAGTAGATTTCTAGTCTCCAGAAAAGTCATTATTCTCGAACGTAATACGTGATCCAAATTCTACAACTGATCGACGTTGGAGATATAGGTCTATAGTTCTGCACATCTGTTCGACGTCCCTTCTTGAAAACGGGGATGACCTGTGCCCTTTTCCAATCTTTTGGAACACTACGCTCTTCTAGAGACCTACAGTGCACCGCTGCAAGAAGGGGGGCAAGTTCTTTCGCGTACTCTGTGTAAAATCGAAGTGATATCCCATCAGGTCCAGCGGCCTTTCCTCTTTTGAGCGATTTTAATTGTTTCTCTATCCCTCTGTCGTCTATTTCGATATCTACCATTCTGTCATCTGTGCGGCAATCTAGAGAAGGAACCAAATCCGGTACTTAATTAATCTTCCGATCAATTCATTCCGGCACTTAATTATCATAAATGCTTGTAATTGGGCAGCGATGTTTGACGAAAGCGTTAGAGAATGCGGTTGAAAATATCCGTGTACGAATGAGTGACACAGCGACGGAGGGCAGTAGGCGCGTTTCATTTCGGACAAGTCTTTGCTACCAGAGGAGCGGCATAAAGTGCTGTCCAATTTTTCTGACCGGCCTGGGTGAGGACGGGAAGGAGAAATGGGGTTCAGCGTGGCAATACGTCAATGGATTCGGCGGCGCGATCAACTGGAGAAATGGCTTCTATAAAGCAGGGGCGCAAAAGTAGAAAAACAAACAGAGAGAAGAGATCTGCGAAACTGGCGGGCAGCTGGTCGCCGGACGGGGAAACAGAGATATCGGGGCTGCGTGCGAGGTAATCGAGCCCGGCCGAGTTTGCGCGCCGGCGCCATTAATTCTGCGCCGGCTTTTATGTGGGGCTCAGGCGCTGCAGCAGCGCTGCCACGGACCGCGGCCGCCGCCTGAACCATCGCGCCGCTTACGAGCTCTGCGCCGAAACACATCAATCATGCGGGCGTCCGGTCACGCGGTCCGCGTGCGGTGCCGAGGCAAATCCTTTGGGCTAGGAAACAACGACTCACGTCTAGCAAATGTACAAAGTTAGCGCTGTTCAAACGTTCGGTGCACGTGAAACTGTCGGTGACATCATTTTCCATTTACAGGTAGAGATGTAGACAACATCCCATTAGAACTAATGACAGCCTTGGGAGAGCCAGGCCTAAGAAAACTCTACCATTTAGTGAGCAAGATGTATGAGACAGGCGAAATACCCTCAGACTTCAAGAAGAATGTAATAATTCCAATCCCAAAGAAAGCAGGTGTTAACAGATGTGAAAATTATCAAACTATCAGTTTAATAAGCGACGGCTGCAAAATACTAACACGAATTTCTTACAGACGAATGGAAAAACTGGTAGAAGCTGTTATAAGAGTCGAGGGACGTGAAAGGGAAGCCTTGGTTGGAAAGGGAGTGAGACGGGATGCCCGATGTTATTCAATCTGTATATTGAGCAAGCAGTAAAGGAAACAAAAGAAAAATTCGGAGTAGGAATTAAAATCCATGGAGAAGAAAAAAATAACATTGGGGTTCGCCGATGACATTGTAATTCTGTCAGAGACAGCAAAGGACCTGGAAGAGCAGCTGAACGGAATGGACAGTGTCTTGAAAGGAGGATATAAGATAAACATCAACAAAAGCAAAACGAGGATCATGGAATGTAGTCGAATTAAATCGGATGATACTGAGGGTATTAGATTAGGAAATGAGACGCTGAAAGTAGTAAATGAGTTTTGCTACTTGGGGAGCAAAATAACTGATGGTGGTCGAAGTAGAGAGGATATAAAACGTAGACTAGCAATGGCAAGGAAAGCGTTTCTAAAGAAGAAAAATTTGTTAACATCGAGTATAGATTTAAGTGTCAGGAAGCAGTTTCAGAAAGTATTTATATGGAGTGTAGCCATGTATGGAAGTGAAACGTGGACGATAAACAGTTTAGACAAGAAGAGAATAGAAGCTTTCGTAATTTGGTGGTACAGAAAATGCTGAAGATTAAATGGGTAGATCGCATAACTACTCATGAGGAGGTATTCAGTAGAATTGGAGAGAAGAAAAATTTGTGGCACAACTTGAATAGAAGAAGGGATCGGTTGGTAGGACATGTCCTGAGGCATCAAGGGATCACCAATTTAGTATTGGAGTGTAGCGTGGAGGGTAAAAATTGTAGAGGGAGACTAAGGGATGAGTACACTAAACAGATTCAGAAGGATGTAGTTTGCAGTAGGTACTGGGAGATGAAGAAGCTTTCACAGGATAGAGTAGCATGGAGAGCTGCATCAAACCAGTCTCTGGGCTGAAGACCACAACAACAACAACAGGTCTGCAGAGATGCAGGTACTAGAGAATATATCGTAGACTTCCAGCGTATATCTGTGGATATCCGCAATAGTAATTATTTTGTCACAGAAATGCAAAGGGTAGTGTTAATATTAGGATTTCTTCTGCATAGCTTAGATGTGATCAGTTTTAATGATTGGTATTGGGCACACAATGTTAATCATCTAAAACTTGCACCGCAAATATTGCTGAAGCAGAAAGACCTATTGATGTGCGGTTTTTACAGAATGGAAGTGTGTTGTTAGCCAATCAACAGATTGTAATAATACTTGCAAAGTGTAATTATTGTGCAAACATACACTTTTCTAAATAGAATCATGCCTAATGACGTAACAAACTGAAGTTAGGGTAAATAAGGTAAATTAGAATATAAGCGTGTTTGTTGCAGAACTCTAGCGCGAGTCGTTTACAGGATATCGTATCTTGAAAAGTTCCAACACCGTACTTGTACAATACCTGTGGTGGCACAAAGTGAAGAACAACAGAAATGGATGCATTAGTTATGTGGATTCTGACCAGTAACGTGACAACTGACCATCACACCATCACAGGCTGTGTTCAAAATGACCACCCGCAGCGGCAATACACGCTTCCAGCATTTTAGCGGAGATGGTGCAAATGGCTCTGAGCACTAGGGGACTTAACATCTGTGGTCATCAGTCCCCTAGAACTTAGAACTACTTAAACCTAACCAACCTAAGGACATCATACACATCCATGCCCGAGGCAGGATTCGAACCTGCGACCGTAGCAGTCGCGCTTAGCGGGGATACCCGAATAGGCTGCAGTAATAAGTCATTGCATGTCATCGGATGTACTTGGTATGTCCTTGTAGCAGCGTCTTTCGGCTTTCTCCACAGAGAACAGTCTATAGGCGTCAAATTCGGGGAACAGGCACATGTCCTCTGCGTTCAGTCCTACGATTTAGAAACAGTTCGTGAAGACATGCTGCAGTACTTCGTGCATTATGGGCCAGAAGCAGGCTAGGTTCCTCATAGACTACAGAGGTACGTGTTCTAGAATCCGTGGAAGATAGTCTGTTAGGAAAAAGAGATACTAGAGTGTGTTAAGTGTTTCGTCTATGAGAAACGGGCGTATGAGTTCATGGTTCACTATCCCAGGTACTAGTACAGTAGAACAAGTTTATATGCCAACTAGCTCTACAGATGATGAAGAAATTGATGAAATGTATGATGAGATAAAAGAAATTATTCAGGTAGTGAAGGGAGACCAAAAGTTAATACTCATGGGTGACTGGAATTCGACAGTAGGAATGGGAAGAGAAGGAAAAGTAGTAGGTGAATATGGATTGGGGCTAAGAAATGAAAGAGGAACCGCCTGGTAGAATTTTGCACAGAGCATAACTTAATCATAGCTAACACTTGGTTCAAGAATTATGAAAGAAAGTTGTATACATGGAGGAACCCTGAAGACACTAGAAGGTTTCGGATAGATTATATAATGGTAAGACAGAGATTTAGGAACCAGGTTTTAAATTGTAAGACATTTCCAGGGGCAGATGTGGACTCTGACCACAATCTATTGGTTATGAACTGTAGATTAAAACTGAAGAAACTGCAAAAAGGTGGGAATTTAAGGAGATGGGACCTGGAATAACTGACTAAACCAGAGGTTGTACAGAGCTTCAGGGAGAGCATAAGGGAACAAGTGGGAGGAATGGGGGAAAGAAATACAGTAGAAGAAGAATGGGTAGCTTTGAGGAATGAAATAGTGAAGGCAGCAGAGGATCACGTAGGTAAAAAGACGGGGGCTAGTAGAAATCCCTGGATAATAGAAGAGATACTGAATTTAATTTATGAAAGGAGAATGCAGTAAGTGAAGCAGGCAAAAAGGAATACAAACATCTCAAAAATGAGATCGATAGGAAGTCCACATGGCTAAGCAGGGATGGCTATAGGACGAATGTAACGATGTAGAGGCTTATCTCACGAGGGGTAAGATAGATACTGCCTACAGGAAAATTAAAGAGACCTTTGGAGAGAGAGAACCACTTGCATGAATATCAAGAGCTCAGATGGAAACCCAGTTCTAAGCAAAGAAGGGAAAGCAGAAAGGTGGAAGGAGTATATAGACGGTCTATACAGGGGCGATGTTCTTGCTGACAATATTATGGAAATGGAAGAGGATGTAGGCAAAGATGAAATGGGAGATGTGATACTGCGTGAAGAGTTTGGCAGAGCACTGAAAGACGTAAGTCGGAACAAGGCCCCGGGAGTAGGCAACATTCCATTCGAACTACTGACAGCCTTGGGAGAGCCAATCCTGACAAAACTCTACCATCTGGTGAGCAAGATGTATGAGACAGGCTAAATTCCCTCAGACTTCAAGAAGAATATAATACTTCCAATCCCAAAGAAAGCAGGCGTTGACAGATGTGAAAATTACCGAACAATGGGTTTAATAGGTCACAGCTGCAAAATACTAACGCGAATTCTTTACAGACGAATGGAAAAACTGGTAGAAGCCGACCTCGGGGAAGATCAGATTGGATTCCGTACAAATGTTGGAACACATGAGGCAATAATGACCCCACGACGTATCTTAGAAGAAAGATTAAGGAAAGGCAAACCTAAGTTTCTAGCATTTGTAGGCTTAGAGAAAGTTTTTGACGATGTTGACTGGAATACACTCTTTCAAATTCTGAAGGAGGCAGGGGTAAAATACAGGGAGCGAAAGGCTATTTACAATTTATACAGTAAGCAGATGGCAGTTTTATGAGTCGAGAGACATGAAAAGGAAGCAGTGGTTTGGAAGGGAGTGAGACAGGGTTGTAGCCTCTCCCCGGTTTATTCAATCTTTATATTGAGCAAGCAGTAAAAGAAACAAAAGAAAAGTTCGGAGTAGGTATTAAAATCCATGGAGAAGAAATAAACACTCTGAGGTTCAAATGGTTCAAATGGCTCTGAACACTATGGGACTTAACTGCTGTGGTCATCAGTCCTCTAGAACTTAGAACTACTTAAAGCTAAATAACCTAAGGACAACACACACATCCATGCCCGAAGCAGGATTCGAACCTGCTACCGTAGCGGTCACGCGGCTCCAGACTGTAGCGTCTAGAACCGCACGACCACTCCGGCCGGCGCTTTGAGGTTCACCGATGACATTGTAATTCTGTCAGAGACACCAAAGGACTTGGAAGATCAACTGAACGGAATGGACAGTGTCTTGAAAGGAGGGTGTAAGATGAACATCAACAAAAGCAAAACGAGGATAATGGGAAGTAGTCGAATTAAGTCGGCTGATGCTGAGGGAATTAGATTAGGAAATGAGACACTTAAAGTAGTAAAGGAGTTTTGCTATTTGGGGATCAAAATAACTGATGATAGTCGAAGTAGAGAGGATATAAAATGTAGACTGGCAATGGCAGGGAAAGCGTTTCTGAAGAAGAGAAATTTGTTAACATCGAGTATAGTGTCAGGAAGTCGTTTCTGAAAGTATTTATATGGAGTGTAGCCATGTATGGAAGTGAAGCATGGACGATAAATAGTTTAGACAAGAAGAGAGTAGCAGCTTTCGAAATGCGGTGCTACGAAAGATTGCTGAAGACTAGATGGGTAGATCACATAACTAATGAGGAGGTATTGAATAGATTTGGGGTACAACTTGACTAGAAGAAGGGATCGGTTGGTAGGACATGTTCTGAGGCATCAAGGGATCACCAATTTAGTACTGGAGGGCAGTGTGGAGGGTAAAAATCGTAGAGGGAGACCACGAGATGAATACACTAAGCAGATTCAGAAGGATGTAGGCTGCAATAGTTACTTTGCGATGAAGAAGCTTGCACAGGACAGAGTAGCATGGAGAGCTGCTTCAAGCCAGTCTCAGGACTGAAGACCACAACAACAACAACAACATCATGCCAGGTCACACACTAACCCGCCATGGACGCTGATGTTTTACCTGACGTATTGCCACATACATCGTACAAGAACGAAATGCGTTCTTCCTACACTCTCCGTATACCAACGGGATGTAGGCTTTTTCTGCGCTGGTAAATCCCATCGTCCAGTCACGACCTACTGCAAGGACAGTCAGATTAACTGACCAGCAAGTCGCAATGCGCTCGACGAACACACAAGGACACTCTAAGAAAACCTAACAACATCATACCTAGAACTACGCAGGTTGAATGGTAGTAACAAGTGTCGGTGTGGGAACTAGTCCAAATACAATATCTTGTAAACGACTCGCACTATAAACCTGCAACGAACGCCACTGACATTCTAATTTATCCATATTTAAGTAAATTAATGTCAATAGGCTTTTTACAAAGTGCATGTTTGTTCAAAAATACACTTTCTAAGTATCATTACATCTGTTGTTAGGCTCACAATACGAGCCCGTAACTATCAATCCGTTCTGGGAAAACGGCAAGTCCATAGCACTTTACATTTCTCAATATCTGAGGTGTAAGCTTTAGGTGATTCGCCCTGTGTATGTAGACTGAAGCGACGAATGAAACTTTGTGCCAAGGCCAGCATTTGGACCTGGGTCTCCTTCTCACTAGGCACATGCGCTAACCGCTGCGCCACCCTGGCACAGTTGCTTTGCGAAAATGAGTGGACCACCCTAGCGCGACTCGCTACTCAATCCAAAGTAGCATTCAAGCCTCAGCCACATTCACATTAGCCCAAAACTCGAACAGCATTGCAGAGGCTCACCAACTGTGTTGGAATAGCACCTCGGCGTCGTAGGAGACGTCAAATCCTGCCTGAAACCCAAGCACATGTACTGTAATACAATGATCCTATACGATTCCAGAGACCTTTTCAAGTCTCAAACGTCTTTGACGTATACATAAAGACTGTGTCAGAGAATGAAAAATTGTACCAAGGCTGGTATTTGAACCCAGATCTCTTTCTCAGTAGACTGATGCACTAACCACTCTGCCACCCTGCCAGGAAAATCGTCATTGAAGTACCTCCATGTTCTGTTACTTTTTCACCGTAAACCGGCAGTCATCAATATACCAAGTAAATATTTGCATAACCTGATCTAGGATCAGTGTCAATTGTTACTCTAGACGGACAGCAAGATTAATTTTGTATTATTCACTATAAATGATGACGACTATTGATTAATCTCTTGCGGTAATCGATCAAACAAATATGAGTTACACATGAACAAAATGACATACTTCGTGCCTCTAATTTCAGTACACATCTTTATAGAATGACCTATAATTTTCGCGTTCTAGATCAATGTTTTCATATTGCGAACAATGGAGTGGAGTCAGAGATTACAACGTACGGCCAACGCTTAATACCGTGACCACAACATAACAACTTCCCTAATTACAGCTGGTCAAGGCATTTGCTTTGTTTTGTCTGATTTTTCGTTTCTTCTGATTTAGATTAACTTTATTAAACAACACAACGATGTATTCAGTGACTGAAATAAATATGCACAGCGTGTGTGAATTATCAAATGGTAGCGCAGATGGGCTAGGATCGGCGGCACGGTAGCTCAGCGTGTTCCGTCTGAGGGCTGTGTGCTCTCTGTAATAAAAAAAACTGAGTCAAGGAATCAACGATCAGCTTGAACGGATGTCTTGTGACGTCCGCCCAGACCAAATGCAACCAACTATATCGGAAAAAAGGGGTAGCGTCTTTCATTCATAATTAAAACGCCTTCGGTCAGAGGTTCGAATCCCGCCGCTGTTGAGATTTTGATTAATAATCAGCATTGGTGGCCGAAGACTTCAGGCATAAGAAGTCACACTCATTCTGCCAAAGACCTGGTCAAGGAGGGCGGAAGAGCAAACAGACTTTCAGGACACTCTCTTGTCCTAGAGGTGGGAAACTGACCCTAAAGGCGGAAGAATCAGCAATGACCAACGGCATGAGGATGCAGAAGGCAATGGAAACCACTGCATTAAAGACACATAACGTGTGTCCACAGGACATGCGGCTTGTAATTGAAAACGTATGATGATCTCTCCATTAACAAAAGATTCCGGGCTAGTCCCTCATTCGGATCTCCAGAGGGGGACTGCCAAGGAAAGGTTACCATGAGAAAAAGATTGAGTAGCCAACATAAGGATAACATTCTACGGGTAACAGTGTGAAAATAAAATGATCGTATGGCATTGTTGGCGGGAAGGCCCCATTCGGGGAGTTCGGCTGCCGTTGTGCATGTCCCTTTTAGGTGACGCCACATCGGCGACTTGGGAGTCAGTGAAGATGAAGGACACACAACACCCAGTCCTCTGTTGGGAATGGAACCCGGGCCCCCTGTGTGGCCAGCGGTAACGCTACCGCTATTCTACGGAGACGTGTGGAATGTCAGAAGCCTGAACGTGGTAGGGAAACTAGAAAATGTGAAAAGGGAAATGCGAAGGCTCAATCTAGATATAGTAGGGGTCAGTGAAGTGACATGGAAAGACGACAAGGGTTTCTGGTCAGATGAGTACAGGGTAATATCAAGAGCAGCAGAAAATGGTATAACGAGAATAGAATTCGTTATGAGTAGGAAGGTAGGTCAGAGAGTGTGTTACTGTGAACAGCTCAGTAACAGGGATGTTCTTACCAGAATCGACAGCAAACCAAATACAGTTCAGGTATAAATACCGACGTCGCAAGCTGAAGATGAAGAGATGGAGAAAGTGTATGAGGATATTGAAAGTGTAATAGAATATGTAAAGGGGAATGAAAATCTAATAGTCACGGGGGACTGAAATGCAGTTGTAGGGGAAGAAGTAGAAGAAAAAGTTACTGGAGAGTATGGGCTTGATAGTGAAGACACTAGTCAGGAAGAATGAACACGCAAAGAAGTGGGATACAGAAGTGCTAAGGAATGACGAGGTGCAATTGAAGTTCTCTAAGGCTATAGATACAGCAATAAGAAATAGCTTAGTAGACAGTACAGTTGAAGAGGAATGGACATCTCTAAAAAGGGTCATCACAGAAATTGGGAGGGAAAAGGAAAACATATGTACAAAGAAGGTGACTGCGAAGAAACCATGGGTAATAGAATTGATCGGCGAAAGGAGCAAGTACAAAAACGTTCCGGGGAACTCAGGAATACAGAAATACAAGTCACTGAGGAATGAAATAAACAGTGTAGGAAAGCTAAGACTAAATGGCTGCAGGAAATATGTGAAGACAAGGAAAAAGAAATGATTTTCGGAAGGAAAGACTCAGCATACAGGAAAGTCAAAACAACTTTCGGTGATATTAAAAGCAAGGGTGACGACATTAAGAGTGCAACGGGAATACCACTGTCAAACGCGGAGGAGAGAGCGGATAGTTGGAAAGAATACTCAGAACGTCTCTATGAGGGGGAAGATTTGACTGATGTGATAAAAGAAGAAACAGGAGTCGATTTAGAAGAGATTGAAGATCCAGTATTGGTATCAGAATTAAAAAGAACTTTGGAGGACTTAAGACAGAAGGGATAGATAACATTCCATCAGAATTTCTAAAATCGTTCGGGGAAGGGACAACAAAACAACTATTCACGTTGGTGTGTAGAATGTATGAGTCTGGTGACATACCATCTGACTTTCGAAAAAGCATCATCCACAATATTCCGAAGACGGTAAGAGTTGACAAGTGAGATAATTGTCGCGCAATCATCTTAACAGCTCATGCATACAATTTGCTTACAAGGATAATACAAAGAAGAATGGAAAAGAAAATTGAGAATGCGCTATATGACGATCAGTTTGGCATTAGAAAATATAAAGGCACGAGAGAGGCAGTTCTGACATTGCGGTTCATAATGGATGCAAGACTAAAGAAAACACGAGACACGTTTATAGAATTTGTCGACCTGAAAATACCGTTCGACAATGTAAAATGCTGCAAGATGTTCGAAATTCTGAAAAAGGTAGGGGTAAACTATAGGGTGAGACAGGTCGTATACTACATGTACAACAACCAAGAGCGAATAATAAGAATGGACGAACAAGAACGAAGTGCTCGTATTAAAAAAGGGTGTAAGACAAGGGTGTAGCCTTCGCCCCTACTGTTCAGTTTGCACATCGAGGAAGCAATGATCGAAATAAAAGAAAGGTTCAGGAGTGGAATTAAAATTGAAGGTGAAAGGATATCAATGATACGATTCGCTGATGACATTGCAATCTTGAGTGAAAGTGAAGAAGAATTACATTATTAGCTGAACGGAATAAACAGTCTAATGTGTACAGAGTATGGATAGAGACTAATTGGAAGGAAGACGAAGTTAATGAGAGGTAGTAGCAATCAGAACAGCGAGAAACTTAACATCAGGATTGATGGTCACAAAGTAGAAGAATTTAAGGATTCTGCTACCTAGGCAGTAAAATAACCAATGACGGATGGAGCAAGGAGGACATCAAAAGCAGACTAGCAATGGCAAAAAGGGCATTCCTGTCCTAGAGAAGTCTACTAATATCAAATATTGGTCTTAAATTGAAGAAGAAATTCATGAGAATGTACGTCTAGAGTACAGCATTGTTTGGTAGTGAAACATGGACTGTAGGAAAACCGGAACAGAAGAGAATCGAAGCATTTTAGAAGTGGTACTACAGACGAATGTTGAAAATTAGGTGGACTGATAAGGTAAGTAATGAGGAAGTTCTGCACAGAATCGGAGAGGAAAGGAATATGTGGAGAACACTGATAAGGAGAAGGGACGGGATGATATGACATCTGTTAAGGCATAAGGGAAATACTTCCATTGTACTAGCCGTAGAGGGCAAAAACTGTAGAGGAAGACAGAGATTGGAATACATCCAGCAAATAATTGAAGACGTAGGTTGCAAGTGCTGGTCTGAGATGAAGAGCTTGGCGCTAGGAGAGGAATTCATGGCGGGCCGTATCAAACCAGTCAGAACACTGATGAAAAAAAATAAAAATAAATAAAAGCGCGGATGCCCGTTTTATGCTGAATGCTACCCTAGGAGGCAGTTACCTCGTACGAGAACGTTTGTACGTCTCCACGAACGCTTCCCAGAAACAGCCTCATTTGAGAAGATAGTTGCAGACTGTGGGAGACCACGTGGTGTACGAACCGTTATGTGGCTGATACTCCATCAACTAGTGCAATAAGAACTGCGAGAAGGCGTTAGTCACATGATGATCTAGAACATTCTGCGTGGAAATCTTCTGTAAGAGTAGCCATGTATGTGAAAAACGGTGTCCCATTTGAGTCAATTGATGTTTCAAAGTACTGCACTGAAAAGGTGTTTGAATGTTGTGCAGGTGTGGTTAAATTTAGTGGAGCTAAACTTCTTACTGTTGTTATTTAAAGATCCCCAGACTCCGATTTCACAACATTTTTGCTAAAGCTAGAGGAGGTTCTTGGTTCACTTTATAGGAAATATAAAAAGTTAGTTATTGTGGTGACTTCAATATTAATTGTATAAGTGATTGTGCAAGGAAAAGGATGCTGGTAGACCTCCTTAATTCATATAATCTTATGCAAACCGTATTCTTTCCAACGAGAGTGCAAGGGAACAGTAGAACAACCATAGACAATATTTTTGTTCATTCGTCATTATTAGAAGGGCATTCTGTTAGCAAAAAGGTGAATGGCCTTTCAGATCATGATGCACAAATTTTAAGTCTAAAAGATTTTTGTGCTGCAACACATGTTAAATATAGTTACCAACTTTTTAGGAAAGCTGATCCAGTTGCTGTACAGACTTTTGTAAACCTTATCAAGGAACAAGAGTGGCAAGATGTTTATAGTGCTGATACAGTAGACGATAAGTATAATGCTTTCCTCAAGACTTTTCTCGTGCTCTTTGAAAGTTGCTTTCCGTTAGAACGTTCAAAACAGGGTACTAGCACAAACAGGCAGCTTGGGTGGCTGGGTGACTAAAGGGATAAGAATATCTTGTAGAACAAAGTGGCAATTATATCAAAACGTTAGAAACAGTCAAAATCTAAATGCAGCAGCCCATTACAAACAGTATTGTAAGGTGCTTTAAAAAAGTTATTAGGAAGGCAAAAAGTATGTGGTATGCAGATAGAATAGCTAAGTCTCAGGATAAAATTAAAACCATATGGTCAGTCGTAAAGGAAGTGGCTGGTCTGCAGAGACAGGTCGAGAATATAGAATCAGTGCGTAGTGGGGATGTCCGTGTTGCTGATAAGTCGCATATATGTACAGTACTTAATAATCACTTTCTGAATATAGCAGGTGAAATAAATAGAAACCTAGTCCCAACAGGGAATCATATAGCGCTCTTACAAAAAAGTGTTCCGAGACTGTTACCTGAAATGCTCCTCCATGATACTGACAAGAGGGAGATTGCGTTAATAATTAAATCTCTAAAGACCAAGAACTCTCATGGATATGACGGGGTATCTAGCAGAATACTGAAGTATTGTTCCCCGTATGTTAGCTCAGTACTTAGCCATATCTGTAACTTTTCCTTTAGGAGTGGTCGGTTTCCTGATAGATTAAAGTACTCGGTAGTGAAGCCACTTTATAAAAAGGGAGACAGGGATAATGTTGACAATTATAGACCTATTTCTATGCCATCGGTGTTTGCTAAAGTTATCGAGAGGGTTGTATATACAAGGTTACTGCAGCATTTAAATTCACATAATTTGCTGTCAAATGTACAGTTTGGTTTTAGAAATGGCTTAACAACTGAAAATGCTATAGTCTCTTTTCTCTGTGAGGTTTTGGACGGATTAAATAAAAGGTTGCGAACGTTAGGTGTTTTCTTTGATTTAACGAAGGCTTTTGACTGTGTTGACCACAAAATATTACTGCAGAAGTTGGAAGATTATGGAGTAAGGGGAGTAGCTTACAATTGATTCGCCTCCTACTTTAAGAACAGAAAGCAGAAGGTAATCCTCCGCAATATTGAGAGTGGTAATGATGTTCAGTCCCAATGGGGCACTGTTAAATGGGGCGTTCCCCAAGGGTCGGTGCTGGGGCCATTGCTGTTTCTTATTTATGTAAATGATATGCCTTCTAGTATTACAAGTGATTCAAAAATATTTCTGTTTGCTGATGACACCACCTTGGTAGTGAAGGATCTTGTGTGTAATATTGAAACATTATCAAATAATGTAGTTCATGATACAAGTTCGTGGCTTGTGGAAAATAATTTGATGCTAAATCACAGTAAGACTCAGTTTTTACAGTTTCTAACCCACAATTCGACAAAAACTGACATTTTAATCAGACAGAATGGGCATGTTATAAGCGAGACGGAACAGTTCAAGTTCCTAGGCGTACGGATAGATAGTAAGCTGTTGTGGAAACCCCATGTTCAGGATCTTGTTCAGAAACTAAATGCCGCTTAATTTACCATTAGAACAGTATCTGAAATAAGTCACATTTCAACACGAAAAGTAGTATACTTCGCATATTTTCATACGCTTATGTCATATGGTATTATTTTTTGGGGTAATTCTTCTCATTCAAAAAGGGTATTTTTGGCTCAAAAACGGGCTGTTCGAGCTATGTATGGTGTAAGTTCGAAAACCTCTTGTCGACCCCTATTCAATAGTCTGGGAATTTTGACATTGCCCTCACAGTATGTATTTTCTTTAATGTCGTTTGTTGTTAGCAATAGTAGCTTATTCCCAAGAGTTAGCAGCTTTCACTCAGTTAATACTAGGCAGAAATCAAATCTGCATGTGGAATGCACTTCCTTGACTCTTGTGCAGAAAGGAGTGCAGTATTCTGCTGCATCCATTTTCAATAAGCTACCACAAGAACTCAAAAATCTTAGCAGTAGCCCAAACACTTTTAAGTCTAAACTGAAGAGTTTCCTCATGGCTCACTCCTTCTATTCTGTCGAGGAGCTCCTGGAAGAGCTAAAAAATTAAACAAATTCCAGTGTTACATTCTTGATTTTCTTTATTTAAACTAACGACTTGTCGCCTGAATATGTTTCTTATATTTCATTTTATCTGTTTCTACAATCGTGTTATAATTTCATGTATTGACTCGTTCCATGACCATGGAGACTTCTCCTAAATGTTGTCCCACGGAACAATAAATAAATAAATAAAAAAATAAAAAAAATAAAAGAGTATCAGTTTCTACGGGCGTAAGTATTACATGTGGTAGACTTCTAGCCAAGAATAACTTTATATCAACAGATGTTAAGGCAGCATGCTGTTTTTTTGCAGTTATTAACACATACCTCGTGTAATGATGGGGTTGCCTTTACACATGATAGTTAATTGTCACAAAAATCGAGCCTGGACTTATGAAAACCCTCATGAAATGCGACAAGATAGACGTCAACAGAGGCCCAGCCTCAATGTATACGATTGAATTAGTCATTATCTTCACATTGGCCCCCTACAACACTTCGCAATGTTTTATTGGACAAACGTATCTACAATTTCTCAGACATGAGTTGCTTCATTTACTTAAAGGTGTACGTCTAGACGTCTTCCAACGAATGCAGTTAATGCACAAGGGTGCTCTACCTCACTAAACATTGAGTAGTTCGTCATTATCTCGATAACGACTTTCCCAACAGCGGGGATCCGTACTTGGCCCGCCCAACCACCAGATTTCGATCCAATGGATTTTTTCCTTTGTGGACATTCATAATCCTTGGTGTATTCAACTCCCACACTCAATGTCGATGTTCTGAGAAAGCGTAACCATATTGGATTTGATCAAATACGGAACACAAGGCAAAATAAATGCTGGCTCAGTGGATGCACAGAAGAAGAAGGCACTCATTTCGAGCAGTGTTTATTAATATAATGTGTTTAGCAAATGTGTCATTTTTGGGCCATGAATAATGCATTTTTCACGGTTCCCTGTTCGTTGCAGTGCTTTGATGTAAAGAAACAGTACCTAAAGCCTCTATTACTTTTCCTGTACATCTTTGTCTATGAAAATTTGTCAGAAACCAACACGTGTCAACAACTTTTCACGACCTCATTTGACTTCCCAATTTTGAGGATATGCTACGAAAAAACAAATTCGTCAAATTTTCGTCTAAGTATGTGCAACAGAAAACTTTAATTTATCGAGCGTATCAAGAATATGACAAGCTATGATTTACCAAAATGTAGCTATGACTGGCCCACATTTTCTGACGTTTGTTCATTTCAGATACCATTGACAAAATTTATTGAAACATAATTGGATTATCCACCTTCGCTGTACGAAAATCAGCGTCGTTTAGACTACGATCAGCTGATTTCGGCTGTTTGTCACTCTCAAGCGAAATCAGTCTTCGTGGCAATACGGTACAGAGTTGTTCACAGACAGAGATTACCAGTTCTATAGCACTGAACTATCGTTAAACATCAGTTCCTACCGAATGAACAGGAATTCCCCGAAATTCTATGTGAGTTTATAGAGGTACGGTCGGCCGTCTTGGGAGTTCAAAAGTTGGCTAAATTCTTTAGTGCATACATCTAGCTAATTGTGAGAAATGGGTCCAACATGATGAGAACGTTACGTCTAAATCTACAAATTAAGATAAGAAAGGAAGATTAGGAGTTAGTCAATAAAGTGGTCACTTTAGACAGAGCACAAGGTTGGAAGGGTGAAAGGGGGGAACGCATTTGACAGTGACCCTTCAGAGGAACCATCCTGACATTTGCCTTAAGCGGTTAGGAAAGTATTCCTATTCAATATTCAGGTAGTGATTTTCGTAGTTGCGTAGGTGCACGGTACTCGTTGTATTAGAGCGAAACCTCTCTCTCGGCAAATATTTCACAGCGGAGATCAATCAGTGCTATGTGAGGACATACCGTAGAGGCTTATACACACAGATTTTTTTTAGAAATATTGTATTTTGATATGAAGTCTCGCTTTAATTGTTCCTGGTGGCAGGATAATATCAGGATATGTTGTTATGAATCGTTGGTTTGCATATTAAGGGACGTTATCAATTTACCAGTGTAACGAAGATTTGCACGTTTACATTCAACTACATTGTACATTTTACGAACAAGTGAAATGAGACATGTCTGGAACGACGACTATAGCAGTGGTGCGACTCCAGCCTTATAAATTATAGCAACTGTGACAAAGAGTAACATCATTCTTAAGGATATCCGAGCAGGCAAAATATTACAGAAAGAGATGGTGAAGCGCATAAAATGCTGGAATTTCGTTCGGGAGGGTTGGGGAGCAAATCCTCGTACATAGGTGCTGAGTTTGGCCAGAGGAATTGTTTCTTTGTTTATACGTCAAAAATCCTTACCCATGTATCAAATTCTGCTTAGGACGAGTAGTTACGTTATTTACTGAAGTTCTATAAAGATATTCAAGCTATAACTGAAATATTAAGCATTAAATTGAGAATTTACTGACAGGAAAAAAAAGGGTACCGTTATCTTAGATTGCGAACAGTTCAAAGACACAGGTTAGCGTACACATGAAAATTATATATATATATATATATATATATATATATATATATATATATATATATATATTTTGCAGGCTTAGTGGATAGTAACGAAGTAAAGTAAGTTCTGACATCGGTCGCAACTGGGCAATGAAATGAATTCAGTAGCTAGAAGTGAAAATTTATACCGGACCGACAGACGATCCCAGCTAACCGAGGACGCTTTCCGTCCGCCCCAAATTCCCAAATTGCAGCACACTACTTACGTAACGCTCGTTGTCCACCAGATTTGTGAAAATATCTTCGCAGCGTAAAACACCTTTGGTTTAATGATGCCAACTTGATTATGGTATCCGTGATACTCTCTTCCGTATCTCAAGATAATACGAAACGAGTGGCCCGTCTTTGAACTTTTCCGATGTCCTCCGTCAGCTCTATGTGGTATTGATCCCTTGCCGCACATCAGTACTCCAGTAGAGGACGAACAAGCTTAGTGTAGGCAGTCTCTTTAGTAGAGCTGTTGCATCTAAAGCATTCTACCTATAACAGTTAGTTCTTGGTTTGCCTTACCTATAACATAATCCACGTGTTCGTAGTCGAAAGTCATAGGTATTTAGTAGAATAGGTAGCACATTTGCGTGTGTTATCGTGTAACTGAAATTTAACTGATTTTTGTTTTGTACTGATGTGGATGACCTCAACAGTCGCCACTTTTGTACCCTGCAGATATCGTGTCTAAGTCATTCTGCTATTGGTTTTGGTATTGTGACTACTTTGCTAGACAGTAAATGACAGAATCGTCTGCAGCGATCTAAGAGCGGTGCTCGGATTGTCATCCAAACCATTTATGTGAATTATGAAAGAACGGTAATAATAATAATAATAAGAAGAAGAAGAAGAAGAAGAAGAGGAACGAGGAAGAAGAACACTATAAAAAAAATAACTCTTTGGTACAATGTTGTTCATTAATAAGTTTTTTCATTAACAACACTGTATGTGACGCCATATCATGAGTCGTGGCTGAATAGCTCAGCAGGTAGTAGCCTCGCCGCGAATGAAATGTCCTGGAGTGCACGTGCAGCACACAGTTTAAATCGACCACGAACTTTCGAAACCGCACATTCCGTGGCCGAGTCAAAGACTCATTCTGACAGCAGCGATAATAAGTTTCACTTCCTCACAAAGTATTAAATACAGAACACAGTATTAATGAGTACAACTGAGGTTGTAGCGTCAGACATCGAGACCCATGTTCCCCCAGGACATTCCAGGAAAACTGATTTCTAATGCCTCCGCTGAGGCTGTGTTTTTGGATGATGCCGAAATGCTCCTCTGACTATGTGTAGCCGCCAATGTAATTCCGGGCAAACTGTGTTGATGACTCGGTGGTCATCTCATGCTTAGAGGAAGACAACAATTTACCGTCAGGAAGGCTTGCAGTAGAATCGACGGTTAATGCAGGACACATTTCTAGTAATAGTCTGTAGTAATATATTGGGCAGATATACTTTCTTTTTACAGTATACTTACAGAGGATGGGTGCCGGAGCACCATTTGCACCAGGCATAAAAGAGCGTAATTCCTATATAGCGTGTCTCAAAGGAGATAGCCAATATTTAGAGATATGCCAGGAACGATCATTCGAAGCAAAATAGTGTGCTAAACATGAGCTCTATAGTACATCCTTTAAGATAAATTGGCACTTCTTCGTTTTTCTGATACTGTGAAATAAATTTGTTCTACTAATAGCTCTTAGCTTTTCATGGTACGAGAGGTGGTAGTATAGACCAAAACCAGAAAAACAGATCAATGAACATCGGATCTGAAGTCATACCTTAACCCGTTACTTGCCAAAACCTTATTTAAATTATTTCAATCTTTCTTGAATTAATTTGATACCCTGAGCGATAAATGAAAGAAAATGCTATTTGCAAAGATTTCGCTATATTAGCAGAAAAGCTATAGACCGTCCCACTTTTGGGGCCTTGGCCAATATCAAAATGTACAAGATCATTGTCAATGTAGAGAACTACAAGAAACATCATGAACTAAATAAAGCCACTGTATTAATGCAGCTCTTTCGCAAACTTGTTACGAGAAGTAATTTAAGCACATCGGCCTATAGGTACACAAAATGAAAATTTGGTATGTCACTAGTGACAGTGCAGCTGGAAGAAGGAAGTATAAGCTACAGCGAATGACAATAGAAACATGTAGTATGGAAGGGTTGAACTGCGAACTGGGAATCCACTTACAATTAATGTTGGTATATGAATGAAAGTTTGTCTGGAGATAGAGTACAGACAAGTTGATCTTAGCATCCGACGGATGCACGCCTGCATATTATGAAGTTAAAAATTTTGGGTGACACGTTAATGGGGGACTTAAATTTTTTCAACAAGCATTTTGTGATTTAAAAGCTAAAATTTGTGTCAGGTATCGTGACGAAAGGAGTAATTGGCATTAGAGATGAGCTTCGTTCTTCGTACAGTGACGTACACTGATATGAAAGTCATCAGATAGCGACATGCACGTACACAGGTAACGGTAGTATCGCTTATAGAACGGCAGTGAATTGACAGATCCGTCGTCTACACTCAGGTGATCCGTGTGAAAAAATTTCCGATGTGATTATGACCCCACGGCAGGAATTAACAAATTCTGAACGAGGAATGGTAGTTATCTAGATGCATGGGAAATTCAGTTTCGGAAATAATTTGGGACTCGTTATTCTGAGAGCCACAATGTCAAGAGAGCGCCGAGAATACCAAATTATCTCACAACGCAGAAGACAATGGCCGACAGCGTTCACTTACCGACCGAGAGCAGCGGTGTTTGCACAATGAAAATTTTGAAAAATTGTGGTAAGATTCTGCGGTACCAAGCTGCTGAGGTCATCGGTCCCTAGGCTTACACATTAACTAAACTAACTTACGCTAAGGACAACACATACACCCATGTCCGAGGGATGACTCGAACGGGGGAGCCGCGCTGACAGTGAAAAGGCGCCTAAGACCACGCGGCTAACCCGCGCGGCTTTGCGTAGCGTTGTCAGCGTTAACAGGCAAGGAACGCTGCGTGAAATGGCAGCATGAATCAGTATTTGACGTAAGACGAACGTATCCATTAGGACAGTGGGGCGAAATTTGGGGTTAATGGCCGTTGAAGCAGACGATAGAGGTGAGTGCCTTTGCTTACAGCATGATATCGTCTCTCTTGAGCTCGGATCGGTCTCGTTTGGACCAAGACGACTGGAAAACAGTGGCCTGACCAGATAATTTCCGATTTCAGCTGGTAAGAGCTGATGGTAGGGTTCGAGTTATGGACCTAGGTTCTCAACAAGGTTCTGTGAAATATGGTGGTGGCTCCATTACGGTGTGGGCTGTATTTACATAGAATGGACTGTGTGCTTTGGTCCAACTGAACAGAAGGTTGTCTGGAAATGGCTACGTTCAGCTACTTCGACTCTACTTGTAGCCATTCATGGACTTCATGTAACCAAACAACGATGACATTTTGTGGATCACGGTACGCCATGTCATCGGCCATAGTCCCTCGCGATTGGTATTAAGGATGTTCTGGATAATGCGAACGAATGATTAGGCCACCTACGTCAACAGACATGAATTCCATCGAACATTTATGGAATATAATCAAGAGGTCAGTTGGAACACAAAATCGTGCACCGGCAGCTCTTTCGCAATTATGGACGGCTGTAGAGGCAGCTTGGTTCCATTTTTCTGCAGGGGACTTTCGTAGACTTGTTGACTCCATGGCATGTCCAGTTGCTGCATTATGCAGGGCGAGAGAAGGTCCGACACCATATATGGAAGTATCCCATGACTTACGTCACCTTAGTGTAACAAGGTGTCTATTCAGTACGAAATGAAACAAAAGACATGTCATAGTGTATGAACATCGCGCCTATAACATACACTACTGGCCATTGAAATTGCCTCACCAAGTAGAAATGCAGATGATAAACGGGTATTCATTGGACAAATATATTATACTAGAACTGGCATGTGATTACATTTTCACCCATATTGGGTAATTAGATCCTGAGAAAGCAGTACCCAGAACAACCACATCTGGCCGTAATAACGGCCTTGATACGCCTGGGCATTGAGTCAAACAGAGTTTGGATGGCGTGTACAGGTACAGCTGCCCACGCAGCTTCAACACACAGTTCATCAAGAGTAGTGACTGGCGTATTGTGACGAGCCAGTTGCTCAGCCACCATCGACCAGACGTTTTCAATTGGTGAGAGATCTGCAGAATGTGCTGGCCAGGGTAGCAGTCGAACATTTTCTGTATCCAGAAAGGCCCGTACAGGACCTGCAACATGCGGTCGTGCATTATCCTGCTGAAATGTAGGGTTTCGCTGGGATAGAATGAAGTGTAGAGCCACGGGTCGCAATACATCTGAAATGTAACGTCCACTGTTCAAAGTGGCGTCAATGCGAACAAGAGGTGACCGAGACGTCTAACCAATGGCACCCCATACCATCACACCGGGTGATACGTCATTATGGCGATGACGAATACACGCTTCCAATGTGCGTTTACCGCTATGTCGCCAAACACGGATGCGACCATCATGATGCTGTAAACAGAACCTGGATTCATCCGAAAAAATGACGTTTTGCCATTCGTGCACCCAGGTTCGTCGTTGAGTACACCATCGCAGGCACTCCTGTCTGTAATGCAGCGTCAAGGGTAACTGCAGCCATGGTCTCCGAACTGATAGTCCATGTACTGCTCAAATGTCGTCGAACTGTTCGTGCAGATGGTTGTTGTCCTGCAAACGTCCCCATCTGTTGACTCAGGGATCTAGACGTGGCTGCACAATCCGTTACAGCCATGCGGATAAGATGCCTGTCATCACGACTGCTAGTGATTCGAGGCCGTTGGGATCCAGCACGGCGTTCCGTATTACCCTCTTGAACCCACCGATTCCATATTTTGCTAACAGTCATTGGATCTCGACCAACGCGAGCAGCAATGTCGCGATACGATAAACCGCAATCGCGATAGGCTACATTCCGACCTTTATCAAAGTCGGAAACGTGATGGTACGCATTTCTCCTTCTTACACGAGGCATCACAACAACATTTCACCAGGCAACACCGGTCAACTGCTGTTTGTGTATGAGAAATCGGTTGGAAACCTTCCTCATGTCAACACGTTGTAGGTGTCACCACCGGCGCCAACCTTGTGTGAATGATCTGAAAAGCTAATCATTTGCATATCACAGCATGTTCTTCCTGTTGGTTAAATTTCGCGTCTGTAGCACGTCATCTTCGTGGTGTAGCAATTTTAATGGCCAGTAGTGTATTCTTAGCGCTTTTTCTTGCAGATTGCATATCTCCTCGGTGCTTTCTTTGGGACGATAAAGTAAGTGGTTTCCTGTCTCTAGTCGTACATGTGTATTCAACCGTCTTCCCATTATTTTGCTTGCTTGTGGCCCTCTGCGTGTCCATATTGACTTTTCTTTCTATTTGTTTTCGTTTTTGAGAGGTACAATGACGCTATTCTCTAGTGGACATCTCGTTTCGGTTAGTTATTTAGTATGCACGCCACGTCTTTACCACACAGACATCAATCATCTCGATGAATAATGGCCACCAGCACTTCTTTTGTTTTATCCTCGTCCTATAAAGTCATATTTGCTTGTCCGGTAGCTCACTGCCACCATTGTAGGTATTGTATTGTCCAATGATATGCGGCATTGAAACAGTTATTTCCTTTTGTTTCCCCGTGAGTATCTTTTAGTACAGCTTAAAGGCGTAAGTTTAATGTAGTTTGAAGCTAATCGTGCTGGTTTGTTGCCCCTCTATTTCACTACCAGAAAATCGTGCTCTTTGTCAAATTTGTTGCCCCATAATCCTCGTTCATTTTCTTTCGCCAGTTTTTTCGCATCATCCAAGTGGCATGCATTATTTTTCATCTCTTGTTATTGTCCGTCTAACTTTCATTTTCCCAATGTGATGAGTGTGTTAACACTGCTGAAAATGTTCAAATAGAAGCTTGCGATTCGGATACTCCGACTGTATAAGTATGAATATTAGGTAATTTGCTAACCTTGAACCTAAAAACTCGTCTTCATTCTTTATCTTACCACAGTATGATGAAATATTATGATGAAAGTCATTGAAATGCGTATGACACTAAATTTTATATCCAGATTTGATAGGCTATCTACCCACCCCCGACTCCGAAGGTCTTAGCTGCATGGTCGCTATAATAACGTTCCATTATTTCATCAGATGAGAGTTCTGAATGAAATTCGCTTTTCTCTATGAGGGATGCTCAAAGAAAATGCACAAAACAACATTTCGGGTATAACTGAAGTCTTTGTTCAAAAGAAATCACGAGAGACATGAGTACAACTGTCCCACTGCTTCACGAGTTACGAGCCGGAGGTTTCCCTGTTGCAATAATTCCCGTGACTGCGGCATCCACTGTATTCTTCTGTTCGTCGCCCGAGCTGAAACGCTTCCTCTTGGGATGTTTCGTTTGGCGAACCAAACACATGGCAATATGTCTGTGCTGAAGGGAAGTCATCAATCTGCTCCTGTTCGAATTTGGCCATTGCACTTTGCGTGGTCTTGGAGACATTTCGACGCGCTTTGGCGTGGAACAAGTTCACTCCCTCCGTCACCATCGCAGGCTGTTTGCTCTTGATGGACTTGCGTAGGCTACGGAGTGTCTCGCAGTACACGTCACTATTAATGGTGTGTCCATGCTCTAGGAATTCCGTGGGTATTGGACCTCACCATTCCTGATGAGGGCAAAGCTTTGAATTTTTTAGGAGGTAAGGACACTATATTCGCGTCCTAACATGTCTCATTATGTTATCCCAAAGCGGCAAATGCAAATTTCAAGCACGTTGTTGTTACGACGTTACATACCCTTTCATTTGAACACTTCTTATATAATGGTGTTCATTAGTTCCTCAGAAAACATTGCTCTAACACCTGGTTCACCGTCTTATTTGCTAGACATTCTGCAATATAATTTTCATTGCTTTTACCTGGTTCACTAGTGTTTCTATACGTTAGCTCATATTTATACTATTTACATTTGTGTCTCTTTTTGTGAATGAATCACCATTCACTTAGCTGCTGGAGGTAAATCGGTAACATTAGCCTCATCTTTGCTGGTTAGAAGCTCCACCGTTTCTGCTATATCTTGTACAAAGTAATCGTTCAGTGCATTTTCTTCAAAGTCTTCTTCATCTGTTATTTAATCTGCATTGGGTGGAATAATCAGCAATTCTAAGACATCAACTTCATCTTGACTAACTTCATAGTTCACCAGTTCTTCTAGAAGCTTTTCCACTATAAGTCCACATGGCACGTATTGGAATCGCAAAATGTGAAAGGCTTCATTTCACTTCACTACCTAGCCCTGGATAAAATCTCATATAATGTAAAGAAAGCAGATGCCAACAATGTAAATAATAACTTTCGTATATAAGACGTGAATACAGCATGGCACATCAAGAAAGCAGTGATAATGTCATGTACTGCTGTCTAATTATTGGGACGCATAAAATAGATTTATATTGCACTTACTTCAGGCAGGCTGAAATATACTAAATGCTACAACGACATCCATATTCTTAACAAACATACTCAGACAATTAAATCACAGTTAATTGTCGTACAGAAAATAGCAACATACGTACATACAGTGCAGCCAAGTACGAAGATAGAGAAGAGGCAAATTAATTCATTTCCTAAAATACGCTAATTAGGAAAAAAAATATAATTATTTTCAATTTTCAGGCATTCTAGCAGCCAGTTCAAACTTTAGGTGCAACAATCAAAGTTAAAACTTCCATTAATTACGTAGAGATGAATAAAATAGTTGCATCTCAAAAAGGGGCAGGCCGGCCGGTGTGGCCGAGCGGTTCTAGGCGCTTCAGTCCGGATCCGCGCGACCGCTACGTTCGCAGGTTCGAATCCAGCGTGGTCCGAGGCGCCTTGCCTCGGTTCGCATGGCCCTCCCCGTCCGAGATTTGAGTCCTCCCTCGGACATGGGTGTGTGTGTTGTCCTTAGCGCAAGTTAGATTAAGCAGTGTGAAGTAGTGTGTAAGGCTAGGAACCGATGACCTCAGCAGTTTGGTACCACAGGAACTTACAACCACCATTCCTTCTGGGACACCCCGTATAATATGGTACACGTAATTAAAGTGACACAACACACTTATGAAATTTACTTTTATAGTATTAGATGGTGGGTTATGTAGACAAATTACTAATAATCACCATATAATTTTGACAATTCGATGTTTTATTATTTGTCACAATTACAGTTTGTATTGTGTAACTTGTACTATGTAAAGTGATTGCAGGTTTAGTTTGTGGTAGCAACAAATAAATAATATCACAGTAGAGTCTCCTAACAGTTGGGAACAGTGATTCTGTCGAGAGATGACTAGTCTATATTCGCTGACTCGGCATTATCCAATAGTGACTCGTGTTGCACTCTGAAATTGCTAGTTATGACTTTGCTGCCGAGATTGCACGTTGGTTCCCTGAAAACAAAGTTTAATTTCGGTGCTAGAGAGCCTGAGGACGCAAATGTGCCCTGCATACGACCCTTTTGCGCGCTAGGACGGTTGCGGATATCTGGGAGTGCTTAATGTGTCGAGCGCGGCAACATTGGAGCTGCATAATTCACAACGCCACCAGCACACGGCCGCCGGAATAGTACGGCCTCCGCTGGCGCGAGAATAATAATGGCACTGGAGCTGCATCATTGAACGCGCGGTGCGGCCGTCGCAGTAATACCCTACTTCTAAGGGCGCGGCTGCGCGCCTCACAGGCTGGATATAATATCACACTCCACTTTACAGCTACCCTTACGGCAGGTGCTGCAACATATGGGTATAAACAGACGGCTGCATGTTGCTTTGAGGCATAGCTGTGAGGCACACCGGTAAGCACTTACGTAAAGTTTCTGTGCAGTGTGTACCAAGACAGCTTACTGACGAGCTCAACATGAAGCATGTTAACATCAGCCAACTGTTATTCGAATATTTCAATGGCGAAGGTGACAATTTTTGAGTACGATAGTGACAGGTTATGAAACGTGAGATTATCACAATGGGTCATAACCGAAAAGGAAGCCGACCGGAGTGGCCGAGCGGTTCTAGGCGCTACAGTCTGGAACCGCGCGACCGCTACGGTCGCAGGTTCGAATCCTGCCTCGGCCATGGATGTGTCTGATGTCCTTAGGTTAGCTAGGTTTAAGTCGTTCTAAGTTCTAGGGGACTGATGACCTCAGAAGTTAAGTCCCATAGTGCTCACAGCCATTTGAACCATTTGAACCGAAAAGGAAGACTATGTAGGGGAAACACCCCCAATCACCGAAGACAGAATCGGCCGAAAAGATTAAGCTAATCATTTCTTCGGACTGTAACAACCATCAACAAAGAGTCTTATAATTAGTTGTTGGAAAAAAAACTAAACCTGATAATTTGCAGCAAACAATGAGCTCTGTCAAAAAGAGTGTTACTGTTGCTTGACAATGTTCGCTCGCTCACGACTCACCACACCGCTGAAACCATCATGAAACTGGGTTTTGAGCTGCTGGGACATCTACAGCCCAGATCTGTCTCAATCTCACATTCATTTGTTTGCCCTGCTCCAGGATGCTTTGTGATGTCGTCTTTTTCCTCGGATGTGAAGGTGCAGAAAGCGGTGCAAAAGTGACTTCACGACAAACCGAAAACTGTCTTCTTGACTGGAATTGGCAAGCTTGTGAACGGCTGAATCGTGAGCACCGAAAATGAAAGTGGGACCGTACCTAACGGATACTGCTCAATAACTGCTCTTCCAAACCACATCCAATACGAGCAAACCAGTTGCGTCTTTACCTGTGGTTACTCATACCTATGCACGGCTCTGTTTTAAGAGAACAGCTCGATGAAGTCGTATGGTCGAGCCGCGCATATCTGCTTTCTTGCCCCGCAACTAGTTCTCTTTAGATAATAACCTGTAACTATGATCATGCAGTGAAATAGTCAATGAAATGGCTGGAATTGCGAGTTAATAAAATACATAGAAATACGAAATAAGAGTTCAGAGAATAATTCAGTAGCAAGGGTTCTTTACTATTGTACATAATTGACACAGCCGATAGAGAATTATGTTGAATAATGTTTATTCAGCCGGCCGAAGTGGCTGAGCGGTTCTCGGCGCTACAGTCTGAAACCGCGCGACCGCTACGGTCGCAGGTTCGAATCTTGCCTCGGACATGGACGTGTGTGATGTCCTGAGGTTACTTAGGTTTACTTAGTTCTAAGTTCTAGGGGACTGATGACCTGAGAAGTTAAGTCCCATAGTGCTCAGAGCCATTTGAACCATTTTGTTTATTCAGGAAATGATACCTTAAATAAACAGGCACTGGTTATACGATATCCACTCAAAGTATAGACAAAAATACTCTTTTTATATGCAATACAGTTACGTTGAAAGTGTTACGAGAATGATAGAAAAATTCCCAAACTTAACAGTCATTGGAGATACATAAAAGTAAGTCTACTTCGTAAGCACAGTACACGAAATATTCAGCAGCTAAGAAACAGTTCAGAGTTCAACCTGACAATTTACAAGTTATCACATGTGATACAAAGAATAGCAACACATACTCTGTCTGTCCTCAGATCTGTGATAAAACCTGAATAAGTTAAGAGCCCTATTCTGGAGTACATTCAGACCTCGAGAAACCGGCTGTTCACTGTCCAGAATCAAATAACTATAATACCAAACCATGCATGTAACTTCAAGCTGGTCTGCCTTCTTCAAGAACTTGACATAAAGTATCCCCAATTACTCCCTCGAGCTCTTGACTCGAAGTTCCAGCCTCCACTTGACTCCAGCAATGTTCTACTACTCTCTGCTTTTGTCCTGGCGTAACCACGAGCGCCAGAACCAAGTCGACGAACGCGAGACCAGAGAAGGCGTTGAGGAAACGTAGGCCAACGGTGCGCGGAATTGGATCACGCCGCGCCAGGAGCGCCTCCCTCAAGAAGTGGATATAACTTCCGCCCCTGCCAGCCTCGGCCGCTCATATCGGCCCAGTCCGCAACGGACATAAGTACTACGCTATTAGATTGGCGTGATCCGTATCAAGTACTTACTTGGACTTTGTGTATAGCAAGTTTACTGTTTTCATGTCGCCTCTCGATAGCGTCATTTGCTATAATCAAAGTTGGATATTGGCAATTTGCTTTCTAGAAATAAAACTACTACTGTTATTTGTTTGAATTGTTGTATAGCATTCCTAGAACGCTACATCCCTTAGGCACCCTGTTAGCGATGAGTGGACAAGACCCAACAGCTTTTCCATTGGCCGAGGACTGTCCGCACCAAAAGTACATCAGTCTTACTTTCTAGAAACATGATTTGCTGATTATGACCATTTCCTGGACTCTTATATATTACAACAATATTTAAATAAAGAAATGTTATAAATATTCGGTCACACTGAGATTTACAAAATAATTATAAATAAATGTTGGTTCATAAGTAAATAAGCTAGTATTCTTGCACAAGCGCGCTTATGTTAAATGACAACGAATTGACGTTAAAATTTTGTTCAAAAAAATTATTTATCCCTTCTTGACAGAAGCATCTCTTGGTTCTATTTTCCAATTGTGGTGTCCGCTAACACATGCAGTCAATCACACTCAAATTAGCACAGTTTTTAACAGCGTTTTCATTCTACATTTGAATAAACTTACTACCAAAGTGGTAAACTGCTCATTAATTAGATACAGAAGTATGACAGAACATAAGGTACTGATACGGTGTGTTCATTTACTGTGTAAATGTGGAGATTATGATGTTCTGACAGACATTTGAACAACAGAAAAGATATAAAGGATGTAATTAAACAAGAAATAAAATACATACAGACACACACGTTTCAGACATGATGGTTACAGAGCTATGCTATCATCTGAGATATCGTTTGCTGAAATCGCATGACGCTTTTTAAAGTTGTTAATTCAGAGGTTCGTTGAGTAAATGCTTAATCATTGTGAAATACGAGGCGTCTTTTTTAAGTAAGTAACGTTTGGAAATTAAAAAAAAAGACGTGCTAAGATATCTCAATAATTTTATTTTTACATGAAAGCCTGTACCTTAATCTATGCACTGACGTCATTACAGTCTGATTCTTTCCTGTTGACGTTGTGTACTGAGTGTTTAAGATGCCTCCGATAATCGTGATTCCCGCCGACTGTGAAGTACGGGCTGTTATAAAATATCTTAGTGCTAAAGGCCTAAAAGCGATCGATATTCATCGTGAGATCTGTGCAGTTTACAGAGAAAACATTATGAGTGATGCAATAGTAAGAAAGTGGGTGAGAGCATTTGAAGATGGCCGCACAAATGTGCATGATGAACAACGGAGTGAGCGTCCTTTTGTCGTTAATGATAGTTTGGTACAGGAAATGGACAATAAGGTGAGAGAAAAGAGACGCTTTACGATTTCCTGCTTGCGGTATGACTTTCCTAATATTTCTCGTAGTGTTTTGTATGGCATTACGACAGAGCACTTGAATTACCGAAAATTGTGCTTACGTTGGGTACCGAAAATGTTGACGTATATGCACAAAACCAAACGTTTAGATAGTGTATGACTTTCCTTGAGCGGTACCACAACGACGATGATGATTTCTTAAGCAAAACTGTTATGGGCGATGAAACATGGGTGGCCTACATCACACCAGAATCAAAGCAACAGTCAATGGAAGTTGAGCAAGGGCATCGTTTTGCTGCAAGACAATGCCCGTCCGCATGTGGCAAATCAGACCAAAGATCTCATCACATCTTTCCTGTCGCCCCGTGACTACCATCTGTTCCTGCACTTGAAGAAACACCTGGGCGGTCAGCGTCTTCAGGACGGTGACGAAGTCAAAACAGTGGTGATGCAGTGGCTAACAAGTCAGGCGGCAGACTTCTATGAGGAGGGTATTCAAAAACTGGTACAAAGTTATGACAAGTGCCTCAATATTGACGGAAATCATGTAGAAAAGTAGATTAAAGTACAGACTTTCATGTAAAAATAAAATTATTGAGATCTCTTAGCACGTCTTTTTTTTAATTTCAAAACGGTACTTACATTAAAAAACACGCCTCGTATTAACTGCTGTAGTTTTAAGGATATTGAAATATTGTTGTGCCATTTCATGTGTCTCATTTTTTTGAGATCGCAGATGTATTCAGATCTGCATTAATATTTGATGGAAAATTATATTCTCAAAGATCTGTAAGAATACATCTTCCAGCTTGCCTGACACTCCGCCATGTGTTTGACATTGTCTCCTGCACAAAGATCATGCGAGCGACGGCAGCCCAAATTCCAGAGTTTAGGATTGACCCATATCCGGTGACACTGCTCCCCTCTGCACTTGGCTGTCTAAAGCCTGTTAGCTATCTGGGCTGGCTGCGGCGCACACTGCGCCCTGGGCCAGCTAGCTTTCAGCTGTGTGACGAATTCATCTTACCTCGTACCAATAATGGGCGGCCAATTAGCTGACCTAAATACGTGTATTCTTATGAAAGAGAATACGTTTGGAAAAAAAGTACATGTCCAAGCTATAATTTTCTTGGAAATACACTGCACAGCGAAAAACAGATATATAATTTTTTACTCCCCCCCTCCCCCCCCCCCCCTTACTTACGAAGCGCAGACATTCAATTTTAATTATCACCTCGAAAAGATCACTTTACAACTATGACACTTGTTACTAATGAATACACATTCACACTTCAATTTGACACATTTCTCCAGACGACGGATAACTGGGCGGAGAACTAGGATGTGGAGGTTTGCATTTGGGATACTCAGGAAACATTTCACATCGAAAATAGCCTCGTCTTCATTCAGAAAATCCTTGCCAAACAGTGGTTTCTTTATCTGGTGAAAGAGAAGGAACTCACCACCTTGCATGTTAACAGAACAGAGGTTTGAGGCGAAATTTTATAGCACAAGCAAGTAGCCTGTGTGACTCAAACCTAGGCTTAACTAGCTTGGATGCTGACGTGCAGAAACACGGTACACTGGGTAGCTTTCTGCGACACTTCGTCTTGTAGCCTACCATAAATTCGTCACGAGCGTCAGGTAATATGCACCTGTGCTGAATGGCTACACCCGTGGTGCATGGCCTGAGGATAATCGGTTAGCACGAGACCACGGCAGTCCCAAAATACACACATAACTGATGACGTTAGTTGTTCAAATTTCCTGGCAGTGTTGGATCCAAATGTTACCATCGCTTGGTCTGCCCCTTTGTCTCGATGTCATAGCGAAAGACCTGGCCGGCGTCTATGGCAGAAAGGTAGTCTGTTATTTCGTTCTTTTCATGCAGGTTTCTCGATTACACTGCATCATACACTGAAGTCCCTAAGGAACTAGTATAGGCATGCACATTCGAATACAAGGATGTGTAAATAGGCAGAATAGGGCGCTGCGGTCGGCAACGCCTATGAAGGAAAACAAGTGTCAGGAGCAGGTACTGCTGCCGAGGTGGCAATTAAGTGGAGATTTTCCCGTACGACTATTTCACGAGTGAGCCATGAATATCAGGAATTCGGAAGAACATCCGGCTAAAAGATCAAATCACCGACATCGTTATGATTCTGCAAGAACGTGACCAACGACGACTGAAGAGAATCGATCGACGTGACAGAAGTGCGACCCTTCCGCAAATTGCTGCAGATTTCAATGCTGGGCCATCAGCAAGTGTCAGCGTGCAAACCATTCAACGAAACATCATCGATGAGGGCTTTCGGAGCCGAAGGGCCACTCGTGTACCCTTGATGACTGCACGACACAAGGCTTTACACCTCGCCTGGGACCATCAACACCGACATTGGACTATTGATGACTGGAAACATGTCGCCTGGTCGGAGAGTCTCTTTTCGTATTGTATCGACAGGATGGACATCTACAGATGTAGAGATAACCTCATGAATCCATGGACTCTGCATGTCAGCAGGAGATTGTTCAAGCTGGTAGAAGCTCTGTAATGGTCTGGGGGGTGTGCAGTTGATTGATATGAGACGTCTGATACGTCTAAATAAGACTTTGACTTGTGACACCTACGCAAGCATCCTGTTTGATCACCTGCATCCGTAGTCGGCTGCTGTGGCCGAGCGGTTCTAGGCGCTTCAGTCCTGAACCGCACTGCTGCTACAGTCGCAGGTTCGAATCCTGCCTCGGGCATGGATGTGTGTGATGTCCTTAGGTTAGTTAGGTTTAAGTAGTTCTAAGTCTAGGGGATTGATGACCTCAGATGCCATAGTCCCATAGTGCTTCAGCCATTTGAACCACTTTGAACCTGCATCTGTTCATGTCCATTGTGAATTCCGACGGAGTTGGGGAATTCGAGCAGGACAATGTGACACCCCACACGACCGAAATTGCTATAGAGTGGTTCCAGGAACACTCTTCTGAGTTTAAACACTTCCGCTGGCCACCAAACTCTCGAGACAAGAACACTATTGATCATAAATGTGATGCTTTGCAACGTGGTGTTCAGAAGAGATCTCCACCCCCTCGTACTCTTACTATGGTCAGCCCTGCAGGATTTATGGTGCAGTTCTGCAGGATTCATGGTGTCAATTTCGTCCAGCACTTCTTCAGACATTAGTCGAGTCCATGCTACGTCGTGTTGCGGCACTTCTGCGGGCTCGTGGAGGCTCTACACGATATTACACATGTGTACCAGTTTATTTGGCTCTTCAGTGTATGATAGTGTATTATTCTCGTACAGATTCCTCAATTTGGAATGAACTATAGCCGTTTTTTTCCTCTTCAAATGCCACTCTATCAGTGCAGCTTAATCCCCTAGCAGCGTGCTGTACAGTACTGTAGCACTCCGAAGTTAGATTGCAGCTATACTACTGGCATGTACCTGTGTAGAAATATAACATTAACTGCCAATGCTTAAACGGCCAACACAAATCTGAATAAAATCGTTTTGCGTCATTTTTCAGTTAAATTTGAAACTAAAACCGGAAATGGAACCAACTTTTCCATCATATTTGTAGCAGTCCTCTTTCGGTAGTCTAAGTCCTGAAAATAAATCCTAACAAAACTAATTACACAAGGTCATTACTTCGAGGTGGTGTTTAAACATCATAACCACCCAGGCGTAGAGAACCTGTTGTGTTATGCTCATTTATAGTTTGTTTTATTTTCCCTAATCTCTTAACTTTTCGATGAAGCTGAAGTCCGGTATTTTTTAGCCCACCTGGCTAGTCGCCCGGTCTAACGCGCTGTTCCCGAGCGGGAAGGCGTGCCGGCCGCCGGCACGAATCCGCCCGGCGGAGTGCGAGGTCCGGTTTGCTGGCCGGCCTGTGGATGGTTTTTAAGACGGTTTTCCATCTGCCTCGACGAATGCGTGCTCGTTCCCCTTATTCCGCCTCAGTTAACTATGTAGGCGATTCCTGCCAAACACTGTCTCCACGTACTCTTACAACATAATTACTCGGCGCAAACAAAGGGGTTACACTCGTCTGGTACCAGTCGCACCATCGGGGAGGGGGGGGGGGGGGAGGGTAAGGAGCGCGGGGGGAGGGGGGGAGGGTATATTGAGGGCCTAATCGCACAATAACCCTGGATTCGGTGTGGGGTGGCGGATAGACTGCTGTGGTCTGTTGTATGGTTGTGAACCACCAAGGGCTACGGCAGGTCGAAGACTCTCCAGTCGTTATCTGAACAATATTTTAATTTGGCCTCTGAATCTTGTCAGATGAGTGATTATTCTTTTATCATTTTTCCATAAAAATTATGGAAATAAGTCCTTAAAGATAACGAGTTAACTGACACCAAATTTGATCACCCAGCTAAAGATATGGATGGTTATAATTAAAATACAGCTACTTACAGCGGTCCAGGGTGGACTGTAATTATCTTCTGCCAGTGAAACTTTGTAGATATTGCTACGGGTTAATGCGGTACTGATTTATTCTGAATAAACAATAGTTTCAATTCTGGTCACTAGGTGCACATCTGTCACTGTGGATACAAGAAAGACGTGTGGAACTATTCCCACATGGAGTATATTAGGAAAGAGACATGTGCAGGAAAAGTTAAAGAAGTGAGAAAGTTGTAATGTTGTATTTATTATTTACCGCCGCTTACACAGTTTATTCAGTATGAGCACCAGAGACGTCGACGAGATGCTGCACCCGTAAAATGACGTGACCAGCAGCTGCTCGCAGCACTTCCACTGGAAACTGAGCAATATGTTCCTGTATACTGGCCTTCAGATCAGGTAGAGATCAAACGTGTTTTTGGTGAACCGCTCTTTCAAATATCCCCAGAGTCTTCACATTGGTTCAGATCAGGTGCTCTTGCAGGTCATGAATATTTCAGCGGGTGAACGACAGTGGTCTCCACACAGTTGCGCTCTACTTTAGTATGAATCGCCAGCGGCCTTGCCACAGTGATAAGACCGGTTCCCGTCAGATCACCGACGTTAAGCGCTGTCGGTTTGGGCTAGCGTTTGGATGGTTGACCATCCGGTCTGCCAAGTTCTGTTAGCAAGCGGGGCCCACTCAGCCCTTGTGAGGCAAACTGAGGAGCTACTTGACTGAGAAGTAGCAGTTCCGGTCTCGGAAACTGACCTACGGCCGGGAGAGCGGTGTGCTGACCACATGCTCCTCCATATCCGCATCCAGTGACGCCCGTGCGCTGTGCATGACACGGCGGTCAGTCGGTACCTTTGGGCCTTCATGGCCTGTGCGGGAGAGGTTTTGTGAGAAAACGTCTCGATTGTGCGCAGATGGCACACCTGTCAACGGCCCTACTATAGAGATGCTTGCGAACCCACACCACATAGTCACATATGACGAGTGTAATGACTCTTCGTGCCATTTGAACCCGCTGTATCAACTGCAATGGCGGCCATGCCCCCTCCCCTCGACATTGTCTAGTGTATCTTGAAGAGCGGGTTGTTCAAGAGACCCAATTAAAGGAAATGCTGCCTCATCTAGTCGCTCGCAAGTTCTTGTTACCTCTCGCTCCATGAACGACATGGCCACGCAGACATGCGACCTCCAATTCAGCTCTGAGTTTGTGAAATCGCCCACTGTCAAGGTAATATCGCCAGCTGTGCAACAAGCCGTCAAACTCTCGCCTCAAGGGGCGAAGCCACCAGCTACTCAACCAGTAGGCCGGAAAGGACAGTAGGAGTACTACCGTGAAGACTTCCTCCATCCCTACAGCCAAACAACGCCCGAGTCTTCATCTAAAGAGTTCACCCCTCCTTCGCCACCTTGAAGGCCCTATTCGATGGTGTCGCCACGTGATACCTTAGCCCAGCCAATGTCGCCGATGCGAAACAACAACCTTTTTCACCGTTGGATTCTACCGACGGCACAAGCAAGCTGATCCTTCTGTGGACCCCATGGAGCACGATCCTCAGGCTTCTGAGCCGTGTAGTAGCGCCTCTTCCCCAGCTGTCACTCGGCAGTCATCGAGGTGACACCCTTACATGTCTTCCTCATCATAACTCTCCTCCAATAGGACTTTCGCGGCCTTCGGTACCACAAAGAGGATTTGGGGCTGCTTTTAGAGTCGCAGCGTCTTCTTGTACTCTGCCTTCAGGAAACGAAATTGAGAGCAATCACGACCATTTTGAGCTTTCATATTTCTTTTTTTGGTCAACAGTCTACTGACTGGCTTG
Source organism: Schistocerca serialis cubense (assembly GCF_023864345.2). Taxonomy (NCBI): domain Eukaryota; kingdom Metazoa; phylum Arthropoda; class Insecta; order Orthoptera; family Acrididae; genus Schistocerca; species Schistocerca serialis. The sequence goes on from NC_064645.1 coordinate 370,155,512, forward strand.
ATGCGAATTCCTTTCCCGTGCTAACCTCTTCATCTCAGAGTAGCACTTGCAACCTACTTCCTCAATTATTTGCTTGACGTATTCCAATCTCTGTCTTCCTCTACAGTTTTTGCCCTCTACAGCTCCCTCTAGTAACATTCCCTCATGTCTTAGAAGATGTCCTATCATCCTGTCCCTTCTCCTAATCAGTGTTTTCCACATATTCCTTTCCTCTCCGATTCTGCATAGAACCTCCTCATTCCTTACCTTATCAGTCCACCTAATTTTGAACATTCGTCTATAGCACCACATCTCAAATGCTTCGATTCTCTTCTGTTCCGGCTTTCCAACAGTCCATGATTCACTACCATACAATGCTGTACTCCAGACGTACATCCTCAGAAATTTCTTCCTCAAACTAAGGCCGGTATTTGATATTAGTAGACTTCTCTTGGCCAGAAATGCCTTTTTTGCCATCGGGAGCTGCTTTTGATGTCCTCCTTGCTCCGTCCCTCATTGGTTATTTTACTGCCTAGGTAGCAGAATTCCTTAACTTCATTGACTTCGTGACCATCAATACTGTTGTTAAGTTTCTCGCTGTTCTCATTTCTACTACTTCTCATTACCTTCGTCTTTCTCCGATTTACTCTCAAACCATACTGTGTACTCATTAGACTGTTCATTCCGTTCAGCAGATCATTTAATTCTTCTTCACTTTCACTCAGGATAGCAATGTCATCAGCGAATCGTATCATTGATATCCTTTCACCTTGTAATTTAATTCCACTCCTGAACCTTTCTTTTATTTCCATCATTGCTTCCTCGATGTACAGATTGAAGAGTAGGGGCGAAAGGCTACAGCCTTGTCTTACACCCTTCCTCATACGAGCACTTCGTTCTTGTTCGTCCACTCCTATTATTCCCTCTTGGTTGTTGTACATATTGTATATGACCCGTCTCTCCCTATAGCTTGCCCCTACTTTTTTCAGAATCTCGAACAGCTTGCACCATTTTGTATTGTCGAACGCTTTTCCAGGTCGACAAATCCTATGAAAGTGTCTTGATTTTTCTTTAGCCTTGCTTCCATTATTAGCCGTAACGTCAGAATTGCCTCTCTCGTCCCTTTACTTTTCCTAAAGCCAAACTGATCGTCACCTAGCGCATTCTCAATTTTCTTTTCCATTCTTCTGTATAACATTCTTGTAAGCAGCTTCGATGCATGAGCTGTTAAGCTGATTGTGCGATAATTCTCGCACTTGTCAGCTCTTGCCGTCTCCGGAATTGTGTGGATGATGCTTTTCCGAAAGTCAGATGGTATGTCGCCAGACTCATATATTCTACACACCAACGTGAATAGTCGTTTTGTTGCCACTTCCCCCAATGATTTTAGAAATTCTGATGGAATGTTATCTATCCCTTCTGCCTTATTTGACCGTAAGTCCTCCAAAGCTCTTTTAAATTCCGATTATAATACTGGATCCCCTATCTCTTCTAAATCGACTCCTGTTTCATCTTCTATCACATCAGACAAATCGTCACCCTCATAGAGGCTTTCAATGTATTCTTTCCACCTATCTGCTCTCTCCTCTGCATTTAACAGTGGAATTCCCGTTGCACTCTTAATTTTAGCACCGTTGCTTTTAATGTCACCAAAGGTTGTTTTGACTTTCCTGTATGCTGAGTCTGTCCTTCCAACAATCATATCTTTTTCGATGTCTTCACATTTTTCCAGCAGTCATTTCGTCTTAACTTCCCTGCACTTCCTATTTATTTCATTCCTCAGCGAGTTGTATTTCTGTATTCCTGATTTTCCCTGAACATGTTTGTACTTCCTCCTTTCATCAATCAACTGAAGTATTTCTTCTGTTACCCATGGTTTCTTCGCAGCTACCTTCTTTGTACCTATGTTTTCCTTCCCAACTTCTGTGATGGCCCTTTTTAGAGATGTCCATTCCTCTTCAACTGTACTGCGCTATTCCTTATTGCTGTATCTATAGCGTTAGAGAACTTCAAACGTATCTCGTCGTTCCTTAGTACTTCCGTATCCCACTTCTTTGCGTATTGATTCTTCCTGAGTAATGTCTTGAAATTCAGCCTACTCTTCATCACCACTATATTGTGATCTGAGTCTATATCTGCTCCTGGGTACGCCTTACAATCCATTATCTGATTTCGGAATCTCTGTCTGACCATGATGTAATCTAATTGAAATCTTCCCGTTTCTCCCGGCGTTTTCCAAGTATACCTCCTCCTCTTGTGATTCTTGAAGAGGGTATTCACTATTACTAGCAGAAACTTGTTACAGAACTCAATTAGTCTTTCTCCTCTTTCATTCCTTGTCCCAAGCCCATATTCTCCTGTAACCTTTTCTTCTACTCCTTCCCCTACAACTGCATTCCAGTCGCCCATGACTATTAGATTTTCGTCCCGCTTTACATACTGCATTACCCTTTCAATATCCTCATACACTTACTCCATCTGCTCATCTTCAGCTTACGACGTCGGCATGTATACCTGAACTATCGTTGTCGGTGTTGGTCTGCTGTCGATTCTGATTAGAACAACCCGGTCACTGAACTGTTCACAGTAACACACCCTCAGTCCTACCTTCCTATTCATAACGAATCCTACACCTGTTATACCATTTTCTGCAGCTGTTGATATTACCCGATACTCATCTGACCAGAAATCCTTGTCTTCCTTCCACTTCACTTCACTGACCCCTACTATATCTAGATTGAGCCTTTGCATTTCCCTTTTCAGATTTTCTAGTTTCTCTACTATGTTCAAGCTTCTGACATTCCACGCCCCGACTCGTAGAACGTTATCCTTTCGTTGATTATTCAATCTTTTTCTCATGGTAACCTCCCCCTTGGCAGTCCCCTCCTGGAGATCCGAATGGGGGACTATTCCGGAATCTTTTGCCAATGGAGAGATCATCATGACACTTCTTCAATTACAGACCACATGTCCTGTGGATACACGTTACGTGTCTTTAATGCAGTGGTTTCCATTGCCTTCTGCATCCTCATGTCGTTGATCATTGCTGATTCTTCCGCCTTTAGGGGCAATTTCCCACCCCTAGGACAAGAGAGTGCCCTGAACCTCTATCCGTTCCTCCGCCCCCTTTGACAAGGCTGTTGGCAGAATGAGGCTGACTTCTTATGCCGGAAGCCTTCGGCCGCCAATGCTGATTATTTATCAAAATTTAGGCAGTGGCGGGGACCGGACCCCGGACCGAAGACGTTTTGATTATGAAATAAAGACGCTACCCCAAGACCACGGGTCGTTTTGACCTTCTCCCTGAGGTCGGCATTCCATCTCATTGGGGCGTCATGCTGCTCATACGTGATGAAATTCAGAGCCAACCCATCTTCCTGACTACCACTCTTCAAGCTGTTGCAGTTCACCTTTTCCTTCCCCATCAGCCTTTTTTCCTTCGTACCATATATGTCCCTCCATCATTTTCTGTCCCCAGGGCAGACTTCCTTCAACTTGTTGGGCAGCTATCTCCCCCATTTTTGTTGCTCGGTGACTTTAATGTGCATAATCCCCTTTGGGGTTCTCCCAGGATCTGTCAGAGAGGTGCCCTCCTGGCTGACCTTTTTAACCAACTTAATCTTTTCTGCCTTAACAATGGAGCACCCACATACGTTTCCAACTCCTTGCACACCTATTCACATCTGGACCTCTCCTTGTGCACTGCCCAGCTTGCCTCTCGTCTTGAGTGGTCCGTTGTTTCTGACACCTACCATTTCCCGTGTGCTATCCATTTGCTGACTTCTACCCCATCCACGTGCACACCTAAACGGCAGCTTCCTAAGGCCGATTAGCAGCTTTACTCCTCCCTGACGCCTTTCGAAGAACAATATTTCTCAAGTTCTGACGACCAGGCTGAATATCTCACAAATGTTATCCTTACCGCTGCAGAATGTTCCATCCCCAGCACTTTCTCTTTACCACGTTGTCTCCCAGATCCTTGGTGGACTGAGGCATGCCGCGACACAATTTGCACACAGAGACGTGCTCTCTTCGTCTTTAACCACCACCCTGCTCTGGCAAACTGCATTCATTACAAACAGATGCGTACAAAGCGTCATCGATAGCAAAAGAGCTAGCTGGATTTCATTCACTAGTTCTTTTAACAGTTCTATACCTTCCTCTGTCGTGTGGGCTATCCTCCGAGGGCTCTCTGGAAGCAGGATCCATTCCCCAATTTCCCGTCTGAGAGTAGCTGACTATGTCGTCGTGGACTCTATTGCTATCTCTAACAACTTGGGCCGCCATTTTACGGAAGTTTTGAGATATTCCCACTATCACTCTGCCTTCCTCCATCGGAAACAAGTGGAGAAGGCTCAGGCGAAACCCTTCTCTTCTCCGAATCGTGAGTGCTACAATGCCACCTTTACTGTGAGGGAGCTACATCGTGCTCTCAGTTAATCCCGATGCTCCGCCCCAGGGCCAGACGCCATCCACATGCAGATGTTGCAGCACTTTTCTCTTGCGAGCAAGCACTTTCTGTTTAACTCGTACAACCGCATCTGGGCAGAGGGCAATTTCCTGGACGCTGGCGTGGAGCCATCGTCATACCCATACCTACGCCCGGACAGGAGAAAGCCTTCCTTCTAGCTACCGGCCCATCCCTTTTACCAGCTGCTTTTGCAAGGCGATGGAACGTATGATTCATGCCTTGCTGGAGTGGTGATTCAAGTCTCGCTGCTTACTGAGGAACGCACAGTGTGGAATTCGAACGCAGCGTACTGCAGTTGACCATCTCGTTACTTTGACCGCCCATGTCTTGAATGGCTTTCTGCGGAAATCCCAAGCTGTAGCCGTGTTTTTCTATTTAGAGAAGGCCTCCCACACATGCTGGAGAACTGGTATCCTCCGCACTCTTTACATGTGGGGCTTCCGTGGGCGCCTACCCTGTTTTCTTTGGGCATTTTTACAAGAGCGAGTTTTCAAGGTGCGTGTCGGTTCTGCCTTATCAGACACGTTTATCCAGGAAAGTGATGTGACTCAGGGTTCCGTCCTGAGCGTCCTCCTCTTTGCTGTCGCGATTAACCCTGTGAAGGCCTTTCTTCTGCTGGGCACCTCCGGCGCCCTTTTTGTTGACGATGTTGCAATCTGTTGCACTTCTCTGGCGGCACAAATGGTTTCTGCCACCATCTCTACATCTGGGACCTGTTGCCCTTCCCTTTGTTGAAACTACGAAATTCCTGGGGCTCATGCTCGATAGGAAACTCTCTTGGTCCTCCTAAGTATCTTACCCAGCAGCCCGCTGTACGCAGTCCCTCAATGTCCTACATGTTCTCAATGGTACTTCCTGGGGTGCCGATTGAACCACCTTCCTCCGTTTTGTACCGGTCCCTTTATGTCTGCACACCCATCCCTGTTACGCCATCTCAACACTATCCACCATTATGGCATCCGTTGGGCCACAGGCGCCTTTTACTTCAGCCCGTTTGAGAGTCTGTATACCGAAGCTGCTGAACTACAACTCTCCTACCGGCGTGACTTTCCCCTCAGCAGGTATGCATACCGTTTGTCTGCCATGTGTGGCCACCCCTCCTGTGACTCCTTCTTCGATGGTTCCTTTGATCGTCAGTATAGGGCTCGTCGCTATTCTCTGTTACCTCCTGGATTCAACTTTCGGCACTTGCTACGGCGGCTTTACTTCACACTACTTATAACTTTCCTGGTGGATGTGAACCCTTCACCACCTTGGCTTTGTGAAGCGGCCTATGTTAACTTAGGCCTTCATTCGCTTCCTAAGGACACTACTCCAGCCTATCGCATTCAGTTTCACGACCTTCACATGGAACTTCGCGATGGTACCTATGTATACACTTATGGCCCCCGGACTGACCGTGGGGTTGGGTGTGCTTTCGTCATTGGCACCCGTGTCTTTTGATATCTGCTTCCGGCGCACTCCTCAGTATTCACAGCCGAGCTCTTCGCCTTGTATCAGGCCATAGAGTATATCCGGCCACACAGCCTCTGCTCAGAATCACTCAGTGTCCTTCAAAGTCTAAGTGTGCTGTACACTGCCCATTCGTTAGTGCAGCGGGTCCAGGAAAATTGTCACTTACTGTTGGTGGAGCCAGTGTCATATTTTTGTGGGTTCCTGGCCACGTCGGTCTGCCAGAAAACGAGGCTGCTGACGCTGCTGGCAAGGCTGCAGTCCTCCTACCTCAGCCTGTGAGTACCTATAACCCCTCCGATGATTTCTGCGTTGCCATCTCTCAGGAGGTGATGTCCCTTTGGCATCGCCAATGGTCGTCGCTTCGTGGGAACAAGCTCCGGCTTATGAAGCCTCTCCCAGCTCCTTGGACGACCTCCTCTCGGCCCTCCCGCCGGGAGGAGATTGTTTAAACTAGACTGCCTATTGGGCACTGCCTAAAAGCCTTCGTCATTTGCTAAGTGGCACTACCCCACCACCTTGCACACACTGCACCAACATTTTAACTGTCCGCCACTTCATGATGGAACGTTTTTTTAACCATTTACGTTCCCGCTTCGGTTGGCCCTCTGATTTGTCAGCCGTTTCAGCGAATGACGCGCGGGCTGTCGACCGCGCTTTACTTTTTATCCGCGCAAGCAATACGGCGAAGGCAATTTAATTTTTGGTTTTGGACCTCCGTTTTTGTACTGAGTCTTTTTTAGCCCTTTTTCCACGTGCCTGCTTTTAGCTGTCCTCTATTCTGTCAGTTGGGACTGACATCGTTTAACTCCTCTCTGTGTTCGTGTTGTATGGTTTTGACTTTGGCGCGTATGACCCCAGTTGTTTTCTGCGCCCGAAAGCAAAACAAAGCAAAACAAACACTTCACGCTCAACGCACGGTTTAACAGTACCCCAAATTCGGCAGTTAAGCATATTCAATGCACTCTGTAGTGTAAAATGTGCCTCGTCATACCATAGAATATTGCTTGGTCATATGCCGTGCGAGAAGCCGAAGAACAAATTCAGAACTTTGCTGAGGATCATAAGGTTTCAGTTGCTGCACCATTTGGATCTTACTAGGCTACCAGTGTAAAATGACAGCAAAGCTCTCTGTACTATTAAAAATGGCATGGAGAATTCTCGTGACTCAGGACGAGCACAATCACTAACCGCAACACGTGCTGCACAGTCAGCTACAACAGCTAAATCGCCAGTAACTTCCACTGGGATAGGACGCCATCCTCTTCCAGGTGCCGCACGAAGCTCACCCTTGTTTTAGAGTTTCATGACTGTCTGCTTCAAACCATTTAATGACAGCGGGCCTCTCCTTAGACCTTTCTACGTCTGCATCTACATCTACATTTATACTCCGCAAGCCACCCAACGGTGCGTGGCAGAGGACACCTTACGTGCCACTGTCATTACCTCCCTTTTCTGTTCCAGTCGCGTATGGTTCGCGGGAAGAACGACTATCTGAAAGCTTCCGTACGCGCTCGAATCTCTCTAATTTTACATTCGTGATCTCCCCGGGAGGCATAAGTTGGGGGAAGCAATATATACGATACCTCATCCAAAAAAGCACCCTCTTGAAACCTGGCGAGCAAGCTACACCGCGATGCAGAGCGCCTCTCTTGCAGAGTCTGCCACTTGAGTTTGCTAAACCTCTCCGTAACGCTATCACGGTTACCAAATAACCTTGTGATGAAACGCACCGCTCTTCTTTGGATCTTCTCTATCTCATCCGTCAACCCGATCTGGTACGGATCCCACACTGATGAGCAATAAGTATAGGTCGAACGAGTGTTTTGTAAGCCACCTCCTTAAAGGATCCTTCTTTCTATGTATTCGAAATACATTACATTTGTCTATGTTAAGGGTCAGTTGCCACTCCCTGCACCAAGTGCCTATCCGCTGCAGATCTTTCTGCATTTCGCTACAATTTTCTAATGCTGCAACTTCTTGTATACTACAGCATCACCCGCGAAAAGCCGCATGGATCTTCCGACACTATCTACTAGATCATTATATAAATTGTGAAAAGCAATGGTCCCATAACACTCCCCTGTGGCACGCCAGAGGTTACTTTAACGTCTGTAGACGTCTCTCCATTGATAACAACATGCTGTGTTCTGTTTGCTAAAAACTCTTAAATCCAGCCACACAGCTGGTCTGATATTCCGTAGACTCTTACTTTGTTTATCAGGCGACAGTGCGGAACTGCATCGAACGCCTTCCGGAAGTCAAGGAAAATAGCATCTACCTGGGAGCTTGTATCTAATATTTTCTGGGTCTCGTGAACAAATAAAGCGAGTTTGGTCTAAGACGATCGCTGTTTCCGGAATCTATGTTGATTCCTACAGAGTAGATTCTGGGTTTCCATAAACGACTTGATACTCGAGCCAAAAACATGTTCTAAAATTCTACAACAGATCGACGTCAGAGATATAGGTGTATAGATTTGCGCATCTATTCGACTACCCTTCTTGAAGACTGGGACAACCTGTGCTCTTTTCCAATCATTTGGAACATTCCGTTCCTCTAGAGACTTGCGGCACACGGCTGTTAGAAGAAACTGCGTTGCCATGAATCTATTTCTTAACAGTCTACGATCTATCTTCTCGATAGCCATACTGTCCATTCATGTTATGGCTTCTCGAATGACAGCGTGGATGTCATACCGTCATGCAGACTGCGTACAGCGCCAGATTGGCAAAATTGGAACAAATTTTTTTTCCATTAACGCGTTAGCATGTCTACCAAGTTTCGCTGCCGTACAATAATTACAGCCCACAGTGGAACTTCGTGAGTAGCTGCACTTCAATTGCAATCGTAACCACCTGGTATAAAAAACACATGTCAATAAGACATTGTCAGTGCGGTTAACTTCCCAGTTTGTCTAATTTCTGTTACGGCGTAAAGTCAAGCGGCGATACGCCAGTCGGGATCAATAGATAAGAGATGGCTGTGAGAAGTTAGCGAATCGCATGCTGATACCACCTCCCTCCAGGACGACAACGGGACATCAACGGCTCCTATGTGAAGAGGACATAAGCGCAGCGAGCGACTGCCCAGTCCAGTGGCAGCTTCAAGATTAGCGAGTGCAATAGCAGCATCAACTTTAGTTACTTCGATTGTACTGCCTATGTAGCGCAGGCTTGGAATTTTTATACTGAAGAAGCTTGAGTATTTTGTATGTCGCCCTTTGCTTGCGACACTTTTGTGTAATTGCCAGAGCTAAGTATTGTCATTTACTTTTTGTAATAAAACTCATTAATAGAATTTCTTTGATTTGGTTGTCTAGCGAACTGACTACGAAGGATTCCTAGACACCCCATATTTCACGACAAGGCTGGAAGTAATATTTGACGACGAGCATGGGGACATAATAATTTCTATAAAACTTAATTTTCCGCTACAAACACATATCTTTCGTAAAAATTACACTCGTGAAATTGCTATGATTTAACTGAATCAGCTAGACACATATCCATATCACAAAGAACTAGAATTGCTTCTCTCAATAATACCAATCTTTATGGCAATATCCCTGCTGAGAAAACCATGGAAATACTTGAACCCCCTGACAGACAGAACAGTATCACAGATTGGCAGGAGTACGCGATTCTTATAATATTGTGAATTTTTCAAAGTCCTATAGTTACATTTTACACAGAAAATTTAATAGTGTTCTCAGAAATGTACGTATTTTTCTATCATTTATCACATGTATACAAACTGTTACATAACTCAGAAACTCAAATACAGACTCACATTTAACCATTATTTCTATTATTTGGAGGGACATGACCTAACAGTTATGTCTCTTCCTCCACACCCCATCTTTTATACCAACGAATCTATTATGTGCTATAGAATTATCCATCATCAAGGCTATGGAAATGAAAGTGTAGAGTATTTGCATGATTGTAGCCTTGGCTTCATGTAATTTTAAGAGTACATTTGCAGCCGAATTCACCACGTAATTGATAGTTATTTGTAGAATTATGGGGGGCATATTGTGATATAATTTCAAAATAATCGTGGCACCAAAAGTTAGACTCTGTGGCCTAAACACAAAGAGACATTAACTAAATTCATATTTTTTATACATAAAACACATTTAGAGCAATAGCACAACATCGTTCATTGCTATAGAAGCCAACTGATATAGCATATTAGGTTTTACGTAACAAAATCCTAGATTTCGAATGTTGTAACTAGTCATACACATAATCTACTTTGCAACAGTGAATTAAGGGGCTATAAAATCTTCCATGGTAGAATAATAGCTTTCGTGGTGGATTTATTCATTTGGCTGATGCCAAAACTGTGTTTCTAATGAAGACACCTATGAAGCAGTATTCAAATTCAGTTAAGTGACTGTCTTGAAAAGTAACATTCATTCAACCAATATTAGAGAAGAAACGTGTTTTGCTTGTACATTTTTGATCTAAATGCATCAGGCGAATTAATATTAATGAAATACTAGTCACAATTCCAAATTCTCTGCAACTTCACAAACATTACGAACTTCTAAAATCTAAGACTAGTTTCTGAATCAGTACAAATTTACCTTTGAGGTGACATTTTACACAGCATTTCACGATAAGATTATGTTTCGTTAAAAATATGTTGATTACATTTTGCTAAGACCGTTAATCACGTTGCGGAAGGAATAGTTGAGTGTAATATGGTTGCTACATTATTTCTGTGTTTGTATAAAGTGCGATTGTTAAGTCCATAGAAGAACACTTCAACATTGATTAAATGTTTAAAACATGAGTATATTTATTTACACTACCCTCAAAATTGCTAGATTTTTTTTTAAGTTGTTGTCGTAGCATGTAACTATTCTACACACTGGCACTTCGATAGTACTGTGGGTCCGTGACGATTAGTACAATTATCAGTCACTTTCTGATCAGTAGCGTTGTGATATAATCTCACTGAGAGTCCTCCGAGATTTTGGCATTGAACGACTTGCGACGACTCAAAGACACTCTCAGGGTTACATTTGATCGCTGCGAGTTGAAAGGATGACGGCATCCTCTGATGGCGAACGTGGCGCCACATATCGGGAGACAGCGGACGATAGCGGCGAGCTGGCGGGTTATTTGAAATCTCGGTGACGAGTGAGGCGTGCTGCGAGGATTATGCGACTGACCAAAACGACGTAAATATTGCAACGATTAATTTTGTGTGTAAAGTAAATACTAACACAGACTAAATCAGTGTCATTCCTCAAACAGCTTAATTATACTACGAAGTGTAGTATACTTCATTACTTATATACATACTGGGTGATCAAAAAGTCAGTATAAATTTGAAAACTGAATAAATCACTGAATAATGTAGATACAGAGGTACAAATTGACACATATGCTTGGAATGACATGGGGTTTTATTAGAACCGAAAAAATACACAAGTTCAAAAAATGCCCGACAGATGGCGCTTCATCTGATCAGAATAGCAATGATTAGCATAACAAAGCAAGACTAAGCATAGATGATGTTCTTTACAGGTAATGCTCAATATGTCCACCATCATTCCTCAACAATAGCTGTAGCCGAGGAATAATGTTGTGAACAGCACTGTAAGACATGTCCTCAGTTATGGTAAGGCATCGGCGTCAGATGTTGCCGTTCAGCATCCCTAGAGATGTCGGTCGATCGCGATACACTTGCCACTTCAGGTAAACCCCAAAGCCAATAATCGCACGGACTGAGGTCTGGGGACCTTGGAGGCCAAGCATGACGAAAGTGGCGGCTGAACACACGATCATCACCAAACGACGCGCGCAAGAGATATTTCACGCGTCTAGCAATATGGGGTGGAGCGCCATCCTGCATAAACGTCATACGTTCCAGGGGTACCTCTCACCCATCACGGTAGCAGTTACAAAACCAGAATCACGCATTTCCTCGAAGAAAAAAGGCCCGATAACGGTAGATGTAGTAAATCCAACTCATACCGTGACATATTCTGAAGTATTTGAGATTTATAACAGTATATATCATTAACTGGAGTAATGAAGTCTTACTGTTAATAGGTCGCTAAGTTCAACTATCGAACCATGTAGTTTCTCCTAAACTCGACGTCAGTAAACAATGAAACCGTGAGCCCCAATTCTATTACGTCACAGGTCCATTGACAACTAATGGTAAACTAAACCTGCTACAGTCCATTCCAGATGTATGGTCCCGGATTTTACTTGATCTAGTTAAACACTAACCTCAGTACTAGAAGTGTAATCTTAATTAAATAATCAACGTTCTAGAGTTCACAGTAACAAGAGCCAAAGTTCATGTATTTTGACTGTTCAAAAGTGGTTCAAATGGCTCTGAGCGCTATGGGACTTAACTGCAGTGGTCATCAGTCCCCTAGAACGTAGAATTACTTATACCTAACTAACCTAAGGACGTCACACACAACCATGCCCGAGGCAGGATTCGAACCTGCGATCGTAGCGGTCGCGCAGTTCCAGGCTGTAGCGCCTAGAACCGCTCGGCCACTACGGCCGGCTCCACACAGATAGCCGACGAATTCCACTGTGGCAGAGCATCGTATCTCACAAGGACATGACATGAACTACGATGGCACAAAGATGTTACAGCAATCGAACACATATTGGGATTGTATCCACAAAGAGGCAGTGGAGGTCCGGCGGCATGACGAGCTAATAAAGACAGCAGTATCCAGCTGGGCAGGGCCTAAGATCCAGCGTTGATTATGATTAAAGCACAGTGACAGTCTACACGGGAATACGCCTGTGACAATACACCTGGAGAAGACGCATCGTCACCAAGGCGGCAGAGTTCTGCGCTCGGTCCACTACCAGTTGCGGATTGCCCCGCTTCCCCCACCACCTGGCGCCACACTTTCCACACCACCCGGCGCCGCGCTTCCCCCACCACCCAGCGCCACACTTCTCCCACCACCCGGCGCCGCGCTTTCCCAACCAACCAGCGCCACGCTTCCCCCACCATCTGGCGCCGCACTTCCCCCACCACCCGGCACCACACTTTCCTCACCACCCGGTGCCGCGCTTCCCCCACCACTCAGCGCCACACTTTCCCCACCACCCGGTGTCATGCTTCCCCCACCACCTGGCGCAACAGTTCCTCCACCACCCGGCGCCACACTTTCCCCACCACCCAGCGCCACACTTCCCCCACCACTTGGCGCCACACTTCCCCACCACCCGGCGCCGCGCTACCCCACCATCTGGCGCCACACTTCCACACCACCCGGCGCCTCGCTTCCCCCACCACCTGGCGCCATGCTTCCCCCACCACCCGGCGCCGCACTTCCCCACCACCCGGCGCCACCCTTCCTCCACCACCCGGCGCCGCTCTTCCCCCACCACCTGGCGCCGCGCTTCCCACCACCCGGCGCCGCACTTCCTCCACCACTCGGAGCCATGCTTCCCCCACTCCCGGTCGCTTCCGCACGGAAGCGCCAAGACAGAAGCTGCGGATTATATAAAGCCGGCATCCATGAGAGACCAGTCAGACTCCACGAACGACTGAAGATGGCAAGTAGTCGGCTTGTCGAAATATCGACCCTGTTGGACGACGCCACCTGGCAGAATACCCGAGAAATTTTAGAGATTTCCATGTGCCAGGAAAATCTCGGATCATATATATTTATACTTCGTTTTTAGTGCTCTGTTCTTCAATTGTTAAAAACAGAATGCTTATACGATCACTTTGTAGTCTTCTGTCTATCTGTCCGAGTGTTAAGACCCCCTTTCCTCAGGGACTTGAAGAGTTATTACATTTTACGACGGATAATAATACCTAAAATGTCTTTGTGGTATAAAAAATTGAGGTGTCTAAGTCAATAGAAAGGTACCGCTCGTTAAGCCGCGCACCTTGAAATCCGCAAACTCACTCATCAGAAACTCTCAGGTACTTCCCGTTGACCTAGAATCAAGATGCCAGGTTGCACAGAACGACGAAAGGATGAAAAACCGAAAGTTGTTAGTTTGTTATAATATCGCAAGAGAAAACAATTGTCTTTTTTTATCCAACTAACTGTCCATCCGTCTGTTAAGATCCCTTCCTCTCATGAACGGGTAGACGCATGAAGCTGAAATGTATATCGCATGTTAAGGTCTATGGTTCCGTGGCATTGGAATAAACGTTAGCTGTTAAGTGAATGAGACCAAGATATACGGGCATTTATATCATATACCACAATATCCGCAAATTTACTCATCAACTATGGGTATGCACCGTTGTCCTGGAATCAAGATATCTGACAATAAGTAAAGCTTCGAAGGTAGAGGGAAAAACCCAAGACTGTTAATTAGTAATTATATCACACTAAAAATATAATTGTCATCTGTTTCAGACTTCACACTTAAAAGTCTCGAATGTCTTGGAATTGCTAGGGCCAATATCTTTTCAGTATCAATGACAATAACAAGCAAAAATTGTCAGGGTTCTCGGTTTCTGCCGTGGATGAACTGTCTGTTTACGCAGTCAGAATTGTATGGGTCTATCTGAGTGAGAGACCTATTCGCACATGACTAATGTTTGTAACCTCACATCTCTTTAACTGGTGGAGTCAGGACTGTGTATGTACAGATTTTTGAGAAGTGAAATGTATAGTTCGGTCTGACTTCATGTGAAGGTAAGTCAAAGTAGGTTGTCAACAGTCAAAAGGCCGGCCGGAGCGGCCGAGCGGTTCTAGGCGCTACAGTCTGGAACCGCGCGACCGCTACGGTCGCAGGTTCGAATCCTGCCTCGGGCATGGATGTGTGTGATGTCCTTAGGTTAGTTAGGTTTAAGTAGTTCTAAGTTCTAGGGGACTGATGACCACAGCAGTTAAGTCCCATAGCGCTCAGAGCCATTTGAACCATTTTTGAACAGTCAAAATACATGAACTTTGGCTCTTGTTGCTGTGAACTCTAGAACGTTGATTATGTAATTAAGATTACACTTCTACTACTGAGGTTAGTGTTTAACTAGATCAAGTAAAATCCGGGACCATACAACTGGAATGGACTGTAGCAGGTTTAGTTTACCATTAGTTGTCAATGAAATCCATAAGATGGACGTGACGTAGTAGAATTGGGGCTCACGGTTTCACTGTTTACTGACGTCGAGTTTAGGAGAAACTACATGGTTCTATAGTTGAACTTAGCGATCTACTAACAGTAAGACTTCATTACTCCAGTAAATGATATATACTGTTATAAATCTCAAATACTTCAGAATATGTCTAACAAAAGCCTGCAGAAAGTTTTAAGTTCATCTTGTTTTCCTTTTGTGGTAATACGTCACAAAAACGCAGTGCATTTTTCGACAGGTATATTGCCAGAACTGCTTTCAAGACAGGTAAAACACTAGATTAGTTATTTGTACACAACATTAAAACTAACAACAAATTGACAACTGTAGGTATACATCAAATCTGCTATGTTGGCTGTGAAGCTTTTATGTCTATCAAACAAGCAAAACTTTCAAAACAATGTACAAGGAAAATACACAGATATGAAGAGGAAAAACGGCAAGGTAAATCCACCTTTGATTCCCAGATAATCACAGAAGGACACAGCGTTACCAGTGATGACAATTATCTTACGATTTTGTATAACGTAGAGACAGGTACCCGTACAGACATGTTGGAAGAGATAGGAGTCTATCAGGGATCAGAAGTGAGTTCCGTATATTCCCTTTTAACATCAACGGGGAGTTCTCTGACGTCCTTCCGAACTCGCCGTCTATGTGTGCCCGTAGACGCGACTGTTGACTGTCCGCCCACTCGTGACCTGAGTCTTTTGTCGGACGCAAGTGGATTTTACGCGCTTTGAGACGAGAGCGAGTACACGAGTTCGCCAGTGTAACTGCGGACTCGCGGCATTCCCATTACGTGTTATTGTGGTCTTCAGTCTAATCAGATGTAACTGTCAATGCTGCTCTATCTTGGGCAAGCCTCTTCATCTCCGCCTAACTACTGCAGCCTACATCCTTCTGAATCTGCATACTGTATTCATCTTCTGGTCTCCCTCTGCAATTTTTGTCCTCCACGCTTCCCTCCAGCAGTAAACTGCTACACAAGCAATAAAGTTTGAAATAAATTTTCGCTGTTAAATTGTAAATTACTATTAAATTGTTACATACAATCATCATTTCGGCTTTACAGCCATTCTCAAATAAAGGCTGAAATGTCACGCTAAAATGTCACAATATGTCCGACATGACTAAACGACAGAAGCGAGTTATGTAACAATATAACGAATGATCTGATTACAGTGAATGTTATTCATTCTGTACAGGCATTTATATAGTCAAAATTTTTCGAAGACTGCTGTTTATTTGTTTTAATGAAATGAAATTAAATGTCGTGTGGCTAGGGTTTCTCCTCGGGTAAAAAGGTCACCTGGTGCAAGTCTTTTGAGTTGACGCCACTTCGGCGTCTTGCGTGTCGATGTGCTTAAGATGATGATGAGAACACAACACCCAGTCCCCGAGCAGAGAAAAATCTCCGACCCAGCCGGGAATCAAACCCGGTACTCTTTGCATAGCATTCCGTCGCGCTCACCACTCAGCTATCGGGTCGGACATTTATTTAAATAGTCAATATGTATTCAGTCAAACACTAACAATTCCGTTGATACATATAAGCCCTTTCTAGGTGTTACTGAGTGATTAATGGTGATAAACGATAAGTTACACAATTCGCTGTTAGCCCGTAAACACAAGTGGCCATGGTGAAATGAACACAAATATAGCGCCCTTTTTTGTCGCAGAGATACGACAGTGACATTGTTCTATGCCCAACAACCGTGCGAGATGGCGCAGTGGTAAGCACACTGGACTCACATTCGGAAGGACCAGGGTTTAAATGCGTGGCCGGTCGTCTTGATTTAGGTTTTCCATGATTTCCCTAAATCCCTTCAGGCAAATGCCGGGATAGATTCTTTGAAAGGGCACTGCCGATTTGCTTCCCCATGCTTCCCTAATCCAATGAAACCGATGACCTCACTGTTTGGCCCCCTCCCCCAAATCAACCAACCCCATTGTGGAATAAAACTATTGGACGAAGTTTGTATGTTTTTCGTCTGGTGCATGGACTATATGGTTCAAATGGCTCTGAGCATCATCAGTACCCTAGAACGTAGAACTACTTAGACCTAACTAACCTAAGGACATCACACACATCCATGCCCGAAGCAGGATTCGAACCTGCGGCCATAGCGGTCGCGCGGTTCCAGACTGTAGCGCCTAGAACCGCTCGGCCACTCCGGCCAGCCATAGACTATAGCTTGAAACTTATCCCAGATAATGGAATACATTTGCAGTTGTGTAAATTGCATCAGTTAATATTCGTCTCACATCCTCCAGAGTCTCACAAAATAATGCTTCGTTAATGGCCATTTGGTCCCGACAGTCCGTCATTTTGTCTTGTCAGTGTTACTTTACAGCAGCAAGATAGCCTACTCGTCTTCTGCACCAGCAGTAAGTCACAACTAGCTTCAATAAGAGAGAACGAGTCGAGAGTGTGAAGCGACCGCAGCGTCTCCGCCGACTAGTCATACTCGCCGAACTAGAACAGGCAACGAAGGACGACCTTTAAAACTGGTGCAACAGGGGCGCCTTGATTTACAAAGTATGCAACCCGAACATCAGACATGTACTCGCTGCGTCCTTATCTCAGAAGTCTGTATCGATGTGTAGTATAATACGAGAGATATTCGTAAAGTAAGTTCCGATCGTCAAGAAACGTAATCCACTGTGAAAATTTAATAAAGCTTTCCACATATGTGTTCGACAGTGTCTCTAGTACCCCTGTCGGTTGCATCACTTCGCTCTTTTCAGTTCTGAGCGCATGGTGAGCACAAAGATGCGTAGAGAATAGTGTATCCCGCCAAGTATGAGGTTCTGGTGAGAGATTTCGTCTTATGTTATGCAGCCCACATTACAGAACTGTGATACGGTTCCTAGTTCGTGGCAATTCTCGGTCGCAATCTGCAGGGGCAATGACAATGCTCCTGCAGCGTTTTCGATGGGAAGTGTTTGATCACCCGCACTACAACCGGTAATTGGCTCCCTATGTGTTTCATCTCTGCTCACGTTAAATACAGGCCATGAAGACAACATTGTCGCGCAGACAACGAGCTATGGATGAGCGTAGAGAATTGGTGGAAAGCACAGGCGGCTGCCTTCTATGACGAGGGTATTGGAGAGTTGGAGCTGGAAAGTTCGAGCTGGAAGGTGGAGCCAACTGTCGCAACTAAAACATTTCTTATTTTCAATGTAGTTTCCATTTCGGGACTGATCGGAACTTACTTTCTGGACAAGCCTTGTAATAACTAAATTCACGATAAACAGAAAGTTTAAAGAAACATTGAATTTCTTGATACTATTCAGAATGTGTTTGGTATGCAGCTTGTCCTGTTACATACTTCTGTTTGGAAGGAGTTAGTACATAATATCCTGTACAGTTTCCGTTCTACGATGGTTTCAAAAAAATGGTTCAAATGGCTCTAAGCACTATGGGACTTAACTACTGTGGTCATCAGTCCCCTAGAACTTAGAACTACTTAAACGTAACTAACCTAAGGACATCACACACATCCATGCCGGAGGCAAGATTCGAACCTGCGACCGTAGCAGTCGCGCGGTTCCGGACTGCGCCCCTAGAACCGCTAGACCACCGCGGCCGGCCTACGATGGTTTCAATCCAATGTTGCTTAACTTATCCATTTCTGCTTGAGGAATTGTAGTTATTAGGTAACAATTCGCAATCAGCCATAACGAAACATCCATTTATCCCTTAAGCACATTAGTTTGTATTAAACTTCAACATTACGTGTTTACATTATTCCAAAACAAAAAAGAATCTAGGATACTGTACGTACGTACTGAAGCAGTAATGATGCTTTACACAGCGGCTCGATGGGGCGAACACAGACATTGTATCTATGAAGCATCTTCTGGTACACTCTCTCCATCTTACCAGGTGTCATTTAAGTTTCTAGTGCAGCGGCCAAAACTCGTGCCAGCAGATCTTCCTCTGTCTCTCCAGGAGTCTCGTAATTTAAAACACTGCCCACGATTACTCAAGAAGTAGTCCATAGGCGCTAAATCCAGCGATCGTGGCGGCCACGCGTCTGAAAGTCACATGAGTAGTGATATGATGCACCATCTTGCTGAAACCGCATTTCGTGCTGGACATTCAGTGAGACAGCTCACAAGAACGGGTCCAACACGTTTTCTAGGAAGATCAAGCATGCAGGACCAGTAAGCTTGAGTAGATGGAGGTAAGGCCCAATCACATGACCGTCCAGAAACCTACCCATACGCCAATACCAGACCGGTGCTGAAATCCCTGACTACGCGTGGCACATGTGTTTTCTCCTCCCCTGGCATAACTGTTTCGCGAATTCATAACACAGTCTCCAACGAGCTTGCGTTTATCTATGAACAGAAGTCGACGTGGAAACATTGGTGTGTCGATGCAGCGCTGAAGGAACCACCTGCAGTGGCAGTGTGTTGAGGAAAATTGGTTGGACCCATACTGTGTTCCTCTTGTAAGTGCTGCGAATGTAATTGTTGTTCACGAAGAACGTTCCATGCGATACCGTTACCAACTCCAATTGTACGTTCAGTTGTTCGCGCACCCGTTTACGGGTTCTCTTCAGAGCGATCCAGTCCATCTTCTTTAAATTATGGCTCGCGGCGTTACCGTGGAGTATCTCAGTCGTGCCTCCTCGTGGTGAAGGTTTCTCGGAGCCGCCGCGTAACTTGGGCAAAAAGTTTGGGAGGACGGCAATTCAACGCCGCGTCCAGCCATTCAGATTTAGGTTTGCCGTGATCTCCCTAAATCATTCAAGGCAAATGTCGGTTTGTTTCATTTGAAAGGGCATAGCCGATTTCCTTCGCCATCCTTGACACAATCCGGTCTTTCACTCCGTCTCTAATGACCCCCATGTCGATGGGACGTTAAACCGAATCGTCGTTCCTTCCTCAAAAAGTTTGTGGTATGGTGCGCTGTGTTGCGGAAAACGTTCTTGATACAGCCGACTAGCAGCTCTGCCGTTACTTTGAGCTTCGCCATACAAAAGAAGCATGTCTGTATATTCCGAAAATGTATACCGAAACACGTTTACTGAAACGAAGACGCAAAGGTATTGAGTATGCCTCGCGGAAAACCAGACGTCACGTGACATCAGGTTGTAAGACTATTTTCGATTATGAGTGGTTTAGTACAGTGTAATTAAGTGTATATAACAATGATGTGCTAGTTCTTTACGCGTTAAGTTCTTTGAATTGTTGGAGGGAAGTGGAAAATTGTGATCCATATTTAGTTTTAACTTAACAGTGTACTGAAATAATGAAACTTTGTTAAATGTTTCTGTTTGTGAGAACAAAATGGTATGTAGATAACTGCTTCATACTTAGGGATCTTGTATTGTGAAACAGAAAAGATGTAGGGAACCCGCTCCACTATGGAAGGGGCTTGGCGCGCAATAAAAGGTGAAAGTGTCGGTCAATTTGGGCAGCAAGAGAGAGAGCACGTTAGGCAGTCAGTGGCCAGCAGTCGCAAAGTCAACACCGCAGGTGCCAAGTGAGGCATTCTGAAACCAAATCTATGATTGAATGGCCTCGGATGTGGTTCCGGCTGTAAAATGTTGCTGTCGCATTTGGAAAGGCTCTAAAGATGATGAATACGTCGCCAAGAAGAATTAAATTGAGCTTAAAACCGCCAGAAGGAGATTAATAGCCACCACGTGCTTGCCACCGCTGTTGCGCCACTGCTTCACCTACTTTGGAAAACAGATATGTATGACAGTATGAACCAGTGCGCTTGTGTGTGCTTTTGCAATAATAATTCAAGTGTTGCAAAAATATGTGTTTCAACTTTGAAACTTCCCTCTTCATGATACTAAGCAGGGTCCTATAATAAAAGTGCTGAAGACCGAGTATCCAATTTATGAAGAAATGCTAATTTGTTTCTATTGAAATGCGCCTATGTTTCAGTTTTAAAGTAATCATTTGTTTCACAGATAAAGAGATAGGCACATTATTTTAAATTTGTTAAAATGCTTTATTTTGTTTTTAATTGCTACTACTGTGATTGTGACAAAGTTTAGTGCTAAAGAGTATAAATGTTGATTTTATTGCATTTGTGATGTGTATCTGTTGGTCCAACTTGAACTGTTGTCTGGTGCCACTTAGTCTCGTAAGGTCTTTGAGGACATTTTGTGCTGAAGTAATTAATAGTTAAGGTAGTAATTATAGTTGACAGGAGTAAAGTCTCTTTTACATTTCTGTGATTGCCACCCTATGCTGTTAATAGCTACTGCTATCCACTGTGCATTTCGCCTGGTTTTTGTGTCTGTTCATTGCACTTTACTAAGACAGAATTTATGAAAGTCCCTTTTGTAAGAGTATATTTAAATCCAATGAAGATAATGCTTTCACATTATTGTGCCTAATTAGGCTGGCGACCGTTTATTGTTTCATTTGAGGGAACTTGATTGCTTTCATTTCTTACAAAATTAAAGTCTTTCAGCGTTCTGCTAATTGACATAGGAACGAAATTTTGTGTCCGATACCGTCTGTCCATTAGGTTAACAAACGGTCAATCAATTCAGAATTTCTCCCAGAGTGTAACACTTATTGTGTGTTAAGGTCATATTTGGCACAACGTATGCAAAGGTGGTATTAGGTGACCTCTGTAGTATGCGTCATCTTAACTACCCCATTCCATACCAGACAAGCAACTCTGAGACACTGCTCTTTACCTTAGCAGACGTGGACGCGCTACACATCTGAACTGAAACCGACATAGAACTGAAACCTTACGTATCTGGGCATGGGATCGTATTCAAAATAATATGTAACCACTCCCCTCTTCTAGAAGTTTGTAAAGGGAGTTTCAGAAAACTCTGCATTACAGTGCAAATTAATCTATCGCTATGACTCATCGTTGCGCAACATTTGTGCATCACTTATTGTAAACAATAGGCTACACTCAGTGCCTGAGTCTTCAAGCGGCGTAAACATTTTGCTTGCCTAGGCTGATGTATTTACCAATTCTTCTCGTTTGCCATATCCGGTTTTCCAAGCTCGACACTTCTTTCGCCAAGGTTCTCTGAGGGTAGACTTTCGTCCTTGCTCTTTTCAGTTTAGTTCTTTCTGCGATGCTTTTTCTTATGTATATAAGTGATTCTTGTAGACGTCATGCAGTTTTGTATTTTAATTTTCTTGTAAAACATTGCACTTACGTCCCTGTTATTTGCTTCTCCCTGTCCATCTTTCTTTCCCTCTTCAGGACATCCCTGTAACCCACCCCTTCCGTCTCCACCTACTTAACTGTCTGGTCGAAGTGCCTGACTGCCGTGCAACGGTCCCAAGTTCGATTCCTGGCCCGGTGTCTGGTTGGTGTGTTGTCCTCAACATCAGGCTCGTAAGTTCAGGTTAGGTTATATGGGGTGATGTAGTTGCCCCTACCGATATGGTTATATGCAACCCCACATGACGAAACTTTGTGGATGTTGGTCAGTTCGCTCTAGAGGTGTGAAGCGTATTGTTAAAATGTAGCCGAAAAGCTGGTAAAGGGTACAAAGGCATTTTAACCTGTTGTACGAATTTTGTTTTTGAAACTACATTGACACGTTAATTCATACATCAATCTATTTATTGGGTTATATACCTGAAATTTGTTACTTCTACGCTTCCAGATTTGATATCCCCAGTTAATTTCGTTATTTCCGATGGTGAAACACGCTACATAAAACAACGTTTATGAATTACTTTCGAAATATTAAGTGCACTAAACGGAATATACTTAAAGAGACAGCCAAAATCCGTATGACTACACCAATAATTAAGCAAAGAAAGACTGGAGACACTTGGATAAGTGCAGAAGAAGTAAGATACACCTAGGTCTAGCAATACCGTGTAACTCATGGCAAATCGCCACTTATATTTTTTACAGTATGATTGCGATTGCTAACAGTGCCTCAAAACTCTGGGAGAGAAAACTTACATCGATTACAAGGCTGTGACTGGTCTGGATATCAGTGCTGACAGAGACGTATTGAGGGTTGCATAAAACTTCATCATTAGGGCAACTGAATCACCCCTTATACGTTACTTCGTTAAATATCAGACGATTTGTATACAGCTGTGACATAACAGGAAGTGGTAGGACTAGGTTCAGCTGCGATTGGTCATAATCCTCAAATCTTTATGTATTAATATAAAAAATAATATTACAATCAGGGTCCAAAGATTTAACTGGCATTGCGTCAAAGTACAACGCCCAGTGCTATTATGCACCAAATAATCGGTAACAGGCTTATAAAATGTTCAAATGTGTGTGAAATCTTATGTGACTTAACTGCTAAGGTCATCAGCCCTAAACGTACACACTACTTAACCTAAATTATCCTAAGGACAAACACACACACACATGCCCGAGGGAGGTCTCGAACCTCCGCTGGAACCAGCCGCACGGCCCATGACTGCAGCGTCCTAGACCGCTCGGCTAATCCCGCGCGGTAACAGGCTTATAGCCTTTCAATCAGGAAAAGCTATTGAACCGTTACAAAGATATTCGAATTCATCAGCTGAAGGCATAAGACTGTAAATGGGTCCCTAATCATTATTATTATTATTATATTTAACTATTCAAAAACAGGTAACAGGCACCAAGAGTACGAAACATCATACCCTAGAGTAATAAAATTTCATTGGGGCTACCCACCGATATAAGTAAAACTAGGAAAAATGTAAAACGCATAGTAGAATCAAAATAAACTTACTGTACCACATTGTAACTTGATATATCCATAAAACCTCTTGCAAGGATGTTCTAAATTACGGTGTACACAGTCTGGGAAACAATGAAGTTACAATAGACCAGCAATATATCGTGACAACTCGGAATTATAACAAAATTATGAAATGCTTACTAAAGCTTCTTGAAAAACTTTATACATTGTATTCAAGGCGGTTTTATGGCGATGTCGGTGATAAAGAAGGTTTCTAACACAATCATTGCAAAAGGAAGCCAGAGTTGTAATACCAGCACTCCAAAATCAAATATACCGAGGCTTTGTTTCAATGTTATAAATTCACATCACCCGGCAGCAGGTACAGTAACGTAACTCGCTTCACTGGGTACCACGGCACAACCGCACTGAATAACTAACAAGCTGTTCTCAGAAACAGAAGTAATTTGAATAACAGACATTGCCACGCTTAATTAGTCCCTCTAGTACTGACTAGAAGCGTACGTTCACAGAAATAAATCTGCTTTCTCCTACGCGCACATAGACGAGTGTATTGGGGAGTTAGTTGACTACAACGCGCACCAAGAGTTTAGGGAAGCATATAACACGATTAGTGTCACCCGTATTTTCTTCATGTACCTCTATGTTTTCCAGTGTATAGTGCAATATTGTTCTCTGGTTCAACACATGTGGAAATAATTGTTCGTATTGTGTGTAAACTTATTTAACGAGAATTAATTTGTAAATGTAATTTTCGAAATATGTCCTTTTATGAAACTAAAATATTAAAGTAGCGTGTATAAAATGTTTCATTCTTAGGGAACTCCTGTTTATACAGATGCAAAACAATGTAGGGAAGACCCTCCGCTACGAAAACAGTAGGTGGGAATGTAAAGGGTGCTTTGGCTCGAAGAATAGCTGGTAGTCTTTGTGGGGCATTTAATCGGTTATCAGCGTTCAACCAATTAGCGTCTTGTGTGATGAATGAGGCTGTAATTGTAGCAAGATTACATTAACTATGCTTCCGATATGAATTGATATTGGCTAATAGATAATTGCATTTATTCTCTCGCTCTGAATCATAAAATTCCGACATCAATAAGAGAATTTCCAGAGCATTCTTCGTCAAGAGACATGGTCATGTATGACGACTTAATACTTCTGCCGTAGAAGATCAGAGGCCACATCGTCAGTAAAAGTCATATTTAGTACTGCATTTATTTGCATGGGCCAGTAACGTACTTAATATGCAAATATTATGCGGTCTAATTTCAATTTCCTTTTAAGAAAGCTGATTTACTTCTCGATGATTTACCTGGGTGGGTTCCTTTTCCTAGTAATGCAATAATTTAGGGCGTCCAAATTATAACTAACAAAAGAATCACTACTTTTTTAAATGGTTTATTAATTTTCGTGGATTAATAATGTTGTCAAGTAATCTGTTAGTCTTCTGGCTGAAGTTATCCATGTGATCAGTAAAAGTAAATATTTAAAGTATTTCAGAGGATTGAGTGCAGAGAAAAAAGTATTTAATTTTCATTATTATTAAAAGCCTTGGTTAGTACTAAAAGTACCAGAATGCTAATATTTGTGGTCTTATGAATACAACATTATTAGAACAAGGCCGGCTCCACCCCACTCTCGATTGTAGACAAATTTATTCAAGATGGCTGATCCAAGACGGCGGTGATTGATATGACAACCTCACAATGATTTCATGGTGGAAAGTTCAGATTTCTTCGGAAAAATAGGTCACATGGGCTACCTCCACTAACCTACCCCCTCTGGCAGGAACTTCGAATTCCAGCAGGACTATGCAACACACCATGGCTACCTCCACTAACCTAAGAAAATGGCGGGAAAAGAGGTCACTTGGGTTACCTCCTCTAACCTAAGTCATCTGACCGACACATCTTCCTAGGAATTGGTGGGAAAAGGGCTCAACCTGTGCTGGATAGGATGGATGTAAGTCTATCTTTAGTATGCAGTGTTTGTTTAAGCAATTTGAGGCTTTAGCTCCATTCAGTGTGTTCACCATGAGGTGTGGAGTCCAGTTGACCTAGTACAAAGCACCGCCAGCACATGAAGCCATTGTCCCTCCCATGACATAATCCAAGATGGCGGTCTGGAGGGGAAAATGACAGGAAAATGCCTCAGCCTGCGCTGGGAAGCTGACTAGGATGGACATAAGTCTTTATTTTGCAGGCAGTGTTCATTAAAATAATTAACGGCAGTACCGCCGTCCAGTGTGTTCACCACAAGGTCCAGAGTCCAACCTAGTACACAGCACCATCATCAGAGGGAGACGTCGTCCCTCCTGTGACGTAATCCAATATGGCGGTCTGGAGAGGAAAATGGTGGGAATATGACTCAGATTGTTCTGGTATGCTGGAGAGAGGAATGAGTGTACTTTTATATTTTTAGAATAATTTATTTAGGGTCAGATTTTACATTGTATATTTACTACACTGATACAAAACACTCGCTCTGACATGCTTGACACAATACACAGTTTACAGACCTGCCAACTACTCGTAAATAATGCAGTACAATGATGTACAGACACTCAAAAAACTCGTAAATTACCGAAATAACGCAGTACGCAGCACACAGTCCTGCAAACTATTCGTAAGTAACAGAAACAATGCGGTACTCTGATGTAGAGACAAGCAAACAACTCGTTAATTACCGAAATAATGCAGTACACAGTATACAGACATGCAAGAAACTCGTAATTTGTCACAAAATAATGCATGTGTAACGCTAAGCAAACACACTCAAAATGCTTAAAGAGCTGTAAATAGTGCAGTGGACAAACAGTCATTGGACGTAAAATAAGCTTTCCAAATATCATCAAGTGTGATGCATCAGAGGCTACAAAGTGTGCACATGTTTATGTTGCAATGACCCACTGACACTGTAAGATGGCAGCCGGCAGGAAAAAGTCGCGTATACAGTTGGAGTTTTTCGAGTGTTGTACTGACATCACAGAATTCCAATGCACACATGCACCGCCTGCTGCCTCTGTCTGGACCACACAGAATGCTGCCACACACGCTCCCAGGAGTCGGGATGCACTGGTGGCCCCCAAAAGGTGATGATGCGGATGTCAGCTGCTGTCCATTCGCATCCCACAAGCATGAGGCAGCAGCACCCCTTTCCTACTTCACATCTGACTAATGCTTGTCAAAATATGTGTCCATCTAGGCACAGTTGCTGGCACAATGGTGCATAGTGGCAGTGCAGGTCCAGTGCTGCGAGAGATGTTTGCATAGCAGCTAAAAGGTTCTCAATTATATACTGATGTCACATGTCTATATAAATAATAGGCAAGTAGCTCCTCTGGACACGCTGTAGAAATCTGTTCCACAATAACATCAGCAGTTCTAAGGGGACAGCCGATTTGTCACTGAATTTACTTGTCAAACTGCTGCTGCTGGTGGTGGTGGTGTGGGGGCACTGTCCGCCATTGTATTCTGCAGATGAGACTTTCAGCAGAAAAAGTATTTTGTACATCTCGCCATATTGCACTGACACTTAAACCCTGAAAAAGTGGCATACAAATCGTCAAATACAGAAGGACTATTACTCAATTACACTGCTCTGCCACTGAGGACGAAAGCTTGAAGATTAGAGCTTGAAACTGATCTCCAACCCGACAATATATCACCGCATTCTGCGTCGATGTAGTAAACATGCAATTCGAATCCTGCGCCATACAAAATCGCTCCTTTTACACCATTTGTATAGCGATCAACCGCCGGACACTCGTACATAGGCAGCATTAGCACATGCATCGTAGGTATACTCCTCACTGCACTAGATATTTCCCACAAGGTCGGGTGCTCATCCACTAATGACACCTGACCAGAGCTCCATCAATGGACTGAAGTCACTCTCAGAACTGTTGTTCAAAGGCTATATTGGTTCCCTCGGCACAAAGACTTTAATGTTTCTGGTCCTGACCTGATTGCTTGCTTGCTTTTCTACACCTATCTCCAGACTGTGAAATCACAAGAACATTTGTAATTTCACATGGTTTGTTAAAATATCATACCATTTTTGTGATGCTTAATGATATCAAGCACCTAGCAATATCGCTTGCATGACAGTACCTCTCGCAGAACGTGATTCTGAAGATGTAGACTGGAAATTATTTCTCTAGAAACCCGAAAATTCAGCGCAGTGGAGCATGCTGTAAACCATCGAATAACTAGAAACTTATGGTGTCTGCGAAGACCTTTACGCGAAAACTCGAAAAAAAAAAACACTGGTATTTCCACTCGTGAATACCATGTCGTTCTTATGATTCCAAATCATCCCTATAATTTACAAAGTCTACTAAGGTGTTTCTCATGCCCAGAGAACATGGGAGGGAATAACGGTCCATAGCAAACACACATACATATTGAATTTTCTTACATTTCCACGCGATCACCAAATCTGTCCAACACATACTAAGTAGTAGTTCGCTATTCGGCCGT
Source organism: Schistocerca serialis cubense (assembly GCF_023864345.2). Classification (NCBI taxonomy): domain Eukaryota; kingdom Metazoa; phylum Arthropoda; class Insecta; order Orthoptera; family Acrididae; genus Schistocerca; species Schistocerca serialis. Next base: position 370,183,675 of record NC_064645.1, read on the forward strand.
CTAGAGGACGACACGGTTAAGTCAGCTACATTGCTACACCTCAACGGGCCTCTGCATTCAGACAGGTCCAACCAGTAGCCGGAAACGTGAATCATTCCCCCTACAGGTCACTGCATGCCAAGCACGGGAAGACAGAATGCTCCTAGGAAAACTGGCCACATATATATTTTATCCCTGTACTTACAATTAAATATTATGATCATGGTCTCAATTGGACGATACTCAACAATGAGCGAAGTATGGGATATACACGCTGCTGAAAGCTGTGGCTGTGGAAATAAAAATATCTCTACCATTCTTATAACTTAATATCCTCTTCCCTTTTCTGTCACAGTATTCCACGTCAAATCCGTACCTTCCTTACGATTGGACATAGTCATTTCCTCTGCACATCGCGGAACACAAACACATACTTTACAAGCCTGATGATCAAGCGAAACTATCACACGTTCACTACTTTTAAGTATAATACTGTGCTAATAACCCATTACTGGCGATACGAAATAATACTGAGAGAAAATCAGCGAAGGGTGGACATGACTCGTAAGTTTTTTTCTGAGATTGTGATCAGTATGTCTTAGAGAGACGCAATCATCTTACAAGCCGCCAGATGTTAAAAAACAAGATCGCAACGACCATATTACTATCACAATCTGTCTTGATTCAGCAGGTGCATACAAGTATCCATGTTAAAAATTATACCCGCTTTATAAAGCGACTTATGGCATTAGCATGGAATGACTTGGTTTTTCCACACAAATACCGCAACAATGAATACAGATGGTGATCGCTGGAGTATATATTATCATACAACAGTGCGGTTACACGTAGCCAATGATGCAACCAAATCACGGAATTTTGAAAGTGATTCAGATAAGGAACGTGGTATGAAACCGGTATTTGCAACTGTCTCATGCCGCCGCTAGATATTTCTTCAGTATTTGTAATGTATTCTGTCTCAGTGTCACGTCAGTGGTTCTGCGATTTGTCCAGTGGGTTGTACGTGAAGGTTGATTGAGAAGGATCACAAACAGTAGTAGATGGTGTGCTGATGAAGGTCGTAAGTAATGGCTCTGAGCACTATGGGACTTAACATCTATGGTCATCAGTCCCCTAGAACTTAGAACTACTTGAACCTAACTAACCTAAAGACAGCACGCAACACCCAATCATCACGAGGCAGAAAAAATCCCTGACCCCGCCGGGAATCGAACCCAGGAACCCGGGCGTGGGAAGCGAGAACGCTACCGCACGACCACGAGATGCGGACTCGTAAGTAATGTACACTTGCTTTTCAGATCTCTAGTGTTACACGCACCATTAGGTACGCTGTCTGGGATTAGGAATAACGTCTTTCCATTCAACAACATACCTGCGTTGGATCCTATGGAGAAGTCCTTTAATGATTACTGTCACTAGTGAATCATATTTCTGGGACTCTCATATCTCTTAAGGCGTCACCTTTTTGAACTTCCAGCTACAGTAAAATTTTAGATAGTCCCTATGGCTCCTATAACTGCTGCCATTTCTGCAGCTTTGCACATGTGATCGTTCCAATTTAACTCAGCGCTGAGCAGAAGTTGGAGAGAGCTATATCCACCATCTTCTGCAACCCATGTAGAAACAGAGACATCTGAGGTAGTGCAACAGGGCCATGTTTTAACCATTCGGTGGAAATGGCAACATGTTGTCGTAGCTATGCCAACAGTGTACGATGTGTAAGCCAGTGCTAAACGAAGCCTTCTCCTGCAACACGAGGCAGTATAAAATACAGTACGGGAATTGGAGGAAGGATTAGGATTTTGCCACTGTATTGTGTTGCGCCCCAAACTACATATCAGTACTACAGATCCATGTCCCTCAAGGACCATTCACATCTATCAGCCCAACAGAGCAGACGCTCTGCAAATGTGGAATATGTGTTGTGGAGGCTTGTGGATACAATAGATTACAGTGCTATACATGGCTCCCAGTCAGTACATTTGCGCTAGGTGTTGGCTTCTGTACTACATTTACAAATAGTTTTAGAGCAAGGAACCAAAGGTTATGTCATGATCGCATGGGTAGAAATGACCTTAAAAATCGATAGAACTGCGAAAAATACGTATAAATTGAGGGAATGTACATCGAAATGCGGGGAAATTGAGGACGTAATTGCGTGTCTGCTGGATGGCGCAGAACAGTTCTTATACATGGGAACAAGTACGCTACAGCAAGAGGAATCCGAGAAAACGTCGACATGTGAGCGAAGGGAATCAGGGAAACAGTGATATTTTTCCGTCGAGGCAGCATTCTAGTGTATGTCTATTGAGGTAACAGTGATACACGCGAGTTGACGACTGTATGTGACGCTTTTCAGGAAGACGTACTTGCATCTGCGTTAAAGAATGACATATAGTGGATGGAGTGGTCGGTTGAGATGGAGTTGGAAAGAGGTACGATTTAATGGTAGACTGATGATGCATTCCAGAGAGAGAGAGAGGGAGAAGATGTTGCAGCTCATTTGACAATTTTTTCTCGATGTTCTGTCAGGATGCATCAGTTGTGTGACATAGCCTCCGTTCGACTCGTATACAACCGCGTGTTGCATGCGTGTCTTAGAGCAGTGTCTACTTGCGATCATTAACAGTAAACCTCCCTGTCAACAGAGAACTTCCACCACATGTGTGATGAAACGTGACACATTCCTCTAAACGAACGAAGATTTATGCAATGTACTCCATTCCCTTGTCGCATCTTGGGTGTAAAATCGATACTTCAGTTTCATAACTAAGTTAGCGATAGGTCTCTGTGAGACACTACAATCCCCGTGTATACATTTGCTTGACACATGTGCTGTTTGCAGAGTTAGTGGCGGCATGACGAGTAATTTCTCATGACAAACGCCGCTGCTAGGCGTTCATCTGTTTCCTTGTAAGAGGTATTCTCCGTTACTAACGGTCATTTTACACAGGACTGATGCGGGCACAGTATAATTTCTGAACCATGATCGGATGTGAACGGTGTATGCTATACATCTCTGGAAAGCTATATTGTGCTCGTATCACACAGAGTCGATATATTAAGCAAGTAGATTTTTCATTTTACAGTTCGATACCATAGTTTATCGCAGAGAAATCTGGAAGAAGGATGTATGTCATGCTCTGGAAATGTATTTCTTACATTGAAATATTAACAGTGCTGCATTCCACATGACCGATAGGTGGGAAACTCAAGCGATCTAACATTATAGCCTGTTTTAAGTGTATAACCGTGTAGCCTTAGGAGTGCATTGTTTATGTTCTCTCTTACCACTAGCCTCTTGGTACTGATTCCAGACACTAGAACAATACTTTAAAATTGGTAGCGTAGTTGATTTACGTAAAATGCTTCGAACCCCATCTGTCTGGAGCTCTATCATGTATAAATATCACCCTTTTCTTGTTCTTCTTAACCATCTCCTACTACAGCACAACACTTTCAAATTTGTTACTATACATGGATAAGGAGTGCTAACCTCCTTGACATGGGCACATTGGAGAACTCTTGTGTACTTTGATGGGCGAGGACTCGGCAAGCTCCATTCATTCGCAAGATTCATTCGCAAGACGTGGAATGTAGCGGTCTACATCTGGTCGGATGCAGATTAAATCGGTAACGGTGCTGCATTGTGGGTTGGTGAAAGACAGTGTGAGGAGGTCTTTCAGTCTCTAATTTTATCCTAAGACTGCGAGAATACTATGTGAGACCCATCCACATAAAGATATGTTGTAAATTAAGCACTATGCTCAAGGTGCTAGAAATATGATGAACGCTGTCTGGTATACTTTGATGATGTATGTGTTCAAGAATAAATGATAAATTGACGTACTGCACAGTCATCTATCTACATTCGCATTGATGCTCGCCAAGTAGGGAATGGGTGGTTTATCTATGATACTGAAACTGGGAAACATGCTGTTACATCATTGGTTGGTGATGAAATTACTGTAAAATTGCTAAAATTGTTCTCACTATCATCTGTGAAGCTTATTATTACAATACGAGGTGCATTCAAGTTCTAAGGCCTCCGATTTTTTTCTCCGGACTGGAAAGAGATAGGAACATGCGAATTATTTTAAAATGAGGCCGCGTTCATTGTCAATACGTCCCAGAGATGGCAGCACCGTACGGCAGATGGAATTTTACCACCAGCGGCGAGAATGAGAACTGTTTTAAATACTTAAAATGGCGACGTTTTCTTTACTTGAACAGCGTGCAATCATTCGTTTTCTGAATTTGCGTGGTGTGAAACCAATTGAAATTCATCGACAGTAGAAGGAGACATGTGGTGATGGAGTTATGGATGTGTCGAAAGTGCGTTCGTGGGTGCTACAGTTTAATGAAGGCAGAACGTAGTGTGACAACAAACCAAAACAACCTCGGGCTCGCACAAGCTAGTCTGACGACATGATCGAGAAAGTGGAGAGAACTGTTTTGGGGGATCGCCGAATGACTGTTGAACAGATCGCCTCCAGAGTTGGCATTTCTGTGGGTTCTGTGCACACAATCCTGCATGACGACCTGAAAATGCGACAAGTGTCATCCAGGTGGGTGCCACAAATACTGACAGACGACCACATGGCTGCCCATGTGGCATGTTGCCAAGCAATGTTGAAGCACAACGACAACATGAATGGGACTTTCTTTTCGTCGGTTGTGACAATGGATGAGACGTGGATGCCATTTTCAATCCAGAAACAAAGCGCCAGTCAGCTCAATGGAAGCACACAGATTCACCGCCACCAAAAAAATTTCGGGTAACCGCCAGTAATGAAAAAATGATGGTGTCCATGTTCTGGGACAGCGAGGGCGTAATCCTTACCCATTGCGTTCCAAAGGGCACTACGGTAACAGGTGCATCAAAATGGTTCAAATGGCTCTGAGCACTATGGGACTGAACTGCTGAGGTCATTAGTCCCCTAGAACTTAGAACTAGTTAAACCTAACTAACCTAAGGACATCACGAACATCCATGCCCGAGGCGGGATTCGAAACTGCGACCGTAGCGGTCTTGCGGTTCCAGACTGCAGCGCCTTTAACCGCACGGCCACTTCGGCTGGCAACAGGTGCATCCTACGAAAATGTTTTGAAGAACACATTCCTTCCTACACCGCAACAAAAACGTCCGGGAAGGGCTGCGTGTGTGCTGTTTCACCAAGACAACGCACCCGCACATCGAGCTAACCTTACACTACAGTTTCTTCGTGATAACAACTTTGAATTGATTCCTCATGCTACCTACTCACCTGACCTGGCTCCTAGTGACTTTTGGCTTTTTCCAACAATGATAACAACTTTGAAGTGATTCCTCATGCTCCCTACTCACATGACCTGGCTCCTAGTGACTTTTGGCTTTTTCCAACAATGAAAGACACTCTCCGTGGCCGCACATTCACGAGCCGTGCTGCTATTGCCTCAGCGATTTTCCAGTGGTCAAAACAGACTCCTAAAGAAGCCTTCTCCGCTGCCATGGAATCATGGCGTCAGCGTTGTGAAAAATGTATGCGTCTGCAGGGCGATTACGTCGAGAAGTAACGCCAGTTTCATCGATTTCGGGTGAGTAGTTAATTAGAAAAAAAATTGGAGGCCTTAGAACTTGAATGCACCTCGTACATCGATGGTGTCTGTTCCATCACATCCATCCACTGGCACGGTGTTGGTTACCACATAATGGTTGACTGACATCTCTTGTTTGAGTTGGAGAAAGAGTTTTGGTTGGGTGTGGGCAATACCATCTGTGGATGGCTAGCACCGAAACAGCGATCGTGTACATGACTCCAATATGAGGAATCAGTCCACACGGAAAGCATCATGTATTCAGTCACTGTGACATATGATTTAAGTGTATAGGTCGTCAATGACCTTCGGACAGCAGTTTGGAAAATTTCTACAATGTTGTAAAACTCCTCCAGTTTCCTTATGTTGTAACTGTCTTTAATTTATAATCATCCAGTGTGTGTGGTATGTTGTGGTAGCAGCAGTAACAACATGACTTACACCATCGTCACATGTGTTCGATGACAGCTGGCAGATGGTATTTGTTTGCGATTTATGCGAGGAGAAAGATGCGGTAAAAATCTTATCGAGTTCTTTATCGGATGAAGTTAGTGGAGCTTTTATAGTTAGTAATTTTTCTCTGTTGGATGGTACAAAATAATGCAGATAGCATGTTGGGCTGATAGACGTGAATGGGCCTTGAGGGATGCGGATCTGTTGTACTGATATGTAAACTACTGGCCATTAATATTGCTACATCACGAAGATGACGTGCTACAGACGCGAAATTTAATCAATAGGAAGAAGAAGCTGTGATATGCAAATGATTAGCTTTTCAGACCATTCACACAAGGTAGGCACCTGTGGCGACACCTACAACGTGCTAGCATGAGGAAAGTTTCCAACCGATTTCTCATACACAAACAGCAGTTGACCGGCGTTGCCTGGTGAAACGTTGTTGTGATGCCTCGTGTGAGGAGGAAAAATGCGTACCATCACGTTTCCGACTTTGATAAAGGTCGGATTGTAGCCTATGGCGATTGCATTTATCGTATTGTGACATTGCTGCTCTAGATCCAATGACTGTTAGCAGAAATACGGAATCGGTGGGTTCAGGAGGGTAATACGGACCGCCGTGCTGGATCCCAACGCCTCGTATCACTAGCAGTCGAGATGACAGGCATCTTATCCGCATGGCTGTAACGGATAGTGCAGCCATGTCTCGATACCTGAGTCAACAAATGTGGACGTTTTAAAGACAACAACCATCTACACGAATAGTTCGACGGCGTTTGCAGCAGCATGGACTATCAGCTCGGAGACTATTTCTGCGCTTACCCTTGACGCTACATCACAGACAGGAGAGCCTGCGATGGTGTGCTCAACGACGAACCTGGGTGCACGAATGACAAAACGTCATTATTTCGGATGAATCCAGGTTCTGTTTACAACATCATGATGGTCGCATCCGTGTTTGGCGACATCGCGATGAACGCACATTGAAAGCGTGTGTTCGTCATCGCCATACTGGCGTACCACCCGGCGTGATGGTATGGGGTGTCATAGGTTACACGTTTCTGTCACCTCTTCTTCACACTGACGGCACTTTGAAATCTGGACGTTACATTTCAGATGTTTTACGACCCGTGGCGTTACCCTTTATTAGATCCCTGCGAAACCCTACATTTCAGCAGGATAATGCAAGACCGCATGTTGCAGGTCCTGTACGGGCCTTTCTGGATACAGAAAATGTTCGACTGCAGCCCTGGTCAGCACATTCTCCAGATCTCCCACAAATTGAAAACGTGTGGTCAATGGTGGCCGAGCAACTGTCTCGTCAGAATATGCCAGACACTACTCTTGATGAACTGTGGATTCGTGTTGAAGCTGCATGGGCAGCTGTACCTGTACGCGCCATCCAAGTTCTGTTTGACTCAATGCCCAGGCGTATCAAGGCCGTTATTACGGCCAGAGGTGGTTGTTCTGGGTACTGATTTCTCAGGATCTATGCACCCAAATTGCGTGAAAATGTAATCACATGTCAGTTCTAGTATAATATATTTGTCCAATGAATACTCGTTTATCATCTGCATTTCTGCTTGGTGTAGCACTTTTAATGGCCAGTAGCGTAGTTTGGGGGCACACCACAATGCAGTAGTAAAATCCTTGTCCTTTCTCCAATTCCCGTTTTGTCTTTTATACTGCCTCGTGTTGCAGGAGCAGGCTTTGTTTAGAGCTGACCTTACACATCGTACACTGTTGGCATAGCTACGACAACATGTTGCCATTTCCACCGAATGGTTAAAACGCCGTGTTGCAGTAACTCAGATGTCTCTCTTTCTACATGGGTTGCAGAAGATGGTGGATATAGCTCTCTCCAGCTTCTGCTCAGCTCTGACTTAAATTGGAACGATCACATGCGCAAAGCTGCAGATGAGGGATTCATAGGGACTATCTAAGTTTTTAATGTAGCTGGAAGTTGAAAATGGTGACGCCTACGAGATATGAGAGTCCCAGAAATATGATTCACTATGACGTTACTCATTACAGGACTTCTCCATAGGATCCAACGCAGGTATGTTGTTGAATGGTAAGATGTTATTCCTAATCCCAGACAGCATACCTACTGGAGCGTGTAACACTAGAGACCTGAAAAGCAAGTGTACATTACTTACGACCTTCATCAGCACACCATCTACCACTGTTTTTGATCCTTCTCAATCTACCTTCACCTACAGCCCATACATTACAAATACTGTAGAAATATCTAGCGGCGGCATGAGAGAGTTGCAAATACCGGTTTCATACAACGTTCCTTATCCGAATCTCTTTCAAAATTCGGTGATTTTATCACGAGGTTGCATCATTGGCTACGTGTAATCTTACTGTTGGTCTGATAAAATACACTCCAACGCTCACCGTCTGTATTCAGTGTTGCTGTATTTGTCTGGAAAAACCAATTGATTCGAAGGTAATGCCATAAGTTTCGGGTGCACTCAGATTCGTGATGCCAATTGAGGAGCTACTCCACCGAATAGTAGCGGCTCCGGTCAAAGAAAACCATCATAACGACTGGGTGAGCGGTGTGCTGACCACACGCCCCTCCTATCCGCATCCTCATCTGAGGGTGACACGGCGGTGGGATGGTCCCGATGGGCCACTTGTGGTCTGAAGACGGAGTACCAGTGCCTTAATGCCATTAGTCGCTTTATAAAGTGGGTATAAGTTTTAACATGGATACTTGTATGCACCTGTAGAATCAAGACCGCTTGTGATAGTAATATGGTCGTTGCAATCGTGTTTTTTAACGTCTGGCGGTTTGTAGGACATTACGCCTCTCTTTCTAATCACAGTGGTCGCACTCACAGGAAAAACTTATGAGACATGTCCACCAATCGCTGATTTTCTCTTAGTATTGTTTTGAATCGCCTGCCATCTGTTGTGGGCAGAGTATTAAAAGTAGGGGACTTATGATAGGTTCGCCACGATCATCAGGCTTCTAAAGTATGTGTTTGTGTTCCGAGATGTGCAGAGGAAATGACTATGTACAATCGTAAGGAACGTATGAACCTGACGTGGAATACTGTGACAGAAAAGTTAAGAGTATATCAAGTCATAATAATAGTACAGATATTTTTATTTGCAGAGCCACAACCGTCAGCAGGGTGTATTTCCGATACTTCGCCTTTGTTGAATGTCGTCCAATTTAGACCGTGATCGTAATATTTTATTGTGAGTACAGGGATAAAATACATATGTGTCCGGTTTTCCTAGGACGATTAAGTCTTCCCGTGCTTCGCGTGCAGCGCCAGTGACATGCGGCGGGAATGAGTCACGTTTCCGGCTATGGAGAGGCCTGTTGTGGTGTAGGAATGTAGCTGACTGAACTGTGTCGTTCTCTATTCGGCCGAATAGCGGACTAATGCTTAGTATGTGTTGGACGCTTTTGTGACCGCTAGGAAATTTAAGAAGATTCAATACGGATGCGTCTTTGCGCTGGACGATTATTCCTTCCCTGTAAATTGACTGGTTGGCTGCTTCTGCACATTTCGAGCCTTCGTTTGGTTGAAGGGACATCGATTGTGGTGTGCACCTCTATCAGGTGGAAGACAGGTGGAAGGCAGGTTTGCTGGTTCTCTAGGGATGAGAAATACCTTAGTTGACTTTGTAAGTTATAGGGATGATTTGGACTCTGTTATATGACCGACATCGGTATTCGAGAGTGGAAATATCTGTTTCCTCTATTTTTTTTCGTTTTCACGTAAAGGTCTTCGCAAATGGGATAAGTTTCTAGTTACTCAATGGTATACATCATGCTCCACCTCTTTAAATTTTCAGGTTTCAAGAGAAATAATTTCCAGTCTATATCTTCGGAATTAGGTTGCGTGAACGGTACTACTATTCAAGCGCTATTGCTGTGTGCTTGATATAACTAAGTATGGCGAAAGTGGTATGATATTCTGACAAACCATGCAAAATTAGATTTGTCCTTGTAATCCCAGAGTCTGGAGATGGGTGTATAAAAGCAAGCAATCTGGGAGGTCGGGACCAGGAACAGTGTCGTCTTTTGTGCCGAGGGAACCAGTATACCCTTTGTACAACATTTCTGAGGGTGACTTCAGTCCACTGAGGGTGCTCAGGTCACACGTCAAGAATTGATGACGGCCCGACCTCGCAGGGAAGTATCTAGTGCATCGATGCATGTGCTTATGAGCTTAGAATGTCTGTCTTCGCAGTGCAACGCCGGAAATGCATATCCTCCTATTTCCATCTATTGTACTATAATTTTTTTTCTTATTTTGTTACCTGAAGCTATGACATTTCTGTATCTTTATATATTGTAATTGCTTTACTATTTGTGTATAAATATTTATGCATTTAGGTAGATGTATAATTGGTTTGTTTTGTAAATATTATTTGTATTTTTACGCTGGGTCTGGCCTAGGGGAAACTATGCTATCGAACGATTACAACGATAGGTCGTGTGGCGAACCAAAGTGTTTAGGATCTTTGGTAGTGTTAACTCTGCCGCATGGAGCGCGGGCACAGAGAGTCTGGCTGGAGTAGGGCGATGGAGGAGGCGTGTTGTGTGACGGACCCGCGAGTTACCGCGTTTTAGAGGTTTGGCAGCATCGACTTGCTATGATAGTTTCTGACACGGTGTCGCGGACAAGAAGCATTAGCTGGCGCACATCAAGAGCCCGTTTCGCCTGGTGACAGTGTCGAGAAGAAGGGGCGCCAACATCCAGCTTCTGCAACAGCGACGGTCGACAATGAGTGACTGTCGCCACCGCCTCGGCCAACGACTTCAAACCCTCAATCAACCAACAAGGAAGACTGGAAGCACGTAAAGTTTTAGAACTGTATGGCAGACCTCAGCTTTTAAAATTGTTTCATTTGCCTCAAAAAATTACAGCAACTTAGCATGAACCTTTGTTGCTAATTTCCCAATTGCATTAGCAAGCAGGGTCTCTTCCTTTTCCGGAATAAACCCGAGTGTCGTTGAAATTCAAACGCCAGCATTAAAGTAATATCATTCGATTTCACTGCTTTAATTTAAAAGTTCAGTAAACATATTCATAGCTGGCTACAATATTTAGATTACACAAGCACAAATTAAGAGTGCGAGTTTTGTTACCATATTTTAGCTTACCTCTGACTGCAGCTCAGCTTGGTACGTACTAAATTTTATTATTGTTAATGGTTCAGAATCATTAACTTCAAGTTTACAGTTAAATCTCTTATTTCTAAATTGCGTAGCTTCAAGTAGCTTTTGAAATGATTGTTGAGGTAGCCCAAGACTAAACTTATTTTACTGAATTTCGTAGTGCTTCAGAAACAAAGCTTACTATTAATTTTAGTCACTAAATTAACTTTCAACTTTCCGGTTTCATTAATTCTTTTGCTAAATTAAGTCAGAGTGCAGCGAAATTTATTACTTCTGACAAACATTCAGTTGTCACACAACACGTGTCAACATTCAGTTGCCACGCTTTTAGTGCTAATTATATGTGCATCAACCTTTCAGTTCCAGTTATTATAGTAGTTGTCCATAGGACTGGCGACCGTAATTTTCCCCAAATCTCAAATATCTAATTAACGCCAATTAATTGTTAACGTAACGACCGCACATTTACTTTCTTTATTAATCTTACCCTTTTCTCAAAATTAATTCCCACCAATTTAATTTGCATTTTTCCTTTCAGTTAGATGTAACCCTTTCCTCCCTCTTTACTGACAAATTAGCTTCGCTGACGATTGCTTTTCCCAAATTTCCATTAGGTGCATGCGGTTTAATTTTTCACTGTCATTAAGGTCGATAGGGGAGGGAGAGGTTACAGCAGTATTTGTACAGGATGGTGGTGGTGGTGGTGGTTAGTGTTTAACGTCCCGTCGACAACGAGGTCATTAGAGACGGAGCGCAAGCTCGGGTTAGGGAAGGATTGGGAAGGAAATCGGCCGTGCCCTTTCAAAGGAACCATCCCGGCATTTGCCTGAAACGATTTAGGGAAATCACGGAAAACCTAAATCAGGATGGCTGGAGACGGGATGGAACCGTCGTCCTCCCGAATGCGAGATTTGTACAGGAGTCTGGCGGTCGATAGCTATACGAATGATGTAAAAGGAGCGATTCTGCACGGCGATGTTTACAACATCAACACAGTACGCAATGATATATTGTCAGATTGGAGATCGGTTTCATACTGTAATATTCAAGCTTTCGTCCTCTTTGGCAGAGCAGTGTAATTGAGTGTGAGTCTTTCCATGTTTGATGATCTGTACATCACTTTGGCAGCGTTTATCTGTCAGTGCAATATGGCATTCTGTATTAAATGATTTTGCTGCTGAAAGTCTCATCTGCAAAAAACAATTGCAGACAGTGCTCACACACCTTCAACAGCAGCAGTTTGATGGGTAAATTCAGTGACAAATGAGCTGTCTCATTAGGATTGCTAGGGAGATAGCAGTGGATGTTATTCTGGAAAATATTTCTATAGCACATCCAGAGGGGCTACTTGTCTGTTATTTACATAGACATATGACATCAGTATAACACTGAGAATGTTTTAGTTGCTACGCAAATGTCTGTCTCAGCACTGGACCCACACTACAGCTATGCATCATTGTGCGAGCAACGGTGCCTAGGTGAACATGTATTTCCACAAGAATTTCTCTGGTGTCAAGTATGAAAGTGACGCTTCCTCCTCATCTGGGATGTCAAGGAATACCTGTGCGTGTCATCATTTCTTGGAGGCCGCCGGTGCATCCTCTCTCCTGGCAGCGTATGCAGTAACATCCTGTGCTGTCTAGAGGACAGGGGACGGTGGGCGGCGTGTGCGTGAATTGGAGTTCTGTGATGCCAGTATAACACTCGAAGAACTCTAAGTATATACAGGTATGTGACTTTTACCTGCTGGCTGCCGCCTGCAGTGGCAGTGGCTAACGGTGGCGTCAACACGTGAACGCGTTGGAGCCTCTGGCACATCACAGTTGATGATAGTTCAAAAGTGTCTTTTATGTGCAATGACTGTTTGTGCACGCCATTATTTCCGGCTGTTTAAGCGTTGTGAGAATGATTGCATAGCATTACACATGCATTATTTTGCGACAATTTACGAGTTCCTTGCATGTTTGTATGCTGTGTACAGCATTATTTCGGTAATTTACAGTTTGTTTGCTTGTCTGTACATCAGTGTACAACATTATTTCTGTGATTTACGAGTAGTTAGGTCTGTATGCGGCTTACTGCGTTAATTTGGTAATTTACGAGATGTTTTCGTATCTGTACATCAGTGTACTGCATTATTTACGAGTAGTTTGCAGGTCTATAAACTGTGTATTGTGACCCCAGGCACATCATAGCGAGTGTTTTGTATCAGTGTAATAAATATACTATGTAAAATCTGTCCCTAAATAAATTATTCCAAAAATAAATAAAGTACACTTCTTCCTCTCTCTAGCAGTTCTTTTCCCACCATTTTCCACCTGCAGACCGCCATCTTGGATTACGTTACGGGAGGGGCGATGGCATCCTTTGGTGGCGATACTGTGTACTAGGTCAGTTGGACTCCAGACCTCGTGGTGAACACACTGGATGTAGCTACTGCCTCAAATTGTTTAAATAAACGCTGCATGCCAAATAAATACTTATGTCCATCCTATCCACCACTGGTTGATCCTTTTTCCCTCCAATTCCTAGGAAGAGGTGGCGGTAGTCCAAGTGACCTTTTTTCCTACCATGTTCTTAGCTTGGTGGAGGTAGCTGAGGTGTGTTGCATTGTCCTGCTGGAATTTGAACTTCCCGCCATTTCCTGGGGGAAGGGGGAGGGGGAGAGGACGGAGGAGTTATATTGGTGGAGGTAGCGCAATTGATCTATTTTCCCGCCAAAATTTGTACTTCCCACCACATAGTCATTGCGATGTTGCCATATCTATAGTCTCCATCTTGGATACGCCATCTTTAATAAATTTATCAACAATGGAGAGTGAGGTGGCGCCAGCCTTGTTCTACTACTTATAACAGTTACAACTTAGCAAGACCATAACAGATTTATGTTTCAGTTTTGTTCTACATAAGATAAAGATGGATACATTTCATTTAAAAACGGGTGACTATATCAGCTACCATAACAGTACGATAATCATTTCTATATTATCGTATTCTGTAGTAAAGTTTTAAAGCCAACTCATGACGAATTTAGCTGCACTCATCCTATATTGAGTAGTATTGTGCAATTCTTGCTTTGAAACAGACAGTGTAGTTAATTGGAGATAATTTTTTGCCAAAACGTTTTAGGCTTTATCTGTGTTGCTCTTGACAAGTCATCTTAGCAGTTGGTTTCCTGATTATCGTTGTATTTACTTAGAGTGAATCTGCCCAACTAGGCTGGTGACAGTCTTTCATTTATAGAATCACAGTAAATTAGGTTCGTTCCCTCTAGTATAACTACTGCCCCCTGTTATAATCATTTAGGTAACGGAACAAAGTCAGATTGCTCCCTCTCAGTAAACACATATGGCCAAATTTTCATTGTTATAGTGTTATAAGCAGTGTATGATAACATGCACACATAGCTCAAGATGCTGCACCAAGTTGTGCCTTCCATTATCAAACAGGTTATGCAGCAAGCAGAGCATGGCGTGCCGTAGCTCCACTGCTCGGCCGACATACTCATCGGTCGCGGAGTATGTAATGGCTAACCAGACTCTTTGTTGAACCCATCCTGTTCGCTTGCTCGGTGGAGCTTCCCCGTTTCCTCTGATGTGCGTTCTTCTGCGGTGCTCGACCTTCCACCTAGCAGCACACCACAGCCCCTCCATCCTTGACTCCGAAGTCGGTAGTGTAGCGAAGAGCCCGCTGTCATCCCTGTTGGATTGCAGCACTGGTGTCATTGCTGCTCCAGTCGCGGTGATTTCTAACTTGCTGCGGACGTAGACGTATAGAGGTGGTACAACAACACTGTTGATTGTTTTAAAAGAATGCGTGGTGTCTGCTCTTTCGAACATATCTGAAAGAAAAAACGCCACACGTTCATATAATCGATTCACATTGATAAGCAATGGATCCAAATTCTTCTGTGCAGATACAGAAGTACGTCCGACCTTCTCCAGGAATCTCAGAGTAGCGCGCGTGGAGGACATGCATAAGGGCTGCTGATAGATGGCACTCAGTGGGAATGTGGACAGGTGCGACACAGGGTGGCATAGTGGTTAACTTAACTGCCTGGTTCGAACCCTAGTCCAGCACCCACTTTCACTCGCCGTCATTCCAGTCATTCTTCTCTTCTGTATGACATTGCTCCGAATTCTGTTTGGGTAACTGTTCTGATTTTCCAGTCTGTGGTTACACTCCTTATTTCATTAATAGTGTTTTCGCAAGCGTGCGCAGACATGATGAAAGCTTTTAGAGGTGAGAACATGAGGGCGTTTCTGAGACATATGTTGAAAGCAGGACGTTACGATTTCCAGGAAGGACAACACTTGATGGATCGGGTGCCTCATTAGGACCATCAGGAAGAACGCATTCAGTGTTATACTGGAATATTTTCGTAAACAGGACAAAAATTTCCATGCAGACGAGCTGAGACTTCACGAAAGCTCCTACAAAAAAAGCGCTCATTAACTATTTTTGCAGCACTTTACTATTTCCAGGAATGTTCGATATGTAATGGCCGGGCCGTCCTGTTAGGATCGCTAGGGAGAATGCAAACATCTGGGTCGGCAGTTAGGCCTGTGTGCGGCGCGGTGGGATCGTTCCGTCGTTTGTCCTTTCGTCTCCTTACTCTCTCTCTCTCTCTCTCTCTCTCTCTCTCTCTCTCTCTCTCTCTCTCAGTCATTTTCATCGAACAGTTCACCTACCTATATATTTCTTCCTTCCAACATCCCTTCACTCTGCAGTAGTAGATACATGCTAGGCAGTGTAAAGCAGCGTTGATGAAACCACTACACAAGGCCGTGTAACTCAAGTTGCTAATCAGTTCCTGTAAGTTCATTTTCATAAGTTTTGGGCTGCACGAGAATCCAGTTTAAATGCAGTAAGCAATTTAAAATTTTATTAACGTCTTGTTATTCATAAGGAACCACATGTAAAGGCTATCAAGTCCATATTTAGTAATGCAAATGCTTTATCATTCCAAGTTCAGTGTTTATCCAACATATTTTACACGCAACAGCAGCCAGAATTCCTGCAAGTTCGATCCGATTAATTTCGCTATCTAACAGTCACTGACACACCACTATTAGCAGGTTGAAAATTCGGTTATTTCAGTGGTCTACAATGTTAGAAGTGCTCGCCAAAGTATTCCGTAAAGAACACAGAATATGCCACGCGGAATTGTCTCTATGACCAAAAGATCACACGCTTATAGAACTTCAACTAATTAATTCCGAGACATCACACTTTCCTCAAAATGTTCGTAACTTAAACCACTTTAGTGTCGACATGTTCTATCTGAAATGATCTCACTAGCTCTTTATTTTACATACTATTTTCGCAGAGACATCTAGGATCGTGTTACTCGGAAGAAGGTTAGCGAGCGACTCTCTCAATGCTCCTGTCCTGTCTGCCTATCTAATCATCTGCACGCAGAAACCGCTTACTTCTGATTCGCTATTGATCTGAATGACCAATCAGAATAATCCTACCAGATCATTCTCGCAGCAAAACTTGCCTTAGCCAACCACTAATCAGATAGTCATTGACGTGATTTGAATTTCAATTTTTAATATATTGTTTAATAAAATAGAACGAAATTCCAAATATTCTTTAAATTAATATGGAAACTTATTTCGCTTCAGACTTCTATTTTGGCTGTTCTATTACATAACCAAGCGCACATCGACATATGTCATGAGCATCATGGTTGCATCACAATTTTCCGATGGTTCAATTTTATAAGGTTTTACACAAAATGACTTTAAGTTTTAACGTATGTCCTGCATACACTCTCTCATTCATTGCCCTGTATTCAAGCACCAAATAAGTAAGCAAATAATAATTTTGATTGATATTTATATTACATAACGTAGAATAATTAAAGTTGTGAAAAGAAAATCCCAATTAACTGAGTTTATATACTGTGAGCTTTGTTATGACTTCAGATGAAAATAAAAGACATTTGGTTATTGTTCCTAACTGAGTTTTGAAACATAAGTGTCGATTTTAGGACATGTGAGTGATTTTCTCTGTTCCCTTAACTATAATAGATAAAAATCTTAAATTTTGACAGGATCCCTTCCTTAATAACAAAAGATTGTCTACCAGGTTTGAATAATATCGGATGATAATTACTATGGTTTATTTAGATTCGTATGGTGTATGAATTTGCGTACCGACTGAATGTTACTTGAGACCATTCACACATCCGGCAGTGTCAGCTGCGCTGAGAGTCAAAGCGAAGAAAACATGTAGTCATCCTGAAGCCACTGTGCTACATGAGTGCGTGCCTTACTGCATCAAATGTTGTCTCGTAATAACTTGCTACGTTACAAACGCTAGAACCACAGGTACAAAGACGATACGTCCACACAGCAGCCATGGTGGACAAGTAAACACATGTACGCCCAGAGGTGTTTCACATGTGGGACGGGCTGGACCAACATGCACGCCCGACACATCCAGTCATTATTCCTCCTTGGACCCCTGTAGGGAACACTTCGCTGATATGTCACAGTGGAATTCCTTAACAATAGTTCGAAAGCGTTCTTACATGCAATGAGTGTTTTTCCACTGCAATATTTCGGCTGTTTAACGGTTGCAGAGCGTTTTGCATTCATTATTTTGATGATTAACTATTTGTTTGACTGTCTGCACATCTGTGGACTGCATTATTTCGGTAGTTTGCAGGTCTGTAGGCTATTAATTGTGACCCTAAGCATGCCAGGCCGAGTGTTTTATATCAGTGTAATAACTAAACTATGTGAAATCCACGCTACGGTCGCAGGTTCGAATCCTGCCTCGGGCATGGATGTTTGTGATGTCCTTAGGTTAGTTAGGTTTAACTAGTTCTAAGTTCTAGGGGACTAATGACCTCAGCAGTTGAGTCCCATAGTGCTCAGAGCCATTTGAACCATTTTTTTGTGAAATCCATCCCTAAACAAATTCTTTCGAATTGCCACTGAAAATAAATACTGTACACTCCTTCGTCTCCAGCAGCTGGATGCAGACTGAGTCCTTTTCTCGCCATTTTTTCTGCAGACCGCCATCTTGGATTGCATCAGGGGAAGGGGTGAGGAGAGGGGCAACAGCATCCTGTGGTGGCGGTACTGTATACTAAGTCAGTTGGACTCTGGACCTCATGGTGAACACACTGGATCGAGCAACCGCCTCTGACACCTCCAATTGTTTAAACAATGCATGCAAAATAAAGTCTTCCGTCCATCATATCCAGCAACCCAGCACAGACTGGATCCCTACGGCCTCGTATCACTAGCGGTCGAAATAAAAGGCATCTTATCCGCATGGCTGTAACGGATCGTGCAGCCACGTTTCGATCTCTAAGTCAACAGATGGGGACGTTTGAAAGACAACAACCATCTGCGCGAACAGTTCGACGATGTTTGCAGCAGCATGGACTATCAGCTCGGAGACCATGGCTGCGGTTACCCTTGACGCTGCATCAAACAGGAGCGCCTGCGATGGTGTACTCAACGACAAACCTGGGTGCACGAATGGCAAAACGTCATTTTTTCGGATAAATCCAGGTTCTGTTTACAGCATCATGATGGTCCCATCCGTGTTTGGCAACATCGCAGTGAACGCACATTGGAAGCGCGTATTCGTCATCGCCATACTGGCGTATCACCCGGCGTGATGGTACGGGGTGCCATTGATTACACGTCTCGGTCACCTCTTGTTCGCATTGACGGTACTTTCAACAGTCGACGTTACATTTCAGATGTGTTACGACCTGTGGCTCTACCCTTCATTCGATCCCTGCGAAACGCTACATTTTAGCAGGATAATGGACGACCGCATGTTGCAGGTTCTGTAGAGGCCTTTCTGGATACAGAAAATGTTCGACTGCAGCCCTGGCCAGCACATTCTCCAGACCTCTCACCAACTGAAAACGTCTGGTCAATGCTGGTGGCCGAGCAACTGGCTCGTCACAATACGCCAGTCACTGCTCTTGATGTACTGTGGTGTAGTGGTGATGCTGCATGGGCAGCTGAACCTTCACACGTCATCCAAGGTCTGTTTCACTCAATGCTCAGGCGTATCAAGGCCGTTATTACGGCCAGAGGTGGTTGTTCTGGGTACTGATTTCTCAGGAGCTATGGACCCAAATTGCGTGAAAATGTAATGTCGGTTCTAGTATAATATATTTGTCCATTGAATATCCATTTATCATCGCATTTCTTCTTGGTGTAGCAATTTTAATAGCCATTAGTGTATTTGATCGAACTACCTCCATGTTGTGGATATAAACCGTAGGTTTAAAGAGGTTTAATTAAAAAGGAACAAGTTTAATAAACAATATAATACGTTCTGTGTCTGCAGATACTGTGGTAACACAATAGATGTATATCACTAAGCGACTCCTCCGCCTTGAAAGGCAGAGCCGCGACGCTCAGTGTTGAAATCACGTGGTTTTCTTGTGGGCGGCCTAGGAAAACATTTCAGACACGTCGCCGCTCAACACCGATACGAAAAGGCTCGTGTGGTGGCATAAAGGCCGTTAATGAAACGACCTCTTCCATTGGGGCGTTGACTGCAAAACATTTTGGGATCGAAAACAGCAGTTGATAGTGCGGTGAGCAACCGAAGCACGATCTAGGCAACCTTTCACACTGCCGACGCCTCTGGATGATTCAATACTTCTCTAAGGACATCGTGGGGCTGCAATACCATTGAATGTGATGTGACCTCTTTGGACAGTATCGCGACCGCACTTTCTGGTCTGGTGTATAGGACGGAACCACTAGCGGATATTCAAAACCATTCCACGTACTTTAAGTCTTTTCAGTCCTGTTTCATGCCAACCTGTGGCGTGATGATTGCGATGGTGCAGCATCTCCACGGATACTTTAGACAACTAAATATAGAATATACAAATGATATGGATTTTTGTTAAGAGTGAAATATTATTGTGATACAAGAAACAGTGATGAAATCTGTAATTATGTACATTTAGTAAATATTTCGAGTATGGTTGCTAAAGGCCATGACAATGATGTGTATAGAAGAAGGCAATATGTAATCGCTAGATGCTATCATTTAATACCTTTAATAGTGCGATAAGATTATCGCGCTCTGTTCTGTTCGTTTTGCTCTCCCTTGCTTTTGTCTAGTAGTTTCGTTCGCTTGCTATCGATCTGATGTACGCGATGTGAGCAATAGCGTACTGCTGTACTCAGGTCTTTTATTCTGTTAAGTTTGATTTATTCTGAAACAGAGACCTAGCAGTAAACGTGGTTATATGTTTTAATTTAGAGAAATGTAATTCCATTTGCCACATTCTTGAGTTTTTAGCTTTTTTAGAACACGCTGCTACGGGGACGACGGTAACATCGCTGGTATCCTTGACCGCGATTACGTACAAATGTTAATTTTCAGCAATTATTTATGAAACAGCGCAACCTAGACCACACAGAGAGTTATATTATCATTCCACAACAGTTCTGAGATCTATCACAAATATTTTCTTACAAAAGATAGAGGACTGATGAAAGCAAGAATCCAGAATCGGTAACGGTTTGGCCTAAGACAAAATAATTAATTCTCACTTTTTGCTGGTGTAAAAGTGAAATATATTGAACCGTAACAACATTACTGATATATGGAGGATATTATTCAGTATTGAAACTGTGTTTTTGTGGCGTCTAACGCATACTTTATGCGCTCGTAGGTACAGAAGCTTAACGTCACGGGATTGTTTTTCTTGCGTAAACAGACTAAATTATTTTCACTTATACATGCTTTCTTTAAAGGCTTATGCTTCAGTTACTGTAAATATATAATGTGGTGAGTACAAAAGTGGATAGATATTATTTCTGTGGCCTAAGTATAATGCAAAAGTGTACGAACAAAGACCCACGCAATTACTTTCACGTTTATAGACCAACTATTAAACTTTCTGATTTTCAAGAGTGTACAAGCTTTAAACATCTATAGCGTACACCAGTTGCAAAAACATTTAGTGTCCAAAATTATAATAATTTCACCTTCAAAAGACAATAACTAACTAACAAAAATTTTTATTATTTTCGTTTAAGACACTACAAGAGGGATGGGCTGTGCGACATTAGGATAAAATGGCAAAGAACACCTCCGAGGCTTCGCAGTTCAGCAACACAACACACTCTGGCCCACCCTGCATAACTTTGTTGAACATTTAAACAGAAAAAAAAGCAATCCAAGGGGTAGCGAAAGGGAAACTTGATACGCCGGGCTGACAATAAGCGAGTGGCTATCTCTACAGCTAAATTTTCAAAGTACTCGATAAAGGTACGCAGATAGCACCGACGCTATTGCTGAATTGTGGGCGGGGTAGCGGGAGGAGGGGATTGTATTTGGAAAATGATAAAGCATAAACACTCTTTGCTACCTCGGATCAAGTTACAGTTTCTTCGAATGATTCTGAATATTCCCTAGTGATTCCACCTTGTACATCAGAGCAAAAATTATGGTCACATTATACAGGGCTATTACAAATGATTGAAGCGATTTCATAAATTCACTGTAGCTCCATTCATTGACACATGGTCACGACACACTACAGATACGTAGAAAAACTCATAAAGTTTTGTTCGGCTGATGCCGCACTTCAGGTTTCTGCCGCCAGAGCGCTCGAGAGCGCAGTGAGACAAAACGGCGACAGGAACCGAGAAAGCGGATGTCGTGCTTGAAATGCACTCACATCACTCAGTCATAACAGTGCAACGACACTTCAGGACGAAGTTCAACAAAGATCCACCAACTGCTAACTCCATTCGGCGATGGTATGCGCTGTTTAAAGCTTCTGGATGCCTCTGTAAGGGGAAATTAACGGGTCGGCCTGCAGTGAGCGAAGAAACGGTTGAACGCGTGCGGGCAAGTTTCACGCGTAGCCCGCGGAAGTCGACGAATAAAGCAAGCAGTGGAAATGGAAATGAGCGTTTGGCGTCATTGGCCGGGAGGCCCCTCGCGGGGCAGGTCCGGCCGCCATATCGCAGGTCTTATTACATTCGGCGCCACATTGGGCGACCTGCACGCCGGATGGGGATGAAATGATGATGAACACAACACAACACCCAGTCCCTGAGCGGAGAAAATCTCCGACCCAGCCGGGAATCGAACCCGGGCCCAGAGGACGGCAATCCGACACGCTGACCACTCAGCTACTGGGGCGGACAAAGCAAGCAGTGAGCTAAACGTACCACAGCCGACGGTTTGGAAAATCTTACGGAAAAGGCTAAAGCAGAAGCCTTACCGTTTACAATTGCTACAAGCCCTGACACCCGATGACAAAGTCAAACACTTTGAATTTTTGGCGCGGTTGCAACAGCTCATGGAAGATGATGCGTTCAGTGCGAAACTTGTTTTCAGTGATGAAGCAACATTTTTTCTTAATGGTGAAGTGAACAGACACAATGTGCGAATCTGGGCGGTAGAAAATCCTCACGCATTCGTGCAGCAAATTCGCAATTCACCAAAAGTTAACGTGTTTTGTGCACTCTCACGGTTTAAAGTTCACGGCCCCTTTTTCTTCTGCGAGAAAAACGTTACAGGACACGTGTATCTGGACATGCTGGAAAATTGGCTCATGCCACAACTGGAGACCGACAGCGCCGACTTCATCTTTCAACAGGATGGTGCTCCACCGCACTTCCATCATGATGTTCGCCATTTCTTAAACAGGAGATTGGAAAACCGATGGATCGGTCGTGGTGGAGATCATGATCAGCAATTCATGTCATGGCCTCCACGCTCTCCCGACTTAACCCCATGCAATTTCTTTCTGTGGGGTTATGTGAAAGATTCAGTGTTTAAACCTCCTCTACCAAGAAACGTGCCAGAACTGCGAGCTCGCATCAACGATGCTTTCGAACTCATTGATGGGGACATGCTGCGCCGAGTGTGGGAGGAACTTGATTATCGGCTTGATGTCTGCCGAATCACTAAAGGGGCACATATCGAACATTTGTGAATGCCTAAAAAAACTTTTTGAGTTTTTGTATGTGTGTGCAAAGCATTGTGAAAATATCTCAAATAATAAAGTTATTGTAGAGCTGTGAAATCGCTTCAATCATTTGTAATAACCCTGTACAACACAGCGATGAGATCACGTTCAGTAGCTATGCAGATCTACGATGTCCTTATGGAAGGATTCAGTGGTCCAAGGGGTGTCAAGTGTCAAAAGTTGTCCATAACATTATCCTGTTGCTCACCGCACTGCGAACTGACGTTTTAGAGCGAAAAATAAGTTGGAATGAACGCCCCAAGGGAAAGGGTGATCTCATTAACGCTCTTTATACCACTGTGTGTGGGCTTTTCATGTCGATTCTGAGCGGTTGCTCCGGCCGCGGTGGCCGTGCGGTTCTAGGCGCTGCAGTCCGGAACCGCGGGACTGCTACGGCCGCAGGTTCGAATCCTGCCTCGGGCATGGAGCTGTGTGATGTTCTTAGGTTAGTTAGGTTTGAGTAGTTCTAAATTCTAGGGGACTGATGACCTAAGATGTTAAGTCCCATAGTGCTCAGAGCCATTTGAACCATTCGAGCGGTGGCGCGTCTAACACGTTTTCCTCGACAACCTGTAACAAAACCGCGTGATTTCAACGATAGGCATCGCGGTTCCAACTTCCATCACAGAGGCGTCAAAAGAAGGGGAAAAATGTGAGCAACCTTCCATCGTGGGCAAGATAGACGGGGGCGTGGGCCAGAGGTGTGGGGAAATTTGGTGCCAATGAGACAACTGAAAAACTCACATTAAATTCTGAACTCTGATCTTTTTTGGGCGCCACGCATTCGGACCAGGCACCTTTTCTTTATTTTCTACATGGCAATGAGGAAGAATTACGGGGCTGAGAAAAGTGACCATTAATTTTGTTTCGCAGTATAATAACCAAAGTTAAAAATTTCAAATGCCGTCTTAATCTGAATATTTACAGGTATAACCTTACGTTAAAGGTGTAACACAGGTAGCCAAACATTAGAATTACAAACTGCGCATATGGCTTCAGGGAGCGTAGCTCACGGCGCGCAAATTACCCAGGCTTTCAACAGACTTTACGCACAATTTCAAGCCTTTACGAAAGTTTTTGTCACTCGAACCCCCCCCCCCCCCCCTCCGCCCTCCTCTCCCCCCCCCCCTCCACACAAGCACACGATAAATGATGAATGGAAGAACTTTATTGCTTACCACATTTTCGCTGTTCAAGCAGTAAAACGTCAGCATTGGGCACTATATATATATATATTTGTCTCCTCTGTTCTACTAACTCCATTCGCACCACATATTGCTGACAATCTCCACAAACATCACATAATGCACATGAAAAACTATATGATCGAATGATACATATAGTTCATGAGGAATGACGTGACAAACATTGAGATGCAAGAAAAACTAGCATATCCTGAAGACGGGCAGCTCATTACCCAGACTATGTTCATCCAGTGTTTGATAATGAGTGCACAGAGCGAGAGCCAACAAATTTCAAACATATTTCAACCTGTTTGTAAACTTCGTCTCACTTAAATCCTCAGTGTAAAATATTTAACAAATGAACTCATTTGTAATTAGACTTTTGAAGCTGTTTTATACAGCTGTTTTACCAGGTTGGATTAAAGGAAGATATCGAAGTAATTCGGAGGTGGGCTGTTCGATTTGTTGCCGGTAGATTCGAACAGCACGCAAGTATTACGGAGATGCTACAGAAACTGAAATGGGAATCTTTGGAGGGCAGGCGAAGTTCTTTTCATGGAACACATTTAGAGAATCAGCTTTTGAAGCTCACTGCAGGACGATACTAATGCCGCCAACATACATTTACCTAAGCACCACGAAGATAAGATACGAGAAATTAAGGCTCATATGGAGGCATATAGGCAGTCGTTTCTTCCTCGCTGTATGAGCAAGTGGAACAGGAAAGCAAATGACTAGTAGTGGTCCAGGATATAGTCCGCCACGTACCGTACGGTGGCTTGGAGAGTATGTACGTGGATGTAGATAGAGAATGTTCACAGAGATACCTGGGAGTTCGATTCTTGCAAGAATAAGGGGTGGGGTACTCTTACGTTCTCATAGAAAAGACACAAACGTAGACTTAACTTCACATACAGAAAAACACACCTACAATGAAAAATAAAATAAAGTAAAAAACGGAAATAGAACTTGATCAATATGCCTCGAACCAGTAATAGTGTGTGAAGATATTCAAAGGAAAAATGTATTTTGGAATGCAAGTGAATGTACGAGGGTCTGGTGATAAGTGGAGCCTCCGAATTTGTTATTCTGTTTTCAATATCGGTTGAGTCATCACATAGCATGCACATTATTGAGTAGACCTTCCCCGTTCGCTGACACTAGGTTCCACCCTAAGCCGCTACAGGGCTCCGAATTGTAGCATGTAACATGGCGGTGTGGAGGGTAACTACACTGTCCAATTACAATAATGTGACCACCTGCCAAAAGCCTGAATATCGACATGATGCAGCACGGACTGCTGTCAGACGTGCAAGAAGAGAGTCAGTCCCGCGTCCATCTTGGCTGAGGATCTATGGTGCCAACACCCTATCGAGATGGTCGCACAGATTCTCGATTGTGTTGAAATCCTAGTAGTTTGGTGACAAATGGAGTAGACCAAACAAAACCACGAACATTCACTGCGATCTGTGTGATACGTTACATTGTCCTTTTGGTAGATGCCATACTGACGAGGGAAAACAAACTGTATGGAGGAGTGGACATAATCCCCAAGAATAGATCCATTCGCTGTGCCTCCTAAACTGATGAGATCGTCCAGGAAGTGCCCACCGAGCTGGAATCCCCCCCCCCCCCCCCCCCCACCCCCCCTGAGATTGTTCTACAGTGTTTGCTTTCAGACATTTCACGCCGTAGATACCAACAGCCATCCGTCCGATGGAACCTAACACGTGATTCTTCTGAGAAAGCCTCCTGCCGCCACTCAATGGACACCCAGTTACTGCGCTTGAGACGCCATGCTAAACCCGAGGACACGACAGGTAGTTTAAGTTGTGGAAAGGGGCCGAAGTAAGCGGCTGTCATTTACACTCGAACATACAACCTTTTATTTGATCGAACATTACAAGAACAGACAATTTTTTTTAAAAAAGAAAATAGAGGTTGGGTTTGGGAACTTAATTAGCGGCTGAATGCGCCGTACAATCTCATGCCTTAAGGGCATAACCACTTTAATTTAAAAACGGCTGAAAACCAATAACTTAAAGCTCAACCAAAATCATAAATTTAAAAGGCAAAGCCTTATCTTAAAACAGTTCCTTAATTAGGCTGAAGGCCCAAAGAATCTGACACTTTAAGAGCAAACAACTTAAATTCAAAATCGGCTAAAGGCCCAACACTTAAGGCTCAATAACATTAATTTTAAAAATGGTAAAAGCTTTATGTAAAACAGTTCTTAAATTAAGCTGAAGGCCCAAACCATCTGACGCCTTAACGGCAAAACAACCTTAATCTGAAAATCGGCTAGAAGACATACAAGTACAAAAAAGAAAATGCAGTACTCCCAAGGGCGCTCAGAAGTTCCGAGGGTCGGCCTGGAATACAATCATTAACGCTCGCTTAGGTGAGGCAGGCAGTCGGCCCAACCATTCTCGATCCGACGACAACCGACCCGACAGACAGTCAACGGACCCACCGACAATATGACTTCCGCTCCACCCGAGCAGCACACAACAGGGAGTTCAATGGAACAACGTAGAAAGTATTGGCGCCTACAACCAATTATACATTGAGCTGTCAAACTACACACCATACTGGACACGAACAACACAATGAGGAAAATACACGGCCTGAATTTACGTCAATGGCCAGGGCAGGTAACCGGAATGTTAATGGCCACAAGACAGAAGATTCCACTGGTACACTTCAATTCAAAATAACCAAGTACAGTTAAACTCCAATGGAGGGTTGCTACACTTCAATTAAAAATAACCAAGTACAGTTAAACTCCAATGGAGGGTGGCTAAAATTTACCATCTTGAAAACACGTTGTTGCTCACAGGAATATCCCAAGAGCCGACAACGAACATCAAACGACACAATGTGAACAATCGTGACTTGCTCGTACATGAAGTCAAAACTCAACTTTCATGTCCAGGATCGGTGAGCCACGAACCTCGTAACAATGAGAACAGAATCACACACTCCGACCACGCGTAGACGCCGCCAGCGACCCTGGCCAAACTACGCACCACGGAAATTTCCTGGCTGCTCCACGACAACCGACCAACTCCCAGGCCCGGAAACGGTGAAAGGACCAAATATATGTCAGCCGATGATACGATCAACCGAACGAGCAACCAACGATCATTCCACTCCAATCTCCGTTCGTCGGACAGTTCACTTGTGTCGCCAGCGGACGGCGAGCACTGACTGTCGGCGCCTCACGTGCTCCCCGTCCCCGACTTCCCTACTGCTGCGTCCCGACTGCACTGCTGGTCTGTCTCCAACTGACTGGCATACACACGATGACCCGGAAATACTATAGGTCGCTCCAGAGATGGTACGGCAGTGCACTTATCGATAAGCGCTGCTGCTGCTACTTACAGGCAAGTAAGGCAGGAAGTTAGTGACGCTGGTAAATGGAATAAGAAAACGAGGCGGCAGTACCATAAGATGACACACAATAAATGGGATAAACGCGAGCCGTGCACGGCTCAGTACTGAAGAGCTAATTCCATCCTCTCACTGATGAGCAGCTGCCGTCATGGTTGCATGCAAAAGGTGCCTGCTGTAGAAGCCCATGAGCACCAACATTCGCTGAGGAGACTCTGTTGGTAGCTCCTTGGTTCACCTGGGTGGTCTGCTGCGCAATGCTTGCACGTCTACTCTATGTACACATCTCCGCAGCCGTCGTCAGTCCCTGTCACCTCTGGCCCGTGGTGCACCACAATTGCTTCGGTATCGGTTTCGGATTGCCTCATTCTCCCATGTACAGTAAGGGCTAACCACGGCAGAAGGCGATTTACATAGACGTCTCTGAAATGCTTCCATCCATGGTTCGAAATCCAATGATCATGCCCTTTTGGACGTCAGACATGTTGCTCCTTTTCCGCCTTACGACAACGACTGCTATGTTTTCCGCTTCATGTATCCACCAACGCTAGTGCTGCCTCTACCGTCTGTGAGTGGTTACTGTACGTAGACGTTGAACATAGGCGGTGGTCATGTTAACTAGGTCGTCACTGGACCGTGTATATCGGTGCGTGGGAAACAGAGTGCTGTAATCGGGTTTCTAACGGCAGAAAACTTTGCCCACAAATGGAACATCCTTTCCTTCACCATGCCAGTGCCACACCACACACGAGCACTGTGATATCTCCAGCAAGCCGACGCCTTGGGTTCGCCGTCATCGACAATCCTTGGACCATACGAATTTCATGTGTTTCCAAAACTTAAAGAACGCATTCGGAAACCTCACGTCGACAGTGATGAAGGGGTGCAAGCATGGGTCAGTTGTGGCTACGTTTGCAACGTCAGACATTCTACAGTGACGGTCTATCTTTGTGATAAATGTGTCTATCGCCACAGTGACTGTGTTGAGACATATACACGAAGAATAAAGCTGCAGAATGTTACAAAAGTTTGTTTCATTTAAAAATCCATAAGAGTTTTCACATAAAAAATTCTGAGGCATTAATATACTTCTGAGCATGCCCTCGTAATTCCCGTTCCACGTTTTTAAGATTAGCAGGGTTCATTGCCTTATTACCTGACTGCGGAATAAAAACGTAAAATATGATTCCTAAATTTGCAACAATTCTGAACACGTGTGAACATAAAATTAGCCGACGGAAACGGAAACTATGAGAGTATGGAAAACAAAATTTAAGAAGGGCATTCGATATCATACAGAAAGAAATAAAATAGAAAACGTTCCAGCATGGAAATCAGAAACTAACTGCAACAGTAAAACATGATTTCAATTAAAGAAGATAGGTATTAATGAGTAAGGCGTTTAATAAAGAACAAAAAACGACTTGTCAACACTTTCAGCTGGCGTGTAGGGCTACATGACTGTGTAAGGTGTATATGTTTAAGACACACAGAGTACTTTTAGATACGATGGCAATGTGAATTGGGGGAAGAGTAACGCGCACCAAGTTTCCAAATAACAAAAAACAAAAGAAACAAAAAAAACAAAAAAAAACAAATGAGCCTTACTGGTGATTTAGGCAGAAATTTTAGCAAAGGAAATTAAGTAGAGACAGGAAATAGTAAATATAATGACGGTATGACGGTAAAAATGTGCCACATTTTCTCAACAAATAAATATAGAGAAAGGTGGTTGCAGCGACAAGGCATAACATTTAGGAGACACTACTAATTGTACTAGCGATGTGCAATGGCCGACGTAACGTGAAATAAAAACATGAGTAGAATATGAACCTAGGCAAGGACTCGGAGAATGAAGATTTCACTACGTTACGCTGGCCCCACTGCTGCCATGTAAATTTTAATACACCGATGCACTAGTTGTAAGTTGCCAGTACATATCCAAACTATGGGAGTCGATCTGGTTCAATTAGCGCTCTTCGAGACTGGGATAACCCAGTAACAAAAACCATTCTGAATTTTTCGCCTCATTTACAACTGTACGGGGCATTATTCGTCGCAAGTCTCTGCTACAGCCCGAAGCCACTAGCATTGCACCATTGACTTCCTGCTGATAGCGGTGGCCGAGTGGTTCTAGGCGCTACAGTCTGGAACCGCGCGACTGCTACGGTCGCAGGTTCGAATCCTGCCTCGGGTATGGATGTGTCTGATGTCCTTAGGTTAGTTAGGTTTAAGTAGTTCTAATCTAGGGGACTGATGACCTCAGATGTTAAGTCCCATAGTGCTCCGAACCATTTGAACCATTTGAACCATTGACTTCCTACTTCGCTAGATCTCATGGTATGCAATTAATTTATCTACTTTTTTATTCATTTTCTTTCACGCATATGTTTGAATAAGACAAGCTGCCGTAGAAATATCGGTGAATAAAATAATTCCTCACTATTCAAAAAAAATATAGGACAAGTCTAACTAGCATCTCGACTTTTGTCCAGTGGAGGACACATTCTACAGTTGTGAAATGGAAGTAAATAATTCGATTCCAAAAATAAGAATAAAAAAAGGGCGAGAATGTATATCTACGCTTGTAAAATGAGAGGTTCTTTTGAAACTGAAATCTTTGTAAGCACACGTGTAAATTGAA
The DNA here is from genome assembly GCF_023864345.2 of Schistocerca serialis cubense. Classification (NCBI taxonomy): domain Eukaryota; kingdom Metazoa; phylum Arthropoda; class Insecta; order Orthoptera; family Acrididae; genus Schistocerca; species Schistocerca serialis. The sequence continues at coordinate 370,214,073 of NC_064645.1, forward strand.
TTTCACCACAAGCTTCTTCTGTCATTCATGTAGAAGATTTAGTACTGTGACATCAGATTAAACTTTACACTATGTATAATAATTATCACGGTGAGGGAGAAACGTTTCTTCGTTCATAATCATCATAGTGGATCCAGAATGAGATTTTCACTCTGCAGCGGAGTGTGCGCTGATATGAAACTTCCTGGCAGATTAAAACTGTGTGCCGGACCGAGACTGGAACTTGGGAACTTTGCCTTTCGCGGGCAAGTGCTGTGCCAACTGAGCTACCCCAGCACGACTCACGCCCCGTCCTCACAGCTTTACTTCTGCCAATATCTCGTCTCCTACCTTCCAAACTTTACAGAAGCTCTCCCGCGAACCGTGTCGTGCTTGGGTAGCTCAGTTGGCAGAGCACTTGCCCGCGAAAGGCAAAGGTCCCAAGTTCGAGTCTCCGTCCGGCACACAGTTTTAATCTGCCAGGAAGTTTCATCATAAGTGGATGTTTGGGGCAATGCCATATACAGTAATAAAAATAAACTGGCCTCAGGCTGCAGTTACGGAGTTACAAGTTTTGTTGCAAGTTAGATTTAGAGACTTCACACACCATCATCAGACACATCTACATCTACAACTACATCTACATATACATGCTTACTCCGGAATTCACATTTACGTGCCTGGCAGAGGGTTCATCTAACCATTATCATACTAGTTCTCTACCATTCCACTCTCGAATGGCACGTGGGAAAAAGGAACACCTAAATCTTTTCGTTCGAGCTCTGATTTCTCTTATCTTAATATGATGATTATTTCTCCCCACGTAGGTGGGTGTCAACAAAATATTTTCTCATTCGGAAGAGGAAGTTGGTGATTGGAATTTCGTAAATAGATCTCGCCGCAAAGAAAACCGCCTTCAAAATTACCAAATATGCGGCAACCAGTCGCAAAATCATGTTTTATTTATTTACTTTTGCAAATCGATTTCAACTGATTAACAGTTATCATCGGTGCTTTCAACCAATATGTGCCCTGAGTAGTAATACTGTCTTAAGCAGCGATGGACGCGGAGTCGCGGAGAGACTTGGAGAGTGTGGAGCGGTTTGCGCGTGCTCACGGCGGATAGAAATACTTCGGAGTGCCGACTTGTGCACTTGTGAGATTTCCGTGGCTTCTACAGTGAAGACGTAGTGTGCGTTTAGAAGACGATATCTCGCGAGCTATGTTGTCGTTCATAACTAATTACGTGCAGTAGGAATCTATTGTTTCCTTGTTATTCAACTTATATTTTATTTAATGTGCTGGACCATCGACACCAATAAGTGTTTTGCTGAAATATACCGCATTCTCAAAAGTACTTCTATTACTGTACTCATGATTTAAAGACATTAAGATATTACCTGCAAGCCGGCCGTGGTGGCCGAGCGGTTCTAGGTGCTCCATTCCGGAACCGCGCGACTGCTACGGCCGCAGGTTCGAATCCTGTATTCGGGCATGGATGTGTGTGATGTCCTTAGGTTAGTTAGGTTTAAGTAGTTCTAAGTTCTAGGGGACTGATGGCCTCAGATGTCCAGTCCCATAGTGCTCAGAGCCATTTGAACCATTTATTACCTGTAGATTTAATTTAATTTAAATCTTTCATTTATAACTTCATTTATAATTCGCAATTGCCGAGTGATAGAAACCTTCGACCATTCGATTCATGTGTGTATTCTTATCGTCTACTGTAGATACAGCAATATTTGGCTTGTAATGCAGCAGCTACGTATCCCAGACCCTATACAACGAAACCAGCCAAAACTTTTAATATTGAAACGCTGAGTCGGAGGGTGCGTAGTTATTTGAAAGCCCGTAATACGACACATACTCGTAGTTCGGGTGGTATGACGTATGACGTATGATACTGAGAAGAGTGAAAAACTGCCGCTTCATGCATGATGTTTTAATTTATTTCTTATTTACTACTAATTCTGTTAATAAAGCATTTTGCAGACTGTATCAAAATATTCCGTGCTCCAGTGGTCATTCCGACTTCGCCCGTCATGCTAGTAGGGTGTGTTGTCCGCGTCCTATCGCAGCGCCGCGTGTCTTCGTTGTTTCCAGTTCAGTGTCGCATAAGCTCTGGTACGTGTTGCATTGCTGTTTCTCGTCTAGTCTCTCCTCTTTATGCAGTCCTTCTTGACACAGCGTTATCTTGCGTCGTAATGCCCAACATATTTCCCCCGTGTACATATACTGTCACCTCCAGATACACGTTGGTGAACAAGATTAAGGTTACTACTGCGTACTTTTATTCGCCATTATGTGTCTTGTTAATTTTCTAGACCCTCTTCAGGTTGACAAGATGCTATTACGTCGCAGTACTCAGAACCCCTTCACCCATCACGATTCTTCCACGGTTCTACTGGCGAATGCAGAAGTAGTTTATACAAATGATAATACAGTGGATCCTTTCACTGCCGGTATTGTCTTCACTTAAAACTTTCTGGCTGACAGGCTGTTCCGCCGATGTACAAAACTCTCCCCTGACGTTTCGTCTCCACCAGTCTGAGACGAAACGGCAGAGTTTTATACATCGACCACGGCCCATCAGCAAGGAAGTTTTAAGTGTAGTCTGTACAAATGTTCGGTTTTTGTCTTCCGCCCAAGGTGGATGACAGTTTTCTGAGGCCCATCCTGCTCCGTTATCCATTATTATGGGGATCTACGACGTATTCGAAGAGATCGCTGGTCTGTTCAGCAGCGCTTACAAGTTTAAAGTGGAGAATTGGTGGTTAAAAAAAAAAAAAAAAAGAAAAAAAGAAGAAAAGAAAAAAAACATGGCTTCTCACTTGCAGGTATTTTGTTATCGGGATCGTAATACTTATACCGGTGAGGAAGGAACCTGTTTTAGTTGTAATCAGACCGCCCACCTCTGTATCTACCGTCTGCACCGTGTGATTGTATTAAAACCACTAACGAACAGCGTAAAAAATCGACTTAAGCAGATCTCCTCCCAAAACTTTCGGAAGCTGTGCCAACATCGGTAATCGAGGGTCAAAGTGGATCTTTGAGGGATTATGCTTGTAAGTTTACCTCGCTGCCCCAGGCGTAGGGACATTAACGCTGTCACTGCAACGTTGTCCATTTACGAAAACAAGAGTATCGGAACGCCCTTTGGACAGCCCTTCATTGAATGACCCTCTTGTTCGGCCTGAGTTTGTGATGTTTCTGCACCAGATCAGGTGGTTACTGACAAAGCAGCTGGTAATTCTCCCGTCGTTGAGGCCGCTCCGTCGGCACAACCTGTTCAGGAATCTCTTTGAGGAACCACTTGTCTCCCCTGGCTCTGTTGGATACCTCTCCCGTTGCCTCAGCTTCCCAGACAATTTCTGCAACATCTGTCGCGGCCTTCATGTCACGACCTCTTTATGAGCACAGCTTGATTGATTCCCAAGAGGAGGACCCATTGTTCCTAAACAAATTTCCGTACAGGAGCACCCGTCCGTCGACTAGTGCAATGTAGAGGTCTCTCCCTCTCAATGTGAAGCTGATTTCCTGCGTTATCCGCTCATGAAACGCATGAGATGGCGGCAATTCCGAGAAGCCGCAATAGACAACGTATCCAGCCTGAGTGAGTCGCATCGTGGAACAAGAGAAACGGTTGGGAGATGAGAGATGTACACTGAGCCGTGTTGGCCCGTTCTACATTTTACATTTTTGGGTACTGGTCGCCAGCTTCGGTCGTCTGTTAGTTATGTCTCTGGTTGCAGTCGGTCCAGTCAGGAAGAGAGAGGCAAGAGGCACACTTAACGTACGGCGAGCTGTTCACCGAGCACGACTGCCTCAGGAGCCCTTGGTTAGTAGAGTTGTGGTGGTCGGCCGTACTTGGGCCTAAAGTCGACACAGCCGGTTTACCCTGGATTTAGGAGCCATAGTTGCTGATGTGAACGTTGGAGTACTGCCCATTTCCTGATGCCATCTGTTCTGCCGTTTGGCAGGTAAGGTACTTGATACTTGATTGACACATGAACTCTCGTGTTGAAGTTGCTCATGCTACCCTTGATGGCTTGTGGTTTTCCTGCACTCTGTGTCAAGTACCGAATTTAACTTGTGGTGCCACTGAAATTATTTGACTGCCACATTTGTGTTTTAAAATTTCCTTTAATTGTAACTTGTTCAGTGTCAGCTTACCTTATCATTCTGGCCTGAAATTAATTGTGTCATTTGTTCTAGGCCACCATGTGTATTAGTGACCACTGAGGTTGAGACTGAGTCTTATTTCCATTGCAAGTTGTTGCTTTCTTAACCTAAGTAAGGACTATAAAATTGCCTATGGCCATGGTAAGCAAACTATAGAGGCCCAGTGAATCTAGGCTCATTTGAGTAATATCGTTCCATAACTCTTGTGATATTTCCCCCTTTCAAGGAAATTAATATTAATTGTTTTAAATGTAATTCCTGTTGTAGTTATTTGAGTATTAGCCCTCAAGATTCGCCTGTTACCCCTATGTCACTTCAGCTAATGTGGTTTAATAAGGTGTGATTTCCTGGTTATTACATTAAGTTGTTATTGTGAGATGAACCGATTAATCCTTTTAGTAATTCCTATTGTAAAATTCTTGTTGTAATATGTAAGGTCTGATTGAGGGTTGAAGCCACTCTCACATAGAGTTTCTTGTCTTGGTATGAGCATTTTCATACGTTTTACAATTATTATGCATGAATTATATGTTTTCTTGTTTGTTCTCAGCTTTACGAGCTGCCCGTAGCGTTTGGAGACGCTGCCCCGAAATGTGACTTGTTACCTGCCTCTGAGAGTTTGCGGCCTCCTGCCTTGCTCCGCCATCCCTTGTACACTGAGTTTCTATCTCGTAGCAATCGGATATTAATTTAAGCAGTAGTGCCAGTTATTCTAAACCATCTTACTCAGAGCTCACCTGCCGTACCTCCCCTTTTTCAAGTTTCGATTTAACTATTCGTTTCAATATCGGCGAAATGCTCAATTTGTTAAATGGTATTTTTTATTATTATTCCACATCAGTATCTTGATTATGCCTAAGGGGCTTCTCTGATTGTTCAGATATTGAATATTTGTGTTGATACCAGACTTCGGTAATTTCATGTTAATACACTTCGTGTAAGTTATGTTGATTAATGCCGAACACCCCCGTTTGGCCATCCAAATGTTGGAATTGTAGTCGCTAGTATCACTGCTGTCATTGTTTTCCCACCGGTAAGTGCGAGTTTGAGTTGCTTACTTGTCAGTCCTTCCTAAATTCGTGCATTTTATTCATTTAAACTAATTAATCATCAAACGGCTCAACTAAAGGCATTTTGTAGTATCTCCCTGAATCATTTAGATTTTATTATTGCTTTTGGTATCCGTACAAAAAAAAAGATTGTTGAACTTTGGTGAAGTAACAAATGATTTGTGATAAATGGCCTGCATCTTTCCCATGTCCGTTTAGTAGTTTCCTTATTCTGGGTCGTCCACAAACATTTCAGTGGTAGCAGAGCGTGGTTGTGCTCTGCTAAGTCACTTGTTGCTACTTATTTTGTACATTGTGCCTAAAACATTGCATTGTAATTGGTCCGGATTTGAGTCGCCATGATGGAGAACTTGGCTTGTTTTTGGCGCGAGCATGTGAGCATTTACAATACGAATTATGGCCAAGGAGACAAGGTGATTGAAGGGGTGGGTGGTTGACTGAAGTTGTGGCTCGTTTGCGCGCCCTCTTGTCGAGTCCAGTTGACATCACAGCGGACACTATTGGCGAGGTAGGTGTCGCTATCGCAATTTCTATCTGTTCTTCTGCCTTTCAGGAACTTGATCGAAATTCGAATTTCCTCAGAGATAGGTACCAGAGCTGTAAACCACTGTTAAGGATACAAGCTCAACTTTGCCTTTGGAAGAATAGTTCGGCCGATTTAGGGGGCCTTCAACATAGTCACAGCTGGAGGTGAGCTTCAGAAATTGTTCATCTCAATTAGCACCTTAAGGTTGGAAGAACAACTCCTTGGTTAGCGTGTGGCTAGTCTGTCGTCGGCTAACTTAGGTCAGGGGACTCAACCTGGGGCTTCTCTTGAAACTGAAGCCCAATTTGTCTCTAACTTCGTCAAGTAGTCTAACCCCATCACGTATTTGTTAAAAGATGTATCAGATTGCTCCGACATCCCTCATACATTGAGTTTCTATATCGTAGCAATAGGGCGTTAATTTAAACAATAGTGCCAGTTATTGTAAGTCAACTTATTCAGACCTGGGCTGCCGTACCTACCCCTTCCATTTTTTCCCCTATTTGAAGTGTGGTTGAACGTAATAGTTTTAATATTGGTGTAATGCTCAATTTGGTAAATGCTGTTTTATTATTTTTCCACGTCAGTATTTCGATTATGCCTAACGAGCTTCTCTGATTGATGAAATTTTCGATTTTTTTATAGCAGACTTATGTAATTTTGTGTTACTATAATTCTTGTAAGATATATTCATTACAGTGAAGCACCTCCTTTGGTCATCCAAATGTTGTAATTGTAATCGTTAGCATCATACAGGGTGTTTCAAAAATGACCGGTATATTTGAAACGGCAATAAAAACTAAACGAGCAGCGATAGAAATACACCGTTTGTTGCAATATGCTTGGGACAACAGTACATTTTCAGGCGGACAAACTTTCGAAATTACACTAGTTACAATTTTCAACAACAGATGGCGCTGCAAGTGATGTGAAAGATATAGAAGACAACGCAGTCTGTGGGTGCGCCATTCTGTACGTCGTCTTTCTGCTGTAAGCGTATGCTGTTCACAACGTGCAAGTGTGCTGTAGACAACATGGTTTATTCCTTAGAACAGAGGATTTTTCTGGTGTTGGAATTCCACCGCCTAGAACACAGTGTGGTTGCAACAAGGCGAAGTTTTCAACGGAGGTTTAATGTAACCAAAGGACCGAAAAGCGATACAATAAAGGATCTGTTTGAAAAATTTCAACGGACTGGGAACGTGACGGATGAACGTGCTGGAAAGGTAGGGCGACCGCGTACGGCAACCACAGAGGGCAACGCGCAGCTAGTCCAGCAGGTGATCCTACAGCGGCCTCGGGTTTCCGTTCGCCGTGTTGCAGCTGCGGTCCAAATGACGCCAACGTCCACGTATCGTCTCATGCGCCAGAGTTTACACCTCTATCCATACAAAATTCAAACGCGGCAACCCCTCAGCGCCGCTACCATTGCTGCACGAGAGACATTCGCTAACGATATAGTGCACAGGATTGATGACGGCTATATGCATGTGGGCAGCATTTGGTTTACTGACGAAGCTTATTTTTACCTGGACGGCTTCGTCAATAAACAGAACTGGCGCATATGGGGAACCGAAAAGCCCCATGTTGCAGTCCCATCGTCCCTGCATCCTAAAAAGTACTGGTCTGGGCCGCCATTTCTTCCAAAGGAATCATTGGCCCATTTTTCAGATACGAAACGATTACTGCATCACGCTATCTGGACATTCTTCGTGAATTTGTGGCGGTACAAACTGCCTTAGACAACACTGCGAACACCTCGTGGTTTATGCAAGATGGTGCCCGGCCACATCGCACGGCCGACGTCTTTAATTTCCTGAATGAATATTTTGATGATCGTGTGATTGCTTTGGGCTATCCGAAACATACAGGAGGCGGCGTGGATTGGCCTCCCTATTTGCCAGACATGAACCCCTGTGACTTCTTTCTGTGGGGACACTTGAAAGACCAGGTGTACCGCCAGAATCCAGAAACAATTGAACAGCTGAAGCAGTACATCTCATCTGCATGTGAAGCCATTCCGCCAGACACGTTGTCAAAGGTTTCGGGTAATTTCATTCAGAGACTACGCCATATTATTGCTATGCATGGTGGATATGTGAAAAATATCGTACTATAGAGTTTCCCAGACCGCAGCGCCATCTGTTGTTGAAAATTGTAACTACTGTAATTTCGAAAGTTTGTCTGCCTGAAAATGTACTGTTGTCCCAAGCATATTGCAACAAACGGTGTATTTCTATCGCTGCTCGTTTAGTTTTTATTGCCGTTTCAAATATACCGGTCATTTCTGAAACCCCCTGTAGCTGTCATTGTTTGACCAGAGCTAAGCGCTTGTTTGAGTTATATTTAATTGTACTATTTGCTTATCAGTCCTTACTAAATTGGTGCATTTTATTCGTTTCAGTTAACTAATTAATCATAAAATGGTTCAATTATAGAAATTTTTTGTAACTGTTTCAATCATTTGCATTTCATTAGTGGTTTTGTTTACGTACATTAAATGATTGTTCGACTTAGGTGAAATATTGAATGACTTGTGATAAACGGCCTGCACCTCTCCCATGCCAATATACTTGTTTTCGTATCCTGGAGCGTCCACTAACATTTCATTCAAAGTTTTCCTCTCTCCGTTTTATCCTTTGGTTCTGCCATGGATACTGCTACACAGCTTCGTCAGATAATGGTTTTGTGATTTTGTAGTTTCTGTTCAGGTCAGTTGTCTATGCAAGTACATACTTTCCTCACATGAATGGTTCTTAACTCCGACTCGCCGCTTTGCGATAGTTTATACGTGACTGGTGGTGACGCTATTTTCTTCTGGTGATTTTATTTGAAAAGTTTTTAATTCCTGGGTTCTCGACCTACTTTGATGTGGATTTCGCATTTTCTACAGGCATTGTCTCGTTTTACAGGGAAGGAATTCCATTATGAGATTTCGAAGTTCTCGATGAGGGTAGGGGTACAGGACGCAGATTTTGTGGTTCCACTTTACTTCTTCATTAAGCCCTTTATGGCTGTGGTCCTTCTATGGAACGGTCGCGTTGCTACAATGAGGAAATCATTTACCTACTTCGTAAATCCCCTACAAAGATTCAATTGGGTGGTGATTTTAATTGTGCTCTCCCGGTGGATCAGACTCCAAATTGTAGATTTAGTAAAGAAGTCGATGACATGGTGCATCTACGTGACCCTTGGGTTTGTCGGTATCCTACACTTGTCCGATACGCATCATTTTACAGTTACCTGTAGCAGTCGACTTGATCGCTTTTACCTTTCTGATTCGTTAGGAGGGCACCTTTTGGACGTTGACGTCATAACCGGCTCTTCAACTGGTCATTGTGCCTTTGCCGTCGCATTTAATTCTGTACAGCTGTCGGGAAAATTGTACCATCCTCCCCGGAATCTCAGTATTTCCTGTGTATAAATCCATTCTCTTGGTGTTGTCATTCAGGAAGTGTGGGCCCGATGCTCTCGTGGTATAGAACGATACTCGTCTACTGTGGAACCGTTGACTCTTCACGTCTAAACTACAAATTTGTAAAGCTCTCATGCGTTTTGTTGCCATGGAGGTGGCAAACGTGCGGCGGATCCAAGAATTTTATTACTCAGTATTACGTCAAATTTACGATAGCGCTAGGCCAGCTCCACTACTGATTATGAATATACGGCGAATTAAAGCCAAATTGTTACAGTTAACAGTTTCAGATGGGGAGACTCCGGACGCGATATCATGCTAGTTCCATTGAACAAGATGAACTGCCTTCACTATACCATTTTACCTGTATCCAGGCGCGCAGGAAATGTATTTGCAATGCATCGTTTGCTAACGCTGGCTGTCGGACACCAAAGTCCGACGGTGACATTTCCTGTTTAATTTTTAACCACTTTACTGAACTGTGTGATACCCACTTTCGAATTGAAAATTTTCCTGACGACTTTCCCCTTCGCTGAATTGCGTCGTCATCCCTAAACTAAACGAATTTTCTTTTTAGTGATTTCCACAAGGACGGTATACAGTATAAGATGAGGTTACTGCGTTTCAGTCACGCAAGTCATCTGAGTTGGCTGGTATTCCTAATGAATTTTATGTTCAATTTTGGCCTCTCATAGGAGACACAATAACGTCTATTGTCGATGATGTGGTACAGGGTGTCTTGCTTCCTGTTCCTTTCAAAGAAGTGAAAAATGGTCGTCACGAAAACCAGGGGTCGGCCTGATATTGACTTACTTCGTCCGATTATTCTCCTAAACTTCAGATGTGAAACACTCGTCTCTCTAAGCCCCTCGACAAAATTATGGCCCTTCGTGAAAGTTATGTACCTGGTCGCACGATACTTATTTTTCTCATCGAATTTGAATATCTCGGAGGCGTTGCTCTTTCTAGATTTCCAAAAGGTATTTAACCGTGTCAGTCAAAGATTTTAATGAGTGTGTTAACCGCTTTGGGTGTAATTCATGACAAATGTCAGGTCCTAACCGATTTGTTTTTAATTTATCTCGTTCATATCTGGATTGAAACAATAAAATGAATTATAGTAATGAATATTAAATAGAGATCAATTAAGTTTACGGCTTGGTAAAATACGTTACACACAAACTCTAGGAGCTTGAGCATGGCTTATTCTGATATATGTCCGTTCATGTATTATTAGGCGTGTTTCTTCTCTCGTGTTTTCACTAAAATCGGACTTCGTTATCAAACAGCACCTGAAGACGACGGTGGATCGAGCTATACGACTTTTTGCTTAGAACTACGGAACCTTTTGCCGTGCCAAGTCATTCAACTGTCGTACAATGACTACAGATACGAAATAAAAAAAATGGTTCAAATGGCTCTGAGCACTATGGAACCTAACTAACCTAAGGACATCACACACGTCCATGCCCGAGGCAGGACTCGAACCTGCGACCTTAGCGATCACGCGGTTCCAGACTGAAGCGCCTAGAACCGCACGGCCACACCGGCCGGCTACAAAATAAAATATAAATAGGTCAGCAATAACAGTATATTCTGAAACAAAACACAATTTACGACACTAAAATAGAGACTTGCATCATGGAATTACCAGTGCCAATTGGTTGCAATTCATGAATGATTTCATAAAATAATGTTTTATTAATGACCGTGGGTCAAAATATATCGGATCTGGACAAGACCTCGAAAACAAAAGGTGCCCCTTATTCCACTAAAAATCTTCAAATATTTCCAGCAGCTGCATACAATATTTATACAGCCGTGAACTATGCATATGGCTCAAATTATTTCTTTATTTCATTACTTATAAATAGGTTTTCTGCTAATAAAAGCTCAGCTTGCAAATGTGCCCCTAAACTGCCCCCCCCCCCCCCCCCGAGTTGCGATTGCGAGGCGAAAGGACACACCTCCTGCAGGCGAGCAACTCACTCTAAAGCACGTTGCATACATAATTCTACAAATACGCATACATAACATATAGATGATAACATAATATTTACATAAAACAGATTTTATATCTTTGAATGTGGTGCGTGCTCCTATAGCAGTTTCATATTGGTATTGCGCCTACCACGCATGCGCAGTCGTGCGGCCGTTGCGAAGAGAGGTCATCACACGACGCAGTGATACATAGTCTATACGCAGTACGTGTATTCATATGCACAAGACGTCGGAGAGACAAGATTTATCATCATGGATTTCACAAATGCGGACTAACATTTAAAACAGGTACAAAATCCTAAAGCTACAACATTCGTTTGACGTACAATTACAAATTCTTATAGCTGATAGTCTGCTTCGCACAGTATTGCACTTGAAATGTCCTTTTGTTTCAGATATAATGTCTTTCCACGACGTGCCATCGTTCACAGTTCCATGAACCTAGAACCTACTATAAAGGCACATTTGCATGCCGAGCGTGAGTTTCCTCGGAAACGCGAAATATTAATTAAATAAATAATCAGTGACAAATAAATAAAGCCTATGGCACACAACTGCAGCGCTGTGTCGCTGATAAAACAAAAGCACAATTACGTTACTCTTATGTTTGATTAAGAAAGGAGAGCTCTGGTAGAAGTGGTGCGAGAAGCACGTATTTTATTTTATTGTCTGGCACACCGCCATATTTCATGTTATAGAAGAATACTGCGAGTTGCAACCACACTAGGCACTCGATTCTGTAAAGAATTATATTTATAAAAGTAAGTAGAATTATGAACTGTAGGCTTATTCATTGAATATATCTGATTTAACTAACTGTGTAACTTTTTTATGTTTAGTAGACAATCACCTCTGTACGACGTATTGGCATGGCTGGCAAATTATTGTAATATTGAGATTTAGATTATGAGTCCGCACCTACCGCAGCAGTCTTTGGAAACGATTTAATTACGAAGTCCGATTATTCAGTTTTATTTCACGGTCAACTACGAGTAACATTGCCTTTACGAAAAAGCCATTGTCAAGCGTCTGATACCGAATAATTAAACGTCCACGTTCCAGATAAGCAAATACAATTGCAAACACAATCACCATCATAGAGATAGAATAATTAACATATTTAAAATAACATTTTTTATTTTTTTTATTTATTTTATATTGGCGACTGCGTGTCGGACTTGTTATTTTGTCATTTGTTACATTGTTCTCTTTGTTTCATGTAAAAAATCAACTTTCTGGACCTGGACGTCAATGTATGAGAGATTACAAAATCTGAAGATATTTTCCAATTCTGAAATTTTGCGGGAAGACGCAATGAAACTTCCAGCAAAATAAGGTAAGACGCAGCATCTTTGCATTGGTAGGCTTGACCAGACGTATAATTCAGTGTATTAGCTTTTCAGTAAATTCTGTAGTGTTTCTTTTCCGCATAACAGTTTCAGTGATAAATTTCATTCTCAGTACTTTTCCCTAAACAATAACGTATGCAACAATACCAATACACGAGTGTACAATATGGCCGACTTCTGTACGATATCATGTAACATGGCCAGCAGCCATTACCAATAATCTCAAATTCAGTTTATATTTTTAAATTAACAGACAGCCATTGTTGCTACGAGCGATTCATGCTCAACTACATTTTATTTTAAAATCAGTGTCAAAAATTTTCTTGAAACATATATCACGTGTGGTAATAACTAGAAAACAATACGCAAAAATGGAACAGCAAGGACGTATTATTCAGACGCAATCCGACTCGGACGTGAGACAAGTGTTAGAAAATGACTTTACGACAGCAACCGGTAGTGACGATTCATCAAACATTGACGCAAGTGTTGACGAAAATTTTGACGATAGGCCGTCCACTACAAAAATTTCAAAATCTCAATCAGAGCCCATGTTAATGCATGACGTCACGTCTAATGACGCGGCGGGGGCAGAGACCTTGCAAACGGTAAACATTGCCGACATGTTACAAATGCTAATGAAACAAAACGCAGAAAATATGGCAACCATAAGGAAACAGAACGCCGAAAACATGGCAACCTTAAATGCACAATTAGAGACACAAAATGAACAGTTAAAAACACAAAATGACGAAATCAAATCTGATCTCATAGCAATCAAGATAGGTAATGACACTTTGTGTAAACGTGTGGAACTTATAGACGCCACACTGACCAAACAGATGACTGAACTCAGTACTAAATTTTCCCAGCTTAATACGAGACAAGAAAAGACTACAACTGACGTAGCACTTTTACAGACACCTTAATGTCACGTGTGAAGTTCTTACTGAACAAATTCAAACATATTCTTCAGTACATGACAACCTTGAAAAACGAATTACTGACGTACAGAATAAATTTGACAATGTTGAACAACACCAGACTGACATCTTACAATCAGATGCCACAGCTCATTTTCAAAATATTAATAAAGAATTTCATGATTGGGTTGAGAACAAAGACAAACATTTTGATAGATGCTTACGTGAAAATTTACCAACAATTGTGCACGACTCCGTAGCGCAATACATTACTAATAACAAACAGCTGATCAGTGACGCAGTACAATCCGTCACTGCACCCATGAGACAATTCACCGATCAACTACAGTCTGAATGTAACGAAAATATCAGTCAAAATGTACAGTTCAGAAATCAATATACATTCGAGTATGATACACACATTCCGCACACGACAAATACACAAGAACAAAACACACCACGAGTACAACACATACCACGATGTGGAAACACAAACACAAGCTATTATCATGGTTAACCACAGCAACATTATCGTAATTACTCGCCAGCTGAACATACCAGTAATTACAGTGGAATAAATCCATATCACAATGCGAAGGAAGATGAAAGCTTAATGAAACACAGGCAATTTCAGATTTTTATCCCAGAAAAACGAACCATTCATCCGGTGATTTTTCTTAAATCTTTTAGTAACGCATTTCCGCGCACTTGGAGTGACCGGAAAAAGATTTCATATATTGTCGGTTACATCCAAGGCGATGCAGCTGTCTGGGCATACAGTCAAGCTGACGTATGTACCACGTACAGTGAGTTTGAGCGTGCTTTTCTGAACAAATTCTGGTCGCAATCCGTCCAGGAGCGACTCAGAAGACAAATTTTAGAACCTGAAACTTTTAACAGTAAAAATGGTAACTTACGCAGATATTTTGAAAAATACTTGAACATGGGACACTTTTTAGACGAACCAGTCGCAACGCGTGATATACTCCGAGCGTTGAAGGCCAAATTGCCTTTCAACATTAAGGAAAAACTTCTACATATCCCGGATGACGATTCAGATTATTTTTTAACAGCTTTAGATTCGGTTGACATGTTACTTGAAGATCAGCGCTTCGCGCGGCAAAACAGCAGCCACAATGTTTACACTAGTGGTATGCAAAACATGCAGGCTTGCCAACAGAATTCTGGCGCGCCCACAGTTGGATACGCGATACAACAAAAACAGCAAGCTCACATGCCGTCTCAGTACGGAAATCAAAATCAACACGCGTATTCCAATACAAACAATAGTTACAACAGTAATAACATTTCATGCGGCAATCCATACAAAAGGCACCGCGGTAATAACTACAACGGTAACAACGGATACAAAGGTAATAACAAAAACACAAACAGAAATAGAAATAATAATAACTACGAGCCAAGACAGCATCAAGGTTGGACTCGTAACGATCAGTACTTTCATTCAAAGTCTGCTTTACCACAGCAGCCACCAGGTCAAAATTGGAGCATACCTTACGACCGACAGGTAAGTTATAATGCGCAACAGCAACAACAACCGCAAAAGTTTGAAGATCATAATAGGCAATATCCGAATGTGAATGTAATAGAAATGACACCTGATGCACAACCTCAATCTGTGTCAGTACCTAGTACAAATGCTAATCCAACAAACTAGAAACAGTCACTACTTTGCCCCAGGTCGTGGCTGAAGAATTCTTGGGGGGCGACTTCAATGTTAATCAGTTATTTGACACCACACCTGAACAACAGAATAATGATATGCCGAGTAATTCTAAACAAAAACTACCTGTTTTATTTATAAGATACAACCACAATAACAATATATCAGATGAACTTTTACAAGACAGTACACAATGTCGTTTAAACACAAATGAAATTGTTTTAGCATCTACTACTGGTGTAGTAGGTGGGATTCCAACTACTATTATCCTAGATACAGGTGCAGCTGTGAGCGTTTTGTCTTTTAATTTCTATAAAAAGATGTGTGAATTGGAACCTGTGCCTGAGTTTCCTGCCCAAAACTGTAAAATAACTACTGCACTAGGTAATAAGTCATGTAGGGTTACGAAGCAAGTTTTTGTAAACGTTAAAATAGGTAATGGAACCGTACAATGGCCATTCCTGGTTATACAAAACCTTGTGACAAATTGCATATTAGGAATAGATATTATGAGCGAGAAGGACTGCATTATAGACTTCTCCAAGGGTAAATGTATTTTAAATGATAAAGGCAGTGTAATTATTATTGATTTGGACAGGAGAACTCTAAAGCATGACAAACACTGTATAGGGTACAAGGTTCAGTTAGTACTTGACAAAGACATTCAAGACATGCAAACACACTCATCTGACACAGAGATAATGGACTTGAAAACATTGCTTGATCATAAGATAAGTGAAGCTACAGCTCTCAGTGTACATGAACGTATAAAACTACAGGAAGTGTTATCCAAATATTTACAAGTTTTTACCAAACGATTAGGTGTTATCAACACGTATGTGTACAAGATTGAAGTTAAGCCTCACAAGATCTTCTACCATAAGACATATAACGTACCGTTATCTCAACGACCTGCTGTGTGGCAAGAATTAAAACAAATGTTAGACTGGAAGGTCATTGAACCATCCACCTCACCTTATTGTAGTCCTCTACTTGTTGTCAAAAAATCAAATGGAAGCATTAGGTTAGTGTTAGACGCACGAGCTATTAATGAAATAATTTTACCGGTTCACACAAAACCTGAAAATTTAGAAGAGCAATTACAGAAATTTCTAGATGCAAAATATTTTTCCACAATAGATCTCACTAATTCGTTTTGGCAGGTGGGTATCACTCCTGATTCTCGGAAATATACTGCATTTATGTTCGGGGGGCGAACCTATCAGTTTTGTGTTCTACCCTTCGGACTGAATGTCAGCTCTGGGGTATTCATTACAGCCCTGGATACCGTGCTTGGCGACGATTTAGTTGAGACAGTCACACACTATGTAGATGATATACTGATAGCTACACAATCTTGGAATGAACACGTTGACACTCTTCAAAGAATTTTAGAAAAATTTGCACAAGCTGGAGTCACAGCCAACCTAAGAAAATCAAAATTTGGTTGCAGTGAGATAAAGTATTTAGGACATATCATTAATTCACAGGGCATACGTCCGGATCCCAGTAAATTAGATGCTATCAGAAACTTTCCTAGCCCTCGAACTAAAAAGCAGTTAAAGTCATTCCTTGGGCTATGTTCATTTTTCAGACGTTTTTTGCCACAACCACTTTTGAACAGTAAACATCTGCTAAATCTACTCAGAAAGAATCAAGTTTGGATCTGGTCGGAACAGTGCCAGAATGACTTTAATACAATTAAACATGCTTTAGTGAATGCTAACATATTGAGCCATCCAGATTTCAATTTAGATTTTTGTATGACTTGCGACGCTTCACGTACTGGCTTGGGCTGTTGCTTATTTCAAGTTGTAAAGAATAAAGAGGAGGAACAGATAAGATATATTGGGTTTGCGAGTCGCACTCTAACTGAATGTGAGCGTACATACTCCACTACTGAGTTAGAAACACTTTCCATAGTATGGGCATTCAAGAAATTCAATTATTATTTATTTGGAAAACATACGGTAATTTACACCGATCACCAGGCCCTGACATTGTTGTTAACTTGTAAACTTGTGCATCCTAGACTATCACGATGGGCAGTTACACTTCAGAACTACTCTTTTGAAATTAAGTACATAAGAGGTAAGGACAACACCATTGCAGACACTTTGTCTAGACTTCCACAAGTGACTTAGAAAATATAAATGACTACAGGATTCTCTTAATGCAAGACAAGCAGTATCACCAATATTATATTGATATGTGCAGAAACATGGCTAAATTACAAAAATCTGATCCTCACTGGTATAAGATAATAACATTACTGGTAGAAAAACACAATCATCCTTTGACTAAGTATTACAAGTTACACAATGATGTGTTATTTTACCGCCGACATCCAAATGCTACTAACTGGTGTGTATGGATTCCCAAAGAGTCTGAACGTAATCTAATTTGGCACACACACTTAGTTTGGGGTCATTATGGGACGAAAAAGTGTTTGGCAAAGCTCAGTACATACTGTTATTTTAGCAATATGAGAAGAAAAATTTACAGGGAACTAAAAACATGTGTCATATATCAAAAATCAAAACCTCAGAATTTATCCACAAAAACAGATTTACATTCTATTTTACCCAGTAAACCCCTGGAAATTCTGTGTATTGACATCAGTGGACCGCATCCAGCAAGCTCTGGAGGCGTCAAATATATCTTAGCTTTTTACGATATATTTTCTAAACGTGTAAAACTTTATGCTTTAAAATCCGCCACTGCAAATGCTATAATACGAAGATTCTCAAGTGATTACCTGACGCACGTGGGAAAACCTAAAGCAATTCTATCAGATAATGCAGCATACTACTCTGGGTACAAATGGAGAAATTTCTTGAAGGACAATAACATTAAAAGTATATTTATTTCGAGGTTTAGTCCACAATGTAACGCGACTGAGAGACTTTTCCGAGAATTAAATCGATTCATGAGGACCTATATTTCATCAAAACATACTAATTGGGTGTCCTACCTAAGTCTTTTCGAAGACGTACACAATAACTTAAATATTTACGATACGAATTACACACCTAACGAGATCATGATCAATTGCAAACAGAACGATCAGTGGATAGAACCATTACCTAAGTTGTCAGACAAGGAAATCACACCTGAACAGAAAATAAAAGAAGTATTGACTACATTGACACATCACGCACAAATACGAAACAAACATCACAGAAACATAATAAAAAGAAAACAAAAATTCGAGGTAGGAATGCTTGTACTACTTCGTACTCATCATAAATCTGTAGCACTCAAACGACGCAACGCTAGTGGCGTCTGCTATATGAAGGACCTTATATAATTGTTAACATACCGCATCCTGGTGCGTATCTGTTACAACATCCTAGAACTAACAAAATTATTGGGCTATACGCACACCGAGATCTTAGAGCATTTCATGCTGAATAATGTCAAAGTCATACCCATCAAAATATTGCTAAGCAACTCGAAAAACTCTGTTGTTACAACACAGATAATAAGTAGTATAGAAATTTTCATTTCAGCGGTTCCAGTGACGCAGTTGAAGACAGAAGAACTCTTCTTTCAGCGCGCGCCTCCACCTGAAAGACGGAATATTAAAGTAAAATTTATGATTACGTAGCAGTGGATGACATATTAATTTTTCACGGAACATTTGTTACTGAAGGTACCACTGACTTGGTGTGACACCTGACGAACTGACAGACGTCATCTGTGAAGCGATCTTTTACTTTGAGAAATAGATTAGACGCACATCTCTCAACACGAAAAGCATCTATCAGTAGTCAAGGCCACACAGACACTCTACACACACGCACAAAACGCGAGGAATCGAACATTTTCTCTCTCTTACTATTTTGAATATTTATTGAGTAGTGAAAACGCCTGGTCTTGCCTACTGATGTAATGAATGTTGTGTCTAACCTATCTTAATTTCAGATGACATCACAAAAAACGTCGATAATATCCCAGCAAAACCGCTAAAGAGGATGTAAATATCTGCAATTCATGAAATCAAATGTGACACAATGTAATAACCTATAGCGATGTAATGATGATGTAAACATGTTTATGTGCAACTATATTATGTTTATGCTAAGAAAATATGTGACGTGTGTATGTATAATTACTTATTTTTTTAACTGATGTATAGTGTAACTGTTACTATGCAAAAATTTGAACAAAACGAGTGCCAAAAAGACATTGCATAGTGAACCACTGTTCACGGACATTAACGAACATTACTAACTCTGCAACTACGCGGAAACCTATGTGAAAGAAACTGTTAATGCCATTCATTATGCAGCGTATCAATGTAAACGCGATGAACGATTTCCTTGATTAATAACTACGAACATTTAGGTGAGCTATATTCAGCAAAAAACTGAAAATGTGAAGTGCATAATTCGTGCATCGTCTAGTGACATTACTACAGTACCCAACTTCAAGATGTTAACTGGATTAAATGGACACAAAGTGCCTGTCCAGAAAACAACACGACGGGTGGAAGAATTTTGGTTGGAACTTCAGGGAATGAAATGTTCTCGAAATGTGACGGACACTCTTACCTGGACTGTCCAAGGATCGACGCCAGCTATGTGCCGTCCGAGGTTCTGCAACCAAGCTTCCACGGAATGTAAAAAACGAACTGCACGTGGACCAATTACTCGACGGGTCACGTCTGATCTGTAATAAGCAATGCTTTTAGTCACAACCAACTGCATCACTACGACTATAATGGAAATGAGAAATGGACACGCTTATGTATTAATCACGTTGTTATACAACGATGTTACTGTGATCAAAAAACTTTACCACGACGATACTAACCTGTAAAAAATTATTGTGCAGCGGATGAATATGAACTGTAATAACGACACGATGTGTATAGGTCAACGCACCTGAAAAATACGGACATTTTTCTTTGAAGTATTTCAAAACAATACTATGTAACTAAGAACATTCAACAATATAAGTTGTACTCTGTTATAACAAATATGGTAAATTTAAAACTAAGTTACCTGTCATAGAATGTAGTCTTCATATGTAATCTTGGTTGAATATTTTCTTTATGTAACGACTGAAAAACGCGCGCACACGAACAATATGAACTGCAATACTGTGCCGCGTGATCTAACTGTACGATATAACGGCAGTCCCGCAGTTACACAGACGCTTCTGCGCATGCGCGCACTCTATCTGCCAACATAAGAACTTTTACGGCGCACCCGCGTCATTCAAATTTTGTATATAATGTGTATAATGTGTAATGTAAGTCATGTAAATAGTTGTAGATAACTTAGATTTTCTTGTGCCTTTAGGTGAATTGCTCGCTTGCAGGTGTGTCCTTTCGCCTCGCAATTCAGGGGGCAATATAAAGGCACATTTGCATGCCGAGCGTGAGTTTCCTCGGAAACGCGAAATATTAATTAAATAAATAATCAGTGACAAATAAATAAAGCCTATGGCACACAACTGCAGCGCTGTGTCGCTGATAAAACAAAAGCACAATTACGTTACTCTTATGTTTGATTAAGAAAGGAGAGCTCTGGTAGAAGTGGTGCGAGAAGCACGTATTTTATTTTATTGTCTGGCACACCGCCATATTTCATGTTATAGAAGAATACTGCGAGTTGCAACCACACTAGGCACTCGATTCTGTAAAGAATTATATTTATAAAAGTAAGTAGGATTATGAACTGTAGGCTTATTCATTGAATATATCTGATTTAACTAACTGTGTAACTTTTTTATGTTTAGTAGACAATCACCTCTGTACGACGTATTGGCATGGCTGGCAAATTATTGTAATATTGAGATTTAGATTATGAGTCCGCACCTACCGCAGCAGTCTTTGGAAACGATTTAATTACGAAGTCCGATTATTCAGTTTTATTTCACGGTCAGCTACGAGTAACATTGCCTTTACGAAAAAGCCATTGTCAAGCGTCTGATACCGAATAATTAGACGTCCACGTTCCAGATAAGCAAATACAATTGCAATCACAATCACCATCATACAGATAGAATAATCAATATCTAAATAACAATATATTTTTATTTATTTATTTTATTTATTTTATACTACGATAACATTGTAAAGGTACGCATTGTTTAGGCACTTAAATGTTACATAAATGACGTTGGAAAAATGTTGTCACAGTTCTCAGTTTTGATACAGATGCGTATGCGCCATTACTCGTAGCACATTTTATATTTCTGCACTGGTTACACTGTTTATTTAGACTGATGTCACTGTATTTTTACCCTAGGTCGTACATCACCTGATAGAAGACTGATAGATTCCCATTCCACAGCAAAAGTTCGTGAAAGCGTGGAAGCAGGACCTCGGGTGGCACGATGCTGGCGTATAGACCAGGTAAGAGTGTCCGTCATTTCCGAGAACATTTTGCTCCCTGAGGACCCGTCCAAAATTCCTGCACCCGTCGAGTGGTCTTCATCGTTTTGGAGCAAAGCAAGTGTAAGTGCAATAGGGAATCAGTTCTTGCTATACAAACTTGATGAGATACAGCGCAGTAAATGTCAATTTACGATGCACTCAAAAGTGTCAGTGCACTTCACGATGACAGTTTTTTCACGTACTCAGTTTGTCAGGTGGTATGCGTAAACAAGTCGTTGTGACGTAGAACAAACGTCCGTTGACATGTCTTTACGCAAACAATTCGTAACACGACTTTACATTAACAGTTTGTAAACAAATTTCAGTTACAAATAGTTCATCATATCTATAGACATAGCAAAATATCATGAATTGTCTTTCTCAATTATGCGGTTTTGCGCACCAGTTTTTTCGTAGTTACAAGTTCAGCGACTTATAGTGAACGTCCACTAATAGTTTCAGGTCCTGCAAATCTCACACCTTTTCACATTTGGGCACATGTAACAAGGACAGATAACATATACAAGAGGGCATATACCATTTAGCTTTACCTAAATATAGATAAATTCATAGAAACATGTGACATAGGTTTTTCCGTAGGTACAAATACATACGGACGTATTACGTATTGGCTTTACATAAACATAAAAACATATTTCTCTTGTCTTTACACATGTATGATTGGTCACATAGAAATATTTTTCATATAGCTTTACATAAGTTTACAATATTTACAGTATTTACAATCATTACAAGTATAGATCCATGATTTGTTTTTGCAAATGATGTCACCTGAAATAGAGGGGGATTAGACACGACATCCCACACCAGCAATAAGACGAAGCCCACAACTACAAATACGGAAATAACAAAAGCAATGAACTAACATCAAACACAAAGAATACTCGCGACACAAATTTAAGTGTGCAGTGTAAGCATGGCCTTAGCTACTCATGAGTGTCTGTGTACAGTGGTGAGATGCGTATCCAATCAGTTTCAAGGTGAAAGTGTAAGGGAACAGAATGATTAAGCATTCACGTCAATGAGTCCTTAGTAGTCGAAGTCTGACGGTGCAGATAGTCAATCTCGTAGACTGAAAATATACCTTCTTCACACCTGCATAAAAGTTAATACTAAATTTGCTTTAAAATTTTAAGTTGCTGCTGTAAGTATTCGGTGAAGACGAATCTCATCTTTCTATTTCTGCTGCTAACAGGAACAGCTGAGATAAAACTCTTTAGACTACGTAGCTTCTCTATAGAAATACTGTGATGTGCGTGTATTTAATAGTTGTGTATAACTTAAGCATGATCCATAGATGTGTTTCCTGTTGAGCATGGTATACTCTAAGATCACTGTGAGCAAATAGTCTAATTATTCTGTTTGGTTTAGGATGCTGCAGCAGATACGCACCAGGATGCGGAATGCTGACAATAACATAAGGATCGTCGTACAGTGGCGTCCACTTCGCGTTGCACCGCTGAAGAGCAGGGTGAGTACGCAAAAGCTCTAGGATACCAACTTTAAATTCCTGCTTCCTCTTGACAGTGCGCGCGTAAGTTTTGTTCCTAACTTTGGTTTCCGCAGTCACTGCCGCTAGACTTCCCTTACCTTTCCGTCGTGTGTTGTTTGCTGAAAACGAAGTTTTGGTAACGACGTTGTCTAATCACTGTTGTCTTTCCGATCGAACATGAACTCATTACGAGTGTAAAGAGTTTCATAAACATTGAGGTTGTTGTGTACCTCTCAAAATAAAGAAAAATATGTTACCCAATTGGTATGTTTGCTAGAAATGTAGGTTCTCATAAATCTGTTAATTTCACGGAGCACACGTTTAATGGGATTACACGTGTAAGTAGGCTGTTTAGGTTTTTTTATTGGTATCGCCATGCATTGTTGTCTGCCATTGTAGTGTTGGGCAGCTGGATGTGAACAGCGCGTAGCGTTGCGCAATTGGAGGTGAGCCGCCAGCGGTGGTGGATGTGGGGAAGCGAGATGGCGGATTTTTGAGAGCGGATGATCTGGACGTGTGTCCATCAGAAACAGTACATTTGTAAGAATGGATGTCATGAACTGCTATATATATTATGACCTTTGAACACTATTAAGGTAAATACATTGTTTGTTCTCTATCAAAATCTTTCAAAAAAAGGTTCAAATGGCTCTGAGCACTATGGGACTTAACAGCTATGGTCATCAGTCCCCTAGAACTTAGAACTACTTAAACCTAACTAACCTAAGGACAGCACACAACAGCCAGCCATCACGAGCCAGAGAAAATCCCTGACCCCGCCGGGAATCGAACCCGGGAACCCGGGCGTGGGATGCGAGAACGCTGCCGCACGACCACGAGATGCGGGCTCAAAATCTTTCATTTGCTAACTATGCCTATCAGTAGTTAGTGCCTTCAGTAGTTTGAATCTTTTATTTAGCTGGCAGTAGTGGCGTTCCCTGTATTGCAGTAGCTTGAGTAACGAAGATTTTTGTGAGGTAAGTGATTTGTGAAACGTATAGTTTAATGTTAGTCAGGGCCATTCTTTTGTAGGGATTATTGAAAGTCAGATTCCGTTGCGCTAAAAGTATTGTGTGTCAGTTTAAACACAGTCATGTATAATTTTTCTAAGGGGACGTTTCACACTGGGGACTATACCTTGAGATAAAAATACTCTTAATACTATATTCTTTAAGAAAATGGTTCAATTGGCTCTGAGCACTATGGGACTTAACATCTGTGGTCATCAGTCCCCTAGAACTTAGAACTACTTAAACTTAATTAACCTAAGGACATCACACACATCCATGCCCGAGGCAGGATTCGAACCTGCAACCGTAGCGGTCACGCGGTTCCAAACTGAAGCGCCTAGAACCGCACGGCCACACCGGCCGGCATTCTTTGAGAAATTTACGCCACTTGTACGCAGTATAGTATCCAGCATTGTCGGATAAAACAGCTTTTGGTCTTCCCACGTGAGGAATGTAGTCACATGAGAAACGACGAATGATGGCAGTGGCCGTAGCAGATCTTATATAATACAAATTAACATGTTTGGAAAATAAATCGTAAAACGCAAGAATATATTTCAAAGGTGAGAAACACTTGAAGATAACTGTTGACAATCGGGAACTGGAAAATGTGAATCAGTTAAAGTACGTGGGAAGTTTTATCACAAAGGATGCCCACTGCACCAACTAAATCCGAGCAAGAATCGCCATGGCCAAAGCTTCTTTCAACAAGAAGAGGACTCTGATGACCAGCAGGCTGAGTTTGGCATTGAGGAAAAAACTGATAAAGTGCTGCGTTTGAAGCATTGCACTGTATGTAGCAGAGACATGGACCATGAGAAAGAAGGAGAAAAACATACATAGAGAGCTTTGAAATGTGGTGGTGAAGGAGAATGGAAAAGATCAAGTGGACAGATCGCAAAAAAAAATGACGATGTACTGCGAAGAGTAGGAGAGAAGAGAAGTATTCAGCGTACAATTCTTCAGAGAAAGGCCAACTGGATTGGACATGTCCTTAGACACGAGGGACTCATACATGATGTCATCGAAGGGAAACTCAGAGGAAACACAGGACGAGGAAGAAGAAGAATTCAACATTTGGAAGACATGAAAAATGGAAGGAGATACAACAGAATGAAGGAAGAAGCTGATGACAGGGAACAGTGAATCAGAAATTTCCGTACGAAGACATGGACCTGCCACTAGGCAGAATACTACATAAAAATAATATTTCACTCTACCACTAGTACACTGTGGATCTTACATCTCATATTGCTAAAATAACAGTAAGTACGATGCTTTGCTAGGCACTTCTTGGTACCATAATAATCCAAAACAAAATGTGTGCGCCAAATTAGATTGCGTTCAGAATCCTTAGGAACACAAACACACCAAGTAGTGGCTTCAGGATGGCGGCGGTAAAACAACACGTCATTATGTATCAAATATTCGTTAGACAGATGATGTTCAGGTTGCATGTATTATTAATACCTTGAGCATTAATAATATGCCCAAGGTATTTAATTTCACTGCAAGCAAATATCGACTTTTGAGATTAGCTGTCACTCCAGATTGTGCTAATTTATGCAGAATATTTTGCAAAGTATCAATATGTCAGACCAAGTCCTACTAGCTATGAGCAGGTCATCAATCTAGTGAGTAACTGATTCAAACAATTCATCACGAAGTACAGTATCCAACGCGCTGTTAAACACGCCTGAACTGACGTTCAGACCGAAGGGAAGGACATAAATCTGACAGGTTCGCCCCTCCCCCACTTCCCCCCCCCCCTCCCCAAATGTAAATGCAGTATACTTTCTAGAATCTGGTGTGACTGCGACTTGCCAAAACGATTGGCCGGATCTATCGTAGAAAAATAGTTAGAGTCTAAAAATTTCTGTAATTGCTCCTGTAAATTCTCAGGTTTCGTGCGAACAGGTAAAATAATCTCATTAATTGTACGAGTATCCAAAACAACTGATATTCCCGTTGGGTTTCTTTGCAACAAGTAAAGGGCTGCTCTAAGGTGACGTGGAAGGTTCGATGATTTTCCACTCTAACATTTGTTTCAACTCGTACCACATACCAGGTCGTTGTGATATTGGCACATTACAGGGTTTGTGGGAGAAAATCTGGTGAGGCTTAACTTCTATTTTATATACATATGTGTTGAACACACCTGGTCATTTGCTAAATACGTTTATATACTTGGCGAAAACTTCATAAAGTTCATTACGTTTATCATGTGCGACAGCTGTTGTTTCTGATAACTTACTACTAATTAAAGTTTTCAAGTCCTCAAATTTGGCATCAGGTGCGTGTGTCTGTGTGTCAACATCATCAGTCTCCTGTATTGACTGAATCTTGTACCATGTACAATATTTATCGTGCTTCAGAGTCCTAGTATCCAGATCAACTGAAATTTCACTTCCCTTATCTCTAAGTATAGATTTACGCTGGGAGAAGTCAATAGTGCTGTCATTCTCGCACAATGTGTCTAAACCTGAAATGCAATTAGTGACCAGGTTTTGGAGGACGAGGACAGGCCATTGTACGGTTCCATTACGTACCTTGATTGTCCCTAATACCTGTTCCTCATCCCTAGAAGACTTATTGGCTACGGCAGTTAAAATTTTACAGTCCTGTACAGAATACTCTACTACAGGTTCAAACTCACATATTCTCTTGTAAAAATCATAGGACAAGACAATAACAGCCGCACTCGTATCCAGAATAATAGTAGTGGGAATACCAACCACAACACCAGTAGTTGAGGCCTAAGCAATTTCATTGAATGTTGAACGACATTGTATGCTCTCTTGTAACAGTTCATCAGACAAGTTTTCGTCATGATTATACCTCATGAATAGTAATGGTTGCTGTATATATTAGAAGTGTAAGAGAGCCAAACACTCGGCGAAGTAAGAAATCAGAAAAAGAAATGACGGGTACGGCCTTTCTGCCAGACATTCCCAGAGTGCCGGACAGAATCGGCCGTATATTGCGCAAACACGGCACAAAGACGATTTTCAAACCGACAAGGAAGATCAAAGAGTGTCTTAAATCGGCAAAGGAGAAAAGGAACCCACCTGAAATGTCGGGAATACACCGTATACCATGCACATGCGGAAAAGTTTATGTCGGAATGATTGGTCGATCAATCAACACTAGGATCAAAGAACATAAGCGACATTGCAGGTTGGGGCAAGTGGATAAATCGGCCGTGGCAGAGCACACACTGAGTGAGGCCGACCACGTAATAAAATTTGCCGACACAGAAGTTCTCGTTATAGAGAAGCACTATCACACACGCTTGTTCAGAGAAGCTGTAGAAATACATAAACACTCGAACAGCTTCAACAAGAAAGAGGAAATCCTTAAGGTAAACGGATCCTGGCTTCCAGTACTGCAGCGAACGACCGTCGCAGGTAGCAAGAGGAGAACCGCACCGGAAATGACCGAGGAGAAGCCCTCGGACGTTGGCGCGCCAGGTACATATAGTCTGCGGCCGCGCACTCAACGTTGCCGTTGAAAACGATCTGCCCTCAAATCACCAACCCGTTATACTGTACATTGAAGAAACACTGCAGAACATGGAACAACGCAGGATGTTAGACTACAGGAGCGCGAATCGGACCTAGTTCAAGGAAACGCTTGACAGTCGCATCCCACCAACCCACGCGATTAACGAGACAGCCCAAATTGACGAGGCAGTCGAAACCCTCACCGGCGCCGTCCAGGACGCAATAGCCAACACCATACCAATCCGCACGCCACAACAACACAGTGCTGCCCTGCCCCAGGAAATACTGGGCCTAATCTCAATGAGGAACCGCCGCAGGAGACACTGGCAGCGTACCAGGCGCCAGCACTTCAAACGGCACATTAACAGGCTCCAGGGTATAATCCGGGAAAAAATACAAACATTCAAGACACAACAGTGGGACCAGAAACTCGAAGGGCTAGACACCACGCGGCCTGGCGTGTGGCAGCTAGCCCGACACTTCACCAGGGAGAAACTGTACACCCCCACGTTACAAGGGCCAGACGGACCAGCATATTCTGCGGAAGAAAAAGCGGAACTGATGGCCCTCACACTCGCAGCGTCATTCACACCGAACCTGGATCCCTCAGACCCAGCATTCACACTTGATACGGACCAGGAGGTCACACGCATCTTGGCCCAACCAGCGCGCAACAACATCCGACAAGCTAGTACAGCAGAAATCAAATGGGCCATCATGCATACCACCGCTAGGAAGGCCCCTGGTCACGATGGCATTCAAAACCGTGTCCTCCAGGAGTTCACGGGCAAAGCTGTAGACTACCTAGCACACATTACGAATGCCATACTCAAACACCAACACTTCCCCGCCTTTTGGAAGACGGCCAAGGTCCTGATGTTCAGGAAGCAGGGGAAAGACCACTCCCTCCCACAAAATTACCGACCCATCAGTCTGCTGAGCGCGCTCAGCAAGATCGTTGAGAAGGTAATATTAAAACGACTCACCAGGCACTGCATCACAAACGACACCCCGAGACCGGAGCAATTCGGTTTCAGGAATCACCACTCAACAACACAACAACTCCTCCGCGTCGTTGAATACATAACACACGGATACAACACAAGCAAGGCAACTGGGGCGGTGTTCCTGGACATCGAAAAGGCTTTCGATCGTCTATGGCACAACGGCCTAATACGCAAACTCAGTAACGCAGGGTTCCCCGACGGGCTCGTACGCCTCATACACTCATATCTCACGGACAGGAGTTTCAACACTGACGTGCAGGGCAAACAATCGACACGACATGGTATACAGGCAGGAGTACCCCAAGGAAGTATCCTAGGGCCCTTACTGTTTAACCTCTACATCAACGACCTCCCAGCTACACATAACACGACGGTAGCAATCTACGCGGATGACACTGCCATCCTTGCGCAAGATTGGAAGCCGTCTAACATTAACTCACGACTACAGACCGCACTCAGAACGGCGGAGAATTGGCTGGTGAAATGGCGTGTTAGAGTAAACGTCGACAAGTGCGAGGCCGTTCTGTTCACTAGAAGACCGAAGCAACTGCGCAAACATCAGCACTGCAACCCAATAACACTACACACACGCCCAATACGTTTCCGCGAGAAGGTCAAATACCTCGGTGTCTGGCTGGACAGGAAACTTCTCTGGGGGGGACCACATTCAACACGTGACCAACAAAGCTAACGCGAGGCTCAAACAACTCTACCCTATGCTTAACAGGCGTAGCACACTAAACAGGAGGGTGTCTAGGTCCATGTACATGACACTTATTAGACCCCTGATGACGTACGCAGCCCCTGTCTGGGGATACGCTGCGCCAACTCGCCTGCGCCGTCTGCAGCTCATACAGAACAAAGTACTCAAAATCATAAGCAACGCTCCGCGCTACACACGCACCACGGACCTTCACCGGGAATACCGGCTAGATACTACCTTGCAGGTATTCCAAAAACTCTCCACACGACTGTACAATAACACGAGACACTCGCGCAACCCGTTTATCCTTTCTCTGGGTAACTACGACCACAACCATAGATGGAAGCATAACAGACCAAAGACATTACTGGCTAGGAACTGAACATCTATGGTCTGTAGAACGCTAACACGACAGTACTGGCGAGCCCCTGCAACACAGTTATTACTGGAAACCCAGATGTGCGACTAGCCGAAAAACAGGCAACCGCAGGGAAACCGTACTGTACACAGCACGCAAACCAGCCACACACACCCCCCTACACAGTCCGTGAGCCGATCTATGACCGATCGCCCACTAATCCACAACGACCTTGAACTGTTGCAGGGACGCAGCAACTGCAGCAAGCGCCGCAACAAGCTCCAACAACGACAAAGGTAACGATGCACGATACCTCGAACTAACACAACCACACCTTGCATGCACTGTCGCAGATAGCAAGCCGCTACTGCCCTTACTACCCGTCCTACTGTCGCAGAGGTTTTTTTCCCTTGTCTCTTGCCTTGGCACTTTTTTTCCTCTGCCCTTACAACCGCTACCCTTCAATCGTTTTCGACCACTTCTATCTCCTGATGGACCATGTTAATGAGTAGTCTTACCCAGACGCATGGACAACATCACAGCCCGCATCCTGTGACGCCTGATTCAAAAACTAACATGTTTATGGAGGTGACAGTAGAACTTTTGGTTTGGTCACCACGTTGGTGTGGGCGTGGAGGGGCCCCATCCCCTGCGTGAGCTCGGCTCCAGTTCACCACCGGCAATGGAGGGTGAAGCTTTGACAATGCCAGCCACTCGAGCTGGCGAAACGTCAGAAAAATCATTAGATGAACGTCGTCCGAAGAACCCGAGACAGAAGCCAATAGGCAGTTTGACATATCAACAGAATGGAGAACTGTGAGAAAATGCTCTGTGTCGTTGTCTGGAATGTGCAGAGGTTTTTGTTTGATATTAAAGGGCAGTTTTGCCTTCAATGCGCGGAGAATGTCGCGCGTTGTAACCGGCTCTTAAAGGAAATGTCCAATATTTAAATATTTCGCAACACACGGGCGCCAATTGCCGTGCTTGGATTTGAATGGTTCAGGATCCACACTCTGCCTTCAAAGTCAATCCTGTACAGGTTGTGACCAAAATTTAGATAAAAAGGCTCTCTCAAATTGTTGGTACGTGACGCACCTGTTGCCTTCATTATACGCCCATACAGCTGCGTCGCCTTAGATATAACCGACAACATAAGATATCCTCTTATGGTCACTCGACGTACGAGCAAATACATTTCTGTAGGCTTTAAGAAAGATAACAGCATGTACAGTTCTTTTTTCTGATATAAACGGCTGAAATTGTCTGTGTTTTATGAGGCTCTCCTCTTCCTTGGCATTATAGTAATGTTTAGTTTCAGAACGATTCCTGTAAGGTTCAACTGGTGAATGGCAAGGAAAATGTTGTTGATGATTATCACGACTGCAATGCAGTGTGTCATGTCGAGATGCGTACTTTTGTTGTTGTTGTGAGTACGTAGTACGCCATGTGTATGTGTTTCATTGCCAAGCTGTGTGTTTCGGTTGCTATTACCGTCATTGCACACTGGTTGTGCGTAATTGTCAAACTGTTTCGATTGCGCATCGGCAGATTGTGCTGATTGACTGATGACGTGTTTGCTGTTATTTATAAATTCAGCGACAGTATCGAGGACAACAGCAGGCAATTTTTCTTGGAAGCACTCGTCAAAATATTTGTCTCTTTGGTCTATCCAACTGTGAAATTCTCTATTGAAGCATGAGAAATGGTTGTCAGTGCGTAGTCTTACTTTAACAGAAAGCTGCTTGTCAATTGTGTCAAACTTGTTTCCGACATCGGCAATGCGCTTTTTTATATCATCATGCACTGGCGGAGGAGATTTAATCTGAGTAACTACAGACTCGCATGTTTTACTGAGATTGTTTGCTTGTGCTTGGAAATCTATCACATCTTTATTTGTGTTTTCGTGTTGTAATGTAAGCTCCGATAATTTCACGTTGAGGTCGGACACTTGTCCAGTCTGTCTATTATTTATATCCTCAACACGGCTACGCAGAATGGTGTTTGACGTTTTAAGTGCAGCTAAATCTAATTTAATTTCATCATGTCGTGTTTTCATCTCGTTATGATTTGTTTTCAGAGTGACGCGCATAGTCATCTGGTGGTCAATACGTGCGCCAATGTCCTTTTTATGTTGTGTCTTTTGAATCTGAATGGATTCCATCTGATTTTTGTTGTGAGTTATTATGTGTTTTTGTTTCTTCGTCTGTTTCATAATAGCATCGAACATACTGGCAATACTAGTGACGTGCGACTGTCGCGCCCCCGCCACGTTCTTAGACATGACGTCAGACACCAAAATGGGTTCGGAACTCGATTTAGGCATATTACTGGTGAACGGTCTATTTTCTAAATTTACGTCACCAGAGTAGTCAATAAAATGTCGCTGTTTAGTTTTCGAGTCAATCGTAACGTCACTTTCATTATTTAATGGCATTTCAGAGTCGGACTGGTCTGTGTTTGCAGTCTCTGGTTCTCCATCTTATAATTGTTTTCCGGTCAACACCATGCCACACGTAATGTATGACACAGTGAAAATTTAAACTCGTGTGTGTAATCAGATTAAATGTAAAAATTAATGTCGCTGTGCAACAATGTCTGAACAAGAAAATAATTGTCGTTAAGTAATGGTGCACTTTTGAACACTAATGGCCGCACGCCATGTTACGTCGCACAGAACTAAAGTCCTCCATATTGTGAACTGCTATACCTTTATTGTTGCACTGTATGAATAATGAAAATAACTTTGGAAATCGCAATGTAGCTTAAAATCTCTGCTCCGGAAACGGAAAACTGTGATAGATGTAACAAGCAAGCTATGATAATACAAAGCGCTTGGGCCAGATTGCTGTTGTAAAGATGCGGTGCCTTATCTTGTATCGGCGATTGCAGCGTAATTTCAGGTGCGCACATACAATCCAGTAATTCGTCTTACTTCAATGTATTCCAATGGTCAATAATAGGGCCTCGCATCCAGTTTGCAGTATCCAATAAACATGTAACAAAAGGAAGACAATATGATACATATAACTATGCGTCCAGACACGCAGTCCCCAATTTAATTTGTCTCGTTCGTAACTGGATCGAGACAATACAATGAATTATAGTAAAGAATATTAAATAGAGATCAATTAAGTTTACGGATTGGTAAAATATGTTTCATACAAACCCTCGGCGCTTGAGCATGGCTTTTTCTGTTAAAGGTTCGTTCACGTATTTTTATCCGTGCTTCCTCTCTCTGTGTTTTCACTAAAATCGAACTTCGTAATAAGGCAGCACCCGAAGACGACGGTGGATCGAGCTGGACGACGTTTGGTTAGAAGTACGGAACAGTTTGCCATTAAAAGTCACCCAACAATCTTACAATGACTACAGATTCAAAATAAAATATAAATAGGTTAGTAATAACAGTATATTCTGAAAGTAAACACAATTAAATTAGGACACTTGCATTCAGACTTGCATCATGCAATTACGAGTGTCGATTGGTTGCAATTCATGAATGTTTTAATAACATATTGTAGTATAAATGGTGGTGTGCCAAAATACGACGGATCTGGACAAGACCTCGAAAAAAAAAAAAAAAAAAAAAAAAAAAAGGGAGGCTCTTATTCCTCCAATAATCTGACGATGGAAACTCTTCAAATGTTTCTAGCGGCTGCATACAGTATTTATACAACCGTGAACTACATCCATGCCTCAAATTATTTCTCTATTTCATTACTTATAATTAGGTTTTCTACTAACAAAAGCTCCGTATACAAATGTGACTTTGAATGTTCTCAGCTATCCATGCTTCAATCGTTCTGAACGGTCACCTTCCCCGGGTTTCGACCCGCCACGTCTTCCCCAGGTAAGTCCATTTCCATGTCACTTTTTGTACTTGGAAACCTTGTTTCGCCGTACTGCCATTTGGAGAATATATTTCGGGCCGCACTTACCTCGATGACATGATGACGACATTTCCGGATTCAAGGATTCTTTGGATTGCTTTTGTCACCTTGTTGATGCCCACATCAAAGACAGAAAATGTACATTCTTGCAGTTGCGGAACTTGAACCAAGTGGTAATTCCTTGGGTGACGGTGGTTGAGATCATAGTGGACCGAAACCCTATCAAAATTGAGGCAGTTAACTTGCGAGAAGTTACGATTCGTGTTCACGAAGAGATTCTTGCACACCAGTGCAGTTCTGTTAGCCTTCTTCGCCAAGTGCGGGTCTTTTATACAACTATGTCTTCAGTAAAGTGTATTAGATCGCACAAATATTCCCGCTTCAGCGATGATGATCAGACTCAAACAACTAAAACTTGCTCTGAGTACTATGGGACTTAACTTCTGAGGTCATCAGGCCCCTAGAACTTAGAGCTACTTAAACCTAACTAACCTAAGGACATAAGACACATCCATGCCCGAGGCAGGATTCGAACCTAGAACCACTTGGCCACTCCGGCCGGCCTCAAACAACTGTTCGGTCGATTCTCGTAGCGACGGGACGTCTTTCGATTTCGGTATGAGGTGGTAGCCAGGCCCCGTTCGGAGGGTTAGATATTCCCGAAATCAAAGAGACGACGTCCGTCTTTTTAGTACGACGCAGTGTCTTAAATTACATACAGGCGCCGTATTCCATTACAACTCGTATATTTTCCTGGGTTCCACCCACTCACTCTGATTCCTCCCATCGGTGTTGGAGGGATTAACCCCAAATTGCGACATTCAAGCGAATAATTTATTACTGTGTATTTCTTAGGTGCGTCTCATTACCAGAGTCTAATTTTCCCGTTACGGTGGACCGTCTTGCCTCTCCACTGTTGAAATATCTTCCTCTCTCTCTCTCTTCCCTCTGTCTTCCCCTCCGCCGGCCGGTGTGGTCTGGAACCGCGTGATCGCTACGTTCGCAGGTTAGAATCCTGCCTCGGGTATGGAGATGTGTGATGTCCTTAGGTTAGCTAGCTTTAAGTAGTTCTAAGTTCTAGGGGACTGATGACCACAGATGTTAAGCCCCATAGTGCTCAGAGCCATTTTCTTCCCCTCTCCCTCTCCCTCTCTCTCTCTCTCTCTCTCTCTCTCTCTCTCTCTCTCTCTCTCTCTCCATTTCCCCATTTCTCATTTTCTGCCCTTTTCCCCCTCCCCCTCTCTCTGTCCATTTCCTCCTGAACCTTGACATGTCCATCCCCTTCTTCGAATCTCTCTGTTCACATCCTTTTCCCTCTTTTCCCTGTCCCTCTCCTTTTCTACCACCTCTTTGTCCAACTACTCCTCTTTCCTCTCTATATCCATGTCCTCTTATCTTCACTCTCGTCTCCTTCTCTTACTTTTCTCTACCCATGTCCTCCTCGTCCATTGTCTCTCTCCGTTATCATCCCCATCCCAATAGGAGGCTGGTGGTTCTTACTCCCAACTAGTTCTTTCGAGATTGTAACTAATATGTGAGTCAAATTTGATTTATCGGCGCAGGGGCTTTGCCCGTCTACACACATGACAAATATATTTAACATATTTCACACGAACTTGTACACATGTTTCACCAGTATCTCCAGTGAATTTCGTCATATATGTTCGTTTTCAGTCAGCTCAGTATTAATGACGTATCTTCTAAACTTTGTGTCGTACGCAGGTACAGTTATCCAGCTACATCCAGTGGTATACGTGGTTACTGTGTGCGAATTGTGTTGTGACCAGAGCTAGTAGTAAAGGAACGCCATGCATGACGCTTAAGTTTTTAAAGTACCTCAGTAACTGACATTATATCTCCTGAGCTACCTGTCGTACAAGAATATATTATTCCTGGTACATTCAGTGACCGATGCACATTTCTTTTTTCTTTTATCCTTTTCCTTTCACCCCTGCCATCCTTTTTATCTCAGATCAGCAATTGCCACCTATATACTCAATTATTTGCTGGATGTATCCCAAACTCTGTTTTGCACTACAGCTTCCCCCAGTACAATGGAAGTCATTCCCTGATCTTAAAAGATGCCCATCATCATGTCCCTTCTTCTTATCAGTGTTTTCCCTCTCCGATTCTGCGCAAAACCTCCTCAT
The DNA here is from genome assembly GCF_023864345.2 of Schistocerca serialis cubense. Taxonomy (NCBI): domain Eukaryota; kingdom Metazoa; phylum Arthropoda; class Insecta; order Orthoptera; family Acrididae; genus Schistocerca; species Schistocerca serialis. Next base: position 370,249,724 of record NC_064645.1, read on the forward strand.
TCCTTACTTTAAGAGTCCACCTAATTTTCAACTTTCGTCTGTACCACCACCATATCGCAATTGCTTCGATTTTCTTTTGTTCCGTCCTTCCCACGGTCTGTATCTAACCGTCATACGAGACTGTGCTCCTGACGTACATTATAAGGAAATTTATTCCTCTCGATAAGGCCTAAATTTGATACTAGTAGAATTCTCCTGGCCAGGAACGCCCTTTTTCAGTGCTAATCTGCTACTTTTGTCCTCCTTTCTCCGTCATTCACGGGTTATTTTGCTGCCTAGGTGTCAGAATTCCTTAACTTCATCTACTTCGTAATCACCATTCGTGACGTTAATTTTCTCGCGGATCTCATTTCTGTTACTTGTCATTACTTTTGTCTTTATTGGATTTACTCCGTATCCGTACTCTGCACTTATTGCCACTTGACAGGTCTTGTAATTTTTCTTCACTTTCACTGAGGATAGCAAAGAAGAGGAATGCCGAAGTACTAAGGAATGAAGAGAACAGCTTGAAGTTCTCTGAGGCATAATGTCATAATGCCATAATGAATAGCTTAGTAGGCAGTTCAGATGAAAGCAAAGAAGAGGAATGCCGAAGTACTACCGAATGAAGAGAACAGCTTGAAGTCGTCTGAGGCTGTACATAATGCGATAATGGATAGCTTAGTAGGCAGTTCACTTGAAGAGGAACCGGCATAGCAAGAAAGGACAGTCACAGAAGCTGGAAAGTAAAACATACTTACAAAGAAAATAACTGCAAAGAAACCATGTGTAACAGAAGAAATACTTCAGTTGATCAAGGAATGAAGGCAGTACAGAAATGTTCTCGGAAATTCAGAAACAAAGAAGCACAAATCATTGAGGAACAAAATAAATAGGAAGGGCAAAGATGGCAAAGGAGAAATGACTACATAAAAAATGTGAAGAAATCGAAAAGAGATGATTCTCAGAATGACTGATTCAGCATCTAGAAAAGTCAAAAGAACCTCTGGTGAAATTAAAAGCAAGGACGGTAGCATTAAGAGTGCAGTGGACATTCCAATGTTAAATGCAGGTGAGAGAGCTTAGCTTATAGGTGTAAAGAGTACACTGAGAGCCTCTTTGAGGGGGAAAGACTTACACGATGACGTGATAGAAGAAGAAACACTAGTTAACAGGGAAGAGATAGAGAATCCAGTAATAGACTCAGAATTTAGGAGAGCTTTGGTAGACGAAAAACCAAATAAGGCAAAAGATTAGATGACGTTCCACCGGAATTTCTAAAATCATTGGGGGAAATGGCAACAAAACGATTGTTCATGTTAATTTATGAAATGTATGAGACTATCCATGTACTACTTTCACTAAATATTATCCACACAAGATTATTGCAAAGCCAAGTGCGAAAATTAACCCTCAATCAGCTTAACAGCTCAAGCAAGTTGCTGCCCAGCATAATATACAGACGAATGGAAAAGATCTGTTAAACGACGATTATTTTGGCGTTAGGAAAGGTAAAGGCACGAGAGAGGAAATTCTGACTTAGCGGTTGGTAAAGGAAGCAAGACTGAAGGAAAATTAAGACTGGTTCATAGGATTTGTCGACCTACAAATAACGTCCGATAGTGTGAAATGGTAAAAGATGTTAGAAATTCTGAGAGCATGGGCGCTGTACGGTATGAAGAAAAACCAAGAGCGAACAGTAAGAGTGGAAGACGAAGTAGGAAGTTTCAGGATTAAAACGGGTGTAAGACAGGATGTACTATTTTGCCCCTATTGTTCAATATTTACATCGAAGAAGCAATAACAGAAATAAAAGAAAGTTTCATAGTGAAAAGATGTCAATGACAAGATAAGCTGGTGACATTGGTATCCTCAGTGAAAATGAAGAATTATAGGAACTGTTGAATGGAGTCTAATGAATGCAAAATATGGACTGAGAGTAAATCGAAGAAAGACAGAAGTAATGCGAAGTAGTGGAAATGAGAACAGCGAGAAAATTAACATTGAAATTGGGTATCATGAAGTAGGTGAAATTAGGGTATTCTGCTGTCTAGGTAGTAAGATAACGGACGGAGGAAGGCTGACATAGAAAGCAGACTAGCACTGGAAAGAAGGGCTTTCCTGACCAGTAGAAATCTGCTAGTATGAAACTAGGCCTTCATTTGAGGAAGAAATTTCTGAAAATGTACGTTTGGACCGCAGCATTGTTTGGTAGTTAAACATGGACTGTGGGATAACCAGAAAAGAATGTTGAAAAATAAGTGGCCTGGTAAGGCAGGATGATAGTACATCTGTTAAGACATCAGTGATTAACTTCGAAGGTGATTAGGAAGTTGTAGAAGGTTAAAAAAAATGGCTCTGAGCACTGTGGGACTTAACATCTGTGGTCGTCAGTCCCCTAGAACTTAGAACTACTTAAACCTAACTAACCTAAGGTCATCACACACATCCATGCCCGAGGCAGGATTCGAACCTGCGACCGTAGCGGTCACGCGGTTCCAGACTGAAGCGCCTATAACATCTCGGCCACACCGGCCGGCGAACGTTAAAACTGTAGAGAAAGATAGATGTTGGAAGACATCCAGCAAATAATTGATGACGTTCGTAATCTCACCTCTGAAAAAAATGGTTCAAATGGCTCTGAGCACTATGGGACTTAACTTCTGAGGTCATCAGTCCTCTAGAACTTAGAACTGCTTAAACCTGACTAACCTAAGGATATCACACACATCCATGCCCGAGGCGGTCGCGCGGTTCCAGACTGTAGCGCCTAGAACCGCTCGGCCACTACGGCCGGCTCAGCTCTGAGACGAGAAGGTTGGTGCACAATAGAAATTCTTTTCGGACAGCATCAAACCAGTCATAAGACTAATGACTCAGGAAAGGAAAAAAAGTCTACATCCGTTAGTGAATTTACTTCGAATGATATACCCACATATTCTTGTACGATCAATAACTGAGGAGATATGCTGTTATGTTGTCAGTTACTGAGATCGTTTAAGAACTTCCACGTTATGCACGACGTTTTAATGTATTACATCTTTACTACTGACTCTGGTCACCACACATTTCGCATACAGTAACCACATTTACCACTGGCTGTAGCAGCAAAACTATACCTGTGTACGACACAAAGTTAAGGAAATACGTCATTAATATTGAGCTACGTGAAAATGAATGTGTATGGCGAAATTTGCTAGACATTCAGGTGACATATGTATACAAGTTCGTGTGAAGTATGTAAAATATATTTCTCGTGCGTACATGGGCAAAGCCACATGTATAAAGATCATCCTAAATTCCTGATCGTTTTCATTCAAATTTCAACACATATTAGTTACTATCTGGACTGAAATATTTTGGGGATAAGAACCACCAGCCTCCTACAGGCGTGGAATAACGTGGAGAGAGAAGGGGGGAGCAAGACATGGACAGAGAAAGGAAAGAGAAGGAGATTGATAGAGAGATCGGAGGAAGTGGACATATAATAGAGAGAGGAGTGGATGTAAAGGGGGCAGGAGGAGATGGAAAGAAATAGGAGGAGTGGGAGGGGAAGGGGAAGGGGAAATGGGGAAGGGGAAATGAAGAGAGAGAGAGAGAGAGAGAGAGAGAGAGAGAGAGAGGGGGGGGGGGGAGGAGAAAGGGAGGGAGGGATAGGGAGAGCCTAAATCGGCAACGAAAAATAGTGGTATGATTCTCTATAAGAAGGAGAAGATGGATTGATAGATGACTGGAGAAGTTACATATCCGAGCAACGTTAGTTACTCAGCTAGTTTCCCAACAAATCCATGACGTACGACGCTAGACTTGATTTTGTTTTGGTATCAGTATTTGGAGTTTTGAACATCGCATCTGCGATAAAACCCAGAAGCTCTATAGTACACACCTTTTCACAAACAGCTGGATATGGGTGATATTTTACTATATGGTGTATCAACAATGAAACACATTGCAGTCGTAGTAGAATCTTCGACTGATTTCAAAGTTTTGATTCTTTACTAATAATTAAGTAATTTCAGCGACACCGAGTGCGTAACAGCACCGTCTAAAAGCGACACCGAGAGCGCAACAGCACCGTCTATAAGAAATAAGAATATGGCTGCCACCACGAGCAGGAATACTAAGTTTCAAGCATCTGATATGCTGCCAAGGGATACCATCAAAGACTAAATTGTAGGATTCGTATTAGAGAGGATGTAGCCCATGACATAGCACTCGTCAAAGCCAGTCCTATGGTAAGTGAGCGGGAATCACCATATGAGAAAGGATTTTCGTATAGATATCGACCACGTGTACCTGAATGGTGGCATATCAGACTTACCTCCACTCTGTAACAACAATGATCCGTCAAGTAAGTTCGAAATACAATTACACGTCAGGATGGACCAAAAGCAACCCAGAAGATGCTACCAATTTGATAATAATACGGTCGCCAGCCTAATTAGGCATTAACTGAATTTCTTCCCTGTACAAGTTGGTATATATTTATGCAAAACAACAAGTTGTTACACTGCATAATATAGTAGAATTTTAGAACCATAAAATCTATTGAACTGATAGGTTCACGTTCTGTACTGATATGGAAAACCATGAATACGTAACACTACACTATGATGTATACTACAAAGCTTTATACTGTCTATTAATCTGATTAAAATCGGGCATAGGTTACCCTAGAAATTGCACTTTCGTGCCACACACAAAATGTCAATTTTGATAAAGATAAAACACTGATAAATTTTGACTTTTGTATTGACTTTAACTTTTGCTGGTCAAACCAATTTAGAACACTTCAGAATTCAAATGAATGAGGGAGGACCCCGAAACTGTTATGATCGCTGTATTTAAAAAAATGATTACTGAATTTATTATGCGTTCAAGATTTCCAGTATATAAGTTACTACCATTTTCATCGTATTTACTGCTCATTTAAATGCCTTCAAATCTGTCTCGAAATAATAAACTTCATTACTATATCAATACTAAAGTTATCTTTCAACTTCGTTAGACCTTCGTTATTCATTTACTGGTTCATTAACAAAACATTTCTTTAAACATCATTCTAATACAGCTAGTTCTGCAATTAATTACTATTAACACAAATTTTAATTTTCATTTCGGGACACTCGGATTGCACAACGTTTGGAAAGGACCGTGTCTAGGTTAGTTGTGAGGATAATTAAATGATGGAAAAGTTCTGGTAAAATATAGGTTGTTATTGCACCAAACAAACACAGTTCACTCTCTGATCCACACGAATACAGTACCAAAAGTTTCAACCTGCTAGTATCGATGCGGCGGTTGGCGGGCGGCGAGATGGCGAGGCACAGAGCACACATACAACCACAGCTATGGCTCTTGATGTATCGGCACTTTAATTCTTCTTAGCGTCGCAATACTTTTCCATTTAGTGCCCATAGAATTTCGCCATGCCGTGTAGGCGTCGGAACGGCATACCCGAGGCTCAGTGAAGCTTTGTCTGCCAGGAGAGCCTCCTCGCTCCAGAAGGTGTTTCTTAAACCAGTGCCAAACTCCAACTACTACTGAGCCCGTTGTGCTGTGCAGTGCCCGCGCATTTTCCCGCGCTCGCCTTCCATCCACCTTTTACCGCTCCCTTACAGACAGGGTATTTACCCGAGGTTTTGCATTCTACATATCCTAATACATTGCCTACGTATGGACGAGACGCACAGTTACAATTTTAAACATCTTACAACAGTCTCAACATTTGTTACATTTCAATTCTATTACAATATTACTTGACATTTGACATCAACATTAATATTCACATTGAAACTTATTTAGTTTGCTTAACACAATGGCGTGAAACAAAAAAAAAAAAAATGAAATCAGAACATCAATTACAAAAGTTTATCGAAAAATCAGATGGAAAAAACTACTTACATGTACAATAGTACAGCGTCGTTGTTGTTAAAAGAAGAAGTCTAAATCTGCGGCCGGCCTTATTTCATTCCGCGTATTAAGCCTACATCGATAAGGAAGAATAATTGTATTGTTTTCTGTAAGAAGTATCATGGCCGAATTCGTTCACTGTTCTTGTGCGGTTTTTTGCTATGAAGCACTTTATTGAATTATTTGTTTAGCATACTACGAATATCAACCGACTTCGTCCCCTAACTCGCTTATTTGGTAGAAACAACGGCAGAGAGGCAACGTTAGGTATTGATCTCCCCGCGTTGTCTGAACTAAGATGTTAATCAAACGGCAATTGGACAGACATGACCCAGATCAATACTAACACAATTAGACGTTGTACCCCTCCCTCCCTACCCCAATCAATTGCCTCATCCTCTTACATACACATACCGGTGAGCACTAGGAGATTCTAAGTAAATCTTTCATATATTTAGCTTTAAGCAAATTTAATCGGCTACAGTATTACACTTATCAATTATGATACGTAAGACAACAACAACGGTAAAAGATCATATTGATACCGCAGAAGTCAAGTAATGTAGATTAATCACTGAGATGGAAGCTGCAATCAGCACACTCATCCTTAAAAATTTACATTCACGTAACGTAATTACTGCAGTAACATAACTAGTGTCAATGTTCCTTCAAACATATGTCTTGGAATTACTCACAGTAGTGAAAAATGGCTACAAGAAGTAAAGTCAAACCGCTTGAAAATTTTTCAAGTTTCCAATATAGTTTTACTAATAATAACAATTTCTTGTCGCTCAGTTTCCTGGCGAAAGTCTTTCATAGGATGCCACTTCGACGTACTGCGTGTCCCTAACCTACGCCAGTTACCCTACTGGGAAAAGGGGACCTACGTTTTAACGTGGTATCTGTATCATGTTCCTGGTGACGCCCTACATGGTTTTGAGGTGCAGGCCTGATTAAAACGAAGGTTGAAAAATCCGTAGTCCAACCGAGATTCGAATCCGCAGTCTCTTAGTTTCCATCCACGTGCAATCGCGCTGTTTCGCTAGACCGCCAGGTTCGAGATATACTTCCGCTGTGTCGAATTTATGTGTATATCTAACAGTTTTACAAGTTTGGTGTTGAGTGGCTGTCGTTGTTAAATAACGGATTAAGCACTAAGAAACAGATCAGTAATTTGGAACAGAAAAGTTATAGGAGCATGTAATTCATCCCAGTCTGTTTACATGTATAAAACTAATTATAAAACAGCTATCCAGATCGATAATTCTGCTACGTTCATATGTAGAACAGTGAGAAGTGGTATCAACGGCACTTGCAGCTCTACTCGTCCACGTGAGATGAGTTCATCGCTGCTTATTGGTCAGCTATCGTGTAATGTGGTCACGTGGTTGCCAGTAGGTATATGAGTAGAGGTGACTGGAACGTACTTACGCGGATTTCTTTTCGTAATTTTTAAAACGTTTTGGTTGGATTTATTGCGTTTAGTCTTACAACATCTTCATTAAAGTATAATTTGGTATAAATACCTCTCACTAATCAAGACATATGAGAGTGTCAAATCGTTTTATGTATGCTGGAATGTATGCTGGAATGCGTAAACGTGCCCCGTGTATTGCGCAGGTTTTCACACCTTATGGGCCATATTTACGCACGTCATAGAACACAATAATGAGTAAACGAAACACAGTACCGAACTTCTCAAAATACGTTTTGTTGGCAGTAAACGAAATGGCAGTCTCACTTACTCTAGTTAATATGGTAGCTTTCACAATTTTACTAGCAGTAAGCAAATTTTTTTCGCGGGTTACCACCTGTTAGCATAATACGAGAGCATAGAAGTTCTCCAGGATGCAATTTAGCACACAAAAAATAATGCGTCTCTTGTGACACAAGCGTCGTGAGTCAAACATTTACATCTACAATACTGGGAGCATGCTTTATTTATTTTTGATTGGTTCTTTCATTTCAAGCAATGAATGCAATGAATACAAACGCTGTTTTCAACCTTTTCATCAGAGTTCCGTAGGTTATAAAAGAAAGGAAGATGAACAGGTTGGGGCATTCTTTGAGGTGGGAGAGCCTGCTAATAGACTCATTGTAAGGACTATTTTCTAAGAGGACATTGAGAAGAAGGAGGAGATACAAGATGACAGACGACTGCAAGGGAAGCGGAAATTAAGCGGACGTGAAATACATGGTAGAAGACGGGAGAGCGTAGAGAGTTACCATGTGAAAACCTACTGCCGGATCGTGTGGCCGAGCGGTTCTAGGTGCTTCAGTCTGGAACCGCGCGACTGCTTCGGTCGCAAGGTTCGAATCCTGCCGCGTGAATGGTTGTGTGTGATGTTCTTAGGTTAGTTAGGTGTAAGTAGTCCTAAGTTCTCGGGGACTGATGACCTCAGATGTTGAGTCCGATAGTGCTCAGAGCCATTTTTGAAAACCTGCCTTTGGACAGAGCGCTGATAATATTAGAAGTTGGTCTCTGCACATTTTTCCCTCTTCTTGCTTTTAGCAGTTTGTTACCCGCATCGGTCCTTTTTCTCGTAGTATCACTTCTTTTTGCTTGTGATTCATAAGGTTCAAATAGCACTTTTAGCTATTTCTACCTTTTATTTTACTGTATTTTCATTTGCTTAGGCTGCGTTTCCAACTGCTGTTGTCTTAAAAGTTTCCTTGACTAGGGTATCAGTTGGGATGGAAATGCAAAATAATGTGTAACTGTGCTCCATCGCTAGGCTTGAATTAGTTTCAGAACTACAGTAGCAACTTTCAGGCTTTCAAATTACACAAATATAATTTGTAATGTAGAATAATCTCCTATAAATAACACCTACTTATGTTTCATTTCCGAAAAGGGACGATTCCTAAGAACTTATTAGTATAAAAATTTCTCACCTAGCAAAACAACTCAAATATGTTTTTCACGCTGAGACGTTCACTCAACTGTTGCTGTGAAGTTTGCAAGAGCAAACGGTAAATGGCGGTGCTAATCTTCTATCGTCGGTAGCGCTTGTTTCTCGATAAAAGCGCCATGCGTAAAAGTAAAAGTGACCCGTTCCTAAACGTGTTCCAGTCAGCTTTCCAGTTGTCAGACCTTTCGAAGTTCCGCCTGAATATTCTTGTTTGATACACGCATCGACAATTCACGGCAGTTGCTAGGGAAATTTATATCTTCTAGCACCCATACCCTTCTCGAGGTGGTAGATGATGCTCTTTCTGTAATTACCAACACAAATAATTCACACTAACTAGACAATCTCGTAGTTTTGACGTATGTACAACGCATATTTCACATTGTACTATAGTTAAGGGAAAGTAAGAGCAAGCTGCTTCTGTAAAACAACTAATTATGCAGATTAATTTGCACGAAAATTAAAAACGCTGTTTAAAATGCGCGAAAAGAGTTAAATGTTGTTCATAATTGATCATACATGGCTATAAAAATGGACACGTTCAGCGTGTGAAGCAGCCAGATGATGTAGAATCGAGGTGACTGACACAAAACAAGTTTAATTATTATGTTAGAAAGTTATTTGTTAATTAGCTCACTAAACTTTTGTCACAGTTGTCAGACAAATCTCATCTTGTGTGAAATTTGCCATCAAACTTTCGCAAATCAGTTTTTGACAATAACGTTAGAGACTGTGCAGTCATAATCACTCTGTAAAGAGCTGCACGTAACTTGGTGTTTCCTGCCTACCCAGATTATCGAATGGGATCAGGAAGTAAGTTTTAGAGTGCAAGCTGTACGAAATGTGTCGGATTGTAATGACTTACACGGTAGTAATTTCCACACTCGTAATTCCGTTCAGTATATGAATATAAGCAGTAACTGCTAAATCGAACTTCGTTTGTCAAAGCCGAAACTGTATCCCACTATGAGCCGATGATCAGGATGAGATACAGAGAACAGACAAGAAAACTAAGATAAGATTAACGTTAGTTTAACGTGGGTAGAAACAATTTCACATTCAAGAATACATAAGAACAAAAACGCTCATGTACAATTATTTCTACTTATGTAATGATAACTAGCAAGTGACTAGATACGTAGGCTGTATTCCCATAGTTTCATGAAATACTGACAAAAGAATCAATGTATCGGTAGTTCTAAAGTGGAAGCTGTTTCTATATTCAATGTACTTGTGTAGTCAGTAGCAGAAGCTACATTACAAGTAAAAGGCCATGAGCGGACGATGTGGTTTATCAGTGCAGAAAAATAAATTGTTGATGGTTTACAACAAGCATCCACAAATTGGTTCCAGTTTACTTTATTCAAAAAGTACTGTTACCGGTTCGGAATATTTTAGAATTCATCATCAGACAGTTTTTCATGCTTTAATCAATACACATTATAGGTTGATTTCCTGTTAGTTGCCCTAGGATAAACAATAATTTATGGTTGTGCTATGTATTCGTGTTTTAATGCAACATACGTGGAATGTCCATCTGGTGCATTTGTATTAGCAATTTTCTTTCAATGAAATGCATTGTCAAGGACGTTTATATTTTCATAGTCAAAAACGTACACTGCATTTTAAACCACTTTCGTTCGGTCTCCAAACGAATTTTCTCTTTGCACCACATGTTTTGATTTACAGCGTACAAAAACAAATACACAGTTTGGAAAGTACATGAGTATGATAGATGCTAGAATCCAGTCATACAAAGATAGGGCAATTTCTCTCTCTCTCTCTCTCTCTCTCTCTCTCTCTTTCTCTTTTATTTCTTTTCTTGAGGGGGAAGGAAACATAAAGTACTGTTATGTTATATTAAAATTGTGTTTTACATTATATCTAGGGCATTAAATTCAGAAAGAAACGTTAAATTTCTGGGATTTTGTGAATTACAGCACTACAAACTTAGATTACACAACAACACAGACACAAATGTGGACAAGAAGTATGTGAATTCTTATGTACTATTTGAACATCGATGGCGATAATACAATAGAATTTATTAGTATTTAGTGCCATCAATCATAGTGACTGTTGTAGGTACATACAATTATAAGATTTGTTACTTGATCTGCAGATAAGTGTACAAATAGTATTTATATTGGAGCACAGAAAGTACTTTCTGTAAGTTTTTCCTGAATGGTGTGTTACCCAATTCTGTCTGCTCATTAAGGATGTTATCAGGGGAAGTGTTTTTGTGTATATGTATTTCTATTTCCTCTAATATATTCATAGCGGTTACTCTTCCTGATAAATGTAATATTTTGATATTGCCTTCAGTGTTTGTCACTGAATGATTTTCTTCAGCAGTGTGGGCTGCAAATGTAGGGCCGGCCAGGGTGGCCGAGCGGTTCTAGGCGCTACAGTCCGGAAGCGCGCGACCGCAACGGTCGCAGGTTCGAATCCTGCCTCGGGCATGGATGTGCTGTGATGTCCTTAGGTTAGTTAGGTTTAAGTAGTTCTAAGTTCTAGCGGACTGATGACCTTAGAAGTTAAGTCCCATAGTGTTCAGAGCCATTTGCAAATGTAGATTTATTGAAGTTTAAAGGTTCAAGGTGTTCTTTGTGCTTAATCTCAAAACATCTACCTGTCTGACCAATGCAGAATTTTGGGCATGAATCACATTGGTGCTTGTATATTCCTGATTTAGAGCAGGGGCCTATGGAAAAATTTACATCATGGATCACTTTTTGCTGTAATTTATTGTTAGCAGAGAAGCCGAAATTAATATTCTTCTTTTTAAGTAAGTTTGCAGTTTGGTATGGTACTGGGCCTATGTATGGGATAACAGTATATTTAGGTTTGGCTTCTGTAGGAGGCTGACTTGTTTTTCATTGAATGCTGTGGTCTGCTGTTATGTGGAGCTGTGTCTTTTGCTCTTGTTATGTTCTGCAGTTTTTATTTATTATATGATCATAACCATTATTGTTTTAATTAATCTGATTTCATTTTGTTGATCTGTGTGACTCATAGGCACCTATGCATTCGGTGTACCATGCCTCTGAAATATGACACTTTGTGTTGGCTGGGATTAAATGAGGAGTTGTCAGTGCTGTCGTCTGTGGTGGTGGGTTTCCTGTAGATCTAAACTGATGTTTGTGGTTGGCGTTACATATTTTAAGATCAAGAAAATTTTTAGGCGTTTTACTGAGATATGTTGTCAACGTATCAATTGCACTATTTGTACCATCAAAGAGCAGGATTGTATCATCAACATACATTTTGTAGTATATTATTATGTTTGTGATTTGTTGATTACTTGAGAAGTATTATTGTTCTGTGTGGTTGATGTAAATGGCTGTTAATATCGCAGCTCAGCTATTTCCCATTGCCAAAACATCATGTTGTTGGTAAAATTTATTGTTGAGCCTAAATAATTGTGCTCCATGTACGAGTGTGAGTTCATATGTCTTTGCAGTGCTAATTTTCTTATTTCTTAGCAGAGTTTTTCTTATATTGTTAATAGTTTCTTTAACAGGATATTTGTGTATGAAATGACTATGTTGAGCGATATAGATTCTTTAACAGGAATATTTTCGTAGAGAATGACTATGTCGACCAATGCAAATTTAGCTGTGGGTCAGATGTGGATGTCTTTAGTAGAGGCTATGAGTTCATGTGTGATGTGTATGATTTAGCTATTTCCAAAGGTATAATATTTAGGAATGAGGCCCTTCAACTTACAACTTATGAAATATGCAGGGCTATTTCTCGAGTTTACTTTCGGGCGAATAGGACGGCTTTCTTTATGTACCTTTGGCTGTGTATGTAGTTTTGTTGCCGGGGGAATCCATTGTTATACAGCTGCGCTTTTCTTATATGTTCAATAGGAAGTTACAGTTATTTAGAATCTTACGGCGTTTACTTTGGAATTTCATTGTGGGGCCAGACTTTATTTCGGTAATGTTGTTGCTACGGAAAAATTGTAATGTTTTCTCTGTATATTCCTTTTTATGCAGTACGGCAGTAGAGCTTCCATTATCGGCCTTTACTATGAACGCTTTACTTTCAGATAATTTGAAGTTGATATTTTTTTAAATCTATTAGTTCAGAGTTTCTGTGGGTATTACTTGTTTTTAGCTCTTTCACTATCGATTTATTTGATGTAGGAGCTATTTCATTTTTGTCGCATGTATCTAGTTTAGCTGTGTCACATGCCCGTTTTGCATAGGCTGTGAGATTTTTGGCACTGTGACTGTTTAGTTGTAAGATTATGTTTCAGACTCGTATTTAACAGAGAAAGTTCACCGTCATGGAACTGGATGTCAGTGGCGTTTATCGCCATTGCCGGTGATCATTTTGAAGACAACCTTTGATCGTCACCTGTCTTGATATTGGGCAGAATCCACATAACTAGTGTATGCAATTGTGTTGTTCTTTAGTGTAAGCTACCACAGGTATGGTACAAGCGTCGGTATGGGAACTTTTCAAAATATCATCTGTGATAAACGATTTGCACTAGAATCCGGCAACAAGCACTAAAGGCATTCTAATTTACCCAACTTTTAGTCTGTTAATGTTAGTAGGCATTGTCCGATTTAAGAAAAGCGTGTATTGGGAGAAAAAGTACACATTATAAATATTATTACTGTCTGTTTATTGGCTAACAATACGAGTCCTTGACTACCAATCAACTGTGTGAAAATGACACTTCAGTAGCATTTTTCGTTTCCCAATATCTGCAGTGTAAGTTTTAGGTGATTACCCTGTACACATATTGAAGAATGGGCAAATATTAAAGCAGAAGTTGAGCTTACTACCGAAGTCAAAGACTCCTGCTGTGCATCACAAAAAACACTGAGCATGGAAAAAATACACATTAGCAAATGGGAAGAAAACAGGAAAATGTCCGGTTAATTAATGATCACCTAAACAGATCAGATTGTCTTGCCTATGTTTGGATACGAAACGTTTCAAAATTAATTATCATTCAGTAGTATCGCAGCTTTTATGAGGCTTTATTTACATGACCAATTTCGAGTCATTATGTTCATCAACAGATGGCTACATTGGTCAATGTATAGTGTCAGGGTAGTCAGCAGCATGTCGTCAGCTCCTGCGCTCGTTAAGAATATTTATGGGATGATCCATTCAGTTCTGTGCGTCTGTTACTGTTCGTTTGGACTGCATCTAATCTCACTTAGAAATTTTTGTCCTTTCTTTCCAAAGTGTATTTTCTCAGTAATTATTTATTATTAAACATCTATTACGGGTCAGGATGGGTGACTGGGCAGCAAGTGCGAAGAGCCAGTTCACTGGGTCTTGGGGTTGCAGTAGTTCGCAGTGATTGCTAAGGAGGTGTGATATCCTTCAGTGGCATTGGTGGACCCGCAAGGGTTGAATCGTCTGGAGGTATCGTAATAGCAATACACTGATACAGAAAATCGTACAGCAAAAGCACTCAGTTCCCCAGTGGCTGGGGATGATCCTGGCTATTGGTAACTGCCTAGCTCATCACTGTGGCCGTAGGAGGCGGCCTCCAGCTCAAAGACGCTGAAGCTGACTGCCGCTGCAAAGGAGGGGTGTTACCGCCTCGGCGGGCACGCAGCTACGCCAGGCATGCGGAAGCGAGGCCCACGGGAAAGACAGGCGGTAGCACGTACGTCACGAGGGTAGGCCTGAAATGGATGACTTACTTAACTCGGCAGACAAAAAGCGTTGCTGCACTTGTTGTTGTTGTGGTCTTCAGTCCTGAGACTGGTTTGATGCAGCTCTCCATGCTACTATATCCTGTGCAAGCTTCTTCATCTCCCAGCACCTACTGCAGCCTACATCCTTCTTGATCTGTTTAGTGTATTCATCTCTTGGTCTCCCTCTACGATTTTTTCCCTCCACGCTGCCCTCCAATACTAAATTTGTGATCCCTTGATGCCTCAGAACATGTCCTACCAATCGATCCCTTCTTCTAGTCAAGTTGTGCCACAAACTTCTCTTCTCCCCAATCCTATTCAATACCTCCTCATTAGTTATATGATCTACCCATCTAATCTTCAGCATTCTTCTGTAGCACCACATTTCGAAAGATTCTATTCTCTTCTTGTCCAAACTATTTAACGTCCACGTTTCACTTCCATACATGGCTACGCTCCATATAAATACTTTCAGAAACGACATCCTGACACTTAAATCTATACGCGATATTAACAAATTTCTCTTCTTCAGAAAGGCTTTCCTTGCCATTGCCAGTCTACATTTTATATCTTCTCTACTTCGACCATCATCAGATATTTTGCTCCCCACTTGCTGCACTTGTTTACTCATAACTGTGTGTTAACGTACTAATGAGAATTGCATGTTCTACTGGCATCAGCTTTTATGGAATCTTACTGATTGCTTGTACTGCAACAAAACAGACAACTGCGAAATGTGGTATACTTTAAGATCTATGCTCGTCATAAGTGGTATATCAGCTCGTTTATAGCATTCTGTCTGTTCTGCTTAACACTCCTGATTTCATACAAGGAGTAGTGCCTCGTGCAACTGATAATCATTTTGGCATGTTTTTAATTTTATTGTACCCAGTACAGCCATCCCAAATTATTGATAGGCCTATGAACTTCCTATCCTTGTAGGACTTATAAACAATAAGCACTATAATAGCTGGTTCCAGTAGATCAGTTCTCGTTTGTACGTAAACACTGTTGTGGAGACACGGTTTGTTTGTTGAGCTGAGCGAGCGAGCGAGCGAACTGAGACCCACCACTCGCCGAAATTTGAACGCGATCTGAATCAGCAAAGGTTGTTTACGTAGTTTCAGCTGTCATGTGGCGCGATCACGGTGGTTTGCGACAGTGAAACATACATGAGTAAAACGGCAAACGGTCCATCTACGAACTCACATTTTGCCAACACCTTCGGTGTCACCTGCACCCTTTTCTTGAGTGACACCTGCATATTTCTGTTGAGTACCTTAAACCCGTACTTGAAGAATGACAAGAACCAGCAGGAAGATTACGTGGCTGCTCCTACGCCTGCTATAAAGCACACGGGACTGGGAGGTGTGTCAAGGTGTTGCCTATCTGCTAGCACCTAGGGCTCCGTCATAATTTCCCTATGTAGAGGTACATGTTTAAGGCGCTCAACAAAGGCTAGAGGGTTACACAGAGGGTTTTGCAGAACTGGAACGTCTTACAGAGATCTTTTGCCGTTTTATTCACGCATGTGATGACGTCATACGGGGATGTAAATCAGGAGGGCTGGAAAACCATAAGCATCCTTTGCCGCTTCGGATCACGTTGATATTATGTCGAATGGTTTTGCATTGCCCCTAGTGGCTCCATCCTATAGACCATATCAAAAACTGCAGTCGCGCTGCGTGCTAAAGAGGTGTGATAAACTTCAGTGGGGTTGCTAGCCCACGAAGGGCTGAATTGTCTGGAGGTGTCAGCAGTGACAAAAGATGTTACGAACGTCGTACTGTTGCTTATCACACTGTCATTTTCGACGACAAAATGAGTGGGAATCGATGCCACAAGGCATGGTTGAAGCCGTTTATGCTACCCCTAAGGCCTTTCAGTGTCGAATCTGAGCTGCGGAATGTCTGACGGTTGCCGTGGTTCTGACCTCCACCGCAGAGGAGTCAAAAGAACGGGAGAAATGTGGGTAAGAGACGGCGTGACGACCTTCCCATCATATGACACGTCCACGGTGGCGTTGGGCTGGACTACGGTGGAACTTTGTGCTTGTGCAACATCGCTAACTCATCTTACATCTCACAGAACTTGTTAACTCGGGCCTTTTTATTCGCGCGTGTCGACACTTTGCTATCTGATGCCTCGCCGAGATCGAGGGTGGCAGACAATTACGGCGTTCTGAAGAGGTGTTCCTTCAACTGTGCTGCTCAGTGTAGGTGTAGAGTATCTGTCACAACAGTCGTCAGGCTATCTTATCTAAAGTTTCATCAGCGACTTGCAATATGGTTTTTGAAATTTTAAACATTTTTATTGGCTGAGGTCCAGGAACCGTGCTTTAATTACAGGATGTATGTATAGCCAACTCTGTTTCACAAAATTATTGTCATATTTCGACAGCACTAAGGCGATCCTCATCAGAATAATAATTACATAGGATAACATGTAATCACACCATGGGTGAAAAACATCTGAGCAAAAAGTATATTTTCAAACTCAGTTTCGCCTTTTGAGACCTTATATCTACTTTAAACACAGTACAATATGACTAGGGAATGCGCTCTTTGTGAGTGGACACAAGGAGAGTTGACTGCTGTCCTTACACAGCTGGAAGCTGCGTTGGCTACCGTCGGCAAGCTTCTAGCTAATACTCAAAGTTGCAGTGACGCAGGGGCGCCAGTGACGAGATCTGCGACATCTTTGGTGCCACTGGAATCCCCTGGTGACCCAAACGTCCCGGCGGCTTCCGATACGCAACATCTGACCAGTCCGTCCTCATCCAAAGTGGGTGGCAGACAGTGGTGGGTTCGCGTGTCACTGGGCGAAAGAGGGAGCAGACCGTGCGGCTGGCTCCCTACGTCTTAGCAACAGGTACGAGGTGCTACCCAGTGTTGATGATAACTCTGAGCCAGCACGGGATGCCTCTCCTGTTGGACCAGCGGTCGATGTTCCTGCCCAGTCAGGACAAGTACAGAGGGCTGGTATGCTAGTCATTGCGAGCTCCAATGTTAGGTGGGTGATACAGGCCCTCAGGGAGATAGCAGGCAAGGCAGGCGGGAAAGAATTCTAGTGTGCATTCGGTATGTTTGCAAGGAGGTCTCATCCGTGATGTGGAGGAGGCAATGCCGGCTGCTATCGAGCGCACAGGGTGCAATCGGCTGCACGTAGTAGCACATTTCGGTACGAATGACGCCTGTCGCTTGGGTTCTGAGGCCATCTTCGGCTCCTTTTAGCGGCTGGCTGATTTGGTGAAGGCAGTTAGCAACGCACACGGGGTGCAGGCTAAGCTGTCTATTTGTAACATCGTACCCAGTGTTGATCGCGGTCCTCTGGTTTGGAGCGGATTGGAAGGTCTAAACCAGAAGATCAACGGTATCGGATGAATATTTCTCGACCTCCGCTATTGGGTGCAGAATTGTGCGGTTCCCTTCAATAGGTCAGGCGTGCAGTACATGCTACTAGGGTAGCGGAGTACGTGTGGTATGCACATGGGGCTCTTTTAGGTTAGAGATTAAAGACGATATCATTGTTAAATCACTCACAGCGATCTCAGAGAATCATGGTCCTCACTCATCAGAGACAGAAAAAATTAATATGATTTTAGTAAACTCCAGGAGCATCCAAGGAAAGGTCCCAGAATTAGTATCGCTTACTGAAGGTTATAAAGCAGAGATAGTGTTGGGAACAGAAAGCTGGTTGAAACCACACGGCAATGAAAACTAAATCCAAAATTAGATTGGAATGTTTAAGTAAGGATAGGTTAGTTGCGAATGGTGGCGGCGTGTAAAAAATTCAATAAAATTGAGCGAGGTTATCACGGATTCCGAATGTTAATTAGTATGGGTGAAATTAAGTATCAAAGAGTGGTCAAAAATGGTGCTCGGATGCTTTTATACGCCACCTGTGTCAGGACCTGTAGTTGTAGAGTGCTTCAGACAGATCTCCTTAAAAAAAATTCTTTATTCAAATTATTATAATTACACATATCAGCCCACTACCTAAGTACATTAGTGGGTCCTAATTACATATTATTTTAATTTCTGCAGCTTAATTTCTAATACTACAATTAAAATATTTTTATTCCTTCATCACTACAGGGATCTCTAGTCTACTGTTATTAATTTATGCTTGTATCGAAGTGCTAGTTGATTTTGGTTCTTCTATAACTATTATTGTTAGAGTGCAACTTTCTTTATACTTTTGATCTACACTACCTGCAGCATTACAGGTGTGCCAGAAATCTACAAACCTATGTGTAATAGTGTACCCCCCCCCCCCCCCAATCCTAGACATGGCGGATGCCAGCCGTGAAGTGGCTGGCCAATTCCAGGCCCCGGCGGAACGGGGAAGGTGCACGTAGTCTAAGTCGAGTATTGATTATCTATAGATTGTTCCGTAAAAATTCCCTAAGGACTTTTCTGGAAATTTCCTCTGAAAGTTTGTACAAGATGTAAAATGTGTCCTCTTGCCTGAGCAGGTAGTGCGTGTCGTGGTTAGGAAGTTGTTGTCTAAGCTAATGTGCAACATCGTCGAAGGGGGGGGGGGGGGCACTCATACACCAATTGGGTTGGAGTGCCTTGCACAGCGCCACAGTCACACGTAGGTGTAGCCCGCTTCCGAAACTGACACAAGTATGTCAGGTAAAGTCCATGTCCAGTAAGGAAGTGCAGCAGTCCACTAGATGGTTTGAAGTATGTAAGCCTTAAACGTTCCTCAATGTTCGGCAGCAATTCGTAAGTTCTTCGACCCGTTTCTTCATTATCCCACTGATCTTGCCAGAGTTCTGTCCCTCTTCTTTTAATTCCAGGCTTATCCACAACATAAACCCCCATTATTTCCTCTATTTTGTCCCTCCTCTCCTTCTTCACGCAGTATCAGGCAGCCTGTTCCCTAATTCTTATGTCGAGTGGACAGAGCCCCATTAGCACTAGAAGTGTCCCCCCCCCCCCCTACCGCCCCAGGAGCTATTCAGTATGCTCCTACTGAGCGCAGGAGCATGTTTCGCTGCGCCCTTCTTACGGCCAAGGCAGGCGTAACCCTCGTGAGCCTAGGATCGAAGTTAGGATGCTATTACGATATAATTTGATTAAGTCAGGTGGGAGATGGAAGCGTTTGTGATCAATTCCTATGAGGTTATTTAACATTACCAATGATCTTTGTGATACGGTGTCAATATATAACGCATAGTTCTCCCTCTCATCGACGACTACACCTAGATAATGGGCCTCACGGCGCCGAAGAACAGGTGAGCCGTTTATTCTTATAGTTGGATTCCTAACAAGTTGGCCTTTGGGTAGCAGATATGTGGACTTACTAGGCGCGATGGTCATTTTGGCCTTGTGGCACCATGTAGTTAGGATAGTTATCGCTCTTTCTACTTTTGTTCTAAATCCTCGCTGCTACGACCGCCGACCAGCAGGAGGAGGTCGTCTGCGTTGGGGTTCCGTATTAATGTCCCAAAAGAGAGGCCCTAGGACAGAGCGCTGAGGACACCCTTTGGTTATCTTTGCCGCTAGGGGCCGATAGCCAGACCTCCATGTCATCACTATAGCTCTTAAGACAGCCGTATAGTGACACTGGACAGTCCTTCTGCCGCAAGCAAAAGAAGAGCAAAGGCCACCACAGGTTGTCAAAGGCGCCGCTAATGTCCTCCACGATGCCGACAATGTACTTGTGTGGGGCAGAGTCAGAGACATCCGTAGCCAGGGCAATTGCGTCAGACACCGATCGCCCCTACCGGAAGCCGAATTGTCTGTCACTCATCCCACACAGCACGCAGTGTGCTGTTAGTATGCCTGCTAGTAGCTCAAAAAGTTTGCCCAGCAGGTTCAGTACACAAATAGGTCTGTATGATTTAACTTCCTTGGGGTTTTTCCGGACCTTTTTTGATTATAACCACATGTGCCTTTTTCCAGATGGAAGGAAATTTTCTGAGCTGTAGACACTCATTTTATAACTTAGTGAGAGGTGTCACCAGCTGAGGGGCGAGAAATTGCACCACCTCTGCAGTAATACCGTTTGGGCTAGGAGCCTTGCCCTTCTTAAGGGCCTTGATTTGGGCAGCTACTTCCTCTTAGGAGAAGAGATAGACCATATTGTTATTCTCGTAGACCAGTTGGTCTTCTCTTCTAATTCTTTGTTACTCCTCCGAATCGTCATCCTCTCAATCGTCAGGCAACAGGAGTCAGAGGAGAACATTGGCGGTTACCCGCCAGGTCTCCGTCACCCATTCCCTGTTCCTGACGGTAGATAGCATCATGGATGATCTTATTTTTTTTCCGTACTAGGTTGTACGGGACACCCCAAGGATCAGTAGCCAACTGACTTTGTGCGTAATGGTCCCAGCTCATCAGCCTGACTGCCCTGAGCTCCTGGTGGAATTGTAGTTTGGTTTCTCTGTACAGTTGCAACCATTGCTTTTCTCCCCAAACGACACTCCGCTGGTAATACCTCCTCGCCTTCCTTACAGCCTGGCGCATCTGCCCCAGTTCGGCTGACCATGGTGAAGGGGAGGCAGCGACGGTTCTCCTCCTGGTTGGTACGGCTTCCCTAACTGCCCTGGTAACTGCTTGCACCAGTTCTTTGGCGTATTCCTCTACATTTACATTACCATCCGGCAACATCGGAATGTTGCACTCCCTCGCCATGCGGTCCCAATTAGTCTTGTTGTAATTTAGCTGAATCTCGCACCCCATGTCCCAGTGGCACTCCCTGTGCCCTGTAGAAAAAGTTATTCCATTGTGGTCGCTCGTTGTAATCTGATCCCATACTGTCCAGTCTGTAATCTTTGTTACAAGGTTTGGCGTTACCAAGGTAGCGCCAATGTTTGTACCCTCCCCCCTTCCGCCGGAGTAGGAGGAGGGGGGGTTCTCTGGCCTGTTGGCGACCACAGGTTGCAGTGCCATGATTGTTTCTTGTGCCTTTTCCCCTCGGTCGTCTTGAGTGCCACTGAACCACGTGGGGAACTTAGCATTTATATCTGCGGTCACGATGAATTTGCGCCCCCGCAACGCCGTGGCTACTTGAGTTAGCTTGTCTAGGAATTCGTCTATTCCTCTGCCGTATTGAAAATAGATATTGACGACGTAAAGCACTGCTACTGGTGATTGTAATTGCACGACGTTGCAATGGTCATCAGAGAACTGAGCGAGAACTGCAGCTCTCAGTGCTCTGTTAGTAACTATGTCTGCGGCCCCGGGTTCCACTCCGCAACAAGTTACTTGCCAATTAACAGCCATGAATGGGATCCGCCTGGCTTGAGAGTACGACTCCTGCAAACAAAACACATCCACAGTCTCCTCCTCCACCACTCTCCGGAGTTCCTGCAGGACTAGTTTGCTGTTATGAGCGTTTATCTTTCCCAAGTTTAAACGGCTCACGTGGAAAGTAGGCATGAATGTGTGATTCTGGCCAGTTCTTACTCCAGTAATGTGCTACTCTTCCTTTAGTGATGACAGATTGGTTGTAAAGCTCATCGAGATGGAATTTCTCGTTACGTCCTTCGAATACCTTTTTCACCAAGTCCCGCAGGACCCCGAAGTCTGTGGGGAGATTCATTGTCTTAAGCTGTATTCTGTCTATAGACCTTGCAAAATATCGTTTGTAATTTTCATGACCATGACGTTGTAATAAGGGGCGACTTCACCTTGCCAGATATAGACTGGGAGTGTCAAGCCACCAAAACTTGTGCCTGTGAGCGTACAGGCAGTTTTCCGCTGCAGAGTACGTGGCTGGCGGTTACTATAGGGCCGTGGCATGCAGCTAGCGTTTACGCGGCCTTGGAGAAACCCGAGCAGAAGCTTGGGAGGGGATCGTATGGCCATGCTTCCAAGCTTGGAGGAAATTGATAAAAAGAAAACTAAGAGTGACACGGAGGTGCGAGCTGGCGCTCATGGACGGAAAAATATGTAAAGCTAAATTAACTAGACGCGCCACAAAAATATATGAAAATGAAGTCCCACGCTTCTTGACGGAGCGTAGGGGAACGATGTGGCAAACCCTCACCGCCGTATTTGGCAAGATCCTAATGGACGTGATTTGCCGTTGCCGTCTTCCGACTGTAATGTGGATGAATTATGATGATGAAGACGACGCAACAACACCCAGTCATCTCGGGACCGGTGACAATCCCTAACCCCCCCGTTAATCGAACCTGGGACCCCGTGCTCGGGAAGCGGGAACGCTAGCGCGATACCACGAGTCGCTCAATGAAGCTGAAAGTTGAGTGTAAGAAACAGAGTGGCCGACCGATTCTAGGCGCTACAGTCTGGAAACGCGAGACCGCTACGGTCGCCGGTTCGAATCCTGCCTCGGGCATGGATGTGTCTGATGTCCTTAGGTTGGTTAGGTTTAAGTAGTTCTAAGTTCTAGGGGACTGATGACCTCAGACGTTAAGTCCCATAGTGCTCAAAGCCATTTCAACGGTTTGTAACAAATATATATATATATTCGTGCCACAGGACGTGGGGGCTCAAGTCAAACTATTCAATATACAGTGCTTAGTGCTCAGTATCATCGTAAGCCAGAGACAGGGAATCGTGTGGCATTGTTCTGGATGTCTTATCGGAAATTTACATTGAGCGAAAGTTAGAGAACCAACTCATGAGGGTAATGCCTTAGACCTTATGGTAACAAACAGACCTGATATTATCGAATCAGTTAACGTAGAGGAAGAAATCGGTGATCATAAGGCTGTGACAGCATCTAGACGATGGGTCCTACAAATAATGTTCGCTCACCAAGGGTGACAAGATACAAATTTCAGAATATCTCAGCAGTCAGCATCAAATATTCGGTGATGAGGACGAGATGTGGAGAACAAATGAAAAGAATTCAAAGGCATCGTTTAATGTGCCTTAGGCAATTATGTTCCGAGTAGGTTTTTAAGGGATGGGAAAGATCCATCATTGTTTCATAGCCGTGTTAGAAAAGCGCTACATAAACAAAGACCATTTCATCTCAAATTCAAGGGAAGTAAAAACCTAGTTGACAAACAAAAGCTGAACAAAGTGAAAATGAGCGTAAGGACAGCAATGAGAGAAGCGTTCAATGATTTTGAAAGTAAGACGTTGTCAAAAGACCTGACTAAAAACCCTAAGAGGTTAAGGACATATGTAAAATCAGTAAGCGGGTGAAGGTCATCTATTGACTCTCTCAGCGACCACAACGGCACCGAAACGGAAGATAACTTAGGAAAGGCCGAAATACTGAATTTGGTCTTCCGAAGTTTTTCACCGCAGAAGATCCTAACACTGTCTCTCCTTTCAGTCGTCGAAATGGCAGATATTGAGATAACCGATCGCGGAATTGAAAAGCAGCTACAATCGCTTAGGAGGGGAAAGGCTTCAGGACCAGATGAGATACCTATAAGATTCTATAAAGATTATGCGAAAGAACTTACTCCCCTTCTAGCAGTAATTTATCGTAGATCTCTTGAACAACGAAAGCTACCTAACGACTGGAAAAAAACGTAGGTCATCCCCGTTTTTAATAAAGGTCGTATGACAGATCCACACAATTATAGATCTATATCGTTGACGTCAGTCTGTTGTAGAATTATGAATTATGTTTTGTGCTCAAGTATTATGACGCTTTTGGAAAATGAACATCTCCTCAGTAAAACTCAACACGGATTTCGCGAATGGAGATCCTGCGAATTTCAGCTCGCTCTGCTCCTCCATGAAATCGACAGCGCAGTGAACAACGGCACTCGGGTTGATGCCGTGTTCCTTGATTTCAGTAAGGCCTTTGACACCGTCCTGCGTTGTCGTTTAATGAAAAAAATACGAGCTTACTGAGTATCGGAACAGAAATGCGATTGGATTCAAGATTTCCTTGCAGACAGAATTCAACCCGTCGCTCTTAACGGAACAAAATCGACATATGTAAAGGTAATATCCGGAGTGTCACAGGGAAGTGTTGTAGGACCTTTGCTGTTTAAGATATAGGAAATATAAATGATCTAGTAGACAGCGTTGGATGCTCTTTAAGGCTATTAGTAGATGATGCAGTTGGTATACCAAAGTAGCAACGCCAGAAAATATTGAGGACTACAAGAACGACCTGGCAGTTGACCTTGAACGTAAATAAATGTACATAACATATTGCCCATACATAGGAAGAGAAATCCACTATTGTAGAGCTACATTATTGATGATAAACAGCTGGAGACAGCTTCTACCGTAAAATATCTACGTGTAACTATCCACAGTGGAATGACCGTATAAAACAGATAGTGGGAAAAGCAGGTAACACACTCAGATTCATCGGAACAATCTTAAGGAAATGTAACTTATACACGAAATAAGTAGCTTATACGGCGCTTTTTTGCCCGATTCCTGAGTATTGTTCATCTATCTGGGATCCTTATCAGGTAGGACTGATAGAGGAGATAGAGAAGATGCAACGAAGAGCGGCGCGTTTCGTCACGGGATCGTTTAGCTGGCGAGAGAGCGTTACTCCACTGGTAGACGTTACAAGAGAGGCGTTGTGCATCACGGAGAGATTTACTAACGATATTTCGGGACAGCACTTTTCAGGACGACGGTTCAGTCTCGCGTCCCGCCATCCTGATTTAGGTTTTCCGTGATTTCCCTAAACCGCTCCGAGCAATTGCCGGGATGGTTCGTTTGAAAGGGCACGGCCGGAAAATTAGAGCCAATACAGAGGCTTAGCGACAATCTTTTCCCCACGCACTATTCCCGAGTGCAACAGAGTGGGAGGGACCAGATAATGGTACCCAAAGTACCCTCCGCCACACACCATTGCGTGGCTTGCGGAGTATTATGTAGATGTAGACGCCGATGCGTTAGAGCGGTGCTAAATTGGTCCATTGTGATGTTGGTTTCAGCAACAACACCGGCCTGCCTCGCGCTGGTTGCTACCTCCATGCCACAGTGGTACATGTAGTTTATTTCTGAGGTTAAAATTTTGTCTCAAATTAGCAGAATGTCACATTAATTTGAAATGATGAAGTCAGTAAACGGAGTTTTCAAAAAAGTTGTAAATGTACACCAGCTTCAAAACGAAATCGCTGTCTACGAACTTCTCGGAACTTTTATATTTCTGTTAAACAAGATGATGGTGATGAGGTACCCTTACAGTTCTTTCTTGGGTTCATACACAGTTTCTAACACAATCTCGCGTGAATGACGCTAGAGTTACTGTAAATGACTATGGAATTGAGCTCACGTGTCATATCAACACACAGTTGCTGAAATCATCTCTACTTCATTAGTCGACTTTTGATGAAGTTTATCACTTCGACTATTGACTGAAGAAGGACAAGGTTCGTACTTCTTGATGCCAGTGTTTCTCGATGAATATGACAACTAGCTTGAGAAGTACCTTTACGGATCAAAAATTCCAATCCCGGATGTGAGCCAGCCATACTGCGGCCTCCATCTGCACACATACCTTCACAGTTTTCCCAATAAAATTTTTTCTTTTTGTTCTTGAAAGGTCTAATATTTGAAAGAGGTCTACTGTTTTGGTTCAACGAGCTATTTTCTGCAGAAAAGGTCTAATTAAATTTTTTGTCATGTAAAAGACGCACGTAACAAATTAAGTGGGCAACATTGTGGCTGACTATAGCTTCACCCAACTGAATAGCGAAATCACAATTAACCTTGAGTTTTTAACACACTGACCTTTAATGTCGTCAGTCTTATCGATTATTCTACGTCTAATAGTGTTATTTGACAAAGGCACACTTGCTACTGCCTTGTGAGCTGACTCACTTGTCATAAGAGGTAGTATATCAAGAACAGCTGGTACAATGTCTTCCGCTTTGATGTGAGACTGATCTTTATTACACGGTAGGCAACTCTGCAATATGAAGAATAGCCCGTGTAAAAATCGTAGCTTGCTTAGATAAAGTGTTTTTTTAAATATCTTTCTGCTTAAGGAGAAAGATGTTCGCGTGATTTATTTACCAGGCTTCAAAAGCCGTTTCATTCTCTTAGTGTGGTTATCAAATTTTACAATGTTGTTATACACTAATACATGCGTATTAAAAGTACTTGAAAGTTATCTATCTCAAGCCATTACAGCTTCTTTGGGATTCAGTTTTGAGTAATGAATAGTATTGGTTAATCAATGATGGTATTGTCGTACTTTTGTGGGTTTTTATTATATCTCTTGTTTCAAAAACCCACATTTTATGTCTTCTCAACATGGTAAAAAACGTGCGCGATTGATAAAGTTTTCATGGAGGGCCTTATGTATAGCCGATTTCGACGATAATTCGACGTTACAGAAATGTAAGAGACGAGAAATTGCTCGATGAAATACAGTAATTTAAAAACCTGGGGAACTTAGAGAATCATAATGAGAGCTATTTTAGAGTGTGACGAAATCTGAGATGATTAAAATGGACAAAATTAGAACATCTATGACTTACTAACTGGACCAAGGATAGTGTAAGAACAATGAAGCGGCTAATTTTACTAGTTGGCGTCAATTCTTTACTTCATGTTGGGGACTGCAAGACTGTTGAAGATATATGGGATAACCTACATAAAATTTATGGTGTTCACTCCGCTGATGAGTGATGGCATTGATCTCCGTAGAGCCGGCCGGGGTGGCCGAGCGGTTCTAGGCGCTACAGTCTGGAACCGCGCGACCGCCACAGTCGCAGGTTCGAATCCTGCCTCGGGCATGGATGTGTGTGATGTTCTTAGGTTAGTTAGGTTTAAGTAGTTCTAAGTTCTAGGGGACTGATGACCTCAGGAGTTAAGTCCCATAGTGCTCAGAGCCATGTGTGATCTCCGTAGACACAAATTTCATAATATTGTGTGGGAAGCATCTGGTAGTATAAAAGGGCATTTAGCCAAATTTGATGAAGTAGGAACTCATCTTTCATTCTTAGGCACGCCAATCGACGATGATGACTTTCGTGCGCGATTTTTGCAAATTGAATGAAGTCTGTTACAATCGTTATATATGATACCGATTTATCTGCTTAAGAAAAGACCTAAAATAAGTTACAGAAACGGTATTTATTTATTTATTTATTTATTTATTTATTTATTGTTCCGTGGGACCACATTTAGGAGAAGTCTCCATGGTCATGGAACGAGTCAATACATGAAATTATAACACGATTGTAGAAACAGATAAAATGAAATATAAGAAACATTCAGGCGACAAGTCGTTAGTTTAAATAAAGAAAATCAAAAATGTACACTGGAATTTGCTTAATTTTGTATCTCTTCCAGGAGCTCCTCGACAGAATAGAAGGAGTGAACCATGAGGAAACTCTTCAGTTTAGACTTAAAAGTGTTTGGGCTACTGCTAAGATTTTTGAGTTCTTGTGGTAGCTTATTGAAAATGGATGCAGCAGAATACTGCACTCCTTTCTGCACAAGAGTCAAGGAAGTGCATTCCACATGCAGATTTGATTTCTGCCGAGTATTAACTGAGTGAAAGCTGCTAACTCTTGGGAATAAGCTAATACTGCTAACAACAAACGACATTAAAGAAAATACATACTGTGAGGGCAATGTCAAAATTCCCAGACTATTGAATAGGGGTCGACAAGAGGTTTTCGAACTTACACCATACATAGCTCGAACAGCCCGTTTTTGAGCCAAAATTACCCTTTTTGAATCAGAAGAATTACCCCAAAAAATAATACCATATGACATAAGCGTATGAAAATATGCGAAGTATACTACTTTTCGTGTTGAAATGTCACTTATTTCAGATACTGTTCTAATGGTAAATAAAGCGGCATTTAGTTTCTGAACAAGATCCTGAACATGGGGTTTCCACAACAGCTTACTATCTATCTGTACGCCTAGGAACTTGAACTGTTCCGTCTCGCTTATAACATGCCCATCCTGTCTGATTAAAATGTCAGTTCTTGTTGAATTGTGGGTTAGAAACTGTAAAAACTGAGTCTTACTGTGATTTAGCATCAAATTATTTTCCACAAGCCACGAACTTATATCATGAACTACATTATTTGATAATGTTTCAATATTACACACAAGATCCTTCACTACCAAGGTGGTGTCATCAGCAAACAGAAATATTTTTGAATCACCTGTAATACTAGAAGGCATATCATTTACATAAATAAGGAACAGCAGTGGCCCCAGCACCGACCCTTGGGGAACGCCCCATTTAACAGTGCCCCATTGGGACTGAACATCATTACCACTCTCAATATTGCGGAGGATTACCTTCTGCTTTCTGTTCTTAAAGTAGGAGGCGAACCAATTGTAAGCTACTCCCCTTACTCCATAATGTTCCAACTTCTGCAGTAATATTTTGTGGTCAACACAGTCAAAAGCCTTCGTTAAATCAAAGAAAACACCTAACGTTCGCAACCTTTTATTTAATCCGTCCAAAACCTCACAGAGAAAAGAGACTATAGCATTTTCAGTTGTTAAACCGTTTCTAAAACCAAACTGTACATTTGACAGCAAATTATGTGAATTTAAATGCTGCAGTAACCTTGTATATACAACCCTCTCAATAACTTTAGCAAACACTGATGGCATAGAAATAGGTCTATAATTGTCAACATTATCCCTGTCTCCCTTTTTATAAAGTGGCTTCACTACCGAGTACTTTAATCGGTCAGGAAACCGACCACTCCTAAAGGAAAAGTTACAGATATGGCTAAGTACTGAGCTAACATACGTGGAACAATACTTCAGTATTCTGCTAGATACCCCGTCATATCCATGAGAGTTCTTGGTCTTTAGTGATTTAATTATTAACTCAATCTCCCTCTTGTCAGTATCATGGAGGAGCATTTCAGGTAACAGTCTCGGAACACTTTTTTCTAAGAGCGCTATATGATTCCCTGTTGGGACTAGGTTTCTATTTAGTTCACCTGCTATATTCAGAAAGTGATTATTAAGTACTGTACATATATGCGACTTATCAGTAACACGGACATCCCCACTACGCACTGATTCTATATTCTCGACCTGTCTCTGCAGACCAGCCACTTCCTTTACGACTGACCATATGGTTTTAATTTTATCCTGAGACTTAGCTATTCTATCTGCATACCACATACTTTTTGCCTTCCTAATAACTTTTTTAAGCACCTTACAATACTGTTTGTAATGGACTGCTGCATTTAGATTTTGACTGATTCTAACGTTTTGATATAATTGCCACTTTGTTCTACAAGATATTCTTATCCCTTTAGTCAGCCACGCAGGCTGCCTGTTTGTGCTAGTACCCTGTTTTGAACGTTCTAACGGAAAGCAACTTTCAAAGAGCACGAGAAAAGTCTTGAGGAAAGCATTATATTTATCGTCTACTGTATCAGCACTATAAACATCTTGCCACTCTTGTTCCTTGATAAGGTTTACAAAAGTCTGTACAGCAACTGGATCAGCTTTCCTAAAACGTTGGTAACTATATTTAACATGTGTTGCAGCACAAAAAACTTTTAGACTTAAAATTTGTGCATCATGATCTGAAAGGCCATTCACCTTTTTGCTAACAGAATGCCCTTCTAATAATGACGAATGAACAAAAATATTGTCTATGGTTGTTCTACTGTTCCCTTGCACTCTCGTTGGAAAGAATACGGTTTGCATAAGATTATATGAATTAAGGAGGTCTACCAGCATCCTTTTCCTTGCACAATCACTTATACAATTAATATTGAAGTCACCACATATAACTAACTTTTTGTATTTCCTATAAAGTGAACCAAGAACCTCCTCTAGCTTTAGCAAAAATGTTGTGAAATCGGAGTCTGGGGATCTATAAATAACAACAGTAAGAAGTTTAGCTCCACTAAATTTAACCACACCTGCACAACATTCAAACACCTTTTCAGTGCAGTACTTTGAAACATCAATTGACTCAAATGGGATACCGTTTTTCACATACATGGCTACTCCCCCACACCGCAAAGAGCTCCTAGAAAAGCTGCCAGCCAACTTGTATCCTGGTAAAGGAAGCCTCTGAATTATCTCCTTATTTAAGAAGTGTTCAGATATACCAATAATTTCAGAGTCAACATCTATAAGCAGTTCACTAACTTTATCTCTAATACCTTGTATATTTTGATGAAATATACTAATTCCCTCATTAATCGGATACCCAAGCTTTGTAGAGAGTGGTTTCTTTGTTAGAGAGACTTCCCTTAAGCAGGAATACCTATCAGCTGACTTCAATCTAAAAAGGGTACAGCTCTAACACCCACAACTACCGGAATTTTCCCATGAGTGATCCCACCACCCCCACCTATGCTGTCACCTATAAGTTTTGCAACCTCCCCTTCCCATACCTGTTGAGGTGCAGGCCATGTCTAGTGAAACCCGTCCTACTGATAGACTCCACCGACACCACTGAAATGTGACTCATGCCTTCTGTCATCAGCGCACCCCCAAGTCTCATGTTATTACGCCTGACGGCTGTATTAAGATGAGGCCGATCGTGACGCTGAAACAGTTCCACGAAATGCACATTCGTGTTGCCAGTCTGAGTGGCTATCTTTTCCAGGTCACCATCTATGTCATACTCCCCATCCCTATCAATACTATTACCAGCCCCACCCACAATCACTACCTGATCCTCTTTAGTAAAATCCCTACATAACCCCCCTATGTTAAAAGTCACCTGAGCCAATCCTGCATTAGGCTTCACAATGCTGGTGACCTGGTACTCACTCCCCAAAACTTCCTGCAACTGCTGGCCTACACCTCTACCATGAGAACTACCTAACAGCAGAACCTTCTTCTTTCTCTTAGACTTTGCAACTGTCCTAGCCACCGTAACTGCTGAGGTCTGCTGCATACTTCCTACATCTACAGCTACTAGAGATTCCTCTCCACTAGACTCTGACAGTTGGTCATATCTATTACAAACACCAATAGTAAAACTATCTGAAAATCTCCTTCTCCTAGCAGATCTCTTGCCAACAGCCAGCTCCCATTCCCCAACCCCCTTCTCCCTCCTCATCCTATCTAGCTCCTCCTGTGCGTTTTTCAACTGCACCTGAAGGGCACAGATCTTACGCTCCTGCTCCTCTATCAACTTACTCTTGCTACATAACCTGCAGTTCCAGGAGAGGATCTCACCAGAATGCCCACTGGCTTCCCCACTGCATTCCCCCCAGTGAAAATACTTCGAACAAGTCTCACACCGCAATCCACTACTCACGAACCTACGGCAAAGCCCACACTTCTCACTCATGGTAAAATTTTACAATTATTGAAACAAGAAAACAACTTTATCTAAGTTCCGCTACTACAATAAGAAGATGTTAAAAACTGACTACAATAATGACAAACTTGCTCTACAAGGGAAGTAACTACTATTATTGACAGTATTAATCAACAACAAATGAGAATATAACAAAATACTAACACAGAAAGAAAATCAAACGTCTAATGACAGTAACGAAACTGAAAGCAGTTCGCAAAAATTTCTTCTGAAGTTATTTCACCGGAAAACACCAAGAACACCGGTTGAAGACTACTAAAGTTCCTAAATAAACTACTATACACAAACAATTAATTAGTACTTAGCTTTCGATGCGCCGCTACAGCTGCAACTGGTCAGCGCGGAATGTAAACACGGGTAAGAGGTTAAGTTGCTCGATACGAAACACTCACAAATATCAGGCCACAACACAAGAAATGCAGAGGTGAATGAAGAAACCACTAATAAGTCACTTATATAGTAAATATTATCACAAAAACAGTTAAAATATATATCTGAAACCTAAAAATAGATGAAAACTTAGAGAGCGATCTCACACGCAGTCACGCGCTTATGACGTCACACCAAAGATTTAATTGCGAACTGATAATTACAGATCGTGATTACGAAAGTCTTGCGGGAATGACGTCGAAAATGAAAGTTAACAGCGAAAGAGGAGGAAACAAACTTCATTTGAAGCGGATACATTAAAAATGTCTCATTATAAGAGACGTGGAGCTAGAAAGTGCTTTTAGTGTGGTAAAGGAAGTCACTCATCGGTTATTTTCAAATGAAAGAAAAAGTGCCATCGACCATACGAACGTATTAGCGTAAAAAAAGGAAGACTGCGCTATGTTATCAACTACTGTAACATCAGCGGACAATTCAAAAAGTGGTTCTGCGATAACGGAGAAAAAGGTTTTAAAGGTAAGACGCAACACTTTTTTTTGTAGATGTAAATAGACTGGGTGGTGATGATTGGTACATTGACAGTGGTGCGACATGTAAACGTGATTGCTACACTACGTATTAACTATTTGAAACTCCAAGGAAGATGGACAGCGCCAAGAATGGTGTCCAGACTGAAGCGTTTGGTACAGGTCAAGCAGGTATTCGGTGCACAGAAATGGACATACCGGTATTTTGAAGGTGTTAGGTTTTGCCCTCTTGGATCATCGGCTGGCGTGCAATTATCTGTGGACCAACTGAAGAAAATGATTTGCAGTGTCATCGATAATTTGCTGTTTCTAAGACTGAAGTTTCCAGTTTCAGAGAAACATACCACCTTTTTAGACACAAAAATGAAATGAAAGAGTTCATTAAAATGGTGAAGTGTCGAGATGATGTTACTGTGACAGTATTGTGTATAGAAGATGGCAATGAGTTCCTTAAGAAAGATCTACGTAACTTTGCTGACTAAATTGGAGTGAAACGTTCGATTATTGCACTGTGTACCCCTTATCAGAATGGAGTTACTGAGCATGAAAACAGAATGGTTTATGAGATGGAAGGTTCTTGCACCTTCTCTGGTGATTACCTCCCAACAGCATTGTGGTACGAGACCGTTCTGACTGCAACATGCACACAGAATCAAACTGGTCGTATGAAAGTTAAACGTGAACCAATAATTGTATTATTTATGAAGAAAGAAGCCCATTTTGATAATTTGGTGACCTTATGGAACAAAACGTTATACTTGGATTACAAAAAAAAAAAAAAAAACTCTTGAGAATTATGTGTGCTGTTTATGATGACTACGGATACTGAACTTCTTAACTAAAAGCAGTTACAGGAACCACTTACTGCAGACACTAATAGGGTTGTCGATATGTCAGCTGTAGCAGAAAATCAAAATGTTACAGGAAATGGACGTAGAAACTTTATTTTTAAGAGTGTAGTCAATGGAACTGTATGAGCCAAGATGTAGCAATAAGTGACGAAAGGGCTAGCAACCGTTTGTATGACACTGAAGGGCAAGTTGAGAGCAACTTGGATGCAAGATATGAAACCTTAGTTATCCACAGTTTACGAGAAGACTGAAATATGAAGAAACCAGCAAGTTACAGTGAAGATACAGACGATCAACTCAGAACGATGCTTCTTTGCGAGACATCAAAGAACTATAAAGGAGGAGTGCATTTCGAAAATTCTGAAGAATGGAAGAAAGCATGGAGGAAGGAATGAGTGTTCTGGAAAAAGCAAAATATGGTTACTAGTTTACAAAAGTAAAACAAGCGTGGTAACTGAAAATCGTTGGGTCTTTGGAACACAGTTAGCTGCAAATTATGAAGTAGTTCGATATAATGAAAGATTTGTGGCAAAACGATTTATACAACACTTTGGAGTAGGTTATCTACATCACAACTACATCTGCATGACTACTCTGCAAATCACCCTTAAGTACCTGGCAGAGTTGAGACATTTAGTCCTACTGCAAAACTTGAGACAACAAGAGCCCTGTTAAATGTTGTAATTCAACATGACTGGTGTACAAGGCAGACTGACGTGAGGGCGGAGCTCCTCAGTGATATTTTGATGGAGAAAATACACTTGTATCAACCAGAGGGCTTTGATGATAATGCACTATGTGTATGTAAATTACTGAAGAGTCTGTATGATTTAAAGCAAGTCTTAGAATGCTGGTATGAATGTCTTGTTTAATATGTTATTGAACGTAATCGAAGGTAGAGCTGTACAGATCCATATGTTGACGATGGGTTGGTTATAGACTCTACTGATGCAACAACTAAGTCACTGTAGATAAGGTTGAATACTACTTGAGCTTACAAATCAAGAAATTCGATAACATTATTCAACATATGCATATGTGAAGAGAATTCTAGAGAAATATGGTATGATGGATATAAAATCAGTATATTTACCCAGTGAACGAGGATGGATACTGGGTAAGCCACCTCCATTTAATAATATTGAACCGAGTCGAGATATGGTTGGGAGTTTGATATCCTTAGCACAAGACCAGATTTATCATGTGCTGTTGCTGTTGCATCGAGAATTCAACCATCAACACAGGAACATTTTTTATTGCTCAAACCAATATTCAGGTATCTTAAATCAACAATTACATATGGCATTAAGTACGACAACAATGAAAACTGTGGCCGGCCGGTGTGGCCGAGCAGTTCAAGGCGCTTCAGTCTGGGGCCGTGCGGCTCTACGGTCGCAGGTTCGAGTCCTATATGGGCATGGATGTGTGTGATGTCGTTAGGTTAGTTAGGTTTAAGTAGTTCTAAGTTCTAGGGGACTGATGACCTCAGATGTTAAATCCCATAGTGCTCATAGCCATATGAAC
This sequence comes from Schistocerca serialis cubense, assembly GCF_023864345.2. NCBI lineage: Eukaryota > Metazoa > Arthropoda > Insecta > Orthoptera > Acrididae > Schistocerca > Schistocerca serialis. Next base: position 370,284,697 of record NC_064645.1, read on the forward strand.
TAATGCCGATGCTGATCAGACGCACGATACGATCAACAAGTGGTGTAGCATTCAAGCCCCGTGGATGGCCCATTATATGGAAAAGTAAATTACAGCAGTATGTTGCTCTTTCTTCAATGGAGGCAGAATATATGGCAACAAGTGAAGCTTACAAATCACTTGCGTGGTTGAGTCAAATTCTGAGAGAACTTGCAGATGCTGATGTGTCCTCAGTTCCTATTAGGTCAATAGATAAATAGAGCGTAATCAAATTTATTAACGGATCAGGATCCTAAGAACGGTCGAAACTCATAGAAATAACATATCACTAGATTCGTCAATCAGTTAGAGAGAAGGTTAGAGTTAATTACACAGCATCCAGCGGTCAGACAAGAGCTATTCTGGCGAACGGGGTTGCCGTTTACAAAGTTACAGATGATGAAGGAACTTGTTGGCATAGTGTCTACGCCATCATTTATATATGTAAAACTTCCCAGGAGAGAGTGGTGACAGTATCAATGTTCTCAATTTTGTTATTTATACGTGTATTACTAATCATTGAAAGTTGTTTGTCACATTTCATTATAGTTTCATGGTCGATATGTTTGAGTAATGATTGGTGTTTGTTATTCACTGGTGATATTATCGTACTTTTGTGGTTTTCACGTAACTGTTTCACTTAAAACGTTTCACTCAAAACGGTGTCTGATGTTTTTTCAACAGTTGTTTTCTCAACATTTAGGAAGCATGTTTTAAGTAGCTACTCGGACTTTAAAACAAATGACACACTGCGGTCGTTCTTTATTTCCAACAGCGGTACACCTACATGGTGTACAACTTGGGTTCCGCCGTTTGCCGATAGGTGGCGACAACGGTAGGTAGCGGTCGAAAGAAACAAATCGCAGACGTCAGGCAGTTAGCTTGGACATTAGCCGATTTGTGTCTGCATCATAAAGTTGTTCTTGGTTCAAAATGTCAGTTACTGTTTTGTTTCAGTATGAGGTAAACAACGGCTGAGTCTCATCGAATGCTCTCACGTACATGTGGTAAGGACGCTATTAGTGCCGGCCGCGGTGGTCTAGCGGTTCTAGGCGCGCAGTCCGGAACCGCGCGACTGCTACGGTCGAAGGTTCGAATACTGCCTCGGGCATGGATGGGTCTGATGTCCTTAGGTTAGTTAGGTTTAAGTAGTTCTAAGTTCTAGGGGACTGATGACCACAGATGTTAAGTCCCATAGTGCTCAGAGCCATTTGACGCTATTAGTGAAAGAACGTGTCGTGAGTGGTTTCAACGCTTCAAGAACGGTGATTTTAACGTCGAAGACCGGCATAGTGGTGCAAGGGAGAATGTTTTCGAAGATGCAGAGCTGGAGATGTTTCTGAGTGAAGACTCGCGTCAAACTCAAGAAGAATTGGCACGATTAGTGGGAGTGATACAGAAAGCCATTTAAAAACGTCTCAAGGCTATGGGCATGATTCATAAAGAAGGAACTTGGGTCCCGTGTAAGCTGAAACCAAGAGACGTTGAACGGCGTTTATGTGTTTGTGAACAGTTGTTTCAGAGGCAAAAACGGAAGGGATTTCTGCATTGCACTGTGACTGAGGACCAAAAATGGGTTCATTACGATAACCCTAAACCCAAAATATTGTGGGAATAACCCAGCTATGCTTCCGCGTCGACGGCCAAACCGAATATTCACGGCTCCAGTTGGTGGGAGCAGCTCGGCGTCGTGTACTATCAGGTGTTAAAACCAAGTGAAACTGTCACAGGTGCTCGATATCGAACGCAATTAATGCACCACGACAACGCGCGACCCCACGATGCAAAAGAGGTCAAAACGTACTTGGAAACGTTAAAGTGGGAAGTCCTACCCCACCCGGCGTATTCTCCAGACATTGCTCCTTCTGACTATCACCTGTTTAGATCAATGGCGCATGGCCTGGCTGACAAACACTTCCAATCTCATGAAGAAGTCACAAATTGAATCGATTCGTGGATTGCTTCAAAAGATGAGCAATTTTTTCGAAGCGGGACTCGTACACTGTCCGAAAGATGGGATAAAGTAGTGGCCAGCGATGGAAAATACTTTGAATGATACATGTGTAACAAATTTGTTTCATTAAAGCCGCAAATGTTTGGGGAAAACTGCGGAAGCAAAGTTGTACACCTTGTAAAAGTAACTGTCCTCACACTTCTTGTATTTTTCGTCTGTTCATGTCTTTTGGGCGGTGTTATACATTTGAAATATCGCATTTTTCACCTTTATTGTCCATGCTGACGGAAAAACAGAAATCACAGAACAAAAATGGCATTTGAAAACGACCTGCATTCGACAGAATGATTCTAAAATTCATTGTTACTGAATAAAAACAAATGAGTCACTTAATATGATTCCACTGTCATCTACCACATTGCGATATTTCGCTCTCTTCTTGTTATTGCTCGCGTAACATCCAGTATATGAGATAAAATATGTTGCTACGAAAAGAGCCCTGAAATACTTTTTAGGGATGCTGTGCTGTGACTTTCTATGGATCATTAATTTTCAACAAAACAAAATATATTATGTTCTTATTATCCTGGATCTGGCTTTCTGTAAAAGGAACATTGTTTTGTTACTGTAAGTCGCTATAAAGTTCAACATATCTTCCTTACTTTACAGTTATTGAAAAGGTTCCTGAAAATTATTTCGTTATCAATACTGATGTTACAGTACACAATGTTTGTTCAATATTAAAATTTTGCAGTGGATTTTTGTTAACAGTAAAACACCAATAAGAACCACGACTAACACGAGAGCATGAGACTATTATCAGAGACAAAATGTTTTTACTATAATGTCTGCCAGACCAGAACTACGCACAGCAAGATTTCTTTTATGTCATGAAGGTAAATTATCTTTTTGCACTGTTAATAATGTAACATCATCCGCAGCCCACGTCCACCTGTAAAACACACCATAAAATCTGTTGCTCTGCCCTGCATCCCGAAAGCTGAAAGAAATAATTTTAGTTCACTATTACCTGTCCGCTTCTTTACGGTATGATTGGTTTCATTTCATGCAGTTTGAATGCGCCGCGGCAGCGGCTCGTTCGTTCGTAGCGCAGCTCTGCACCACGTATAATATTTAAATAGCTGAAAATGTCTTAAAAAGATGGGATAAAATACCAGGCAAGCTTATTACAAATCATAATGCAAGTTTTCACTAAGTAACTCTATTCAAAACATTTAGACAGATTAAATCCTGACCCACCGTTACAAATCAATGCCTAATGGTGTCCTTCTCTCAATATTGACAAAAGAATGCTACACAAGCATACAATATAGCGTCACAGGCTCTTCCTAGTCACGTAACTCCAAAAAGACGACAGAGAAATTAATGCTTGGTCACTACTTTTTATACTCGGTGTGACCTATTCTTATCTTTGTTTGATATTTAATAAGTATCGTCTGTGGCGATTTCAGTACTCGCCGACACAGATATTATCTTTAAAAAAATCGATACATAATTTTATACAAGTATAAAACATGACACATGATGGTTTCTCTTTATTACATAAAGTTCACACAATCACTGTCCACTCAATTACAATCATCTAGTTCAACTATTCTTTTCTCTTCTTTTTTTTAACACATATAATATGTGTTTTGCCAGGAGACTTTACAATGCCCCCCGGCAGCAATTGACTGACGTTAAGAATGTTCGGCAATATACTGCCACTAACGTCCGTTTCGTCATTGTTTCTCACCTTATTTGGGATATTCACTATTCACTTGGTTTGCTCTTTTGCACTATAGTTTTATTTACACTGTTTATAGTTTTCTCACACTTTGCGAGGTGACCGTAAACCTAGTCCCAGGGTCATTACAGTTTTCTGGCTCCCCCATTCGGGCTATGTGCGGTCAGGAAACCTGGGAAATCTGCGCCGTAGCCACGGCAATCTCGCCTGGTTTGCAGTAAAACGCAGTCTGATTGTTCACCAAGAAAGGTTGGCATTTATCAAATGTCCATAGATAAAATCTCACACAGAAAGGCAATCATTAAATAGTTTTACAGTAGTATAATTACTTGTCTCTACTTTGGTTCACTACAAATGTTCTACCATGGTATGGCATTCGTATCAGTTTGCTTCACTAATGTGACGAAAACATATAACATATATCATCTAACAAATTAATATTTTGAGTTTATACACAGTAAACTAAAGAAACAATATTTGTCATGTAATTTCGTGTCCAATAAATCATTTTAATGTTAGTACATTAACAGCGTAGTTAGCATGTTCGGCTGAATGTCGACAATGTCGTATGGAGCGGGCGGCGCGAAGCAATTGTTGAGTAGCGTCGTCTAGAACGCGGCGTGTCAACGACCCCTGGGATCGAAGTCCTGTCCACCGTAACAGCGATGGCGTGTTGGGGTGGCGCCCGCGCAGACGCGAACTGCGCCCAACCATTCACCAATGTCGGCGTGTTGCAGTTGTTTCCCGCGACCGGCTGTCGGGCGGCACGGCACCCGTCTCTGCTTCTCCGCATGGCTCCCCGTAAAAACGCATGAAACAAATATTCGACAACGGTGTACTGTCTTTAAGGATACAGGTTATTAGCTGTGGAAGAAAATGCAACTCGGTTAAGAGTGTATATTGTTCAGTAAGTCGTCGTTTCGCTGGTCTGCACAGAATTTTTGGCGTGCTAACTGGTTTCTTGTGGTTTCACAATTGAATCGCACAGGACACTACTATTTAGAGTTCGTCACACGCACGTTGTACTACAGACTTTCATTTGTTCTCACTGTCTATGCGCTGCCAGCGCGTCTCTCAGCATGCGAAAATGTTTCCGATCACACACTCTAAATGTTCCGTCGATCGATGTTTGTTTTAATCGACTCCGAACAGATCAATATCTACCACTTATAAGCACAGTAAATTTATTGTTCGTTGAGCACTGCACTATGACAGTCACTCAACACAGGATTTATCTCGACGTATATATTGGTGCAGATCCAACAGTCATTTTCTGTCTCTTCTTTGCATAATCACTCTAATCTATATTGAATCCATTGTGTTTACCAAGTTCATTACACACTTTTAGTATTGCTACTAGGCATATATGGCTTTTTTGTAATTATTTAAAGGTGTGTGATTTATGGTACATAGTTTTCTTTTCTTTTTTCGGTGCAGCTTGCCAGGTTATCCTACATCTAGCAAACAGATTGTACCATGTGCATGACAGCTGGACTTTAGCATATTGTTCAATTAATACCTCAGTTAGTATTATAATTTTTTTTAGTGATCTGTCCTACGGCACTACAGTGTAGTTTCCGCGTAGATTGACTTGATTCGCGTACCGCGTAATTAGCATTCAAGGACGTGTACCAAGTACACGGGCTTCAATTGAAGCATCGATGCATACAAAGTGCAGGTTACACGGAACGGTGATTACGTAGGCTTTCCCGGCGTAATAAGTCTTGAAAGTCTCTTCAGGTTTGCTGCCGGATCCTAAAATCAACTTGACTCGATATTTCGGTGATCCAGCTGGTCGCCATCTTCAGGAAAATGCTGCTTCTGGGACCCGCTGAGAAGGGATTCGTCAGCAGAAGCAGCATTTTCCTGAAGATGGCGACCAGCTAGATCGCCGAAATATCGAGTCAAGTTGATTTTAGGATCCAGGAGCAAACCCGAAGAGAGTTTCTACACGGAACGGGTTTGTCTTTCATTGAATTCTGCTCCAGTGTCATTCTCAGAGCACTATTGGCAGTAACATTACTTCACATAATTGTTGTGTACTACAAAGTCATGTTTTGTCCAGTAGAGACTCTCTCAGGGTTCCTTAATTCTAACACAATTACACCTGTTATATTACGATATGAAATCTCATCATTAATTGTACATATTTACTACAAATGAAAAATGATTCAAGAAATTATTCATGACCTTTTCAACAAAAAGATTGTTCATTGCTTGATGAGCATATAGTATTTTAATGACACTAATTGTCTGTAAACAAAGTCTTCAATTTGCATGCTATTGCCCAGTTTGTTGATTCTACTTTCATGCTATGCTTACTTATTTATGTCTTGCTTTCTCAAAACTTTAAATACACACAAATTCTTTCTTAAAGCTAACATACTTATACTCTAAAACACAATTGAAATCTTCTTACTGCTACTATTTACATCTGACAGGTCATTGAATAAATAATTTTACTGTTCCACTCTAGCATCTCCCAAATCTGTTTAGCCACTACTTCCGTCCTCGTCAAGGGATGGAGTAATATGCGCGACAGTACGTTTTGTGGGGCATCACCTCTATGTGATAGTGGTACCCCTTGATTATTCCTGGTCGGTCGGTAAATACCATGGTATATTCCGATAGCAGCTGCATTACGTTTTTTTGTACGTTGCTTAAACTTTCAGATTCCTATACTTTGGTTTGAAATGCATCAACATTTGTTTCAAAATTTTTATCTTCCATACTACTTAGATAATAAAGATCTGTCACATGTGATTAATCATCTAAGTGTAGTACCCAGGCGTTCCTACGTATGCTATTAATTCGGTTGCAACATGGCAGAAGTACCTTCTTCGATTTCATCATAGACAACTCAATCCTCCTACCTTTATTAACTATGCTTAGTTTTCCCGAGGAGAGGTCGATCACTGCGTCCCTCTCACGGAGAAAATCTACTCCCAGAATGCAGGCCACCTTTAACCCTTTAACAATGAGGAACGAGTTCACTATGGCTTCGCCCTCCTTACAAATCTCCATCTGCACTTGTGCTTAACTAATTGGCTCTGTGCACTTATAGCTCCAGACACCGTGCAATTATTAACCGAGAAAGTCGGTATGCTACGTCCCTTCCCCAGCGTATTAAAGAGTTTTGCGCTCATTACACTCACTGAGGCACCTGTGTCGATGATTATTTTCACTGCAACATCATTGATTTTCGCTTCTATTATAGCTTGCACATTTTCGTTGCTATCTTTATTACATTCATGGGGTTCGGTCAGTAGATCTTGCTCCATACCGGTACCATCGTTCTATCGCAGTATATGAATTCCAGGCATGTTATTGTCATTCGTGTTGCTCTCACTCCACCCTTGGCCAGCGACGGAGAGCATGTCGTGGCCGATTCTCGTTTGTTGGATGGCTTGCCTGCGGGGTACTTGAACGACTATTGTCCATGACCTCTACTATGTGTACGTTTTGATTTGTAAGCCGCCACGACTGCACAATAGGCGCGTTTTGCAGCGGTGGTCTGTTGTTATCATACCGGTCATTACCTTGCCGTTCTGGGCTTGGTCTGTGATTCTGATTCCAATTGCGAATACTGTCGCTGTAATTGGTATGCCACTGACCTCGCGCATTTTTCCAGCGGTTGGTCCCGGGCGGTCCGGAATCGTACCGGTCATCAAATCGACGATTTTGTTATAGGACGGCTGCCCATAGCCGTTCTGATTTCTACCATTATTACCATTTTGCGAGTGCTCTTGCCGTTTGTTACCGCCCCCACCATTTCAATGGTTGTGGTTTTGTGCCCTATTATTCCTGTAATTTTTACACCCAGATCCATTGTTCCGTGAGTGATCACACGCTACTTTTGTGTCTTCCTGGATTAAGTCCATTGAATCTAGAACAGACAGGACATGTTCCAAGTCGTTCTCTGGTGCGTGTATTAGTTTCTCTTTGATATGAATGGGTAAATGTGATTTTAGGAGTCTTATTATGTCTCTTGGTGAGATAGGCTCATCCCAGTAGCGCGTCTTGTTTATATACTTCTCGAAATACCGTCTCAGATTCCCCAGACGGGCTGGTACGGTTCGGGATTGTATACTTCATTTCTTAGCCGCTCTTGTATACAAGGCGACCAGTACTTCGACAAAAACGCCAACTGTTCATGCGTCATGCAGCTGTCTGCTACTTCCGTAGCCCACAACGCTGCATCACCCTGAATGTATGACATTGCGTATTGAACTTTCTCTTCATTCCACGCACTAGGCAAGATATTTTTAAAGCTTTTTATGAATACTCCTGGGTGTACTGGCTTCCGTTCAGTAGTAAACGTTTGAAACTGCCTATTTTTGATGAAACTTTCTTCAACCAATATTTTTGGGCTATACTGGTGTGCTCCTGGAACAATGGCTGTGGCTCCGAACCGAAGCTACAGCTCTTCGCATTATCACCTGAAGCAGGGCTTCCCAACGTGTGGTCCGCGAACCCCTTAGGGGTCCTCCGGCTCTTTCTAGGGGGTCTGCGGCCACCTTTCACCAAATCGTCTAAAATAATGAGTAAAATTATTGAATAGAAATGTGAAAATCAAATTCATTACAATTTTTTATTTTCACGTGAAAAACATGTGTACTTTTACTACAGGTAGTATTCCCAAGCAGCCTTTGCGGTTCCTAAGTGAGAATGCATACACAGTTTAGTGCCGGAGAATGCGGCTTCTCTGATCGACTGTTTCGCAACAATACGGGGTTCGTTTGTGTGCCGGCTCACGACGCTAGATGCGTTGAAACCTTTTACGCACATACACACACACACACACACACACACTGTTACGAAATATGCATGCTCCTTACACAACAGTAGCCAAACATTGGAAGTGAACAGACCACAAGCGTCAGCATGTCAACAGCGAACAGTTTGGACGTGACGTTGATTGCTCTTGGAGGAAGGCAGCTCCAACGTGTGAAATGTCAGTTATCAAGTAATTTTAATCAGGCTATAATGTGTTGAACAATGGGAGTAAATCCACTAGTAGGTGTCTGGATACAGTGGGAATTCAAATTGGATAGTTAATTTCAAGTTGTTTTCATTCATCTCCAAACCAAATACTATTGAGGCGGAGGTCATTGGGAACATGGGACACGGGACCTGCATTAAGAAGCTTTCAGTTCGCATGGCTTTCGCTCTGAAATTTAAAGTTACTGTGCTCTTGACTGACTAGGGGTCCGCCATGAATTTTCGACTGAAGAAGGGGTTCGCCAGCTGAAAATGTTGGGAAGCCCTGGCCTAAAGATTCACCATTGTTGCGTCGCGCATAAGTTTGTGCGTTGCCAAAAACATTGGCTGTTGGCGACATAGTTCAAGATGTTTGCTGCTCTGTGATAAACCCTTTTCCAAGTCGGATATCCGTTTGGTGATATTCACTTGCCACTGAGGAATATCCTCATTGAGTATTTGTTTGGTGGTTTGCACGTCTACTTACTGCGGTACTGAACAATTCAGAATCTCTGCCATGGCCGCTTGTACCTTAGAATCAATATTTTTGTCGATCTCGCTCTCCTTCGCTTCTAGCCTTGAGTTGAATTCGGTTTCAATTTTAGTCGCTTGTTCGTTCCACTTCTGATCTACAAGCTGTGTGGAATCTACTTCTAGCTTTTCTAATCGGCTGGCCAAAACACCCATCTCATCTACAATGTTAGTATTTGCTACTGGCAGGTTGTTGACCTGTACAGTCAACTCCTGCGTGGCCTTAGGTATCGACTCATAATTCTGTTTCATACAGGCAAACTCTCTTTTCATAATTTCTAACGATTGCACAAATTACTGATCACCCTCAGCTTGCTGGCGATCTCTTTTCATAATTTCTAACGATTGCACAAATTACTGATCACGCTCAGCTTGCTGGCGATCTCGCTCAGCTTGCTGTGCGAGAAAGCTCTCAATTTTTTCGTCCTTTTCAGCTTGTTGTTGCGCAAATTTTGACTGGTAATCCAGCACGCGCTCTAATATTGCCAGAAGTGAATACCCACCAGGCAGATTACCACTCTCTGGTTCCTGCTTTTCTGGGCGTGGTGCAATTTCTTTATCTACATCTCCTTGAGCACTGGTGGGAGGTGGCACCACTTCCTGTGCCCCTGCCCCCACATTTTCGCATGCTATATCCTCGAAGAGAGTACTTGTACTGCTTAATGCACCCGTTTCTACATTTCCTGCACTAGCTAATGGCTGTCCCTCAGTATCCATATTGATCAGACGTTGTCTACGCAATTTAACCATATTCATAAATTACCTACCCGAACACAGGATCTGTCAGTTTTGCCACTTGCACACAAAATATGGTAATTTATCTACAATATATTGCACACTAAATTTACCATCTATACTCAGTTTTGCCCTGTCATAAATGCTAACGTCGAACTACGCCCACCACTAGCGATATGAGATCGCTTCACTGGAGTTAAGCTTCTACGAACAGGACAACTACACTGTAGTCTCACCTTTAGTTTATCTGCTTTCGGGGTTCGGCTGCCCCCGGATTATGTAGCTGTTACAGTCTCTCAGTAGTATCAGGATCTTTTCATCTGACTCGCTTGCAGAGGTGTGTTTTTTCATGAAAGAATTTTTGTACATTCATTAATACAAGGCATTAATCATGAGACACATACATACATTTATCACTGTATATATACAGGGTGTTACAAAAAGGTACGGCCAAGCTTTCAGGAAACATTCCTCACACACAAAGAAAGAAAATGTGTTATGTGGACTTGTGTCCGGAAACGCTTACTTTCCATGTTAGAGCTCATTTTATTACTTCTCTTCAAATCACATTAATCATGGAATGGAAACACACAGCAACAGAACGTACCAGCGTGACTTCAAACACAGGAAATGTTCAAAATGTCCTCCGTTAGAGAGGATACAAGAATCCACCCTCCGACGCATGGAATCCCCGATGCGCTGATGCATCCACCCTCCGTCGCATGGAATCCCTGCTGCGCTGATGCAGCCCTTAAGAATGGCGTATTGAATCACAGCCGTCCACAATACGAGCACGAAGAGTCTCTACATTTGGCACCGGGGTTGCGTAGACAAGAGCTTTCAAATGCCCCCATCAATAAAAGTCAAGAGGATTGAGGTCAGGAGAGCGTGGAGGCCATGGACTTGGTCCGCCTCTACCAATCCATCGGTCACCGAATCTGTTGTTGGGAAGCGTACGAACACTTCGACTGAAATGTGCAGGAGCTCCATCGTGCATGAACAACATGTTGTGTCATACTTGTAAAGGCACATGTTCTAGCAGCACAGGTAGAGTATCCCGTATGAAATCGTGATAACGTACACCATTGAGCGTAGGTGGAAGAACAAGGGGCCCAATCAAGGCATCACCAACAATGCCTGCCCAAACGATGACAGAAAATCTGTGTTGATGACGTGATTGCACAATTGCGTGCGGATTCTCGTCAGCCCACACATGTTGATTGTGAAAATTTACAATTTGATCACGTTGGAATGAAGCCCCATCCGTAAAGAGAACATTTGCACTGAAATGAGGATTGACACATTGTTGGATGAACCATTCGCAGAAGTGTACCCGTGGAGGCCAATCAGCTGCTGATAGTGCCTGCACACGCTTACATGGTACGGAAACAACTCGTTCTCCCGTAGCAGTCTCCATACAGTGACGTGGTCAACGTTACCTTGTACAGCAGCAACTTCTCTGACGCTGACATTAGGGTTATCGTAAACTGCACGAAGAATTGCCTCGTCCATTGCAGGTGTCCTCGTCGTTCTAGGTCTTCCCCAGTCGGGAGTCATAGACTGGAATGTTCCGTGCTCCCTATGACGCCGATCAATTGCTTCGAACGTCTTCCTGTCGGGAAACCTTCGTTCTGGGAATCTGTCTCGATACAAACGTTCCGCGCCACGGCTATTGCCCCGTGCTAATCCATACACCAAATGCGCATCTACCAACTCCGCATTTGTAAACATTGCGCTGACTGCAAAACCACGTTCGTGAGGAACACTAACCTGTTGATGCTACGTACTGACGTGCTTGATGCTAGTACTGTAGAGCAATGAGTCGCATGTCAACACAAGCACCGAAGTCAACATTACCTTCCTACAACAGGGTCAACTGGCGGTGAACGGAGGAAGTACAGTGCATAATGACGAAACTAAAATGAGCTCTAACATGGAAATTAAGCGTTTCCGGACACATGTCCACATAACATCTTCTCTTTATTTCTGTGTGAGGAATGTTTCCTGAAAGTTTGGGCGTTCCTTTTTGTAACACCATATGTTGTTGTGGTCTTCAGTCCTGAGACTGGTTTGATGCAGCTCTAAATGCTACTCTATCCTGTACAAGTTTCTTCATCTCCCAGTACTTACTGCAACCTACATCCTTCTGAATCTACTTAGTGTATTCATCTCTTGGTTTCCCTCTACGATTTTTACCCTCCACGCTGCCCTCCAATGCTAAATTCGTGATTCCTTGATGCCTCAAAACATGTCCTACCAACCGATCCCTTCTTCTAGTCAAGTAGTGCCACAAACTTCTTTTCTCCCCAATTCTATTCAATACCTCCTCATTAGTTATGTGATCTACCCATCTAATCATCAGCATTCTTCTGTAGCACCACATTTCGAAAGCTTCTATTATCATCTTGTCCAAACTATTTATCGTCCATGTTTCACTTCCATACATGGCTACACTCCATACAAATACTTTCAGGAACGACTTCGTGACACTTAAATCTATACTCGATGTTAACAAATTTCTCTTCTTCACAAACGCTTTCCTTGCCATTGCCAGTCTACATTTTGTACCCTTTCTACTTCGACCATCGTCAGTTATTTTGCTCCCCAAATAGCAAAACTCCTTTACTACTCTAAGTGTCTCATTTCCTAATCTAATTCCCTCATTATCACCCGACTTAATTCGGCTACATTCCATTAACCTCGTTTTGCTTTTGTTGATGTTCATCTTATATCATCCTTTCAAGACACTGTCCATTCCGTTCAACAGCTCTTCCAAGTCCTTTGCTGTCTCTGACAGAATTACAATGTCATCGGCGAACCTCAAAGTTTTAACTTCTTCTCCATGAATTTTAATACCTACTCCGAATTTTTCTTTTGTTTTCTTTACTGCTTGCTCAATATACAGATTGAATAACATCTGGGCGAGGCTACAACCCCGTCTCACTCCTTTCCCAACCACTGCTTCCCTTTCATGCCCCTCGACTCTTATAACTGCCATCTGGTTTCTGTACAAATTGTAAATAGCCTTTCGCTCCCTGTATTTTACCCCTGCCACCTTCAGAATTTGAAAGAGAATATTCCAGTTAACATTGTCAAAAGCTTTCTCTAAGTCTACAAATGCTAGAAACGTAGGTTTGCCTTTTCTTAATCTTTCTTCTAAGATAAGTCGTAAGGTTAGTATTGCCTCACGTGTTCCAACATTTCTACGGAATCCAAACAGATCTTCCCCGAGGTCCGCTTCTACCAGTCTTTCCATTCGTCTGTAAAGAATTCGCGTTAGTATTTTGCAGCTGTGACTTATTAAACTGATAGTTCGGTAATTTTCACATCTGTCAACACCTGCTTTCTTTGGGATTGGAATTATTATATTCTTCTTGAAGTCTGACGGTATTTCGCCTGTCTCATACATCTTTCTCACCAGATGGTAGAGTTTTGTCATGACTGGCTCTCCCAAGGCCATCAGTAGTTATAATGGAATGTTGTCTACTCCCGGTGCCTTGTTTCGACTTAGGTCTTTCAGTGCTCTGTCAAACTCTTCACGCAGTATCTTATCTCCCATTTCGTCTTCATCTACATCCTCTTCCATTTCCATAATGTTGTCCTCAAGTACATTGCCCTTGTATAAACCCTCTATATACTCCTTCCACCTTTCTGCCTTCCCTTCTTTGCTTAGAACTGGGTTGCCATCTGAGCTCTTGATATTCATACAAGTGGTTCTCTTATCTCCAAAGGTCTCTTTAATTTTCTTGTAGGCAGTATCTATCTTACCCCTAGTGAGACAAGCCTCTACATCCTTACATTTGTCCTCTAGCCATCCCTGCTTAGCCATTTTGCACTTCCTGTCGATCTCATTTTTGAGACGTTTGTATTCCTTTTTGCCTGCTTCATTTACTGCATTTTTATATTTTCTCCTTTCATCAATTAAATTCAATATTTTTTCTGTTACCCAAGGATTTCTATTAGCCCTCGTCTTTTTACCTACTTAATCGCCTGCTGCCTTCACTACTTCATCCCTCAGAGCTACCCAATCTTCTTCTACTGTATTTCTTTCCCCCATCCCTGTCAATTGTTCCCTTATGCTCTCCCTGAAACTCTCTACAACCTCTGCTACTTTCAGTTTATCCAGGTCCCATCTCCTTAAATTCCCACCTTTTTGCAATTTCTTCAGTTTCAATCTGGAGTTCATAACCAATGGATTGTGGTCAGAATCCACATCTGCCCCTGGAAATGTCTTACAATTTAAAACCTGGTTCCTAAATCTCTGTCTTACCTTTATATAATCTATCTGATACCTTTTAGTATCTCCAGGAATTTTCCAGGTATACAACCTTCTTTTATGATTCTTGAACCAAGTGTTAGTTATGATTAAGTTATGCTCTGTGCAAAATTCTACAAGGCGGCTTCCTCTTTCATTTCTTCCCCCCAATCCATATTCCCCTACCATGTTTCTTTCTCTCCCTTTTCCTACTGACGAATTGCAGTCACCCATGACTATTAAATTTTCGTCTCCCTTCACTACCTGAATAATTTCTTTTATTAACACCATATATATATATATATATATATATATATATATATATATATATATATATAAGTTGCATAAATGTTCAGTCATACATATGACTGAACATTTATGCAACTTCTTTGGGACAGTACTTGATTTTAGATAACTGCATCATCTGCAAAAAGCCTGAGGGGACTGTTAATATCAATATCATTATTAATACTAATATTTAATGTTTGGTATGCGTACCTTTCAAAACAGGAAGCCAAAAGTTTAGCATCTAACAGACAATTTAACATTAAAAACACAATCAACATTACACATCCAGTTTCACTAAAATGCATTTAAACGGATAACTTTCAATAGGAGTGGGAACAAAAATGTGTCACTGCTCTTCAGTATAATAAGTTTGTGCCGATGCAAGTGGGGACCGCTACGGCCCCAGGTTCGAATTCTACCTCGGGCATGGATGTGTGTGATGTCCTTAGGTTAGTTAGGTTTAAGTAGTTCTAAGTTCTAGGCGACTGATGACCTCAGAAGATAAGTCGCATAGTGCTCAGAGCCATTTACGATGCAAGTGGTGGGTGCAGCTCGTGATATCTTCATTTGAGGCAAAGTCACTCTATCATAGTACGAATTACATATAGAAGCTAAGTACTGTAAGTTACTAAATAGTACCGTAAGTTACTTACAGAATCCTTCCGCTGCGTAAGGGTGGAGTACGAGTTCAATATTGCTTCAGTCAGCTGGAATTTAAACTGTCCAAATTCAATTCTTTAATTTAAATACCAGGAAATGTAGTTCCCTTCGAACGAATGCATTTTTTCCCGCAATGTATGCAATGTTTGCCCATGAAGCGTTCAAAGAAACTGAATTACGAATCGCGAGTCAACAACGGCGGGGTTCCCCCTGCTCTCTGGCGCGCTGTCAGCTGCGGGGCTGCCAACGCACGCCGCGTGCCGCTCAGAAATTCCTCGTGAAGTTGTTACAAATCTAATTACGCGCGCTGCGCTTCACGGACGGCTGCTTTAATGTGTCTCCCTTATCCCGTTACGTGGAGTTTCCGTTCCCCGCCTACAACTCCCGCCGAGAGCCTGGCGGACAAATGTCTCCACAGCGTGTCCGCACTGCGACCGCACCCTTCCGATACTCCGCCGTAAACATTCTGAACCATCAGTTTCTGGCCGAGTTGGGAAATACAGCTGTGACTGTCATGTAGGGATTTTATTTTTGTTGTGTCGTGTCTCTCTTCCTTTTTTTTTTTTTTTTTTACATCCTACTCCGCAAGTCACTTAACTGCATTAAATGAAACCAATCATACCGCAAAGAAGCGGGCAGGTAATAGTGAACTAAAATTATTTCCTTCAGTTTTCGGGATTGCAGAGCAGAGCAGAAGAATTTGTGATGTGTTTTACAGGTGAACGTGGGCTGCAGATGAAATATTATTCGCAGTGCAAAAATATAATTTACCTTCATGACATAAAAGAAATCTTGCTGTGCGTAGTTCTGGTCTGTCAAACATTATAGTAAAAACATTTTTTTCTCTCATAATAGTCTCATGTTCTCGTGTTAGTCATGGTACTTACTGGTGATTTACTATTAACAAAAATCCATTGCAAAATTTTGTTGTTGAACAAACATTGCGTACTGTAACATCAGTATTCATCACGAAATAATTTTCAGTAGCCTTTTCAATAACTGTAAAGTAAGGAAGAAATATTGAACTTTATGGCGAGTTACAGTAACGAAACAATGTTCGTTTAATTGAAAGCCAGATCCAGAATAATAAGAACATAATATATTCTGTTTTGTTGAAAATTAATGATCCAAAGAAAGTCACAGCACAGCATCCCTAAAAAGTATTTCAGGGCTCTCTTCGTAGCAACATATTTTATCTCATATATTCGACCGGGCGGTGTGGCCGAGCGGTTCTAGGAGCTACAGTCTGGAACCAAGCGACCGTTACACGGTCGCCGGTTCGAATCCTGCCTCGGGCATGGACGTGTGTGATGCTCTTAGGTTAGTGAGGTTTAAGTAGTTCTAAGTTCTAGGGGACTGATGACCTCAGATGTTAAGTCCCATAATGGTCAGAGCCATTTGAACCTTCATATATTGGTTGTTACGCGAGCAATAACAAGAAGAGAGCGAAACTGTCGCCCAAAAGCGTGGGGCAGAATTTGCAGTGGCCACGAAAATAATAAATGTTTTATGTGTTTTCTTTCATTGTCTGTTGTTTTATATATATATATATATATATATATATATATATATATATATATATATATGTGTGTGTGTGTGTGTGTGTGTGTGTGTGTGGATGTAACTTTGTATACTTCATAAGAAGAAACACATAGTATCCTATGATTGTAACACCATTGAGTCATTGTTAGAATCATCCAACTCGTACAAATACCTGTGTGTAACACTTTGCAAGGATAGGAAACGGAATGGCCACGTAAGCTCGTTCATGGTTAAGTAGGTGGCAGATTGCAGTTTATTGGTAGAGAGAAAGTAACACAGAGATACTGAAGAAACTGAACTGGTAGGCCTATGAAGATAGGTGTAAACTATCCCGAGGAAGTCTGCTAACAACGTTTCAAGAGCAGGCTTTAAATGATGAAATTAGAAATATACTACAAACTCGTACGAATCGCTCACACGGGGATCGTGAGAATAAGATTAAAATAATTATAGCAAGCACAGCAGCACTCAAACAGTCAATCTTGCCACGTTCCGTACGTGAATGGAAGGGTAGCAATCACTGATAACAGGTACTATAGGATGTACCATCTGTCTTGCACTTTTAGATGGTATGTAAATGTAGATGCAAAGCCGATAGCCTGCCAACACTATCTGTTAGTGACAAAATTTGTAAGTAGGCTGTTTAGGTTTTTATATTGGTAACGCCACGCAGCGCACTGTATGAAAATCGCTGGCTGTGCTGTGTGCAGTCTCTGGCTGGGTGGCATTGTTGTAATATTCGCTATTGTAGTGTTGGTCTGTTGGCTGTTAACAGCGCGTAACGTTGCCCAGTTGGATGTGAGCCGCCAGCAATGGTGGATGTGGGGAAGTGAGATGGCGGATTTTTGAGAGCGGATGATGTGGACCTGTGTCCATCAGAAATAGTACATTTGTAAGAATGGATGTCAGGAACTGCTATATATATTATGACTTTTGAACACTATTAAGGTAAATAAATTGTTTGTTCTCTACCAAAATCTATCATTTGCTAACTATGCCTATCAGTATTTAGTGTCTTCAGTAGTTTGAATCTTTTATTTAGCTGGCAGTAGTGGCGCTCGCTGTATTGCAGTAGTTCGAGTAACGAAGATTTTTGTGAGGTAAGTGATTTGTGATAGGTATTGGTTAATGTTAGTCAGGGCCATTCTTTTGTAGGGATTATTGAAAGTCAGATTGCGTTGCGCTTAAAAATATTGTGTGTCAGTTTAGTGTTGATCAGAATAAAGTCAGATTGCGTTGCGCTTAAAAATATTGTGTGTCAGTTTAGTGTCGATCAGAATAGGTAAAGAGTACGTTCAGTTTTGCTCAGCTGTTTGAAAATCAAATAACGTAAGAGATTTATCAGCACTGTAATTCAATAATTTTTCTAAGGGGACGTTTGAAATTCACTGCGAGATTGCACAGGGAAATCTAGCTGCTAGAATTCTAAGAAATATCGTATCGTATCCCGCCAGAAATGAAATCTGACCACGAACATTGTTGAAAAACTGATTACATTGTAACTAAAGTGGATCCGCGTGCCGGCCGACGTGGCCGTGCGCTTAAAGGCGCTGCAGTCTGGAACCGCAAGACCGCTACGGTCGCAGGTTCGAATCCTGTCTCGGGCATGGATGTTTGTGATGTCCTTAGGTTAGTTAGGTTTAACTAGTTCTAAGTTCTAGGGGACTAATGACGTCAGCAGTTGAGTCCCATAGTGCTCAGAGCCATTTGAACAATTTTTTTGGATCCGTGTGAAATTTAGTTAAGGAAAGGTGCTGTTTTCTACACTACAGCCCATCTAGATAGCAGAGATGAAAAATCCAGCTACTGACAAGCAAGGGCGCAATGTGTTCTCTAAAAGTAATGTTATCTTTCTTGGTTCACAATTTTTGATAATGGTTTTAAATAAATTGAAAATTAACTGACTCCTGATAAGTGGACAGTGACTCTGGGTTAAATGAACTTAACAGCCATCTCGTATCATATGACTTAATAACATTTAATGAAACTTCATTAATAATGAAGCTTTCTCTGAAATCACGTAACTGTAATAGAAGATACATGTCTGTTCTTTAGGACTAGTGTGAAAGAACAAACACTATTTTCATACAGAAGCCACTTTGAATTTAGGCAAAAAAGAAATACAGACATTGTCTGTTAGTGGGCACAAATTTAAATCAGTGAGGAAAGTAGAAAATTTGTGCCAGACCGAGATTCGAACACAAGTATTGTGCTTACTGATCTGATTGTTGAGCCATCCGGACACAGTGGCCATCACAGCTGCACGGAATACCCTAGCACGTCTCCTGCCAGACCAAATTTTCCTGCCGGCCGCGGTGATCTAGCGGTTCTAGGCGCGCAGTCCGGAACCGCGCGATTGCTACGGTCGCAGGTTCGAATCCTGCCTCCGGCATGGATGTGTGTGATGTCCTTAGGTTAGTTAGGTTCAAGTAGTTCTAAGTTCTAGGGGACTGATGACCACAGTAGTTAAGTCCCATAGTGCTCAGAGCCATTTGAACCAAATTTTCCACTTATCCACACATTACTGATGTGGTGCCCCTTGCCCATTATCCTCATTATTCGCGGCATTTCGCCGATTACCGTAAGAGTTCGAGTCTGATGTGCATCCACACTGAAGGGATCCTTGGCCACCCTCGCCTTAATTACATATATTTGTTGCTCGTTCTTTCGGGCATGTCCGACCTGGGTTCGAATCCCGCCCTCGTAAAATTCTCAACTTTACCCATTGATTTAAATCAGTGCCCACTCGGACCCAACGTCTGTATTTCCTTTGTGTCTTATAATTTAAAAATTAAAAAATTAAACTTCACTTCCTTAAACAAAGTTCCAAAATCTAATTCTTAAATTCATTTCTCTCACAGTGATCGATAAATCCTAACAAAAAAAAATGGAAAGCAAAAAGACTACTGATTTGGATGTCTGACGAACCAAAAATGCTGCATTATCAAACCGCTGCCGCAAATTAAGGAAAATTAATGATTACCTATAATCCATTCTTCACCAAGAGTACAATCGAACCAATGTAAAAAGAAATTTTTTCCCTCCACACTACATCTTCCATTAATTCATATTATAATTCCCATAGGTCACTCCAAAAGAAATGCACACTATTTTTTTAATCAGTCTTTTATTCTACATGTTTGAAAGTTTTACGTTGTGTAGATACATCCTGTAGGAACAATATTTTCATTTCTTCATATAATTTCCATCCCTCTCAACTGCCTTACGCCATCTTGGAACCAGCGCCTGTATACCCGCACGGTAAAATTCTGGACCAACCTGTTGGAGCCACTGTTTGGCAGCGTGCACAAGGGAGTCATCATCTTCAAACCTCGTTCCACGAAGAGAGTCTTCCTGTTTCCCAAAGAGATGATAGTCACATGGAGCCAGGTCAGGACTGTAAGGCGGGTGTATCAGTGTTGTTCATCCGAGTTTTGAGATCTCTTCCATGGTTTTTTTTGACTGACATGTGGACGTGGATTGTCGTGCAACAGCAAAACATCCTGCTTTTGCCGATGTGGTCGAACACGACTCAGTTGAGCCTGAAGTTTCTTCAGTGTCGTCACATATGCATGAGAATTTATGGTTGTTCCACCTGGCATGATGTCCACAAGCAAGAGTCCTTCGGAATCGAAAACCACCGTAGCCATAACTTTTCCAGAAGAAGGTGTGGTTTTGAATTTTTTTCTTGGGTGAATTTGCATGATACCACTCCATTGATTGCCCCTTCGTCTCTGGTGAAAAATGATGGAGCCATGTTTCATCACCTGTCACAATTCTTTCAAGAAATTCATCTCCACGATTCTCGTACTGTTCCAACCGTTTTTCTTGATTCTTTGTGAGCCACTGTCAACATCCTGGGAACTCACCTGGCACAAACCTTTTCTAACGCCAACACTTTCAGTATTCTGCAAACACTTCCTTCCCCTATCACAACGTAGCGTGACAGTTCGTTCACTGTGATGCGTCTGTCAGCAGTCAACAACTCGTTAACTCTGTGGAGTGTGTGCAGTACGAGGCCTGCCGCTGCGAGGGCAATCCTCAATATTGCCGTGCCCGCTTTCATCACGTAACCTGCTTGACCACCGACAAACTGTACTGCGATCGAATGTAGCATCTCCATACATCTTTTCCAACCTTTTGTGGATATCTCCCACTGTCTCGTTTTCATATCACAGGAATTCTATGACAGCATGTTGCTTCTGACGAACCTCAAGTGTAGCAGCCATCTCGAAGACATGCTGTGACGGCACCACTCACGGGAACAGGTTGAAAACAAGCGGGAACGATGTATCTACACGCTGTAAAACTTTCACACATGCAGAACGAAAACTGTATTTTTACAAAAATAGTGTGCATTTATTTTAGAGTGACCCTCGTA
Organism: Schistocerca serialis cubense; assembly: GCF_023864345.2. Taxonomy (NCBI): domain Eukaryota; kingdom Metazoa; phylum Arthropoda; class Insecta; order Orthoptera; family Acrididae; genus Schistocerca; species Schistocerca serialis. The sequence continues at coordinate 370,305,788 of NC_064645.1, forward strand.
CTTACTGCTACTAAACCAAAACTCGACCGCTCACATCTAACGCCAAGAGTCACCTGTCCGTCTCCTCTCCTTGGATAAACGTGCAACTGTGGCGAACATCTTCAAAGAGCAAGGATCACCTCTAACTCATCTCCGTGCAGCGCAAATTCTCTGCCAAGGCTCCGCACGCATGTCTATACAATTCAGACATTACGTGCGCGATTCCAGACATCCAAAACAAGAAAATTCTGTACGAAAATTTGCAGACACACCTTTCACCCTCAGATAAGTTACCTATTGTTCGCAGTTAAATGTTAGTAAAACTCAACATTGCCTGTTCTACTACTGATTGTCACGCATCACTCGACAACACTATATAAAATAATTTCCCTCAAAATATACACAGAAAGCATTTAAACGTAAGAAAATACAAATTTACTGAATCACATTCCCATAAAAAATATTAATAATCACACGAACTTTGTTTACAAAATCGATCTGCGTACGACCCAGCAATATGTCGCCAATAGAAACGTAGAAATGAGGGCAAAAGACAGGAACACATTCATATATGCATTCACGTCAATGCCAGTGCACTTTATGTACATTTTCACCATCATACAGAATGTTTGATGGTTCAAAACGAAGCTTAATGTAACAGCATTGCACCTGGCAGCTTGTGACTGAAACTAATTGTGAAAAATGTTTCAAGTTGCTATACTGCACCTAAATAGTTTCCTTTGTTCTTCCTGATTACCATTTTACGTGCTCAGTGCTTTATGCCTGCGAGCATGAAACTGAAGTGTATCTGCAGTGACACAAATGCATCAATGAATGAAAAAATATGTCTTCAAGTCTTTGTTTTGAACGCTATGTCCCTCTTGTTGAGATAATAGCTGCATCGTGTGCAAACCGCAGTTGTGAGTCGGCATCACACGTACATATGTACAACGAATACCGTTTATGAAAAGATGCTTCAGTACATTTATCTTCCATTCTTTATGCTTACGTAGTTGGTGGTCATATTTAGGAGGGCATAATTTTATATAGAATCTGCGTCTAGTAATAGTACACCTCAAATCCATTTCTATTTACAATAAATTGCGTACAATGATTGTCTTATCAGAGGAATAGCATCAAAAGTGTATCGCAGTACTGCAGGCTTCCAAGTCTTCGACCTTCAGTTATTGCTATTATCTCGTAATATTCCTTTTTAAGGCAGTTGAGAGTTACATTAATACCCTCGCAATTTCGTAGTGAAAACTAAAAGGAACCCGATTATTGACAAAACCTTTACAGTGCAGTTACCGGGAGCTGTTTCACTACACTCTCTCACAGATTAGATATTCGCTACAATTTGCTACTTTCTTAAAGTTTTAAACCTTTCGCAGATGTTTACAGCTTAACTCCTCGATGCGGATAAAATGGAAAAACTTTTTTGATTTCGTTGCTGGAAGATTTCAGAAGTATTTCTCTTCGTAGCTTGAAATACCTTTAAGATCAGTAGAAATTATTTTTTATTTGAGAGGTTTTCGACACCAGCTCATTATCGGAAACTCGCAGTTCAATCTAAGTTCTCCCTGTGACAAAAATGAAAGTAGTTGCTAAGCAGAATACGTGACAATGTCAGAGTTAATTTTGTATCAGCACTAAAGATAATCATGTTTTTTGGATATGAGATTCTGCGGAAGACAGGCGTATTTAACTTCCCCTTGAGTCGTGGTGGCTCGCGCTAGGATGTTCGACTTGTATCCTTGATATCGATTTTGGGCTGTCCTGCTTTCTCTCACTGCTCCCCCGGCGGGCTTTCCGGGTGAACGTGTGACGAGTGAGTCCCCGGTCGGCGTTCAACGAGCCAACTTGTGTTGAAAACAAATCCGCGTCCCTAAACGTGGTGCATGGGCCTCGCCGTGCTCGCCGCCCTTGTCCTTTGGCGCACACCGGTTGTACAGTGCCGATCATTGGGCGCCTTGGCGTGCAAAAATTGTGGTGGGTTCGTCGTCTCACGCTAAACAGCTTTCCAGCTCGTAATTTGCAAGCTCCAAGTTAAATATGACTTTTATTCTGTGTTCAACTAAGAAGACTGTTGAAACTTATTGTGGCATGAGTAGCTGCCGGAGATGATTCTGAACTTGATTCCATAGTCGCTATATTAAGGAGGCTGATGTGCTTCATTCCGTTTTTGATCATCCGTGGAGTGTGTGTTTTAAGTGGTTTTCATGCAAATTTTAACTTGTCTTAGGACATATTGTCCGCTTTGGAACTGGCTGCGGTTGTGTACGTGCCCGGCAGCCGTAGAGTTAATGGTTTAATCATTCGCCACGGCAGGATTTGGTATGTTTCTGCAAATTTTAACTTGTCTTAGGACATATTGTCCGCTTTGGAACTGGCTGCGGTTGTGTACGTGCCCGGCAGCCGTAGAGTTAATGGTTTAATCATTCGCCACGGCAGGATTTGGTATGTTTCTTTAAAGTGGAAAGTGCCTTAAGGCAACTTGAAGTGATCTCTAAAATTCCTGCTAATTTACTGGGAGACGGGTAATGTTAGTGTATTGCTCCTTAAGAGTTTGGGAGCGTGCTTGTTATATATTCCAGTGTGGCTGTGATTTGACCTTGTTTTCGTTGCAATCTACTTGTGCTGCAGGCCATTTGTTAAGACTGCCCGTTTCCTGTTGTCAGCGCGGTTATGGATTCTTGTCAGGACCTCTCATTGTGGGTCGGATTATATATAAATATATACCGGCTGCTATGTGACCATGCGCACAAGCTGTGGGGAGTGAAGGCTCGTATTGCCTGCCGGCCGTAGCGTTATTACTTCCAAACACTCCTATGGGAGTTAACGCTGTTCTCTAAAGTGCAATCTGGGAATCATTCTGAGTCATTATGTCCGTTAATTATGTGAGGCCACCTTGTTAATATTGGCGTTTCTGTAAGTCATTTTAATGGTTGAGTTATTACTAGCCCTTCTTATTTAATACTTATGTTAATCTTTTGCGTATCTTGAATGAACGTGCAAATTGTTATTATTCCTGTGTGCAAGTTTTGCGACGTTGGTTGGCCCACTTTGTACTTTTAGTATAAGCATGTTTCACTGTAAACCTTTATGTGGGCAGTTCAGTTTTATTAAGCTTTAAGATCTGTTTGTTCTTTATGAGGTTGTGGTTTTATGTGGCTGTGTATAGTGTTATCAGTCTCTTGAGACATGGTTAAACAAGAACGATTGTTTGTGACTGATTATTCACCGTGCCTATTATCAATGATTTTGGTTGCGGGCGCAAAATAATATGATTCGTATTCGTGTTTATGTAATTCAATCAAAGTGCATATTTGTATATTGCATCAGTAAGAGGGCAAGTGTCCGAATTGAAGTTTATTATAAAGTCTGCTTTGAGTCAAATTAAAATTGTAAGACAATCACAAGCTTGAAACGTCCTGGCAGATTAAAACTGTGTGCCGGACCGAGACTCGAACTCGGGACCTTTGCCTTTCGCGGGCAAGTTCTGTACCAACTGAGCTACCCAAGCACGACTCACGCCCCGTCCTCACAGCCTCACAGCCAAGTCTCCGCAATATCCTTTCTTTCAGGAATGCTAGTTCTGCAAGGTTCCCAGGAGAGCTTCTGTAAAGTTTGGAAGGTAAACGAGGTACTGGCAGAAGTAAAGCTGTGAGGACGGGGCGTGAGTCATGCTTTGATAGCTCAGTTGGTAGAGCACTTGCCCGCGAATGGCAAAGGTTCCGAGTTCGCGTCTCGGTCCGACACACAGTTTTAATCTGCCAGGTAGTTTCATATCAGCGCACACTCCGCTGCAGAGACAAAATCTCATTGTCGAATCACAAGCTTGTCCATCACCAGTGATTCCGGGCTTCCTATTTTTTTTAAATAACCGTGATGAGATTGTAATTTTCATTTTCTAAAGAATTGGGTAGTACCACGATTAACCCCTGTCAGTGTGGTTTGCCGTACATGGGGCGTTCTTTGCGTGCAGTTCTGGAACGTTGGCTGAGCATCGACGCTATGTCCGCCTGCTCCCGCCTACAACATCTCCTGTGGCGGAACACTTTATACATTCAAACCGTGCTATGGACTATGAGAGCGTCCGGGTTTCTAAATCCGGCCCATCCTTCTGGGTCTCACTCTCTAGAGAAACAACTGAAATGCGTTTGACGAATGATGTAATTCGTCGTGATGATGATTTTAGTCTTGAAAAATGTGGAATCCAGCAATGGAAGCAGATGACTCCAGTAGACAAGAATTAGTGAAACGTTACGCCTTACAAAAGCGTCCCGGTAGCATACGCGTATGTCTGCTGCGCGTTGGTGGTTCCCTCGACAATGATCTGTCGTGTTCTTTTACGGAGCTGGCTCTCTCTACCGGTATGTAAGGTGAACTGGAGCGCTTTACAGTCAATCTCTGAGCGTCGTTCCGAAGACAGCTGAGCGTTCTACAGCCGAAACATAAATAGCAGACTAAATCTGGTTACGGTTTACTTTCTGTTGTTTTATGGATCAAGTAAAAAGCCGTGAAAATATAAAGATTCAGTGTAGAAGATGGCGACTTTGATGTGTTTAGTGTCAGAAAGATAGTAAATAATTTGTAAGCAGCTTAAAGCTTTTGTTTCAAAGAATGTCATTTATCTTGTCTGGCAGAACCAACCCGGCAATCGCCTGTCCCTACCTAGTGAAACTTGTTGGCAGACCGAACCAAGGGAATATGAAGTTGAACATCGCCATTTCCTCTTACCGACTGAAGTATCCACGCATGTCACACAACTTCCCTACCGCTTCAGTACTGCTAGCATCTCTCCTTCTTCCCAAAATTAATACAGGCGTGCTGACTGGCTATTCAGGAAATAAGGATATTATGGAGCACCACGTTTGTGCATTACACCCGCAGAGGCAAGGATTCATCCTCGAAACATTTCTCTCTGATACCCTTTCGTACAGGATCACTAGTCCAACGAGGTAAGTCGGAGAGCAGCGGTGGCCACTCGGCACTTATAATAAGAGATTTCTAGTACTTAAAGGTTCAAAAAAAGTCGGAGAGCCATGGTTGTCAGCTATCCCATTAGGGTAAGGAATCTCCAGTATATGAAGTTTCACAAACATGTCCCATTCAGATCTTGCATGGGACACTTAACTCCAGTAATCACTATTTTTTTCTTCGTTTACCTTATTCGTGCAACTTAACTGTAGAAATTACATCTACTTTATGCCTCTGTATCACTGCTCTATGTCCTGTGGTATGAATTTGTTTACAATACGTATGTAGGAATGACAGTGCAGTATGTCACAATATACTTGCGTATTCATTACTAGAGAAGGGATTTAAATTTGAATTTGCCTCCTTTAAACTACAGCCTAAGTCAGTTGTCAAAGCGTCCTGAATAATAAAGCCATGTATTACTAAACACTAATCAGAACGTCCGCAACTCGTGGACTAGTGGCTATCGTTGCTTCCTGTGGATCACGGGTTCCCGGGTTCGATTCCCGGCCGCGTTGGGCATTTTCTCTGCCCGGGGATTGGGTGTTTGTGTCATCATCATCATCATCCGTGAGAGTGCCTAGACTGCACTGCGTAAAAAACTGGGCTGTGTAAAAATTGGGCTGATGACTGCACAGCTGAACGCCCCGCGAACCAAACATCATCATCATCATCATCACCATCATCATCATCACTAATTAGAAGTCTGGAAAAGTGTGAAACAATTACCCATGCTTACTTTAAATGAGGCAACGATAAGGGCACCAATAAACCGACGACTGCTACACGTAGACACATATCAATTGTCAATGGACGACATTCAAACTTAGTTGTTTGTTAAACGAATACGAATAACATCGAAGTAATGATACCTAATTCACTTTGTAAGAAAGTTAAACGGTTATGTGTCAATGTATAAAGATGATAAAATCAAAATCCATTGCTAGCTCACGTGATCAATAATTCATTCAAGGCGAAATATGTACAACTTACATATTTATAGTTACAAATACAAGAATTTTTTTGGATACTGTTAAGGATAAAGAAGTTGGTAAATATGATTTTTCAAGGAACTGCGCTTATGATGGAATGGTATACCTTATGTTCAGTTTCAATGATTAAAATTTTGAATTTTCTGTGTTTAACTGAGCTCCTTAGCATTTACATTCACAGGTTATTACTACAGTAATTTATGAAACTAATTAACGTAGGTTTAATGGTTCCTGCATTCTGCATGTCCTTTCCTAAACAAGGCAACAGTTGATTGGCGGAAGAATTTGGAGCTATCACGGGTGTCCTATATAGTGGTGCTGTTATAAATTGGCAACCCAAGCGGAGAACCTTTGTAAATCTTGGGTACCAGGAGAGGGATGCTAACAGAATTGCGGCCGGCCGAAGTGGCCGTGCGGTTAAAGGCGCTGCAGTCTGGAACCGCAAGACCGCTACGGTCGCAGGTTCGAATCCTGCCTCGGGCATGGATGTTTGTGATGTCCTTAGGTTAGTTAGGTTTAACTAGTTCTAAGTTCTAGGGGACTAATGACCTCAGCAGTTGAGTCCCATAGTGCTCAGAGCCATTTTAACAGAATTGCCACTGTGAGGGCGATATGTGAATCGGGTTTGGACAGATCGGTTAAGAGCATTTACCAAGAAAGCGAAGATCTCTGATGCGGATCCCGATACAACAAAAAAAGCGTACGGTGCTACAGAATGGTAGATTAATTCTGAGAGAGAAATTTAAATTTGCATCCCACTTCTCCTGATTATATTTCGAGTGTCTGAGCCAGTTTTCAGTTACATAAAACTGAAACTTTATCTAATGCACTCACTTGTACAGAAAATGTATATTTGTACAGAAAATGTATATTTCATGCTGTTCATCTGTTATATTTACTTGTTTGGTTCTTGTTAAATTTTTGTTTATGATAGTTTCATATTTTTGTACTTAAAGTTAGTGGAGAAAAAATGTAGCACGAAATCGCCAATGAGCATCTAAGGTAATTACTGGAAAGATTCAAATGTAGAAGCGCCTTCTCTGAAATCTTTGCTATGATTTCCAGCGGTGACTCTGTAACCTCCCCCTCACTTATCGACCTTAATGACAGTAAAAATTAAACCAGGTGTACCTAATGACAATTTGGGAAAAGCAGTCGCCACCAAAGTTAATCTGTCGGTAAAGAGGGAGGAGGTTACATCTAAATGAAAGGAAAAATGCAAATGAAATTGGTGAAAATTAATTTTGAGAAAAGGGTAAAATTAATAAAGAAAGTAAATGTGCGGTCGTTACGTTAACAATTAATTGGTGTTAATCAGATATTTGAGATTTGAGGAAAATTACGGTCGCCAGTCCTACGGACAACTACTATAATAACTGAAAAAGAAAGGTTATTGCACATATAATTAGCACTAAAAGCGTGGCAACTGAAGGCTGACACGTGTTGTTTGAAAAGTGAATGTTTGCCAGCAGTAATAAATTTCGCTACACTCTGATTTAATTTAGCAAAAGATTTAATAAAACTGGGAAATTGAAAGTTAATTTAGTGACTGAAATTAATAGTGAACTTTGTTTCTGCAGCACTACGAATTTCAATAAAATAAGGTTAGACTTGGGCTACCTCAACAATCATTAGAAAAGCTACTTGAATCTGCGCAATTTACAAATCAGAGATTTAACTATGAACTTGAATTAAGTGATTGTGAAAAATTAACAATAGTAAAATTTAGTACGTATCAAGCTGAGCTGCAGTCACAGGTAAACTGAAATGTGGTAACAAAACTCGCAGTCTTAATTTGTGCTTGTGTAATCTAAATATTGTAGCCAGCTATGAATACCTTAACTGAAATTTGAAATTAAGGCAGTGAAATCGAATGATGTTACTTTAATACCGGCGTTTGAATTTCAACTACACTCGGGTTCCTTCCGGAAAAGGAAGGGACCCTGCTTGGTAATGCAATTGGGACAATGAGCAACAAAGATTTATGCTAAGTTGCTGTAATTTTGTGAGGCAAATGGAACAACATTAAAAGCTGAGGTCTGGCATACAGTTCTAAAACTTTACGTGCTTCCAGTCTTCCTTGTTGGTTGATTGAAGGTCTGGAGTCGTCGGTCAAGGGGGTGGCGACAATCACTCATTGTCGGCCGTAGCTGTTGCAGAAGCTGGATGTCGGCGCGCCTTCTTCTCGACACGGTCTCCAGCCGAAACGGGCTCTTGATGTGCGCTAGCTAACGCTTCCCGTCCGCGATGCCATGTCAGAAACTAACATAGCAAGTCGAGCGCAATTACATGCCGCCAAACCCCGAAAGCACGACAACTCGCGGGAGCGTCACACAACACACCTGCTCCACCGCCCTACCCCAGCCAGACTCCGTCTGCTCTGCCCGCGCTCCACCAGGCAGAATGCACACTACCAAAGATCATAAACTCTTTGGTTCGCCTCACGTCCTATCGATGAAATCGTTCGATAACATAGTTTTCCCTTGGCAAGACCCAGCGTAAAAATACAAATAGTTTTTACAAAACAAACCAATTATACATCGACATAAATACAAATAGTAAAACGATTACAATATATAAAGACACAGAAATGTCATATCTTCAGGTAACAAAATAAGGAAAAAAAATTATAGTACAATAGATGGAAATAGGAGGATATGCATTTCCTGCGTTACAACTCCTCCGCCAGAAGTTGCAGAATGTTCAGCGAAGGACGCTGTTGCTTGCGTAGAAAAACAGTGAGAAATGAGTGTTTCGTGGGAACAGCGAGCTTTGCCTTTTAATCTGTCACAGAAGCTACAATATTGGTTCGTGGAGCATCATGACATATTGGAAGTGCGTCATTTGAGTGAAAAAGTGTGTGGGAAACGTTGCTATTTTCTCCCAGAGTATAAGCAAGGTTGGAAGTCACACATGTACACTGACAAAAAAGAAAAAGATAGCACATATTAAAGCTAAACAAACACCACATCGACAAATTACACCCAATCTAACGATACACACCGCTTATGTCTGAGGCTGGCGAAACGCTCTGACACAGCGTTACGGACGAAAGAAATGAAACTGCTCGGAAAATGTCTGAAACACATTGTTACTACACGAGTAGACGAAAATAAATTGAAAACGTAATAGCTGAGTCAGAAAGAAATCTCACATTGAAAAACAGAAACGAAATAAGTGAGATACGCCGTGATCTAACAATAGAGCTAGTAAGCAATCAAACCAAAATCAGATAAAAGAAAACACTTGAAAGTGGAACAATATAGACTCCATATCTATGACAAAACTCAATGAGACACTCCAGGAAGGCAACATAATAATTACAAAAGCAGATAAAGGAAGCATAGTGGTATTCACAGATAAAGAACGATACATTAAGAAGACAAAAATGTTTAGCACAAAAAATAAACTTAGAAAACTAAAATCAGATCCTTGTAACAGGTTACAAAAGCAGTTAAGAAACTCCCACATAGACACTCAAAGATACTAGAAGACAAAAAAAGAAGAAAACTGTTGCAGACATATCCCACTGCATCCTCCCTTCGGTGTCAGCCATAAGAGTGGCATATGACTCATTTTTTTCCCATATCTGATATGGTGCAATACAGCATCACCGGTCTGTCACTGTCTAACTGTATTGGTGGGGCAGTAAATTTAACCTAAGGGCAGTGGCACTGCGTCACTGCGATACTCTTTGGAGGTGTGGAGGTGGGACTTGGAGTCCCGTACCACCCTCCAACGTTGAGAGTACTCATGAGTAAGGCATAAAAACTTAGTCCGACATGGACAGGCAGGGTGTGAAAGTAGTAGACGTTGAATGGGGTTCTAGACCTGCCAATGTATGCAACTGTGGTGGGTGTGCCAGGCCTATCGTTACCCGTGGTCGGAATCCGATTCCTCTAGGATGGTTAGAGGAACCAGATGTTGGGGGAGTATGGTCCCAACGTGGTGTAGACGATGGACAGTGTCCATTGGTAGCACCAATCCTTGTGGAGTGTCCGCCGACAATGGGTGAATGCCGGAACGCATTCCCCGTTGAGCCACTAGGAAAGACCTACCGAAGTTACCCACAATCTTGACATAGATATCCGGTATAGGGGTTTGCGGCAGCATCTTGTGCACTAGGTTGTCGTGCCAAACCTTGTCGTAGGCGTTGTGCAAGTCCAGAAAAAACGGCAGCTGTCGACTTGGTGGTGTTCAAACCTTTGCTGACGTGTACAGTGATGACATACGACTCAGACATATTGTGAACTATAGAAACGCGCCCACATACCTCTCAGCGAAAAACACATTGAAAATTTTATGACCATAAATTACAAGAGGATGGTACTGTAAGAAACTCTACTCAATTGATTCAGTATATGGAAGACATATTCTGAATAGCAACGCTTGTCCAGAAGTACCGTTTCTATTCTACAACGTTTTCAATTCAGATATGTAATGCGTCGACATGTGCTGAGGGAGAGAGGAAAGTCTTAGAGTTGCTTGTGCTGGCTTGCAACAGGGTAGAGAAGATGACGTGCACTACTGCAGATGGTCACGTGGCGTCAATTAACATCTGCCTTGCTACGAGACCTATTCAATATCTGCGCTTCTCCGTTGCAGTAAACGTGATTCGATACATGCTTTCGATTTACACAGACGTGCTCCTTGTGTATGGCGAAGCTCGAGGTAACGGAAGAGCTACTAGTCGGCTGTATCACGAACCTATCCCGCAGCATAGCACGCCATCGCACGAACGTTTTGCCCAAGTTACGCGGCGCTCCAAGAAACAGGTGCCTTCACCATGAGCAGGAAGGACTATGGTGCTCCACTTCAATGCCACAAAACCTGATTTGGGAAGATGTCCCGCATCGCGTCATAGTGAACCCGTCAACGAGTACTCGAACAATTGCGTGTGGAGTGGGTAGTAATCACAGCATCGTCTCTGACGTTCACCATGAGCAACAATTAAACCCGTACAACCTACAAAGGGTACACGTTAGATAGACACCGATATTCTACAGTGCGTTGGCTAATGCACGTGGTTCCTGCTCAGCTGCGTTGACGCATCCTTGTTTCCACGTCGATTTCTGTTCACAGATGAGTGTAAGTTCACTGGGGATTATGTTCTGAATTCACGAAGCAGCCATGTCTGCACAGACGAAAACCCTCGTGTCACACATATGCAAGGACCTCAGCACCAGTCTGGTATCGATGTGTGGGCGAGTATTCTGGACGGTCATGTCATTGGCCAATACATCCTTCCACTCAAGCCAAATGGTCCTGCATACTTATCTTCCTATAAAAACCTGAACCCGTTCTTGGAAGCTATGCCACTGAATATACGTCAGGAAATGTGGTTTCAGCATGATGGTGCGTCACCTCATTTCTCACGTGCCGTTCGGAGACGTCTCAAGAGACGATATCGTGGAAGATGGATGGACCGAGATGGCCCAACCGCGTGGCCGCCGCGGTCGCCGGATTTAACTCCTGTAGACTACTTCTTGTGGCGTCATAGGCTAAATTTAATTTACAAGATTACTTTAGAGTGCTGGCTGCACTAGGAAATGAAGGGACATCACGTGGTATGGAGAGTGTGTACCAGAATATGCATCGTATGTACAGTGACTATAACAATGCTGGTGTTCGCCACATGGAGCCACTGTCATAATCCATCAGTATTGTTCTGTACGTACAGCATTCTGGGTTCTTTCATGTTCTGGACTAATGTAAACATATAATGTTCAAGTGTTAATAGAAAAAACTGTGCTCATAGATGAATGTCTCGTAATGTTTCCTTTCAAACTGTTAGCTAATAACTGTACTGCATCATGCCAAAATCAGTTCCTCAAGAAGAAGTTGGCGACCTAAAGATCTAAATAGAAACGGTCATAGAATGCAATTCGTTTGTTCAAATCAAAATACTGTGTACTCACTCCCCTCTCCAGGACCTAGAAGTTTGTATAAGGGGTTTCAGAACACCCTGTATTAATGAAGTGGCTCGTCTAAAATTCACAAGAGATTACAAAAATTTGGTTAACTGAAACTTCCTGGCAGATTAAAACTGTGTGCCCGATCGAGACTCGAACTCGGGACCTTTGCCTTTCGCGGGCAAGTGCTCTACCATCTGAGCTACCGAAGCACGATTCACGCCCGGTCCTCACAGCTTTTACTTCTGCCAGTATCTCGTCTCCTACCTTCCAAACTTTACAGAAGCTCTCCTGCGAACCTTGCAGAACTAGCACTCCTGAAAGAAAGGATACTGCGGAGACATGGCTTAGCCACAGACTGGGGGATGTTTCCAGAATGAGATTTTCACTCTGCAGCACAGTGTGCGCTGATATCAGCGCACACTCCGCTGCAGAGTGAAAATCTCATTTGGTTTACTACCATAAAGCACGGAGGGAACAAATGAAGTGCCCCCTGAAATAAGCATACGAGCATTTAATATGTGGGCAACTGTAATAATGAAGTCAAATGTTGATTCATGAAAATACACTACTGGCCATTAAAATAGCTACACAAAAAAGAAATGCAGATGATAAACGAGTATTCATTGGATAAATATATTATATTAGAACTGATATAAGATTACATTTTCACGCAGTTTGGATGCATATATCCTGAGAAATCAGTACCCAGAACAACCACCTCTGGGCCGTAATAACGGCCTTCATACGCCTGGGCATTGAGTCAAACAGAGCTTGGATGGCGTGTACAGGTAGAGCTGCCCATGCAGCTTCAACACGATATCACAGTTCATCAAGGGTAGTGACTGGCGTATTGTGACGAGCCAGTTGCTCGGCCACCATTGACCAGACGTTTTTAATTGGTGAGAGATCTGGAGAATGTGCTGGCCAGGGCAGCAGTCGAACATTTTCTGTACAAAGAAAGGCCCGTACAGGACCTGCAACATGCGGTCGTGCATTATCCTGCTGAAATGTAGCGTTTAGCAGGGATTGAATGAAGGGTAGAGCCACGGGTCGTAACACATCTTAAATGTAACGTCCACTGTTGAAAGTGCCGTCAATGCGAACAAGCGGTGACCGAGACGTGTAACAAATGGCACCCCATACCATCTCGCCGGGTGATACGCCAGTATGGCGATGACGAATACACGATTCCAATGTGCGTTCACCGCGATGTCGCCAAACACGGATGCGACCATCATGATACTGTAGACAGATCGTGGATTCATCTGAAAAAATGGCGTTTTGCCATTCATGCACCCAGGTTCGTCGTTGAGTACACCATCACAGGCGCTCCTGTCTGTGATGCAGCGCCAGGGGTAACCACAGCCATGGTCTCCGAGCTGATAGTCCACGCTGCTGCAAACGTCATCGGATTGTTCGTGCAGATGATTGTTGTCTTGAAAACGTTCCCATCTGTTGATCCAGGGATCGAGACGCGGCTGCACGATCTGTTACAGCCATGCGGATAATATACTTGTCATCTCGACTGCTAGTGATACGAGGCCTTTGGGATCCAACATGGCTTTCAGTATTACCCTCCTGAACTCACCGATTCCAGTCATTGGATCTCGACCAACGCGAGCAGCAATGACGCGATACGGTAAACCGAAATCGCGGTAGTCTCCAACCCTCCCTTTATCAAAGTCGGAAACGTAATGTTATGCGTTTCTGCTCTTTACACGACGCATCACAACAACGTTTCACGAGGCAACGCCGGTCAACTGCTGTTTGTGTATGGGGAATCGGTTGGAAAATTTCCTCATGTCAGCACGTTGTAGGTGTCGCCACCGGTGCCAACTGTGTGTGAATGCTCTGAAAAGCTAATCATTGGCATATCACAGCATCATCTTGCTGTCGGTTAAATTTCGCGTCTGTAGAATCTCATCTTCGTGGTGTAGCAATTTTTATGGCCAGTAGTGTATAATCAAGAAACTGCAACATGAATATGATCGCGGGCCGCTGTATTCGAGGGTCCTAGGCGCTTCGGTCCGGAACCACGCGGCTGCTTCGGTCGCTAGTTCGAATCCTGCCTCAGGCATGGATGTGTGTGATGTCCTTAGGTTAGTTAGGTTTAAGTAGTTCTAAGGCTAGGGGACTGATGACGTCATATGTTAAGTCCCATAGTGCTTAGAGCAATTTGCACCATGGATATGGTCACTGACTGGGAAAATTGTTGATGATTTAAAGAAAGAACATGGAAAGGTAAGTACGAACAGGAGTAGCATCTCCAAAGTGCGTGATGGAAGAAACTATCTGATCCCTGATGAACGTTAACTAGCCGCACATCCCACTCTTCCTGGTGGCTGCATCACCAGCTCATTATTATCACTCCTATTTGATTTGTATGTGGAAGACGGTGCCATTCACAGCTGGTCCATTGCATTTTCTATACTAACATGGAGACGTCATTCTGTGTGACGTGTCAGCAGCTAGCATACCTCCTGGTAGCAGCCGTTTACTCTTCGGTAGACTGCCAGCAAGTGTTTTGTAACAGCCGGCCGCGGTGGTCTCGCGGTTCTAGGCGCTCAATCCGGAACCACGCGACTGCTACGGTCGCAGGTTCGAATCCAGCCTCGGGCATGGATGTGTGTGGTGTTCTCAGGTTAGTTAGGTTTAAGTAGTTCTAAGTTCTAGGGGACTGATGACCATGATGACGATAGATGTTAAGTCCCATAGTGCTCAGAACCATTTGAACCATTTTTTTGTTTTGTAACACAACTCTCCAAAACTCTTTTTGGTATCGTATGTATTTCGCCATCCAATTGCAAAAGACTCTGCAAATTCCGACCTATAATAGTTTTGTAAATAAATTTTAGAGTTTTCTTTTCTGTTGTTGATGTTGTTGTTGTTGTTGTTGTTGTGGTCTTCAGTCCTGAGACTGGTTTGATGCAGCTCTCAAAGCTACTCTATCCTGTGCAAGCTTCTACATCTCCCAGTACTTACTGCAACATACATCCTTCGGAATGTCCTTAGTGTATTCATCTCTTGGTCTCACTCTACGATTTTTACCCTCCACACTGCCCTCCAATGCTAAATTTGTGATCCCTTGATGCCTCAGAACATGTCCTACCAACCGGTCCCTTCTTCTTGTCTTGTACAATACCTCCTCATTAGTTACGTGATCTACCCATCTAATCTTCAGCATTCTTCTGTAGCACCACATTTCGAAAGCTTCTATTCTCTTCTTGTCCAAACTATTTATTGTCCATGTTCCACTTCCATACGTGGTTACACTCCATACAAATACCTTCAGAAACGACTTTCAGACACTTAAATCTATACTCGAAGTTAACAAATTTCTCTTCTTCAGAAACGCTTTCCTTGCCGTTGCCAGTCTACATTTTACATCCTCTCTACTTCGACCATCATCAGTTATTTTGCTCCCCAAATAGCAAAACTCCTTTACTACTTTAATTGTCTCATTTCCTAATCTAATTCCCTCAGCATCACCAGACTTAATTCGACTACATTCCATTATCCTCGTTATGATCTTGTTGATGTTCATCTTATATCCTCCTTTCAAGACACTGTCCATTCTGTTCAACTGCTCTTCCAAGTCCTTTGCTGTCTGTGACAGAGTTACAATATCATCGGCGAACCTTAAAGTTTTTATTTCTTCTCCATGGATTTTAGTACCTACTCCGAATTTTTCTGTCGTTTCCTTTACTGCTTGCTCAACATACAGATTGAATAACATCGGGGAGAGGCTACACAGCCCGCATCTCGTGGTCGTGCGGTAGCGTTCTCGCTTCCCACGCCCGGATTCCCGGGTTCGATTCCCGGCGGGGTCAGGGATTTTCTCTGCCTCGTGATGGCTGGGTGTTGTGTGATGTCCTTAGGTTAGTTAGGTTTAAGTAGTTCTAAGTTCTAGGGGACTGATGACCATAGATGTTAAGTCCCATAGTGCTCAGAGCCATTTGAACCATTTGGAGAGGCTACAACCCTGTCTCACTCCCTTCCCAACCACTGCTTACCTTTCATGCCCCTCGACTTTTATAACTGCCTTGTGGTTTCTGTACAAATTGTAAATAGCCTTTCGCTCCCTGTAGTTTACCCCTGCCACCTTTAGAATTTGAAAGAGAGTATTCCAGTCAACATTGTCAAAAGCTTTCCCTAAGTCTACAAATGCTAGAAACGTAGGTTTGCCTTTCCTATCCTACGGATTATGTAATCGTTAACAAACGATGGTCTGGCCTGGGGAAGGGTGGAGGAAAGGCAGAACATTTCCCAGGCCTTACCAGAAAGGGAAGGAAGTTCCCGCAGCTTCACCTGACTTCACCAGTTATTTTTCCAAAAATATTCCTTGTAGTGACTCACACATCGAGTATTATGGCAGATATGCCACCCAAGTCACTTGCTGTGCTGAAATGGAAAACAGTGAATTCATAACCCCTCACCTTTACCATTTGAAATCGTCTATGATATCTATGGCTCTCTCCCGTCCGCAGCTCGTGGTCGTGTGGCAGCGTTTGCGCTTCCCACGCCCGGGTTCCCGGGTTCGATTCCCGGCGGGGTCAGGGATTTTCTCTGCCTCGTGACGACTGGGTGTTGTGTGATGTCCTTAGGTTAGTTAGGTTTAAGCAGTTCTAAGTTCTAGGGGACTGATGACCATAGATGTTACGTCCCATAGTGCTCAGGGCCATTTGTCTCTCTCCCTATTTTTGCAGTTATACAAAACGAGCTGCTATTCTTTGGATTTTTTTCGAAGTCGTACATCAATAGTATCTGGGTACAACATGAGCCCTTCACCATAATCAAAAGGTAGGAAGAGAAGAAGTAATCAACTGTACAATGTTAAATATTGTCTGTAGTTATTATGCACTGTTTCATTGAGCAAAGAGTTGCACATATTAGATTATGAAATGTGTTAAGTTCTAGTCTGGGCATACACTGCCACGTATCACCGCTTATGATTATTTAACTTTCAGTCCACTCTCTAATAGTGCAGGGAGAAAAGTGAATACTTACATCTCTGCTCATTTCTCTCATTTTATTTCACTGATCGTCTCTCAAATGTAGGTTGGCCTCAATAAAATATTTTTGCATTCAGAGGAGAAAGTTGGTGACTGAAATTACTTGAAAAGATCTCACCAGAACGAAAAAAGCCTTTGTTTTGCTCATTGCCGCGGCAACTCATGTATCACATCTACGACACTCTGTCTCCTATTTTGCAGCCATACAAAACGAGTTGCCCGTCCTTGGGCTTTCTCAATGTCATATGTCAATCCTATCCGGATAAGGATCCCATATCACACACCATCCTAGGTACTTAATAGTACCGACAGCTTTTAGATTTGTGCGATTTATTGTTTGACGCAAATTTAACGGATTTCTTTCAGTATTCTTGTGAGCGACCTCACATTTTTCTTATTGAGAACCAATTACCACTTTATCCACCATTCGTCACATTTTGCACTTGATGAGGTAATCGTTTATACAACATTAATAATAATAACGATATTTTTTTCAGTTCTGCATATTTACTACTACAGGTAGTATTCATATTGCCACATGTCATAAAATTTTAATGTTGACTTAGTAAGGCTGTTTGATTATTTGTATGAGACGGCATAGAGCCTTAATCTTCAGAGGGAAATAAAAACATAAATAAATATTACTGAGAGAACCAGATTTGTCAGCCGATTTGCCATTTCTTGGCACACATCTATATGTAAAAGTTCTAGAGGTCCACAATATGAAATTTAGATCATCCTGTATGGTTACCAGATTGTACAGCGTAAGCTGTTAAATATGTACTTTTTTTTAATTTTGAGAAACTTTTTTTGAAATTTTTGAGTGGTTGAAAGACAGGAACAAATAGAGAACAGCATCCAGTGTTTCTGGTTTTTAAAAAATCTTAACGTTGCACATTTTCATCGTTGTGTCTAACCATGTGGCTGCCAATCAGTAAGCCACCCAACACAACCTGTGGAAACATGAGTTCTTTTATATATTTTTTACGATATTTCTTAAAAACAACACACATACATACTCTGTTATCATCTTGACATATTTATGAACATATAATTAGCATATCTGCTATGACAACATCATATCTGAATTTATCTATGTTTTAGTAATAATAACACCGAGAGAAATTTTTCAGCTACTGGTTTCTTCTTCAGTAACACTTCCTTATAAAGAGTCCAAGAATCTACGACTGGAAGATCAAGCAAAAGGTAAAACAGCCTGAAGTAGTTTTATTTCATCACGATGACCTAGGTTTCCTTGATATTTCTTTTGTTCCTCAGTCAGGGATAGTTGTTTTAGTTACTTTGACGCTCTTAGGTTCACAATTCTTGTATGATTAATTAAGGTGACAGATTTATCGCATGAGATAACAAGGAACATGTGTAAGCTCGACCCTTTGTAGGGTACTTGCACAGATATGGGACAACTTAAAAGCTGCTGCTTTATTTTCCTTCCGAAAAATTATTTTCAGTAGTGGTGTAACCATGTAATCCATTTGGAATTACTGTAGGAACTTCGTCACTGAAGCTCTCGAAGTTATTGAGCTCTTCATCAGTCACAGAAGGTAAATCTAATAGTGGTCTTACATTCTGTCTTCAGAAAACTCGATGTTAAGTAATAATAATTAACTACCATTGTAACAGTGCCTCAATAGAAAATAATGTCCAACTTAAAAGGAAAGACCAGTGAACGAGCGTAATTATGTGCAAATCGTGGCTAGGTAAACCAGCCTCGTCAGTGATGAGTGTCAGCATTCACGCAGTTTTGTACATGTGCAACAAACACAAATAATCATAGTCCGAAGTTCAATGATTTTCACACCTTTCCTAGTTGAATATGGTTCTACATACGTGCTGTAGTTTGTATGACACTTTCCTTCTGATAAAACTGGCCCGTAATACGGCAAAAACCATGTGAAACCAAGCATAGTTCACAGTCGAAGACTTTCTCTGCAATCATCCTAAGAGGTTACCAGAAGCCAAATACTACGTACCTGGTATCAGAGATAATCTCTAAGAACCTCGTTACAGCTGTGAAACTTAGGTTAGAGGTGCATAATTTTGAATCCATATTACGGATAAACAACACTAGGCAGTTAAGGATTCGCACGGTAGTTTCGTGACACGCATACGGATCGAATACGTGGGATGATTTGGTTAATGTCAGTACACACATATGTAAAAACATCAGTCAGCTTCAGCATGGGTTTATGTGGTACTTATATAAAAGAACTTTCGATTGTTGTTCTGAAATATTGTACAGCTTTGGTTTCAAGTAATTAACTACAGATTTAAAAGAGTTCACATTCTCATATATTTGCGAAACCCAATTAAGGTTGTGCTTAACTCTGCTTGTAATAACCATTTTCACTCAAATTTTGTACAACAGCAAACAGTAAATATTCAACTGCCGAAAACAACAAATGAAAACAAGGACATAATGAGAATAAACAACAAAAGAGATTTTCTGACATTACAAGAGAAAGATCATAAACGGTAAAGGAACCTCATTGCCAATAACCATCTGGCATGACTAATACACTTTACCATACACATAAAAAAAGAAAAACATTATGAGATTTAAGATAATGTTCAATTCTGGGTTTTCATGGAGAGTCATGCAAGAAAATCCTCTCGGGTTTCCGGTTCCGTACCACGTCCATTCGTATTGTTTCCACGTCGTTTCCAGAGATACACATCCTCCCCTCCTTCCATCATTTGGCCAAACCACAGAAGCAGAGTACAAGCCTTCCAAAACGTAGGCCTACAGGCCATTCTTATCGCCAGATGGAGGGAGCGCAAAGATGCCTTCTGGAACGTCGCAAAAGCCGTGCAAAATGAAATCCGAGAAGATTTTATTGCATCCTAGCAAATAAACACAACCTCCCTGCCTCTCTCTGTAGCTTTCCCCTCCCGCCCCACCTCTCACACGGATAGAGAAGAGGATATATATGTATGTAGAGAGGGATGAAATTTTGACACACGAGTGGCTGGCTTTGTCAAAGCCAAACTCTCCATTGCTGCTAGAGTACTGGAGAAGTGGGCACCAAAAATGGAGGTTGAAGCATTAACAATGCCAGATATTCATGCTGGCGAAACGTCGAAAAATCGTCAAACAACCGTGGGCCGATGAACCCAAGAGAGCAGGCAATATATCACAAAGTAATCACGAAAGACTCAGTTATTTTGTAGAAATAACGCCAGGCACACAGATAGTTGTTTGACATTGTAAACCATAAGAGATTATGTGATGAACGTCTGAGTTAGTAATCATAGTATACGTTAAAAGTCTGAGCAACAAGATAATTAAACATTTATACTTTAAAATGCTAACAATACTCTCAAAGACAGACCAAAGTATCTTCTTAATTATAACCACATGTCGCGAAATCATGGAAAACCTCGGGCTACGTAAAATTCAGTGTAAATAACATTTCATCTTCCATAAAAATCAGGAGTATGGCAGTTGTAAATCTGTAGGTTCAAATGGCTCTGAGCACTACAGGACTTAACTTCTCAGGTTATCAGTCCCCTAGAACTTAGAACTACTTAAACCTAACTAACCTAAGGACATCACACACATCCATGCCCGAGGCAGGATTCGAACCTGCGACCGTAGCGGTCGCGCGGCTCCAGACTGTAGCGCCTAGAACCGCTCGGCCACCCCGGCCGGCAAATCTGTAGGTTACGCAAGACATCATCATCATTGTCATCATCAATATCGTCTTCACTTTGCGATGCCACTACCCGAATTTACTGTATTATTATCAGACCATGCGGCATCGGACCTCCGGAAAGCGGCTCTCACGTGTAAAAGGTTTGAATAGACACCCTATGGTGATCCAACTACTACACGGAATTTTTGGAATAAATAATGATGATGGCGCGTAACAAACTTATTTTTACGTTTATATCTGATTATTAGTAGCACTGATAATCTCTCTGAAGTGACTGAACAGGGAGCACTTAATTCTGTATGTTTCATATTATGATATTATGATAAACTGCGTCGAACTGTCGCGATAGATCGTCAAAATTCCGAGGTGTTGGTAGGGCTCTATATATAAAGCTCCAAAAGTTCTCAACTGGGAGAGATCTGGTGACCTTTATTGTCGAGGTGGGGTTTGACAAGGACGAGGATAGGCAGTAGAAATTCTCGCCATGTTTCGGCGGGCTTTATTTGCTGAAATGTACACCCAGGATGGTTTCCCATGAAAGGCAACAAAACTGGGGATTGTATATCGTCGATATTCCGTTATTCTGCTAGGGTGCCATGGGTTACAACCGAAGGGGTCCTGCTATGAAAATAAATAGCACCCCAAACCATCACAACCTGTTGTCGAGCAATATGGTGTGTGACAGTCATGTATATATTCCACCCACTAGTAGACACTACTGGTATATTGAGCTGGGGTAGTATCAGCCTGTTTTCACGACGTGATATATGTGGTCTACAAGTATGGATGGGGATGGGTTGAGAGGGTTGGGGTAGTAGAAGATGAATAGGAGGAGAGGAAGCTGAATAGTGTGGCCAGAGACAGGAGAGGAGGAGATGGGTGGAGAAAGAGAGGCAGATGAAGACACTGAGAAGGAGGATGAGTGGATGATCTGAGAGATGAGGAAGTGATGGATGGAGAAAGAGTGGGATATCAGGAGGATGACTGGGAGAGGTGGTTAGAAGGTGCGGAGGGGAGGGATGCAGAAGGCAGCTGGAAGGTGTAGAGGGCTAGTGGGTATGTGGAGATCGAAGAGAGGGAATGAGAAATGGAAAGAGAGTGTGGGAGAAGGAAATGAAGATAATAATGAGGAGAAGATGGACTAACAGAGGTGAGACGATAAAGTGGACAGGGACACAGGGGAATGAAGAAGTGAGCACAAAGAGACAGGAGGAATAGATGAGTCCAATACATGTGTCGAATGCGTCACAAGAGTTCTATAGTTGCTACCAATGCTGAAGGCAAGGACTGCATTCATCAGTGAATGAAAGTGAGCTAATTACTGAGAGCAATTCACTGTAAATTCTTCTAAGCAGCAAAATGGTGACAAGAAAAGATAGCGATTTAAAAGACGTTTGATCGTAACTCCGTACATTTATCTCAAAAAGTAGTTATGCAATGATAATAATTGCAATAATAGTGTTCCGTTTTAATCAATCACTGGTACGAAGTCCACCAATCGAACGGATCATTAACGAAACGATTCAGTGCCTGCTTCGAAACCTACGGCTGGCTAAGCCAGAAGGACCATCACTCCCCACGGAAGACATGCTTTTAAGTCATGAAAATTTCACTGAAATTCTTCACCTTAAACTTCAGGATGCTAACACAGTAATTTATTATCTGTGACCAACACAATCTCTGTAAATGATTAACGAACTCGAAAGTGTGCTCATGTTGCAAATAGACAGCACCTTACCACACCGTCGTACTGCGAAAAGCCAACTGCTCCACTAGACTGCCAAAACCTCAAGCCAGACTTGCCAGAACTATTGTATCTCTTCAAACACGCTACCTTCGTCGGTTCGAGATCTTATTTGCCAATTTAACCAGAATTCAAAGAATTCTTCCAAAACACCTTACAGGCTAAAAATCTGTTAAGGCGTTAGTGACCACTTTTGAGAAATTGCCTGTTGGCTTCTGTCTCGGGTTTTTTGGCCGACGTTCGTTTGATGATTTTTCTGATTTTTCGCCAGCACGAGTGGCTGGCATTGTCAATTGCTCCATTGCTAGTGGAGGACTGGAGTCGATTTCGCGGCAGCAGATGATGTGTGCCTGGCGCGCTAACGTCCAGGGGCTTTCCCGTGATGCGGTTCTCCACTTCCTACCCGCAACGGTCGTTCGCTGCAGCACGGCAATCCATGATCCGTTCAGCTTGAGCCTTTCTTCTTATTTGTTGAGACTATTCTCAGTTGTTGTATCTCTATAGCTTCTCTGAACAAGCGAGTGTGGTAGAACGTTTTTGCTAAGATGTGACGCTGGTAGTTGGATTCATCGATCATAAATATTTTCACGGAAGTACCGATGTGTACTAGCCGTCGCTTGTCGAGATTTCATTTTGAACCGAGACTGCAGCAACCTGTGCTTCCTCAGCATCCTGCGAGTTTCGTTATTAAACCTTGGTGCGTCTGTTTTCCGTACTTTATCCACCTACTAGGCACATAACTCACACCGTATGACTTACAGTCCGCGTAAAATTTGCCCACAATTCCTGTACATCCATCTCACTGGAACTAAGTGATGTCAGTCCACTGTTTAAGTGAGATGTTAACAGCTACTTGTCTGCTCTGTCTAGCGAAACACTCTGATGTATTAACTTTCGTAATCATAGTCGATGTAATGACATATGATCGCTAAACCCCTTTTCTACACTGACAATGTCGACAAGGTCCAGGCTATTTCTAGCTACAAGGCCTGAGCCATTTCCATTGCGTGTGAGCTGCCGAGGTATCTATTCAAGTCAGTTTTCAGAAAACGTGCTGTGAATTAACGAGCATTGCGCTCTCATTTTAAATATATGACCGAAAGAGTCAGCTTACAGGAATTGTGAAACGAACCCTGTCGTGCAGGACCGCGTGCCACAAAGGGAGTAATTTCACCACGAGATGGGGAAACTCACAGACGTCTATTGTCTATTGAGACCTAGGCACTGTAGTGTGCGACTGAGACAGACGAGAACCTTCGTCATAGGAAACCCAGTAGAAGCCTTTTGTGGCCAAGGAGACGTATTAGTGTTAAATATGGCGGACCTCTGATCAGCCATTAAGGGAAACATTTATGAAAACCATCAGGTTATCTTCCATTCAGAAAACTGTTGCATTCAGCGACTGTTATTTAGACTTGTAATTTATATATTGCAGGGATCAATCGTCCTTTTTAATTTTACTGTGCAGATCTATATTTCGGCTAGAAGCTAGCCATTCTCAATGCACTATTATTTTCGCTCAATGCATGTAATGCATGCTGGGCGGGCTTCATCCACAGTTCGTGACCTGTCGATGAAGCCCGACCAAGAGGCTTGCATTGAGCGAAAGTAATAGTGCATTGAGAATGGCTAGCTTGTAGCCGAACTCTAGATCTGCACAATAAAATTTAAAAAGGACGACTGATCGCTGCAATCTATAATTTACAGGTCAATTTACGGAAACTATTTAATTCTGTAGTACTGCAGGGAATGAAGCCCCAGTAATTTTAATCTGCCTTCCTCCTTAATTTTTCATAGTGATCCCAATAAAATGTGAGTATTGATCATATCTACGTATAATAGTTTAGCATTTACTGTTAAAGTTAAATTAACAAGTTTAGAAACAAAGACCTGAATGGTAAAATCTGAACGATTTGGTCGATCTTAATGATCGACATTTCATATAGAAGCGCATCATCAAAATGACAAACGTTGTAAATATCAACTCTGTAACTTTATTTCTTTAAAAGATACAATACAGTAAATTTAAATTATCAGTATTTTCAGTTAAGCATCAGATCATCATATCCTCCACACAAAACACATTCAACGATGACAACATGACACCTTGTTGAATCATTAGGTAACAGAATTTCTGTTGTAAAGATTAGTGCATAATAGTCACTTTTTTTCTTTATTTATTTAGAAGAAAGCACAATGGTGAAAGGCTACTGGCCGGGACATTCAAAGGTAAAAAGGAAATTGTTTTGGTTTTATGCAAAAGAATTTAACTTCTCTTATGGAAAGGATAAAACGTGAAATTGGTAAAGCTTTGATTATTTAAATATGTTCAAATGTGAAGTAATGTAGAATAAGCTGTAGCCAATCAGATGGACGACTTCAGGAAACGGAACTGACCTAGTCAGTAGAGCGGAGATGTTCGGAGCGCGGGAAACGCGGTCGGAGACTAGCAGAGGACAGTGCTGGTCTAGACACGAAAGGGAACAGTTCGAATTGAGACGCTAAAGCGGACAGTCGGTCTGTAGGTAGATAGGAAGTGAAACGACTTAGAAAATGTCGCGTTGTGTCGTATGGCGGGACTTAGTCTCTGAGCGGTGAGCAGCCGCGCGCCTGGTGTGAACTCTAACGTTTCGCATAGTTAACGAGCTGGAGAGTCGAAATTATAATTGGCGATGAGATTGCGAATGATGGAACTGTGTTAAATGGATATGAGCTTGTTAGTTTGTTTCTGAATAAACATTATTCTAACCAAATCGCCACTGTGTGGCTTACATCTTTTATGGGGCGTTAATTTAGCTGCCGATATTATTATTACTGTTATTAAACGTAATATTACCGCTGTATTTCCAAACTTGCCCTCAGCCAGACAACTTAACCAAAGGGTCACAAGTGTCTAATTTAGGGCGTGTAATGCGAGCATCTGCAGACTTAGGGAAAGCATTTGACAGTGTGGATTGGAATATTCTCTTTCAATTTCTGAAGGTGGCAGGGTTAAAATACAGGGAGAGTAAGGCTATTTACAATTTGTACAGAAAGCAGATGGCAGTTATAAGAGTTGAGGGGATGAAAGGAAGGCAGTGGTTGGGAAGGAAGTGAGACAGAGTTGTAGCCTATCCCCGATGTTATTCAACCTGTATATTGAGCAAGCAGTAAAGGAAACAAAATAAAATTTCGGGGTAGGTATTAAAATCCATGGAGAAGAAATAAATACTTTGAGGTTCGCCGATGACATTGACATTCTGTCAGAGACAGCAGAGGACTCGAAAGAGCAGCTGAACGGAATGGACAGTGTCTGGAAAGGAGGATATAAGATGAACGTCAACAAAAGCAAAACGAGGATAACGGAATGTAGTCGAATTAAGTCGGGTGATGCTGAGGGAATTAGATTAGGAAATGAGACACTTGAAGTAGGAAATGTGTTTTACTATTTGGGGAGCAAAATAACTGATGACAGTCGAAGTAGAGAGAATATAAGATGTAGACTGGCAATGGCAAGGAAAGTGTTTCTGAAGAAGAAAAATTTGTTAACATCGCGTATAGATTTAAATGTCAGGAAGTCGGTTCTGAAAGTATTTGTATCGAGTGTAGCCGTGTATGGAAGTGAAACGTGGACGATAAATAGTTTAGACAAGAAGAGAATAGAAGCTTTCGAAATGTGGTGTTACAGAAGAATGCTGAAGATTAGACGGGTAGATCACGTAACTAATGAGCAGGTACTGAATAGAATTGGGGAGAAAAGGAGCTTGTGGCACAACTTGACTAGAAGAAGGGATCGGTTGGTAGGACATGTTCTGAGACATCAAGGGACCACCAATTTAGTATTAGAGGGCAGCGTGGAGGGAGACCAAGAGATGAATACACTAAGCAGATTCAGAAGCATGTAAGCTGCAGTAGGTACTGGGAGATGATGAAGCTTGCACAGCATAGAGTATCATGGAGAGGTGCGTCAAACCAGTCTCAGGACTGAAGACCACAACAACAACAAAGCGAGACGTGCGATTCAACTCCCAGACGAGTTTGAGCCAAGACATTTCGATGAAGAGATACCGCATGTGAGCCCGAACATCTTTGGGACGTTAGCTCGCATTCAGAAGTATGTCGCATGACTATTTGTCTGTGTCCCCTGCAATGTGTCCATAGACATCCCATTCTACGGTCTGTAGGTTATAGGCACCTCCAACTAGTACTGCATGATCTGAGCATTTACGTGCAAGTGACCGTCCTTTGAATGACTCTAGAACTGTCACAACAGAATCGGAATTGGGTGACCGGTAAATACATCCAACTTAGTTTCGATTATACGTGTTATATGCGACTAGATAACACCACTGTCCCACTCAAACCGTCCACATTCGGTATGCCAACCAGGCAAAACTGCCGTTAGTATTGAGGCAATCATGGCAGCGACACATCACGTTGCAGATACCTGTTTGATAAAACACCGTGTCGTACTGTGTGAAGAAGTCCGCAACTGCCCTGTGCCTCCACGTCCCACCGGAATTGTCGACGCATCGAGTCCTTTTCTTAAGGGACCGAAGGAGTGATAACTGCTTGGGAGGAGATCAGCACTGTACAGTGGGTGCTTGAGGGCCTCCCGCTTGAGCTGGCGTAACATCTGCGTTACGACATTTACCGTATAACCCATCAAATGATTTCGCAATTGCGAAAAGAGGAGTACCATCAGCTGTAGAATTTAATGACGACAATGAGAATTTGTGCCGGATCGGGACTCGAACCAGGATTTTCCGCCAATGGCGAGCGGTCGCCTTACCATTAGACTACCCGTTGAAACTTCCCCTTTGAACATTTATACAAGACTGTGCTTAAACTGACACACAATATTTTGTTAGCGCAACGCAATCTGACTTTCAAAATTCCCTTCAAAAGAATGGCCCTGACCAACATTAAACTATACCTTTCACAAATCACTTACCTCACAAAAATCTTCGCTGCTCAAGCTACTGCAATACAGCGAGCGCCACTACTGCCAGCTAAATAAAAGATTCAAACTATGGAAGGCACTAACTACTGATAGGGATAGTTAGCAAATGAAAGATATTAATAGAGAACAAACAATGTATTTACCTTAATATCATCACAAGTCATAATATATATATCAGTTCATGACAAATTACAAACCTCCGCCATCTCTCTCCCCACATCCACCACTGCTGGCGGCTCACCTCCAACTGCGCAACGCTACGCGCTGTTCACAGCCAGCTGCCTAACACTACAATGGCGAGTATTACAACAATGCAAAGCAGCCACAGACTGCACACAGCACAGCCAGTGATTTTGATACAGAGGTGGCGTTACCAATAAAAAAAACCTAAACAGCCTACTTACATAGCCCCCATGCTCCCCACAAAAAATTTTACAAATTGGATTGGGCAGTGGCCAATACAGATTTGAAAAATTTTTTTCATAATTACAATAACAAAGAAATCAAATGCACACACTTATTGATACAATGTTGGTCAAAAGCTAAAATTGTCTCACAGTCCATAAAGACAGTCCTAATCGTACATAACAGGAGAATAGCAGTGTTTTTCTCAAAGTCTGAGCAGTAAAAGAAAATGCACACGGAAGTAGTGGATTTCCATGCAGTCTTGAAGAAGTAGTGTTGTCCTTCCAATGGAAAGACAGTGCTGACTCTTGACATGCAGACAGGTAATGGGCCACAACAGAGCAAACCCACAGCAGAGTCAGTCGAAATTTTGAAGAGTATTGGTAGGTAGGTCATCACAGAGCAGACCCACTGTAGTCCTGGTAGAGATTACGGTATTGGCGGGCCACCAGAGGTGCAGACCCACTGCAGTCCTTGTAGAAATAAT
Organism: Schistocerca serialis cubense; assembly: GCF_023864345.2. Classification (NCBI taxonomy): domain Eukaryota; kingdom Metazoa; phylum Arthropoda; class Insecta; order Orthoptera; family Acrididae; genus Schistocerca; species Schistocerca serialis. Next base: position 370,333,918 of record NC_064645.1, read on the forward strand.
GGCATGGTGGGTCATCATAGATGCAGACCCACTGTAGTCCTTGTAGAGATAATGGTACTGGTGGGTCATCAAAGATGCAGACCCACTGTAGTCCTTGGAGAGATAGCCAGCAGCCATCTGTTGTGACTGTGCAGGTGCACAATCACCGTTGAAGAGTCTTGCGGATAATATAGCAAGTCCATAAACCACCACTTGTGCACTCACAAAGTTTTTGAAATTGTCCTTAGAACCAGCAATGCTGTTATCCAGTCTCTTGCTGAATCATTAACACACGTGCAAACACTATCAGTCCCTACTTCTCACATATTGTCCATATACTATGACCAACAGAAACGTGTGCAGTGAAATGTAGCTAACAAGTTAATAATATCATGAACTGGTGACAATTACAGTTTTATAACATAAGAATACAATAACAAAGGTACAAAACACATCATTAAAAACATAATAATACAGATAACGTTTGTAGTAATAGGGGCTTTACAAAAGAATAGAAATAAACATATACATCAGTGTTACAGGAATTATGACATAAGTAAATACATAAAAGATCAGAATAACTTTTGAAACATCAACTTTACACATGAGCATTAAAACAAAACAGAATTAATAATGTCTAACATCTTTACAAAGTAAATAACATATTATTAACGCAAATTATATTTGAGGATAACAGTATTCCTCATCATAGTTCATGTAGCTGAGTATGAGAAAAATTCTACAACAAAAGTCTGATGAGGTAAACATATAAAGACAGGAAGAACATATATACACAAGGGTACCCAAACACATAGTGGGATAACACAAAAGGAGAGGACAGGGTTTGTTTCATTGCAGTATTTTGCAAACAAAACTTTCTTTGCTTCTTGGAGATCTCCCTTCATTCATCATTATTCCCAAAAGTCCTATCTAAGCCTGCCTTCTGTATTTCGTTCACATCCTCTGTCAAAAATAGTTTTTCTCTCTGCTTTCTGTATTCTGTTCACATCCTCTGTCAATAATAGTTTTTCTCCACTGTACAGTATCCTTTTTATTTTGCCAGACCATTTTCTGATAGCTTCTCAATGCATTTCTTATAAATTTATAATAGTTAGTTTCTTATATAGTCTCCTCTTAAGCTAACTTAAATCTACTGAGCTCAGGTACTAAACTAAGGGACGAGGCAATGCAGCAGCACATAACAAATTAACACAAACAGCAATGCAAAAAAAAATGGAAAATTGCAAAGCAAGCTACAGTAAATATAAATTACCAAGCAATGCAACATTACAACTAATATGAGCCAATGTACAGTAGCAAGAAAAATAAGTCAGTAGTAAAATTAGCTTAACAGAGTAACACAATTTAAAATTCAGTAGCACTATGCCTGGCAAACAGCAGCAGCAAATATAAAAAATATAAATAATATAAAACTTATATCTATACATGACAAAGCTCAAGCAGAAAAAATATTACAGTAAAAACAACAATGCAGATAAGGGAAATGTATATTCACATCTTAATATCTATGTAATTAAAGTGGTGCACCACAACAACTGATTGTAAAAAGAAATATTACCATGTACTTGAAAAGAAAATTATGTGTTACTGTTACTAGTTCCTTCTTATTGTTCTTTCCTTTCCAAGTGCTCCTTTTTTAAAGAATGTGGATCATAAAATAATTATTTAATAGATCTGTTGACAGAAAGTGTTCACATTAGCAAATGCATTTTATTTTATAAAAGCAATGCTGCAACACAGCTGGAAACCAGATATCAAGTGAAATAACCAACTACGAAAAGCAAAGCATAAAAATATCATTCAATAGTCATGTGGCATTTCGTAAGTCAGTAGCTCTCAACTCTCATAGAAAGACACTTGTCATAATCAGGTGTGTAGATGTACGAATATTTCCCATCAATTCATAAGCATTGCAGTAATTAGCACAAAGTACGAGTAATCATATGTTTTCAGGTAATGAGCGTGTAATATTTGCGATGCTTTCTACAAAGGAATGTCAATAGCAAGGTTAATGGAAGTAATGAGGGTGTCGCATTTGCAATATTTTCTCTAAAGGAATGCCAATGGCGAGGATAAAGGCCTGCCTTTTTTCTTTTTTTTTCTACCTGTGCTTCCGGAAAGGCACAACCTAATGGCTTGTTCTCCAGGTGTTTGACACAGCTGCCTGCCCACGACGCATTACGTGCAGGTGGTCACTTAAGTTTCTTACGGAAATATTTACGACCCCAGTTTCCGCCACAGTGACAGTCTCACATAAAAATATTTCACAGGTCAAGAATTAGCGTTGCAAATCTGTAGAAAGAAAATCCTAAAAATATAAGTGTCCAAATAAAATATTCGTCAGTATTGTGATACAGTCACGCATATGCACACACATTTCATAACTCTTAAAGTACGTTTCTTGGTTTCCAACATCCTTTTTCACAAGTCAAGAGTCCCTACCCACTATTCATTACTCCTTACCTTATTATACATATACATATTCGTCGACACTTCTTCAATATTTCATCATGAGAAATACGTAGCATAATAAACATTCCTCAACCACATAATACACATCGTCGTCGTAATAATTACATCATAACACGTCAGTCAAATCTCAAAATCGTCGTAACTTCCTCCAATAATTAAAAAAATTCTCTGCTCATGTCAAAAGTGTCATCTGCCTCAAACGTACTTTAAAAATCATGATCTCATACCAAATACATCATTCAAAGCTCTCATAGTATCACAATGATTCCGAAAAAATATGAACAGTTTACAAAGTACAGACAAAATACAATTTCATAAGTGTGAAGTTATCCAACTGTGTAATTGCGTAAACATCTGTCACTGATGTAATATAAAAAGTTTATCTCTCAGTTACATGATCAGATAGCTGTGTAATTTGTGTGTTAGAGAAATATGGTACCGATGTGTAAAGTTGTATAAGCAAATAACATATTAGCTAGGGTTCCTTGTGGTTGCCAAACACATGGTACACAAAGTAGGCGTGTACCCCCTTGAGGATTAATGTAATTATACCCTCAGGTGTTACAGATTACAGCAATAGAATGAAATATATCACGGAAAACTTTCTTTGTAATTCAAAAATCTTGAAAAATAAATGGCTTAAGTATAAAATCTCTCAAATGCGTGTCCTGTAGCGCTAAATGTGCGTCTTGCTGTAAGATAATTCTGTGGAAGTGTCGTACTTATCGTCCTCCGAAAGCCAAGTTCTGCAGAAGTCAATGTACTTACCTCATGATAAACAAAAGTGAAATGCTTTATGTATAGATATCTTAGTTATTACGCTTATTGCCGTGATGAAGAAAGTACTGTGCTGTAACGTATTGTTGTGCTACGGAAAAGACAATCTCATTGTTGCTGTACTACAAAAGTTACTACTAAAACATGTTTTACTTTCCAGAAGAATTCAGAAAAACTGTGCAGATATAAAGCAGAAACACTGCAAAAGCAACATTGTAAATTGTCACTCATTAGTAGCGTCGTGATAAAATCGTGTAGCTGTCACATAAACTAACCACTGTGCCATCTGGTATCTCACTGAAAGTACTTTAAATCCAGAATATATTTTCAAGTAAACCAAAATGTTGCATTAAAATCTCATTAGCAGTACTGGTAAATATTCTAAGTATGTAAGCCTTATAGTCGTTCCATAATCGTGCAACTAACAAGCAAGAATGTACACACACAATAACACTGTGACGTCTGTTCACTATAACAATGCATTCGTCATTTCTGTTTAAGTAAGTTCTCTTGGTTCTTGATTGGATATTTAACTTCAAACATTGTTGTATGTTAACAGATTCTAAGTCTGACAATGCATATTAGTAATGTGAAGCGAAAAATTTTATGGCAAAGACTAAGTTAAAAAGCAGATTATCTTTCAATAAATGGTTTTACATGTGAAATGTGGTGTAAACCTTTACTCTTCCTAGTACACAGAGTTTCAACTTCAACGCAATTATCATGTGGTATACGTTGGATTCTGTAAGGTCCATTGTAAACTAGAAAGAATTTGTGACTCAAGTGTTTCTTCTTATGTGACAATGAATGAGCTTTAATGAGAACTTTCTGACCAATATACAACTTCTTTGCATTTGCTTTACCGTGTAGTTTTCTCCTTTTGTCTGCTGCAGATTTTATATTTTTAAGAGCCAAATCAATTATGTCTTTGTGTCGAAGTTTACGTGTATTCGGGAAAGGTACAAGCTCTCTGATTCTGTTCGGTGGTTCTTCATTCTTCAGTACAAGAGTAGGTGGTAAAGTAGTGGAGTCGTGAGGCATTTCATTCAGCACATTTTGAAATAAGTGTAAATATCTGTCCCAATGCTGATGCTTTCTGTGACAATAAAGTCTGCAAAGCTTATTGATTTCTTTCATAATCCGTTCAGACGGGTTCCAATGTGGTGAGTACAATGAAATAAAAACGGGTTTGGTTTTATGGTTGCGAAGCATGCGTGACCAAACAGCAGATCTGAATTGCGGTCCGTTATCTGAAATGACTTTACTAACGTGTCCAACTTCACGTAAGAAATTTTTATCAAAGGCGTTGGATACAGATCGTCCAGTGGCTTTACGTAACGGAGTGAAAGAAACAAATTTTGAAGTAAGTTCAACAGCGACTAGAACGTACGAAAATCCACTAGATGTTCTGACAAGCGGTCCCAAGAGATCAACAGCAGCAAATTCTTTTAATTTAGAAGGAATGATAGGAAACAACGGAGCACGATGTGAGACAGTAGATGGTTTCGCCTTTTGACAAAGTTTACAAATAGACAAGACTCTTCGAATTCGCTTTTCCATATTGTTAAAATAACAAGTCGTTCGAAGAATATGATAACATTTTCGTGGGCCAAAATGTGCGTAGCTGAAATGAATGTACCAAATGAGCTTATTAACAAAATCTTCTGGAATGCAAAGTACCCATAGCTTGTCATCAACAGTGCAGCGTTTGAAGAGTATGTTGTTTCTAACCAGGTAATAATGCCGAATCTGTGTGTGTGTCTTTTCATGCCATTTGCTCTTGATGTCTTTCCAAATCGGATCTTTATCTTGTTCATGAGCAATGTCCTTTAAAGATGTGGTGATGAAGTTTTCGAAGGCGACTTTCTGAATGTAAAGAATACTGAAATTTTTCTCAATGTTGCCTTCTGTGTTACTTTTCTCAAGCCCAGCCGGTGCGCGTGACAGTGCGTCCGCAACAATGTTCTCCTTGCCGGGAATGTAGACTATTGTGAAGCGGAATTCTTGCAGAAACAATGCCCAACGTTTTAACCTGTCATGATTTAATTTTGAAGACATAAGAAATTGTAATGCACGATGATCACTGTATACTTTTGCGTGCTTACCAGAAAGAAAGAAACGGAATTTGTTAAATGCCCAAACGATTGCTAAAGCTTCTAATTCAGTAACGGAATAATTTTTTTCAGATTTTGTTAGCACTCGGCTAGCAAAAGCAATGGTTTTCTGAACAGTAATGTCATTTTCTATGGCTTCTTGAAATAAATGGGCACCAAGACCGACTTTAGAAGAATCCGTGCTAAGGCAGAAATCTTGTGATAGATCTGGATGAGCTAATATTGGCGCATGAAGTAACGCTTCTTTTAAAGAATCGAATTCCAACTGTGCTTGTTCGTCCCAGTTCCAAATAGTATTTTTTCCAGTTAGAGAACAAAGTTTTGGTGTAACAAGAATTTGCATATTCAGAAAACGACGGTAAAAATTTACGAGACCTAGAAAACTGCGGACTTGTCTTTTTGTGGATGGAACTGGAATGGCTCTGATTGCTTCTAACTTTTCAGGATCCGGCTGAATGCCTTTAGAAGAAATAATATGTCCCAAAAACTTCACCTTTGTCCGACCGAATTCAGACTTTTCCAAGTTAACTGTAATTCCAGATTCTGCAAAAATGCGTAACAAACTGTTGAGGATGCGATTATGTTGTTCCCATGAAGCTTCTGCTATTAGAATATCGTCCACATATAAGGTGATGTGACGTTTTAAGAACTCAGGCAATATGGAATTTAGCCCGCGAATGAATGCTGCTGAAGAAATGTTCAAACCAAAGGGAAGGTTCCGCCGAAACAAAGGAAAGCTGTGTATTTTCTACATTCTGGATGAAGTTCGATCTGATAAAAGCTGGATCTGAGATCAATGGAAGACAACACTTTTACACCATTAAAATTTTGAAGAAGTTCTTCCAACGTTTGCGGCCTGTCTGTTTCAGGAATAATGATAGTATTGATTTGTCTCGAATCTAAGACAAGTCTGATCGATCCATTTTTCTTCTCAACAACATGTAATGGATTGTTGTATGAGCTTACTGCAGGCTCAATAATGCCCTCATCAAGCATAGATTCTACTTCTGTTCTAACACGGTCCCTATAATGCGCCGGAATTACGTATGGTCTAACACAAAATTTAGTATGCTCACGAACACGAAATTGGTATTGAAATCCCTTGATTGTTCCTGTTTTGTGAGTAAAAACTGTGGAATGTGCTTGTAAAATCTCAAAGAGGTCCTGCCTATCAGTGTCATTACAATTCTCAATTGTTTGAATTTTATTCTGAATTAACTTATTAGTTTCAAATATGCCGTCGACATCATCCCTGTCAGTACTTGCAGAGTGATTGTTAGTGTCAAGTTCCGTTGAAAATTCCGAACTGTTGTCTAACAGGAGGTAATGCCGATTAATTTCTTCGTCATGGTTTGAGAGCCAATCTTCAAATTTCAAAGCTACTGACTTACCTTCTTTTTCTAAACTTATTTCAGCATCGTGAAAGCTTAAGATTGCTTTGTATTCATTCAAAAAGTCTACTCCCAGTATAATTTCCGTCGACAATAATGGAACAATAAGAAGCCTCATAGAGAAGCTGTGGCTTTGACAAAAGAATTCTAAGTTGGTTTGTTGGCGTACATCTACACTTTTTCCAAAGATTGCACCTTGTAATTTAATCTTACGTAACGGAAGTGTGGGACAATCGTTCGATTTGTTGCATTTGCTAAAGGCTGTTTCACTAATTACTGAAATGGGACTGCCAGAGTCAAGTACTGCCGTAAATTTTACATCATTTACTGTAATGTGAATCACAGGATATGCAATGTTGTTATGTTTTATGTCGTGTTCCTGGAGTAAGATGTACCTAATGTCTTCCATTTTTACGTAATTACTAGCTACGGCAGCTGCGTCGTCTGTTTCACAAGTATGTTTTGTGGCTGCCAGCGGTGTGAGTCATTGCCTATTGTCTCTTTGTTGGCGCGTGTCGTTATTGGGGTTTGGAGACCTAACTTCTACAAATTCACCGTGACGAGAGGGCCCTGCTCTGTTTGAATCCCGCCAGTTCTGATGCAATTCAGGTCTGTCGTTACGATCACATCGTCTGTCGTCATGTCGGTAATTCCTGTAGTTTCTTTCTTGTCGGTTAAGTGGTGGAGAATTTCTCCCTGAATCGTAACTGCGCGCTGGACCGTTGCGTCTCAAGTTATTCTGTCTCCCGTAATAATAATTGTTTTGGTTCCCATATTGTCTGTTTCTCTGATTGTCTCTGTGATAGTCATTACCGCGGAGAGGTGATCTTTCCCTGTAATTATTACTACTCTGCCAACGGTTGTCATACGGGTGGTGTCTGTTTTGGTCACGATTTGTGTTGTGAGAATAGCCTTGCCACGTCCAGTTATTATCGAGGAATTGTGACGGATGTGACCTGTAATTGTTGTGTTCCTGTTTCCGCATTCCGCGATTGTCAGTGTCAATTTCCAATTCTTGTAACAGTCCCTGAAAAGCTTCAATGTCGTCTTTGCAACGTCCTGCCAAAATAATGTGTCGTAAATGTTCAGGCAATTTGATTAAGCAAATGCGGATAAGTTCTGAGGGGCTGTATGGGTTTGACAGGTACTGATTCTTGTGCAACATGTCTTCAAAATATTTCATAAGACTGGAAAATTCAGATTGTTCGAAACGTTTCATCATTATGATGCTTTGTTTTACTCGGTCTTGTGTGGCCTGAGACCAATATGCTGAGAGGAAGGCATGGTAAAACTCTCCTTCACTGTGGCAATCGTGAGTGACCGACCGCATTCTTACAGCTGGTTCATTCTCTAAGTAGCCACACATAAATTCTAATCTGTGCTCTAATGACCAGTTGGGAGGAAAACAATGAGAGAATTGATGGAGCCATGCTTGTGGATGAATGTCGTTGCCAGAATTCTTAAATGTTTTGAATTTACGTGTAGTAATGAACAGCTTATAGTCAAAATCGTCATGTCGGCGAGTCGCATATCGGTCATTGTTAGGTCGTGTCGGCCGTTCCATCTCAAAATTCGGTGCACATTGCCAGTTTCTTTCATAACTTCCGAAATGCTCTGTGTTACTATTTTGCGTCTTTTCCGTATTTCTAAGTCCCTCTTCCCGTGTTGGGGCGCGAGTGTCCTCTGAAATACGTAATTCTTGTATTACCTGAGTCAGCTGATCTTGTACTTCCCGGATTTCTCTTTGGTGTTGCGTATTAATTTGATTCTGATTTTGTTTGAATTTCCTAATTTGTTCGCACTCTTCTGTGTCATTAAAGACTACCGGTTTTGTGTCGTCCAGATTATCATCTACCTTCGTAGATAAGTTAGTGAACTGATCCCGAAGTTCGGCTACTTTCTCCGATAGTGAACACATTTCCTCAATGTGTTTTTCTGAACCAAGTTTCAGAGTGTCCATTTGTGTTGAAATCGAATCTACTGTGTTCTTTAAGTTTTCCTGAGTTTTTGCAAGTTGCGTAACCGAATAGGTAGATGCAACTGAGTCAAATTTAGCTTGCAAGGTCTCATGATTTTCATGAACAATAATTTGCAGTTCTTTTATGGCTGCTTCGTGATTCTGTAATGCCTTTTCATGCCGCGAAAAAATAGGTTAAAAATGCTCACAAATTTGAGTTTTTACGTCATTACAGACTTTTTGACATTTCGATTCAATGTTATGTAACTCAGTAGTTAAATCTTCACGCGTTTGTTCAAGAGTTTGTTCCAATGAGTCTAACTTTTGAAGCTGTTGCTGTGTTTGTCTCTGATTTTGTTCCAGTGTGTCTAACTGTTGCTGTGTTTGTCTCTGATTTTGTTCCATTGTGTCTAACTTTTGAAGATTTTGTTCCACTGTGTCTAACTTTTTGAGATTTTGTTCCACTGTGTCTAACTGTTGCTGTGTTTGTCTCTGGTGTTGTTCCATTGTGTCTAACTTTTCAAGCTTTTGTCCCATTTGTTGCATTAATTGTAATAACAATGCACTGGTGTCTGAAACATGTTCCTCAGTGCTTTTCGGCAGTGAAGTTGCACCGGCAACATTCACATTTTGACAAACGGAAAATGTGTCTTGACTCATTTGAGAAAACGGTGAGAACCCAAAACCTGAGTCTGCAGTATTTGCAATATTGTGTTCTGTCATTCCCGATTCCAGAGGCGAGCTGTTGCCGACCAATCGATCGATAACGCTTCCCTGTTCACTACCTGTTTCACTGTCTACACCATTGTTTGCCGCCCGCTCCATTTCCCTATGCGCAAATACCAAATTACTACTTTGAACATTAGTTAATTCATTACTCTGCGGCGCTAACACACTGCTTTCGTCTTCACTGTCATTTCTCAGTTTACTTTGGAGCCTAGTATTACGTTTTTCACACGCCATAATTGTCACAATATTTCACACGATAACACAGAAAAGCACAATTTGAAGAGCAAAATAAAATAACATAGCAATGGAAATAATGTCTACTTAATTGCCAGCGCAGCTGCGAAATACTTGGTGCAAATCTACATGCATGCCAGAACTGTTTTACTGTACAACAATGAAAAACTACAACTACAAAGGAAATTCTCTCTATAATTACGTGCTAGCAATAAACAAAATCTACACTAATTACACAAACTACAAGAAAAAATCTGAAGATTCCAGTGAGGTATCCTGGCAGGGTCGCCATATGAAACTTCCCCTTTGAACATTTATACAAGACTGTGCTTAAACTGACACACAATATTTTGTTAGCGCAACGGAATCTGACTTTCAAAATTCCCTTCAAAAGAATGGCCCTGACTAACATTAAACTATACCTTTCACAAATCACTTACCTCACAAAAATCTTCGCTGCTCAAGCTACTGCAATATAGCGAGTGCCACTACTGCCAGCTAAATAAAAGATTCAAACTATGGAAGGCACTAACTACTGATAGGGATAGTTAGCAAATGAAAGATATTAATAGAGAACAAACAATGCATTTACCTTAATATCATCACAAGTCATAATATATATATCAGTTCGTGACAAATTACAAACATCCGCCATCTCTCTCCCCACATCCACCACTGCTGGTGGCTCACCTCCAACTGCGCAACGCTACGCGCTGTTCACAGCCAGCTGCCTAACACTACAATGGCGAGTATTACAACAATGCAAAGCAGCCACAGACTGCACACAGCACAGCCAGTGATTTTCATACAGAGGTGGCGTTACCAATAAAAAAACCCTAAACAGCCTACGTACACCGTGCACGACTCTAGGCCAGACGCAGACTTCTATATGTCGTCAACCACTTCTTTGCGACCTGTTCTCGTACATCCATTATGTGTGTTCGCGTACAGGGCAGAGATTCTACTTGAAAGTCGCTTGCCCGGTATCGGCAGATAAATACGACATTGCAGTGAATGCATGCATGCCCGAAGGAACTTTGCAACGAAATAAGAACAACACAGGCACTGGGGACGTTGGTTATCAGAAAGCCCCACCACCGATTGCCTCACCGTTCCACAACGCTGTTTCTCAACAGACGTGCTGCCCCATATACATTCTTCATTCTCCAGAGGTTGTCTACCGGTGTTTGTCATTCGGCAGCCAGATAAAGAATAAATATACGTTGGTATTCTTTGGACGCATATGGTACTAACGTTGCCATACTTCACGTATCAGCGTTTATCGTATGTGCGTCGGAAATACACGAATGACACACTAGCCCTCTGCCGACCTATCGGTACTTGCATACCAACGTCAGAGACGCGCTATGTTGCATACACACTGCAGCAACGCCCTCAGACGGAAACGTTTTTTTTTTCTTTTTCTTTATTGTATTTCAATTGCCCATCGGGGCGGGCTGGCAGCAGCATAGGCGCTGCTCTTCAGCCGAAAGACATAGAACAAAACAATAGAAGACATTTAAAAACAGCAAAGGAGAGAATAAGGTGAACATAGATATATAAAAGGGGGATCATCACGGAAGGCAATAGACAAAAAACGGGGTGCCTGTAAAATGGAGATAAAAAACTGTTTAAAAGTAGCACACACAAAAAGCCACACACTGCGACGGTTAAAAGAACACAAGGCACAGTACGACAAGAGCATAAAGGTGGCGACGGATGGCATAGCACATAACGTAACACTGACGGCGAACCTCAAGGCAGTACACAATTAAAATCACACCTCTAGACGCACACGAGAAACAGCACTAAACACAACAGTGATGTGGCACACTGATGATGATCAATACAGAGGATCTGCCAGGCGCTAGGAGATGAGGGAGACCTGAAGAAGGGAGGGAGGGGAAGAGATGGGGGAGGTGAGTGGGGGGCGCGCGGAAGAGGGCCAGGTAGGGAGGGATGTGGGAAGGAGAGAGGCAAGTATGGGGTGCAGGGTCTCAGGGGTGGGGGGGACGGAGGAAAATCCGCTCTGGGAGAAGGATGAAAGAGGAAAAGGGGGCCCTGGGGAGGGGGGGGGTAATAGTTGGAAGGAAGGGTAGATGTCACGGCGAAGTTCGTCATCCGGGAGGGGGAGGCGTTGCCCTGATGAAGGAGATGGTGGGTGTGGAGGTGGAGAGAGGGAGGAGGGAGGAATACAGCGATAGATGCGCGGCAACAGGCGGGGGGTGGAGAGGAAGGAGGAAACCAGGGCGTGGGGGGGATCAAGCCTGCGAACAATGTAAAGGATGTGGAGATGTTGGAGGAACAGGAGGAGGTGGGGGATGGGGATCAGTTCATACAGGAGCTGTGTAGGGGAAGGAAGGCGGATACGGAAGGCAAGGCGGAGCGCATGGCGTTCAAGGTTTTGGCGGGCCTTGTAAAGGCGGGGGGGGCGGAGATCCAGGCGATGCTGGCATAACAGAGGTTAGGACGGATGAGGGATTTGTAGTTGTGGAGGATGGTAGAAGGATGCAATCCCCATGTCCGGCCAGACAGGAGTTTCAGCAGGTGGAGGCGGGAATGGGCTTTCTGCTGAATGGTCAGGAGATGAGGGGTCTAGGTGAGGTGTCGGTCAAGGGTGAGGCCAAGGTATTTCAGGGTGGGGGTGAGTTGGATAGGACGACCATAAAGGATGAGGTAGAAATCATGGAGGCGAAAGGAGCCAGTGGTGCAGCCTATGATGATTGCCTGGGTTTTGGAGGGGTTGAGACGGAGGAACCACTGGTTACACCAAGTGGTGAACTGGTTAAGGTGGGTTTGGAGGGTACCTTGAGACCGTTGAAGGATAGGATAGAGAGCCAGGAAGGTGGTGTCATCAGCATATTGGAGAAGGTGGACTGATGGGGGTGGCTTGGGCATATCAGCTGTATACAAGAGATCCCCTGGGGGATGCCAGCCGTGGGATAAAAGATACGGGAGATGGTGTTGTGGAGGGTGACATAGGAAGGACAGTGCAAGAGGAAGGAAGCGACCAGACGGACAAAATTGATAGGCAGGGCGTAGGTTTGGAGTTTAAAGAGGAGACCGGGATGCCATACATGGTCATAGGCATTTTGGAGGTCAAGGGAAACAAAAATGGCGGAGCGACGGGAGTTGAGCTGGAGGGACAGAAGGTGAACAAGGTTGAGGAGTTGGTCGTCAGCAGAGAAGAAGGGTCGGAAGCCACACTGGGTAAGGGGGAGGAGGTGGTGTTGAGCAAGGTGCTGATGGATACGGTGGAAGAGGATGGATTCAAAGACCTTACGGAAGACAGAGGTGAGGCAGATGGGACGATAGGAAGAGGCGGCATAAGGGGGTTTGTTGGGTTTGAGGAATAAGAGGACGCTAGAGGTCTTCCACAGGTCAGGGTAGAAGCCAGTAGAAAGGATGACATTATAGAGATGGGCAAGGACACTCTTTCGCGAAGGTGACGGTAGGTGACACAGTCGTGACCAGGGGCCGTGGTGCATTTGGACTGGAGGATAACTTTAATGTCTTGTGCTGTGATGGGAGTGTTTACGTCGGAGGGGGGCAACTGCCCCAAGTACTGGAGACTAGGAGCAAGTGGAGCGACCAAGGTATCGGCACGTTCCATGACTGTGGGGAAAAGAGAATAATCACAGTGGGGATCATCAGGGATGGAGAAGACCTCGGAAAGGTGGTAAGTGAAGTGGTTGGCCTTACTGAGGTTGTCAGGAAGGGGGCAATCGTTATGGAGAAGGGGGTAGTGGGGAACGGAAAGGGAACCAGTAAGACAATGGAAGGTGGACCAGTACGTGGAGGAGTTGATAGGGAGGGTGGCGTTGAGTCGCGTGCAGATCTGGCGCCAGTCGTGGCGTTTCGTTGCTGTAATAAGGTTCCATACGTGTCGCTGTATTTGCCGGTGGCGTTGGAGAGTATCCCTGTCACGAGTGTGCAGGAAGGAGCGATAGAGGCGGCGGGATTCACGGAGGAGGAGGAGGACAGCCTGCGGAGGGAGAGTGGGACGGTGTGGTTGGATGGTTTTAGTAGGAACATGGGCCTCCACGGCGTCAGTAATTACCTTCTGAAGGAAGGACGAGGCGTTGATGATGTCGTCAGGATGGCGATAGGTAAGAGGGTGGCTTTCGACCTGGGTGGAGATGGAATCCCGGTAGGCATCCCAGTTGGCACAGCGATAGTCATGGACGACCTTGGGAGGGGGTGCAGGGTGCGGAGCCGGAGGGGGGCGGTGAGCAGACGTTACGGTGAGAAGGACAGGGAGGTGATCGCTACCTGTGGGGTCAAGGACGGCGACAGCGATACGCCCAAGGAGGTTGGCGGAGGCAATGACAACATCGGGGAGTGGTGTCACTTTTGGGTCGGGTGTGCTGGGGAAGGGGAACAAGGTCACCTTGGATTGTGGAGAGGAACTGATGCCACCGCCGAAGGGCAGCAGGAGTGCGGCTATGGATGTTGAGGTTGGCAGCAATCACATAGGTGGAGAAGGTGTGGTCAATGTGTGAGATGAAGTCATAAGGAAGAGGAGCAGTGGAGCGGACATAGATGGTAGCACAGGTAATGGTGAGGGAGGGGAAGAAGACACTAAGGATAAGGTGTTCAGTGGGGTCATTGAGGAGAGGTTGTGGCCGGACGGGGATATGCTTAAGGTGGCCAATCGCAACTCCACCCTGCGCACGAGGTCCAGGAGCGTCAGTGCGATGGAGGGTATAGGGGGAGGTGCGGAAAGAATGGTGGGGCTGGAGAAAGGTTTTGTTCAAGAAGAAGGTGTCAACCTGGTGGTGGGAGAGGGTGTGCATGAGGAGGTATTTGTTGGAGCGGAAGGAGCGAATGTTCTGGAAGAGGATGCGAGACTCGTGCCGCGCCATAACGGGAAGGAGGAGGGGAAGAGAGGGAAGGGAAGAGACTTAAACTAGGGTGTCGAGGCGGGTGAAGGTGAAGTGGGCTTGGTTGTGGGAGTAAGTGGCGAAGGTGTTCAAATGGAAAACAGAGCAAGCAGCAAGGGAAATTTGTTGGAAGGTGTGGGGGCGCTGAAAAGGGTGAATGTTTTGGAGTACAACGGTAATGAACCGGATGATGTCCTCGGCCGTGGGGGGTGGACAGAGGGAATTGTTGGGATGGACAGGGGGATCGACGGGACGAACTGGGACTGTAAGTTCAGGGGTGGCTGGAGGGGGTTTAGCTTTACACTTGTGGGAGTATGTGGGATGGGGGCCATTGCAGGTATTACAGGAAGGAGGAGCAGCGAGGTTGGGGCAGTTCTTAAGAAAGTGGGAGGCCTTGCAATGGGGACATGTGGGGGGTTTTTGCAGTTGGGGGTCAAGTGGTCATTGTACATCAGGCACCGCTGGCAATGGTAGGATTGGGGAGGGGATTTGGAGGATTCAACAGGGTGGCGACAGTGGTATATCAGGGCACCCTGGGTGAGGAGATGGTCTATGGATGGGGCGGACTCAGAGAATACCCGCATGAGGTAGGTGGGACCAGAGGCATTGTGGATATTGTGAGCAGAGCGGATTTCCAAGTCCGGGTGGGAGTTCAGTTCTACCAACACTTCATCCTCTGTGATCACCAGGCTGAGCTTGGTGATCACAGCGGTGTAGGTGGGGGGGCGACGGGGAGGCTGGGGCTGACGTGGAGTGGAAGCGGAAAGGTAGGGTGTCAGAGAGGCGAGGGGGCCAAACATAACTTGTGGGAGATTTCGCAGGAGGTCTGTGTGAAAGGATGGGGACGGGGACTTGATAAGGACTGAGTCCCTGCGGGGAATGAGCTGGGAGATGGGAGTACCAGGTAAGTACTTTCGTATTTCCTTGGTGAGGGTACGAGCGTCGAGGAACTTAGGATCGGGAGTTGACAGGACAAAGGTGTGGAGGGTGGGGGCCAAGGTATGGGTGGCAGGAGGAGGGGTGGTGTCCATGGTGACGGCAGGGGGAGGGGGAGGTGGTGTTGATTTTTTGTGGGAAGTGGCGGGAGCAGAGTCGGTAAGGACGCGCTTTTGGGGTTTTTTGGAGACGGGAGGCTGGGAGGAGGGGAGAGGGACGGGGAGGAGAGGGAGGTGGCGGGTGGCAGATCCCTGTGGCGTAGTGGAGGCACCGGGAGAAGCAGCTGGTTCAGTGGTGGCGATGGTGGCTCGGAGCGACGTGATGCGTGCAGGAGATGCAGAAGACGAAGCGACGGGGTCAGTGAGAGAGGGGAAGCCAACCACCTGAGGGGTTGCAGCAGAGGCGGCAACAGAGGCGTAGGTGAGGGCGGGGGTAGTAGTGGGAGCTGGTGTGGGTGTAGAGGCTGGAGGAAGCGTGTAGAGGTGTGGGTATATAGCAGGGAAGGAGATTGGGGGATGGGTAAGTGGGGGAAGGGAAGGGGAGGTGTAAGGAGGGAGGCCAGGGGCGGCACTCCAGGAAGTGACTGTGGGAGAGGGGGAGGGGGAGGTGTAAATGACGGTGGAGGTGGGAGTACTCATTGCAGACGAACGGCGACGGACAGACGGACGTGCAGCAGGCGGCGGCGGCGGCGAACAGACGGACGAACAGCAGGCGGCGGCGGCGGCAGCGGCGGCGGCAGCGGCGGCGGCGGCAGTGGTTACGACGACGGCGATGGACAGCGAGCAGGCAGGCGGACGGACGAACGAACGAACAGCGATAGCAGCAAGCGGCGGGCAGACAGACAAACACAATCTTCGAAGACGGAGATTCCACCCTGAGAGTAGCCCAGGCTATGCAATCTGACGCTTTCGAAGGAGGGGATCCAACCCTCTAGATGTGGAATCGTTTTGATCGCCCCTCAATTTAACTTTGTACTCTTCTGCTTTGTTAAGATGTTTCATTACTTTGTAGGCCATGATTGCTGGTTATAAATTACGAACTTGTTTATAGCTTCTCTTGCTTTGCTTATAACAATACTTCCTTTGGACTTATACAGTGTGGTCCACTGATAGTGACCGGGCCAAATATCTGACGAAATAAGCGTCAAACCAAAAAACTACAAAGAACGAAATTCGTCTAGCTTGAAGGGGAAAACAAGATGGCACTATGGTTGGCCCGCTACATGGCGCTGCCATAGGTCAAACGGATATCAACTGGTTTTTTTTAAAAATAGGAACCTCCCATTTTATTACATATTCGTGTAGTACGTAAAGAAATATGAATGTTTTGGTTGGACCACTTTTTTCGCTTTGTGATAGATGGCGCTGCAATAGTCACGAACGTATAAATACGTTGTATCACGTAACATTCCTCCAGTGCGGACGGTATTTGCTCTGAGATACATTACTCGTGTTAAAACGGAACGTTTACCAATTGCGGAAAAAGTCGATATCGTGTTGATGTATGGCTATTGTGATCAAAATGTCCAAGGGTCGTGGTATATGTATGCTGCTCGGTATCCTGGACGACATCATCCAAGTTTCCGGACCGTTCACCGGGTAGTTATGTTATTTAAGGAAAGAGGAAGTGTTCAGCCACATGTGAAACGTCAACCACGACCTGCAGCAAATGAAGATGCCCAAGTAGGTGTTTTAGCTGCTGTCGTGGCTAATCCACACATAAGTAGCATACAACTTGCGTGAGAATTGGGAATCTCAAAAACGTCGTTGTTCAGAATGCTACATCAACATCGATTGCATCTCTATGCACCAGGAATTGCATGGCGACGACTTTGAACTTCGTGTACATTTCTGCCACTGGGCACAACAGAAATTACGGGACGATGACAGATTTTTTGCACGAGTTCTATTTAGCGACGAAGCGTCATTCACCAACGGCGGTAACGTAAACCGGCATAATATGCTCTATTGGGTAACGGAAAATCCACGATGGCTGCGACAAGTGGAACATCAGCGACCTTGGCGCGTTAATGTATGTTGCAGCATTATGGGAGGAAGGATAATTGGCCCCCATTTTATCGATGGTAATCTAAATGGTGCAATGTATGCTGATTTCTTACATAATGTTCTACCGATGTTATTACAAGATGTTTCAGTGCATGACAGAATGGCGATATCTTTCCAACATGATGGATGTCCGGCACGTAGCTCGCGTGCGGTTGAAGCGGTATTGAATAGCGTATTTCATGACAGGTGGATTGGTCGTCGAAGCACCAGACCATGGCCCACACGTTCACCGGATCTGACGTCCCAGGATATCTTTCTGTGGGGAAACTTGAAGGATATTTGCAATCGTGACCCATCGGCAACGCCTGACAACGTGCGTCAGCGCATTGTCAATTCATGTGCGAACATTACGGAAGGCGAACTACTCGCTGTTGAGAGGAATGTCGTTACACATATTTCCGAATGCATTGAGGCTGACGGACATCATTTTGAGAATTTATTGCATTAATGTGGTATTTACAGCTAATCACGCTGTAACAGCTTGCGTTCTCAGAAATGATAAGTTCACAAAGGTACATGTATCACATTGGAACAACCGAAATAAAATGTTCAAACGTACCTACGTTCTGTATTTTAATATAAAAAACCTACCTGTTACCAACTGTTCGTCTAAAATTGTAAGCCATGTGACTATTATAGCGCCATCTATCACAAAGCAAAAAAAGTGGTCCAACTAAAACATTCATATTTCTTTACGTACTACACGAATATGTAATAAAAATTGGGGTACCTATTTTTAAAAAAAACGCAGTTGATATCCGTTTGACCTATCGCTGCATCTAGCGGGCCAACCATAGCGCCATCTGGTTTCCCCCTTCAAGCTAGACAAGTTTCGTTCTTTGTAGTTTTTTCGTTTGATGCTTATTTCGTGACATATTTGGCCCGGTCACCGTCAATGGACCACCCTTTATACCAGCTAACATGTTAACCCACGTGGGACCTAAGATGTGTTGTTTTTCAGAACACGTACTCAAATAGCCTGTCAAATAGATGGCGAAAGGTAAAAATAATTTTTGACATTGTAGATGCAAAAGCGACAAACATGTTTCCTAATCGTTTAAAATACACTACTCGAAAAGAAAGAAAAAAAGTGAAGAAATCAGGAGGGAAAGCGGGAGAAAATGAAATCTTATTTCACGGGTTTAGAGGTTATGGGATGTTATTTCAGTGATTACAAACACGCTTAATAAGGACAAAGAACCCAATTATGAGCGCGACGTTTCACCTTCTCTAGCCTGGATGATGTACTGATTCCATTGGGAAAAGTGTCATAAAGCCCTAGCCATGGTGTGCTATCTTGAGGCAAGCTGCCCCACAATTACTGTAACTGGTCCTTGATTTCCTGGATAATGGCTCTGGGAAAGAGTTCACTTCCGAATTGGTCCCACACTTCTTCTGTCGGGGATGAATCTGGGGACACTGATGGTCGGGGCAATATCACAACATCACGCAGATAGTTAACAGAGCCGCGTGCCATTTGTAGCGATGCATTTGCAGCACAGAAAATTACGATACTGCCACGTGAGAGGTAACTCGTGTAAACGCAGGATGTCTGTACGTCCAGGTTTGGCTCTCGAAAAGAATTATGCTGTTATCATTAAGCTGACTTAATCTTACATTCATAAAATATGGGTCATAACAAATAGAAATTAATTAATTAATTACTAATAGATTAAATATCCTTCCACATCTGTAGCATATTATCGTTAAATATAGGAAGACCATAAATAAACTGTATCAAAGTTAAATGCGAAGCCCAGTAGCAGGTGGTCGTGATGTGAAGTCATACCCAGTGGGTGACCACATAATCACGCCAGCAGTAAGATCGCTGTGCCTCTCGAAAACACAAACTGAAAAATCTCGCCAGATCGCCATTTCACACCCCGATGACGCTCATCGGCGGTAGAGAAGAATTGCGATTAATCGTTGAACACAGTGTGAGGCCATTCGTCAGAAGTTCATAGTTCTCGGTCACGACACTACTTGAAACGTAGCAATTTGTGTTGTGATATCGGCAGCCTAGGCATGGGACCGTAATTCTCAAGTCTGGCTGGTGCTGGTCAAACTGGATGAATTGTTTTTGTTGTTTGCTAATGTTTAGTTATGTCTACTGGTATTTTGTCTGTGCGGTAACGCGAAGATGAACTCGTGATTAGAGAAACAGTTAACCTCGTATTTAAGTTCCTACGTAACCTCGAGATTCTTGAAAAGTGATGTGCAATGCAAAAGTTAATCAGATATGCAACATTAAACTTTGTACTGTTATACTAGTGGCGAGAGAAATATCTGTTCCCCTAAATTTAAGAAAACTGTCCTATTAGCAATAATACAAAGAATCGGACTGCGAGAAAAACATATAGATAACTACCAAAAATGCCCTTTCTGAAATGTACGTCACTGTTGAAATGTTAATTGTTCCAGACGTAAATTCTAAATGGCCCACCTGCTTCCGCAAAGAGTAATTTCTGTGCTACTGCCATCTCCAAATTACTGCCCTTGCTGCTGCTATGGTAAATACAAAAATTAAAAATTCAAACTCTTAGCACCGTGATGCACAGTGCATGCTTCAGAGACACAAAACTTCTGTGCTAATAAATCACATTACTGCAATGATCATAGTAGATTGAAGTTCCGTTGCTGAGAAACTCGGGAGAGCAAAATTATGGTATATATGTGAAACACCAAATAAAGAAACGAATGAGGCTTGATGGCAAAACAATAAATAACTGATTAACAAAACTTTACACTACATCATTGAAGAAAAATCAGTAAATCGCGCTGTGTTACGTTATCATAAAAATCTCCAATTGGAAATCTCTGACCAAATTAATTACTATGCTTGTAGGTCTTGGCAAACGCGCTATTACAGTACCTTTTGAAGTCTTCTGAATGAATTTGGGAAATATCTCTCCATAAAAGAAAAATAATGTAAGAAAAATATTCCTGACATACAGCACTGCCTAAACACATCTCACTCCATCACATGATAACAACTCCTCCTCTCTAAGACCGCCGTCCAATCATAAGCAAAAGTTCTACTAAGAGCCTCTCACAGCGCAAACTTTTCGGCAAAGAAGTTGCTCGCCATTACTCAGATGCCATTAAACCTTTACTTTCCCGTGAGACATCCAAAATATTACCAAAATTGCAATTCCCTGAATAAAGCAAAACTCTTACACTGGTCTCCAACCAACAGCGCGAGATTACACAGGATGTTGCAGGTAGTCCACTATATGCCGCCGAATTGCAGGTATAGACCTGGAGAGGTCAAAATGTCCCCCGAAGGAGATTTGCACTCTGCAGCGGAGTGTGCGCTGATATGAAAAGTTGTAAAAAGCTGTGAGTACCGGGCCTGAGTCGTGCTTCGGTAGCTCAGTTGGTAGAGCACTTGCCCGCGAAAGGCAAAGGTCCCGAGTTCGAGTCTCTGTCGGGCACACAGTTTTAATCTGCCAGGAAGTTTCAGGTCAAAATGTGGTTGGTGCACTGCAGGGCGATACTCCCTTGTAATAGTCAGACGTGGGTGATCGGTCCCTTGACGAGCGGTACACCTGCTGTCACGTACCCTTGCACTCGAACATAGGGCTGCGACGAAACGCGCTCTTTCACACATCGACGGCAGTTCTGCAACATATATTGTCCACCTACCTCGATACTGCTGCAGATCTGCACACGTCACTCCTGACTGCAGATACTTAAGAGATCTCAGAAAAGCAGTGTTGAAGAAACAGATTTCATAACTACACGTCGGAAGCCGATATAAGTGCAAAAAGCTGAAAATAGTCTTGTGAACTCTCAAGAATAAAACGGAAATTGGTTGTTGTTCAGATTTCTAAGTTCAAAGGTCCTTTTAAACTTGCATTAGGATTTTTTTATTGCTATTAAGCAAGATCATCAGCCCACATGTGTTCAAATCATTAAAGTTCCTGTTCACAGTCCTCGTCACACTCAAATAGCCAGAACTTTTGCCATCCAATTCCGAAATCATTTACGAGAGCAACAATTTCAATAAACTGCTATTTACTTTTGCACTCGGCATTCAGTGGTTGTCTTTAAATGAAATTTTTGCTCGCCGTAATAACTCAGTAAAAAAAATTACTTAGTACCGCCACGCTTTTAGTTCAAAGTTTACACATGCGACTTTCTCCACAACAAAATATCTCTCGACTCTTAAAATTTCACAAATAGTTAATGGTAAACACTAGCTATCTTTATCACTGTACCGAAAGGCCGAAGTCACAGCCGTGCGGTTAAAGGCGCTTCAGTCTGGAACCGCGTGACCGCTACGGTCGCAGGTTCGAATCCTGCCTCGGGCATGGATGTGTGTGATGTCCTTAGGTTTAAATAGTTCTAAGTTCTAGGCGACTGATGACCTCAGAAGTTAAGTCGCATAGTGCTCAGAGCCATTTGAACCATTTTTGAGCCGAAGTCACAATATCACTTCATTTTACACATAATGCTTTCGGACAGTTTCAGCATGACCAGCCCCATCGGAAGCTAGTCCACCACTTCCTTCTTCTCTCTCTGGCTTTAGAAGCACCTCTATCTCATACGTTAGGTGGCAAACCGTCTCACTTCTTATTGGGTGTACAGAAGTACGACCAATCAGAACTGACTTTCAGGGCGCGGCTCCCGCCAAAATCTAGCAACAACCGACCACTGCTTTCAGCTCATTGACGTCATTAAAATAAGCAACTCAAAACTCTCTTGTTACACAAATAAAATGAAATAAACATTAAACTGTACTTTGCGTCTGGAATTTAACTATATAGTCGCGAACGTTCTGGTTGTCCTTCACATATTCAAACATGCTTGGACATCCGTCATCCACTAGTAGGGGAACCACTGGTGGATTCTTTCCCACGATACAAAGCTGGAACACTTGCAAGTTCCTATAGAGAATTACAATCTGAAAATTTAATATTGGCGAATGTCCCACATACACTCACACAAGTACCCTCTTTCACACTCACCCTAACACAAAGCATAAATATCTACTTGAAATTCTTAAAGTTATTACTACAGCAAAATTACGAAAGGTTTTGCAAAATGAGAAATTTCGAAATTTGGATCTAAACACTGAAGGCGCCATCATATCTTTTCAATATTTTAAAAGTCAATAAAAAACGTGATTATCCAACTAAACTAAATTGATATATATATACATATACATACATACATATATATATATATATATATATATATATATATATATATATATATATATATATATATATATATATATATATGACTTATGATTTTCACTGAGTGTTCCTTTACACAACAGAAGGTTATGTACCTAATATGAAGTTCCTCAGACTATTTCTAGATCAGTTATTAATTTTTATAGTTCCAGAGAATGTGCCTACTCTGTAAGCACCTCTCCGCAACTTTTACACGCAGCAGTCACGCCATATGGTCATGACGCGCGAACTGCAGGACACAGCTCGCTCGTTGCAGATCGTATAAGATTCTGACTGATTACACAGGAGCCCACATACATTCATACAAGAAAGCTTTAATAGACAAATTGGCGATCGCGTCCTAGCTGCGACGCCTCGGAGCCGCTGTCAAATCTGAATGCCACACAAGTTTAGATACTGCACGATTCGGCCAGCTGTGAACACAGACATCCAGAATAAAAACCCCTCCGGAACTATGCCAGGTGCTGATAACGCTATCTCGCACTTAAATACAGCATCCTCGTGTCCTGTCTGTCTTTTTCTGCGGGCAATACGCGAACAATAGACATACACTACACTTAGACTACACAGATACATAGATATATACACAGCAATAAGATACAAAGAGCAATGGGCACAATTAAACGCACTGACAAACAGTATTTCAAAAACAACACATGAAGGGTATATGCGGACACGACATTACAGACATGCATATGTGCAGCGTAACACGTCTCCAGAGGATGGACAGCGATACCCACAGTGACAGCGAAAATAGTGACAATGAGGAGGAACAGGAGGAGGAAGCTGAGATGTGACAGTAAATAAGCAAAAGTGCTGGCAATCTAACCAAGAAAACACCAAATGATGTACGTAGATGGGCACCTAAAGTAGTTAATACATAGGATTAGTAACAAATAGGATAATAAACATTATTTCTCTGCGAATAACCATTTGTGTGTGTGTGTGTGTGTGTGTGTGTGTGTGTGTGTGTGTGTGTGTGTGTGTGTTTGTGTGTGTGTGTGACTGGCGGTCAACGGCTCGAAGAAACCATTCCAAGGGATTCCCCGTCAGTCACATTCGGTGATGGTACTAACAAATCTCTCATCTATCCTATCTTCTTTTTATATTCTGCTTAAAAAACAACAAAATTCATTTATATTTGAACCTTAAATTCTTGTTATTTTGAAAAGTATCATTTTTTTGTAAATGTTGTAGATAAAACTAAAGGAATGAAAACTGTAAAAAGATGATAAACGAAAATTGTAAGATGTACGACCTGTTTTAAACATCAGGTAGCAGGTCTATAATTTGGCAATAAAGAAATAAATAAATAAAAATCCTCGTATCTTCACACTGACCACTTAGCATCTAACAGTATTCACGACCCTTGTGTGCACTGCCAAACCGGGTAACAATACCAAAAACTAACAACGTTAATAGTCTTTTCAAGTTCCACAGAGAAATGCAATTCCAGTTATTAGGTGTGCGTGTACGAAGTTACGCTGAAAGCCCACCATGTCTGCTGGGCGCTTCACTTTTTTGATCAGGCACTGTGTATCGTAGTGGATATTGTGGTACCTCCACTCAGCGCGTTTTATCTGAGGAATGGGCCTCAGCTTATACAGCCACGACGCCACGCCGAGTTTGTGTCGCTGAAAACGACGTCGGCGGTATATTCCACTTGCTGCGAAAGCGGCGCGTTAGATATCTCGGGCTGGAGTTTCCGAGCAGTGGGGGCCCCAATCCTTCCCCATTCGCCCTGCGACCCCGCCGGCTGCCAGCCAATTCCGTTACCGCGGGAGAAAGCTGAAGACGCGGCGGCGCTGACGGCTTGGAGGCCCGGCGCCGGTAAGCGCGTTAGGAATATTACTCCGCCAGAGACAACAGGCGCCTTTCGTCAGAGCCCCCGCGCGCTGGTCGCTCCACTCCGTTTCGCAGCGCCCGTGAACGGCCTCATCAGCAGCACAAATGTGCCTCGCGGCGCCTGATATTGGCCTCACTCTGCCACCGGCTCCGACTCCTCTTTCAGACACCGCTATTTTGGTAACGGACGGCGTCCTTACGCCGTCAGCTTCTGTATAGCATCAGCTATTCGCTCCAGGCGAAAGCTGTCGTAAGCGAAGGGATATTGGATGGAAGGCGTAACACAGCATCTCCCCTACCTGTCAGGCTTCGTCAGTTAGCATTAGACCATCGTGCATTCACTTGCAGAATCAGTGACTATTTCAAATACTTTAAAACTCATTCTTTTCTATTCCGTTTCACTTCCTTACAATTGTTCCGCATTAATGATATCGGCTTTTCAGGG
Organism: Schistocerca serialis cubense; assembly: GCF_023864345.2. Taxonomy (NCBI): domain Eukaryota; kingdom Metazoa; phylum Arthropoda; class Insecta; order Orthoptera; family Acrididae; genus Schistocerca; species Schistocerca serialis. Next base: position 370,358,968 of record NC_064645.1, read on the forward strand.
GAAGATGATTCTGAATGAAGAAACTTTATTCTGAAACTTTCATACTCTTCTATCCGCCCTCTTGTATCATACCGCGGATGTTTCCGTCTTGTAGATGAAGCCCAGTTTTATATTCGAAACACATCCAACACACGAAATTTAAGTCGGGAATAACCCCAGGAAAGTCTACAAAATTAACATAATGATCGCATAGTAAGAGTTAGATTTGCAGTTTCTATGTTACGTGAGTTGTACTCCTATTTATCTATTTAGTTAATAGGTCATATACACTACTGGCCATTAAAATTGCGACACCACGAAGATGACGTGCTACAGACGCGAAAAATAACAGACTGGAAGAAGATGCTGTTATATGCAAATGATTAGCTTTTCAGAGCATTGACACTAGATTGGCGCCGGTGGCGACACCTACAACGTGCTGACATGAGAAAAGTTTCCAACCGATTTCTCATACACAAACAGCAGTTGACCCGAGTTGCCTGGTGAAACTTTGTTGTGATGCCTCGTGTAAGGAACATAAATGCGTACCATGACGTTTCCGACTTTGATATAGGTCGGATTGTAACCTATCGCGATTGCGGTTCATTGTATGCCGACATTGCTGCTCGCGTTGGTCGAGATCCAGTGACTCTTAGCAGAATATGGAATCGGTGGGTTCAGGAGGGTAATACGGAACGCCGTGCTGGATCCCAATGGCCTCATATCACTAGCAGTCGAGATGACAGGCATCTTATCGGTATGGCTGTAACGGATCGTGCAGCCATGTCTCGATCGCTGAGTCAACAGATGGGGACGTTTTCAAGACAAAAACCATACGCACGAACAGTTAGACGACGTTTGCAGCAGCATAGACTATCAGCTCGGAGACCATGGCTGCGGTTACTCTTGACGCTGTATCACAGACAGGAACGCCTGTGATGGTGTACTCAGGGACGAACCTGGGTGCAAGAATGGCCAAACGTCATTTTTTCGGTTGAATCCAGGTTCTGTTTACAGCATCATGATGGTCGCATCCGTGTTTGGCGACATCGCGGTGAGCGCACATCGGAAGCGTGTACTCGTCATCGCCATACTGGCGTATCACCCGACGTGATGGTATGGGGCGCCATTGGTTACACGTCTCGGTCCCTCTTTTTCGCATTGACGGCACTTTGAACAGTGGACGTTACATTTCAGATGAGTTACGACCCGTGGCTCTACCCTTCATTCGATCCCTGCGAAACCCTATTTTTCAGCAGGATACTGCACGACCGCATCTTGCAGGTCCTGTACGGGCCTTTCTGGATACAGAAAATGTTCGACTGCTGTCCTGGCCAGCACATTCTCCAGATCTGTCACCAACTGAAAACCTCTGGTCAATGGAGGCCAGCAACTGGCTCGTCACAATACGCCAGTCACTACTCCTGACGAACTGTGGTATCGTGTTGAAGCTGCATGGGCAGCTGTACCTGTACGCACCATCCAAGCTCTGTTTGACTCAATGCCCAGGCGTATCAAGGCCGTTATTATGTTGTTCTGGGTACTGGGTACTGATTTCTCAGAGTCTATACACCCAAACTGCGTGAAAATGTAATCACATGTCAGTTCTAGTATAATATATTTTTCCAATGACTACCCGTTTATCATGTGCATTTATTCTTGGTGTAGCAATTTTAACGGTGAGTAGTGTATATTCTTGCATCCATCCTCTCATTTCATACCATATCATACCGCGGATATGTCCGTCTTGTAGATGAAGCTCAGTTTTATATTCCAAACACAGTCAACACACGAAATTTAAGTCTGGTAATAACCCCAGGAGAGTCTACAAAATTTGCGTAATGATGTGCAGTTTTTATGTTACGTGAGTTTTACTCCTATTCATCTGTTTAGTTACTAGGTCATATTAGAACTACGACCAACTTACACTCATTATTACAGTACTATACGTTTATTTTCATCCAGGACACTTTTTTTTCATCAGTGTGTGGAGTCTATCACGATTTTCATCTGACCAATTGGCACCAGTTTTTCGTTTCTCAGCCGGCCCGTGTGGCCGTGCGGCTCTAGGCGCTTCAGTCTGGAACCACGTGACCGCTACGGTCGCAGGTTCGAATCCTGCCTCGGGTATGGATGTGTGTGATGTCCTTAGGTTAGTTAGGTTAAATTAGTTCTAAGTTCTAGTCGACTGATGACCTCAGAAGTTAAGTCGCATAGTGCTCAGAGCCATTTGAACATTTTTGTTTTTCTTTTCTCATTTTGGAAACACCCGTATGTCATTACCCTATGCGCCGTTTGTAAAAACGTTCTAGATCTTTTTGAAACTCGAGTACGAAGGTAATCTTGTTTTAGACTGCGCCCATTTGGGATAATTCATTCTTCTTCTGTTTCCATAAAGCAGAATTACGCGTTTTCGCATTGCGTCCCTAATTTTATCTTTTTTACGGTATACCTATTGCTACTTTTTTATGTAAGTCTGGTTATCTATATTTGGGTTCTGTTTATAGTGCAAAATCTTTCTTTTCCTTCTGATACCACTAGTAAGCAAATTTCGTTAACTGTAAGAAACATGGTTGCTTATAGGCACGCTGGTTTTACGACAATCTGTAATGATTCATTTTGGTTGATATGGAAAAGCGCTTTCTGTTGTAGATGTTTTGTGAATCTTTGTTATTTTGATTCCCGAGAACATCGTGATAGTTACTATAACTAATAACTGGTTGTACAAAATGCTAGAAAACGTCACTGGTCTAATTGGGACAACTTCCACATTGCGATAACATCACACAGAAGAAAACGGTCGTACTATTCCGTCATTTGTGTTAATCGATATAGGAGGGAAACGTTAGAAAACGTGACCAGTGTAAGATCTTAATATTGCTGTCCCGAATTAAAGTTATTTGCATCCTCTCGCTTAATTTTGGGAGTTGATGTGGATCAGCGGTTTTTTTAGGAAGATGGACATTGATGAGCCAAAACATTATGACCACTGGCCACCCCGAGACTGTTGGCCGCACTGCGTTCCTTTGGGTGCACCTGACACAGAAAAGGAAGTATGTAGCTTGTTTAGCGACGGCTCACAAGTGCAAGTCGTATGTAATAGCAAGCAGATTACCCTAAAAGCTCTGATGTATTACGGGAACACAACAATGTGTCGAAATTCACGGTGAAAACCTTGAGCTATCTTTTATTTTGCACAATTTTACTAGTTTTACTCATGTACCATTTTCAAGCTTACCCGGCTTAAATAGAAACGGTTTGTGACCGAAACTAGTATCACCGTGCTAAATGAAAGACAGATGAAGGTTTTCACCATGAATTTCTACGATTATTTAGCAGCTGATTTTCCCCACCTATGTGCATGCATAAGTAGGGTAGTGTGCTCTCATTCATTTACGCGTTTACTCGTTTGTTTACTACGTACTGTAGGTCGTTCGTAATAGAAAGAAGATGCGTTCCGCAGTAGCGAAGACCAATAATTCATGGCTCATGTGGTATGAGTTTTAGAGCCCTTGATTATTTGACATTTTTATCTGATACCACTTCTCAAAATACGAAATACTTTTTGCATAAGACCCGTCAAAAGCGGAGCAGGGATTAATTGGGCATTATGGCGACGATACGAGTCGCATACGAGGAAATCCACTGACGCAAGCGACCTTTATAAAGGTCAGATTGTTAATGCTTGGCGTGTGGAGAGGTGCCTTTCAAAGGCGGGGAAGTCTGTCGGCCTTCCTCGTGCTGCTGTCGTGTGGGAAGTGCTTGAAAGACAATAAAACCAGTAGCAGGGGACTGGGTGTCGGACGTCCACCTGTCATTACGGATCGTGGATATTGTAGGTGTTGTGGACTGGCAGGAGCCAACCCACGGGGTTTGGAGGAAGCCCAAAGGCACGCGTTTAAGCTCACGCAGGCTGGCGTGAGGTCTGGAATATGACAAGGTATTTAGACTTCAGAAAAAAGGTGGTACGTGGTGGAATACGGAACTTTTAATCCATTAATGTTGAATGTAGCTCTTGTCTGTACATTATTTACAATATCATTAGCAACTGATAATGGCGCCTTGCTAGGTCGTAGCAAATGACGTAGCTGAAGGCTATGCTAACTATCGTCTCGGCAAATGAGATCGTATTTTGTCAGTGAACCATCGCTAGCAAAGTCGGCTGTACAACTGGGGCGAGTGCTAGGAAGTGTCTCTAGACCTGCCGTGTGGTGGCGCTCGGTCTGCAATCACTGATAGTGGCGACACGCGGGTCCGACGTATACTAACGGACCGCGGCCGATTTAAAGGCTACCACCTAGCAAGTGTGGTGTCTGGCGGTGACACCACGGTAGGCTTGTTGTTTCGGCAAAGCGAGATAGGTGCCGCTTTGCTACAGATAAGACGGCAGAATAAAATTTACGTACAGACCCAAGAGTTTCGGAACACACTGTAAAGCACACTTTGTTCAACATGAGTCCCACAGCAGAAGACCATCACGTCTTCCCAAGTTTACCCAATGACATCTTCGACTGTAGTGGCCACAGGGTCTTAGAGATATGACTCTGGACCAATGGTAATGAGTCACTTCGTTTGATGAACCACGTTTCTCGTTGCACCAGGTCGATGGTCGTGCGCGGATAAGCCATCATCTAGGCTTAGAGGCTACGGGCTGAACGAAATTGACTCCCTGTATCGTGAGTTTTCGCTTGCCACTGCTAGTTTGTAATCAAAATTTAAACAAGGATGGGATCGATCCTCGGTCTGACTGCTGTACGTAAGTAGACTGCGCGTTGCGACACTGTCATGCCGCAAACAGCCAACTTTACCATGTGATTGCCGAGACAACACCTCACGCCATACTCACTCCTTAGAGCTATTGAGTCCTCAAACGCGCTACCCGTCGTCCGATGTACTGGCGGAAGTAAAGCTGTGAGGACCGGTCGTCAGTCGTGCTTGGATAGCACAGTCGGTAACCGGCACGGTAGCTCAGCGTGTTCGGTCAGAGGGTTAGCAGCCCTCTGTAATAAAAAAACTGAGTTAATCGATCAACAACGAACTTAAAACAGATGTCTTACGACGTCCGCCTCCAGTAGATGCAACGAACAAAAGCGAACAAAATGAGATCAAAATAAAAATAAAAATAAAAAAATGGTCGGTAGGGCATTTGCCCCTGAAAGGCAAAGGTCCCGAGTTCGAGTCTCGGTCCGGCACACAGTTTTAATCGGCTAGGAAGTTTTTATCTTTCAAATTAATTATCTCTTCCTCGCCCCACTTTCCCACTTGTTGACCGCTTTACACCGAACTGCACTGGAGAATTTACTATAGTTTCACTCTGTTGAGCATGTAATACTTGCCTTCGACAGTGGTAGAAACTTTCTAGAATTATAACAGCTGTTAATCACAACCTTAGAACCAATCACTGTAAACATTTATACTCCGCTATTCTGTGTATCACAATTTTCATCGCTAAAGGCAAGTGACAGAGTCTGACACAGGTGGGAGAATCGTATTTTCTTCCTTTGATATAAATTGTGTGCTAAAATTACAGTGTGGGTCCACAAGCCCAGTGCACGCCACGCTGCTATAGGCTCTGTTGCTTACACGCTTTTCACACAAAGCCAGATATTTGTTACGACTCTTGACGCACACTAAATTCAGTTTATCTTCTCTTCGCTCAGTGTAAACCGTTGTGCGAAGAAAGTGTGACTGTCTGCATCATGATCTGCAAATGTTACAATCAGATCGCGTTACTAGTTAATTCACGGGGGAAAACGTTATTGATGAGAGGGCATTTCCAATTCAAGGAATATTTCGGAATTGCTTTTATGGATTTACCGTTCTCCAAAACCTAGAAGGAAGCTTACTACTCTATCCATTAGACGAATGTCGTTCTTTCAAAAAATGGCTCTGAGCACTATGGGACTTAACATCTATGGTCACCAGTCCCCTAGAACTTAGAACTACTTAAACCGAACTAACCTAAGGACAGCACACAACACCCAGCCATCACGAGGCAGAGAAAATCCATGACCCCGCCGGGAATCGAACCCGGGAACCCGGGCGTGGGAAGCGAGAACGCTAACGCACGACCACGAGATGCGGGCGTCGTTCTTTCCTATACAGACTTAGCAGCAAACAATTTGTGGATACTGAAACTTTCTGGTAGATTAAAACAGTAGGCCGGACCAGGAGCCGAACCCGGTACCTTTGCTTTCCGCAGGAAAGCGCTCTACAGGCTCAGCTACCCAAGCATTTCTCACAAGCTATTCTCAGAGCTTCGCTTCTGCCAGTACCTTATCCCATGCCTTCGCAAATTGACAGTTCTCCTGGGATACTTGCAAGACTAGAAATCCTGAAAGAAGGATATGGCGTCAGGATGGCTCGTGAGTCATGCTTGGGTATCTCAAAAGGCAAAATCCCCTGGTTCGAGACCCTGTCTGGCACATAGTTTTAATTTGCCAAGAAGCAATAGACTAATAAGCCAGATCACAATGACCACCTACCTAATAGTAAGTATATCCAACTATGACACGGATAACAGCAGTGACGCGTTGCATGCAAGCAATGAGGCCTCGGTAGGTCGCTGGACGGTGTTCGCACAACATCTGCACACAAGTCACATAATTCCCGTAAATTCCGGGGACAGGGGCAATGATCTGTGACGCTACATTCAGTCCTGTCGGCTTGAGATCTGGCGAGTTCGTGGGGGGGGGGGGGGGGGGGGGGGGAGGGGGAAATCAGCACATCAATTGGAACTCGCCACTATGTTCCACGAACAATTCCATCATACTTCTGGCCTTGTGAAATGACGCATTATCTTGTTGAAAAATGCCACTACCTTGGGGAAACATGATCACCATGGAGGGGTGTATGTGGTTTACAACCAGTGTACGATATTCCTTGGCTGTCATAGTGCCTTGTACGAGCTCCACTGGATCATGGACGCCCACTTGAATGTTCCACAGAGAATAATAGAAGCTTGTATCTGTCCCACAGTACATGTGTCTAGGAAGTGTTCCCCAGGCGGCAAAGCTCTGCCACTGTACTGACGTCCAGTGCCGGTGGTGACATGCGGGTTTGATTCGTAGTTGCTGATGTGGTGTTAACATTGGATCATGCAAAGGTCGTCGGCTGCGGAGGCCCGTCGTTAGGAGTGTACGGTGCACTGTGTGTTCAGACACACTTGCAATCTGCCTAGGATTAAGGTCTAATGTTAGTTCCGCCACAGTTCCCCACCTGTCCTGTTTTACCAGTCTGCCCAGGCTACGTCGTCCGACATCTGTAGCGAGGGGTGGCCATCCGACCCCAAGACATCTGGACGTTGTTCAGCTTTGGTACCGCCACGTATTGAAGACGCTCTGTAACACCAAAGCTCTAATACTCTACTGATTTATTTTGCCTGTTGTTTTATTTAATGTTACATCGTTGAGCTTCTGTAAATGTGTTTGATTGAATAGATAACACAAAATTGTATACTCCTTTCTTTGTAAAAACTTTGATGTCATGATTTGATTCTATGCACTGTAGTGTATCTTTCATTTAAATTCTTTGCCCCAATTGGAGGGAGACAAAACTTACTGTATATATTTGGAATTTTTTTACACAATTCTTTTTAGAAATGTCATTATGTGCAAAGGTTTTGTTTTATTTAAAATGTATGTTCTCTGTTATGTAAACTGCTGACCTTCACTTAGGGTTCTTAGCTAATTTTTATGTAAAACTTGTTGTGGTTCCCTCGGGAACGGAACTGTGTAGCGCGCGCAAATTGTGGTTGGCTAGGTAGAAAAGGTGGAACTAAGAGTCAGTCGGCGACGAACTACCAAACTGTGAACTGCCCATGTAAAAGTTGTATATCGTGCTTCTTCCGAGAGAGGCTTTTCCTGACGCTTTCCAATGCCTCGGATGGATGGATGAAGAGCTGGAAATATTCTGCAATTATCATCGCCACCAACAAATGACAGAGTCCAGCAATTACACCTGCAAATCCACCTACTAGCATGCAATCGCCACCACATTGCACAATCACTGTAACGGAACACTACAATAATGTACAGTGAAGTATCAGCTTATTGGATGTGTCAATGTGCTCAAATATAAGGTAATTTATAACTGAATCTATGTATCTACCTTGATTTTTTTCTTTATCATAACACCTCTCAGGTTCCTCTCCGTTTGAACTAAAGTGATTACCGAGTGTCCTTACTGAAAGAACATTATAGCCCAGTGTTTTGCTAATTAATGCCTCTTGAACATAGTAAAAAGAAAGTTAAAGTTAATGTGGCTAGAGGGTGAGTTATAGTAAATGATGCTTGCTGAAAATAATTTTCCTATTAAAACTGCCTATTAATATGTTGTTGCCAACTTCAAAATTAAAAGTTCTTAAGACTGAGGCTTGTAAAGTTTTCCTTAGTAAATGATCACATTGCTGCCTGTTGTAAATCGCAGAAGATGGGCCAGTGTTTTACAAATATGTTAATTTTGTGTCTCATTGTAGTGAAAGTGGAAAACTGCAGTTGTGGATTGTTATATACTCATGCTTGCTAAGCACTTGTTTCTTTTGGGTATTGAAAGTGTATTGAGAGTGTAATAGGATCCAAAGTTTATCCTTTATGCTCCCGATAAATAACAATTAATAGAAAGAGCACTATATATAAAAACAGTAATTTCATTATTCAAAAGACACTGAGAAGTAAACTATTAGTGAATTCCAATTAACTTTCATTCTAAATAGAATTATATTTAGTTGAGAGACACTTAACCTGTGATCAGTTTATAATTTTGCAGTGAACTACATTTACAATTTTATGTCTGCTAGGAAAATATGTGAAAAGTAATACTGAACTTATGTCCAGTTTATGATTCTACCGTGAATATTGATAGTAATGTTATAAAGGCCATTCAGTTTGAATAAGCCATGAAAGTAATAGTGTGTATTGTTATCTGTTATATTTATGCCAGTAGTTTGTTCTGATCTGTTAACTCCAGTCTTAACCTGAACACACTGTATTCAGGTGCCAGAGTTCATTGCACTCGCGTGTGGCAAAATATAGATTGTGTTTGTCCGTTGAAGTTACTCATACCTATTTTCTTAAACAAGAATGTTATTCATTCTCTTGCCTGATTAGGCTGGCGAACGTTTTCTTTATTCTTTAAACAGTGTAGCTAGGTAAAATATTATTTGTTACTGTTTGAATATTTATGTAATTGTGTCACTTCCGATAAGCCACCTCCATTAGGCACAACACGGTCAATATAACAGAAATCCTGTCAGAGGGTAACACTGCTCTGTTGCCTTATACCATAATTACTTTAACCGAATAGTTCCATTTTACAAACTTCCTCCAGCTTTGAGGTTATGGTATAGCAGTAGCGGACGAGAGTGTTATAACTCCTCGAACACCCGACAAGTCGTGCAGTTTCCGCAATGCTCGTGCCCTCCGGCGAAACTCAGATAGATCGCGCGACTTTCCCAGTCTACACATGGGGTGCTCTCTCACTGATAATACAAGAACCGTGCGTGTGTCTGACCAGAAGTTATCTCTCTCCAGATGTCGCTGCTGTCATCTGGACGGGTCTATCTCGACAGTAGGTCGGTGGTCATAGTGCTATGACTGATCAGCGTATATCAGCTCACACTCCTCTGCAGAGTGCGAAATTCGTTCGTGTGGCTTGTGACTACTGCTTGGAAAATCTGCTTATACATCTACATCTACATCCATACTCCGCAAGCCACCTGACGGTGTGTGGTGGAGGAACCTTGAGTACCTCTATCGGTTCTCCCTTCTATTCCAATTTCGTATTGTTCGTGGAAAGAAAGATTGTCGGTATTCCTCTGCGTGGGCTCTAATCTCTCTGATTTTATCCTCATGGTCTCTTCGCGAGATATACGTAGGAAGGAGCAATATACTGCTTGACTTCTCGGTGAAGGTACGTTCTCGAACTTCAACAAAAGCCCCTACCGAGCTATTGAGCGTCTCTCTTGCAGACTCTTCTGCTGGAGTTTATCTATCATCTCCGTAACGCTTTCGCGATTACAAAATGATTCTGTGACGAAGCGCGATGCTCCCCGTTGGATCTTCTCTGTCTCTCCTATCAACCACATCTGCTACGGATCGCACACCGGTGAGCAGTATTCAAGCAGTGGGCGAACAAGTGTACTGTAACCTACTTCCTTTGTTTTCGGACTCCATTTCCTTAGGATTCTTCCAATGAATCTCAGTCTGACATCTGCTTTACCAATCTTCCAATCTCAGTCTGGAATCTGTTTTACTGATGATTAATTTTATATGGTCATTCCATTTTGGCCGGCCGGTGTGACCGAGCGGTTCTAGGCGCTTCAGTCCGCAACCGCGCGACTGCTACGGTCGCGGGTTCGAATCCTGCCTCGGGCATGGATGTGTGTGATGTCCTTAGATTAGTTAGGTTTAAGTAGTTCTAAGTTCCAGGGCACTGATGACCTCAGATGTTAAGTCCCATAGTGCTCAGAGCCATTTGAACCAATTTTCATTCAATTTTAAATCACTCCTAATGCCTACTCCCAGATAATTTACGGAATTAACTGCTTATAGTTGCCGACCTGCTACGTTGTTGCTAAATGATGAAGGATCTTTCTTTCTATGAATTCGCAGCACATTACACTTGTCTACACTGAGATTTAGTTGCCATTCCCTGCTCCAAACGTCAATTCGTTGGAGATCCTCCTGCATTTCAGTACAATTTTCCATTGTTACAACCTCTCGATATACTACAACATCATCCCCTGCGGCACACTCGTACTTCGGAAGACTTCTCTCCATTGGGAATGACATGCTGCGTTCTGTTATCTAGGAACTCTTCAATCCAATCATACAATTGCTCGGATAGTCCATATGCTCTTACTTTGTTCATTAATCGACTGTATCAAACGCCTTGTGGAAGTCAAGAAACACGTCATCTACCTGGGAACCCGTGTCTATGGCCCTCTGAGTCTCGTGGACCCTGTCATTCTGATGGACACAGAGGCCTCTCGATCTGTAAATCTTAACTGAAATATAAATTCGTGTTCTGAGATATTTTTGACGGTATAAAGTATCCTACATACTTTAGTATGACTTGAATAAAGTAATTTTACCAAGGAAATCTAGTATACGTTTTACGCATTCATTCGTTCGAGTGTCATCAGGAATGTGCTGAAGACGTACCACACGTACGAACTACTTTCGGCACAGTATTTTACAGCTGGCTCACAGACGCAGCGCCCTGGCGGTCCCTGCGGTGTATGGCAGAAGTTCCGTGCCAGCAGGGGATGGTCTCCGGGCCTCGCAGGGCGGACTTGCAGCCTGTTAACGGGCGCACGCCAGTCACGCTACGCCATAGGAGTTGCTCAATTAAAGCGCCGGCGGGTACAAAGTTCCGGATTTAATTCTGGACGGCTTATACAAACAAGCCAATTAACCGATCCCCGCCCCACGCGAGCCCAACTTCGGCCGAGCTAACGGATTTGACAACTCTGATTATCGCTTTCACAAAATCTGTTCTCCGGCGCTATTGACGTCTGTCTCGTTAAAGCGTTAGCAACGGCGTGCAGCGATCTTCATGCAGACCTCCTAAGTTCAGTTAACGTCGTCTTGTTTACTCAGACAGTCCATATTCGTTTTGCGTGACAATTATTTTCATAACAGAAACAGTTGTATTTTGATGCATGTCTAAATTATGTATATATAATGTCAGAACGCTTACCGTATGTTGTTGCCACAATTTGCAACTCGTATATACAGTATTCAATGGCATGAGTTTACATACTTAACGGAATACTTAGCTTGTGCGTAGTAGTCACACATGAGGTTTTGCTTACGTGTGGCCGCTGAAATGGAGCTGACGCCTTCCCCACTGCAAAACATCCATTTATTTATTTACAACAACGTCAGATTTTACAAGGCATATCGTTACGGTGCGTAGTTTATCTGCTCATTGAATCCTATTCCACACCATATTTTTCTTATTATTATTATTAGAATAAATGTGCACAAGCTGTGCAGAAGTTACATAAAATACATAGCTTTGTGATATCACACCTTGTTCCTAAAATTTCAGTGTTCACGTTGCTCATTATTTACAGAGTTCTATCAGTGATTTTACTAGTTTCTTTCAGCTGGTTACATGGTAACACTCACAGGGTTTGTCCCACAGTTCACACACACAGTTGCTGCCGGGGTCGTGGAAACTCTCATTCTTGCATATTTTGTGGTAGTATCCATCCAATATTATTTAATTCACCAGGTCTTGGAGTTCTTGATTTGTGTTAGTCCAGGCTCTGTTTGTCATGGCCTCTGTTGTACAAAAATCCAGCCAAATTTCCCTTCTCTTCTTCTCTCTTTCGTGTAGGACTTTATGAGAATTGTCGGTGGTTGGGAGCCTCATACGCAGTTCCTCTATGAAAAGGGGTTCCCTGGCGAGTTAATATACTAGCCTCGACTTTGTGTTATTTGAAACACCTAGGGCGGCTTTCAAGATGCGAGATTTAACTGCTTCCAGAGTTCTTAGGTCTCTTAGACTCAACTTTTCTCAAATGAAACATATTCCACAGGTTGAGATGGGAAAGATTTTTGCGTCGAACAAGGCCATGGCTCCAGAATGAGATTTTCACTCTGCAGTGGAGTGTGCGCTGATATGAAACTTCCTCGCAGGTTAAAACTGTGTGCCGGACCAAGACTGCAAGGTTCGCAGAAGAACTTCTATGAAGTTTGGAAGGTATGAGACGAGGTAGTGGCAGAATTGAAGCTGTGAGGACGGGTCGTCAGTCGTGCTTAGGTACCTCAGTTGGTAGAGCACTCGCCCGCGAAGGGCAAAGGTCCCGAGTTGGAGTCTCGGTCCGGTACACAGTTTTAATTTGTCAGGAAGTTTCAAGGCCCTGGCTGTTTTCAGTGACAGTCTGGATATTTCCTTTAGGTCAAACATGGCTTTTGTGGCAGCTGCTGCTCGAGATTTTACATGCATTCAGAATGATCTGGCAGCAGCTTGCAGAGTTAGTCCCAGATATTTGAAACTATTGTCTGTCATAAGAGGTTTCGTCCCAAGATAATTTATGTCCTCCGAAGCTTCTCGACCTCCCTTGCGGAAGTCATCTTTACGGTTTTTCGACACCATGTTTTTCTATCTATAGTCCCATGCCTTCTCAATGGAAGTTACAGGAGGGCTTTTGCATACCGTAGCTTCTTAGGGTCTCGTGCCCCAATCTGTGAAAACACATCCTTTCAGCATCATTTTGTCTTAAATTCGTCTTTCCTAGACAAGAAATCAAATGTAGTTTAGGATAAGACTGCGGTATATAGTTCTGCCACTGACGTAAACTTCCGAAAATTCTACTGTCGCCCATGTGAAAAGCTAATAGCATCATCTATTGGTTCTTTGGTGTACTACGAAACTAACAGACCCATCTGTCGTTCCTTAGGAGTGCTAGACCTTCACTACGGAAAACATCCGAACAGGTAAGCTGAACAGACTCCTAAATTTTAGGATCAGGGTACATTTTTTTCGTGATCCGGGTTTGATGAAATAAAGCCTATACGGTGCCCCAAAATGCTCAGGTTACCTGTGAGAACACCACGAAAATTTGTCTAGTAGCTTTGGAGATAGATCAACGTGTTCAAATAGACTCCAAACTACACTGAAGCTACCTTTGAAAAGCCCATGTAAATTCGTACATTAGTTTTGGACATTGTGTTGCACCATGTACATATATCCGCGTTGTATATCACGTGTCATGTAGACCTAAACACTTGTACATATACTCATTTTACAGCATATCGTTCATGGTGAAAAGTAACAAGACTCAGTTGAGTGCTACGTGTTGTGAACATGCCCATTTGAACAAGGTGATTTTATCCGTATATGGTATTTCTTTTCAGAAACCTATGTATAATTTATAATCAATGCCCACTGGCAGCTGTGCCTTTAAGTCCTTTGGGTCTTGATTTATACTGGCTGCGGGATCAAAATGGTGTCTGTTCCTTTGAGTTCTTGGCTTTAAACGGAGGAGAAACAGTAGTATGAAAATGTGTCCAGAAATGCTTCCATTATATGGTAGACGGCGCTGACGAATGAAGGTTCCTCTATTAAGGAAAAATACTACAGAAAATTTAAGTATATTACAGGACAGTCTCTCTCCTGTGTTATTTTTAAAAATAATGGAATCTATTATGAAAGAAAGTCTAATAGATTACACTGTTTGAAAAATTGGTAATTAATGCACTACACCATGGTAAACTGGTTTCAAGCGTATTTTTAGATCTGTCCAATGCTTGTGATATTTTTAAGCAAAACACTGTGTTAAAGCATAGGGAACGAAAAGTGTAGGAGGCAATGAAAATACTCAAATATTTAAAGGCTTTCCGTTTGTGTCTGTAGTTTTTGTAAAGTATTAAATCCTGTGTTAAGGAATCTACTGTACATCAGTTTGTGGTAACTGTACCAAATAAAAATTCAGGTTCTGCATAGGTACGCTGCCTAACTAACACAATAATAATTATTTTTTAGTGTCTGACTTCATTATTAATCGGCAATAGTTTTGTAAACATGTTTTTAGATTTATTTTCCTCCACCTTTTAACTGGCACCCTGTAATGCAATCACATAATGGATTTTAAGTAAGGAATACATATTGCACTCGCGGCACCCTTCGTGCCAATTTTCTGCGCCTATCCTTTGCTGCTACCCACCTTCCCGTCTAGAGACGCCCTGGCTGCAATGAGGTACTCTGTTGTGAGCGACGTAAGTATGTAGTTGTTTTAATTTTGACATACCCATGGACGAGTCTTCTAGTCAGTTACGTACCTGCCAATTCATGAGAACCAGTACTTTCATTGCTATGCAATTATCCATCTGTTGAGGGAGGTTGTTTCTCCGTATTCTTTTCATTTTTTTTCTTCTTATACCTGATACTACATACTAAAACTGTTTTGTTCCTAGTCACCTTGTATAAATGCTTTCCAGATCTGAATGTTGTTACTTTGCTTACATTCTTAGGTATTTTGGGAAAGAAACCTTCAATAATGAAAGTAAACTGAGCGGCCAGATATCACGAAAAGAGTGTCGATGAAAGTCTGTGGCCAGATGGGACCTGTTGTGAAAGTGTGGACACAATATGGGCGCAGTCTTTGACAGAACGCTTTGTAGTGAATATCGTCATGACTTCATCAATTTCGAATGTGGGCTGATAAATGGTGCAAGACACACGGATGATAACAGATCGGACGTTAGGTATGAATTCTGGTTCTCTTCCCGAGGGAAGATGGGTTTTACAGGCAGCAAAGAATTTGTTTCCACACGCAATAACTACGACAGAGTGGTTCACGAACGGGTATTCGTCGCGTCCGCAGGCCTACATGTGGTGATCAACTGTGTAACGCGAGTCACATCACCAGTGCATTGAGTGCGGAGCGTTGTAAATATGTATCTATGGGGTCTGAACGTAGACAAATGCCTCCCGTAGGCTTCAACAGGAAGCAACAAGTTTGTTTTGAGGGTCTTCCCACGACCTTCAGCCGATCAGTGTAATGAGATAATATATCACATGTAACTGTAGTGACCCAAATTAGTTTTGATGAAAACTCTGATTTGTTGTGTTATCACTCTTACAGGGACAGCAATTCAACTTCGCGCACATATAGTGCTTACTAAAAGTATTGTGGCTTGGCACAAAAACATGCGTAGGTATCGGCATGGTGTGGAGCCGCCTTCTCTCTCGAAGACAGTAGAAAGTGGAAGTGATTGCACCGGATCCTGCGAGTAGGCTGAACAGTTGTAACTTATTCCGTGCCAGCGACTCTTACACGACCACATCAAATTCCAGGAAAAGTGGAGAGTTATGCAAAAACAACCTTAGCACTATGAACTCATCATTAGCAGCTAGTACTACTACGATACACAGTCGATGAAACAATGTAGCGCACTGTGATTGGGAATATACCTATATTTATGTGCCAAAGTTGTGTACAGTTATTGAACAGTTCATACTGCCTGCCACTTCGCCCAACTTCAAAGTGCCGGTAATATGTAAAGTTGCATTGTGAATAACCTCGAAGAAAATCGTCTATTGAAGCACAGTCAACACAGATTCAGAAGATATTGTTTATTGCAACGCAGCAGTTTATTCTCAGAAGTAATGACTGCTATCGACCAAGGATCTCAAACTGATTCCATATTTCTGGAGTTTCAGATTGCTTTTGATACTGTTCCTCACTAGTGACTTCTAATCAAATTGCGTACGTGTAGAAAGTCGTCTCAGTTGTGCGACTGGATTCGTGATTTTCTGTTAGAAAAGTTAA